>NC_134697.1:72144545-73437045 GCF_050947455.1 Rhinoderma darwinii
CCACTTAAAACTGTGGGTGGCATTATCTATAGGGGGAACTATATGTGGGACACTATCTACAGGGGGCTATATGTGGTGCACTATATACAGGGGGAGCTATATGTGGGGCACAATCTACAGGGGAGGCTATAAGTGGGACACTACCTACAGGGGGGGCTATATGTGGGGCACTATCTACAGGGGAGTCTATATGCGGGATGCTATATACAGGGGGGGCTATATGTGGGACACTATATACAGGGGGCCCTATATGTGAGGAGCTATCTACAGGGGGCTATATGTGGGACACTATATACAGTGGGCACTATATGTGGGGTGCTATCTGCAGGGGGGTATATGTAGAGCGCTATCTACAGGGGGGCTATATGCAGGGCACAATCTACAGGGGGCTATTTGTGGGGCACGATCTACAGGGGATCTATGTAAGGCACTATCTACAGTGGGATTTATGTAGGGCACTATCTATGGGGGTCACATTCTACTGGGGGCTCTATGGGGCACTATCTAAAGGGAGCACTGTGTGTGTGCTACACAGTGTGTGGTGCCAATATAATCAGGGACACAGCGTATGGTACTATTATAATTAGAGGTGCAGTGTATGAAACTATTATATTTAGGGGTACAGTGTGTGGAACCATGAGAATTTTATCTTCGTTTATAGGTGCAGAAATGTTTGAAAAGTGAGAAGCTGAAGACATCTGAGTGGAAAACTGCAAAAATGGGCTATGGATAGGAGAAGGTGAGTATGTAATTGTTTATTTTCTTCACTTAAAAGTGTGGGTGGCATTATCTACAGGGGGAGCTGTAAGTGGGGCACAATCTACAAGGGAGGCTATAAGTGGGAAACTATCTACAGGGGGGCTGTGTGGGGCACTATATACATGGGGCACTATAAGTGGGGCACAATCTACAGGTGGGGCTATATGTGGGGCAGTATATACAGCAGGCGCTATATGTGGGGAGCTATTTCCAGGGGCTAAATGTGGGGCACTATCTACAGGGGGCTCTATGGTGGCACTATCTACAGGGAGCACTGTGGGTGTGCTACACAGTGTATGGTGCCATTATAATCAGGGACACAGTGTATGGTTATATTATAATTAGAGGTGCAGTGTATGGAACTACTATATTTAGTGGTACAGTGTGTGGCACCATGAGAATTGTATCTTCATTTATAGGTGCAGAAATGTTTGAAAAGTGAGAAGCTGAAGACTAGAGATGAGCGAACCGGGACAACCGAACCCGGTTTCGGTCTGAACATCGGGAAAAGTTCGGTTCGCAGCGAATCCGAACTTCACCGGGTTCGGCCGTACCCGTTTTGACCGAACCCGGTCAAAAATATTATACAAATCGGCAGCCACTTGTCTCTATCAATCACTGATAGAGAAAAGAGGCTGCTGATTAAAAATAAAATAAAAAGCATTTCATACGTACCCGGTCGTTGTCTTGGTGACGAGTCCCTCTTCTTCCTCCAGTCCGACCTTCTTTTCTGACGCGGCAGCCTGTGATTGGCTGCAGAGGCCTCTGCAGCCTGTGATTGGCTGCAGAGGCCGAGGCAGCCTGTGATTGGCTGCAGCGGTCACATGGGCTGTATCGTCATCCAGGAATGTCGGGCCGGATGTCGAGAGGGACGCGTCACCAAGGCAACGGCCAGGAGACCGGACTGGAGGAAGCAGAAAGTTCTCGGTAAGTATGAACGTCTTTTTTTTTTTAGAGGTTGATGTATATTCTGATCAGAATTCACTGTCCAGGGTGCTGAAACAGTTACTGCCGATCAGTTAACTCTTTCAGCACCCTGGACAGTGACTATTTACTGACGTCGCCTAGCAACGCTGCCGTAATGACGGGTGCACACATGTAGCCACCTGTCATTACGGGGCCTCATGCACACGACCGTAAAAACACCCGTTATTACGGGTCGTAATTACGACCCGAAATAGCGGGCCCATAGACTTCTGTTAGCCACGGGTACCTTCCTGTTTTCTCACGGGAAGGTGCCCGTGCCGTTAAAAAGATAGAACATGTTCTATTTTTTTATTTTACGGGCCGTGCTCCTATACTTTATAATAGGAGCACGGCTCGGAAAAACGACCGGCTGCCCGTGGCCGGCCGTGCTCATCTCCTGAAATACTCTGTGCTGCCTTAAACTCTGTGGACAGGTCAGGATCCTGTTTCTTTTAAATGCTGCTGGGGAACCCGCTCGATCCACTATATAAGGCTGCGCTACAGTGCAGCATTTAAAAGAAACAGGATCCTGACCTGTCCATAGAGTTTAAGGCAGCACAGAGTATTTCAGGAGATGAGCGTGCGGATCTTGTGCGGGGTGATGACTTGCCAATCATGTGAAGGTGTTATTGAGGACAGGAGTGGAGGAGAGGTAACAGACTGAGCTACGTAATGGTAAGAGCAGAGTTCTGTATTGCAGGAGAGGAGCGTGCAGATTCAGTGCTGCTGTGAACTCTGCTTCTACCATTACGTAGCTCTCAGTCTGTTACCTCTCCTCCACTCCTGTCCTCAATAACACCTTCACATGATTGGCAAGTCACCACATAATGGTAAGAGCAGAGTTCACAGCAGCACAGATTATTTCAGGAGATGAGCGTGCAGATCTTGTGCGGGGTGGTGACTTGCCAATCGTGTGAAGGTGTTATTGAGGACAGGGGTGGAGGAGAGGTAACAGACTGAGCTACGTAATGGTAAGAGCAGAGTTCACAGCAGCACAGAATCTGCACGCTCCTCTCTTGAAATACTCTGTGCTGCTGTGAACTCTGCTCTTACCATTACGTAGCTCAGTCTGTTACCTCTCCTCCACTCCTGTCCTCAATAACACCTTCACATGATTGGCAAGTCACCACCCCGCACAAGATCCGCACGCTCATCTCCTGAAATACTCTGTGCTGCTGTGAAATCTGCTCTTACCATTACGTGGTGACTTGCCAATCATGTGAAGGTGTTATTGAGGACAGGAGTGGAGGAGAGGTAACAGACTGAGAGCTACGTAATGGTAAGAGCAGAGTTCACAGCAGCACTGAATCTGCATGCTCATCTCCTGAAATACTCTGTGCTGCCTTAAACTCTGTGGGCAAGTCAGGATCCTCTTTCTTTTAAATGCTGCACTGTAGCGCAGCCTTATATAGTGGATTGAGCGGGTTCCCCAGCACCTGACCTGTCCACAGAGTTTAAGGCAGCACAGAGTATTTCAGGAGAGGAGCGTGTGATTGGCTGCAGAGGCCGCTGCAGCCTGTGATTGGCTGCAGAGGCCGCTGCAGCCTGTGATTGGCTGCAGAGGCGGTCACGTAGGATGAAGCGTCATCATTACATTAAAATTGTATTTTCCGCGCGCCGAGCATGTACTGTCAAGGTTGCTGAAAGAGTTAGTGCAGCCCATTAACTCTATCAGCACCCTGGACAGTACCATGCTCGGCGCACGGAAATTACAGGTTCGGTCAGAACTAGTTCAGTCCGAATCGAACTTTTTCGTGAAATTCGGCGAACTAGCCGAACCGAACTTTTCATAAGTTCGCTCATCTCTACTGAAGACATCTGATCGGCAAACTGCAGAAAAGGGCTATGCATAGAAGTCGTAATAGAGGTCTGGACTGGATGGAGAAGAAAATAAAAAAAGAATTACTAGAATCTGAGGTGGTCACCTGTGAGTCAATTAATGTAAATGTTTATTCTACCTCTAATCAGTACTGTAGTCACTGCATGATCTGCAGCGAGATGATGGGTGGTATGATTTTTTTTGTGTGTGTGAAACAGCAACTTCCAGCATATCCTTGCCATTGTTCGGGCCATGCAGGGAGCTGTAGTTTTATGCCATGCAAATCTATACGGCAGGGGTTGCATTAAATTGAGCTGTATTTGTATATTCCAGGGCAGATATATATGTATATTTAATGGGAACCTCTCAGGTAGTTTTAACTCCTTGAACCACCACCATGGACTAATATATGACCTGACAATATTTCCAAACATTCCCCTGTATGTTTTTTTTTCGGATGCAGCGAAATCTTTAAAAAAAAAATTTGAAACTGTGCACGCTGTATGCTAATTACTCGTTAAAGGGTCATGGGGCTGTGCCACTATCCTGAAGTGTCACATAGTCCTTTCTCCAAACCCAACTTTCCATGTTTGATTGACATCCCCCTGGCTGAAATACAACACTACCAGTCTCCTCCAACTTTCTCGGATGCGCCATTGCCTTGTACTACTTGGGCACACACCGTGCAGCGAGGTGTACTCTACCCGGTTTCGCCGCGCATGGCAGGGTAGTACAAGTCAATGGCACATCCACAAGCGCTGGTAGTGATGTAGAACAGCCAGCGGGATGTCAATCAAAATCTGGGGGGACCCATTTAAATTTTCACCTCAGGCAGCAGAAAAGCTAGAATCGGCCCTGCTAGCGGCTTAAGGTCAGGTTCCCACGTAACAACGGAATCCTGTGTGGAAATTCCACAGCATTTACAGTAGCAACAAAGTGAATGAGATGTAGAAAATCTCATGCCCACATTGCGGAAAAAAAACCGCAGTAAGAACGTTTGTTCATAGATTGCTCTGTGGTGCAAATTTTCAATCTGCATCATGTCAATTTATGCTGCGTTTTTGTTGCTTTTCTGTTGCGGGTTTTCCCCATTGAATTCATAGCGTCACTATGCGTTCTCATAGTGACGCTGTCTTCTGTTCTTCTTCCTGGCCTGCCTCCTGGACGTTTCATCCCATGTGACTGCTGCAGCCAATTGCAGGCTGCAGCGGTCACATGGGCTGCAGTGTCATCCTGGGAGGCTGGACTGCACGTCAACAGAGGGGCGCATCACTATGACTACAGCCGAGGTAAGTAGGAACTGTTTTTTTTTCTAGCACTGCTTCAAGCAGTGGAGTTTCCGCCCGAAATACTGCACCACAATGTGTTGCGGTTTTTCGGACGGAATGTGCTGCAGTTTCTAGGTCGGATACGGTGCGTCGTTTTATGAGCATATGTGACCCTTAGAAGCCTTACTGTCAAGCCTTAATTCTAGCACACTTTATGTGCACTTGGCGAATTTCCAGCATTTTAACTGGTTTTCCACTGCGTAAATACTATGCAAAATGCAATTTGTGAATTTTAGTGCAGAATTTATGCTTCCCATTGAAGTCAATGGGCCAATCTCTGCACAGAATACGTAGCATTAATTGACATGCTGCGGTTTTGAAGTTGCACCACAGAACACTTTTCGCTCGACTTTTGTGCATTTTTATTTTCACAGCATGCGGCTGATATTTGCAAAATGTCATCCACTTTTCTGCTACTGTAAATGCTGTGGAATTTCCGCCTCTCCGTGGAACTACTGTCCCGTACTGAAAACAAGATTACAGTATGGGACAGTTGTCCTGCAGCGAGGCAGGGACTCCTAGCATCGTACATAACTATGATGCTAGGAGCCCGACTCCCTGCACTGTGTTCAGTCCGGGACTTGCGGCCGAAATACGTTCCGTCCATTACGGACGTAACATGGTCGTGTGAACCCAGCCTCAAGGTAAAAATCTATATCTTTAGCTAGATACAATTTAAGTTAATGGTCGAATGATTCTTATTTTTTTAAGTCAGTTTAATTAAAACATGATCTATAACAGCTTATCGTGTGTCTTAATATCACAATGTCTCAAATGAAGAAATTGACTTCAGTGGTGATGTGCATAGCAGAGCATGGGCTATAGACCACTAATGTGTTCAACTAATGATTGTTCTTACACTTAGTAAAGAGCTGTGTAATGAAGCAGAGGATTAGTGAATAGATGCACAGATTGTTCTGCTTAGTGTAGTATATTAATTACTCAACATATTAACGTTTTCAGAGTCAAAAATGTCAAATATATTATCAAAGCACACCAGTTTTCCTCGGTACATACATGCATAGCGTATCCAATTAAAATGTACATCAATGTAATAGCACACATGTGGTGTACATGGTACAATATCATCTACATTATATCGGCTGCACCACTCATAAATTAAAAGCCAGGTTTGTGGAACACATCTCAGGGGCAACCCCCAATGATGGCATAAATACTCGTGCTCTATTATTAACGTCACATCACTTCTTAGAAATACACAATGGAAATGTTTGTACCCTAGATGTATATGCCATCAAAAGGGTTAATAGACCTACAAGGGGAGGTAACTGGAAGAGGACCTTCCTAACAAGGGAGGCGTTCTGAATTCTAACAATAAAAAGAAAAATCCTGTATGGATTAAATCATAAGACAGATCTCATGTACTTTTACTAATCTTTGTCTGGTCATTCAGTCTACAGTTTAGAGTTTAGTCTTTTTCTATAGAATTTGATTTCTTATTAATTTTTAATAGTATCTAGGCAAGTTTGCAACTAATATGCATTTGGATTACCAACTGGCCAGGTACAATAGAGCTGAGTTCACTCGGGGCGGATACGCTGCGTAAAAGCACGCAGCGTATCCACCCTGTGCACCGCAGGGAATTTCGGGCGAAAAAACGGACAAAATGGTGGTGCAGTTTTTTGCCCCGAATGTGATTGGCTGCAGCAACGGTCACGTGGGATGAAGCATCATCCCAGGAGGCCGGCCCTCTGACGTCATCCAGGTCTGCCTCCTGGGATGATGTTTCGTCCCATGTGACCACCGCTACAGCCTGTAATTGTCTGCAGCGGTCACATGGGTTGAAATGTCATCCCAGGAGGCCAGCTTCGAGGAAGAACCACAGACTCCTGGGTAAGTATAAGATTATTTTTTTTCTTGCAGAGTTGCAGTTTTTGTGGCGGAATCGCTGCGAACACGCCACAAAAATCGCAACAACTGCTATTTTTTGCGGGTTTTACCTCCACTTTGAATTCAATGGGGGAAACCTGCAACAAATAAGCTGCATTTACGCAAATACAATTGACATGCTGCGGAATAAAATTCCGCACCGCAGGTCAATTTCAGAGAATTTTTTCCACTAAGTATTTAAGCAGCGTGTGGATGAGATTTGTTTTATCTTATTCATTTTGCTGCTACTGTATTTGCTGCGGATTTTCTGCAACTAATTCTGTTGCAGAAAATCTGCAGTATTTTCACAACGTGTGAACTGCCCCTTAGGCCTTATTCACACGGCTGTGTTTGGTCCATGATATAGGGCCCATATGTCGGCACGCATTTCCCGGACTGAACACAGATCAGGGAGCCAGCCTCCTAGCATCATAGTTATGTATGATACTAGGTGTCCCTGCCTCCCCACCTAAATACTTTCCCGCCCCGAAAACATGTTTCACGGCCGAACACGGTAGAGTAAATTAGGCCTTAAACTGAAAAATGATGTTGAGGGGAGGAGCTCTTTATCCTTTCAAATTACCCAGGTGTGCCATGCATCCATTATCTATGACTAAGAACCATAACCGGGTTCAAAATGCATAAGCAGAGGTTTAGGGCATCTTTTCTTTAAGATGTTAAAGGGGTTTTCCCATGAGAGACTCTTATGACATATCCACAGGATATGTCATAAATGTTAGATAGATGCAGGTACCTCTGGTGCAGGTAATCCAGGGAGGGATCGAGTAAGATGAGAACAGGGATGCGCTCACCTATAGATGTTGTGAGGTCCCAGGCACACAGGGCTGCACCTACCATGGGCGAGTATAGCCTCTGGCCTCAGGCGGCACCCTGCAGTGAGTGGTGAGTTCATGGCAGGATTTCCGGCACCTTTCTATAGTTCGCTTCAGGCAGCAAAGGGGCTAGGTTCACCCCTGCAGGCACAACTCTGGTATCAGCATGAATAGCAATCCACATTTAGACTGCTGCAGCCAAGGTCCAAAACCAACAACAGAACCTGTTGCCACAATGCTTGAAGGATATAGGTAGTGAAAAAAACTGGACCCTAAATTGGCGTTGCTAAATCCTTATTTATACCAATCTATGCCAGATAATTGCTTCCTCTAGCAGCGCCAATTTAGAGTCCAGTTTTTTTTCACTACCTATATCCTGAGACACTTTGGGTATAATGGACCGGAAAATAACTCAAGCGGTGAGCTGATCACCTCAGACTTAGGGTCCACAAGCAATGTAAACACTGTGGATTTTCCCCAATGGATTTCATTACGGAAAATCCGCAGCATAAGGCTAAAACACATGAAGTGTCTGTTTTGCGTGCGTAAAAATGCAAAATTTTTCTTACATTGTAGTTCCATGTGGCATTCATGTACGGTGCGCATCTGAATTTTTTACGCGCGTATGTCATCCATATGTCATGCGATTTTTACATCTGAAATTTTTTTTTAGAAGGTTTTTTTTGTATCCTCATAATTTCTTTAGCAACTGGTGCATGAATCACGGACAGCACATGCACCCATTGACTTCAATGGGCTGCGTGGTGCACAAACATAGGACCTGCAGTAAGTTTCACGCAAAATGACACACGCTACGTGAAAAACAACGCGTGTCTGAATAGCCCCATTGAATTACATAGGTCCGTGAGACGGCCGTTGCTTTGACGGCTGCAACATGGATGTAAAATCCGCTTGTGTGAATCAGGCCTAATATAGTAGCATCAGAGTGAGTGAGATTTAAACAAAATCTCATCCATACGCTGTGGAAAAAATCAGTCAAAAAAACATTCAGAAATTGACCTGCATGTCAATTTATGCTTTGGAATCGCTGGTTTCTCAGTTGCTGAAGGAATTCTGAGGCAGTTTTTTTTGGATTTTTCTTCATTACCAATCAGCACTTACCTCCTGCCAAGGTGGGCCCGCTCAGTTGGTGGGCCCCATAGCTGCTGAAATGCCTGCTATCCTAGAAGTTTTCCCATGGGCTTTTTCTATTTGCTTCTGGTAAGGGTATGTGCACACGTAGTGTTTTCAACCGTTTTTCGGGCCGTAAATGTCCTGAAAAATCAGAAGCAGAACACCTCCAAATATCTGCCCATTGATTTCAATGGGAAAAACGTCGTTCTGTTCCGACGGGCTGTTTTTTCAGCGGCCGTTTTGAAAAACGGCCGCGTAAAAAAATGGCCGCGAGAAAGGAGTGCATGTCACTTCTTCAGCCGTTTTTTTAGCTGTTTTTCCATTGACTCTATAGAAAAATAGCTCCAAAAATGGCTGTAAAAAACGCTGCGAAAAACAGCTCCGTATTTCCAGACGTTTTTGAGTTTGTGTGTGCACATACCCAAAGTGTTCCTGACATGTTTTTGTTTCCATAAACAAGAATCAGTTTTGGAAAGTTTTTTTTCTTCAAAACTTATTTTTAGCTTAACAAAAAAAAAAATATATGGAAAAAGTTACCACAAATACATGGAATCAATAACCACATTTGCCCATCAACCTCTTTCAAGGAAAAAAAATATATTTATTTTATATTGTGCATTTCCTTTGGGTTTCCAGATGTTTAGATCTTAATTTTGACACTAGTAGCAAAGAATTGAATGCCCCTGAAGGCAGCTTTACTCCATTTGAGGTTATTATTATATTAAATGTTTTGCATCTGCTTTGAATTTTCCATGTATAATTTATTCACCTTCATAGTATCATTAATATAATTTATAGCGATGTAATATATTCCGCTCTGCAATAACCACAACTACGCAGATGATGTGCTTTAAAAATCACAATTTCTGCAAACTGGCACATGTGCTTTAAAACATAATTCCCTGGCACTTGCTTAAAGAAACTATAGATCAAGTCATTTATAGCCTGTCAAACCGCTAGTTGTTTCCTTAGCTGCTCTTCACTTTTAAGGAAATGCGGTATAACAGGACTGGCCTTGACATTAGATAGATGGCCATCCTGCTGTAGTAATTTAAGGTTGACTGTGGCGTATGTTATATATTCACTCGATGATGCCTCCGACTACTGTGGCATTTTGTCCACAGGATTGATTGAGGTGATACAATCAGGTAAGACACTGACTCCTTGCATTGGACTATTTACAGTAAATCTCTTTTAGCAGTAGGAGAAATCACATGTACTGTTCTTATTATGATGTTTTGAGGGATTTAAAGAGAACCCGTCACTATAACAGACATCTTTGAATTAAATAATTTGTGTCATTCCCTAATAGATCTATACTAGTGAGTGAAGTGACATCTGACAAACTGCCCTGCAAAGTGACAAACAGAGGGGCTGAAAAGAAAGTACATAATGTATCACATGATCCCTCTCAGCCAGTAAGCAGCTTCAAAAATAGATCATGATTGTAAATCCTTTTAAAAGCTGCTGAATGGCCGATAGGGATCATGTGATGCACCATGTGACTCCTCCGAACTAGTAGGTGCCTGCTCAGTGCCCTTGTTTGGCACTTAAGGGGGATGTTTATGGGTATAATTGTACCTACTAGTATAGATCTATTATGGTATTATACTGATGTTATTATTTTAATAGGTCTATCAAGGTGACACATTCTTTTTAAAGTATACATGCCTACACACCCCAGTAATGACTAAGGGCCTTCATTCACAGTAGCATCAGTGCCCTTCCCCATAAACAGTGCCAGAGTACTGCACCCCAATAAACAGGGCCAGCAGAGTGCTCCTAGCCGGGGTGTAGCTACAGGGGCTGCAGAGTTTGTACTTGCACCCAGACCCTGTTTCCTAAGGTGCCCTAAGTGCCCCTGTGCCACATAAGAAGACACCAGTATTATAAATGGCATATAGTAGGTGTGGGTCCTGTTACAGATTTGGAATTGGAGCCCAGGAGCTTCAAGCTATGCCCCTGGCTCCCCTTAAAAAACTGTGCCAACAGAATGCCGCCTCATAAACAGTGCCTTTGTATTGCTGGCATTATTATAGTTACTGTAGATGCTGTAGGTCCGAAAATCCTCCTTTCCTGTTTAATTTCGTAATACGTCTTTATAGAATTGGAGCTGCCATTTTTACGATACCGAGGTCCAAATTAATTTCTTCCTACACACAGCCACAGCATTAAATGGCGAAAATGAAGTCAAAAGTCTATAATGCTTAGCTAAGCTTCTTTTGTGTCTCCATTTGTCTGAAATGCATCCTGTGTGATGATGAATAGCCATTGACTATCCAAGGAACCTGGCAATGTAAATTGTGCCCTTTAACAAAAATGGACAATAATGTTAACTTTGCATTAACACTTTGTATGGACATTTAGGAATGTTGGCAGAAAAAGTGTAGATTCCACACATCGAAAATCAACATCAAATGGAAGGTTAGAGGCAGGTTACATAGTACGGTTGAAAAAAAGACACATGTCCATCAAGTTCAACCAATTAATGGGAAAGGGAAGGGAACATTTTGGAAAGGGAAGGGAAAGGTTGTTGGGGGTCTTTCAAAATTCCATACACAGAATGTGCCGCTTGCACTGGTCCTGGTAAAAATTGCAAAACATTTGATGCATTGTATTGAAATACAAGTGGATATATACTGTACATTGCAGATTTTTTTCAGGGAGAAAATCCACAGCTTGTGAGCTTACGTTTTTGTTTTTTTATGTTTTCTATAAAACTATTACTGCATTTCTTCTGAATGAACTAGGAAACAGGACATCCCCAAATCCATACAAACACAACTGTGACCGAGGTGTTCTTTTCGCTTTTGTTCATCAACAGGTGTAACACTGAATAATTAATTAGATTTACTCAAATGACTTTTTTCAGTTGATGTATTGGGAGATTTTTTTTAAAGTTCCTCTCCCTTATTTTATTTAATATGTAAAATTACAAAAAAGAATGCTATTCATTATATGGCATGAATTGGAGTATTCTACTACTGTACCTTTGAATACTGTGCATGCTATGGAACAGTATGATCCCATAAAATAATATGGGAACTGTAATTGGGATGTATGTTATAGGATCCCAAATATAACAGCATATATAAACCTTTAGGGCTCCTTGACACACGCGCTATTTTTTGAGCATTTGTAAATGCTTGTAAAAAAAGTGCCATAAACGTCAAACTTTTCTTATGTTTTTTTACAAGCATTTTTGGTATCATTCTTATTTTTAAATGTTTTGAACATGCAGAAAAAAAAAGCCATATCCATGTAAAGGATCTGCCAGGCACTACGTCTGTGGATACTCCCAGGATTAATAAGTCGACACCTGAGGCCAGACCTCTTAGACTGACACCGGCTCCCACCAATCAGGGTGGCAGGCTCAGGAGTGGGAGAGCCTATCGCGGCCTGGTCAGTCGGAGTTAGCTCCGCCCCCTGTCCATTTATACCTGCCGTTTTCTCTTCCTCATTGCTTGTTATTCTTCTTGGATTCCTGGCCCCACTGCTGCCTTGCTCCAGCCTGCTTCTGCCGTGCTTCTGCCTTGCTTCAGTTCCCGCTTATCCTGCTTCGCTCTGCCCCTGGCTTGCTTCCTGCTCCGTGCTCTGCGTTGGTATACTCCACTACATCCTGATCCTGACTGGCTCGTTCACCCCTCCGTTTCCTCACGGTGTTCCGTGGGCTACTGCCCCTTCCCTTGCTTGTCCCCTGTTGGTATCCCTTTGCACTTAGTCAGCGTAGGGACCGCCGACAAGTTGTACCCCGTCGCCTAGGGCGGGTCGTTGCAAGTAGGCAGGGACAGGGCGGTGGGTAGATTAGGGCTCACTTGTTCCCTTCACCTCCTTCCTGCCATAACATAATAACAAGCCCATACCTAGTCTACCATTTCTCCTACGCTGACGCTATCATGGACCCCCTTGAGACCCTGACCCAGCAGATGCAGGGCCTCTCCCTACAGGTCCAGGCCCTGGCTCAGAGGGTCAACCAGTCTGACGCTGCCATAGTGGTACCCCTCACCTCACCTCTAGAACCCGACCTCAAGTTACCTGACCGGTTCTCAGGGGACCGTAAGACTTTTCTCTCCTTCCGGGAGAGTTGCAGACTTTACTTCCGTCTAAAACCTCACTCCTCAGGTTCCGAGAACCAGCGGGTGGGTATCATTATATCCCGACTCCAGGAAGGGCCCCAAGAGTGGGCCTTCTCCTTGGCTCCTGACGCCCCTGAACTTTCCTCCGTCGATCGTTTTCTCTCTGCCCTCGGACTCATTTACGACGAGACTGACAGGACTGCCTTAGCCGAGAGTCAGCTGGTGACCTTACGTCAGGGTAGGAGACCTGTTGAGGAATACTGTTCTGATTTTAGAAAGTGGTGCGTAGCTTCTCGGTGGAACGACCCGGCCCTAAGGTGCCAGTTTAGGTTAGGATTATCTGAAGCCCTGAAGGATCTGCTTGTTAGCTACCCCTCTTCTGACTCCCTAGACCAGGTTATGGCCCTAGCAGTACGACTTGACCGACGTCTCAGGGAACGTCAGCTTGAACGTTTCAATGTTTTCCCCTCTGACTTCCCTGCGATTCCCCCCGAGGTCCCGTCTCCTCGCTCTTCCAAGGAAGACTCGGAGGTACCTATGCAACTCGGGGCCTCCATGTCCCCTCTACAACGTAGAGAGTTCCGCAGGAAGAATGGTTTCTGCTTCTATTGTGGGGGTGACAAGCATCTACTGAACACCTGTCCCAGGCGCAAGAATAAGCAGCCGGAAAACTTCCGCGCCTAAGTGATCATCGGGGAGGTCACTTGGGCGCACAGGTATTTCCCGTTAATATGAAACGCAATAAAATTTTGCTTCCCTTTCAGGTCTCGTTTGCTGGCCGGTCTGCCACTGGCAGTGCCTTCGTGGATTCTGGCTCATCTGCTAATATCATGTCTGTGGAATTTGCTATGTCTCTAAAAATACCTTTTATTGATTTGCCTTATCCTGTCCCGGTAGTGGGTATCGACTCCACTCCTCTTGCTAATGGTTATTTTACTCAGCATACTCCTGTTTTTGAACTCCTTGTTGGCTCCATGCATTTGGAGCAGTGCTCTGTACTGGTGATGCAGGGATTATCGTCCGATCTGGTATTAGGTCTTCCCTGGTTGCAGCTGCATAATCCCACGTTTGATTGGAATACTGGGGATCTCACCAAATGGGGTAGTGAATGCCTGACGTCATGTCTTTCGGTTAACTCTATTTCTCCCCGTGAGGAGGTAAACACGCTACCTGAGTTTGTTCAGGACTTCGCTGATGTGTTTTCTAAGGAGGCCTCCGAGGTGTTGCCCCCTCATAGAGATTACGATTGCGCCATCGATTTGGTACCTGGTGCTAAGCTTCCTAAGGGTAGGATATTTAATCTTTCATGTCCTGAACGTGAAGCTATGAGGGAGTATATCCAAGAATGCCTGGCCAAGGGTTTCATTCGCCCCTCGACTTCTCCTGTAGGTGCTGGCTTCTTCTTCGTGGGGAAGAAGGATGGTGGTCTTAGGCCGTGCATTGACTATCGGAACTTGAATAAGGTCACAGTAAGGAACCAGTATCCCCTTCCTTTGATTCCGGATCTTTTTAATCAGGTTCAGGGGGCCCAATGGTTCTCTAAGTTCGATCTACGGGGGGGCATATAACCTTATCCGCATCAAAGAGGGGGATGAGTGGAAGACTGCGTTCAACACGCCCGAAGGTCATTTCGAATACCTGGTCATGCCCTTTGGGTTGTGTAATGCCCCTGCCGTCTTCCAGAATTTTATTAATGAAATTCTGAGAGATTACCTGGGAAATTTTCTTGTAGTGTACCTTGATGACATACTGGTGTTTTCCAAGGACTGGTCCTCCCACGTGGAGCATGTCAGGAAGGTCCTCCAGGTCCTCCGGGAAAATAATCTGTTTGCGAAAACCGAAAAATGTGTGTTTGGGGTACAGGAGATACCATTTTTGGGTCAAATCCTCACTCCTCATGAATTCCGCATGGACCCTGCCAAGGTTCAGGCTGTGGCGGAATGGGTCCAACCTGCCTCCCTGAAGGCGCTACAGTGTTTTTTGGGGTTCGCTAACTATTACAGGAGATTTATTGCCAACTTCTCGGTCGTCGCTAAGCCTCTTACGGACCTCACTCGCAAGGGTGCTGATGTCCTCCACTGGCCTCCTAAGGCCGTCCAGGCTTTTGAGACCCTCAAGAAGTGCTTTATCTCGGCCCCCGTGCTGGTTCAGCCCAACCAAAGGGAGCCATTTATTGTGGAGGTTGACGCGTCCGAGGTGGGAGTGGGGGCCGTCTTGTCCCAGGGTACCAGCTCCCTCACCCATCTCCGCCCCTGTGCTTACTTCTCTAGGAAGTTTTCGCCCACGGAGAGTAACTATGATATTGGCAACCGCAAACTTTTAGCAATTAAATGGGCTTTTGAAGAGTGGCGTCACTTCCTGGAGGGGGCCAGACACCAGGTAACGGTCCTTACTGACCACAAGAATCTGGTTTTCCTAGAATCTGCCCGGAGGCTTAATCCTAGACAAGCTCGATGGGCGCTATTCTTTACCAGATTTAACTTCTTGGTTACCTATAGGGCTGGGTCCAAAAATATTAAGGCTGATGCACTGTCACGTAGTTTCATGGCCAATCCTCCTTCTGAGGAGGATCCTGCTTGTATTTTACCCCCTGGTATAATCGTTTCTGCCACTGATTCTGATTTAGCCTCTGACATTGCGGCTGATCAAGGTTCAGCTCCCGGGAACCTCCCTGGGGACAAGCTGTTTGTCCCCCTGCAATACCGGCTAAGGGTACTCAGGGAAAACCATGACTCCGCACTATCTGGTCATCCTGGCATCTTGGGTACCAAACACCTCATTACCAGAAACTATTGGTGGCCTGGGTTGCCTAAAGACGTTAGGGCTTACGTCGCCGCTTGTGAGGTTTGTGCTAGGTCCAAGACCCCTAGGTCCCGACCTGCGGGCTTACTACGTTCTTTGCCCATTCCCCAGAGACCTTGGACCCATATCTCCATGGATTTTATCACCGATTTGCCTCTATCTCAGGGAAAGTCGGTGGTGTGGGTGGTAGTAGACCGCTTCAGCAAGATGTGCCACTTTGTGCCCCTTAAGAAACTACCTAACGCCAAGATGTTAGCTTCTTTGTTTCTTAAACACATTTTGCGTCTCCATGGGGCCCCAGTCAATATCGTTTCTGACAGAGGGGTACAATTTGTTTCCTTATTTTGGAGAGCTTTTTGTAAAAAGTTGGAGATTGATCTGTCCTTCTCCTCCGCCTTCCATCCCGAAACTAATGGCCAAACGGAAAGGACTAATCAATCCCTGGAACAATATTTAAGGTGTTTCATCTCTGACTGTCAATTTGATTGGGTCTCATTCCTTCCCCTCGCCAAATTTTCCCTGAATAACCGGGTCAGTAACTCGTCAGGGGTCTCCCCGTTTTTCTGTAATTTCGGGTTTAATCCAAGGTTCTCCTCCGTTTCTCCTGGTTGTTCCAATAATCCCGAGGTAGAGGACGTTCATCGGGAACTGTGCACAGTCTGGGCCCAGGTTCAGAAGAACCTAGAGGCGTCCCAGAGCGTACAAAAGATTCAGGCTGATAGAAGACGTTCTGCTAACCCCCGATTTGTCGTCGGGGATCTGGTGTGGTTGTCGTCTAGGAACTTGCGCCTTAAGGTCCCATCCAGGAAGTTTGCTCCCCGATTTATTGGGCCTTATAAGGTCATTGAAGTCCTCAACCCTGTATCCTTCCGTCTGGAGCTGCCCCCATCCTTTCGCATACACGACATCTTTCATGCCTCCCTCCTTAAACGCTGCTCCCCGTCCTGGTCCCCCTCGAGGAAACCTCCTGTTCCCGTTCTCACCCCTGAGGGGGTGGAATTCGAGGTGGCCAAGATTGTGGACAGTAGGATGATCCAGGGCTCCCTCCAGTACCTGGTCCATTGGAGAGGATACGGGCCGGAGGAGAGGACTTGGGTACCTGCTCGAGATGTTCACGCTGGGGTATTTGTCAAGAGGTTCCACCTTCTCTTCCCCACTAAACCGGGTCCTCTTAGTAAGGGTCCGGTGGCCCCTCATAAAAGGGGGAGTACTGTAAAGGATCTGCCAGGCACTACGTCTGTGGATACTCCCAGGATTAATCAGTCGACTCCTGAGGCCAGACCTCTTAGACTGACACCGGCTCCCACCAATCAGGGTGGCAGGCTCAGGAGTGGGAGAGCCTATCGCGGCCTGGTCAGTCAGAGTTAGCTCCGCCCCCTGTCCATTTATACCTGCCGTTTTCTCTTCCTCATTGCTTGTTATTCTTCTTGGATTCCTGGCCCCACTGCTGCCTTGCTCCAGCCTGCTTCTGCCGTGCTTCTGCCTTGCTTCAGTTCCCGCTTATCCTGCTTCGCTCTGCCCCTGGCTTGCTTCCTGCTCCGTGCTCTGCGTTGGTATACTCCACTACATCCTGATCCTGACTGGCTCGTTCACCCCTCCGTTTCCTCACGGTGTTCCGTGGGCTACTGCCCCTTCCCTTGCTTGTCCCCTGTTGGTATCCCTTTGCACTTAGTCAGCGTAGGGACCGCCGCCAAGTTGTACCCCGTCGCCTAGGGCGGGTCGTTGCAAGTAGGCAGGGACAGGGCGGTGGGTAGATTAGGGCTCACTTGTTCCCTTCGCCTCCTTCCTGCCATAACAATCCAGAGCATGCTGAGTTTTGTAAAAAAAAAAAATATGCCACTGAACCCCAATATGTTGCAAAAATGCCACAAACCAAAATGTTTTGTTTCTAGCCTTTTTTCAATAATTCACTACAGACTTTAAAGTAACATCTGACCTCAGCTTTTTCTACCTAAAAAAAATAAAATACAGTAAAAAAGAAATCAACAAAAACGCCTCAAAAAACATAGCAAAACACTGTGTATGAATCCAACCTAACTAGGGTAACACGATATTACCATGATCAAATGCTGCCATCTTAGCGTCAGGGAAATACAGACGCCCCTATGATCAATGAACAGGTCTATATGTACACAATACAGTATGTGATATGTTGCATTGGGTTTTCCCACTTGGGTTACAATATTTATGAGTCCGGATTATCTATTAATATAGTGTTCTCAGATTTGCAATTTTTTGTTTGTCCATATTTTTGTCACTAACCCTGTCAGCTATCACATATTTTCTGCTTATGTGACAGATTTGTGTATGAGCCACTAGCTTATTTTTTATGGATTGAGGTATTTTTTATACATATTATTTATATTGTGCGTTGAGATCAATTGTATGTGATTTCATTACGTTGTTCTTATTTTTTTCTACCATTCTGGTCGCTGGTACTTTACAAGCGGGAGACATTTCGTTTTTCTATTTCTACATCAAAGACGTTTCACCCATTAAATAAAGATGTGCCCAAACCCAGACTTCTCCAGGGTAACAAACAGAAATTTCTATCCAATAAAATGTAATACCTTTGCAGCATCGAGGGCAACTACAACTACTACACATGCAATACCTCTTCCTATGATATCTTAAGACCTTCGAGCTGGTGACCCATTATGCTTATGCGGTAAATTGCATCTCACTTGCTCACTGACCGATGTGATAATAAACCTTGGCTATAACAGAATGTCATGTTGTTTGGTGTCGAATCTCATCTTTTCATTTATCTCGAGCCATGCTTAGAGCAAGCCTGACACTGTCAGCACTAATTGGACAGTGTCAAAGTGTGTAAGGGCATCCCCTATTGAACAGAGGAACGGTAACACACCGATGTCAATACATTCATACACTTCCAAGAGGAGAAACAGAGGAACAGCGCAATGCAGCGCTCTATGAAAATATTCTCCATCATTATTATTTTATGGGTAATACTGGAGATCTGACCAGTCCTCTAAAAAAAACTAGACATGTCAATTGGATTCCTTCGCTTTTCCAACTCTAAGGGAAAATAATTTCTAATGACAAGTTTCAGAAGCACCTTATTGTGAAAATCAAATGCATGGTAAATTTAATAATGCAATAAATTACTACTTCAAATGAAGTCAATTAAAACAAATCATGTTGGGGGTTTTTCAACTCAAATAGTGGCAATGGGCCTATGGCCTTTATTGCCTTGTGGTCCAAACTACTCTCACTCTACCCCTTTACCAATGATTGGACAGTGCAGAGATCTTTCTAATGATCTTTTTACACCTAGTCCTGTAACAAGGACAAGGGGGCGTCCTCTACATCTAGAGGAAAGAAGGTTTCACCACCGTCACAGACGGGGTTTCTTTACTATGACAGCAGTGAGACTATGGGATGCTCTGCCACAGGATGTTGTGGTGGTTGATTAATTGAGTTCAAGTTCAAGAAGGGCCTTGATGCATTTTATGAAAAAAATAATATTACATGTTATGAGTAGTAGATTCTGGAGACGTTGATCCAGGGTTTTATTCAGATTGTCAAATTTGGAGTCCGGGACTAATGTTTCCTCTAATGAGTCAATTGGCATCAACCTCATGGGGATTTTTGTCTACCTCTGGATTAACACGGTAGCATTATAGGTTGGACTTGATAGACCTGTGTATTTTTAAACTTTATCAATTATGTAACTATCTAAATGTGTTGAGTTATTTGTTTTCATATTAGTTATTGGCCAGTACTACTTACGAATTAGAATTAAGTGACAACCTGAAATTTGTATGTCATTCTGGAATTTTGAATTATTGTGTGGTGTGATGGATAGGTAACTAACTTAAACAAAATATCTTAGAACTCAGGATTTCTACAAAAAAAAGAATGTGTGTTATATCTTATTTTAATACTTGAGATCTAGGTAAGGCATTGTATAATAGTAGCAATCTTTGAAGACCTTCATGGCCACAAAATTATCTTTTATTAGCCATCTTTTGGTGACTGCATAATTGGTATTTATCACTCTTGCTTAGCTCCTATATTTGTCTTTGTCAATAGTTTAATACTTGAAAGTATAGAGGCAACTATAACTTTCTCTGTACAGATCAGAGGCAAATATTTTTTACAGTAGCTATAGTAAATCCTCCGTATGGTCATCAGGTATACCAGTAAACCAATAATCATTTGTATTGTATGTTATGTGCATGTCTAAATCTTATAGAAGAAATCATTTTATTTGAACAGGAATCATAAGCCGTGACGCTGCAGAAAAGTTGCTGATGAATATGCCGGAGGGCTCCTTCCTTGTCCGTGTTAGTGAGAAAATCTGGGGCTATGCTTTGTCTTATCGGCAACAGACTGGCTTCAAACATTTCCTAGTTGACGCTTCAGGAGATTACTACAGCTTTCTTGGTGTTGACCCAAACAGACATGCAACTCTTACTGATCTCATTGATTTTCACAAGGTACTTATGTCAAATAAAGCGTTGTGAAAGCATTTCAAATAGAAATCTGATAAACATATCCATTGATGATTAAAATTCATACCTGCTTGAGTTTGACCAATATCTCAGGCTTAGTAGTAAAGGAATTAGTTAATGCCATGTGGTATATACAAATGTCGTTATATTGAGCAACACTGAAATGTGTGGGACTATTGAAGTTTTTAGACTCAACCAGTATACTATTTGTTTTATTGGAATGTTTTTTTCCAGGATTTTTTTTATTGATGACCTATCTTTGGGATGATCAGCCATGGCCCATTTATCATTTATACAGACCCAGTGACATCCATACAAGTTCGGCTCTGCCTTGTACTGCAGCACAGCTTCTTTGCTTAAATTGATACACAAAACCAAACTGGAGATGTTGACTTTTTCTTGAATAAAAAATTGAGCAAGTAAAAAATGTGGTCCAAATGAAAGCAGCATTATAAGATAGACCTCCACTTTTTCTTTGCTTATGTCAAGCATTCTTTAAATGGACTAACTGAGACAGGTCCCTTTCCACTTTGGTTTCTTACTCATTGCTTAAAGAGGCTCTGTCACCAGATTATAAATGCCCTATCTCCTACATAATCTGATTGGCGTTGTAATGTAGATAACAGCAGTGGTTTTTATTTTGAAAAACAATCAATTTTGAGCAAGTTATGCACAAATTTAAATTTATGCTAATTAGTTTCTTAATAGACAACTGGGCGTGTTTTTACTTTTTTACCAACTGGGCGTTGTAAAGAGAAGTGTATGACGCTGACCAATCAGTGTCATACACTTCTGTCCATTCATTTTTGGCAGTACTCACAACACAGCGTGATCTCGCGAGATCACGCTTCACTGTCAGATACACCCACATTAACTTTACCGAAATGTCCTGAGAGTGAATAGGCATAGCCTCCAGCCAGGACGCAATGTCTATTGACACTCCCGAAACTTTGGTAAAGTTTCTGTGAATAACAGCACAGTGTGATCTCACGAGATCACGCTGTGCTGTGTGAGTAAGTCCCCAAGAAACTTTATCGAAGTGTCGGGAGTGTGAATAGAGTTCGCGTCCTGGCTGGAGGCAATGTCTATTCACTCTCAAGACACTTCGGTAAAGTTAATGTGGAAGTATGTGACAGTACAGCATGGTCTCGCGAGATCACGCTGTGTTGCGAGTACTGCCAAAAATGAATGGAGAGAAATGTATGATGCTGATTGGTCAGTGTCATACACTTCTCTTTACAATGCCCAGTTAGTAAAAAAGTAAAAACCCGCCCACTTGTCTATTAAGAAACTAATTAGCATAAATCTAAAATTGTGCATAACTTGCTCAAAATTGATTGTTTTTCAAAATAAAAACCACTGTTGTTATCTACATTACAGCGCCAATCACATTATGTAGGAGATAGGGCACTTATAATGTGGTGACAGAGCCTCTTTAAAGGCTATGTACACCTTTGATGAGTGAGAAAGTGTTGTGCTTTTTATTTATTTTTATAAAAATATTAGTCAATGTGATTAGTGCAACTTTCTAAATATTTTTTATTGAAAATTATTTTTACTTTTTGAGATACAGCTGCTCTGTTTTCTCTATAGAGAGCAGCTCTATCGTTTGCTATGACCTGAATCCGTCAGTCCTGCGGACCTAACGGGTTTAGAGTGAGTGGGTGCTGCATGTCTCTGACAAGCAGAATCCACCTGTAATCTATCACATCTAGGTTATGAGCTCGCTGTGGACCCGCTGTCACTGAACCCGTCAGTCTTACAGACCTGACGGGAGCAGGATTTGGCACTAGATACAGATATGTATAGAGAATACAGAGCAGCTGTATCTCAAAAAGTAAAAATTATTTTTAATAAAACTATTTAGAAAGATGCACTAATCACACTGACTTACATTTTTATGTATATATATATATATATATATATATATATATAACACAAAAAAATTGCCTTTTAAAGGTTTACATAGCCTTTAACCCCTTCCCTCCTCAGCCATTTTTCAGGTTTTCACTTTTATATTTTCCTGCGTTTCAAAAGCTATAATTCTTTTATTTTTCTGTTTATATAGGCATATGAGGGCATGTTTTTTGCGGGACAAGTTGTAGTTTTTCATGGCACCATTTATTGTACTGCATAATGTACTGGGAAGCTGAAAAAAAAACAATTTGTGCTTGTTTTGTTTTTACGGCATCCATCCAGTAGTAAAAACGATACATGCACCTTATTCTACAGGTTGATACGATTATGGTGATACCAAATTTATATGTTTTTGTTTTATGTTTTACCACTTTTAAAAAAATAAAACTATTTGCTAAATTAAAAAACTCTTTTGTGTCGCCATGTTCTGAGAGCCATAACTTTTTCATTTTTCCATCAATTTAGCGATGCGGGGGCTTACATTTTTTGGGTATATGCGACTTTTTTGTCATTTTTTATTTCATTTTTTTGAAGTGCTAAGGTGACCAAATTTGCGTGTTTTATATATATCAATTTTTTTTTACGCCATTCACCGAGTGGGTTAAACAACGTTATAGTGTGATAGTTCGGACTTTTACAGACGCGGCGATACCAGTTATGTTAAGTTTTATTTATTTAACATGGATTTAGGGAAAAAATGTGAAAAGGTGTTTTTTTTTAACTTTTAATACTTTTATTTTTTTGGGAGCGTAAAAAAACAACTTTATTTAACTGCTTTTTACTTTTTTTATTAGTCCCCCTAGGAGACTTGAAGCAGTCATCATTGGATCACCTGCATGATATACTGCAATAATAATATATTGCAGTATATCGTGATTCTGACTGTCTCCTTTGAAGCCCTGCCAGCTTTGTTAGGCCCCCGAGGCTGCCATATCAACTGTTGTTACCAGCCGATCGTGCTGCGGGGGGCGCGATGGCTTGTTTGATGGGGCGCCAGCCCTGATTCTAACACTTTTTCATTCCGTGGTCGTGATTCACCGCAGCATTTAAGATGTTAAACGGGTAAAATCAAAGTGATCTTTGATCCCACCCATTGCAGTCAGGTGTCGGCTGTGTAACACAGCTGTCACCAGCTGTGTATGGAGCGAGCTCAGCACGTGAGCTCGCTCCATACTTCCCCTTAAACCCTTATCACATACAGTTACGTGATAATGCGTTAAGGGGTTAATAAATGTCAACTATAGGATAAATTTGAAGCCTTTTGAAGTCCTAAACAGGGGATGGAAAATAACTTGCTACATAGGCAGGTTTCATTGCAGAGTTTCTCAAACCTGTCTTCAAGGAACTCCAACAAGACATGTCTTGAGGAACTCTCTAATGTTGCGCAGGTGATCAAAGTGTACCTATACCTTCCTTCATAAAACTTCTGACATGTCATAATGACATGTCAAAACTATTGATTGGTGGGGGTCCGAGTACTGAGACCCTTACCGATCGCTAAAAACGAAGCTGCAGCTTTGAAAAGCCGAGAGAGCAGCGTATGAACTCAGACTTCCTATTGAGCCCGTACACCGCTTGCTCGGTTTTCCGAGGAAATCCGAGCAGAAACGAAGTGGCACAGCGCTCGCCTGTGCAGTTCTGCCACTTCGTTTTAGCAATCAGTGGAGGTCCCAGTGCCTGGACCCTCACCAATCAAAACTTCTGACATGACACTATGACATGTCAAAAGTTTTATGAAAGTACAGGTACACTTTAATTAAAGAGAGCCTTTCACCTGCCCATACATGTGCAGCTGAGTGCAGCATGTAATAGGCAGGGCTGTACAAACCCTGTCTCACTATCATTTTTTTCCCTATCTTTCTCTGTCATTTAGATATCGGTGCCGTTCTATTTGGCGCCCGATATTTAAATAACCCCCTGAACTGTCAATGGGGCATGTAATTGGCAAGTGGGCATGTAACATCGCTGTGACACTGTCCAATCAGCTATGGATAGTGTCACAGCAAGAGATAGCGAGAGGAGAGCGTGTGCACATGCGCACACGCAGCTCTGCCACCACCATGGATCAGAAGAGGAGAAGTCTGCCGAGAGCTGAAGAGTGAGAGTGGGCATCGCGCATGCTCGCACAGCTCCGACCTGTGCGTTTGCGTGCACACGCACTCCTCTCTCTCTCGAGCTCTTGCTGTGACACTGTCCATAGCTGATTGGAAAGTGTCACAGTGATATTACACGCCACCTTGCCTAAACACACCCCATTGACAGTTCAGGGGGTTATTTAAATTTTGAGCGCCAAATATAATGGCACCGATATCTAAATAACGGAGGAGAATAGGAAAAATGTTTAAAGTTCCCCAGGGTTTGTGGAGCCCTGCCTATTACATGCTGCACTCATGACAGGTCCTCTTTAAATTAGTTCCACTAAATCTAAAATTAGCACATGTGTTTTCTATATAGGAAATACTCAGACCAAGCCTTTTTGGTGTTCCTTGAGGAATGGTTTTAGAAACACTGTATTATTGTAATCCCTTTCAGCCATTTAGTACAACCGAAAGATATAACATCTCTAGAGGTAAAATACAACACCTTGCATCCATGACTTTTAAGAAGCTGGAAGGGGTTTACTACTTGATTTGCTTTAATGGCCGTTTAAGTGGCTTTTAATTATGCTTTATTCTGCTTTAAAAAGTAACTGCACTTTTGCAAAACTTTTTATGTCATAGAGATATATCAGAAGTTTTGATTGGTGGGGGTCTGTATTCTGAGAACTCCACTGTTGCGGAAAAAAAGGTGCAGAAGTGTTCTTTATGAGTTTTCTGAAAGTGAAGATACTCTTTAAATACATTAGTCTTCCTACTACCTCCTTTTTGTTCATGTTTTTTTATCACAGCATACTGGTCATTAATATTAATGTATTATTTTTTTTACTAACTTTCAACTATTAATATCTATCCTTTGGCAGGAGGAAGTTATCACAAGTTCTGGCGGAGAGCTGCTAGTGGAACCATGCGGACAAGCACAGTCCCCACCTGACTTTAGTATATTATTCAAATGAGGCTGCTGACACCATTGATCTCATACAGCGCAGTTTATAAATTATTATTATTTCAACTCCACTAATATTTAAAAAAATAAATAAAAGATTTTCACATTTTAGAGAGTGTCAATGATTTCAGATGTGAAGATCTAGGTTTCTCGGCTTTATTTTTACGTTTTTAATATGATGACCTTTTTATTAACTGTAGAGTTATGAGGAACACATTGAAGACAGATGTTCAACTGCTCTACATTAAAGCATATTTCCCTATTTGACTTGTCTCCACTCTGTTATTATTTTGTGTGTATCCATTATGTAACTTGATTTTCTGTCATGTACTATTGATAAGAGTTTGTAAATTTGTAATTTATAGGCCAGTGAGAAATGTCTAAAATTCAATGTGTTCCATTCATATTTATGCATTAGCTATCTGGAGTACTAGGCAAACACAGAGTGTATGAAGCAAGCTCCTGAGAATACTATGACGTCAATCGTATATTGAAACTTATACATTTTAAATTTTTCTTATTTTTCAAAGAAATACTTGGCAACTGCCACCACTTTGATATTTTTCTTAACTTATTTAATTAAAATAAGATTGATAGAAGCAGATTAAATGCATTTAACCATTTTATAATCTAAACCTAATACATTTTAATATCCAGACCAGGTTTTAACTACCATTTAATGACTTTTATTTATTTTTTTAAATTATATTTTTGGTAAGAGATATTAAACAGGTTTTCAGATCATCTATCAATGTATGATTGGTGCAGGTCCGACCACTAGGAGCCCACCAATCATTAGAGGGCCATGACTCGTTCACGACAGCACTTGACGCAGCAACATTCATATGTCTGTGGCTGAGTCTTGTACTGCCGCTCTGCCTCACTCAGCTCATTCACTTGAATGTTTAGACGTCACTGTGTCACATACATTGATAGGCTATCTCAAGAATTGGCAATCAATGTAACATCCTCGAAAACCCCTTTAGTAATACTAGTAGAGACATATGCAAATGTATTTTTTTAGGTTCACACTATAGGTATTGTTTTCCAATTTCTATTGCTCAAATAATTTGTTCAAATCTTTAATTAGCTGCTTTATGCTATTTTAGCAAGGGCACCGTGCCATATACTGCTATAAGACTATTAGAATGGGGGACCTAGCCCTTGTTGGTCCCATTTCCTTGTTATTTGGTGGTAAAAACCTGTGCAGCACTCCTCTCTTAAGAGCTTTATAAAGCAGTCCAATAAAGGGTTTGTATGCGCTTAGAAAAAAGGGTCTGCTTTTTTTCCTTCTCCAAAATGGAACCATTAAGACCTATGGGTCCTATTTTTTCATGGGCCGTTCACACAGTCTGTTAAAAAAAAAAAAAACAGCCACGAGAATAGCCCCACAGAAGTATATTGATTTTAATGCAGGTGTGTGGCGGACGTTAAAAATACCTCTGACACACGGCTGATTATGCCGTTCGCTTGAATAACCTCTCACAAAGCAAAACTGACTTTAGGTAAATGACACACTTTGATTACTTGGCTCCATAAAATTGACTCAGATCTCAGTCAATTGACTCTTTAGTAGGGAGTTCCAGTTGTAGATTAAAGAAATTGTATGAGCTTAGAAAAAAGGATTTGCTTTTTTTATTTCTAAAAAAAAAAAAAAGACACGATTGAGACCTTTGCACTGTGTCTGGTATTACAGCTCAGCCCCATTGACATGCTCACATTTACTTGAGCTGACCTGATTAATTTCTGCTTAAAGTGCCAACTAACTGTGAACTTGTGAGGCCTTCTCATATTAGGATGGGGTTCTTATAATCATGAGCCCCTTCTACTATTGGAGCTTAAAGGGGATTTCCACAATTAATATTTATTACATATCCATAGGTATCCATTTGATCTCTGAGGACCCCACCACTGGGACCCCCATCTATCACTTGAATGGAGATACTGAGTCCACCATTTCTCCTCAACCACACGAACACGAGGAGTTTGTATGGAGTGGCTGTTGTGTTGCCCATGTCTGCATTGTTGTAGTATACAATCTATACTCTCATTGAAAGATATTTAAATATATTAAAAATGCTTAGCACTATTGGGTAACTGTGGATCTTTGAATTACTACACAGTGAAAATTTTAGGTTGACTTCACATTAGCGTCATCGCTGTCATTTATAGCGGAGCCATGACAGCTATAGTACAATGGTTACATAGTAAGTACGGTTGAATAAACACATACTATATGTCTATCAAGTTGAATCAGGGGATAGGAGAAGATGTGGAAGAAACAAAGGGGTGAAATCATAGAACTTTGTCTCCTCCTATTCATCAAATTCACTTTCAAACATGAATACCGATGGACCACATTGACTTTAATGTTGTCCTTTGGGGTTCCTCTAATTTTGATGGCAACAATAATGCTGACGACTGTTCTATTCTTGCCCTCAAAAATACTGAAATGGGTGACCGACATGATGATGGAGGCTCTGTATTACAACACTGAGGAGTAAACAATCCAATATGTGAAATCATTACAAAAGTCTGCACAATATTATTTCCCATGGGTAGAGCTAGGTCCATTTCATGTTAATTGCATGTGAATTGAAAACTATCCCTGATGCTTTCTCTTTAAAATGTAAACCTGGAAAGTGTAATTAAGCGGGAGGTGAAATGCGTCAGTGTCCAGGACCGGTTATTTGCGCTTGATATTTGTTGTGCTTTTATTACATTTTAAGCGAAGGGGAAAGTGCATGATCATTGAAGTCAAACAAATCCATCACTCAAGAGCACATCATTTTGCTGGTAAAATAATTAATTGCATCAAACTTGCCTTGGGATGAAATAATACGAAATGTAAACTCTGTACTTAGCTAAAGTCATAACTGAGATTTTTTAATTCCTATATAATACACTACTGGACTGCTGTATTAAAACTGTGGTGTCTTTCTTCTTGCTATCAGCAGTAAATGCTCTCAATTATAAGACCCTTTGAGATTCCTTGAATGTGTTTAGAATCCCTCAATGTAATGAACTGACCTCTTCTCCGCTGGCCCTTCTGGTAACATAAATTTGAATTTTCTGTTGCCGTTCTGCAGATTTCTTTCACTAATCAATCATGAGGGATCACGTCACACAGTCCAAGATATTTCAACAGCTCGAGACTCCAGGAACCTTGCTGAGTTAATGGGCACGTGCAAATCCAAATGCTTCTTCTAATTGACTTGTCCACTAGGTCTCTGTTCATTCTATGAAACATTTGGCAGAACCTTCAATGAGTCAGCTGCTCCCACCCAGCCATAGTTATTGAGTGAAAATTACACAACAATAAAGGCAGTTCCCCTGGAACCATGGTATAAATAATCTCCTTAAAATGTTATGCTGTAATGCAGTGAAAGCTATCCATCTTTATTGACAGCACATAAATGAAAATATATTGCCGCACTTATCTTACATGAATGATTTGTTTTCATAGGACATAACAAGGTAAAGTGACAACTAGCTTTCTCCCTGTTTTCTGCTATAAAACGTGTCACTATAAAGTTTTATTTATGTGGAAATGTAATTAGAAATGTCTTGCCAAGCATTACTGAATAAGGTTACTGATACTATAATGTTATTACTTATATTTGAATAGAGAGGTAGATAGATAGATAGATAGATAGATAGATAGATAGATAGATAGATAGATAGATAGATAGATAGATAGATAGATAGATAGATAGATGAGGCAAATGAAATGGACTTTTATTCCATACGCAACGTTTTGATCATAGACCTTTCTCAAGCAGAGACTTAGCGCAGGTGATTACATATATATATATATATATATATATATATATATATATATATATATATATATAGTTACAAGATAAGTGGGGATGCAATCAAACAATTTCCACAATAAATGTTACAGAAGCATGACATAACAAATATTAAGTGGATACATGTGTATAAAAATATTGTGCACACTTTCATTGGGTGTGGTATCCTTGAAATTGCATATTACAAAAGAAATCTTAACTAATTCCCCTGACTTCCAGGGCTAATTGTTTCAACAGTGTGGAGAAACTAAGGTCGGAATTGGAAGACACTAAAAGAAATAAGTGGCAACGGGACATGGAGGATTACCAACGAGGGAGGGTGTACAACTGGCGGGCTACCCAGTTCCAACCAGGGAGTCCTACACAATTCGACAATACCAGACACAACCGAAGGGATCTTTATGCCAGCAGGAGAAGCAAAGAGAAGAGCCTTTTTTAGGGCAGATTCCCTCCTCCCAGACCAAAGGAGGAGGCAAACTAGAAGAGGAGGCAAACGCCACTGCAGACGATGGAAAGACGAAAAACATGACGGGGAGAACACCGCTACCAAGGGGGGCGAAGAAACCCTAATTGTCAACATTCCAGTAAGGCACTGAATGATACACAGATGCAGGTTCTGGGTAATGATCTCTCATTTTGCCCCAGTTCTACAACAGAATAGTTACAATTGGAGATAGATTTGTACAAATCTTTCAGTACTGTGAAACTTAAACACTGGTTACTGGGCAGGTTTTGCCAGTAATGGATAAAAAAAGCTGAGATTTGCTTGCGCGATTTCAAACTTTTTAACAAGAGTACATTTATCTCCCCATTAACAGTACAGGCTATTAAGGAGTTTGTGACTGCTGTCAAAAAAGATGTAGATAAGCTTATGGAGGATCCTAGTACAGTTTTTTCTGACCCTAACATTACCAGGAATTAATTTTCTGCCCTGTGTCACCTGTCAAGTGACGGCGACATACCATCAAATCTGCGGACAATGAAGGTGCTGTCGTCATGGACACATTGACATACATGGCGGAGATCTGGAGACAATTGTCAGATGTTGATGTTTATAAACTCATTGCTTGTGACCCTAAATTTGGCTTACACAGGAAAATCACTGACTTATTGAATGATGTTAAGAGTTGTGACTTAATTGATGATGAACTTTTCCGCTTTCTTTGGATAGGACTTTCAACAACACCTGTGATCTACAGTCTCCCATAGATACACAAAGTTTAAAAGAGCCATCTGGTCGACTTGTCGTCTCAGGGACAGACTCAAATCTGTCAAACATTGCAATTTTTCTGGATAAGGACCTTAGGCAATTTGCAATAGAGGGGGTATCATACATCAGGGATACGGTGGATTTTCTGTCAAGACTGTATGAGGTGCCAATAGGGGAATTGGATATCAGCATATTGGTTTTATTTGATGTGGTATCCCTGTATACCTCAATTGACTACGAAAGTGGACTAGAGGCGGTTAAGAAAAATTACTTACCTCTGATTTATGTTGGAAGAAAAAAGGACCAAAGACGGCGCTGCTACACAATAAAAGTAAATAATTAATGATATTGATGTTTTATTGCAATCCGGCTACGCGTTTCAATGCCGCACAGGCATCTTGATCAGGCCTTCAAAGGCATTGAAACGCGTAGCCTGATTGCAATAAAACATCAATATCATTAATTATTTACTTTTATTGAGTAGCAGCGCCGTCTTTGGTCCTTTTTTCTTCCAACATATATTGGCTCCATTACGGTGGCCCTTTGGCTTCACCAGTTGGGATCTCGGCAGCAGCACTCACTCCATACTGCAATTCCAACGCAAATATTCTTCTGCCCTGTGGTGAGCATTCATTTGTATTTACTGACTTCTACTCCTTGGATCTACTTACACTATGTGGCGCCGTGCTTTTTTCTTTATTTCTTTACCTCTGATTTGTCACCTGACATGGCTAGTTTCATATTGAATATATTATAACTGGTACTAACTAACAAGTATTTCCCCTTTGGTGAAGACTATTACCTGCAATTACGTGGCACCGCTATGGGTTCGAATATGGCGCCTACATACGCCAATATATTCATGACAGTCCTGGAGGAGGACTTCGTCTATGTGTCCCACCACTTCGGATCGGTCCTGAGGTGGTGGAGATACATAGACAATGTTTTCCTCCTGTGAAAAAGGGACGCCACACAATTGACTGACTTTCCTACCTACCTTAATACCATAGACTGTCAAATTCACAGTGGCAAGCTCAGAAACCCAACTCCAATTTTTAGATGTACTTGTCAGACTAGAAGATAACCCTTTACACGAAACCTACTGATAGGAATAACCTACTTGAGTACAGCAGTAACTAACCACGAGAGATAGTAGATTCCCTTCCGTATAGCCAGTTCTTGCGTGTTAAACGCATCATCAACACTGCCACTACTTACAGGACGGCTATAGACAGGTTGCAAAACGCTTTAGGAATAGAGGCTAACCCAAGAGACTAGTGGAATGCAACAGGGAGAGGGTAGGGGGAGACAGATAGACTTGACTTGCTCAATAGCACCAGACAGGATGGTGCCACCAATAGAATTCCATTTGTTTCTACTTACAGTGAGTGCAGCAAACCAATAGCCAAAATTATAAGAAAACATGGGCCCACTCTACAGAAATACCTCGAGGATGTACCTAAATTCACTAACCCTCCCATCTTCTCTTATAGGAGATCCAAAACATAAGGAACAGAGTTGTCCGGTCGGACCTAGGCTCCCAAAAGAGCACTACACAGTTATCCCTAACTGGACAGAAATGTAAGGGGTGTTACCCCTGTCTGAGCTGCATTAATTGCTCACTGATGCATAAAGGGGAACATTTTCTTCCTGTCACAGCGCGGGGTGTGGACTCACTGGGCCGTACCGCGTAGCAGGGTAGCAGCTGGCCAACAAGGTACAAAACAATGTCTATAGTTCAGAACGGGAACCTGAGGCAATGTAGACAGTAGCGGAAGCACGACTTGACTTTCACAGCAGGTGGCACCGTGGGTGCAGCGGAAGACATAACTTGACTTTTTCAGCAGATACGATAGCACGGAATACAGGGTACAGGCAGCAGGAAAGGGTAACACTGGGAACTGGAAAACACTGGGAGACAATTTGCAAAACAAACCTAGGTATACAACAATGCTCAGGTGAGGAACAAGTGGGCAGAGCCCCTTTTTATAGCCCAGCAGCCATTGGCTAATTATTGGTTGGTGACAGCTGGACACGTACTGGCCCTTTAAGGCCATGCACGCGCGGGTGCGCGCGCCCTGCGGGAAACTGTCTGAGGACCCGGAAGTGAGTGCCAGTGTCTCCCTGGGGGGTAATGACGCCGAGAAGACAGATGTCCATGGCCGGGGCCGTCAGAGGGTAAGTCTGAACGACGGCCCCCGGCCATAGACATTACACTGCCCCATGTGACCCGACAGAAGTTTACCATTCAGCACTTTTTAACTTGTACCAGTGACCATGTAATATACCTCCTGAGTAGTCCCTGTAATTTGCTCTATGTTGATGAGACAAAATTTGATTTAAGGACCCAACTCAACCAACATAGGTGCGCTATAAGAAAAAAAAACACAAATATTTACCAGTCCCCAAACACTTTACCAAGATCTTCCACAATGAAAAGCCATTGAGATTTAGGATACTGGACCACATACTCCCACTTAGACGTGGTGGGGACAGAGTCTGGCTGTTGAAACAAAGGGAACTACAAAGGATATACCGGCTAAACACCTTAAAAGCAAACAGCATAAATGTCGATTACAAATTGCATGTTATGACCTGAATTGAGTTTAGTTGCTTGTCGTGTAGAACACTGCTAGTGAGACCCTCTGAATACCTCCTGAAGTGCGGAGCAAATTTATTTTTTTAGATTTTGTTACAGTCACAATTTTTTTTTTCTTTGAAAACACTAGGATACCTTGAATGGAACTCACCCTAGGGACTGGTTAATCTCTGTAGCTTATTAATTTTCTGTATATTTTTTCAATATATATCTTAATATGTTTTTCTATATATTTTTATATATATGCCCTTTTTGCTACCAGTAGAGAATATTTAGCTCATCTTTAATATAATATATTACTCTTTATTTACTACCTGATGTCTGTTTTGATATAGGATTTACTGTTTGGTTTCAGACCATGTTCACATTGTAGCAGTCGAGGTGCGATTTTCATGCGATTTAGTGTCATCTGTGTGCATGATTCCTCATGACCTCTAGGCTGCATCTATTGAACAGAGCATGGGAGTTATATACTCCACTGGCTCTCGATGGTGTCAAACGGGGAGAGGTGACTGGTACCTTCTAATATAGGGGGTCTTTGCTTTGTCCCCATTGGTCAGGATGTGTACCGTATATTCTAGAACATAAGTATGAATATTAGGTGACAGTTATTACACTAATTCCATCTTTCTTCCATTATCTGCTTCAAACATGTCTCTATTGGCTGATTGGTCTGTCACATTGGGCCTGCCCATTAATGGGCGACCAGGCCTGTAAAATACTCAATAACCTATACATGCACCTAGTGCATACACGCCAGCAGTTTGCCACTTTCCAAGATGGCACATTTACAATACAGTGCCTTCAGAGTACATGCTCTGTACATTTGTGAGCACTCCTCCTCTCTCCCGGTGGTGATCTCTTTGGACATGCACACTGAGGCATCCCTGATGCCGGTACGTGTGCGCTGTTTTATATATATATATATATATATATATATATATGAGTTATGATTCTGATTATTTATACCCCCTAACTGATGAGTTTATCTAAACACACAGCTGCACTAATTCTGATTATTAAAGGGGTTTTCCCACGAGGGACATTTATGACATATCCACAGGATATCAAGAAAAAAATGATTTTTGAAGCAGCACTATTCCCGATTATGATGCGGTGCACGCTGTCAAGCCAGGCAAACCCACTCCGGCACGATGTAAATTTCAAAGAAGTAGTAGGACAACAGCACACGTCTTCAAATCATCAAAGTTGTTTTATTGTCAAGACATCCACAAACGACAGGCAACGTTTCGACCCATAGTGAGTGAGGGGTCTTTGTCAAGCCTAACATCATGTCTAAAAACATCGTTATAAATAGGTGAATACAAATGATCACATGGTCCATTCCAACCAGTGAAAATCGTGAATCTGGTCTCCCAGGTGAAGCATACAATAGTCTTAATGACTTTCTTCAAATAGTTATATAATCCTCAAAAAAGTGTAAAAATGCAACATACAATACATCTTCAATACATCATCAACAACATTATGTCAGTCACTGTTGTTGAAATGGAAAAATGAAGGAGGGAAGTTCACCACACTCCAGGTTCCCGTTACGATCCTAGAGCGCTACTGCGCTTGCTCAGCAATCAGTCGTCTCTGCTGCACAAATAGAAACCAATTCGGTTGTTATGAACACCTTCACTATGATTTAACACAATAAATTATTTGATGATATTATCACTTTGTGATCTATATTATGAAGCAGTAATAACCTGACCTCTTCCCACTTTTTCTGACTCTTCGGAGACCTATTCACACGTGACTTATCATCACATAGTGAAGGCGTTCATAACAACCAAATTGAGTTTGCCTCAAATTACATAGAAATATAGCTACATTTCGATGGATTCTTGTCATGATTGAGGATATTATTATATCTACGTATATCCGATTGTGATTCTTTTTTGATCAAATGCTGGTTTCTATTTGTGCAGCAGAGACGACTAATTGCTGAGCAAGCGCAGTAGCGCTCTAGGATCGTAAGTGCATTTTTACACTTTTTTGAGGATTATATAACTATTTGAAGAAAGTCATTAAGACTATTGTATGCTTCACCTGGGAGACCAGGTTCACGATTTTCACTGCTTGGAATGGACCATGTGATCATTTGTATTCGCCTATTTATAACGATGTTTTTAGACATGATGTTAGGCTTGACAAAGACCCCTCACTCACTATGGGTCGAAACGTTGCCTGTCGTTTGTGGATGTCTTGACAATAAAACCACTTTGATGATTTGAAGACGTGTGCTGTTGTCCTACTACTTCTTTGAAATATCCACAGGATATGTCATAAATGTCAAATAGATGCGGGTACCAACTCTGTGACCCGCACCTATCTCTAGAACGGGGTCCCTAAACTCTGTTCTACCTCTTTGCGTGTCGGCTGATATCCGACCATGAAGGTGAAAACAGTGCAGCTCGTTCAGCTATGCTGTTTTCATAAGTCCCATAGAACTGAATGGTAGTTACGGAAATAGCGCAGCTCGTGGAGATTTACACAGACAGGCAATAATGCTCTGCTATACTAAGTATACCAAAGAATTCTAGCAGCGATCAAAAGATCGCACAGTGAAGTCCCCTAGTGGGACTAATAAAATAAGTAAGTAACGTGAAATAAAAATTATTAATAAAAAGGACAGTAACTCATTAAATGCTGTGGTCAATAGCGACCGCGGTGTTTAAATCGTTAGAAAGAGGGGGGCGACCCCCTCTAACGGCTCATCGTGCCCCCCGCAATGCAATCGCGGGGTGGCGATGGTTGCTATGGCTGCCTGGGGGCCTAACGAAGGCCCACAGGTCTGCCATTTTTGTGCTCCTAATAAGCTCTGCCTCCGGCAGGCCTTAGTGGATGCCTGTCAGAATCACGATATACTGCAATACATTAGTATGGCAGTATATAGTGCAAGCAATCTAACGATCGCTGTTTGAAGTCCCCTAGGGGGACTAATAAAAAAAAGAAAAAATTTGTAAAATAAAGGTTATTTTTTATGTAAAAAACGAAATTAGAAATTAACAGTTCAAAAAACTGCCCTTTTCCCATTTTCCCCCTAGAGCATAGTACAAAAAATAAATAAATAAACATAATTGGATTTGCCGCATCCATAAAAGTCTGAACAGCAGTTTATTACCACATGTATTAAAATTTGTTCTGGTCCTGTATATATATATATTCATTATAACAACCAAGCTCAATACACATACACAGCACCAAAGAGAAGCTCAGAACATATATACAACTCCAGAACCAAGATTCGTGTATAAATACAGCACCAGAACCAAGCACAGTACATGTACACTACCGTTCAAAAGTTTGGGGTCACCCAGACAATTTTGTGTTTTCCATGAAAACTCACACTTATATTTATCAAATGAGTTGCAAAATGGCTAGAAAATATAGTCAAGACATTGACAAGGTTAGAAATAATGATTTTTATTTGAAATAATAATTTTCTCGTTCAAAATTTGCTTTCGCCTAAGAATGCTCCATTTGCAGCAATAACAACATTGAAGACCTTTGGCATTCTAGCTGTTATTTTGCTAAGGTAATCGCGAGAAATTTCACCCCATGCTTCCAGAAGTCCCTCCCACAAGTTGGATTGGCTTGATGGGCACTTCTTGCGTACCATACGGTCAAGCTGCTCCCACAACAGCTCTATGGGGTTGAGATCTGGTGACTGCGGTGGCCACTCCATTACAGATAGAATACCAGCTGCCTGCTTCTTCCCTAAATAGTTCTTGCATAATTTGGAGGTGTGCTTTGGGTCATTGTCCTGTTGTAGGATGAAATTGGCTCCAATCAAGCGCTGTCCACAGGGTATGGCATGGCGTTGCAAAATGGAGTGATAGCCTTCCTTATTCAAAATCCCTTTTACCTTGTACAAATCTCCAACTTTACCAGCGCCAAAGCAACCCCAGACCATCACATTACCTCCACCATGCTTGACAGATGGCGTCAGGCACTCTTCCAGCATCTTTTCAGTTGTTCTGCGTCTTACAAATGTTCTTCTGTGTGATCCAAACACCTCAAATTTTGATTTGTCTGTCCATAACACTTTTTTCCAATCTTCCTCTGTCCAATGTCTGTGTGCTCTTGCCCAAATTAATCTTTTCCTTTTATTAGCCAGTCTCAGATATGGCTTTTTCTTTGCCACTCTGTCCTGAAGACCAGCATCCCGGATTAACCTCTTCACTGTAGACGTTGACACTGGCGTTTTGCGGGTACTATTTAATGAAGCTGCCAGTTGAGGACCTGTGAGGCGTCTATTTCTCAAACTAGAGACTCTAATGTGGTGTTGTCTTGTTGCTCAGTTTTGCAGCGGGGCCTCCCACTTCTCTTTCTACTCTGTTTAGAGCCTGTGTGTGCTGTCCTCTGAAGGGAGTAGTACATACCGTTTAGGAAATCTTCAGTTTCTTGGCAATTTCTCGCATGGAATAGCCTTCATTTCTAAGAACAAGAATAGACTGTCGAGTTTCACATGAAAGCTCTCTTTTTCTAGCCATTTGGAGAGTTTAATCGAACCCAGAAATGTAATGCTCCAGATTCTCAACTAGCTCAAAGGAAGGTCAGTTTTATAGCTCCTCTAAACAGCAAAACTGTTTACAGTGGTGCTAACATAATTGCACAAGGGTTTTCAAGTGTTTTCTAATCATCCATTAGCCTTCTAACACAGTTAGCAAACACAATGTACCATTAGAACACTGGAGTGATAGTTGCTGGAAATGGGCCTCTATACACCTATGTAGATATTGCATTAAAAACCAGACGTTTGCAGCTAGAATAGTCATTTACCACATTAACAATGTATGAGTGTGTTTCTGATTAATTTAATGTTATCTTCATTGAAAAAACTGGTGCTTTTCTTTCAAAAATAAGGAAATTTTTAAGTGACACTAAACTTTTGAACGGTAGTGTATACCGCACCACAACAAAGTTTAGTACATATATACAGCACCAGAACAAAGCTCAGTACATATATACAGCACCACAACAAAGCTTAGTATATATCTATATATACACACCACCAGAACCAAGCTCAGTACATATATAAAACACCAGAACCAAGCTCAGTACATATATACAACATCAGAGCCAAGATCAGTACATATATACAACATCAGAATCATGCTTGATACATATATACAACACCAGAACTAAGCTCAGTACATAAATACATCACCAGAACAAAGCTCAGTACATATATAAAGCAACATAACCAAGCTCAATTCATATATACAACACCAGAACCAAGCTCAGTACATAAATACAGCACAAGAATAAAGCTCAATACATTTATACAACACCAGAACCAAGCTCAGTACATAAATACAGCACCAGAACAAAGCTCAGTACATTTATACAGCTCCAGAACCAAGCACAGTACATATATACAACACCAAAACCAATCTCAGTCTATAAATACAACATCACAACAAAGCCCAGTACATAAATAAACACCAGAACCGAGCTCAATATATATATACTGCATCATAACAAAGCTCAGTACAAAAATACAGCACCAGAACCTAGCCCAGTACATATATACAGCACCAGAACAAAGCTCAGTATATATACAGCACCACAACCAAGATCATACATATATACAGCAGCAGAACAATGCTCAGTACATATATACAGTACCAGAACAAAGCTCAGTACATATATATCAGAACAACCAAGCTCAATACATATATATATATACATATATATATATATATATATATATATATATATATATATACTGAGCTCTGTTCTGGTGCTGTACATATGTACTGAGCATGGTTCTGGTGTTGTATATATGTACTGACCTTTTTTCTGGTGTTGTGTATATGTACTGCACTTTGTTCTGGTGCTGTATATATGTACTGAGCTTGGTTATGGTGTTGTATATAAGTTCCTAGCTTTGTTCTGGTCCTGTATATATGTACTGAGCTTTGTTATGGTGCTGTATATATGTACTGAGCTTTGTTCTGGTGCTGTATATATGTACTGAGCTTGGTTCTGTTGCTGTATATATGTACTGAGCTTTGTTCTGGTGCTGTATATATGTACTGAGCTTTGTTCTGGTGCTGTATATATGTACTGCACTTTGTTCTGGTGCTGTATATATGTACTGAGCTTGGTTATGGTGTTGTATATAAGTTCCTAGCTTTGTTCTGGTCCTGTATATATGTACTGAGCTTGGTTATGGTGCTGTATATATGTACTGAGCTTTGTTCTGGTGCTGTATATATGTACTGAGCTTGGTTCTGTTGCTGTATATATGTACTGAGCTTTGTTCTGGTGCTGTATATATGTACTGAGCTTTGTTCTGGTGCTGTATATAGTTCCTAGCTTTGTTCTGGTCCTGTATATATGTACTGACCTTGGTTCTGGTATTGTATTTAGTTACTAAGCTTGGTTCTGGTGTTGTATGTATGTACTGAGCTTGGTTCTGGTGTTGTATGTATGTGCTGAGTTTTGTTCTGGTGCAGTATATATGTATTGAGCTTGGTCCTGGAACCATATCTGTGCATTAGCTGCCAGATCTGTCGTGGCTTACTGTGCATGTCGCACTGTCTTCCACCCTTCTCATGTGCACTGCCTAAGTAAATGGGCAGAGCACGCTTAGGATATTGAATGTGCACATATAGGTCTATACGTAATGGGTGAGTTTAATATAATGTGTGGGTAGGTCTGTACGCTTATGTAATTATATACATAGTGTGGCAATCCACACTAAAACATTCTGGACAGGGAATTTCTTTATTTAGAGTCCACTTTAACCCCTTCCCGACATTTGACGTATCCACACGTCATAGTCGGGTAGGGGAAGTATGGAGCAGGCTCATGGAGTGAACCCGCTCCATACGATGCGGGTGTCGGCTGTATGTTACATAAAAATGTTATATTAAATCGTTAGAAAGAGGGGCTTATCACACCCCCGCAATGCAATCGCGGGTTGGCGATGGTTGCTATGGCCTCCTGGGGCTTAATAAAGGCCCCCAGGTCCGCCATCTTTGTGCTCCTATTAAGCGTTGCCTCTGGCAGGGCTTAATAGAATCCTGTCAGAAAGACAATATACTGCAATACATTAGTATTGCAGTATAAAGTGCAAGCGATCTAACGGATCGCTGGTTGAAGTCCCCTAGGGGGACTAATAAAAAAAGGAAAAATTAGTCAAATAAAGTTGTTTTTTTATGTAAAAAAAAAATATATATTAAAAGTTATAAAAAAAACAACCTTTTCCCATTTTCCACTAGAGCATAGTAAAAAAAAGAAATAAATAAACATAATTGGTATCACCGCATCCGTAAAAGTCTCAACTATTACAATATATCATTATTTAACCCGCACGGTGTAAAAAAAAATTTAACACCAGAATCGCTATTTTTTGGTCACCTAATCTCCCACAAAAAATGAAATAAAAAGTGATCAAACGTCGCATGTAGACCATAATGATATCATTAAAAACTACAGCTTATCCCGCAAAAAATAAGCCCTCATACCACTTAATCGACAGAAAAAAATTATAATTATGGCTCAAAAGAAATTTTCTTTTTTACACTTAGGTTTTTACTTGTAAAAGTAGTAAAATATAGAAAAAACTATATATATTTGGTATCGCCGTAATCATATTGACCCACAGAATAAAGTTAACATGTTGTTTTAATTGCACAGTGAATTCCGGAAAAACTAAGCGCAAAAAACAATGGAATCACTTTTTTTTTCATTTTCTACCCCACAAATAATTTTTCTCCCATTTCCTAGTACATTATATGGCACAATAAATGGTGCTACGAAAAACGACAACTCGTCCTGCAAAAATCAAGCCCTCACAGGACTATATCGACGGAAATAAAAAAGTTATGACTTTTGGAAGGTGGGAAGGAAAAAATGAAAATGAAGATCTGAAAAATGGCTGCGGCGGGAAGGGGTATTTGAAATATCGTAATTGTTATATTTTATTATTAAAATAATTTTCAATGGCGCGATACACTGCAAAACATCCCACCCCCCCTGCGGCGCATTTGTCTTTGTCCACAAAACAGGGAACTTGTTGTGAAAAATTGTAATCCCAACCCTTAGTACATGTCATGTCTCTAGGGGGTATTGCCTTTAACAGGCAACACCGTGTATATTCATAGCCTTGGGGGTACTCTGACCCACTGTACGATAGCCCAGAATTATATTCTATATAGGAATATTTTCTGGGCAGTGTGGACTGGGTGCAGAGTGTTGCGAATCTCCTTTTCAAAGAAACATATGTAAACATAGTATGGAGATTTGCAATTGCATTCATTAGACTTTTATGTTTTGTCTTTGAGCATACATAAAAGCAAAGTATTTCTAGCTTCTGTAGTAAACAAATTATTAAAACGGAAGTACTTCTAACAAATTTTGTACTTGAAAAGTTACTCATTGATAATTACCAGCTGCTAAGAGGACACTCAAGCAATCCTAGCAATTCATATCTGTTGAAGAGTTTCATAGTATTCTGCAAACACAGTTGTAACAGTTAAGAGACACTTAAATCAGGTCTGTATTTTTCTTCTTATTACAGTTTAAGTGTATGTTCACACAGGCTTTTTTCAGCCATTTTTCGGGCCGTAAACGTCCCGAAAAACGGCTGAAAAATCTGAATCAGAACACCTACAAACATCTGCCCATTGATTTCAATGGGAAATACAGCGTTTTGTTCCAAAGGGTCATTTTTTTACGCTTCATTTTCAAATAATGGCGCGTAAAAAGATGCCCCGTAAAAGGAAGTTATCTCCCTAACGACTGCATTCTAGATATGTACAGAGATACGACAAAGGGATCACTATATAACATTATATCTATACGAGCAAGTCAACACTGTGATTCTTTGTACCAAGATAATTTTGCAACATGTTCTTTTTCATTAACTTGGTTCTTTCTTCTTTTTTTGTATGTTGCATATTATTGCTTTTACCATCATGAGACATATATATATATTTTGCTATCCTCATACTGCTAAATTATTTATGTTTATTATATTGTTTCTGCAATTGCAGTGTTTGACAAAGACCAAACTGTGGCCGAAACGTTACTTCTTTTTGCCTCATTGCAAAATAAAACCAATTTTTGCATACTAAACGAAGGAGTGCTTGAGTTTACCTCTTCAAGATTTACGGGGTGGGAACCCTACCCATAGCACCAAAAAGAACCTGTAGAGTGCCACAGAATCTGATTTTCACAACACAGCAGTAGCAGCCTAGCATTACCAGGGTGGGAAGGCCCACGGTTTCTGGCCCTTTCTCAGCCTAATAATACCAGCCTGTGGCCGCCCCAGTTCCCGGCCATCACAACAGATGGTCGCGTACTGGATCGCACCCGACTCTTGCCGATACCCCTGGTGGCGGTGGGTACCGGGGTAATAATGGGGGTTAGTGCTAGCTTTTTACTGGCTAACATTAAGCCCCGCCTAAGTAATACGTAGGTGGTAATAAAGTATTAAAAAAACTTTACTACGTTTGTAATAAAGGTGGTACTAAGGTGGTAATAAAGTATTAAAAAACACAGAGACATAAGAAAATATTTGTATTGAAATAAAAACTTACCCACACAATCCTCGTTAACCATTTTATTAAAAACAAAAACAAAACAACATAGATCATCACAGTAGTCCAACGAATCTACAATGTAGTCCAATATGTCCAGCGGAACCTGCAAAACAAAAAAATAAAGTTAGTAATATGAGAAGTATAAATACTCATACTCACCTACACCGACTTCTGTCTTCTACCCACAATAAATACTAGAGGTTCCTACAAGCACCCTGCACACACCCCCCCACACACATACGCCCACGCAAACCATCACAAAACCCCCCCACAAGCACCCTGCACACAACCCACCCACAGACACCCCTCCAACAGCACCCTGCATGAACCCCCACACACACACGCCCACCATCACACAACCCCCCCAACAAGCACCCTGCACACAACCACACGCGCACACACAGCTCTGCCACATGCACACACACAGCTCTGCCACACGTGCACACACAGCTCTGCCACACACACACACACACACATCTCTAACACATGCGTGCACACACAGCTCTGCCACACGCGCTCACACACACAGCTCTGCCACACACAGCACTCTGTACACACACAGCTCTGCCACACGCGCACATGCACACAGCTTTGCCACACGCACACAGCTTTGCCACACGCACACAGCTCTGCCACACACATACACACATACAGCTCTGCCACACACACACACAGCTCTGCACACACGCACACAGCTCTGCCACACACACACACACACACAGCTCTGCTACACACACACAGACACCAATGCTACACACATACACAGCTCTGCTACACACACAGCTCTGCTACATGCACACACACACACACACACACACACAGCTCTGATACGCACACAGCTCTGCTACACACACACACAGCTCTGCTACACACACACACACACATATCTCTGCTACACACACACACACAGAGCTCTGACACACAAACACATACTTACAGCGGGTGTGGGGGGTCACAAGGGGGTCGCAGGGTCACGAGGGGTGGGGGGGGTCGGCAGGGGGGGTCGTGAGGCGGGGGCCGGGGAGTCGCGAGAGGGGGTCCGCGAGAGAGAGACAGACACACACACCTTAACTGCAGTGCGGCCGGTCTTCAAAATGGCTTTCCCCCTACAAACCAGCTTCTATGCTGGGTCGCTCTGAACTGCGCTTGTGCACTACAGAGTGAGACAGCAGAAGCAGAAGACATAATGGACGGGAGCCGTTCATTATGTCCTATGCACTGTAGCTGCCGTATTCCATCTGTGTATGTGTTGTTAAGAGACACATACACAGATTAAATAAAACATGGCAGCCCCCAGTAAAGTAAGAAAGTGTTAAGACAGAAAAACATTCTGTGTGAAAAAAATCTATAAAGTTAATATAATATTTTATTAAATAAAAACCCACAAATTTCTAAAAAAATAATAATAATTCATGACACCTTTCCTTTAAGATAATTAAGGTTCTGCTTACATCTGCGTCAAGACCAAAACGGATGCATAATGGATGCCATTCAGTTTAATGGGATCCATAAGGGTTTCCATTTTTTGCTTAGTAGAAAAGCATTTCAGACAACACATATAATGTTCGTCAAAAGCATAATTTCTCTATATTACTTGTTAAAGTGACAGAATGGAATGGCAAAGAGTAAATTGGCAATGTGAATAGAGCCCAATATTCAATTCCACACTGATTCCATCGGGTTACATACTGTAGGCACTCTGTGTGCTGCTGTATAGTATATAATAATATAGGACACATGTTTGTACCAATTGTTACCGACATTTTCTCCCAAATTATTGGTTATATCAGTTTTTATAATTGACACACAAATCAGATTTTTATAGCTGGCCATGCAGACAAAGATATTTTGCATTCTGATATTTTGCTTCAAGGTAAAAATAATGAGACAGTGTTAAATTGGCTAATCATTTATGTATGGCTGAAGGGAATAAAAGTCTCTTTTCAAATTAGTATTTTAGGAATGTGATGTTGCGCCGGTCAATAAAATCTGCTATGTTATGCAAAGATATTGCATATTGTATTATGCCCTGGACTGAAGTTCGACGACGACTAACTAGGCAATTGCCCGAGGCCCCAGTTTCCTAGGGGCCTGGAGAATGGAAAACCCAGCAGCAATCTGACAGTTAGCTCCAGTAGTCAGAGCATTAGTCTGTAGAGCAGTAGTCTGACCATAGGCAGAATTGTGCATCTGTTATATGGCAGCCACGGCTGGCCTTTGGGGGTGTGCGACCTGTGCCATCACACAGGGCGCCTCTCTCCTTCAGGTGGAAGGGGGCGCTGCGCTGGCTCCTTTCTACTGCTTGTGTTTGTAAAGTGCCCGGGCACGGCAACTCTGCAGCTGCCTTTCCGCCCTTTCTGCTCTGCAGCTGAATTACCCCAGAAGCAGCCATAGCGGCTGCTACAGGGCTTGCGGAATGCCCGGTGGCACCGCTAACAGCCGCTATGGCTGACACTCCATTCAATAGTATCTGCATCCTTAGGACACAGATACTATTGAATACTTGGCTACAGACCGTTTAGCCTATCAGGCGCAGGGACAGGATCCCTGCGCAGGCCTGGAGTGATAATGTCACTGGATCATGCCGGCCCTCACAAGGATCCCGTCGGCGTTGTGGAGCAGCTCAGTTTTTCGCGCAAATGGGGCCTACGTGAGTACAATTTTTTGGTTTTATTTGTTTGGGGGGCACTGTCTACGCCTTGTGGGAGGTGGGGAGGTGGGGAGCTGTATAGCACTATCTACAGGGGGAAGGTGGGGCACTGTATAGCACTATCTACAAGGGGAAAGTGGGGGGGCTGTATGGGACTGTCTACAATGGAAAGGTGGGGGGGGTTGTATGGCACTGTCTTCGAGGGTGAGGTGGGGGAATGTATAGCACTATCTGCAAGGGGGAGGTGGGGGGCTGTATGTCACTGTCTACAAGGGGGAGGTGGGAGCTGTTTGGCACTGTCTACAAGGGAGAGGTGGGGGGCTGTATGGCACTGTCTACAAGGGGGAGGTGGGGGCTCTATGGCACTGTTTCAAGGGAGAGGTCAGGGGCAAGACAATGAGCCTGAAAAAGGTGGGGGCTGTATGGCACTGCTTACAAGGGGGAGGTGGGGGACTGTATAGCACTATCTACAAGGGGGAGGCAGGGCTGTATGGCACTGTCTACAAGGGGGAGGTGGGGGACTGTATAGCACTATCTACAAGGGGGAGGCAGGGCTGTATGGCACTGTCTACAAGGGGGAGGTGGGGGCTGTATGTCATTGTCTACAAGAGAGAGGTGGGGGCTTTATAGCACTGTCTACAAGGGGGAGGTGGTGGCCCTATGGCTCTAAGACAAGGGGGAGGTCGAGGGCAAGACAATGAGCCTGAAAAAGGCTGATCTTGTTCAGATACTTGTTACAGCAGAACTTCCCTGGAGCTTGTGGAGTTCATTATCCCATAGGACACCAGGCATTTAACCCCTAGACCCACAGGAATTTATCCATTAACCCTTAAGTGTAGATTCACATGTAACGGATTTGCTGCTGCAAATATACCGAAAGCCACAGGGAAATCTGAAGCAGAAAAACTTCACCAAATCATGCTAATTTCAGTGTGGATTGTCATTATAGTGTAAAAGCGTAATCATTTAGAAAACAGTATACTAACCTTACCGAACCCCTGGCCTTCTCGGCTTTCCTGGTCTTCTGCTGGCCTCTGTATATTATCCTTCAGTGTTGGCACATGCAGTCACTGCAGCCAATCAAAGTTGTTGGAGAACAGTAATCAGAGACCGGCGGGGAACCAGCAAAAGTGTATCAACGAGATTAGTAATGTGAGTATACTTTTTTATTTTTTTAAATTTATGAATCGCAGCACTAGGACTTGGTTGAACAATTAAATTTTGGGGTAGGGGATCCGAAACAAATCTGTGCTAATTCCGCATCAGGAATTGACATGCTGCAGATATTAAGATCTGCATCGCAGGTCAATCTCCGCACATAAAAATTCTGCAGCATGTAATGAGATGGTGGTTTAAGTGGCTTGTGAACTAAGTGGAGTTCTAAAACCGGATTGTGTTGCTGTACTTCTGTATTGTGTTGCTGTATTTCTGTATTCGTTCCAGCTGAGCAGCTGACGAGGGGGAAGGGGTTAACTGGACACAGATTCGTTCCAGCTGAGCAGCTGACGAGGGGGAAGGGGTTAACTGGACACAGGTGGTATAAATTAGTCAGCAGACCTCATTTTGAGCTTGCTCTTTCTGAGCTTGGTGGTTTAAGTGGCTTGTGAACTAAGTGGAGTTCTAAAACCGGATTGTGTTGCTGTACTTCTGTGTTTGTGAATCTGTTTGATTGCTAGCAAATAGAAGATAGCAAAAACTCACACAATTAAAAAAAAAAATTTGTAAATTTTTATTTTTTTTTTCCCTTGCAGATTCGTTCCAGCTGAGCAGCTGACGAGGGGGAAGGGGTTAACTGGACACAGGTGGTATAAATTAGTCAGCAGACCTCATTTTGAGCTTGCTCTTTCTGAGCTTGGTGGTTTAAGTGGCTTGTGAACTAAGTGGAGTTCTAAAACCGGAGTTGAAAAGAGGAGTTGAAGCCCCAGTAAGTACTCTTCTTTTTCTTTGACAATTGTTCGCTGTTTTGGTGTAACTTGGATAATGGATAGCAAGATTGGAGGTTTTCTTCAGTGCACAGTTTGTCATATGTATACACGACTGGAGCCGGAGTTCCAGGGTGAATATCTCTGTGGCAGATGTGAGCATGTTGTTCACCTGGAAGCTCGCATTAGAGATCTGGAGGCGCAAAATGCAACACTGAGGAGGATAGACAATTTTGAGCGGAGCTTGCTGCTCACAGAGCATGCAGTTAGTGGGTTAGAACTGGAGGGTGAAGACATGGGTGAGCAGGATCAGGTAAGTAGCTGGGTTAATGTAGTTAGGGGCAGTAGAAAGGGGTCAAAGACAAGGAAGGCCGATCCGGGTTCTGGCATTCCAAGCAAAATTGCCAGGTTGGGTGATGATGCGAGGGTGTCAGTCTCAGAAATGGCAGCCCTAGTGGATACTGATCTCCCTAACAGCCGGGAGAACAGCCCAGCTAGTAGTCGGCGGGATGGTAATGCAGCTAAGCCAAGACAATTGATAGTTGTAGGGGATTCTATAATCAGGAAGACGGATAGAATAATTTGTCGCCAAGACCGCCTCAACCGAATGGTTTGCTGTCTCCCTGGTGCCAGGGTTCGGCATGTGGTGGAACGGGTGGACAAATTGCTGGGAGGGGCTGGTGATGATCCAGCTGTCGTGGTCCATGTCGGTACCAACGACAGAATAAATGGTAGGTGGAGGAGCCTTAAGAATAATTTTAAAGAACTAGGCTACAAGCTGAAGGGAAGGACCTCCAAGGTTGTATTCTCAGGAATACTGCCTGTGCCATGCGCATCACAGGAAAGACAGCGGGAGCTTAGGGAGTTAAATGCATGGCTGAAGTCTTGGTGTAGAGGAGAAGGATTTGGGTTCCTAGAGCACTGGGCTGACTTTTCATTGGGGTACAAACTGTATTCTGCAGATGATTTGCACCTAAATGGAAGGGGGTCCGCTGTGCTGGGGGAGAGAATTCTAGCTGGGGTGGCGGAGTATTTAAACTAGGGCTGAGGAGGGAGGTCAATGTAGAAAAAAAAGGGGTAGCCAGGTTAGAGAGGGGTCAGACTATATTGGTGGGGGGAGAAACAGAATGTGGGGAGAGGACTAGACAACAAGATAAGGAGATCCTTTCGTTACAAAACATCAGTGTAAATAAAAAGGACCGATTAATGTCAAATCACATTTCTGATAATAAAAGTGAAAAACTGACAGGCAAGTTAAAGTGTATGTTCACAAATGCCAGAAGTCTAGCAAGCAAAATGGGGGAGCTGGAGGCCTTGATACTGGAAGAAAATATAGATATAGTTGGTGTTGCTGAAACATGGCTGGACTCTTCACATGACTGGGCTGTAAATCTACATGGTTTTACACTTTTTCGTAAAGACAGGACAAATAGGAAAGGTGGTGGTGTATGTCTGTATGTGAGAAGTGATATGAAGGCGAGTGTGAAAGAGACAATAGTGGGTGAAGACTGTGAGGAGGTTGAAACCTTGTGGGTGGAACTAGAAAGGGAGGTAAACACTGAAAAAATTACTTTTGGTGTAATCTATAGACCCCCCAATATAACTGAGGAGATGGAAGGTCAGATATATAAACAGATGGAGCGGGCTGCACAGGCGGGTACTGTAGTGATAATGGGAGATTTTAATTTCCGGGATATTAATTGGTGTCATGGTTCGGCTTCAACTGCAAAGGGGAGACATTTCCTCAACCTGTTGCAGGAAAATTTTATGGGCAAGTTTGTGGAAGACCCGACTAGAGGTGAAGCTCTGTTGGATCTGGTCATTTCTAATAATGCAGATCTTGTTGGGAATGTCAATGTTCGTGAAAACCTCGGTAACAGTGATCATAATATAGTTACATTTTACCTATACTGTAAAAAACAAACGCAGGCTGGGAGGGCAAAAACATTTAATTTTAAGAAAGCCAATTTCCCCAGGATGAGGGCTGCAATTCAGGATATAGACTGGGAAGAACTAATGTCAAATAATGGAACAAATGATAAATGGGAGATTTTCAAATCTACTTTGAGTTATTATAGTGCAAAATTTATTCCTACAGGTAATAAGTATAAACAACTCAAATTAAACCCCACATGGCTTACACCTTCTGTGAAAGGGGCAATACATGACAAAAAAAGGGCATTTAAAAAATACAAATCTGAGGGTACAGCTGTAGCCTTTGTAAAATATAAAGAGCTTAATAAAATCTGTAAAAATGTAATAAAATTAGCAAAAATACAAAATGAAAGGCAGGTGGCCAAGGATAGTAAAACAAATCCTAAAAAATTCTTCAAGCATATAAATGCAAAAAAGCCAAGGTCTGAACATGTAGAACCCTAGATAATGGTAATGGGAAGTTGGTCACAGGGGATCAAGAGAAGGCAGAGTTACTAAATGGGTTCTTTAGCTCTGTATATACAACAGAAGAAAGAGCAGCTGATGTAGCCGGTGCCAGTGCTGTTAATATATCAGTTGATATACTGAATTGGATGAATGTAGAGATGGTCCAAGCTAAATTAAATAAAATAAATGTGCACAAGGCTCCGGGACCAGATGGGTTACACCCTAGAATTCTTAAAGAGCTTAGTTCAGTTATTTCTGTCCCCCTTTTCATAATATTCAGAGAATCTCTAGTGACTGGTATAGTGCCAAGGGACTGGCGCAGGGCAAATGTGGTGCCTATTTTCAAAAAGGGCTCTAGGTCTTCCCCGGGTAATTATAGACCAGTAAGCTTAACATCCATCGTGGGGAAAATGTTTGAGGGGCTATTGAGGGACTATATACAGGATTATGTGACAATAAATAGCATTATAAGTGACAGCCAGCACGGTTTTACTAAGGACAGAAGTTGTCAAACTAACCTAATCTGTTTTTATGAAGAGGTGAGCAGAAGTCTAGACAGAGGGGCCGCTGTGGATTTAGTGTTTTTGGACTTTGCAAAGGCATTTGACACTGTCCCCCATAGACGCCTAATGGGTAAATTAAGGACTATAGGTTTAGAAAATATAGTTTGTAATTGGATTGAGAATTGGCTCAAGGACCGTATCCAGAGGGTTGTGGTCAATGATTCCTTCTCTGAATGGTCCCCGGTTATAAGTGGTGTACCCCAGGGTTCAGTGCTGGCACCACTATTATTCAACTTATTTATTAATGATATAGAGGAAGGGATTAATAGCACTATTTCTATTTTTGCAGATGACACCAAGCTATGTAATATAGTTCAGACTATGGAAGATGTTCATGAATTACAGGCAGATTTAAACAAACTAAGTGTTTGGGCGTCCACTTGGTAAATGAAGTTTAATGTAGATAAATGTAAAGTTATGCATCTTGGTACCAACAACCTGCATGCATCATATGTCCTAGGGGGCGCTACACTGGCGGATTCACTTGTTGAGAAGGATCTGGGTGTACTTGTAAATCATAAACTCAATAACAGCATGCAGTGTCAATCAGCTGCTTCAAAGGCCAGCAGGATATTGTCGTGTATTAAAAGAGGTATGGACTCGCGGGACAGGGATGTAATAATGCCACTTTACAAAGCATTAGTGAGGCCTCATCTAGAATATGCAGTTCAGTTCTGGGCTCCAGTTCATAGAAAGGATGCCCTGGAGTTGGAAAAAATACAAAGAAGAGCAACGAAGCTAATAAGGGGCATGGAGAATTTAAGTTATGAGGAAAGATTGAAAGAATTAAACCTATTTAGCCTTGAAAAAAGAAGACTAAGGGGGGACATGATTAACTTATATAAATATATTAATGGCACATACAAAAAATATGGTGAAATCCTGTTCCTTGTAAAACCCCCTCAAAAAACAAGGGGGCACTCCCTCCGTCTGGAGAAAAAAAGGTTCAAGCTGCAGAGGCGACAAGGCTTCTTTACAGTGAGAACTGTGAATCTATGGAATAGCCTACCGCAGGAGCTGGTCACAGCAGGGACAGTAGATGGCTTTAAAAAAGGGTTAGATAATTTCCTAGAACAAAAAAATATTAGCTCCTATGTGTAGAAATTTTTCCTTCCCTTTTCCCTTACCTTGGTTGAACTTGATGGACATGTGTCTTTCTTCAGCCGTACTAACTATGTAACTATGTAACTATGTAACTATGTGTTCAAATTTCATCCACCTGGATCGTACTGTAATCCACTGCGGATTTTTCACATGCACAGACACATGGACAATCCACAGCATTTCCGCTACATGTGATCCGTCCTTAACAGAAAAAGACCACCATGGATGTTACCATTAACCCTTGTCATGGCACACTTTTTGGGCACTATATGGGGTATTTTATTAGTACTGTATGATAGTATAAGAGTACGACATGGTAGATTTATGAGGGAATTGTATGGAAGTTCCCTGTTTACTGCATATGGCAGTATTATATAGATAATCTATGTGTATTTTTTAGGCATTGTATGACAACATTTGTACACTAAATGTCAGTTAGATTTGGGACCTAAACATTGGTTTTATTTATTACTGTATAGTAATATTATATGGAAACTATATATGAATTTTGTTTTCTTATTCGTTCATTTGGAATGTATCAGGAAAAAAACAAATTGTGACATATTCCATGTTCTGGATGTCATATAGAGAATTTCTCTGTAAAATGGGGCTGTAATGAGGAGCCACACGGTGACACACGGTGTGCCTACAGCTCTCTAGTATGGAGCTAAAGGGACTAAGTCTACACGGCTCTGCCATTTACATAAGACCTTAAAGGGAAAATGAATAAGTGCAGAAATCATTAACCATCTGTCTACCTGCCAGGTATAAGTAAAGGTAAAGGTACAAATGTTGCCATTTTACCTCCCATTACCTGCAGCAAGAAATGTTTTAAATGTAAATGGTCGCGGGTGCTATAATAGCAGAGAAAATCCCCACATACTGTGGAAAGATCCAAAAGTTGAAACTTCAAAGAAAAAAAATAACCTATTTAAACTGAGTGCTGGAATATGTAACAAAGATGTTAAATTATCTCCAGCAAATTGCGCTGCCTGGCCAGTCAACGTCTCCATTTATGCTGACTAAATTAGAAGAATCACTTAGCGATGTGTATGTGCATTTAGCCCAACACGAATCCAAACGCATTTTTCACTGCGCACTGCAGTCTTGTCAAGGCTAATTTATAGACATAATGGCCTGAATGGAACTGCCTTATTAATCACTTTTGCTAATTATGGAAATTGCTCTCCGTTTCTTTTTTTCCCTACTTAAACCAACAGGGACAGATTATGCAGTTCTGACATTTTTCTGAAAAGTCTACTTTAAAAACAATTAAAGTTTCAATAATTATACCGAGGACCTGGGAATAAACACATGCATGTCTGCCTCAGAGCATATACAGATTTTCACTTTGTTTTTTGATACTTAACTAGTTTTGTGCTGGAGGAAGGGGGATAATATCTTATCGATTAGGAATTGCTTAGCTTAGCTGTTCATTAGAATTAGGGGAGATTCACACGAACGTTGCGTTTTTGCGCGCGCAAACAACGCAGCGTTTTGCGAGCGCAAAAACCATTTGACAGCTGCGTGTGTCATGCGTGTCTGATGCGCGGCTGCGTGATTTTCGCGCAGCCGGCATCATAGAGATGAGGCTTGTCAACGCCCGTCACTGTCCAAGGTGCTGAAAGAGCTAAATCTTTCAGCACCCTCGACAGTGAATGCCGAACACAACAGCGAAAAACCTGTAAAAAAAAAAGATAAAGTTCCTACTTACCGAGAACTTCCCGGCCGTTGCCTTGGTGACGCGTCCTTGGTGACGCGTCCTTGGTGACGCGCCTCTCTTGACATCGGGCCCCACCTCCCTGGATGACGCAGCAGTCCAAGTGACCGCTGCAGCCTGTGATTGGCTGCAGCCTGTGCTTGGCCTGTGATTGGCTGGAGCTGTCACTTGAACTGAAGTGTCATCCCGGGAGGTCGGACTGCAGGAAGGAGACAGGAGTAATCGGTAAGTTAGAACTTCGGTTTTTTTTACAGGTTAATGTATTTTGGGATCGCAAGTCACTGTCCATGGTGCTGAAACAGTTTAACTCTTTCAGCACCATGGACAGTGACTATCTCCTGACGTCGCGTACCGATAATTTTTTTGCCGGGATCGGCCAAAACGAGTTTGGCCGAACCCGGTGAAGTTCGGTACGCTTGTCCGGCTTCGCTCATCGCAAAGACACTCCGTTTGGATGTTCGGAAACAGAAAAGCACGTGGTGCTTTTCGGTTTTCATTCATCCTTTTCACTGCTGTTGCGCGAATCACGCTCGTCCCATGGAAGTGCTTCCGTGTGGTGCGCGTGATTTTCACGCACCCATTGACTTCAATGGGTGCGTGATGCGTGAAATACGCAGAGTTTTTGAACCGGTCGCGTATAGTACGCAGCGAACAAACGCTGCGCAAGAATCACGCACTGTTTGAACTGCCTCATTGACTTCTATAGTGCTGTGCGTGATGCGCAGAAAATACGCGGCCTGCACGCGCGCAAATCGCGCTCGTCTGAATCCCCCCTTATGGCCACAGTTCGGTCTGCAGCATTGAACCGAAATAATCAATGGTAAATAGTTTAGAGTAACAAAGCTACAGGGAAGCTGAGCTATGAGATGGCAATAAGGTTGAAGGGCTATGATAACTAAGCAGCGCTAAGAAAATCTAGTTCAATTCAATGAGCAGAACGAAAAATACTGTATGTCATAAGAAATTCCAAAATGATGACAAATGACTTGTAACTTTTTTAGACTGCTATCGATTCCTTTTGAATTTTCATGTGATGGACTCAATAGGGGTACAGCTGGATGTGCTCTATCACATGTAAGAACTGTGCATGATTTTCTTTACCTGCATTTTATTTATTTTGTGGGGTCCCTCCATTAAAGACAATGGCCAAAAGCAAAAACACTACACTTTAGGCCTCATGCTTACAACAGAGCTATGTGCTGGAGGCTGTACATGGGCACACAGAGTTTCTGTTTCTGAGTGGAAAATCTGCAGCAGATTACAATTCCCGTTATGTGGATGAGATTTGAACCAATTTCTTCCACATGCTGCAGAACATTTTCCTCGCAAATATCGGAGCATAATGCAGCTGTTCACAGCGGATTTCACCCTTCCAAATATAAAAGGGGTGAAATCAGCAGTAAATTTGCAGACAAATCTTTACGTAACAGGCAACTCTGGCATCACTGCAGATTCAATGCGGAAGAATCCGCAACAAATCCTCCACTTGTGTGGTTACCCTAATGGTGCCATATTAAAGGTTGTACAGATCAATGATATGTTAGTGTGCATGATCCCTAAGGCTGGGATGAGACTAAGGCTGGGTTCACACGACCATGTTACGTCCGTAATGGACGGAACGTATTTCGGCCGCAAGTCCCGGACCAAACACACTGCAGGGAGCCGGGTTCCTAGCATCATAGTTATGTACGATGCTAGGAGTCCCTGCCTCTCCGTGGAACTACTGTCCCGTACTGAAAACATGATTACCGTACGGGACAGTTGTCCTGCAGCGAGGCAAGGGACTCCTAGCGTCGTACATAACTATGATGCTAGTAGCCCGGCTCCCTGCAGTGTGTGCGGTCCGGGACTTGCGGACGAAATACGTTCTGTCCATTACGGACGTAACATGGTCATGTGAACCCAGCCTATTAGTTGCATGTCTGTCTTGTGAAATTTGCAGTTGCAATGTGACTTGTATTATTTCCCATGGTAAGAAAAATGTTCAACCATTTTAGATAGTTTGCAACAAGGAAAATTGGAAGTTGTTTTGCTATTCAAATTGCCACATGTGCATTTGTTAGGAAAACACCTGTTCCCTTAAGGTCGCTATGACAACCTGTCTAGCTTCTGGGCGGTTCTTCTTTTACATTGAACCTATCTCTCCTTTCTGTCCTTCTGCCAATCAGCTGTGGGGTTTTATTTGCTTGTGTATTTTCCTATCTCCTGGTGTCTGATCAAGCTCCTGACTGCTCCTGCACTACTGTTTTCTGGAGCTCGTGTATACTGACCTCAGCTTCTCTCTAATTACCCGACGTTCAAAGAACTCCTTGTAGGAAAAGGATCTTATGTCTCTAATAGATGGAAAAAGGAAGACACATAGTGCAACACCCTCTGAAAAAAGATTGCTCCACGCTGAGTTTAATCCATACTCACAGAAGTAACAAGAAATAAAATATGGATATGTATTGACTTCTATGTGGAGCCGTTGGTGATAGTACGATATGCAGTGTGATATGCAGGTGGGATTGAGGCTTTAGTTGATAAAAACAATATTATTTTATGCATCAGTTGTGCTTTTCATCTTCATAGTGAATAAAACTCAAATGCTGTTATGGAAATGCAAATGGAGCGATACCTCAAGGCTACTGGAGTCTGCCGGGAGAGAGCGTGCACGTAAACCCGCAACCTCAAATCTGTAACCACTTGGATCGGCAGTGTCTAAGGCTACTCTAAGGTTTTCGCCAGAGCCGACCGCAAAGTGGGATGGACTTTGCTGCTTAGAACGCAGGTTGTCTTAACAGAGTGTAGTTTTGGATAAGAGGAGCAATGCAGGCAAACCTGAGCTGGAAACCAGACAGCCAACAGGTTAACTGAAAGTCCAGAAACGGAGTAGAGGTAATCACACAAGCCACGGTCAAAACCAGCCGGGAACGGATAATCAGAATCGGTAAGCAGAGGGTTAATTAGAGACAAATATAATGGTAGTTTCTCACTTTCTCCTGGCTCAAATACCCACAATATATCTCTCAGACCGGAGCAGGTTAAACTAAATTGGGTATGATCCAACAAATACCCTAAATGACATATATAAAGTACAGTTAAGTTTGCCGCTCAGACGGCACTAGTAACAGTCCAATATCATTCCGTATGGACACTCTCTCCAAGAAAAATGCAGTGGACAATCCGCAATCCAATGAGGGTGTGGATGGTCATTCTTATCCCTGTAGTTGCACAGAGCTCTATATCATCTCTCGACGTTCAGAGAACTCCTGGTAGGAAAAGGATCTTATGTCTCTAATAGATGGAAAAAGGAAGACACATAGTGCAACACCCTCTGAAAAAAGATTGCTCCACGCCAAGTTTAATCCATACTCACAGAAGTAACAAGAAATAAAAGCATCAAGGTAAGTAAAAATCTTTCAAATTTCTAGGCAGCACGCCAAACACTCTCACCCGACCCTGGGTTTCGCCCTTCCGGCTTCCTCTGGGGCATGCAAGAGGAAGCCGGAATGGCGAAACCCAAGGTCGGGCGAGAGTGTTTGGCATGCCGTCTAGAAATTTGAAAGATTTTTACTTACGCCGAGTTTAATCCATACTCACAGAAGTAACAAGAAATAAAAGCATCAAGGTAAGTAAAAATCATAAAAATTTACCTTACCTTACCAAACTTTTCTCCCGATACTCTAAGTGCAGTGACATGCACACTTCTTGTTCTCTCGCACTTTCTGGCTATACTTTAACGCCTTGTGCGCAGGCGTGCTTACTTTGGCTTCTGATTGGTGGAGTTTATCTGCCATTTTGATTGGTCCTACGACCTGCCTGTCCCAGAGATGAGGGCTGGATTGTTTATCCTCGTTCTCTTGGGTCCCTGTGGACCGACGCCCACTGTCATGGCGGCCCGAGGTCTTAAGAAGGGTGGATTAGTAACACGCCGTCAGTAGCCCCATTTGAACCCCTGAAGATGCTACGTTTGTAGCGAAACATGTCGGGGGGGCACCTCTCTATGTTTTAACAGCAATGTTTCACTGACTGTCAGCTACAGTTACTACCTGATTAATGAATTACAGCGTACAGCAGACGCTGTTCAAATACATATATACCATACTGCACTGACTGATTGCATCTTATGCATGCAAATTTCTCATTTGCAGTGAGCATTGGCTAATTTTTAACAAGTGTGATGTTCTGTTATGGTTTATTTACTTATCTATTTAACTATATCCTATAAAAGTAATATTTTATTTTATACTTTCATAGCTGGCTGGAAACAAGGGCACCCCTTTTTTTTGCTTAACTGCAAATTAGTTGAACTTTGTGATCAGTCCTGTAATCACTGAATGATCTTCAGCGAGATGATGGGTGTATAGTTTCTTGTAAAACAGCAATTCTCAGCATATCCTTACCATTGTTCAGGCCATACTGTAGTTGTAGTTTTATGTTAGTACAAACTTATATGGCAGGGGTTAAACTGAATTTGCAAATGATCTCTGTACTAAGCTGTAGTTTCGCCTGTGCTGTATATATGTGAGCTTTGTTCTGGTGCTGTATATATGTACTGAGCTTGGTTCTGGTGCTGTATTTATGTACTGAACTTAGTTCTGGGGCTGTATTTAGGTACTGAGAGTAATGTCTTCTTACCGGCAGCCGCGACCGCAGGACTCTGGATCCCCGCCGGCGTCTCCTTCCCCAGGGATGCTGGCATGCTCTGCTCTGTCCTCTGGCTTGTGCTTGTAGGGTGCTTATAGGGCATCCACAGTCTTAACTGGACTTTATAAGGGACTCTGCCCACTTTCTCTGTGCCTGAACAATGTTGTTTCTAACTGTGTGTTAGTCTGCAAGGCTTCCATAGTCTGTTCCTGTATCCATTCTTCGTGACAACTTCAGTATTCATGTCTGGTGTCTGTGTCAAGTCCAGTGTCCGTGATGATTTCAGTATCCATGTCCTGTATTCATGTCAAGGCCAGTGTCCGTGACAACTTCAGTATTCGTGTCTGGTGTCCGTGTCAAGTCCAGTGTCCATGACGACTTCAGTGTCCGTGTCCTGTATCTGTGACAAATCTGATTATCCAGCACCAGCCAGCTTTCGATAATCTGGCACAAGCCTGGTTCCGATTACTCAGGACATGCCTGCTTTCGATAACTTGGCACAAGCCTGCTTCCGTTAACCCAGCACAAGCCTGCTTCCAATAACGCGGCACAAGCCTGCTTCCGATAATCCGACACAAACCTGCTTCCAATAATCCAGCTTAAAGGCAATGTGTCACAAAATTTTTTTTTTTTAAATATAACATTGGTTTTAGTTTGATATTTAAATACATTTTATTTATTTGTGTTGTTGTGTTTTACTTTTTAAGTTTTTCATTCTTTTACTTCTCTATGGGGGCTTCCATTTTTTTTTCAAACTCTGTGTGTGTCGATTTTCGACACATACAGTGATGGAATACGGCACACACATCCCCATAGAGAATGCGAACGGGAGCCGTTCCATTCACTATAGCGTACATGGTCTGTGTGGGAGCAGCGCATGCACCGCTCCCACACAGTCCAAATGGAAGGTCTTCGGCCGAGCGACATCCGGCGCCATTGTCTTGTGGACCGGAAGCCGCGGCCGGACAGTAAGATGACTACTTCCGGTTGTGGCTTCTGGGCATTTGTTCAGAAGCAAGCGGAGGGAGCAGACGGACCGAAGGGAGAGGCGGCGGCAGGAGCAGGTAAGTCATGTTTATGTATGTTTTGTGTTATAACCACTGTATGTAAGCCTACTACACTGTGTATTCGCTCAAAAAATGGTGGCACACAGTGTAGGAGGTTTGAACATTCAATCCCCTCCTTTCTCCTGGCACTAGCCAGGATAAAGGAGGTAGGATTGTGTGAGGACGCTAGAGCGAGTGTGTTTTCTCAAATTTTGCAACATAAAGCAATGTGGTTGCTTTACCACATGCCAATGCTGCAATTTTGGGAATTGCTCCCTCTAGTGACCAGCACAGGGAAATGTTATAAATTAGAATCTAATTTATAATATTTCCTGACTTGTGAAAAAATTAAAAAAAATTAGAACAATGTCTAATCATGTATACACTAACTGTTTAACTAAAAAATAATAATTTTTTAGCGACACATTCCCTTTAAACCAACTATCCAGGTACTATTGTCCTAGTGACTGTTATTTATCTGGCCTGCTACTGCTCTGTTCCAGCAGAGAGGCCTGGTGGGTCCACAATCCCCAAGGTTGTGACGGCAGTTCAAGCAATGCAAGCGGACACGCGAGATCTCCGATCATGCCAAGATCAGCTTCTGCAAGCGGTCAATTCAATTGCCACATAACTGAACTTTGCTTCTGTTGCTCCCCTGACAACCTCTCAAGTTGCTGCTCCATCTACTCCTCAACCCGTCATAACTCCAGTGAGTTCTGGGTCCGGAATTTCTTTGCCACTTCCTCCCCGTTACAATGGAGATGCAAGGACCTTTCGAGGCTTCCTTAACCAATGCAAGGTCCATTTCAAGCTTCATGCATATCTGTTCCCTTCTGATCTGAACAAAGTTGCCTTCATTGTCTCCCTACTGTCTTGCAAAGCTCTGGCATGGGCAAACCCTATCTGGGAGTGTGAAGGGCCAGAGTCTTCCAAACTGCAGCTGTTCTTAGAGACTTTATGCATAGTGTTTGAAGAACCCGGCCGTACGTCTTCTGCCACTCCTGCTCTTCTGACACTCCGCCATGGAGAGTCGACGGTAGGGGAGTACGAAATACAATCCGCACTTTGGCAGCCGAGCACTCTTGGAACAATGAGGCCTTGGTGGCAAACTTCTGGCAGGGATTAGCTAGTAAAGTAAAAGATGAACTGGCAGGTCCTGATCTTCTTTCTACTTTGGATGCCCTGGTTCTTCTGGCTACACGTATTGACATGAGGTTCTGAGAGTGTGCCCAGGAAGTTCATGGAGAAAGAAGGTCCCACAGACTGGCACCTAATTTTCAATGGGCACTGTTACCTTCTTCTGTTGTCGTACCTGAAGAATCTATGCAAGTGGACAGAGTCAGACTGTCTGACCAAGAGTGGCAGCGCAGACGTTGTGTTAGCCTATGTTTGTACTTTGTCTGCAAGGGTCATTTTGTGCGCCAATGTCCCAAGAAGCCAGGAAACTCCAGCTCCTAGCAATGATAGGAGAGACTACCCTGGGTGGATCGATGTCTACTGAAAAATTCTCTCCTAAACTCTCTATTCCTGTAACAATCTTCTCAGGTTCAGAATCACATTCTGTTTCCGCTTATCTGGACTCTGGAGCGGCCGCAAATTTCATTAATCAGGTCCTAGTAGGGCCGCCTACACTTGACTACGACTCTTCTGAAATAAATCCTATCGGTAGCTTCCGTGAATGGTCAACCGTTGCCAGATCCAATACTCTCCATCACAGAATCCTTGAGGTTACAAGTGGATGTTCTACACTTGGAACAAATAAACTTCTATGTACTGCCTAAGGCTATTAATCCAATCCTCCTGGGACTACCACGGCTTCGCCAACATGCTCCTGTCCTCGACTGGAATTCTGGAAAAATTCTCCAGTGGGGAACTCGATGTCTACTCCGCACCTGTTCAATCTCAGACACTCCCTGGTCTGCCTCCACAGTATACCTGTTATGCGGATGTCTTCAGGAAGAATGAGGCTGAGGTCTCCCCATCGTTCTTAAGACTGTCTGATTGAGTTGCTTTCTGAAACTCACCTCCTCGTAGACAGGTTTATCCTCTTTCTCTTCCTGAAACCCATGCCTTGTCAGCATACGTTAAGGAGTACCTCCAGAGGGGGTTTATCAGGAAATCTACTTCACTTGCGAGAGCGGATAATTGTTTTGTAGAAGAAAGTGTATCTGTCCGGCCTTATATAGATTATCGTGGTTTGAACCAAATTACTGTAAAAAACAAGTTCCCCTGATGTCAGAGCACTTCGACAAAATACGTGGGGCCAGTGGCGTAGCTATAGGGGTCACATCGGTCGCAGTTGCGACTGGGCCCCTAAGCCCAGAGGGCCCTCGTTGCCACTCAGCACTAACCGTGTAAAAAATTATTTAATTCTTTATTTGCTTTGACGACGGCACTAGGCTGCCTAGTAATAGATCGGCAGGGCTGAGGGCTCCTTAGTTGTCAAGGTTACATTCTACTGTGGGGGCAGCTATGAAGGGTATTATACGGTGGGGGAAGCTAAGGGGGAATTATACTGTGGGGGCAGCTATGGGTGGCATTATACTGTGGGGGTAGCCATGGGGGGCATTATACTGTGGGTGCGGTTATGGGGCACATTATATTGTGTGGGGGCAGCTATGGCGGACATTATACTTTGGGTGGTTAGCTGTAGAGAAAGATAAATGATACATGGTGCACATGGTGCATCATCCTAGGGTGTATAAAATATGAGATTGAAACAAGAACGGTGCTCAGCTGGTATTGTGGTGCTGGGAGCATAACGTCCTTCTTAGCGAGAGATAGGAGGGTCTGCAGCCTGGGAATTGTCCAGTGACCGGTAGGGTTCCGTTGGTACAAATTGTAGGTATATGAAACAATCTTTTTTTGTTTCATATACCTACAATTATACTGTGTTGGCAGCTAGGGGGGACATTATGCTGTGGGGGCAGCAATGGAGGCTGTAAAGCAAGGCGGCTGGGCATAGGCATGCGTAGGGGTCTGGTGGTGTTGGGGAATTGTAGGGGCCCCAAGCTAAATTCTTGCATCAGGACCCATGAGCCTTTTGCTACGCCCCTGCGTGGGGCCAATATTTTTACAAAGCTGGATCTACGCGGTGCTTATAACTTGATCCATATCCGCAAAGGTGACGAATGGAAAACTGCATTCAACACCAGAGACCATCACTACAAATATCTTGTGATGCCCTTTGGACTGTGTAATGCTCCAGCTTTCAGGAATTCGTGAACTACATATTCCAGGATTTACTGTATGTCTGTGTGGTGGTGTATCTGGACGATATCTTGATCTACTCACCAGATCTGACTACTCACTCGGAGCATGTTCGCCGACTCCTATCATGGTTAAGGGGGAATAACTTCTACGCTAAACTAGAAAAGTGCGTATTCTAAAGAAAATCCTTGCCCTTTCAGGGCTATATAGTTTTCGATCATGCACTCCAAATGGATCCGGAAAAAGTGGAATCTGTCTTAGAGTGGCCACGTCCTCAAGGTTTCTGTGCAATACAAAGATTTCGAGGCTTCGCAAATTTCTATTGCCAGTTCATCCCAAACTTCTCTTCGCTTACCGCCCCTATCCCTGCTCTCACCAAGAAGGGTTTGAACGCTAAAGTCTGGATCCCTGAAGCAGAGTCTGCATTCGCTAACCTCAAGTGGCCCTCCACTTCTGCCTCCGTTCTTCACCATCCTGATGTTTCTCGTCAGTTCTTTTTGGAGGTTTACACTTCTTTTATTGCTGCTGGAGCAATTCTCTTTCAAAGATACTCCAAGGGTAAGGCAGTTTCCTGTGGTTTCTTCTCAAAACTTTCTCTGCTGCAGAAAGAAACTACTCCATTGGGGACAATGACCTACTTGCCATCAAGTTAGCCATAGAAGAGTGGAGACATCTGCTAGAGGTCTGTTCTCATCTTACTATCATCTACACTGATCAAAAGAACCTCACTTATTTACAGTCTGCACAACACCTGAACCCTCGTCAAGCCCAGATGGTCGTTATTCTTTACCAGATTCAAATTCCCACTTCATTTCCGTCCTGCTGATAAAAATGTAAAGGCTTATGCACTATCTCGTTCATTTGAGACAGATGACGCTGAGGAGGATGCAAAGGAAAAACAAGAAAAATGTATGCAGTCTTTAGGTGATGGCGCCAGGCAAGTAGGACCAATTGTAATTTATAGAGGTTTATCTTTCTTTATTCCTGCGGACTACGCGCTACAGGACCATACCGGTTCCTTCGTGAGGTCAGGTATAATGTTTGCACTTGGAAGGTGCGCCCTATTTTACATCATAAAAAAAACAGGAAAACCCAGACAGAAGCGGTTACATTTATTTTGAAAAGAACATACAAAAAGGGGGAGGAGAAAACAGAAACAAAGCGCTTGTTTTGACACCATGAACAAGCACAAATAAACATTTCATGCAAACCCCTTCCATATCCCATTATTTTGTTATTTGTTTATCACATTTTTGGAAAAAAGTATTGTGCATTGGAAGTTAGCAGACATTGTCTTAATCGCTGTATAGCAAGAAACTGTTTATTTTCTAATTTTCTTGATTAAACTGAAGAAAATGCAAACTGAATGATCCTTTGAGTTCTGTTTCATAGAGACAAAGTCTGTAAAAATCGAATTTGGACTTTGTTTTAATTTGGTCCAACCATTCTTGTATTTACACATTGCTATAGTACTGTGATTCTCACTCACCTACATAATTTAAAATAATAAATTAGATTCATATTTCTAATTATGAAAATCTAGTTCCAATGTTTCCTTCAAAATAGTATATAATAAGGACAAGTCTTCCAATTGATTTGGCAATGATTTCTATCAAAAATCAAAATAAGATGTAAAAAACATATACATAAAAATGTAATAATTTTTTAAAAATTGTTTTTGTAATAAAAAGCAAAATAATATTAATATAAATCCAGCACGCACGCATCCCTGTTTTTTAGTTGCGAGAATCTGTTGTTTGCAGTACTTGGTATCTGTTTCAGGGGTGTAACAGTCACCTTAAAATTTCCACCGTGTTGGTGATGTAAATGTCCAGATACGCTATGTTTAAGAAAATGGTTAATTGTATTTGATCTGTGTTTATTGATCCTAGTTCTTAGTGGCTGTATTGTCCTGTCTATATATTGAAGGCCACAATTGCATTCTAATAAATAGATGAAAAAACTAGAAGCACAATTCAAAAATTGTGTTATAGGAAAAACCTAATTAGTTATGTTGCACTTTGATGCTAGTTTCCTATGATTTATAGTCACAGCACATGCTTCTGGTTGTGTTGCATCTATAGGATCCTGTTAATTTGGGGAAGAAGCTAATGTTACATAGTTACATAGATAGTACGGCTGAAAAAAGACACATGTCCATCAAGTTCAACCAAGGGATGGGAAAGGGAAGGGAACAATTTCTACACATAGGAGCTAATATTTTTTTGTTCTAGGAAATTATCTAAGCCTTTTTAGCAGCATCTACTGTCCCTGCTGTGACGGCTCCTGCTGTGACTATTCTATAGATTCAAAGTTCTCACAGTAAAGAAGGCTTGTCGCCTCAGCAGGTTGAACCTTTGTTTCTCCAGACGGGGGGAGTGCCCCCTTGTTTTTTGAGGGGGTTTTACATGAAACAGGATTTCACCACATTTTTTGTATGTGCCATTAATATATTTATATAAATCAATCATGTCCCCCTTAGTCGTCTTTTTTCAAGTCTAAATAGGTTTAACTCTTTTAATCTTTCCTCTTAACTTAGATTCTCCATGCCTGTTATTATCTTCGTTGCTCTTCTTTGTATTTTTTCCAATTCCAGGGCATCCTTTCTATGAACTGGAGCCCAGAACTGAACTGCATATTCTAGATGAGGCCTCACTAATGCCTTGTAAAGTGGTAATATTACATCCCTGTCTCGCGAGTCCATGCCTCTTTTAATACACAACAATATCTTGCTGGCCTTTTAAGCAGCTGATTGACATTGCACGCTGTTATTTAGTTTATGATCTACAAGTACACCCAAATCCTTCTCAACAAGTGAATCCGCCAGTGTAGCTCCCCCTAGGACATATGATGCATGCAGGTTGTTGGTACCCAGATGCATAACTTTACATTTATCTACATTAAACTTAATTTGCCAACTGGATGCCCAAACACTTAGTTTGTTTAAATCCGCTTGCAATTCACGAACATCTTCCATAGACTGAACATTACTACATAGCTTAGTGTCATCTCCAAAAAATAGAAATAGTGCTATTAATCCCATCCTCTATATCACTAATAAATAAGTTGAATAATAGTGGTCCCAGCACTGAACCCTGGGGGACTTATAACCGGGGACCATTCAGAGTAGGAATCATTGACCACAACTCTCTGGATACGGTCCTTGAGCCAATTCTCAATCCAATTACAAACTATACTATCTAAACCTATAGTCCTTAATTTACCCATTAGACGTCTAGGAGGGACAGTGTCAAATGCCTTTGCAAAGTCCAAAAACACTATATCCACAGCGGCCCCTCTGTCTAGGCTTCTGCTCACCTCTTCTTAAAAACATATCAGGTTAGTTTGACAACTTCTGTCCTTAGTGAAACCATGCTGGCTGGTACTTATAATACTATTTTTTGTCACATAATCCTGTATATAGTCCCTCAATAGCCCCTCAAAAATTTTCACTATGATGGATGTTAAGCTTTCTGGTATATAACTACCCGGGGAAGACCTAGAGCCCTTTTTGAAAATAGGCACCACATTTGCCCTGCTCTAGTCCCTTGGCACTATACCAGTCACTAGAGTATCTCTGATTATTATGAAGAGGGGGACTGAAATAAATGAACTAAGCTCTTCAAGAACTCTAGGGTGTAACCCATCTGGTCCCAGTGCCTTGTGCACATTTATTTTACTTAATTTAGCTTGGATCATATCTACATTCATCCAATTCAGTATATCAACTGATATATTAACAGCACCGGCAAAGGCTATATCATAACCCATTTAGTAACTCTGCCTTCTCTTGATCCCCTGTGACCAACTCCCCATTACCACTATATAGGGGTCCTACATGTTCAGACCTTGGCTTTTTTGCATTTATATACTTGAATAATTTTTTGGATTTGTTTTACTATCCTTAGCCACCTGCCTTTCATTTTGTATTTTTTGCTGATTTTATTATATTTTTACAGATTTTATTACGCTCTTTATAATTTAAAAAAGGCTACAGATGTACCCTCAGATTTGTATTTTTCAAATGCCCTTTTTTTGTCGTGTATTGCCCCTTTCACGGAAGGTGTAAGCCATGTGGGGTTTAATTTTAGTCGTTTATACTTGTTACCTATAGGAATAAATTTTGCACTATAATTACCCAAAGTAGATTTGAAAATCTCCCGTTTATCATTTGTACCATTATTTGACATTAGTTCTTCCCAGTCTATACCCTGAATTGCAGCCCTCATCCTGGGGAAATTGGCCTTCTTAAAATGAAGTGTTTTTTCCCTCCCAGCCTGTGTTTGTTTTTTACAGTATAGGTAAAATTTAACTATATTGTGATCACTGTTACCGAGGTTTTTACGAACATTGACATTCCCAACAAGCTCTGCATTATTAGAAATGACCAGATCCAACAGAGTTTCACCTCTAGTCGGGTCTTCCACAAGCTGGCCCATAAAATTTTCCTGCAACAGGTTGAGGAAATTTTTCCCCTTTGCAGTTGAAGCCGAACCATGACGCCAATTAGTATCCCGGTAATTAAAATCTCACATTATCCCTACAGTACAATCTGTGCAGCCCGCTCTGTTTGTTTATATAGCTGACCTTCCATCTTCTCAGTTATATTGGGGGGTTACACCATGTTAGGCTCTTGATCTATAGTATTGGCTTTAAGATGGCAAGGGGCTATAATATTTTTTATGTTCCGTCCCCTCCTATAGTTAAAACCCGGTTTAGCTGGTAGGATTGGTTTTAGGGTAGGGTCGTTTTGCAGAATGCTCCAATGTTTTTGTAAGATATTTTTCAATGTCTTGTGTCCACTGTTAAAATCTGTTATAAAATTGTATTAACGTTTATTTGCTGACATATGTGTTTTTTTTGGAGGGTCTATATAGCAATATTTCCTGTGTAGTGACCAATGATGATTGAAAGGCAGATTCTAAAAAATGTCTTTGATAATTTTTTCTTTAAACCTTTTTCTCAGAATATTTGCTTGTTGTCGATACACAATTTTCATGTAAGAAGCTTACAAAATTCCTTGCCTCCTCCTCTGGTCCATCCCAGAGGAAGAACAAATCATCAATGTATCGTCTATAGAAAAAAAATATTATTTTTAAAGGTATTATTCAGGTGAATGTAATTGCTCTCTAATTGACCCATAAATTAATTCACGAAACTTGGAGCAAAGCCACTCCCCACCACAGTTCCACGGATTTGTTTGTACAATTTTGTTTTTAAATGAGAAGATGTTGTGCATTAAAATGAAGTCAATTGACTCTGTGATGAAATTGACCTGATTGGGTTTCATAATGCCCCGTTAAGTAAGGTTTTCTGTATTGCTATGATGCCTTTACAATAGGGGATGTTAGAGTATAGTGCTGACGCATCAAGTTTTAATATTTAGCATCCTAGTGGAATGGTTAATGTTTCTAATTCTCTGAGGAGTTGGGTTGAATCTTTTAGATAGGAGGGAAGTGATGTTACAATGGGTTGTAGGTGAAGGTCTATAAAATGGGAGATATTAGAAGTGAGGGAGTTGATGCCAGAGATGATGGGGTGTTCTCAGCATATTATTGACCATTCCATGATTATTCCTTTTAATCCTCTGCAGATTAACCCCTTAGTGTCTAAACCTGTTTTGGCTTTAAGGACCAGACCATTTTTTCAAATCTGGTATGTATCACTTCAAGTGGTAATAACTTTGAAATGCTTTTATTTTTTCAAGCGATTCTGAGATTGTTTTTTCGTGACACATTGGACTTGGTCGACACATTCAGTGTTTATTTATGAAAAATACCAAAATTTGGAGAAAAATTGCAAAACTTAGCTTTTTTTTTAAATTTAAATGTATTTGCTTGTAAGACAGATAGTAATATCACACAAAATAGTTACTAGTTTGCATTTCGCATATGTCTACTTTATGTTTGCATTGTTTTTTTTAAAGTCCTTTCCTTTTTCTAGGATGTTACAAGAATTTGAACTTTAGCAGCAATTTCTCATATTTCCAAGAAAATGTTAAAAACCTTATTTTAGGGACCGAATCCGTTGTGAACTGGTTTTGAGGCCTTATTTACTATGAACCCCCTATAAATCACCCCATTTTAAAAATGGAACCCCTCAAAGTATTCAAAACAGCTTTTAGAAAGTTTCTTAACCCTTTAGGCGTTTCACAGGAATTAAAGCAATTTAAAGGTGAAATTTACAAATGTCATGTTTTTTGCAGAAAATCAGTTTTGATCAATTTTTTTCTGTTTTACCAGAGAAACGGAACTCAATATTTATTGCCCAGATTCTGCTGTTTTTAGAAATATCCCACATGTGGCCCTAGCATGCTACTGGATGGAAAAACCGGCCTCCGTAGTAACGGAGCACCTAGTGGATTTTGGGGGATTATTTTTATTAGAATATATTTTAGGCACCATGTCAGGTTTGAAGAGGTCTTATGGGGCCAAAACAAAGAAAACAGCCCAAAAAATACACCATTTTGCAAACTACACCCCTCAAGGAATTTATCAAGGGGTATAGTGGGCATTTTTACCACACAGGTATTTTGCTGAATTTAGTGTAATTAGGCTCTAAAAATGAAAATCTACGTTTTTCCTAATAAAATGTCGTTTTGGCTCACAATCTAATGAGTGTCCTTTAAATCAGTGATTCCCAAACTTTCTGAGGCCAGAACCCACTTTTGGCCGAGACTTTTGTTTGGGACCCCACACTACCATACTTAGCCCCATTTCGTCTGATGTATGTCAAAAGCATTCGTTATTAAATGCCTCATGAAATAAGTCCCTGCAACAAAAAGTCAACGATAATTGTGCGGACGGGGAATGGGTGTGGGGTTCCAGGTGTCCTGCTGCTGTGCGTCGCTGAGGCCCGACTATCGCCGCTTATGGTGGGTCATGTGATCTGACCCGTCCATCAGTGGCCATCAGAGGCATAGCTAGGATTTTAGCACAGGGTTGCAAAACACATTTGAGTGGGCCCCCCACACAGTATAATGCCACTTTAGTGGCCCCCACAGAGGATAATGCCGTTAAAGCTGCCCCCGCACAGTATAATGCCTCTAAAGTTGCCCCCACACAGTGTAATAACTCCGAAAGCTGCCCCACACCGTGTAATAACCCCGAAAGCAGCCCCCCACACAGTATAATACCCCTAAAGCTGCCCCACACAGTATAATAACCCCATAGCTGCCCCCACAGCTGCCCTCATTCAGTATATTATTAATAATAATAATAATAACATTAATAATCTTTATTTATATAGCGCCAACATATTCCGCAGCACTTTACAATTCAGAGGGGACATGAAACAAACAATATCAGACATTACATAGTGACAAAGTTAAATTACAATTCAAACATGAGGAGTGAGGACCCTGCTCGCAAGAGCTTACAATCTATGAGGAAATAAAGGAGACACAAAGTGTAATAGTGTTTGTTCTGTACAATAGTCCAGCCATTTTTATACACAAGGGGTGGTACATATAAAGCTGCATGAGCCGGTCACCAGCCAGTATCCGTGTATGACTGACATGAAGAGAAGGAGTGTGAGGGAATCTTATTCTGATGACATGTGCAGACAATATCAGACATTACATAGTGACAAAACGAATTTACAATTCAAACAAGAGGAGTGAGGACGCTGCTCACAAGAGCTTACAATCTATGAGAAAATACGGGAGACACAAAATGTAAAGAATGCTTGTTAAGTACAATGGTCCAGCAAACTTTTATACATATGGGGTAGTACACATAAAGCTGCAGGAGCCATTCACCAGACAGTATCTGTGTATGACAGGCATGAAGCGTATTAGGGTGCATGGAGTGTGGGGGATACTGCTAAATGAGGGGACCATGTTCTTATGACTAATGTAAAAGTGGGGCCAAGAAAAGGAGTCAGATTAAGGGGAATGTTATAGGCCTGTCTAAAAAGATGTGTTTTCAGAACTGTAGATGTAGGGAATAATTTTGATTGTCTGGGGTAGCGCATTCCAGAGGACGGTGCAGCACGAGAAAAATCTTGTAGATGGGAGTGGGAGGTTCATATTATGGAGGATTTTAATCTAAGGTCGTTGGCAGAACATAGAGCGCGAGTAGGGTGGTAGACAGAGATGAGAGAGGAGATGTAAAGTGGTGCAGCCACAGGAAAGCTTTGTGGGTGAGAATAATACGTTTTAATTTAATTCTGAACGATATGGGCAACAAGTGCAGTAACTGGCAGAGGGTAGAGGAATTGGAGTAGCGGTTGGTCATAAACAAGAGCCTGGCTTCTGAATTAAGGATAGATTGGAGAGGGGAGAGTTTAGTGAGGTGAAGACCGATTAGTATTGAGTTACAGTAATCAAGACGAGAGTGAATCAGAGAGACAATGACAGTTCCGGCTGTTTCCACGATAAGAAAAGGGCGGATTCTGGAGATGTTTTTGAGGTGAAAGTGACAGGAGCGTGAAAGTGATTGGATGTGTGAAGTAAAGGAAAGATCTGAGTCAAAAATAACCCCAAGACAGCAGGCGTTCTGCCTGGGAGTTATGGTAGTGCCACACACTGAGATGGAGACATCAGGTTTAGGTATGGGCCTTAGCTGACAGTATGGGCATTACAAATAGGCTGTGATACGGCAAGATATGCTATGCTTGACGACTGGCACATTATCCCTCCATGTATTACACATAGTACTGACACCTCATGTACTATTCACAGCACTGACCCCTATTAATCACATTTATTTATTTTTTATTACATTATCACACACAGGTCTGACACTTCTATACCACACACATTTATTTGATACCATACATTCACACCCTTGCACTACACTAATACTGACACCCATTTATCGCACACTTGTGAGCACTTAGTTCGCCACTCCCGTCAAGACTGGTGGGAGTGGCTATCACTATTTAATGCACTCTCCTTCTGAAGCATTTTTGACCTGTCTGCGCCCTGCTGGGAACAGGTTTTCACCCACCCACTTAGTAAGTATGGCCTTTTCTGTTTTTTTTTTTTTTAGGTAGATTAGTATATGGTGGGAACACAAGGAGCTCAGTTTTAGAAAGACTCAGTTTTAGATAGAGAGAGGAAATTATGTTAGAGACAGTGGACAGACAATCACTGGTATTTTGTATTAGGGCAGGGGTGATGTCATGGGAAGAGGAATATAATTGGGTATCATCAGCATAGAGATGGTACTGGAAGCCAAATCTGCTGATCGTTTGTCTAGTAGGGGCTGTGTAGAGAGAAAAGAGTAGCGCACCTAGGACTGATTCCTGAGGGATCCTGATAGCAAGGGAAAGAGGAGAAGAAGTAGATCCAGCAAATGACACACTGAAATCCAAGAGAGAGCAGCGTCCTTGAGGCCAATAGAGTGGAGCATGTTAAGTAGGAGTTGGTGGTCTACAGTGTCAAAGGCTGCAGAGAGATCCAGAAGAATCAGTAGGGAGTATTTGCCATTAGATATAGCCGCTAAGAGATAGTTTGAGACTTTAGTAAGGGCCGTTTATGTGGAGTGCAGAGTGCGGAAACCAGCAGATAGGGCAAGAGTAGACCAAGCGTTCCAGGAGTTTGGAGATGTAGGGGAGATTAGAAGCAGGTCGGCAATTAGCAGTGCTGGATGGGTCAAGAGTTTTTACAGTAATTGGTTTATAACGACATGTTTAAATGAGGAGGGAAAGATTCCAGAAGAAAGGTAGAGGTTAAATATTTTAGTCAGGTGACTAGTGACAGCCAGGGAGAGGGACTGGACGAGGTGTGAGGGGAGAGGATCACTAGAGTAGGTAGTAGGATGAGAAGACGAAAGGAGCCTAGAGTGAATATATTGCCCTGTATTGTCTCCCCACACAGTATAATGTCCCAATACAGCCTATCACGGTCTGTGGGTATGTGCACCCACTGGGCTGCACCGCCGTAGCGCGGAGGCTGCTGGCCAAACAACAGAGCACCCCAGCAATACAAAGTCCCGTACTAGGTTAGCTGAATAGTCCAGACAGTGGCCGAGGCTTTTGACACGGATGGAGGTGGGTGCAGTAGGTTACGCCAGACATGGCGGATGACAGCAGGTGCAGCATTTTGCGCCAGACATGGAGGATCACACTGGACACGGAAGATGACACTGGACGTGGCAGAGGACACTGGACGTGGCAGACGACAGAAGATGGAGTGGGACATGACAGGCTCAGGAACAAGAACACAGCACGGGATGCAGTATACAAGTAACAGGGCACGGGTAAAAACAGGAACGGGATAACACTATGGGACCATTTGCAAGACTGACATGGGAATACTAACAATGCTCAGGCAAGGATCAGAAGGACAGGGCCCTTTTTATAGTCCAGGGAATCATGGGCAGTTGATTATGATGATTCCATCTGTGCGCATGCTGATTCTTTAAGGCTAGGCACGAGCATGCGCGCGCACCCTACGGGACACAGCGGACCGGAGTGTAAGTGAGCGCTGGCGTCTCCTGGGAAGGAGATGCGAGCCAGTGCTCACAGATCCATGGCTGCGGCCGCCGGGGATGAGTAAAGCCGACGGTCCGCGGCCATGGATGCTACACTGCCTATTAATAAAATGAATACTCACCGATCCCAGTTCCCATGACCAGTGGAGGAGATCCTTCTGCTTTTTTGGTCTGTGCAGTGTGGGGCTTGGTATAGGCAAAACAAATGCTGAAGCAAGGAGCCATCAGCACCTTTCTGCAGCATGGATTTAACTACATCTGCGTCCTGAGGATGCAGATACAATTGAAATGGGGACATCGGTGAGTGGCTCGCGACCCCGTGGAGATCTTCACACGACACCCCAGGGGATGCGACCCACAGTTTGTGAAACGCTGCTTTAAAAGCACACTCCAGGAAAAACTGTGTTCTGCCTAGTGCAGGGCCTAAAAGGGTAAAGCCCAAATTCGCGATTCATAGGACAGCAAAGATTGAAGTCTTGTCCCTCCTTCTCCTTTAGGCCCTACACTAGGTATAATACAATGGATCAATTTCCTGGTGTAAAATGGACCTGCAACTAGTTTTCATCAAACCGCAGACATGGAAGTTCTTCAGCTCTGAAAACTTGGTATTTGCTATTATCAGCCCAGCGCATGTTGTTATTGTCTATCATCTCCTAACTTCCTGCAAAAGTAAAAAACTTGCACCTACTCATAAGAGTTTTTTGTAGGCGGAAAATCTGTCTCAAAATTCCGTTTGGAATTTTGAGACAGATTTTCCTCTGCCTGCACGCCGATTTTTGCTGCGTTTTTCGCAGCGTTTTTTGCCCGCGGCCATTGAGCGCTGTGGGCATAAAACTCTGCAAAATACGCCTTTTCTGCCTCCAATTGACGTCAATGGGAGGTCAGAGACGTAAATGCCCGAATATAGGGCATGTCGCTTCTTTTTCCTGCAAGGCGTTTTTTCCACGCATGGGAAAAAAAAGCCTCCGCATTTTCGGCCATTTCTTGGCGCGTTTTCCAATGCAGTTTCCGATGCATTCCGTCAAAAAAAATGTCAAAGAACTAAGTGTGAACTGACCCTAAAAGCATAAAATATCTCGTACGGAGCTGTCTGAAAAGTGTGCAGACGCTATTACTAAAATCACTATTATTATTATCATCGCATCTCCTACAGTGTCTGGCCATGCCTGCTGAACTTTCTTCCGTCTGGCTGCTGGGGAAAACTAGAATGAATTTTGTATATCCAGATGTGACGGGGTGAGCAGCATCTGATAAGCATTTATTCATCACGTGAATACCCCCGTCCTAGAAAGAAGTGGCAGAGAAAGAGACATATTCATGGAGATAATAGAATTCAGTCAGTTTCCATTGCTATCAAATCCTCAGCATTCTGTCCTCATTATCAATTCCACACTTGCTCTATTTCTCCCTGTTTTTAAAGTCACCAGCCAATGAGATAAGATGCCGCCTGTCACTTTTTATCACTTAACAAGGAGAGCTAGTCAAAAGCAGGACTTGCCAACTGGAAATCCACATGCTGTAGGCTTTTCCCTCTTCTTTTCTAATCCTTTGAACATATGTGTTGTGTAATTGCCACTATATTATTTCATCTGCTTTCTGCCTATGGCTCTTGATAGGTATGTACTATTAGGAAATGCTTGAATGCTGGAAGAATTGTCTGACATGCTGTAGATCTCTGCTATAAAAATGTTCTTATTCTCTGTTACATGTCAATGCTTGCTCAAAATCCTTTGGGCGTAGCATTTATGTATAAATGATGTCCAATATTTACATGAGATAATGTTTATATGTCAGTAGAAATAACTCCTACTCCTGAAATAGTGGAGATCTCACTATGCAAATTTTTGAGGAGTTTGAGGCATATGCATTTATATTGCCCCTACTGAGTTTAACCCTTCGCGCTCAGCGACATACTATTCTGTCGCGCTAAGTGCATCGTTCGCGCTTAGCGCCGGAATAGTACGTCCTGGGGAAAATGCATCGCCATTTTCCCCCGGCGTTTCAGCGAGCTATCACAGCTCGGTGTGCAGGGACCAATCGTAGTGGTCCCGCCTCCGCGATCACTGCTATTGGTTAGTTAGTGATGACTGACCAATAGCAGCGATCGCGTACACAATTTCCTGCTGTGACCTCAGATCCTGCCGCACCTGCTCTCTGTTGGAGTTTGAGAGTCGTTGAGAGAGATTGTGGCGTGAGGCAGTGCAGTTTAGTTTAGAAAAAAACTTACAAAACTTTTCCCACCTTCTATCCACTTCCACTTCCCACTCCTGTCCTTGTGTTCCCCTTGTCACCCACGTTTTTGGTCAGTGATCTCTATCACTGACCACTTTTAAGTCTTCAGGGCCACATTTTTTGGTCCCTGGGGATTTTTTTATTTTTTTTAGTTATAAAATATAATAAAAACAATAAAAAGTCAGTTTAGAAAGTTAGCAGATAGTTTAGTATTAGGGTTAGGGTCAGGGAACCGTCAAAAAGCGTAGTTAGGTATGGCGTCAGGGAATTTAGCGCCAGAAATCGGTCACCGTAGTCAGGTTTAGCGTTAAGGATCCATCACTGTAGTTGGGTTTAGCGGCAGGGAAGTTCACATAAAATCAGTTGTCCCTGAGTACACGGGCAGCCCAGGGGTAAAATTTAATACGGCAGGGCTCAGTGAGATGGACTTTTTCAAGTTATTTTTCACAGATGAATTTATAGAGCTTATGGTGTCCCAGACAAATTTATATGCCGAACAATATATTACTAAGAACACCACATCATTTTATTCCCAATCCCACAGGTGGACCCCTGTAGACGCAGCAGAGTTGGGCAAGTTCTGGGGACTGCTTTTGAACATGGGGCTTCCGAAAAAGCCGTCCATTAGGACCTACTGGAGTACAGACATGTTATACCCCACCCCGATTTACCGCATGGCCATGTCCAGGATGCATTATGAGGAAATAATTTGCTTCTTACATTATGCTAATAATGAGCAGTGCCCACCCCGAGATGACCCCAGTTTTGACCGTTTGTATAAACTGAGACCCCTATTAGACCATTTCAGAGCCCAGTTTTCCCAAGCAAACACCCCCGAGAAGTGTATTTCTATTGATGAGTCCCTGGTACATTTTAAAGGGAGGCTTCAATTCCGCCAGTACCTGCCGAGTAAGAGGGTAAGGTGTGGCATGAAAATGTGTAAGCTGTGTGAGAGAGCAATCAGAGTATACGTACAAATTTAGAATATATGAAGGGAAGGACAGCAGTATTCAGCCCCCAGAATGTCGTGTGTCCAGGCAGCTAATAACAGCCCAATGTAGGGTATTGCCATACCTGAGAGAACCCACATTACAGTTTATGGGGTGTATATCTCCGGTGGCACATGCTGGGTACAATATATCGGACACTGAAATGGCATATATATATATATATATATATATATATATATATACATACAAAATATAGAGCCCAGAAGCAGCACTCAGTAGCAAAAAAAGTGAATTTATTCACCCAACACAGCTAGCTGTGTTGGGTGAATAAATTCACATTTTTTGCTATTGAGTGCTGCTTCTGGCCTCTATTTTTTGTACATTCATGAGGAGCACGTCACTCCTTGATATCTGAAGCTAGCACCAGCCGTTTTTGGTTTCTTACACTGTGCTGCTCCTACTATTTGCTTGATTTTATATATATATATATATATATATATATATATATATATATATATATATATATATATAAAATTGCAAATCTCACTCTGCACCATCTGCTGCACATTATCTTTTACATAGTACCTGTGGGGTCAAAATGCTCAGTACAGCGCTAGATGGATGACTTTGGGCTGTAGTTTTTAAAATTGGGTCACTTCTCAGGGATTTCAAGTGTACTAGTACCTCTGGGGGTCTGAAAATGCGACATGGCACCCAAAAACCAATCCAGCAAAATCTGGACTCCAAAGAACGCATAGAACTCCTTCCCTTCTGAGCCCTTCCCTGGGCTCAAACAGCAGTATATCACCACAAATGGGGTATTGCCGCACTCAGGGCAAATTGGGCAACAGATGGGGTCAATACTATATATTATTGGAAAAAATATATTTTTGGTAATTCACAGCCCAATTCAAATAAGTTCTGTGAAAAAAACTGTGGGATCTAAATGGTCACAATACCCATAAATGAATTCCTTGAGGGGTATAGTTTCTAAAATGGGGTCACTTTTGGTGGTTTCCATTGCTTTGAGGGGATTTTTACAATTCTAAAAAAAAGAGGCCCCAAAATGCACTAGGTGCTTCTTTGCTTCTGGGGCTTGTGTTTTAGTCCATTAGCACACTTGAGCCAAATGTGGGACATTTAATAAACTGCAGAATCTGGACAATACATATTTAGTAGTGTTTCTCTGGTAAAACCTTATGTGTTACAGAACAAAATTGATAAAAATTTAATTTCTGCAAGAAAAATGAAATTTGCAAATTTCACCTCCACTTTACTTTAACTCCTGTGAAATGCCTAAAGGGTTAAGAAATGTTCTAATTGCTGTTTTGAATACTTTGAGTGGTCTAGTTTTTAAAATGGGGTGTTTTATGGGAGTTTATAATACGTAGGTCCCTCAAAGCCACTTCAGAATTGAACTGGTTCCGAAAAAAAAGGCTTTTGAAATATTCATGAAAAGGTGAGAAATTGCTGTTTATGTTCTAAGCCTTGTAACTTCCTAGAAAAATAAAATAATGTTCAAAAAATTATGCCAATCTAAAGTAGACATATGGAAATGTTAATTAGTAACTATTTTGTGTGGTATAACCGTCTACCTTACCAGCAGATACATTTAAATTCAGAAAAATGTATATTTTTCCAAATTTTCTGTACATTTTGCTATTTTTCACAAATAAACACTGATTGTATCGACCTCATTTTACCACTTCTATAAAGCCCAATGTGTCACGAGAAAACAATCTCAGAATTGTTTGGATAGGTAAAAGCATTCCCGAAGTTATTACCACATAAAGTGAAATATGTCAGATTTGAAAAATGGGCTCTGAGCCTTGAGGCCCAAACTAGGCTGTGTCCTTAAGGGGTTAATAATAGCTGTATAAATGTGTATGCGGTGAAATCCTCCTAGTGGTGATTGCAGGCAGCCAGAATTTTACCATATAACCTTATGACTATGAAAAGGGAAGCAGTGGATTTGGAACACAGTATTGAAAAAACAGGAGCTCCAATCCTATCATTTCTATATTCTAGGAAATTAAGCAGCTCAGAGCTTTGGACCTTTATTGCCACACACGTTGGCCTCTACGTGTATTCTTACCCCTAGGAATTGGTGTCCAACTTCCTCTGTGCACTGCAGGGAGGCAAAGGTGCTGATGGCGTGTATACACCGCGTTCCAAATTATTATGCAAATGTTATTTTTCGATGATTTTCCTAAATAGTCAATGCAAATGACAGTCAGTATAATGTTCAAGCCATCAACCGTTGGAGTATAATGCAAATTTTATTGAACAAATCTCCTAATGATAACAGATTTTTTTGTCGAAGTAAAAAACTCAAAATGCATTGTTTCAAATTATTATGCACAACAAAGATCAAAACATTTTAAAGGTTGTAAAGAGAACTAAAATGGTAATTTGTTGAATTTGCAGCATCAGGAGGTCATATTTAAAGAAATCAAAAGCTCTTTTAATAAAAAAAACGTAACAGGCCAAGTTACATGTTAACATAGGACCCCTTCTTTGATATCACATTCACAATTCTTGCATCCATTGAATTTGTGAGTATTTGGAAAGTTTCTGCTTGAATATCTTTGCAGGACGTCAGAATAACCTCCCAGAGCTTCTGTTTTGATGTGAACTGCCTCCCACCCTCATAGATATTTTGCTTGAGGATGCTCCAAAGTTTCTCAATAGGGTTGAGGTCAGGGGAACATGGGGGCCACACCATGAGTTTCTCTCCTTTTATGCCCATAGCAGCCAATGACACAGAGGTATTCTTTGCAGCATGAGATGGTGCATTGTCATGCATGAAGATAATTTTGCTACTTAAGGCACGGTTCTTCTTTTTGTACCACGGAAGATAGTGGTCAGTCATAAACTCTACGTACTTTGCAGAGGTCATTTTCCCCATGATTCCAGCCCAAAACATGACGCCGCCACCTCCTTGCTGACGTCGCAGCCTTGTTGGGACATGGTGGCCATTCACCAACCATCCACTGCTCCATCCATCTGGACCATCCAGGGTTGCACGGCACTCATCAGTAAACAACACGGTTTGAAAATTAGTCTTCATGTATTTCTGAGCCCACTGCAACCATTTCTGCTTGTGAGCATTGTTTAGGGGTCGCCGAATAATAGCTTTATGCAGACTTGCAAACCTCTAGAGGATTCTACACCTTGAGGTTCGCTGGACTCCAGAGGCACCAGCGGCTTCAAATACCTGTTTGCTGCTTTGCAATGGCATTTTAGCAGCTGCTCTCCTAATCCTATTAATTTGTCTGGCAGAAACCTTCCTCATTATGCCTTTCTCTGAACGTACCCGTCTGTGCTCTGAATCAGCCACAAATCTTTTCACAGTACGATGATCACGCTTAAGTTTTCTTGAAATATCCAATGTTTTCATACCTTGTCCAAGGTATTGCACTATTTCACGCTTTTCGGCAGCAGAGAGATCCTTTTTCTTTCCCATATTGCTTGAAACCTGTGGCCTGCTTAATAATGTGGAATGTCCTTCTTAAGTAGTTTTCCTTTGATTGGGCACACCTGGCAAACTAATTATCACAGGTGTCTGAGATTGATTACAATGATCCAAAGAGCTCTAAGGGCATGTTCACACGGCCAAATTTCAGACGTATACGAGGCGTATTATGCCTCGTTTTACATCTGAAAATACGGCTCCAATACTTCGGCAAACATCTGCCCATTCATTTGAATGGGTTTGCCGACGTACTGTGCAGACGACCTGTTATTTACGCGTCGTCGTTTGACAGCTGTCAAACGACGACGCGTAAAAATACAGCCTCGTCAAAAGAAGTGCAGGACACTTCTTTGGACGTTTTTGGAGCTGTTTTCTCATAGACTCCAATGAAAACAGCTCCAAAAACGAGTTGGTAAAAAAACGAGTTGGTAAAAATGCGAGTTGGTAAAAAAACGTCTGAAAAGCAGGGTCTGTTTTCCCTTGAAAACAGCTCTGGATTTTCAGACGTTTTGGTTGACTACGTGTGAACATACCCTAAGACACAATACCATCCGTGAGTTTAATTGAAAAACTAATAAATAAATGCTTATGACACTTAAATCCAATATGCATAATAATTTGGAACACGGTGTATTCTCTGTGGTGCAGACCTTGTGCTTTAGGCCGGAGCTCCACAGCGATTTTTGTGCAATGATTATGCCAATTTGGGAGTGAAATCTCTGTGTGGAATTGAAAGTTATCTCTACTAATGTAGACAATATATATCTTGCTAAAAACAGGAGTAGACGTCGATACAAAACATGGGCAGGTTTTCAACTTTCAGAGAGATTCATTAAAAGAGAATGTGCCTTGTTGATGTATTTTCTGCACACCGTTTGTATAGTGCACTAGTATTGTTGTCTCTCCCATTGTTTATTAGGATGTTGTTTTGGTTTTCTGCAATAGAAAATCTGCAGTGCAATCTCAAGAAAATGTTGATTTCCAGTGGTTTTTACAGCTTTTCTGCTACGTTTCCACTGTACAAACCGGGACAAAACTCAACTTGTGTAATTTAGTGCAGAATTTATGCTCTCCATTCAAGACTATTGCCCAAGGACACAGCTTCTCCGCACAGAATACACAGCATAAATTGGCATGCTACTAATTTGAAAGCCGCACCGCAGAACATTTTTCGCATGACTTTCTGTGTTTTTTTTACGTAACATGTGGCATTGTAGAAATTCCATCTATTTTCCGCAATAACACACAACGGGCAAGTGCTCATAATTTAATTTCCTAAAATATTTAATGTGCCACTTTATATTTATTTTTTGGATAATTGGGTTGTTCAACCTAACAAACCCCTTTTCTAGGAAGCACCCTTAGGGTATGTTCACACGGCAGCGTCCGTAACGGCCGAAATTACGGGGCTGTTTCCAGGAGAAAACAGCCCCGTCATTTCAGCCGTAACGGCATGTGCAGGCGCTTGAACGGACATAATTGGTGCTGGTTTTCTATGGAGTCCATGGAAAACGGCTCCATTTACGTCTGAAGAAGTGACATTACACTTCTTTGGCGCGGGCGTCTATTTACGCGCCGTCTTTTGACAGCGACGCGTAAATATACGCTTCGTGTGAACAGACAAACGTCAGCCCATTGCTTACAATGGGCAGATGTTTGGCAACGCTTTCAAGCCGTAATTTCGGACGTAATTCGGGGGTTAAAACGCCCGAATTACGTCCGTAAATAGGCCGTGTGAACATACCCTTAGAGTGACCCTCCTATACGGTTAATAGAAAATATGGAATACTCAGTAGGAGGAACCTCTCTGTGACAATCACACACACATATATATATATATATATATATATATATATATATAATTTCGGCAGCTCCTTTAATGGCTATGAAATACCCTTGAATGAGGGATTGTCCAGCAAATATTTGATTCTTCTCCCTAACAGCGCTATCCTTGTCCATGGGCTTTCTCTGATGTTGCCGCAAAGCTCTTTTAGCTTCCAGACATAGGGGCGCTGTTTATAGGAAAAAAAACACCCCTTTTTTTCTGATCCGAGAAAAGCCCTTTAGGTTTTGCGCTATTAACCCTTTCACTGTCAAGGACGTATGTATGTTATGAATTTAAAATCTTCCTGTGGCTAGAATATAAGGACTAGAGCTCAAATATTGGCATCATGTTAAAGTCCAGAATGTTATCTTTCAAATGATACCAATGTTCTAGGTGCATTATTCACGGAGCAGAACTTTGTAAAGTTGTATTTCCTGGTTTTGTTTCAATGTAAGGGAGGAGTGAGGGTATGTTCACACGGCTTATTTTCAGCCGTTTTTTGGGCCGTAAACGGCCGAAAAAGCGGAAGCAGAACACCTTTCTGCCCATTGATTTCAATGGGAAAAAGGGCGTTCTGTTCTGACAGGGCGTTTTTTTTACGCAACCGTTTTTAAAAAAAGGCCGCTTAGAAAAAACGCCCGCGAAAAAGAAGTGCATGTCACTTCTTGAGTAGTTTTTGGAGCCGTTTTTCGTTGACTCTATAGAAAAACAGCTCCAAAAACGGCCAGACAAAACACCGAAAAAAAATCCGCGTTACGAGAAAAAACGGCTGAAAATCAGGTGCTGTTTTCCCTTGAAAATAGCTCAGTATTTTCAGACTTTTTCAGTAAGCGTGTGAATATACCCAGTGGCGGATTATCATATGGGCGGTTCGGGCGGCCGCCCAGGGCCCGAGGCTCCCAGGGGGCCCATGGCAGGTCGAACCGCACATCATTTTAAAAATCACTTAAGGACTCACGGCGTGGTAGCGCCGCTAATGGCCGTTGAGAGGGAGGGAGAGGGAGAGAGAGAGAGGGAGGGGCGGGCGGGCAATCTGCAACAGAATGCAGCCGCCAGCGCAGTGCTGATGAAGAGGAGGGGGATGGATAGCAATAGCTGGATTTAACTAGCAGACGTGCGTCTGCTAGTCGTGGTAGAACATGCCCCTCTGATGCTGCATGGCCAGTGAGGAACAGACGAGAAGGGCGGTGGTCTAGCGACGAGATAGAAGGTAAGTCTTCATGTTCGTCTCCTGCCAGCCTGCCACAAGCAACAACGGCAGACGCTAAAGGGGGATAGATTATACAGCAAGGGGGGGGGGGAGGTGAGTGAGATTTCCATCTAAGTGACTCCAGAGACTCCATGAAGGGGGGAATAACCCCCCATCCCATCCCCCATAGATCCCTCAGTATTTCAGTATTTATTATACAGCAGGGGGGGGGGGTTGAGCGTGTAACTCACTGCAGAGGACTCAATGGAGGGACAATAATTTCCCCCCATAGACACTCAGCAGTTACACGCTCAACCCCCCCTGCAGTATAATAAATACTGAAATACTGAGGGCTCTATGGGGGGTGGGGGGATTATTTCCCCCTTCATAGAGTCCTCTGGAGTCACTTAGATGGTTAGACCCCCCATTCAGTATAATCCCCCCTTCCCATAGAGCCCTCACTAGTTACTAATATATTGCAAGGGGAAGTCAAATTGTCTGACTCCTGGGGGCTCTATAGGGAGGTCTGAGCGGCGGGCTCTATGGGGGGGCTATCCCTCTCACAGAGATGTCAGAATCCGACGCTCAGACCTCCCTATAGAGCCCCCAGCAGTCAGTGAGACAACCTCACCTCCCCTTGCAATATAATCCCCCCAATACAGCCCTTCAGTTTTCCCATAAGGGAAATGTATGACATATCCACCTGTTTTTGCTCTCGCTGCCTCCTGGCCACAACCTGATTACATGGTCGGGAGTTACGAAAACAGCGTTGCTTGCTGAGCTACGCTGTTTCCGTAAATCCCATGAAACTGAACGAAAGTTACGGAAGCAGCGCCGCTCGAAGACTCCCACCGAACACTAAAACTAGGCAAAAGAAGCACTTGTGTGAGCGCTGAGCCGCTTGGTTTCTGTTTCCAGAAAGCCGAGCAGTTTGTGTACGGGCTCATAGAAAGTCAATGAGCCGTACACTGCTACTTTGGCTTTCCGGAAAAAGCGAAACAGAAACTAAGTGGCTCAGGGCTCACAGGAGCTCTTCTGCCTCTTAGTTTTAGCGATCGGTGGGGTTCTCAGCACCCTGACCCCCACCCATCAAAAGTTCTGACATGTCCCTATGACATGTCAGAAGTTTGTTGAACATTTACTTACCCTTTAAAAAGAGGTGTTACAATTTGTTTTTATTTGATGTGTTAAAGGCTATGTAAACCTTTCAAAAAGTTGTTTTTTTGTTTGGTGCAACCTTTCTAAATACTTATTAGCAATTATTTTTACTTTTTGAGATACAGCTGCTTTATATCCTGAATACAGAGCAGCTGTATCTAGTGCTAAAACCTGTATCCGTCAGGTCACTGGCACTGACTGGTACAGTGTCAGCGAGTTGGGGGGGTTGAATTGCGTGTGAGGGGGAAGGGGGGGGCCAAGTTGTGTCAACAGCCCAGGGCCCATGGTACACTTAATCCGCCACTGAATATACCTTCAGGGTATGTGCACACTCTTAACCAAAAACGTCTGAAAATAAGAAGCTGTTTTCAAGGGAAAACAGCACCTGATGTTCAGCCGTTTTTTAAGCAAACTCGTGTTTTTCGTTGCGTTTTTTACGGCTGTTTTTGGAGCTGTTTTTCTATAGAGTCAATGAAAAACAGCTCTAAAAATGGCTCAAGAAGTGAAATGCATCTTTTTAAAATAGACGCATAAAAAACGGCCCGTCGGAACAGAATGCCGTTTTTCTCATTGAAATCAATGGGCAGATGTTTGGAGGTATTCTGCTTCCGATTTTTCGGCCGTTTGCACATACCCTAAGAGGGGGGAAGCTGCAAGTGACAGCAGGAAAAATAGCAGCCTGATACTGTCATCTCTTTGCTGTACAGCCTCCAGTGACCCAATAAAGGAGAATACAGGAACTTCTCTTCATATTATCACCCCTATTACCAATGAAAGAGGCTATGTGTTCTCTGATTGCCACATTTAGTGGAGGGTTTTTTTTGTTGATTTTTTTTTTTACAGGGGTGAGAATATGAGCAGTTACATTTCTAATACCCCCTGCAACTAATCACACCATTTACTGATTACGGTACATTTGGATGGGCCTGGACAGCCTGTCTGGTCTAATAGTATGGACGTGACTAAAATGCTGTATGCCAGCATGGTGCACTACATGTAACCATGTGACTGACACACTTTTTAAAGCTATATCTGTGTGCAATGTTAATACTAAGCAGCCACCCCCCTCATGAATAGTAGGTCTGAGAGTTTCTGTTCATCAGTATATTGCACCAGGGCAATATTCCTCTATGTAGCATTTTGGTTTATATGCGTCCTGCTGGGAAGTGGTGTGTGTACCTGCCCTTAAGTATGGCCTGTTCATTGATTTTAAATTAATATAGTTATATTTCAGTGATTTTTTTGTAATAGGAGTGTAGGGACTCGCAATACGATGAGGACCCTTGACGCGGGTTGTGAGCTTGCGTATTTTGGCTAAAATATCAACTAATACCTCATGTTAATCATTGTCATTTATCGGTTATCATGGATATCTTTTCAGGATACAGCCAGGCCTTGTAGTGCTGGAGAAGAATAGTGTGTCAGTATATTTTGTGGTGCATTTGGATGGTGCTGAGCAGCCTACCAGGTCTAATAGTATGGGCGTAACTAATAGGCTGTATGCCAGCTTGGTGCACTGCATGTAACCATGTGACTGACACACTTTTAAGGGCACGGCCAGACGTGGCGGAATTGCTGTGGACAGTCCGCAGTGGAATTCTCCAGCGGCCGTTTTTGACAGTTGTTTCAATACATTTTTAGGCAAGTTAGTTCGGACGTTGCAGAAAACTCCGCTGTGGAACATAGGCTGCAGTGCAGAATTTTCAGTCCGCAGTATGCACTGTCTGTTGCGGAGAAGAAGCGGAATTTCACTGCGGATTTCAGCCTCTGCAATGCAAAATCTGAAATCTGTGGCAAGTCCGCTGTCTTTTCTGCAACGTCTGAATTACCTGTCAAATATGCAAATGTTGGTGCAGATTTGTTGCGTAATTGCCCCAAATCTGCACCAACATTTGCAGCGGAAAAACTCTGCTACGTCTGGCCGTGCCCTAAAAGCTGCATCTGTGTACAATGTTAATACTAAGCAGCCATCCCCCTCATACTAGTAGGCGTGAGATTGTCTGCTCATCCGTATATTGCACCTGTGTAATCTCCCTCTATGTAGCATTTTGGTTTATTTGCGTACTGCTGGGAAGTGGTGTGTGTACCTGCCCTTGTGAGTAAGTATGGCCTGTTCAGTGATTTTAAATTAATACAGTTTTTTTAAGTGATTTAATTTACTGACGATGTCTAAGATTTTTGCCAGCATTAGGATTGCAGATTTTTGGTCTCTTCCGTTCTGATGATTTTGTGAAGATCTACGCATAAAGACGTATAGATGTTTACATCTTACCTTTGCTTGAATTTAGTTAAGAACTCCAATTTCTCACAAAACTATTTCAATACAATATCGCCATGTTCTAGCAAGACCCTTCAGAGGCTGCAAATCACTTCACAACCACAGGGTGGCCACACACAGACAAATATAGCACAGACAACTCTATTAAAGTGTAGCTAAACGTTCGACAACTTCTGACATGTCATAGTGACATGTCAGAAGTTTGGATTGGTGGGGGTCCAAGCACTGAGACCCCCACCAATCGTTAGAACGAAGCAGCTGAAGGTCTCGTGTGAGCGCTCAGCTGCCTCGTTTATGTTCGGCTTTTTACGGAAAGCCGATGTATTGGAGTACGGGCTCATAGACTTTCTATTGAGTCCGTACACCGATACATTTATTTCCAGTAAAAGCCAAACAGACACGAAGCAGCTGAGCGCTCACACGAGCACTTCAGCTGCTTCGTTCTAGCGATTGGTGGGGGTCTCAGTGCTCGGACCGCCACCAATCCAAACTTATGACATGTCACTATGACATGTCAGAAGTTTGTCAAACGTTTAGCTACACTTTAAGGCAAAATCATGTTGTTTTTTTTTAGAGCTGGTCATCTCGTGCCACACATTTTAGGATATTTTGAGATAAAAGGGAAGGTAAAGAAGGACACATCTGTACACATAAGCTCCATCTATGAACTTTTCACATCTTTAACTTTATTTTTAGGAAGCTTTGTATGTCTCAGGCTCTGCTTTAGTCATATTTTTATCCAAAACCATGGATTTTTAAGCTTTTTTAACAAAATGTTATGCTTTGATGCAAAATGCATGAAGGTGCCTATGATAATAAAGTACTGGGTGGCATTTCTATAATGTGCCAGGTATCTTCTTTTAGAAAAAATCTGGGTACTGGGGTACAATATAAAATGTTATATTTTATAATTCAGGTTATATTTGTGTTCGTCAAATGTGTGGAAATTGTCCCGGCAGAGAAAGGGTTGAATAATAAAGCACATAAAGTGCATCTACATGCGTATCCATACAGTGAATAATTGATACTAGTGTTTCTTTAACAGCAAACCTATTCTTGATGCTTTTTAAAGAGCCATTCAGTTTAACAAGGTCAGATTTATTCAAATGAATGAGCCTCCAAATTTCCCCTGTACAGTGAACCAATTTCACAGTATATTGAGTAGGGGCCAGGAGACGGAACGGATGCCAGAAATTTTCCTTTTTAACATGAAATGCAGCTTTGATCAAGCAGTGAGCTGGCTTTCATCAAACCATGTCTGCTGAACAGAATCTATCACATTTATTTATTTTTTTCCAACAAGACTTCAAAGGATATTTCCCAGCGAGAAGCCAAATATCACACATATCGATACAGCAAAATGACTCTGTTCTTGGTTTCAGTAGGATTTAAAATAACAAAAATATTATCCACTGAGGCTTTCATCCAATCGGCATCATAAAAACTATGTACACTGCAAATTTATCGATGTTCTCAACCCTTGCTTATTCCTTCATGGCATTCTCATCTTCTTGACAGCATCCTAAGAGGAGGCTTTGTGGTCATCCTGCCTCCTTTTGAAATTAATTACATGTTTAATACTCAGAAAAGCAGAAGGGCTTGCTGATATAAATCTGCAATTGCCCATTAGAGGAGTTATCCCACAAATCAATTTGTAATTACAATGTCAGAATATGAAATTTATGTTTTTAACTTTTTCATTATAAAATGTACATTTTAATTGACACACTATTAAACAACTTTGCAGTCCAACTTTTCACCAGTGCTTTTTACCAGTTGACACGCACATGTGCTGTATGTTTTTTAGCTGCCAGATTCTGAGGTATCCCTGCAAGTAAATAGTCATCCGATGATTCTTATGTGCTTGTCAGTGAAGCTTAGGATGCTGCCCGATGGCTTCTCTAGCAAGTGGAGAAGGAACCACCGATTATTTGATAGCCTGCTTATGACTGGAGGGATTTAAAACTTAGTCCCTTTCATTAACCCCTTCTAACCAACCCCCTTTTTGTCCTTTAACCTTCCTAACAACTGCTGACACAAATTTTGTGGTTGAAAAGGCCACGACAGCCAACTTTATTTTCCTTACCACCTATTTTACTAAAATATAAATAATACCCAAACAAAACAAAGAATTGTACATAACCATGACATTGTATAAATACAATAAATAACTTTTTAACAGGAAGAGTCCTTGGAGGCATTTTCCTTTTTCCAATTACCAAAATTGCAATCTTCTTTTTAGTGCCAGTACATGACCTTTACCCTTAGCCGCTAACGCCTGACCCAAGGGCACCCAAATTCAAGCATGGCACTGCTTAACCTCCTGAGGCCCCGAGCCACCACCAGGAGTCCCAACTTGTAGCTGTACCATAAACAGATGTTAACCTCCATCCTTCATCTCATCGTATTCATTACCTCCAAATAATTATCCTCCAAAGACACTTTACCTGCAACAGATGGACATGTATGACACCTTATACATTTCCATCCCTCTACAACCGAACAGCAGTCTCCATATCTTCTTGCAGAGACAAACACCAGATGTCAATGCCAATGGCATTAAGATGCACCCCGTCACTTTTCAAGTATTAATCACTCGCACCTTCCAACTCCCTGTGATGCACAACAATACCCACATTCCTCTTCACAAAACGAGCAACCTCCTTGTTGAATTTACCCAAGCCTTGTTTAAAGCCACCACCGACCTTGCCACTCTCCAGACCTTGCGCGCTACTGTATCGGACCAGACCAGCAGAATACCCGGAAAGTTAGATAACAGGCGAAGCATATCCATTTTTACATCCCGAATCAACTCTTGAGAAGGCCGCACACGCAGATCGTTGCCACCCACATGAATAACCAGCACATCAGGATGCCTGTCTAATGCAGTGTGAAACTGAACTTCCCTCAAGAGATGACTCCACAACATGCCCCTTACACCTATCCATCTGACCAACGCCTTGTCCCTACCGATGCCCAACTGACAACGATCACTGAGCACATCAGCTCGCACAGCACCCCAATATACGTGCGAATGGTTGACGATCCAAATCAAGCAGGGCCCGCCATCTGACAAAGAAACTGCCCCGTAACCCCCACATATAGCATATCGTAAATCATAACAGGTGTAGACTAATGTATAGACTAAATTGCGACTCCCAATGTCCAATACTCTTAATCCTGTCATCACCCACACCCCGGCGCGCTGCCTAAGTTGTGGCACCAATCTGGAAGGAATGAGAACTGAACTCTGATGTAGACAAAACCCTCAACTGCAGACATTTCTCAAAAATTGCCACAAACTGATACTGTGTCAAGAATGAACCGTCCTCATGAACAAGCAAAGGACCCCCGAACACCGGGCACACCACTGAAAACTGTCAAACACTTTGAACCGGGCAAACAATAGCCCCAGGCAACTCACCCAATTCAATCCACACACCCCTTCGAACCTGATCAGTCTTGGACCTATGAAGACCACAACGAACCATGGAAGGCATGAGCCAAACATTGTCATACAAAAAGTCCCCTATCTTGTACTTTGATTTTGCCACAACTCAGAAATCCAGAAAGTCCCAAAAAAAAAGCAAGTCGAAAGAGCAAACATTCATAAGCAGACAAGCATACCCTCGACACACAAACACTCAAATGTTTTAACAGCTCAAACTAAACCGGCCTCCTCGAATCCACTCACAAACGACCCTTTCTGTAGCCTTTCAAAGCTTGCCGAACCAGGAAATTTTTTGTGACATCCTCCATACTCCTCAGCTTGAAACAAAAAGCCATAGCTGCTGTGCGATAATTCACGCCAGATAACGACACTCCATTATCATGCAACAATCCCACAAAATACAAAACCACCGCAACCCAATTGATTACTTCCTCATCTGACATGATACGTTCCACTAGAGACCCAAACTCCTTTCATACCTTTTAATACTTCTTCCAAGTACCATTACTCAGTGACATCTTAATCAATCTTGCAGCTGTCCCGATACCACTGCCCACAATTTGTTCCGGACAGGGAATACTGTAGTGTTCCGCCTCTGGGGCCAACAACCAAAATATGTTCCACTGCAGGCGAGATAAAGAGTTAGCCATGTTATTATGAATTTCCGGGACATGTACCACCATGAAAAAGGATTTAAGTCTCTTAACCTTGCAAAACCAAATATCGCAATAACTGTACAACCGTGGGAGAATTGGCCAATTGATTATCGACTGCCTGGACTACTCCCATATTATCGCAACAAAAACGAACCCTGTGATTTTTCAGTCGCTCCCCCAGATCACTGTAGCTACCATGATCGGAAATAATTCAAGGAGCACAAGGTTATACATTAGCCCCTCTGACTTCCAAGAGTCTGGCCATGGTACCGCGCACCACTGATCCTGAAAATACGGACCATAACTGCATGACCAGACACGTCCGTGTACAACTCCAATGCATCACTACTGATTACTGCATCAATACATATCGATCTCCCATTTAAGAATCATAAAAGGATTTCCAAACTGACAAATCTGCCCGGAATTCGCTTGATAAGCAAACAAAATTATGAGGTGCTAACACGCCAGCAGTCGCCAATGGCGAAGCGCCTACAAAACACCCGCCACAAGGGCAATATTTGGCAGACAAAATTCAATTTTCCCAACAGGGACTGAACCTGTCGAAGTTGCACTTTTTTAACCCTCCGACACGGACCCACCCACAGCCGCAGGTCCCCCGATTTGTCCTACAGAAGTCTACATTCCATGCAATCGGTATCAATAATGATACCCAAAAGTTTGACCACCGAAGCTAGGCCATCTGTCTTATCGGGGGCCAATGGAATCCAAAAACGCCGAGACACCATCTCCATGGTGCGCAACAAAATCGAACAAACCCTCGACTGAGGAGGACCAATAAACAGAAAATCATCTAGATAATGAAGTACAGAGAACCAGCTGGCCTCTTGCTTCACCACCCATTCCACAAACGTGCTAAACATTTCAAATTAGGAACACGAAATTGAACATCCCATAGGTAAACAACAATCAACATAATATTGCTCCCACCTATAGATGTCTAGCAATTTAAAGCTGTCTGGAAAGCTGCCTCAATATCTGTCTTAGCCAGCGAGACCCCCTGACCAAACTTACACACCCACGACACTGCTGAATCAAAAGCCACATAAGACACCGAACACAATTCGGGGGCAATGACATCATTAACAGAGAGCCCTGTAGGGTAAGACAGATGGTGGATAAGGCAAAATTTGAAAGGCTCCTTCTTGGGCACCAAACCAAGCGGGGAGACGGTCAAATCCGCCAATGGAGGTGACTCAAACGGCCCTGCCATCCTTCCTAAGTCTACCTCTTTTAACCACTTCCCAGCTAAATTCCTCTCTGTAGAAACAGATGCCCCCTCCATACTGGGTATTTTAAAACCTGATGTAAAACCGTCTTGTAATCCCTATCAGGATACTTATTTAGAAATGGCAGCATCTCTGCCCCCTCTTCTGTTGAGCGTCCGAACTCTTTCCCTTTCCTTTTTTAAAACACGTAGACAAGCTGTGCACGCCTCCACAGCCGGAGCACTCATGTTTAAACTTACATTTGGTAGCGAATTTGCAATGGCCTTCATTGAACTGCCAACAGCAGCCCTTCCAGAAACCAGCCGACTGTCCTGCTGCTGAGGAACTGCCGGCTGACCCGTGAAAAAGCTAACCCCGGCCCCCGTGGATGCCACCATCAGCGTATCCACAAACTGATGTCCTTGTGATCTCATCTAAGGGAGGGGCAAACTATTTTTCTCTCCCGCACGGAATCCAAATAACGGAATAACGAGGTACAATGCTCTGGTGCCTTTTCACCAATGACGCTCGCCAATATTGAAAAGGCCGGCAACCAATTAACAAAAGTGTGAAGTATCAATGACCGACTGACTCGTGCAGGGGGGCACGATGGCAGAAGTCATCTCTGTGTAAGTGTCATATTGTCAGTGTCCTGGCAGTTATACATGACACAGATCTAACATTCATCTCTCTTCTCTTCATACAGGTATATAATCCATTCCATTCCTGCATTAACTACATCTCTGCTGTACCTGTATTTCAAAACGCTGAAACTTTTATTTTATGGTACTCTGCTTTCCTGTCTTCCTATATAGTCTAATGTTATCTCTAACTTTTGTCAAAGTGTTTGATCGTTGTCAAGTTTTATGATCATCCAGACCAGCTAGTTTGTTTGTTTATCTCTGCATAGCTTTTCACCTCATGTGTCTAGTTGATTTGATTAATAGCTGAACGAGCTTAATTAGGCGCGGGCGTCTTTTTTGACGCGGGCGTCTTTTTTACGCCCCGCCTTTTGACAGCGGGGCGTAAAAAAAATGACCGTCTGAACAGAACACCGTAAGACCCATTCAAATGAATGGGCAGATGTTTGCTGACGCTATTGAGGCGCATTTTCGGACGTAATTCGGGGCTAAAACGCCTGAATTACGTCCGTAAATAGTGTGTGTGAACATACCCTTATATTCAATCTTTAACCTGTCTACAAACAAATTACAAACAAACATGTCCACTACCGCGCTCATCATTATAGCTGCTCTTGGTTTACAATCCTACCGCCCATTTAGGCCTTTGCAAAAAACAGTCCACATCAGTCCCTCTCTCCTTGCCTCGCCCATGTACAGCTCTCATGCACTATTCACTTTCCTCAGTCAACTTAACCGATCTCATCCTACTGCTCAACATAAAAAACGCTCTCATAAATCACAGAACCATCTGCTGTCTCTCTCCATTCTCCTGCTACTAGATGCAGGGGACATATCTCCCAACCCTGGTCCTCCCTTTTCGTCTGCTAAGCTCAACCACTTACCTGCCACACATAGAAACCCTGCAAATCTTCTTACCATTCCTTGTACGTCTTCTCCTGTCTCTTTTAACTGTGCTCTCTGGAATTCTCGGTCCGTGTGCAACAAACTCACCTTTATTCATGACTTATTAATTTCTAACTCTCTCAACCTGCTGGCTCTTACAGAAACATGGCTACACCTGTCTGACACTGCTAACCCTGCTGCTCTATCTTATGGTGGTCTCCAGTTCTCTCATGCCCCCAGACCTGAGAACAGACAGGGTGGAGGAGTAGGTATACTTATTTCCCCACACTGCACTTTCCAGGTCATTCCCCTGGTCCCCTCACTCACATTTCCCTCTTTTGAAGTCCACACCCTCAGACTCTTTCACTATTTTTTCTCTCCGAGTTGTCTACCACCCCCTGGCTCACCCCGGTGCATCATTTTTGCTGCCTGGCTTCCATAATTTCTATCCTCTGAAACACCCACTCTCATCATGGGTGACTTCAACATCCCCATTGGTAACCCAATCTCCCCATCTGCCTCCCAGTTTCTATCTTTAACCTCGTCCCTCTGTCACAACTTACTAACTCTCCTACACATGAAGACGGGCATTCGCTTGACCTGGTCTTCTTCCGTCTCTGCTCAGTTTTTGACTTTATTAACTCTCCTCTCCGACTTTCTGACCACAGCCTTCTCTCCTTTACTAACAAATATTCTCTGCCTTCTCAGGTCATGCCTACGTATCAGACATACAGAAATCTAGATGCCATTAACACTCTGAAACTCATAGACAGTCTACAGTCCTCATTGTCCCCTATCTCTTTCCTCTCCTGTCCCAATCTGGCTGCCAAACTTTACAATAACACTCTCAAGAATGCATTGGATGAAGCAGCCCCCCCTACACTGCGAACCACCCGACAAAGACGATGACAACCCTGGCACACGCATCAATCCCGCTTTCTTCAGCGGTGCTTGAGATGTGCCGAACGACTGCAGAAAATCGCATTTGGCTGCACATTTCCTCCATTACAAATGTATGCTGTCAACTTACAACTCTGCCCTTCACCGAGCCAAACAAGTCTATTTCATTTCTCTCATCTCCACACTATCTAATAATCCAAAACGCCTCTTTGATACTTTACACTCCCTCCTTAGTCCTAAAGTGCAGACGCCAATCACAGATCTCAGTGCTGAAGACCTGGACACTTATTTTAAAGTTAAAATTGACAACATCCGCCATGATATTATCTCCCAGTCCACTAGTAACATCGATCCCCTTCCCTCCCGCACTCCCTCTTCTTCAGTTTCAGCATTTGACCCAATAACTGAAGAAGTCTCTAGGCTCCTCTCTTCTTCTCGTCCTACTACCTATCCTAGTGATCCTGTCCCCTCACACCTCCTCCAGTCCATCTCCCCAGCTGTCACTAGTCACCTGACTAAAATATTTAACCTCTCTTTCCCTCCTCTTTTAAACATGCCATTATAAACCCATTACTGAAAAAAACAACTCTTGACCCATCCAGCGCTGCTAACTACCGACCAGTCTCTAATCTGCCCTTCATCTACAAACTCCTGAAACGCTTGGTCTCCTCTCGCATTATCCGCCATCTCTCTGCTAACTCCATTCTTGACCCCTTACAATCTGATTTCCACGCTCCACACTCCACAGAAACTGCCCTTACTAAAGTCTCAAATGATCTCTTTGCGGTTAAATCGGATGGTAAATCCTCTCCCCTGATTCTTCTGGATCTGTCTGCAGCCTTTGACACTGTAGACCACAAACTCCAACTTAACATGCTCCACTCTATTGCCCTTAAGGTCGCTACTCTCTCTTGGTTTTCCTCCTATCTCTCTGACCGCTTGTTCAGTGTGTCATTTGCTGGTTCCACTTTCTCTCCTCTTTCCCTTGCTATCGGGGTTCCTCAGGGATCAGTCCTAAGTCCGCTCCTCTTTTCTCTATACACAGCCCCTATTGGACAAACCATCAGCAGATTTGGCTTCCAGTACCATCTCTACACTGATGACACCTAATTATATGCCTCTTCCCATAACAGCACTTCCCAGAATCCACCCTTTTCTTATGGAGGAAACAGCCAAGACTCTCGTTGTTGCTCTGATTTACTCTCGTCTTGACTACTGTAACTCATTACTAGTCGGTCTTCCCCTCACCAAACTCTCCCCTCTCCAATCTATCCTCAATGCAGCAGCCAGGCTCATATTTATGACCAACAGCTACACCAACGCCTCTAATCTGTGCCAGTCACTGCACTGGTTGCCCATCCCCTTCCGAATAAAATTCAAACTTATTACTCTCACCCACAAAGCTCTCCACAGTGCTGCACCTCCTTACATCTCCTCTCTGTCTACCACCCTACTCGGTCTCTACGTTCTGCCAACGACCTTAGATTAAAATCCTCTATAATCCGAACCTCCCACTCCCGTCTCCAAGATTTTTCTTCTGCTGCACCAGTCCTCTGGAATGTGCTACCCCAGACAATCAGATTAATTCCCAATATCCACAGTTTTAAACGTGCCCTGAAAATACATCTATTTAGACAGGACTATAACAATCCCTAATCTGACTACGTTCCATGGCCCTTCTTTTAGATTAGTCATCAGAATAAGATTCCCTCACACTCTTTCTCTTCATGTCCGTCATACACGGATACTGGCTAGTGACAGGCTCATGCAGCTTTATGTGTACCACCCCATGTGTATAAAAATGGCTGGACTATTGTACAGAACAAACACTGTTACACTTTGTGTCTCCCTTATTTCCTCATAGATTGTAAGCTCTTGCGAGCAGGGTCCTCACTCCTCAGGTTTGAATTGTAATTTAACTTTGTCACTATGTAATGTCTGATATTGTTTGTTTCATGTTCCCTCTAAATTGTAAAGTGCTGCGTAATATGTTGGCGCTATATAAATAAAGATTATTATTATTATTACCTGCGCTTTTCCTCCTCTTACTTTCATCCGGTTTACGCCTATCTAAATTGAACTTCTCTAAGGGGAGTAATGAAAACATTTTCACATATGCGTCCTTCCAAATTTTTTCCCGCACATCTTTCTTTAAATGGGCACCCAACAGCCCCTCGACACAAACATATATCTCCCATTTTTGCAGTGTCCGCTATATGCACGTCATCCACCGGTTTACTTTTTTCCACCACAACCTCCATTTCCGCAGCCTACGCTGCAACCGCACTCATGTCGGGCCAGCGGCGCTGCGAACCCAACACTACCAGAACCTGACTAAACCACTCCTATAGCCTCTGCGGACAACGCCTCGTCCGCCCCCCCATAACACCTCCGGTGAAGGCACCCTTAGTGTGTCCCCCACTCCGGGCTGCTTTTGTGACAATTCTAACAAATCCCTAGTCTGCCCATCATTAGAACGTAATACAGAAGAATAACCCCCCTCCCCACATGTCAATAACCCCTGCGCCAGGGCACTTACCCAGCAATCCTTGGGATCCGGTCCCAGCTGCCGCCCGGTCAGATATCCGGAGTCCATCTGCCACTGCTGATCTCAATTCCTCTAGCGCCAATCCTGACCGGTCTATGACATATACCATGCTGCGCATGCGCGGTCGGACTTCCAGAACTCCATCCTCCATCACTTCCGGAATCTCACCATCTTCATCCGAACTGCCAACATCTCCGGCAGGAGGGGCGGGACTAGTCCCGCGCGGCACACTGCTAAAAGCCAACATCCCTGAAGACCTGCTCTGGCTAGCAGGTGGCGTCTCCGGGACCACTATTGACCGGGACCTTCTTTCATCCAGGGGCTCATCAAGAACAGGAGGGGAATGAGCAGCCTCCGGATAAAACGCTCCCTCACCGGGCCACTCTCCCGACAGAAACGTCGCCAGGAGAAGTGGCCACACCACCGACCATGCTGCTCTGCAGAACCTGGGGCTGAAGAAGCGATGCCTCCCCCCGTATGTACAATCGGCCACGGGAGAGAATTCCTCCTAGCCACCCGCCACTGCAATCCTGGCTGAGACAGAGCTGCGAAGCCGAGGTTTCCGTGCTGGAGCTCCTCACGTGACGCCAGACCCAGGGAGTCATCTCAGGGCTCAGCTGCTCCAGAGGCCTAGAGTGCCACAAATGGGTCCAAAAGGAAGCCGGGTGACCAGCAGAAGATCTAGTACCGCTCCCCAGGAGAGTCTGCAGTTGGGCCTGGAGCCAGGCCTCTTCATTTTTGGATGCCAGCGAATGCAGCCTATCCATCATACCCCCATGCCCAGGACAGAGGGAAGGGGTCACTCACGATTCTGGCGCCTAACAGAGGGTGAATATAATCCCCCTTACACTCCCTCTTATAAGCCCTTGTATTAACCTACCTCTCACCCCCCTTGTGTTCCTCCCCCTTTTACTCTGCAACATTTCTCTCCACCTCCCTGGCCTTTACTTGACAATCCTGACATTACTAGCTTTCTACAACATATAATTTTAACTTAGTGTTCCCTGCGCCTTCTCACTTGCACCATAACTCTACAGAATTCCTCTACTTTAAACCATTGTCAAGCCGCCTTACTACGCTACACCTGCGACCCGCTACGTGACACCCACTAGCAGGGATGCCGCCACTGCTGTCAGAATGATGTTAACTAAAAGTTATACAGCCCATGTATGTCCACTGCTGAAGAGCACAGATGGTAGGCATGCTCAAAGGGGATGAGCAGCAACAGTAACGGGTGCTATAAGTTAAATAGGTAATCAATATCAGCCATCTGAACCATAACTCACCCTTCCCTTCACTTTTCTTTCTCCATGGTACAGTGATTTTGGAAATAGATTAACTAGCACATTGCTGTATAATTTCTAGACTTCAAAATAATCCAAAACACTATACAGATTTATAGTCCACCTCACAGATTGGTTTTGTTGTGGAAGTCAATGGCTCAAAATATATTAGGCTGAAATTAAGAGGAGTGTTCCAGCCGACACTCACGCCAGGAACTTTATCCAGCATCTTAATCAGGAGATTTCATATCGATATGAGGAGTAATAACACACAGACAATGCTCGTACGCTCAAAATACTCCTCTGAGGTTTATTGCCAAACTCAATTACAATAATATCATTCAAAAGGGGTGTAGGCTTGAGGTTAACCAATCAGAGGCAATGTGAAAATAACTCTTATTCAGCCAATAGCATACCATGAGAATATTTAAAATGCATTATTATAATTCTTCATTAAAATGCTGACATCAGGAAACACCTGGGGACAAACATACAATAGAGTAGTGTTAGCTGTTCTTTCCCATAGAGGCCACATCAGTGTCTATTTTATTCTCATCTCACTCCTCTTCTTTGTTATGAATAGTCTGTTCATACAATTGCAACTCCCCAAGGTCAAACACACAGTTCTCCGTATCAAACATTAGATAACTCAGAGAAACATATTTTTGCAGACTCAAGCAGAACTATGTAGAGGAAAAGTCATTAGAAAATGGAGAATAAATTTCTTCATAATTCGGCATGCTTGATAATTCATAATGTAATTTAACCCCTTAATGACCAGCCTATTTTAAACCTTAATGACCAAGCCATTTTGTACGGTTTTCCATCGTCGCATTCCTAGAGCTATAACTTTTTTTTTTGCATCGACATAGCTGTATAAGGTCTTGTTTTTTGCAGGACAAGTCGTATTTTTTAATAGCACCATTTTGAGGTACATATTATTTATTGATTCACTTTTTTTTTGGGGGGGGGGAATAGGAAAAAAACTGAAATTTCGCCACTCTTTTTCGCGTCTTAAATCTACGCCGTTTACCGTGTGATATAAATAACACAATAAGTTTATTCAGCGGGTTGTTACGATTGCAACGATACCAAATTTGTATAGATTTTGTATGTTTTACTACTTTTACACAGTAAAAATGCTTTTTTTTCAAAATTATTTATTTTTGTGTCTCCATATTTGAAGAGCCATAACTTTTTTATTGTTCCGCCGATGCAGTTGTATGAGGGCATTTTTTTTTTGCCGGAAGACTTGTCTTTTTTAATTAACTTTATTAAACTTTTTTTTTACTTTTTTACTAGTCCCACTAGGGGACTTCACTATGTGATCCTCCAATCGCTATTATAATACACTGCAATACTTTGGTATTGCAGTGTATTACTGCCTGTCCGTTTAAAACATACAGGCATCTGCTAGGACATGCCTCCGGCATGATCTAGCAGGCATTCGCTACAGGCAGAACTGGGGGCCTTTATTAGGCCCCTGGCTGCCATTGCAGACACAGACACTCGGCGATCTTATCGCCGGGTGTCAGTGGGATGAGGGAGCTCACTCCGTCTCTCCAAAAGCACTCCGATGCGGTGCACGCTATTGAGCACCGCATCTGAGGGGTTAAACGGGTGAGATCGATGCTAATATCGATCTCACACGGCAGAGCAGGGACGCCCCCAGCCCTCAGCTGCCTCTGGCAGCTGAGAGCAGGGAGATTTGACGATCCCTGCTCTGTTTACTTATTCTGATGCAGTGCCATAAAAAGGCATATGCATCAGAATAAAGCCCGTTAGTGGCCGCCGTTAAAAGGCGCGTTGGCGGTCACTAATGGGTTAATACAGAGAATATAAGCAAATTGACCATCCATCACAAACCCCCCCCTCTTACTCATATTAAATTACAGAGCTTATATAGTATGATTAGAAACCTCAAACAATATATCAATAGGGCCACAACTTAATACTATAATGCCATCACCAATCTCAAGTTTGGGTATGGGGTCTCGCCAGAGCATTGACAAGTCCTGTACATCGTCATCCTATTCTGTCTTCTGCTTTTCACTGACTGTCACCCTTAGGGTAACTCACACAATTATGGAGTCAGGCTGTACAGTGGTCTCCAGTGGGAGATTTATTATTACCCACCTCCTGGTCACTTCTCCTCAGTTGTAGAACACTTGGATGTTGCTGACAGGTTCACTCAGGTCTTTTTGGACTTTGCTTTACTTTGACAATTGCTGATGTCTTCTGGACTTGGTTTGGTCCTTCTCGTCTGTTAGTCACTGTCTCTTGTTAGTAGAAGTCACCGAGCTGTACACAGCACCTCATGCTGTGAGCGGGGAGGGGGGTGAGTACCCACGTAGCCTGATTAGTGGAGTTTTATTGTGACTGCCACAAAACCCTCCGCATCGAAATCCACTTTCATCGGCAAGTTGCTTGTCTGCGCGGCTGCTTAGAATTGTGACACTGCCTTAAGTTCACGACAAGCACTTTGTCTTTTCTCAGGCTACACCTGCCACATCTCAGTGATGGTGTTCATCATGTTAAAAGTCTTTTAGTTTATGTTTACTGGCACTTGATGGGGACCCAACCTTCAACCTGTCAATTGTTAAAATAAATATTAATCCGGTGAGCTCATAATCATCTTCATAATATAAAAATGGTTCAAAGTACATAGCATAACAATGTAAGGCCCTTAACCCCTTAGTGACCACTAATACGCCTTTTCACGTGATTCACTAATGGGCTTTAGGCTAGGCTGACGCCTTTTCACGTCAGCCTAGTCTAAGTCCTACACGGGTCTCCCGTGCAGGCAGGAGCCGGGGCTCTGCTGTCTGATGACAGCTGAGCTCCTGCTCCAACGCCCGCGATCGAAGTTTACTTCGATCGCAGCCGTTTAACCCGTTAAATGCCGCCGTCAATAGCGACCGCGGCATTTAACTTTGTTTACAGAGGGAGTGCGCTCCCTCTGTCACCCATCGGCGGCCCGCGAATGAAATCGCGGGTCTCCGATGGGGTGTCATGGCAGCCGGGGGCTTGATAAAAGCCCCCAGGTCTGCCCTGGACATATTCCTGTTAGGACGCGCCGGAGGCACGTCCTAACAGATTGCCTGTCAGATTTACACTGACAGGCAATAATGCTCTGGTATACGAAGTATACCAAAGCATTATAGCAGCGATCGGAATATCGCACAGTAAAGTCCCCTAGTGGGACTAATAAAATAAGTTATCAAAGTGAAATAAAAATTATTAATAAAAAGTACAGTAAAAAAAAATATAAAACCATTTTTTTCCATAAAAAGTGGTTTTATTTAGTAAAAGTGTAAAAAAAAAAAAAAAAGTACACATATGTGGTATCGCCGCGACCGTAATGACTCCATTAATAAAGTTAATATGTAATTTCAACCGCAAAGTGAACACCGTAAAAAAAAAACGCAAAAAACTATGGCGAAATTGCAATTTTTTTCCATTGCCCCCCAAAAAAGTCATAATAAAAATGAATCAATAAGTCCCATGTACCCCAAAACAGTACCATTCAAAACTACGTCTTGTCCCGCGTAAAACAAGTCCAAAAAATCACTACATTGATGGAAAAATAAAAAAATTACGGCTCTTGGAAAGCGACGATGCAAAAACAAATAATTTTAGTTCAAAAGTGTTTTTATTGTGCAAAAGTCGTAAAACATAAAAAAACCTCTACATATGTGGTATCGCCGTAATCGTACCGACTCATAGAATAAAGGTAACATGTTATTTACAATAGTGAACGACGTCAATTTAAAAACGCATAGAACAATGGCGGAATTTCAGGTTTTTTTTATAATCCCCCCCAAAAAGGTTAATAAAAGTAAATATAAAAATTATATGTACCCAAAAATGGTGCTATTAAAAAGCACAACTAATCCCGCAAAAAACAAGTCCTCATACAGCTATGTAGACGAAAAAATAAAAAGGTTATAGCTCTTTTAATGCGACTATAGAAAAACGAATAAAATAGCTTGGTCATTAAGGCCTAAAATGGGCTGGTCACTAAGGGGTTAAACTAAATCAAACAAACACCTTTTATATAACAAAAACTTCTCTGTCCCAATGGACAGGGCACCTAAAAAATGTGTAGTTACTGGGTACGTTTTATTTGCACTTGGTGTTATACTTTTAACAGGATTTACACCTTGAGCTGAGCTGATTACCTGTAACAGCTCCTACCCACAGAAATATTCACAAATGCGATATGTTTATCTGACAAGTGCCTCAAACCAATATTTTCTTACTCTGATTTGTATTGCCTGGGAAAGCCTCTCAAGGTTTCTTGTCTTCATGGGAGAAGCAGGTATGATGATAAGGTTGGCACCGGTCTGCCAGAACTGTTCTGTCGGCAAATCAACCAGCTCTAACAGAATTTAGCAGCAACAGCTGTAAAACCTGAGACATACCAATTAGGCAGTCTTGGAGGCATATGTGAGGTCACACACCATCAATGCAAGTGCCATCAAGAGTGCCTTGAATGCTACTGGTTTACCTTCCTTTATCCGTCCACATTCTGTTAGAATCTGGTTTTCACGCCTTTTACTCCCAGTTGGACACTTTCTGTGGAGAACAATCTTTTTCATCGCATAATCATTGATTGATCTTAATAAGATAATTCAGTTGAAGAAAAACATTAACAATGACATCTTTACATTAAACATTCACATTGAGCAGTAACCAGAAGTGATACATACAAACTGATTTTTCTTCTTTTTATATATACTGCACAGAATTTTCTGCTCTAAAATTTTCCTTTCTCAACAAAAAATATTTTCAAATGGGAATATTCCACTGCTGTACCTTTTTCTCTGATGCATGTGTAACGTCCGTGGTCGCTGACTACGAACTCCTACCCATCCAGTCGACGCCCTTCTCTCAAGAGATGTCTGCACATACGGCCGTCCTGCTCCACAGTGACCACCAGGGTGCGCTCACGAACTCAGTCCAGACTTGAGAAGCCAGAGCGCAAGCATTTTGCTGATTGAGCTAATTGGTCCAGAGCACCCTGGGCTATAAGAAGGTCCCAGCCCCATCCTCCCACGCCTGAGCTTTGTTGTATTCCTAGTCTATCTTGCAAATGGTCCCCTAGTGTTTCCTGCTCCCAGTGTTTACAGTTCCTGTATCCTGTAACCTGTATCTTGATCTAGTGCCATGCTTAGCTGTAGCCGTGCTGTGCTGTATACCACGCCTGTCCTGCTTCTCCACGCCTGACGTCTACCTGCTGCCTAGTTCCTGAAATGCCTGCCTTGCTACTGTCCGACCTGCCACAGGTACCCTATATAAACTATGCACTCTGACCTGCACCCTGTTGGCCAGCTGCCATACCACCAAGGCGGTACGGCCCAGCTGGTCCACGAACCCTAAGCATGCCAGCATGCCTCCAATAGTCCAATGCTAAAGCACGCTGGTCTAGAACTTTACATAAAACATAACCTCAGTATTTAATATGACCACAACACTTGTTTAATACCGATATTAAGCATACTAACTTTAATACTTGGGAGAAAACTATTCCCCTCTTACTACACACAACTTCTGCAGTGGGGAAGATACAGGCCGGGCTTCAGGCCACCCTGAGAACAGGTCTTCACATATGAGCACATTTTCATACACACCTACCTCGGGTAGTTGTATGTTCTGCAGTCGCTGGAACGGGTAACCTGCACGGGGTGAACTTTTCATAGTTACCTTTGCTGTTTTACCTATATCATGCTATGTGCATATCATGCAGGCTGCTACAAACCTAGTGGTGGCATTATTGAATCCAGGGACAAGCCAATTTTCTGTTACATGGCTGCACATACTCTTGTTGTCAGGTCTGTCATCTCTTGCTCTCTCAATTGGCTTACCCGATGGTCCAACAAAAGTCCTACTACCAATGGGCCCATAATTGTGGGCGATGCCAAAAGTGTACCTAGAGTCAGTGTAAATGTTGGCCGTCTTACCTTTTGCCAGGTTACAAGACTCAGCGAGCACCTCCAGCTCAGTTTCTTGAGATGAGCAAGAATCTGGGAGTGGTTTATGGATGATTTACCTCGTGCCTCATATCCTGTCTTGTATATGATAAAATATTTCTACATTACAAATTTACATTGGAAACCCATGTTGCATATAGATAAACTATTTCAAAAGGGTGGAGTCTTATTTTTCCACATTCATCTGATAATCCAGAACACTTATAAATCCCACCCACCATATCATGTAAATACAAAAACAAACAAATTATTTAACTAAAATCTGGCATAAAATTAACAATACTCAGACAATGTTTACCTCCTTCCCATCGAAATCTGTAAAGACTCATATTGAGTGGGGACTACAGCACAGCATACCCAGTGCCATATTTACCATTCTGGAATGATCTGGAACCATCTACACAGAAAAACTCAAAATATGGGTTACTCTCTTACACATTTAATCTGGATTACTCATTGGGGTCTCATACACATTTTGTAGACCTCCTAGAACCAAATTCATGAATTCAAAACAAAATTCAAAACAAAACAAAATTGGACCTAATCAAAATTGGACCTGATCAGTCTCATCACTCCTCTCCCTTTTTGTACTCTGCAGAAGTAATGTAGCAGAGTTCAAAACTACATAGAGTATCTCAACATAGTGAGATTTGGCACTCTGTCTGGGGGCACTAGTTTGGTCCACTGTAATACACAATAGCCTGGAACAAAAGTGACTTTCTCGTGACAAAACTACATTTTACCTTTAGATAACTTGCAACCATTTACTTTTAAAACCTCATACATTTTCAAAAATGACATTTAGACAGTACTATAGCACTTGCCTGCATGTGTAAAAACAAAAATAACATTTGTAATTCTTTATCCAATAAAATAGACAATAATATACTGTATCTGCTACTATTAATTACTGCAAACCAATAAATTATATGTGGGAGTAGGGAACAATAGGGGTAGTATATACACCTTCAAGACCATGTGTCTCAAAATATCTATATTTTAATTCATTTGAATTAACTTCAAAACATTACAACATTAAATCTTATCACATCATAACACATAAATATGCAATGGAACTTTTATCTTTTTGTAGAAAAATTCAGCTGACTGTAATATTTTACTCACTAGGTGTTCTTCCGGACAACCGCGCATGTGCAGAGATAAGAGACATTCCTTTACACAGAGGAGAGGAACTGATTACATTTATAACTCAAATTATTTAACCCCATACAGAAGACACTAAATATTTTAGACAATACTGCTGTTAAAAATAAGAACATACAATGTAGATCTGCTATATTGTAGCCACTAGTTTCAAACTTTGCACATGTGACATTACTCACATGTATGTCACATCACATCATAGGCTTGAGGTTAACCAATTAGAGGCAATGTGACAATAACTTTTTTTTTTCAATAACTTTTTATCTCTATAATAGACAAAACAACACTGTTTGTAGTTTAAATCATAAAAATAGAACATTAATGTAGTATGAACGTTATGGTGTATGGTCTTTTCACAGTCACAGAACGTCAAGGGGGAGGGGGAGGGAAAAAATGCACAAGGAGAGAGGTCTCCAAGAACATTCGGTCTTGTGGGTCTGTTAGAAATTATTCCCAGAATAGAAGGGAAGCAGAGTCTCAATTGACATTGACAATAACTCTTATTCAGCCAACAGCATAGCATGAGAATATTTCAAATGCATTATTGTAATGCTTCATTAAAATGCTGACATCAGGTAACATCTGGAGACAAACATACAATAAAGTGGTGTTAGCTGTTCTCTCTCATCTCAATCCCCTTCTTCGTTATGAATAGTCTATTCATACATTCTGTTTGCTCTCTTCTGGGTGCTTGCTCTCTTCTGGGCTAGCTGAAATCAAGTGGCTTGTGATATAATTGGAGTTATAAAACCAGAGTTGACAAGAGGAGTTAAAGCCCCTGTAAGTACTCTTCTTTTCTTTTACTTTAACAATTGTTTGCAGTTTTTTTTTTTGTAACTGGGACAATGGACAGCAACATTGGAAGTTTTATTCAGTGCACAGTCTGTCATATGTATGCAGGACTGGAGCCAGAGTTACAGGGCAGATGTGAGCATGTAGTTCACCTGGAATCTTGCATTAGAGATCTGGAGGAGCAAAATGCAACACTGAGGGCAATAGACAATCTTGAGCGGAGCATGCTGCTCACTGAGCAAGCAGTTAGTGGGGTAGAACTGGAGGGTGAAGAAATGGGTCAGCAGGATCAGGCAAGTAGCTGGGTTAATGTAACTAGGGGCAGAAGAAAGGGGTCCAAGAAAAGGAAGGCCAATCCTGCTTCTGATATTCCAAGCATAATTGCCAAGTTGGATGATGATGCGAGGGTGTCGGTCTCAGCAATGGCAGCTCTAGTGGATACTGATCTCCCTAACAGCCGGGAGAATAGCCCAGCTAGTAGTTGGCGGGATGGTAATGCAGGTAAGGCAAGACAATTGGTCATTGTAGGGGATTCTATAATCCGGAAGACGGATAGAATAATTTGTCGCCAAGACCGCCTCAACAGAATGGTTTGCTGTCTCCCTGGTGCCAGGCTTCGGCATGTGGTGGAATGGGTGGATAAATTACTGCGAGGGGCTGGTGATGATCCAGCTATTGTGGTCCATGTGGGTACCAACGATAGAATACATGGTAGGTGGAGGAGCCTTAAGAATAATTTTAAAGAACTAGGCTACAAGCTGAAGGGAAAAACCTCCAAGGTATTCTCAAGAATACTGCTTGTGCCATGCACATCACAGGAAAGACGACGGGAGCTCAGGGAGTTAAATGCATGGCTTGAGTTTTGGTGTAGAGGAGAAGGCTTTGGGTTCCTAGAGCACTGGGCTGACTTTTCTTTGGGGTACAAACTGTATTCTACAGATGATTCGCACCTAAATGGTAGGGGGTCTACTGTGCTGGGGGAGAGAATTCTAGCTAAGGTGGTGGAGTATTTAAACTAGGGCTGAGGAGGGAGGTCAATGTAGAAAATAAAAGGGTAGTCTGGTTAGAGAGGGGTCAGACTATAATGGTGGGGGGAGAAAGAGACTGTGGGGAGAGGACTAGACAACAGAATAGGGAGTTCCTTTTGTTACAAAACAGCAATGAAAATAAAAATGCCCAAATAATGTCAAATCACCTTTCTGATACTGAAAATGAAAAATTGAAAGGCAAGTTAAAGTGTATGTTCACAAATGCCAGAAGTCTAGCAAGCAAAATGGGGGAGCTGGAGGCCTTGGTACTGGAAGAAAATATAGATATAGTTGGTGTTGCTGAAACATGGCTAGACTCTTCACATGACTGGGCTGCAAATCTACAGGGTTTTTACACTGTTTCAGAAAGACAGGGCAAATAAGAAAGGCGGTGGTGTATGTCTGTATGTGAGAAGTGATATGAAGGCGAGTGTGAACAAGACAATAGTAGATGAAGATTGTGAGGAGGTTGAAACCTTGTGGGTGGAATTACAAAGGGAGGTAAACACTGAAAAAAATACTTTTGGTGTAATCTATAGGCCCCCCAATATAACTAAGGAGGTGAAAGTTCAGCTATATAAACAGATGGAGCGGGCAGCACAGGCGGGTACTGTAGTGATAATCGGAGATTTTAATTGCCGGGAAATTAATTGTTGTCATGGTTCAGCTTCAACTGCAAAGGGGATACATTTTCTCAACCTGTTGCAGGGAAATTTTATGGGCCAGTTTGTGGAAGTCCCGACTAGATGTGAAGCTCTGTTGGATCTGGTTATTTCTAATAATGCAGAGCTTGTTGGGAACTTCAATGTTCGTGAAAACCTTGGTAACAGTGATCACAATATAGTTACATTTTACCTATACTGTAAAAAACAAACACAGGCTGGGAGGGCAAAAACACTTCATTTTAAGAAGGCCAATTTCCCCAGGATGAGGGCTACAATTCCAGGATATAGACTGGGAAGAACTGATGTCAAATAATGGTACAAATGATAAATGGGAGATCTTAAAATCTACTTTGGGTAATTATGGTGAGAAATGTATTCCTATAGGTAACAAGTATAAACGACTAAAATTAAAACCCATATGGTTTACACCTTCTCTAAAAAGGGCAATACATGATAAAAATAGGGCATTTGAAAAATACAAATCTGAGGATACAGCCGTAGCAATTTTAAATTATAAAGAGCTTAATAAAATCTGTAAAAAGGTAATAAAATCAGCAAAAATACAAAATAAAAGGCTGGTGGCCAAGGAGAGTAAAACAAATCCCCAAAAAGTCTTCAAATATATAAATGCTAAAAAGCCAAGGTCTGAACATGTAGGACCCCTAGATAGTGGTAATGGGGAGTTGGTCACAGGGGATCAAGAGAAGGCAGAGTTACAGAGAGTTGTGGCCAATGATTCCTACTCTGAATGGTCCTCGGTTATAAGTGGTGTACCCCAGGGTTTCGTGCTGGGACCACTATTATTCAACTTATTTATTAATGATATAGAGGATGGGATTAATAGCACTATTTCTATCTTTGCAGATGGCACCAAACTATGTAGTAATGTTCAGTCTATGGAAGATGTTCGTGAATTGCAAGCGGATTTAAACAAACTAAGTGTTTGGGGGTCCACTTGGCAAATGAGGTTTAATGTAGATAATTGTAAAGTTATGCACCTGGTTACGAACAACCTGCATGCATCATATGTCCTAGAGGGAGCTACACTGGGGAAGTCACTTGGTGAGGAGGATCTGGGTGTACTTGTAAATCATAAACTAAATAACAGCATGCAATGTCAATCAGCTGCTTCGAAGGCCAGCAAGATATTGTCGTGTATTAAAAGAGAAATAAAGAACAAAAGGACGGCGCCACCTTGTGTAGATCAGTAGGTCAGGGTGAGGAAACAATGACAAGAGTATGCTCACCAGAATACGGAGGTTTTAAAGCGTATAATATCCACAGTGCTGCTGCCAGATCCGAGTCGGTGTCCAAGATGGGACCGCTTAGGTAGAGACAAGTGCAGGTAAAAAAGTGGATCTTTTGATGGCGCTGCTATGTGGTGAGAAGGATATGGACCGGAGTCTCGAGGTATTGATAATAGGTTAAATTTATTAAGAGTGGCTACGCATTTCAACGATGAACAATCGTCTTCCTCAGGCCAAATTAAGTTTAATGTAGATAAATGTAAAGTTATGCATCTGGGTACCAACAACCTGCATGCATCATATGTCCTAGGGGGAGCTACACTGGCGGATTCACTTGTTGAGAAGGATTTGGGTGTACTTGTAGATCATAAACTAAATAACAGCGTGCAATGTCAATCAGCTGCTTCAAAGGCCAGCAAGATATTGTTGTGTATTAAAAGAGGCATGGGCTCGCGGGACAGGGATATAATATTACCAATTTACAAAGCATTAGTGAGGTCTCATCTAGAATATGCAGTTCAGTTCTGGGCTCCGGTTCATAGAAAGGATGACCTGCAGTTGGAAAAAATACAAAGAAGAGCAACGAAGCTAATAAGGGGCATGGAGAATCTAAATTATGAGGAAAAATTGTAAAAAATTATACCTATTTAGCCTTGAAAAAAGTCGACTAAGGGAGGACATGATTAACTTATATAAATATATGAATGGCACATACAAAATACATGGTGAAATCCTGTTCCATGTAAAACCCCCTCAAAAAACAAGGGGGCACTCCCTCCGTCTGGAGAAAAAAAGGTTCAACCTGCAGAGGCAACAAGCCCTCTTTGCTGTGAGAACTGTGAATCTATGGAATAGTCACCGCAGGAGCTGTCACAGCAGGGACCGTAGATGGCTGCAAAAAAGGCTTAGATAATTTCCTAGAACAAAAAAATATAAGCTCCTATGTGTAGAAATTTTTCCCTTCCCTTTGCCATTCCTTGGTTGAACTTGATGGGCATGTATTTATTTTCAACTGTACTATGTAACTATGTAACAATTGCAACTCTCCCAAGGTCAAACACACAGTTCTCCATATCAAACATTAGATAACTCAGAGAAACATATTTTTGCAGACTAAAGCAGAACTATGTAGAGGAAAAGTCATTAGAAAATGGAGAATAAATATCTTCATAATTCGACATGCTTGATAATTCATAATGTAATTTAATACAGAGAATATAAGCAAATTTACCGTCCATCACAGTTCTATTGTTGGTTGATTTAAACATGTAATATGTGAGGTAACCACTTGAAAACACCAAGTACCACCTTACCTTTGACTATGGTGTTTCTTATTTACAATGCAATTCCATCGTAACTGTGTTTACTTGTCCTCCTACGTACTCAATAAGCTATCAAACTGTACAATACATTATTGATTCTACTGTTCAATATTTAAAATACAAACAAAATTGAAAAGAAAAGAATGAGGGGGAGCCATGCTGAAAACTACGAATGAGGGGGAGCCCAAATGGTAGCCATGAGTGAGAGGGGAGACAAACTGAGGCCTAGGAATGGGAGGGTGGTCATGCTGGGGACTAGGAACGAGAGTATGGCCATGCTGGAAACTAGTTGTAATGTTAGCGATTAACTCAAGGCTGCTGGAGTCTGCCGGGAGAGAGCGTGCATGTAAACCGCAACCCCAAATCCGCAACCACTCTGATCAACAGCGTCATAGGCTACTCTGATGTGTTCGACCGAGCTGACCGTAAGGTGGGATGGACTTTGCTGCTCAGAACCCAGGTTGTCTTACTAGAGTGCAGTCTGGGATGAGAGATGCAATGCAGGCAAATTAAGCTGGAAAAAAGAGAGCCAGAGGTTAACTGAAAGTTCAAAACCGAAGGCAAGCGGATATCAGGAATAGCAAAAGATCAAAACTGTCCGGGAGCGGATAATCAAAATCGGTAAGCAGAGAGTAAACGAGAGACAAGCCGAAGTCAGTGTACACAAGGTCCAACGACAAAAAAACAAAAAAAAGAATGTTTACCCACTAACACTATATATACTCTAAACTTTATGGAGTTGTGCATATGGTTCCATATATCTTTTGAAATATATTCTCTGTAGGTGCTAATGCAGTGTATACATTGACATCCCTTGTTAAAGAATATGTAAAATGCAGTTTACTCTCTGAGCGCATATTATTTCATACTCTGTATTGTTCAATTCATAATCCTTTGTACATATATAAAGAAGACAGCTTAGTACAACTGAAGATCAGGTGAATGACATGAATAGAAAAATCTGTAAAGACAAAGCAGATTTTCCATTACATTATTGCAACATAAAATAATAAACCAACAGAAAAGAGAGTACTTTTGACATTTCAAATGAAAAATATGAAGTGGTTTTCACAATTGAAAACGCCAAATTTTATAATGATGTATGGACTTATACACTATAACTTGCAACTAGTCCAGCAGGTGGCGCTGTTAAACAAAGGGAAAAAAAAGGAACCTTACATAAATTACGTTGATCACATATTCATTGACTATGCTTGCTTGCAAAATTGCCTTGTCACTTTAAGGGGAGAGGGTTGGGGAGAATATTGAAAAAAAATGTTTTCATTACACAACTTGAAATGAGTTTTCTCTTAAAATAAAAAGAGGCTTATTTGCACAGAGTGTTTTCATTTCCTCACATGATAATGTAATACCCTCATAAGCAATTTTCTACGAAAAATAAGCAGTGGTATGAACTGTTATATGTTGATTTGATAGTCTCATACATATTTCTAGGTCTATGCTGTTTTATGCTGAATAATCCTATTCAATTTTTGGGTGGATTGTACTTATAGCTCTTTTTGATACTTTGCAGGCTATGAGCATGGTCATTGTAAAACATAGGTATAAATCACTTTTTACATAAGTACCAGAAATGTAGGATACAAATAGATGTTTATTAGCTATTTCATATTTCCTACACATTAGGAGACATTTTGAGACAAAGTTTCCAACAAAAAAATAACACCCAAATAAAATTATTTCTACTTGAACTCCAAACATTTAACTCAAATATTAACTGCAGGGGCCTCACAAGTGTTTTCTTGCATAAAATATGCGCATGGACAAGGAATTCATATATTCATCCCTAACATAGTAACATAAGCACACATTTCTTGTCTTCTAGTACAAATCATACAGTATGTAGATCCCTGTCATATTAACATATTCACACATTCCTTGTCATCTAGAACAATACAACTATAGATCCCTGACATAGTAACATACGCACGTGTTTCCTGCTATTTACTACATTATGTTTGGATTTTATAGGTAACAACAGCGGAGCATCCAGAGATCCTATAGAGGGACCAAGAGCCACACTTCTGGAAGCCACACATTTTGCATACTATCCAAATACATGGATGACCCTTATAAAACGACTTACTTTAGTGCTAAAATTCCTGCCGGAGAGGGTGGCTTAAAGGACAGGTGTCGCAAAATTTTTTTTTTTTATATGTTTTTGCTTTTAGTATGTTATTAAAATAAATTTTACTTATTTGTGTTTTTGTGTTTTACATACGCCCCCTGTTTACTCCACATTTCAAGGTTGACATGGCATTATAGTAAAAGAATGCCACAGCACATAACGGTGTCACAGTCACCACATACATATTAAAACCAAAGACGTGATTTTTAGAAGCGTTTGCAAATCTTTCCTTCCGAAACAAAGCAAAAAACAACAACATATACAGTAGTGCAGTATTCAGATACCTAATACTGTACCATGCACAGAAAAATAGCATACAAATAAGTAGGATAACGCAATGTCCATATTACCAGTGTCATACATGCACCTTTACTGCATAGAAGTGCCCACTAATACAATACAGTACCCCCTTCCACATTTAAGGGTATGTGTACACGAGAATTGTCTTTTACGTCTGAAAAGACAGACTGTTTTCAGGAGAAAACAGCTGCCTCGTTTCAGACGTAAAAGCTCCTCCTCGCATTATGTGAGGCGTCTTTGACGCCCGTAATCTTGAGCTGCTCTTCATTGACTTCAATGAAGAACGGCTCAAATTATGTTTCAAAGAAGTGTCCTGCACTTCTTTGCCGAGGCAGTCATTTTACGCGTCGTCGTTTGACAGCTGTCAAACGACGACGCGTAAATGACAGGTCGTCTGCACAGTACGTCGGCAAACCCATTCAAATGAATGGGCCGATGTTTGCCAACGTATTGTAGCCATATTTTCAGACGTAAAACAAGGCATAATACGCCTCATTTACGTCTGAAAATAGGTCGTGTGAACCCAGCCTTACTTAAACTCTGTTCACACTTCCAAGTGAGCCTGGTCCTGGGATGTGCCCTGCATAGTCTACATAAAAACTCAAGTCTGTGGTCTATACAGTATGCTGGCAAAATCAGACAGGATTCTGGGCTAGGTATAAACGTTTCATAACCCACAAACGCCTCCCCATGACTGTGGTAGTATGCAACAAGGTTGCTTTTTCTCTTGGAAAAACTTTGATTCATGAGATTTTATTGTTTGCCCACGATCAATACTTTATCTTATATATTTCAAGTTCTGAAACTCTTTATATACATACTTGTGAATAAAATCCGTAGCGATTTTATTTAAACTATTGTACTTTAGATTTTCTCAGATAGCTCCGTGTTCTCCAGTATTTGAGTAATAATGCATCCAAGTTTTTTTTTCACCCACAATATCCTTTATTTTCTGGAATCAATCCTTCATAGAACTTTCATTAGAGTTGTTCTTTAAACTGGAACGCATACATTCTGGATTTAGTAGGTGTTCTACATGTGTGCATGTCCTGTATAAAGAGACACAGCATTACATTTAAGATCTTGAATATATTCTATTAACACTTCAGCACTCTGGATAGCTCACGTCAAGTTTCTAGCAATAGATATGATGATAGAAAACATAGTGTGTGTGTGTGGGTTTTTTTCTTTTCTTCAATAAATTAGATTTATTCTTTACACAATATTAATATTTTATTGTATTAATAATAAAAGTACTTTATGCTACTTTATGTTATAAGACATAGAGGACAGCAAGGACAAACCCTTTTTAAAATGAAGTCCCCCTGGGGTCTTATTGATGAAAGCTCTGGCCATGTTTTACCCTGTATAACTGATATTGTGCTAGGGGAAAATAAATAATCAGTGACCATAATGTTCCCTGTTACGTCAGAGGCAGGCTGAGGCACAACACAACGGTTTCTAGCTTCCTGATCCATGACTGAAGAATGATATTAGAGGATATTTTCAGGATCTAAGTTTAACTAGACTTTACATAGTTATTTACTGGGCTTGAGGTGTCCTTATTTTTTTTAATCAAGATCGATCAAAGTTTTAATAATAAGCTTCAGCTGAAAAAAGTAGTTGAGCATTTACACTTAATTCATTCTTAAACACCATGTCATTTTTAGGTCTAACCTTCTGTGCTGATTAATTTCTTATTATAAAATCTGGGGCACTGATCTTCTGATATAGAGCTCCAAATACGCTGTATAGACATAGATATAAAACATAATATTCTGTCTTCCTACAGCTGTCACTAGGGGAAGCTTACTACATACTGTCCTACTATTAAAACTCAATGTATAACAGTATGCAGTAGACTTCTAGTTTCCCTGTTTTGCTGGCAGCCAAAATGTTATGTTCTAAATCAATGACTATGCATGGGATTTAGAGCTCTGTGTCAGAAAAATAAAGCTCTGAAAGCAATAATTAGTTTATATTTATTCATAAATAACCGGTGAGTTCTGGACTGTACAAGATAAACTAAAGACAAACTATTAGCCCAGTCTGCTAATCCTCACAGGGAGCCAGGGGTATCTTTATAGAGATATTCACCTTCACCAGTGGAGGGAGTAGTGGAGCAAGGGGCTGGGCCGACTGCACACAGGACATTGTGCTAACAGACTCTCTTAGGAAATAAACTTATTTATATCTTTTGCATCTACAAGCAGTTAACCAAAGTGTAAGGAGGTGTAAGTGTAAGTGTAAATTCTAAATGTAGAATTTTTGTAGATGCAACCTGTACTAGGTTTTTCCACTTAAAACCAAGTAAAACTCCAGGCAAATTTCATAATGTGTAAAATGGACCAACTAGGGTCCGTTAGAAAAGGAATAGCCATGATTTGTTAACTGTGGTCCCTCAAATGCAAGTTTACAAGGTGCTCTTAACACCACAGAAATGGCTGCATGCAGGGGCATGGGTCCTGGTGAAAAAGTCCTTCTTCGGCCACCTCCCCAACTTTTTTTCATGGGCAACGGCCCACAGTTTTTAGCTGCATTGCTAGTTCTCCTAAGTGACCCAACAATGCAGCACTGGCAACCAAGGGGGCTCGCCAAGGTCTTAAAATGTCAGGGGCAATAGCTCCAATACATATCCCCCCCACAAAATGTGTATGAATATATGTATATGTAAGTATGTGTGTGTGTGTGTATATGTATGTGTGTATATATATATATATATATATATATATATATATATTAGACAAAAAGAACAGAGGATTGGAGCAGCACTGTGAATAAATGCCTAACCAGGCTGGTGCAAAGCTTCACGAGTGACCTCTCCTTATACACTAGATATCCAAAAGAAGAGAGCATGAAGCAGCACTGAAAAAAAGGAAATGTATTCATACAACATAAGACCGCAACGTTTCACCTCCTCTATGAAGGCATTTTAAAGCCAAAAAGGCTTGAAAATGCCTTCATAGAGGAGGTGAAACGTTGCAGTCTTATGTTGGATGAAAAATTTCCTTTTATTTGAGTGCTGCTTCATGTTCTCTTCTTTTGGATGGATATATGTATAGGCTTAGATATAGAGACCAGCCCGCTGGACCCAGGAAAGGTAAGTATAAGAATTGCTTTGCTTTTTTATGTGTTACTATTTTTTTTCTGTGTTTCTGTTTTTTTACTGGTTCGGTTGTAGGACTACTTTGGATTCAGGGACTACTTTGATGTTGGTGTTTTTTTTATTCTGAATAAAATGGTTAACGAGGATTGTGTGCAGGGGTTTTATTTCAATAAAATATGTTTTCTATGTCCTTGTATTTTTTTAAACTTTATTACTACCGCGTTAGTAATAGCTGCTGGCTGATTGATAGCATTTTATTGAAAATAAAAATGCCATCATCGAAACAGTCCTCGAATCCGAAGTAGTCCAACATCCGAACTTGTAAATAAAAAGCACAAACACAAAAAAACAAAAACATTAATAACACATGTGGTAGGCTTAAATACAGGGCCCATGTGTGATACTGTCTGTTGGACCATGTATCTAAGCCCAAGGTAGGCTTAGATACAGGGCACAGCAGACAGTAATCTTATATAGTATAAGATTACTGTCTGCTGAAGCCTTGTATCTAAGGCTACCATGCGGTAGGCTTAGATACGGGGCCCATGAGACAGGATCACACATGGGCCATGTATCTAAGCCTACTATGTGGTATGCTAAGATACAGGGCCCCAGCAGACAGTAATATTATACGTACCTTTCCCTTCGGCTCCAGACGCAGCAGAGGTCCTGATGCCATCCAGCATCGAGTCCTTGTGCGCTTAGCACAGTGTTATGACCTGAACTATGAAAATATTATGTTATATATTCCGCACAGTGAACGCTGTAAAAAAAAAAAACTAAAAAATACTGACATAATTGCTATTTTTTGGTCACTTTGTCTTCCAAAAATTGAAATAAAAAGTGATCAAAAAGTCGCATGTACCCAAAAATGGAACCTATAAAAACTATAACTCGTCTCGCTAAAAACAAGCCCTCATACAGCTCCGTCAACAGAAAAATTTAAACTGTTATGGCTCTCACAACTTGGCGACAGAAAAAATCCATTCTCTTTACAAAAGTAATTTTATTGTGCAAAAAGTTGTAAAACATAAAAATGTGCTATAAATTAGGTATCACCGGAATCGGACTGACCTGCAGAATAAAGGTAACATGTAATTTATAATGCCCACAAATGTAATGCTCCAGATTCTCAACTAGCTCAAAGGAAGGTCAGTTTTATAGCTCCTCTAAACAGCAAAACGGTTTACAGCGGTGCTAACATAACTGCACAAGGGTTTTCAAGTGTTTTCTAATCATCCATTAGCCTTCTAACACAGAAAGGCAAACACAATGTACTATTAGAACACTGGAGTGATGGTTGCTGGAAATGGGCCTCTATACACCTATGTAGATATTGCATTAAAAACCAGACGTTTGCAGCTAGAATAGTCATTTAGCACATTAACAATGTGTATTTCTGATTAATTTAATGTTATCTTCATTGAAAAAAACTGTGCTTTTCTTTCAAAAATAAGGAATTTTCTAAGTGACCCTAAATTTTTGAACGGTAGTGTACGTCTTATTGAAGAATAGGGGTTTTTTTTATTTTCACTGCCCAATTCTAATAAAATCGATGAAACACCTGCTTACTACAACCCTAGATGAATTCCTCAAGGGGTGTAGTTTCGTGAATCGAGTCACTTTTGGGGAGTTTCCACTGTACTGGTTGTAAAATTGACATGGTGTCAAGAAACCAATCCAGCAAAATCTGTGCTCCAAAAGCCAAATGGCGCTCCTTCTCTTCTGGTCCTTGCTGTGTGCCCAAACAGCAGTTTATGACCACAAATGGGGTATTGCTGTACTCCAGAAAAGTTGCTTTACAAATGTTGGGGTTCTTTTATTCCTTTATTTGTTGAGAAAATGAAAAATTTTGAGCTAAAGCTACGTCTTATTGGAAAAAAATTATTTTTTTTATCTTCACTGCCCAATTCTAATAAAATCTATGAATGCTCATAATGCTCACTACACCCCTAGATGGATTCTTCAAGGGGTGTAGTTTCCTAAATGGAGTCACTTTTTTGGTGTTTTCACTGTTTTGGTCCCTTAGGGGCTTTGCAAATGTGACGTGGTCTCCACAAACCATTCCTGCTAAATTTGAGCTCCAAAAGCCAAATGGCGCTCTTTCCCTTCTAAGCCCTGCCGTGTGTCCAAGCAGCAGTTTATGACCACATGTGGGGTATTGTTTTACTCGGGAGAAATTGCTCTACAAATGTAGTGGTGCATTTTCCCCTTTTAGTCCTTGTGGAAATTAGAAAAAATAAGCTAAACCTACATTTTCTTTGAAAGAATGTAGATTTTCATTTTCACGGTTTACTTACAATAATTTCTACAAAAAACCTGCAGTGTCAAAATGCTCACTATACCCCTGGATAATTTCCTCAAGGGGTATAGTTTCCAAAATGGGGTCACTTTTGGGGGATTTCTACTGTTTTGGTGCCGCAAGAGCCTTTCAAACCTGACATGGTGCCTAAAATATTTTCTAATAAAAAGGAGGCCCCAAAATCCTCTAGGTGCTCCTTTGTTTATGAGGCCTGTGCTTCAGTCAATAAGTGCACTAGGGCCACATGTGGGGTATTTCTAAAAACTGCAGAATCTGGGCAATAGATATTGAGTTGCATTTCTCTGGTAAAACTTTCTGTGTTACAAAAAAAATAGATGAAAAATGAATTTCTGCAAAAAAAAAAAAGAAATTTGAACATTTCACATCTACTTTGCCTTAATTCTTGTGAAGCATCTAAAGGGTTAAGAAACTTTCTAAATGCTGTTTTGAATACTTTGAGGGGTAAAGGTAATACTTATTGAGGGTTTCTAATATATAAGGCCCTAATATCCGTTTCACAACTGAACTGGTCCCTGTAAAAATAGCCTTTTGAAATTTTCTTGAAAATGTGAGAAATTGCTGCTAAAGTTCTAAGCCTTGTGATGTCATAGAAAAATAAAAGGATGTTCAAAAAACAATGCCAATCTAAAGTAGACATATGGGTGATGTTAATTAGCAACAATTTTCTGTGGTATTACTATCTGTCTTACAAGCAGATACATATGAATTTAGAAAAATGCTAATTATTGCAATTTTTCGCTACATTTTGGTGTTTTTCACAATTAAATACTGAATGTATCGAGCAAATTTTGCCAGTAACATAAAGTCCAATGTGTCACGAGAAAACAATCTCAGAATCGCTTGGATAGGTAAAAGCATTCCGAAGTTATTACCACATAAAGTGAAACATGTCAGATTTGAAAAACTTGGCTGCGTCCTGAAGACCAAAACAGGCTGCGCCCTGAAGGGGTTAAGGGAATTAAGCTCAGTATTGGACTGGCCATTGTATCTCTTCTTCCTAGACTCTCTTGTAACAGGATCAGTGCCACAGGATTGGAGGACGGTTGATGTTGTACCAATATTTAAGAAGGGTAAAAAGGTGGAACCGAGTAACTACTGTCCAGTAAGTTTGACATCTGTGGTATGTAAGGTATTTGAGGGTATTCTAAGAGATGAACTACAAAAGTATATAGCAGAGAAAAGTCTAATAACTGATAACCAGCATGGATTCAAGAAAAGCAGGTTGTGCCTAACTAACATGCTCGGTTTCTATGAGGAGGTAAGTGCAAATCTGGATGTTGGTCATGCAGCTGATGTGATTTATTTGAATTTTGCAAAAGCATTTCATACTGTTCCACCCAACAGTCTTATTCTGAAGCTACAGACACAGGGAGTGGGGGAACATGTACGCACGTGGGTAAAGAATTGGTTAAGAGACAGAAAACAAAGAGTTGTTATATGTGGAACTTACACAAAATGGGTTGAAGTCAGAGAAGGACCTGAGTATTCTGGTAACAAATAAGCTAAGCAGCAGCACTTAATGTCAGGCAGCAGCTGCAAAAGGAAAATAGGATTTTAGGGTGTAAAAAAAGAGAGATAAAACCCGTGATTCAAATTCGTGATTACCACTCCATAAATCCCTTTTAAGGCCACATCTAGAATATGGAATTCAGTTTTGGGCTCCACATTGTAAAAAGGACATACGAGAACTGGAGAGTTTTCAAAGGCGGGCAACTAGATTATTAAATGGGATGGGAGGTGTCGCTTACAATGAAAGGCTAGAAAAATTTGGCTTGTTCAGCTTGGAAAAAAGACGTCTTATTAATTTCTATAAGTATATGTGTGGTCAATACAGAGAACTAGCACATGATTTGTTCCTTCCAAGGACTCTACAAAGGACAAGGGGACACCCATTGCGTGTGAAAGAAAGACGTTTCAGACATCAATATAGAAAAGGGTTCTTTATAGTTAGAGTGGTCAAGCTATGGAATGCCCTTCCGTAAGTGGTAGTGATAGCAGATACTATGTCAGCATTTAAAAAATTAATTAAGCAATGAATGACGGGTAAATTATTGAGAAAGGTTGATGGACCTATGTATTTTTTCAAACTATGTAACTATCTAACTATGTAACCTAATTTTTACTTTTGTTTTTCTGGACAACTTATCCAAAAATCATGGACAACATTTTTTACGAACAAATTGGGAAAACAAAATGAATAATAAAAATTGTAAGTAACATATGGTAGGCTTAGATAGTCTGTGATTTAAATCTTCAGCCAATAGCTGCAGAGCGGGAAGTTATGTCAGAAAGGGCGTTTTGTTTTATCACATGTACAGCCCAATATGCAGGCATTTTGTTATTTTTGTGGTATTAAGGGCATATAGTGTACAAAGCACCTTGGAAACTTGCATTTGTGGGTCCACACTTAAAGAATTAATGTCCCTGGTATGTTAAATGCCGCTAGCAGTTCTATTTAGCTAATTATGAACATTTGCATGGAGTTTCACATTAAGTTCAGTCTCACAATAGTATAAAATATACATATAAATGCAACAAATAAAAATAAGAAAAGTGTTCCTTTGTAAAGTCTTCAGTTGTTATTAGTATAATATGCTCCATAACACAATATTTTTTTGGGGATGTGAATCAGACATTGACCGCAACTGAGCAAAAGTAGTTCTGCGCACAACCCTATCATCAGATTCAACCTATTTTGCAATTATGCCGTTTTCTTCTAGCCTGAGAGAGGCGTGCACGCAAAGTCCCTTGTGAAAAGAAAATCAATTTGGTCATTTGTGAATTACCGCTGTTCTCACTTTTTATCGGTTTAACATTCTACAGACTAAAGAGTCAAAAGCTCAACAGAAAATGCTTCAGTGCAGAAGAATAGGACTATAGAAATTCATATTCGATAACGTGGCAAAGGCTGCAAAGATTTATGGTTAAGATGAAGAAAATATTACCTTTTACTATTCTTGATATAAATGTACCATGTCTCTTTTGTTAAGTCATCTTCTTCGCACGTCTTCCTAAAAGCTGATAACAACAGCTAACTTTTATTGAATGTTTTAAATGTTCATGCAGATGTATAAATCAACTGTTGTAAATAAAATAAAAAATTCTATCTACACTGAAGCCTCTCCAAAAGACAACCTATTTGAGCAGACCACATCTTCATCTAGACCAGATTTCCTGTTCCACCATGTACCATGCATACTGGCCATATGTTTTGAGAGAATATATGTCCTCAACAAGAAAAAAAAAAGAAAACATCATGCATACAGATGAGTCACAGAGATGCCATTGATACATTAGCAAGGTCAATCAAGAACAGATCACAAAATAATGTTCGATGTTCCATTACACATCCTTTATAGAAATAGTAATAATAAAATAAAAAGTGAAAAGAAATTACTGTTGCAGCAAAGAATGAATCTTCATACAGAAAACAAAAATGTAACAGTATGGAAAGAAGAAGGGAAAAAAGAGGAAGCAGGGAGAGAAGAAAAAAAAAAGGGTAAAAAAATGGAATATAATTCAAATCTTTCTCACTCTATTGGGATATATTAAGAGCAAAATAATCAGTTGAAAATCAGCTACATAAACTCCGAGACTAATAAGAGACGCCTGTGATCCTTCGTCCACCCAATCTTGCATTTCCCACAATACTCTATAGACATCCCAATAGTACCAAAGTTTCTGAAAATCATCAAACACGTCCCGATTAATGGCCACCACCTCCTCCATTCTGCGTATGCGAGTTAATGTTTCCACAAATTCAAGCTTAGGAGGAACAGTGGTAGATTTCGATTATCTTGGTATGCAGCTCGCACTGCCCCCAAAAAATGTTGCAACAGGCCCTTCTTGACTTTTGGAAGGGGGTCTGGTAGCAAAGATAATAAAGCAATTTCAGGTAAGACTTCTACCTGGCAGGAGGTTACCTGGTTGTATAGTTGAAATATTGAGCTCCAAAATTGATTAATTGGTAGACTTGTCTGAAGTATAAAGGTAGAAACCTACAACATTATCACATTTCCCTAAGCAACTGATAGATTTAGGAAATTGTGTGGGAAGGGGGCAAGGTTTGAGAGTACAGCTTTTCAAAGGGCATGAGGTATCTATGGAGAGATTCCCTAGGGTTAAGAGAAGAATAGAAATGCAAGATTTGTTTATATAGAAACCAGATTTCAGAATCTGTGTCGGAGAGATTCAAGATGGATTTCAATGAGGTATCAGAAATAACGTGTCTCAAACAAAGTTTCTGTAATCCAAAAGCCTCGGACCTCCCAAGTCCAAGACTAAATAGTGGATTATCGTAAAGAGGTGTCAGAGGCCCTGGACGAGAGGAGAGATGATATTTCTAAATTAAAGAGTTTCATACCTCCTAGATAAAAAAGGAAGATTAATGGCCGGTAGTCTGGACTCAGTCAAGGTAAGACAGAAGAATGTAAGAAGAAAGTTGAATTTCGAATTTTAGCCTCTGTTTGGATAGGAAATAGTGACTGAGATCCAGTACCTGAGCACAGGCCATGGCTAAATAATAAAGACGTGTGTCCAGCAAACCTGTCCCTCCCTTGTCACAATGGCGAGAAAGGAGCAAATAGCTTAGTCTCAGGAACTAGGGGTCCAAATAAATTTGGTCAAGAGCGCATGCAATTTAGTAGCAAAAAATATGTGGAATGGCTATCGGTATTGTCTAGAGGGAATAAACAATCCTGGGTAGGACGTCTATTTTAAGTGCTGTGATTCTACCAAACCAGGATAGTGTGAGGGATTTTCATTTAAGCTGGTCCCTGTCCGCGGCTTGTAACAGGGATAAAAATCTAATTGCATAAAGATCATTAAAGTCAACAACAATCTGTATGCCGACATATTTAAAAGTGTACGGCTGACACCTAAAAAAGAACTCGGCACATATAGTAGATGGTACATCAGGAAGGATGGAAATATTCAATAACTCAATTTATGAATTGCTCAAAGCACTATATTTCTCATACTCTGCTAAAATCAACAGCAAAGAGACCATTGGGGATGTGAAAAAGTAAAAGATCATCTGCATACAAAGAAAGCTTGTAGGCATGACTACGAAAGGTCACTGCAGAGATAGAAGATTTGAACCTCAAGATGTTCCATCCTCAGAATGTGTAGGAGGGGTGAAAGAGGACACCCCTGTCTCGTACCATTGCAAATGGGGAATAAGGGGGTCACAGTGCCGTAAATCCTAACTTGGTCCGAGGCATTTTTTTAACATCCTTTTACTTTTCTAGGACGTTACAAGGCTTATTACTTTAGCGGCAATCTCTCACATTTTCAAGAAAATTTCCAAAACCTCTTTTTTAAGGCCCAGTTTAGTTCTCAAGTGGCTTTGAGGGCCTTATACATTAGAAACCCCCCATAAGTCACCCCATTTTAAAAACGGCACCTCTTAGGATATTCTAAACAGAATTTAGAAAGTTCCTTAACCTTGCTATTGACTGCGGCTTCTATGTGGTTAAATGGCCAGAATTGGAATTATCTCTAATCCAGTGAAGTGTCGGCTGTAACATATAGCCGACACCTGCTAAGTATGGAGCAGGCTCAGCCCATGAGCTCACTCGATACTCCAGCTTCCCGGCCATGACATACAGTTGAGACAAATGTTGGAAAAGGGCTAAGGACATACATTACATAGAGGTAGAGGATGTGGCTGCTTTGAGGCCCAGCTGTGATCGTTCACATCAGCCAACACAGGCTATTCTATTACAATAGAAGTACATTGGGAAATGGCTAATTATGTAGTTCTCCAATACAGAAAGGTAGGATCACCTTTGCTCAAACTGCCCTCAGATCAGAGCCTTAATGATCATATTCCTTGTGAAATCCTTTGTAAGACCTAATGATCTAATGTTTTTGTTATATTGTTTATTTGGTTATGTAGTGTTCCTTTAATACTTTGTCTTTCTTGCCCCAGATGTAATATTTTGTAATGTAAGAGCAGATTCGTAATGTCAGTAGATTTGCTACAGCTATTTTACCCAGGGACCTTTTTTTTTGTGAAAATGAAAAACAGCATTTACAAGTTCTCATTTACCTTACGAAGACCCCCATTTATGGGAAAAATTATATATAATCAAATCACCAATTTAAGGTTGTACATTACTTTATAGAAGTGCATGTTGCTGCAGGCTAGATTTATTCTGTGGTAAACCAATTCTAGTAGAAGGTGGAATGCCATTGCTGAGCAGCTTATTAAAGCATCCACTTATTAAAAAGCTAGCTTAAAAGCACAGATGTATGTAAATACAGCCTAAGTTGTAGAATAGAATAACTTCCTCTGTATATTTTTTCTTATTATAGTGCCATACAGACTACTAATGCCTCACACTTTTAATAGATGTTCATGTCAAATGTGATCTCTGTATATAATTTTTTTTTTTTGGAGGGTAGAGTTATGTCTTTTTATCGGACATGTCTGTTCACTGTATTTTATCCTTATTTCAACTCTTATTTACTCACTCATGATAGAGGATACCTTTTGATATTGTAATATTGTAATATTTCAAAGGAGCTGTTTAGCTATTCTTGAAGAGCCCCCTAGTCCTTCTTCCATCCTTTATCTTTCAGACAGGAATGGGTTTCACATTTTTAACAGGTTACTAGTATCAATAAAGTGTGCCATAGCAAATTATTCCTTTTGCAATACATCAAATTAAACTGTTTAAAAATCTTAAATATACCACAGTAGGGTTTTTGAGCTTAATAGTGAATATACAATAAATGTATTCATATTAACATAGTGATGCTGAAATGCCCAATTAAACAATGCTGTGCAATTAATAGTGCCATATACTGACCTAATGAACAGTGCCATAGAGTGCCCAGATAGTGCTAAGTAGTATCTAGATAAATAGCAAATATAGAGTATGTGCATCTGAATAGTGCCAAACGGTCCCCATATGAATAGGACCATACTTCATCCGTATAAATAGTGCCGCTCAGCATCTGTATGACTATTGTGACCATTTCCATATGAAGGATACTACATGGCGCTCATGAGAATTGTGCCATATAGCACAGATAAGCATAGTACTAAAACTACATATTCTAGGGAAAATTAACAGGAAATTTACATTACTTAACAGTGATAAGATAAGTATAGTACCACAATAACCATTTGAGTAGTTCTTTTCACAACCTAACCAGTCTAGGCAATGCCTTCTGAGCTAAGTACATCAGCAGCAGAAGTCTTGCTTCTGTCCTGAGGTCTCATATACCTTGAGAAGTTCAAAGGTTTGGTAGGCAATGGCAGAAAAATGATTTTGAGCAAATTTCAATGGCAAGCAGCAGCAGCTGGCAGTCGGAAGCGACACTCATGGACAAGTGAGGCTTATCAGCTAGAACATAGAGATAGCTGGAGCAGTGTATGACAGGCCTCCCATCTCTGTCTTCCAACTTAGAATGACTAAGCAGTTATCTCTGATCCAGGTAGTTAGAGCAGGGTGTCAGCTGTAATACACAGCTGACACCCCCCACTACTTCCATTGTACATGTACAGTACACCCACTAAATAAGCTCCCCATAGTGCTTTAATGGGTGGCTGAAAAAACACTTCCTAATTTCTATGAAGCCACATGTTTTATTAATGACTAATAGCCAGTCAGCAGCCCTGAATAAAATTGAGCGATGCTGTCTGTGATTCCCTTTCGTAAAGGCCCTTTTACATGTGTCGATGATTAGATCTTGATCATCGGCTCATGTAAAAGGGACCAGCGATCATTTGAAAATTGAGCAAAAGCTCATATATGGACAGTGTTGTCAGGAGCAGTGTCCTAGGCAGTAGCGTAGCTACACTGGTCGCAACAGTCACAACTGCGACTGGGTCCCTAAGCCTGGGGGCCCCTCAAGGCCTAACTTCTATATAGCGGCATAAACAGGGCCTAACGTCTATATGGGGGCACAAAGTGACGTTTTTTTCCATTTTACTGCCGCCGTGAGTTCCTCCGCAAAGGGGCCTACTAAGTCTGTGTCGCCCCAGGGGCCCACATGAACCTGGAGCTGGCCCTGATGGCAGAGGTGAATTAAAATGCAATCTCATTTGTATATTAAATGTATTGGTTTGTCATTTAAAAAACTGTTAAACATTGTTGTAGGAATGGGCTGTATGAAAATCCACCTAATGAGAGAATGCATACAAAGCAGATCTTTTTCCTAGGCAGTTATATATTATTGCTAAATGTGAAAAATAAACCCCCATAGTGGTACCACCACAGAGTATTTCCTTTTAACCCCTTAATGACCGCCGATAAGCCTTTTCACGGTTGTCATTAATGGGCTTTATTCTACAGCGCCGCCATTCTACGGCGCTGCTGTAGAATAAAGTAAACAGAGCAGGGAGCTGTCAAATCTCCCTGCTCTCAGCTGCCAGAGGCAGCTGAGGGCTGGGAGCGTCCCTGCTCTGCCGGGTGAGATCGATATTAGTATCGATCTCACCCGTTTAACCCTTCAGATGCGGTGCACAATAGCGTGCACCGCATCTGAATGGTTTTGGAGAGAGGGAGGGAGCTCCCTCTCTCTCCCACCGACACCCGGTGATAAAATCGCCGAGTGTCTGTGTCTTCTATGGCAGCCGGGGGTCTAATAAAGGCCCCCAGGTCTGTCTGGAGCGAATGCCTGCTAGATCATGCAGCAGGCATGACCTAGCAGATGCCTGTCCGTTTTAAACGGACAGGCAGTAATACACTGCAATACAAAAGTATTGCAGTGTATTATAATAGCGATCGGAGGATAGTGAAGTCCCCTAGTGGGACTAGTAAAAAAGTAAAAAAAGTTTAATAAAGTAAATAAAAAAAAAAGTGAAAAAAAAAAGAAAAACCCACTTTTTCCCCTTGCAAAATGCTTTACTATTAAAAAAAACTACAATAAAGCAAAAAAGTTACACATATTTGGTATCGCCGCGTCCGTAACGACCCCGACTATAAAGCTGTTACATTATTTAACCCGCACTGTGAACGCCGTAAAAAATAAAATAAAAAATAATGGAAAAATTGCTGTTTTCTGTTAATCCTAACTTAAAAAAAATGTGATAAAAAGTGATCAAAAAGTCGCATCTACTCTCAAATGGTACCAATAAAAACTGCAAGTCGTCCCGCAAAAAACAAGCCCTTATACAGCTATGCCGACGCAAAAATAAAAAAGTTACAGCTCTTCGAATGTGACAATGGAAAAATCTAAAAAATGGCTTGGACATTAGGGCCCAGAATGCAAGCAGGGGGAAGGGGTTAAGATATACCTTATGTGTGCAAGGTGAAATCTTAAAAAACTTTACCTCAGAGATGCTCACACGAGCAGTCAAGCGTGCGGTTCTATATTGGATCTACACTGTTGATGGCTTTTTTTGAGACTTGTCCTATTCAAACAGTAAATTTACTATCTAATCACAAGTTGCCATGTCATTCTAAAACAGAGTAATGCAAGGCTGCGAGCAATGCATAAAATAATCTAACAAGACTGACAGCCAGTTAAATGACTCTGTGTTTGCCTTTTCATTATTGCGGCAGCCTTTGATCCTTTAAAATTAGCTGGCTTATCTCTGGGGAAGACTCACAATGGAGAGAGCCATTGTGTTACAGCTTTCTGATTTACAATATTTTATACTGAGGTTTATGGATACAAATGGTTAAATCTGGAGAATTCAAAACTCAAAGGTTGCCTGAATGTATAATGAAGAACAAAGTCGCGTATGAAAAGAAATAGTAAAAACCATTAAAGTACAGAAGGCCGTGAATGTTTAACATAAAAAAAAATAATCCAGATAACATGTGTCCTGGCAGAATATAGATGAACACCGCAAATTTTCCCAAGGGTTTAGAATGAGAAATAACTCTTTATCTGGACACCCAATGGTCATTACTTTATTCACCATATTTTCTTATTCTCTTTTAGAGGGTTTTCTTCTATGTACATATCCCATGTCCACGGACAAGAGTATAAAGCCAGAACTGTCCTCATGTAGCCACAGTCCCCCGAGATCAGTGCTTGGGGAAATATTTTCAGTATACCCAGAGGGTATACTGAAGGACAATTACTATATATTCCTGGAGAACATCAACCCATGTGCAATTTAAACATATTTTACAAAAATAAGAAACACAGTGGTAGGTTTTCACATGCCAACCCAATATTAGTCTTCGTCCTCTACTACCGTATCTTGAAAGATATATTCAGTGTTATTGTTATATTTAAGAGATTTTCTCATTGGGGGATCCCAGTTGGTCATCAAAGGGGTAGAAGTTAACAAAAGAGATTTGCTAGAGTAGAAGATTTCAGAATAATGAAGGAATTGGCCTGCACTTACAGTATATTTATCACTATACTAATGTGTCAGTCACTGCACTGGTACCCAATTACTTTAGAATGTAATTCAAAACCCTAGCTCTCGGCCTCAAAGCTCACCAGTGCAGCTGCTCCTTACATCTTTACCTTCCCCTATGTCAACCACCCTACCCAAGCTCCACGTTCTTCCAACAATCTATAAATGGCAACCAGCATTATTAGGGCATGCCCAGACGTGGCGGAGTTCTGCATACACTGTCCGCATCAATGCCGCACAGAATCTGCGTTGCAGATTCTGTTGCGGCTTTGCATAAAATGGGCATTAAATTGATGCGGACTAGCCGTTGCGTATTGAGGGGAAAGTACTTTCCCTTCTCTCTATCAGTGCAGGATAGAGAGAAGGGACAGCCCTTTCCCTAGTAAAAGTAACAGAAATTCATACTTACCCGGCCGTTGTCTTGGTGACGCGTCCCTCTCTTGACATCCAGCCCGACCTCCCTGGATCACGCGGCAGTCCATGTGACCGCTGCTGCCTGTGATTGGCTGCAGCCGTCACTTGGACTGAAACGTCATCCCGGGAGGCCGGACTGGAGGAAGAAGCAGGGAGTTCTCGGTAAGTATGAACATCTATTTTTTTTACAGGTTGATGTATATTGTGATCGGAAGTCACTGTCCAGGGTGCTGAAACATTTACTGCCGATCGGTTAACTCTTTCAGCACACTGGACAGTGACTATTTACTGACGTAGCCTAGCAACGCTCCCGTAATTACGGGTGCACACACGTAGTCACCCGTAATTACGGGAGCCCCATTGAATTCCTCAGTAGACCTAGAAATACAGAGGTCCAGCCAGAATGAAGAAATGTCATGTTAGTAAAACCAATATGCTCCGCAGCACACATAACATCTGCGGACTTCATTGCAGAATTTTAACTCTCCATTGAAATCAAAGGAGAAATTCCACAATGAGTCCGCAACAAGTCCGCTACACGTCCGTAACAGCCAGTGTATGCTGCGGACACCAAATTCTGCGCCGCAGCCTATGCTCCGCAGCGGAATTGTCCGCAACGTGTAAAACAAACCCAACTAAAAAGCTGTGGAAGGCATTGGAGAAACGTGTACGCTGCGGATTTCCGCTGCGGACTGTCCGCAGCGGAATTCCAGAGCAATTTCGCCACATCTGGTCATGCCCTAACAAACCTTTTACTCCTCTCTCCGGGATTTGTTTCGTGCTCCGCCAGTTTTTCAAATTTGCTCTACCCTAGATAATCAGACTAATTCTCAACATCCACAGTTTTAAAGAGGCTCTGTCACCACATTATAAGTGCCCTATGTCCTACATAATATAATCGGTGCTGTAATGTATATACCAACAGTGGTTTTTATTTTGAAATACGATAGTTTTTGAGCAAGTTATGAGCAATTTTAGATTTATGCTAATTAGTTTCTTAATGCCCAACTGGTCGTTTTTAAAGAGAACCTGTCAACAGCATTTCACATTTTAAACCAGCAATACCTGGTGGTAGTGGGTGAAAAATAATTTCTGTATAACCTATAATTGTCTTCTTAGTTCGCTCTGTAGCTTTAGTATTCAGTTGTTTAGTGTTCCCCACACTGTATGCTAATGAGCAGAAAAGAGTCATATCTTCATTCCTCAAGTCTTTCCGAGTTTACCCCGCCTCCTTACTTTTAATATACAGCTCCTCGCCTTCCCCCAGAACACAAAATCCCGCGCTTGTGCATTGATGTAGCGTCACGGGCCATCGGATTTACTCACCTCACAACGCCCGCAGCCATGGATCCATGAGCGCTGGTCCCCATCTCCTTCCTAGGAGATGCCAGCGCTCACTTCCGCTCCGGTCTGCTGTGTCCCGTAGGGCCAGCGCGAGCACAAAGGAAATCGTCATCATCATTAACTCTCATGATTTCCTGGTCTATAAGAAGGCCCCAGGCTATCTGATTGTTGCCTGAGCGTTGTTCGTTTTCCCAGTCTGTCTTGCAAATGGTCCCTTAGTGTTTTCCGTTCCAGTTGTTACCCGTGCCTTGTTACCTGTTCCTGTATCCAGTGCTGTTCTTGTTCCAGTGCCTATTAGTGTCGGAGTCGTGTCACGTCCTGTGTCATCTGCCAGGTTCGGAGGAATCCGCCACGTCCTGTGTCATCTGCCATGTTCTGAGTAATCTGCCACGTCCTGTATCATCTGCCATGTCCGGAGGAACTCGCCACGTCTGGCGCAACCTGCGGCACCTGTGTCATCCACCACATTTGGCATTACCTGCTGCGCCCTTCTCCATCTGTAGCATTTATTAGCCTCAAGAGAGCCTTCACTTCAGCTTTGATCCTCCATCATCCTGACTTATCTCGGCAGTTCTCACTGGAAGTGGACGCTTCCTCTGTTGTTGCAGGTGCTCTTCTGTTCCAGAGGAGCTTCAAAGGAAAGGCAGTAGTATGTGGCTACTATTCTAGACTTTTTTCTTTTGCTGAGCGCAATTACTCTATTGGAGATCGGGAGCTACTGGCCATCAAATTGGCTCAGGAGGAGTGAAGACATCTTCTAGAGGGCGCTGCTCACCCCATCCTGATCTTCACCGACCACAAAAACCTTAAGTCTGCTCAACGACTGAATACCTGTCAAGCCAGTTGGTCTCTGTTCTTCAGCTGTTTCCCGTTTGTGCTCCACTACCATCCCGCGGACAAGAATGTGAGGGCCGATGCCCTGTCCAGATCGTTTGAGACGGAAGACACGGTGGAGTCCCTTCAGACTATCATAGACCCGTCCTGTATCGTCACTGCTAATCCTCTGCAGGTTAGAGACATCCCTCCGGGGAGTACTTTTGTTCGGTTGGCAGACAGGAGAATAATTCTCCGCTGGGGACACAGTTCTAAACTGGCTGGGCAAGCTGGTGTCCGTAAAACCAGAGACCTGATTGCTCGTCACTTCTTGTGGCCCATGCTACCTAAAGATGTTCTTGACTTTGTCTCGTCTTGCATGGTGTGTGCTTCTAACAAAATTACTCACTTCAAGCCTGCTGGCCTGCTTCAACCTCTGCCTGTACCCAATACCCCCTCGCAGCACATTGCGATGGACTTTGTCACAGACCTTCACCCCTCAGCAGGATGCAACACCGTCTTGGTGGTAGTGGACCGGTTCTCTAAGATGGCACATTTTATCCCGCTGACCGGCCTACCTTCTGCTCCTCGACTGGTGAGTCTCTTCATTCTACACATCTCAAGTACCCGCTGCTAACTCTGCATATGGGGACTTTCTGCAAAACTGGCAACAGACCCGGTCCTCTATTTTGCTGGCAGTCGATCACATAAAGCGAAAAGCAGATGCAAAGAGAAGAGAGCCGCCTCAGTATCTTCCGGGTACCAAAGTCTGGCTATCCTCTCAGAACATTCGTTTGACGGTGCCTTCATACAAGTTTGCTCCCAGGTTCCTTGGTCCTTTCGAAATTCTGCAACAAATAAACCCTGTCTCCTATAAGCTGTGGCTGCCTCCTGCCCTCAGAATCCCCAACTCCTTTCATGTGTCCCTCCTGAAGCCTGTGGTCCTGAACCGCTACAGCAAGACTTCTAGTTCCACAGTTGCTCCCAGCAGTCCTTCTGATGTGTTCGAGGGGAGGGAGATTCTGGACTGAAAGAGGGTAGGAGGAAGGACTTTCTATTTGGTGGACTGGAGAGGGTTTAGTCCTGAGGAGAGGTCCTGGGAGCCAGAAGAGAACCTCAGTGCTCCTGCTCTTATAAAAAAAAATCCTCACTCACTCTGGCCCCAAGAAGAGGGGGCGTAAGAGGGGGGATACTGTAGCGTCCATATCCACGGGCCATCGGGTTTACTCACCTCCCCACGCCCGCAGCCATGGATCCGTGAGCGCTGGTCCCCACCTCCTTCCTAGGAGACACCAGCGCTCACTTCCGCTCTGGTCTGCTGTGTACCGTAGGTCCAGCGCGCGCACAAAGGAAATTGTCATCATCATCAACTGCCATGATTTCCTGGTCTATAAGAAGGCCCCAGGCCTTCTGATCCTTGCCTGAGCATTGTTAATTTTCCCAGTCTGTCTTGCAAATGGTCCCTTAGTGTTTCCCGTTCCAGTTGTTACCCGTGCCTTGTTACCTGTTCATGTATCCCATGCTGTTCTTGTTACTGTTCCTATTAGTGTCAGAGTCGTGTCACATCCTGTGTCATCTGTCACATCTGGAGGAATCCGCCATGTCCTGTGTCATCTGCCAGGTCCGGAGGAATCCGCCATGTTCTGTGTCATCTGCCACGTCCAGAGGAATCCACCACGTCCTGTATCATCTGCCACGTCTGGAGGAACTCGCCACGTCTGGCTCAACCTGCTGCACCTCTGTCATCCGCCACGTTTGGCGTTATGTGCTGCACCTTCTCCATCTGTACCAGAGCTGCGGCCACTGTCTGGACTATCCAGGTACCCTTGTGCGGGACATTGTATTGCTGGGGTTTTCTGTTGTTTGGCCAACTGCCTCCCCGCTACGGCAGTACGGCCTAGTGGTTCCACAAACCCGCTACGTGCCAATTGATATCCTGTTCTGGTGTGTGCGCAAAAAGGGACACCGGATTATTACGATAAAAGGCGCAAAATGTTTGCAGACCGTTATTTACAGTCGGAGGAGTTTAGGAGAGGGGATAATGGAAATGAACTTTTGATAGCAGTGGCCAGTGAGGGATAAGTAAAGCTCAATACGTCAAATGCTGGTGACAGGTTCCCTTTAAACTTTTGACCAAGTGGGCGTTGTAAAGAGAAGTGTATGACGCTGACCAATCAGCGTCATACGCTTCTCTTCATTCATGTCCATTTGTCCTCAACACAACGTGATCTCGCGAGATCACGCTGAGCTGTCACATACACCCAGATTAACTTTACTGAAGTGTCTTGAGAGTGAATAGACATTGCCTCCAGCCAGGACTCAATGTCTATTTACACTCCCGACACTTCGGTAAAGTTTGTGTGGGACTTACACAGCACAACGAGATCACGCTGTGCTGTGATTCACAGCGTGATGAGATCACGCTGTGTTGTGATTAAGTCCCTCACAAACTTTACCGAAGTGTCGGGAGTGTGAATAGACAACGCATCCTGCGTGGAGGCAATTTCTATTCACTCTCAAGACACTTCAGTAAAGTTAATGTGGGTGTATATGACAGCACAGCATGATCTCGCGAGATCACGCTGTGCTGTGATTACAAATGGACATGAATGGAGAGAAGTGTATGACACAATTCTGCTCACTTGTGTTTGTGTGGGACTTACACAGCACAGCAAGATCACGCTGTGCTGTCATTCACAGCGCGATCTCGCGATATCACGCTGTGCTGTGATTAAGTCCCTCACAAACTTTACCGAAGTGTCGGGAGTGTGAATAGACATCGCGTTCTGGCTGGAGGCAATGTCTATTCACTCTCAAGAGACTTCAGTAAAGTTAATGTGGGTGTATGTGACAGCACAGCATGATCTCGCGAGATCACGCTGTGCTGTAATTACAAATGGACATGAATGGAGAGAAGTGTATGATGCTGATTGGTCAGCGTCATACACTTCTCTTTACAACGCTCACTTGGTCAAAAGTTAAAAAACGCCTGCTTGGGCATTAAGAAACAAATTAGCATAAATCTAAAATTGCTTATAAGTTGCTCAAAAATTATTTAAAAAAAAAATAAAAACCACTGTTGTTATCTACATTGCAGCGCCAATCACATTATATAGGAGATAGGGCACTTATAATCTGGTGACAGAACCTCTTTAAGCATGCCCTGAGATAACATATTTTTTTAGGGAAGCATATCACATTGACTCCTATTACTTCTTTCCTTTTTAACACCGTTTTTTATATTTCTGTGACATCTGCTTATCCTTTTTTCCAATGTCAGTAAAAGTGCACATATAAGGGCAGCAAAACAATCATTTTAAATTAATTTGTGACCCTGTTTGTGTTGTCCGTGTTTTCCATAATCTGCCTGTGTGTTACCCCTCTTTTCCATGTGTCCTTTTTCATCAGTGGTGGTATGAAAGTGCCTGCACTCTAAATATCCTTTAGGTTATGACAAAGAAACACTGCCAATAAGTTTTTTAAGATCGTGCATCAAACCTGTGAAGTAGGGTTTTTTTTATTGGTTTATGGAGATGTTTTATATAAACCCTATTGCCTGAAGCAATTTGAATATTTGTCTTGTCCAATATGGCGCGGACGGATTTTTAAAATTCCAAGGGATATCCATCTGGACCTGGAGCTTTACAATTTTGCAATAACTTTATGGTTGTTATCATCTACTGCAAAGAAACCTAATGCTCTTTAGGACTTTGGATTTTGTCCAGAATAGTCTGGTAAAATGTTTCTAATTATTATTTGTCAAAGATCCCTATGTTGTGTCTCTTGTGGGTCCTGCAATTTGAGATCTACGTCTGCCTTTTTAATTTGGCCAATTTGGTCACCTAGTGTACACAATTCTGCACTTGCCATGGTTGGGAAAAGTAGTTATTTATTCTTGGTTAAGACTGGCTTTCACATTGGATCATAACAAAGTGCTTGATTAACATTGAGTGCAATAATCCATTATACAAATGTAGTGGCATGAAAATTTTGAATATGAATATTCCTTATGCCTCTGTGATTCTGCCTCTATAGTCAGAGGATAAAGGGTCTTTAACTCCACTTAACCCCTCCACGCACCATCACATAAGTGCACGTCATGGTGCAGGGGGAGAAGTATGGAGCGGGCTCACGTGCTGAGCTCGCTCCATATGCTGCAGGTGTCAGCTGTGTTTTTCATATAGTTATTACATTATAGGCATTTCTGATTGAGGACTTGTGTTGGGAGACACGGTCTTTCACAGGTTTTGTGGTCTCACCAACATAGCTCAAGCCACAGGGGAATTTTTAAGGTACACCACAAAATCTGTGCCATAGCTAAAGTGGCCCTGTATTTTAAAGTTTTTCCCTGTGCAAGGGTATGTACAGATCATGAAAATGTTGTCAAATAGTTGTTGTAAACAAATTTGCACTCAAGCATGTTAATAAAGATAACGGCGTATGCACGGGCAACACCCGATATCTACTGGTAAAAAGAAAACAATTGTTATTAAGAAGAAAGTTTACTAATTCCAGAATAGGAATTTTTGTGATAGATTAAAGTCATAAGTGGTTTGCAGGATATCTGTAACTGCCGTCATCCCATCTGCATGTGCATGTGGGAGGCTAGTATATAGGCTTTTAGCGTCCATGATTACAAGGAGACGGTCTTTTAAGTCCCGTGAAAAATTATGGAGCCAGATCTTTGGTATATTTTAAGAAAGAGTGGCCAGATTGGGCATATGCTCTTAATAATAAGTTTAAAGGGACAGTGTCATGATTTTTTTTTTTTTTTATTAATTTATGTTTTTATTTAAAAACAATTTTATATTGACTTTATTTATTTTTTCACACACAATGGTTTTTTTTATCAACACTTTCTTACTGTACTGTACTGTTCTTAACGACACATACACACATGGAATATGGCAGCTACAGTGCATAGGACACAATGAACGTCTCCCATCAATTGTATCCTCTGCTTCAGCTATCTAACTCTGGGTCACTCTGAACTGCAAGCGCAGTTCAGAGTGACCCAGCATAGAAGCTGGTTTGTAAGGGGAAAGCCGGTGCCATTATGAAGACCGGCCGCACTGCAGGTAAGGTGTGAGTCTCTGTCTGTCTCTCTCTCATAGCCCCACCTCTCAAAACCCCCCATCGCAACCCCTCCTCCGCTTGCAGACCACCTGCGATCTCTCCGCTTGTGGCCCCCTGCACACCTGCTGTAACTGTGTGTGTGTATGTATGTGTAGCAGAGCTATGTATGTGTGTGTAGCGGAGCTGTGTGTATGTATGTATGTATGTATGTATGTATGTATGTGTAGCAGAGCTGTGTGTGTGTGTGTGTAGGAGAGCAGTGTGTGTAGCAGAGCTGTGTGTGTAGCAAGCAAAGCTGTGTATGTGTGTGTGTGTGTGTGTGTAGCAGAGCTGTATATGTGTGTGTGTGTGTGTGTGTGTGTGTGTGTATCAGAGCTGTGTATGTGTGTATCAGAGCTGTGTCTGCACATGCACAGCAGAATTCTGTGTGCGTGCGCGCAGCAGAGCTGTGTGTGTGTGTGTAGCAATGCTGTGTATGTGTGTAGCAGAGCTGTGTGTGTGCCCTCGCAACCAACCCCCCGCGAACCCCCCACTCACGGCCCACCCGCACACCTGCTGTAACTGTAACTGTTTGTTTATATATGTATGTGTAGCAGAGCTCTGTGTGTGTATGTGTGTATGTATGTGTAGCAGAGCTTTGTGTGTATATGTGTGTATAGCAGAGCTGTGTATGTGTAGCACAGCTGTGTGTGTGTAGCAGAGCTGTGTGTGTGTGTATCAGAGCTGTGTATGTGTGTGTAGCAGAGCTGTGTATGTGTGTGTGTAGCAGGGCTGTGTGTGTGTGTGTGTGTAGCAGAGCTGTGTGTGTGTGTGTAGCAGAGCTGTGTGTGTGTAGAAGATCTGCGTGAGTGTAGCACAGCTGTGTGTGTTTGTAGCAGAGTTGTGTGTGTGTAGTAGAGTTGTGTGTGTGCGTGCAGCAGAGCTGTGTGTGTGGGGGGCTTGTGTGCAGGGTGCTTGTGGGGGGTTGTGTGATGGTTTGTGTGGGTGTGTGTGTGTGTGTGGGGGGGTGCAGGGTGATTTTGGGGGGGGGTTGTGTGATGGTTTGCATGGGTGTGTGTGTTTGGTGGGGTGCAGGGTGCTTGTGGGGACCTCTAGTATTTATTATGGGGAGAAGACAGAAGTTGCTGTAGGTGAGTATAAGTCTTTGTGTTTTTCATATTAGTAACTAGAGATGAGTGAACCGGGACAACCGAACCCGGTTTCGGTCCGAACATCGGGAAAAGTTCGGTTCGCAGCGAATCCGAACTTCACCTGGTTCGGCCGAACACGTTTTGACCGAACCCGGCGGAGATAGTCACTGTCCAGGGTGCTGAAAGAGTTAAACGATCGTTAGTAACTGTTTCAGCACCCTGGACAGTGACTTCCGATCACAATATACATCAACGTTAAAAAAATAGAAGTTCCTACTTACCGAGAACTCCCTGCTTCTTCCTCCAGTCCGACCTCCTGGGATGACGATTCAGTCCAAGTGACCGCTGCAGCCAATCACAGGCCAATCACGGGCTGCAGCCAATCACAGGCCAATCCCAGGCTTCAGTGGTCACATGGACTGCCGCGTCATCCAGGGAGGTCGGGCTGGATGTCCAGAGAGGGACACGTCACCGTTGCCTTGGTGACGCGTCCCTCTCGACATCCAGTCCGACCTCCCGGGATGACGCGGCAGTCCATGTGACTGCTGCAGCCTGGGATTGGCCTGCGATTGGCTGCAGCCTGTGATTGGCCTGTGATTGGTTGCAGCGGTCACTTGGACTGAATCGTCATCCAGGAATGTCGGGCCGAATGTCGAGAGGGACGCGTCACCAAGGCAACGGCCGGGAGACCGGACTGGAGGAAGCAGGAAGTTCTCGGTAAGTATGAACGGCTTTTTTTTTTACAGGTTACTCTATATTCTGATCGGAATTCACTGTCCATTGTGTGTGAAAAAATAAATAAAGTCAATTCGGAGAACGTGATTGGTTTATGTGCAGGGTAATGAACATACAGACAAGCAGTAGAAGACTGAATTCAATGAAATGCTCAGCCCTTAGTCAGTCTTCTACTGCTTGTCTGTATGTTCTTTACCCTACACATAAACCAATCACGTTCTCCGAATATTCACAGCGCAACCAATCTGATAGTTTACAGTGCTTGGGAATAAGTGACTGGGGCAGAAAAGGATGGAGGCGCAGCCTTATATAGTGGATCGAGCGGGTTCCCCAGCAGCATTTAAAAGAAACAGGATCCTGACCTGTCCACAGAGTTGAAGGCAGCACAGAGTATTTCAGGAGATGAGCGTGCGGATCTTGTGCGGGGTGGTGACTTGCTAATCATGTGAAGGTGTTATTGAGGACAGGAGTGGAGGAGAGGTGACAGACTGAGAGCTACGTAATGGTAAGAGCAGAGTTCACAGCAGCACAGAATATTTCAGGAGAGGAGCGTGCAGATGTTGAGGAGTGTATGACGCTGAGAGGATGCGGCAGCCTGTAATTGGCTGCAGAGGCCGCTGCAGCTTGTGATTGGCTGCAGAGGCGGTCACGTGACGTGCGTGACCGCCACTACAGCCTGTGATTGGCTGCAGCGGCGACATGGATGAAACGTCATCGCTGGAGGCCGGACAGGAGGAATGTAAGTATGAACGTATTTTTATTTATTTTTTATTACATAAAAATTTTATGTTCCGCGCGCCGAGCATGGTACTGTCAAGGTTGCTGAAAGAGTTAGTGCAACCCATTAACTCTTTCAGCACCCTGGACAGTACCATGCTCGGAGCACGGAAATTACAGGTACGGTCAGAACTAGTTCGGTCCGAATCAAACTTTTTCGTGAAATTCGGCGAACCAGCCGAACCGAACTTTTCATAAGTTCGCTCATCTCTATTAGTAACTTTAGTTTTTATCTTTTGCAGGTTCCGCAGGACATATTGGACTACATCGTAGATTCAGTGGACTACTGCGATGATCTAAGTTTTTTGTTGTTGTTTTTTTTAATAAAATGTTTAACGCAGATTGTGAGGGGGAGCTTTTATTTCAATAAAAGTATTTTCTTATGTCTCTGTGTTTTTAATACTTTATTACCACCTTATTATCACCTAGTGGCTGATTTGTGAATTGCATCCCATCCATGTAACCTGGAACCTCTTGACATTAGAGTGCTCTATTCTTTTACGTGTGGACTGACATTCCTTCATTGTTTATATTGAGAATACCGGTAGAATTGCTGATCGTACGGACATTATACTGTGTAGCGGCACTATAGGGGCCAATATACTGTGTGTGGCATTTAGGGGGCATAATACAGTGTGGGCACAATTAAAGGACAAAATACTGTGTCCTTGAACGTGTTATACTATATTATTAAATATTAATATTATCCTGTATGGGGTAGCCATGGGGGCATTATACTGTATGGGGGGCACTTAAGGGGCATTATACTTTGTGGGGGCACTATATAGGGCATTATACTATGGGGGGTATTATACTTCTTTATGTGGCATTTTTTTATGATGGGGTTGGGCGCCAAAAGATAATTTTACACGGGGCACCATCTATCCTAAGGCCGGCCGTGATCGCATACAGGGCTGCAGATTTGCTACCAACCGCTTAGATGCAGAGATCGCTTTCAGGGGTTAATGGTAGGAGCCGGAGTTAACTCCGGTCCCTGCCATTACAGGTGGATGTCATCTGTAACATACAGCTGACATCCACCGCTCATGGTGCCCACTTAGCTCTTTTGCCGGCACCATATTGCCATCGGCTATAAAAGCCTTTTAGGCCCTGCCTCCAGGCGGGGCCTGGAAGGCTTCCGTACTAAGGTGTTGTCGTTGGGCTCTTGACATCTATTAGACATTCACTGCACATTCTGTGGAGATGCCATAAATGTCCTAAACGGAAATACCAATTTAGGAATGATTGAATCCTACTGAACAAAAAGTAGAAAAGTTAGTATCAGTGATTGGTGGAATTCTCCAGGCAAGGAGTGGCTACAGATAATTCAGACGTAAGTAAAATTCAAGTGTGTTGTTTAATTAATTCAAAGAGATAATAATATAAATTTGTCTAGAATAGTAAAGTATTGGTAGTAGGTTCTAATAATAAGCAATACAATATTTAATTATGGAGTTTGTTTGCCGACGAAGCAGAGAAGAGAGATAGAGACACATGACCGTGATGGTAATCACACATATACGACATACAATTGTGTTGAGAGAACACGTGAAAATATAAACCAGACATAGAAACAAACATAGACTAAGTTGCTATATAGTATTAGAGATGCAGGTAAAACAAATGGATCTATAACGGCGCTGCTGCTTAGTGTGGACGAGGTAAGTATCCAGAAGTCAGGTTTGAGTTTGGGTAAACTGTTTATTCGCAACGCGTTTCAGCGCCGAACTGGCGCTTTCATCAGGCATAGGGATACAGAGAAAAGACACATGTTTATATAGGGCCAGTTCAGATTAGACAATTAGGTAAAAAACCGCGAAAAAACATCGGCGGGTCGAAGTTCACATGGAGCGATCTAGTATAATATAAATGAATAAATAAAGGTTTTAATGCATAAATAAAAGAGTATAATTAATAAAAGACTGTACGTCCTATCAAAAATTAATTTTGGAACGAAGTGGATTAAAACTATGTGCAGTCTATAAATGACAGTTATCATTCAATTTACTTAAAACAATAGTTAGGGGTGAGTAGACATGATTTTATTGATGTGTTAATGTTGAAGGTTATGTTTGGGAAGTAGTAATGTATGTTAGTTACAATGTTTACACGTTGCCTCGGGAACCAGATGTGCTACGGAGGCCGAGGTGCTCCACACTGAGTGGAACGCATGGTGAACCGCATTACGCGAAGGATCGTGGAACTGCTCGGACAGGACCGGGAACTTAGAAAGTCTCTTCGGAAACCGAATAGAAATATGGAGAACGGGCGAAGGGTGAGTGAAACGGAATATCAACTATGGTTAGGGCCATGATTGATATGTTAGTTTGTCATTTGTCAGCATTTATTTATTTATAGTGAAACGGAATATCAACTATGGTTAGGGCCATGATTGATATGTTAGTTTGTCATTTGTCGGCATTTATTTATAGGGAACGCTGGTCAGTTTTAGGGGGTAAGGACAGTGGTATTGCGGTGGTCCATACCTATATTTGTTTGAACAAAATTGGCACATTGTGCTTTTTATTTACAACCGGAGAATTGAATTTTTGATTAAATATAAATAAAGATAAATATAAATAAAAACACGCAAATATACATTGAGTGATGTATGATCATTGCCCAGATGGATAAATGGGATGCTATTTGGAGATGGGGTGCGACGGAATACTGAAATTTATTTATTCATATGTTTAATTAATAAAGGTATTTAAGAGATTTTGCAAGGTGTCTCATTGCTGATTTATTAATTAAGTAGTAAGATCAATTAGTCCAAAGAGGACTCTGCGATGTCATTCAGACCCAAAGGATGAAGTGTATTCATTTTAAAAATCCAGTAATTTTCCCTTTGTTTCAACTTGCTGAATCTGTTTGGAACATCAATATTGATATGTTCTATTGGTGTGATTTTGATTTTATTAAATTGGCAATCATGCATTTGGAGGAAATGTCGGGAAACGCTGTGTTTAGGGTAACCAGTGTTTACATTAAACCGATGGTTGTTAACACGGGTTCTTAAACATTGGGTAGTTCTTCCAATATATTGCAACTGGCACGGGCACTCTAATAAATAAATAACGTAGGAACTGCCACAGTTGAGGAGAGTTTGTATAATGAAGGATTCTTTGGTAAGTGTGGATGTGTAATCATGTTTTTTATGGCTGATGGAATTGCAGCACAGGCAGCGCAAATGTCCACATTTATATGACCCTTTTGCGTTGGAAAGAAAATTTGTATGAGGTGTAGGATGTTTCCTTACTCTACTGGGAGCCAGAATATTTTTGAGGGTCAGGGATCGTCTGAAGGTGATATTCGGTTTACATGATAATGTGTCTTTCAGGTATGGATCGTTTTTAAGGATGTGCCAGTGCTTGGAAAGGATATTCCTAATTGTTTTATTGCCTCTGTTGTAAGTAGTGATGAAGTTGAGATTAGAGCTGTTGGTATCTAATTTGGAATTCTTAATGGAGGGGTTCAGACAGGACACTTGAGTAAGTTCTGAAGCTTTGGATCGTGCGCCTTTTATAAGATTAGTTGGGAAACCTTTGTCTCTGAATCTTTTTTCGAGGATTGAGCATTCTTTGTTGAAATCTTTGTCAGTACTGCAATTTTTCCTAATCCTCCTGAATTGTCCAAAGGGTATATTTTTCAACCAGGGGCGGTGGTGAGCGCTTCTGAAGTCAATATAGCTGTTAACATCAACTTGTTTGAAATGTGTTCTCGTTATAAATTTATTGTTGACGTTGTCGTAATTGATGGTGAGATCTAAAAAGTCTATAAATGTGGGGGAGAATGTGTATGTAAAAGTTAGGTCATAATTGTTTTTGTTTAGGGTTTCGACGAAGCGCACAGCTTCCTCCTCAGTGCCCTTCCATATTAAAAACAGGTCATCTATGTACCGTTTGTATAATAGTATGTTACTTTTATAGGGGTGTTCGCCATAGATGTATGTTTTTTCGAACGACCCCATATACAGGTTTGCATAGGATGGTGCAAAACGGCTTCCCATTGCACACCCTTTAATTTGGTGGTAGAATTTGCTGTCAAAACTGAAGATGTTGTGTTTGAGAATGAAGTCAATGCAGTTTGTTAGAAAGTCAACCTGGGGTTTGGAAATGGTATTGATTAGGGAAAGAAATGAGTGAGCTACTTCTATGCCTTTATCATGCGGGATATTGCTATACAAAGTGGTTACATCCGCTGTCAAGAAACAGACTGGGGATACTGAAGGGTCAATCTTTAGGTCGTTTAGGTCTCTGATTAGTTGTGTAGAGTCCTTGAGATGGGATGGTAGGGTGAGAACAATGGGTTGGAGATGAAGGTCAATAAAGTGTGAGAGGTTGCTGGTGAGGGAACCTATTCCCGAGATAATGGGACGTCCGGGGGGATCTGTTAGTGATTTGTGAATCTTAGGTAAATGGTAAATGAAGGGCATGTTTGGAAATGTAACAGAAAGAAACTGTTTTTCTTTTTTATTAATCAATCCTGATCAGGTAGCTGACTCAATCAGGTTCTGGTATTCAAGTATGTAAATAGATAGTGGGTTTGTGGTCAATTTACTATAGAAAGTAGTGTCGCTCAGAATCCTCATAGTCTCTTTGAGGTATTTTTCTCTGTCTTGGACGACTATGCCCCCTCCTTTATCAGCCGGGCGAATTATAATGTCTTGATTTTTTTGGAGGTTCCTCATGGCCTTCCTTTCATGTGTATTTAGGTTGTCAGGGTAATGGGATGGTAGGTCTAGGGTTCTAAACTCATTGCTTACCAGGGACGCAAAGGTTTCAATCATAGGGCCTTGGTGGTGGGTTGGGTAAAAGTTGGATTTAGGGTGGACTTCCACTGGAATGGCCCTAGGTGAGGCTGGGCTTTCAGATGTTTCTATGGTTATGCTGGGTGTGGTGATGAGTTTAGTCATGGCAAAATGTCTGGTATGCCTGATGAAAGCGCCAGTTCGGCGCTGAAACGCGTTGCGAATAAACAGTTTACCCAAACTCAAACCTGACTTCTGGATACTTACCTCATCCACACTAAGCAGCAGCGCCGTTATAGATCCATTTGTTTTACCTGCATCTCTCGTACCCAAGCGGTCACCCCGGTGACCGGCCCAGATCTGGCAGCAGCTACCCCGTGGACCCCAGCGCTGAACTCTTCCAAACCTCACGGTGAGCATATATATCCCCTTCCCCTTCTCACCTCCAATTTCCTTGATCCACACCAAGTGGCGCCGTGGTTCTTTTTCTCCTTATCCTATATAGTATTATAAATAATACTTGGTTTCCTATCCTATGTATAAATAAACACATGTGTGATATATTTGATTGTGGATATAACCAAGAAAAAGTATAAGTATAAAGCACTGTCTGAGTGTTAAAATAGAAAGGTAAAACCTGTCTGACTAAAAAAGACACAAGATCAAAGACTAATTTATCTAAAGGTTGGGAGGGCGATGTATCTGCCATACCGACGTTCCTGTCCTTTTTGAACAATAATGATTTGAATCTTAGATTCACTCATAATCATGATTCCACATCTATCAACTTTCTTGACCTCAGATTAATCTCTAAAACTGGGGATATCATTTGTTCAGAAATTTATCACAAACCAGTATCTGGTAACACCATATTGCATGCTACCAGCTGTCACCCTAAACACACCATTTCTGCAATACCAATAGGTGAGCTGACACGTGCTAGGAGAAACTGCAGCCTAAAAACAGGATTTGCTAAAGAAGAATCTATCATATGTCAGAGGTTGAGGGAACGTGGGTACAGAAATTGGACACTGGAAAGGGCCAAAACAATAGTCGGAACCAAAAATAAGGACTCCTTCCTGTCCATCAACAAAGACAGTAAAACAAATACCAATCAAACCAAAAATTCCAATATCCCCAGCTTGGTATTGCAATTCAGTAACCAGTTTGATATCATCAAAAATATGGTTCTAAAATACATTCCTCTTCTTTACGAAGATTCCAAACTAGAGAAGGTTCTGGAAAATGGTTGTAGAGTGGTATCTCGAAGAGCACCAACCCTGGGTAACATGCTGTCCCCCTCACTCCTAACACTAAACAACTCAAAACCTACATGGCTAGCACACAAAGGCTTCTATAAATGTGGTACCAACCCATGTAAAGTTTGCACCTTCTCTAAAATTACTAAACAATTTTCAAATTCCACGGAAACCTCCAACTTTCCAATTAAATCTTATATAAACTGCAACAGCGATCACATAGTTTATATCATTGAATGTACAAGTTGCAATTTAAAATACCTGGGTTGCACAACTAGGAGATTTAAATTCGCATTTTAGAGCATTTAGGATACATAAGAAACCCAGCCTTCATAAATATATCTAACGTAGCCAGACATTTCATCACTTGTCATAACAGAAATGTTAACTCTTTTCATACATATGCCATTGAGAAAGTCAGAGGCACAATTAGAGGAAGAGATCTCAAACATCTCCTTTTAACCAGAGAAGCATTTTGGATTTATAATCTAGAAACCCGATTCCCACTGGGTCTAAATCTCAAAAAAGAACTGATGTTTCATTATTAAACATTTCAGGTCTTTTCAGTGTCTTTCCGTTCATATACACATGCCACAATAAATGGTTGTAACCTATGTACCTCACAATAGTATATGTATCTCTGAATAAAATAAATACAAATATGGTCAAGTCACCTACATATGCCTAAATTTTGTCTTCGTCCTCAACAGAATAAATAGTAACAAATACAATCACTTTTTGATACAATAGAGTAACCGCAAACAACATTTTACATATAAAACAAGTTTTCCAAGATATATACTCCATAATAAACAAAGTTCTCCTAAATGAAACAAGTGGAAACACAGCTATATATTTATACAAAAAAATTCAAACTATGTTTTCCTAAACATATGTACAAACACACGTATTTTCTCATATGCAACTATTTAAAATTTACAAAGTATTCTACTTTTATCATATTCATTCATTAATTTCAGTCACTAGCCTTCTTCAGAGATATATAAACAAATATTTCATAATTATTAGTTAAATAAAATGGCATAAAGGGCTAATATATGAACTCGTATAGAACACAATTCGATTCACCATACAAACAGATCGTCTTCTATTAGGCTATTCCTTATTTTCGAACCGTTCCTACGAGAGCTTGCCATGAATATTTGTCCAACTAAATAATTCATTTTACCAAATAAATCTGTTTTAATGAATAAGACCAATTTCACATTAGGCATTCCGTGTGAACAAACGCTCCTGACCCAGAAATATGCGATCTGCATTTTTTCCGTTCTAAATTCACAATCTATCTCCCTGATATATTTTAATTTACCAATCCAGACAATAGCTATGTTTGGGGATACATAAACAAATATTTCATATCATGTAATCTCCAATAATCTAGCATATGCTCTGAAAATATCAAATCAGGCAGAACCTGATACGTATAACGATATCTGGATTGTCTCTGTCTCTCTTCTCTGCTTCGTCGGCAAACAAACTCCATAATTAAATATTGTATTGATTATTATTAGAACCTACTACCAATACTTTACTATTCTAGACAAATTTCTATTATTATTTATCTCTTTGAATTAATTAAACAACATACTTGAAATTTACTTACGTCTGAATTATCTGTAGCCACTCCTTGCCTGGAGAAATCCACCAATCACTGATATCTAATCAGCAGCTCTCTTCAGCCGATAACGTTGCATATAAATGAGACAGACACATAGGGCTCTAACATCTTTTGCCATGATTAAGAACACTGCACGTGTTCGAAACGCGTAGGCTCGGGTATTCACCCGCACTACTCTTTGCCTTGAGACTGCGTCTCTGCTTCATTTTTAAAGCAAAGAGGCAGTTACTTGACAAACAGTGCTACAAACCATTATGGGGGGATCCGACAGCTCAATTCTTGAGTGAATATAATTTAATGATTTCAGAAGCTCTCACAGTGGGAGCGATCACTCCCAATGAAAAAAGCTTTCTCTCCATCAAGGATCCTAGGGTTTCCACCTTTTACATGCTCCCCAAGGTTCACAAAAATCTTGTGAACCCTCCAGGTAGGCCTGTCTCTGGTGTGGGAAATCTCACGGAAAAGTGCAACAAGTGGCTTGATAATGAACTCCGTGATATTGTGTCCAACTTACCTTCCCACACCAGAGACACTATGCAAATACTTAAAGAATTGGATGGAATCAGTCTCAACCAAGATGAAATTTTAGTAACCTGTGACGTGGAAAGCCTTTATACCAGCATTAATCACTCTAGAGGTTGTTTAGCGGTAGACTACTATCTATCTAGAGACTTGAGTCTGAACCCTGTGAGGAAGGACTTTATTCTTCAAGCATTGAGATTTATCCTCACACGGAACTATTTTATATTTGATGGGCGGTTTTACCTGCAGATTAGGGGCACGGCGATGGGAGCAGCTGTGGCCCCTACATTCGCTAACATCTATCTTGGTTGGTGGGAAGAGGCAATTGTTTTTTGTGATGAGCTAAAAATCCTGACGGATAGTGTCTGTCTTTGGAGGCGTTTCATTGACGACATATTCGTCATATGGGGGGGTTCCGTTCTGGATTTGGAAAATTTCATTGATAAATTGAATGACAATGAATTTAATCTGAAGTTGACCCTTGACTATAATCAGCAGTCGATTCCGTTTTTGGATGTCCTCATTTACACAGATTCAGAGAGGAATCTACATACGGATCTTTACAGAAAGGTGACTGCCACCAACAGCCTATTAGCTGCTGAAAGTGCACACTCAAAAAACACAATCAGGGCAATACCAAAGGGGGAATTTTTGAGATTGAGACGCAATTGCTCAACCTTTATCAACTTCAAAAAACGAGCAGTTGAATTGAAGGCTAGGCTGCAGGCGAGACACTATTCTAATCGTAACATCAAGGAGGCCTATAACATAGCATTAAGAACTAACCGTGAAGAATTGCTCACTTCTAAAAAGACACAATCTGTGAAAGCTGTCACAACTTGTGAATTTCCAACACAGCCTAGATTCATCACAGACTACCATGCAGACTGGGACAGTATGATGCAGATCATAAACAAACATTGGCATGTACTTAAATCTGACCCTAATCTTAACACAATTTTGGGAGAGAGGGCCCTTTCAGGGTATCGCAAAGGAACCAGTATTTCGAATCTTCTGGTTGCAAGCCATTTCACGCGGGGTGAAGGTAACAGGAGGGTCCAAAATGCAGGGTTTTTCCCTTGCAAGCTATGCAAGGCGTGTAGAATTTTGACCACAACCAAGCAGTTCACTGATGGTTTTGGAGTACTGTATAAGATCAAAGAACATATGAATTGTGGCTCTGAAGGAGTTGTGTATTGTTTGGAGTGCCCCTGCGGCTTGAGGTATGTGGGTAAAACGATCAGAGCACTCAAAATACGTATGGGAGAACATATCAGGACAATCGTAAATTATGACAAAACTGAGAGAGAATGCAAATTCCAAAATAAAATATTCACACCCACTCCAATTGCCAAACATTTTAAAAAGAGACACAATCTGGAATGGCAGACCTTGAAAGGTTGGGCCATTTGCAAACTCAATATGGGTATTAGAGGGGGCAACCTCGATGAGGCCCTATTGAAGAGAGAAAGCGAGTGGATATTCCGTATGAATTCCGTTAAACCATCTGGTTTAAACGAAAATTTCAACTTTGGTTGCTTCCTTTGAACCCGGAACTATCTAGGATCTCTGATAAGGAAGATCTTTAATTATTTAATTATGAACCTACTGAGCTTTATACCCATAATTTGTACCTTGGGATACATACCGAATTATTAACATAGTTCAGTACTATGGATCTATGAGTTTATCCTTACCCGATATGGTTATACCCATTGACAGTAGTCTCTTTTTGAAACTCATTGATTTTCTCGTCTCACCCATGGTTATGAGTGATTGAGATTGATCTTTTTAGTATTATAAAATGACTAATGGACTATATTTATGCAATATGTTCTGGCATTATCCAGGGATGGCTTATGGTGATGATTTTTGTCATGCATTTCCCTTTCCCCTTTTCTCCCTTCCACCTTTTCTGTCACATCGTTATTACATTCACATTCAAACTATCGATCCTGCAGTATAACACTGTGTGTACTCTAATTATATATTATAGTGTCTGGATCTAACTTCTAACTTAGCTTCTTGTTACAACTAGATAGGTTTGAGCTTGGGCAATGTTATTCTAACATGGATACAATCCTGGAACTAAACGGAAGTATCATGTTGCACTGTTACTTTGTCTCCACTCCTAAACTGTTTGGATTGGTCACCATTCCTGTCAATCAGGATTTTTTTTGCATATCTGGCCTCTGATTCCGGCGGTCACCACCCCTGGAAGAAGCCGGAAGTACCGGCGAAACGCGCGTCGGGTGTTCTTTTAAATACCACTGTCAATGTTGGATGCTTAATATTGCTCCGTACTGCCTACTAGCAGTTCTATTCACCATCTACCCTGCAGAATATCTGCTTTAGTTAGGGACAATGGCCTGCCGAGGCTGCACGCTGAGCAGCTGATTTAGTTTGCTCTGCACAGGGGAACGGAGCCGAGCTGTGTCTGAGTAAAGTCCGTACACAGACAGCTGATAGCGGCTCTCCTTCCCCCAGCCCTCACCACGTGTGTGTGAATGACCTGGCAGCTCAACTTACATAATAAATAATAAAGAAACTGTGCTTCAGTATACTAACTGCCTGACAGGCAGAGTACTCACCCCTGCAAGGCACTGGAGCTCGTTGTTCAGGCACACTGCCTGTGTGGCCGCCCGTCCGGGAGCACGGCCGATCTGTTACTCCCCCTTGCAGAGTTGTCACAGCATAGCAGTTTCAACTCTGCTATGCCGAGATACACATACATGATAACACACAAGCTGTGATTCGCAAGTCATTGACTGCCTGACAGGGCAGAGTATTTGCTGATACATCATTCACAGGTCACTATCTAGGCAATTCAACAGTGCTGTCACTTGTTGTGTCTTGTTCCTTCCTACTCCTGTGTAGTTGCTGGCACGCAGCAGTTTCGACTCTGCTGTGTCGTGTCTGCTCACACAGGATATTTGTGCATGCAATCTATGCAGTTATATGCATGTACATGGAACCCATTGCAGCAAGATTGATGTAGGGGTTTCCCCATCGCTGGGCTTTATCTACAGCCCGTTGGAGGAACCTTAATAATAATTTTTTGCTTGCAATTGACTGTTTTCTCACCAACACTGAGAGGTCAGTCGTCTATATAAATCAATATACTACTACAGAATTGGAGCAATTTAATTTAGACATAATTTGTCATATTGTGCCAATCTAGGGGACTTTGGCGCAACGTAAATTACATCCAACATTGTTTTTAATAACAATTTAATAATAAAGTATTTTTTATTTTTTATATCTATGAAACACACTACTTTTCCCACTCCCCCTGTTCCTTCAATCATACAATAAAAGTGGGAACAATCTTTCCTTTTTGAACTTCATCCAGCGCTGGATCATCTCTCCTTTTTTCCTGTACTACATACCGCGGGCCGTCGCGGGGATCCGAGCGAGATATCTGGAGACGCAAAACCGGTGAGCTGGAGGTTTCCTCCCTTCTCTATAGAAAAGTTAGTATGCCTGGCATGTCCCTCCCCATATAATTATATTTCGCTACACTTATAATTTGTTGTAAACTCTTTGGTCCTTCCCTAAAGTAATACTTGTTTGCCTTTGCCTTTAGGGTTTTAGTGCACAGATCATACAAGGGTTAATTCACAAATGTACAAGGCAGCCAATGTACAAGGCGAGCAGTACAGTTACAGCATATGTAAAGATTAAGAACTATTCAGAAAGAGATTATTTAAGCAGAAAGGATAACAAATATAATCATTATTTTATATATAGATTGGATGGTGATACCAGGCATATGGAACTAAACATAGGTTGGGAAGATAAAAGCATTGCAAGATGAATCAAGGTCATTCCTAAAGTTCCTCTAAGGTGTCAGATTTTCACATGTAGTGTATTTGATCGGCTTTATGTATCAAATGAACATGACTAGGAGAAATTTGATACAAATATACAGTAATGGTATCTTGGCAGCTGTGAATAAAAATGTAGGGCTTTCTTTCTTTCTCTGGTAATTTTGACAGTCACTAGATAGAATAAGTGAAATGGAAATTATGTATCAGTCAATATTCTAGATTTGACATAATTATGGACCCCAAGTTGTTGGTTCTGGTACACATTGGCCACATATGAAGATTAATTTCAGATTTTTCACGTCTGTTTAGGTTTTACAATTTTATGTGGCATGACAGATAGAACGGATAGAATTGTGTATGCAGTTTTAATCCAATTAGATGGTACATGTACGTATCTACAGTATATATAAGCACTGAAAACTGTCTCATTATATGAGTTGTACCACCAGCTTTTGTTTTTCCAGTTTTTTTCCCCCAGCATCCCATTGTAAAATGAGGTGGGGGAAATGGTTGCTCTCCTGTGAGCAGAATACATCAGTCCTAAAGAATAATTCTAGTAAGAGTAAGGCCACACAGAGCGGCCCTGACATGGTCGGAACGTGGCCAACAACCGCGCCAGCTCCATGTTCTGCGTGGCTGTCAAATACCCTGTTAATGGTCGTGCGTTATTGCAGGTAAAACGGCCCATTACCTGCAAAATCGTGCATTCATAGAGGTGCCTTTAGCCGCACGATTTTGCCGATAAAAGGATGTTTTACCCACAATAATGTGTGGCCATTAAAAAGGGCGTTTGAAAGCCACTCAGAACCAGGTGCCGGCGCAGTTATTGGCTGTGTCGCGACCGTGTCAGGGCCGCACTGTGTGTCTTTACCCTAAGAAAAATAACGTGCATGTGCAGGGTAGTATAGAAAAAATATGTTAAAATGGTCGTCCCAACTGGACAACTGGACAACTTTTTCTCTAAAGGAAGCTGCCCCAATGGCCAGGTTATTGCTGTGGACTAAGCTGTTGAAATGCCCAGTGAAGCTGCACATTTTCCCTGCAGTGTAGTATTACACGGTGCCTGTTCAAATAAATGGGTAATCATGTAAAACATGGCCACCTAATCCACAAGAATGATAGCTATTCTTTGTAGGTGCTCTCCACTCTATCTAACAGCAGTCGATACTAATCAGGGGATGGGGCATGGCGGTTTTTCCTAATTATAATGTGATGCCATTATGCTTTGTCTTGCGGTTACTTTCATTGTAGGCAGCTCCCTCACATACAAGCCACTTTTTTGCATTCTAATTAATATGGCGATTTTTAGCGCATTGTTAATTTCCAAGAATGTAAAATGATTTCTCTGAGGTAGTAATCATTTCTAGGTTACTACGATAAGTAGACCATAAACACAGCAGGACATCATAAACTTGGCTCAAGAACCTCACAGTGCAGATCACACTCCTCTTTCTGTAAGTAAATTGTCCTATTTTTATGGACCACACTAGAGCGATGACAGGCATGCAGCCAACTGAAATGAGAGGAGTTATTTCATTACTGATTATCCAATATGCACTGCCTCATTTCACAAAGTTGGAGTCTGCTCGTGTTGTTAGTAATATTGCCGACTTCAGGTAGATGATTAGATTTTAAGTTATTTTTATTATTATGATGATTATTATTATTTTCAAGTAAATAGATGGGAGTAAAATTACAGAAAATGCAGTTTTAATAAGACATGCATAGAAGAACAGCAATTGATTGTCTACGCTGAAGTTTAGTAATTTCACAATTTACTCGAACATTTTTGCTATAAAAATACATTTGTTTAACTTAAAGGGTATGTCTTATTACAGGCAACTCTTTTAAGATAAGAGCCACTGTGGCGATCAGCTAATTGTTGTGGGTTTGGCTCCTGACACTCTGGCAAATAGCTCATTTTGCCAAGGGAAGTAGCCATTAGCTGCTATAAATATAGAGTATTAAAAACTGACATTTAAATGAATGTAACACATGAATAAACTGGGTGCACAAGAGCACAGAGGAACTCCCTTTAAGAAGTGCATGTGCCCTTTTAGGTTGTTAAAAGGAGACAACCCCTTTAATTACAGGTTCCTGGGGGAATGACGCAAAACGCTTACAATGGCCCCCAGAATAAAGTTAACATGTTGTTTTAATTGCATTTTTTTTATAATATAGTAGGAATATTATGAACAGATTGTTTTACATCATTTAATAAAACTGCCATTTGTGCTAAAGTCCCCTCATCACATAAGAAGACATCAGCATTATAAATGACACGTGGTAGGTTAGGCCCCGATTATAGATTTTTGTTGCAAATTTTCCACAGCATTTCCTCAGCAAAATCTGCACTACATAGAAAAGGGTGAAATCAGTGATCAACAGAATCAGTGAGAAACATTATGAGCATGCTGGGGATCAATCTCTGTATCAAGGCATGTCTTCCTGTGTTCTACCTGTCTCCTCTGTGAGAGAGTGTGTGTTTATTTCTTTTAAAAAAAAAAATAAACGCCACTTTTTTTTAGCAATATGACAACATGCCTAGAGACAAGCACCACATTCATAGCACAGTAGTTTTTGCAATAACCATAATAATAAGCATTATTTCAACAATTATTGCATTAAAAAGCAACTAGGAAAGACTGGGCCCCATAGCAAACTTTTGACTGGGGCCCCCCTCTGCTGGGTATCACACAACCCCCCCCTTGTAGATAGTGCCTCCCTATAGATTCCACCACACAGCGCCCCCTATAGATAGCACCATACACAGCCCCCTGTAGATAACGCCATACAGCCCCCTCTGTAGATAACGCCATACAGCCCCCCTGTAGATAACACCATACAGCCCCCTCTGTAGATAACGCCATACAGACCCCCTCTGTAGATAACGACATACAGCCCCCCCTGTGGATAACACCATACAGCTCCACAGGATAGGGGATACATGTGTGATCGCTGGCAGCGATAAGGAGAACGGGAAACCGAAAGTTCCCCGAAGTTCTCCATGACTAACCTCAGACTTCCGGCGTCTGCGCAGTTCAATAAAAATGAAAGGAGCGCTGGTCACACATGCGCACAAGCGCGACCGGCGCTCCATTCATTTCTACGGAGCTGCCGACACAGACCCCGGAAGTCCGAGGTTTGTCATGGAGAACTTAGGGGGGACTTTCGGTCCCCCGTTCTCCTCATCGCTGGGCGTCCCAGCGATCCCACATGTATCCCCTATCCTGTGGATAGGGAATGCATGTCTTTTGTAGGAACAACCCCTTCAGTGGCGTCGCGCTGTAGCAGCCATAGCGGCTGCTAGCGGAGCCTGCGGCCATGGGAGGGGGCCGTGCCAGCGGGTGCCACGGGCCCCCTCATGCTGCAGGCCCCGTAGAAGTCGCTACGGCTGCTATAACGGTAGTTACGCAACTGCGTATAGGTTTGTACGGCGTAAAACTACAGCTCCCAGCATGGCTGGAACAATGGTAAGGATATGCTGGGAGATGCGGTTTCACAAAAAAAAATCATACCACCCATCATCTCGCTGCAGATCATACAGTAACTACAATACTGATTAGAGGCAGAATAAACATTTACATTAAGTGACTCACCGGTGACGTCTCAGATTCTAGTTCTTTTCTTCTCCCTCCGGTTCAGACATCTATGATGGATTTCTCCCGGCCATGACCCATTTCTGCAGTTTTCCGTTTAGATGTCTTCAGCTTCTCACTTTTAAAACATTTCTGCACCTATAAACAAAGTTAAAATTCTCAACACATCTAAATATAACTGTCACACACACACACCGTGCCCCCTGTAGCTATCTACATAGAAGCCCCAGTAGATAGTGCCCACATATGGACTCCAGAGCTGCAAGGCAATAGTGCTAACCACTGAGCCACCGTGCTGCCCTACATATAGCTTCCCCTATAGTTAGTGCTCCACGTATAGCCCACCTCTGTAGATAGTGTCTCACATATAGCTCCCCCTGTATATAGTGTCCCACATATAGCCCACCCCTGTAGACTGTGCACTACATATAGCCACCCTGTTACTAGTGCCCCACAGGTAACCCACCCCTGTATATAGTGTCCCACACATAGCCCACCCCTATAGAAAGTACCCTAAAAAATAGCTCCCCTATAGATAGTGCTCTACATATAGCCCACCCCTGTATAGTGTCTCACATATACTGCCCCACATATAGACCCCCCTGTAGATAGTGGCCCACATATAGACCCCCCTGTATATAGTGCCCCACATATAGACCCCCCCTGTATATAGTGGCCCACATATAGACCCCCCCTGTATATAGTGCCCCACATATAGACCCCCCTGTATATAGTGACCCACATATAGACTCCCCTGTATATAATGGCCCACATATAGAGCCCCCTGTATATAGTGGCCCACACCCCCACATATAGACCCCCCTGTATATAATGGCCCACATATAGAGCCCCCTGTATATAATGGCCCACATATAGAGCCCCCTGTATATAGTGGCCCACACCTCCACATATAGACCCCCCTGTAGCTACTGCCCCACATATAGACCCCCTATATATAATAGCCCACATAAAGACAACCCCCCTGTAGATAGACACCCCCATTATAGATAATGCCATTCACATTTTTATGAGGAAAAAAATAAATAAACTTGACGTACTCACATGATCCCGTTCCCACGCTGTTCACTGGCGATGCAGACATGCTCTCTTCTGAGCATGTCTGCAGGAGCTGAACGAGCGTCCTCCAATGACGCTGATTGGCGGGGCAGAATGGCTTGCCCCGCCAATCAGCACCTTCCAAGCATGGAAGCGGCGCGATGATGTCATCGCGTCGCTAGCCAATCAGTGTCATTGTAAGGCACTGGATGGTCAGGCACGGAACATGCCCGGCCATTCAGTGCTAATACATGTATTTGGCTGCCGCTAGCACTGGGGCCCCCTCCGGGGCTAGCGACACCTACAGGCATGAGAGGGCCTGTGTAAGGCTCGGCGGCACGGGCCTCACAGTAGCGGCGCTACCGCTGTAGCAGCCATAACGGCTGCTAGCGGCGCCACCGGGAATTTGGGTGGGCGTGTCGGCTGGCGGCACGGGCCCCCTCAAGCCCCGGGCCCGGTAGCAGCCGCTACTGCTGCTACCGCGGTAGTTACGCCACTGCTTTATACATATATTGTTCTTTATATATGGAAATTTAACAAAGTAATTTGTTGAAAGGCTCAGTATTTCTTCTTCTTCTTCTTCTTCTTCTTATTATTATTATTATTATTATTATTATTATTATTATTATTATCATGGGTTTACTAAATGCTTTAAAGGGTGATTCCCAACTTTTTTTTTAAGTAATTCATTTATATATGAAAACAGTAGTAATTTTCACCCCTGGCCGCAGTCATTCCCATCTCAATACTTCTCATGGCTCCTTCTGTGTTCTCTGCTTCTCGTTCCCCGGCATTTCCTGAAATGCTCACCCATCTCTCTCTTCATCACTAACTCTGTGGGCGCTCCTTCCTGATGCGGCTATCATAAACTTCTGATAGCAGTATGCGGCTCACAAACAACGTTGTGCCGAGTGCAAACTGAGAGAACGCTTTCCCAGAAACCCTGGAGCCGTCTCTCACAAGAGAAGGTCATAGCTGAAAAACGCTGCACTGCATAAAGAAGAAGGTATTTAGAGATATTAATAAATTTACCCCCCCCCCCTGGACACTTGTACATAAAAGTATATTTTGGGATTAACCCTTTAAGTATTAGGATGCAGTTATAGCACTGACTGAAGGAGCAAGTTGACTTTTTGGCCTTTATAGATAGCAGTAGCCAAGTGAAATAATCAGTTTCTTGTCAGGAAAGCCGCAAAACATAGATCTCAATTTCAAAGTGGTGTTTGTTTATGGAGAAACGAGATGTCTTCGCTCTGACACTGTCCAATCAGCTACGGACAGTGTCAGGGCGGCTTGCGATGTGTTGCCTCCCACAAGACACACAGCCTGGTGGTTCTGCAGAGAGCGCTCTCTCAGTCTGTGTGTGTTCTCGCGGCTGCAATGGCTAGATCTCTTATCTTGACTTTTTCAATTACTTTTCAATGGCATTTGTTGTGTGATATCATGCTGCAGCAAGTTATCAGAATCAAGTTAAAGATGGCTACATCTGTATGTAGGGCACGCCGTAAAGGGGGGCTATATGTAGAGCACAATCTACAGGGGGCTATATGTAGAGCGCTATCTACAGGAGGCTATATGTGGGGCACTATCTACAAGTAGGCTATATATGGGGTACTATCTACAGGGGGGCTATATGTAGCGCGCTATCCACAGGGGGCTATATGTGGGGCACTATCTACAGGGGGGCTAAATGTGGGGAACTATCTACAGGGGGCTGTATGTGGGTACTATCTACAGGGGGTTACTATGGCACTATCTACAGGAAGCAGTGTGTGTGTGGGGGACACAGTGTACAGTGCTATTATAATCAGGAACACAGTGTATGGTGCTATTATAATCAGGGACAGTGTATGGCGCTATTATAATTAGATGTGCAGTGTATTGCGCTATTATATTTAGGTGGGAAGTGTGTGGCACCATTTATATACAGAAATGATGGTTGTTATATACTGGGATGATGGTTGTTATATACAGGGATGATGATTGTTATATACAGTGGTGATGGTTGTTATATACAGGGATGCTGGTAGTCCAACCATCATCCCTGCATTAACCCCCATCATCCATGTGTATACCAGCCATCATCCCCTGCATATACCATCATCCCTGTATATCCCTGCATATATCAGCCATCATCCCTGTTTATAACCCCCATCTTACCTGTATATACTAGCCAGGCTGCTTTATACAGAGATGATAGGGGTTATATACGGGGATTATGGGGGTTATATACAGGGATGATGGCTGGTATATTTAGGGATAATGGGGGTTATATACAGAGATGATGTGGGTTATATACAAGGATGATGGCTGGTATGTAATTAGAACGCGCCTCTTCAGTTGTAAACATGTGTTAGGGGGGCCCACTGGTTTCGGGCCCACTCAGATATGTCCCCCCCCCCTGTGCTAAACCCATAGCTACGGCTCTGCTGTGAACCCATTACTGATGTCATTAGTTTCCTAAGGCAGAAGGAGCTGGTAGGGAAGTTGAGAAGGCATGATCTGTGTCTTCACAGCATATATCTATATTTTTTATATTCTCTGATATCCGTGATCTAATGGACAGTTACTGTTCATAGTAGCATATTTAGTGTGTTTGAGAAAGCAATATGTTCATCAACCATAAAACCCCAGTTATTTTATGGAAGGCAAAATGGGCCCAGTAAAGAACAATTTGTTCTAGAGTGAAAAAATTCCTTCCTGAATCTTAGTGACATTGCTATTGATTCCGTCAAAACAACGGAAACCTTACGGTGACAAACAGAGACCATTTGCAACGGATGTGCTCCAATTGAAATCAATGGTAATGCAAAAGGAAATCTGTGGTTTCCATTTGTTTCAGTTCAGGTTCCGTTTCTGGGTTCCCCTGACGGAAAGCCTAGACGGAAACCCATGAACGGAAGCCACGATGCAGATGTGAACAAACCCTAATACAGCAAAGGAATGATTTTACATTTTGAGATTGAATCACACTTTTTATTGCAAGCAGTGGGTATATGTGGCCTGTGGCTTGTCTCCTGGCTTTAATAGGGGCCATTTACATATTAACAGTATATAAAGTTATTACATCACCCCAAACTCAGCCTTTTCTTTTCTAAGGGTGAGTAAATTTGATTTTGACAATCTTTCTTTAATCCACTTATTTATTTGGCTGACTTTCTTTGAACTTGATCCAGCTGCCCCATATGTTTTCTATAAACTTATATCCAAGACAGTATTACATATTTCTTCTCTAAAAGCAATGCCCCTTCTAATATAAAACAACATTTTGTTAGCTTAAAAAGGCCATACACAATAGATAAAAGTTGACCAAACCCAACAGACTATCCAATGTGCAAGGCAGTCTCCGACTGGTGGATTTCAACATGCATAAACCTTTGATCCTTTGTTCCCATGGAAGATGAGCCGCTGCTAGAGGGGTCTGGGAATCGAGCATGCAAGTCTATGGTGGAGTCATTCAGCCTACAGTTATCTTAAGTGTATTGTCACCTTTAGCATTTAATACAGCAGACTGGCATTGAGCGCTATCATTTAGTTTATTGATACAATGATCTGTATAAAGGATTATGCTGGGAATATGCATATGGCTACCTTGAGCCCCAGTAATAGTAAAAAAAATAAAAATAAAAGCAGTATAGAAATACTAATATTTGACCAGTCTTTTCTAGTCCTATAAACGGTTATGCCTCCTCTAAAAATGTCTTTGCAAAGGTAGCATGCTACAATCTTTTTTATTTTCTTGGTTTCGTGCGGAAGCTGGCAGACAAAAAAAAACCTTTGTATGAAATCAAGCTGATGTGCATTAATGAGTCCTTAAGGAGAAAGATGAAATTTACGCTTAATTTGTAACCGTTATTTGTGTATACTATTCATATACCAAATGCTATACTACACGTTTTTGCCACTGCCATAAATGGCAAAATGTTGAGGATTACTTTTTACCTATAAAATCAGAAAGATATTGGCTCCACATCACGTTGGTGTTATAAGAAAGCCCTTTCTGCAAAAAATTGAATTACCTTTAGAATGTGGCATTTTAAAAGGTGACATTTCACCCTGGTCATCAAGGCTCAAAAAAACCATAGCCATGAGTTAAAAAAAGAAAGCACTTGTGTTTTTTCGTACGTGTCTTGTAATATTTTAAGTATTTAGGGGTTATTCACAATTGGTTCTCTCCTATTGAGACCTAGCTGCTCAAAACAGTTCATGTGACTTTTTCATTCTTGAAAGTCTTGTAACGTTGATATTTTTTCTTTTCATTGGAGTTTCCATAATAGGATTTATTTTTCTTTTCAACAATCAGCTCCAGACCATGTCTTTTTCTACCTATAGGTACGGAAATTCTAGTCGTTTTTTGTCTGTAATTTATTTATTTATTTATCTCTTCTCTCATGTGATGAGAACAGCAAACATATGGCCACCTGCATAGCACATACCAGTTATACTATGATGAGTAATGTATGAGTATGTATATTGTCTTCCAACATTTTTTTTTTTTTACAAAATCTTTTTATTAATATCACATAGGAAAAAGAAATGTAACAAACATTAGAAAGGCAAATGCAAATTATTAGGAGAGGCAGCCAAGGCCCAAAATTCCATAAGTAATAAAAGGCGCTTATCTAGGCACCGCATTGGTATTGGTGTCTCTACATTTCAACCAGTGCCAAGCTGTAGGATGATGTTATAAGCCCATCTGGAACTATTAAACACATAGGACATTCAACAACCAATCTCAAACTATTTAAAGTTGTGTCTTTTCAGGAAATAGATCAGGTGATAAGAAAATAGTAAGGAGGTGACGGTAAAAGTCCCTTTCATATTGTGAGGAGTTGATACCATCTTGTATTTTGTCCAATGGAAATTCACAGTTAATCTAATATGTCTATCAGTAGAGTGTGTAGAAAATTTTTCTAGTGGGAGATTGTTTTTACCATTTCATATATACATAGTTTCCATCAAAGATAAATACACTAGTCAATCAAAAGCCATGTCATGTCCGTGGCTGCGGTCCGTCAGGTTCACTCTCCCCCTGATGGCCGCAGCCATTGGTCGGCGAGCACTGGCACCAGTCTCCTCCTCAGGAGGCGCCAGCACTCACTTCCACTCACCTCGGCCGGGTCCCGTAGGATGCGCGCACATGCTTGTGCCCGCTCTTTAAGGGGCAGCGCGCGCACCGGACTTTAATGTTTTAATCAACCCATGAGTGCCCTGGGCTATAAGAGGGGTGCAGCACCCTGCTTCGATTCCTGAGCGTTGTTTGACATATCCTAGTTTGTCTAGCAAATGGTCTCCTAGTAATTTCCAATTCCAGTGTGCCCTGTTCCTGTATCCCTGGCTATCCTGTTCTAGTGCCGTGCTGTGCTGTAGTCGTGCCTGCTGCTCCATGCCTGATGTCTACCCACTGCCTAGTCCCAGCCGAGCATGCCTTGCTACTGTCTGAGCTGCCACAGGTACCTTATACGAACTGTGAAATGTGACATGCACCCTGTTGGCTATCTACCATACCGCCAAGGCGGTTCTGACCAGTGGGTCCACAAACTTAATGTGAAAGTAAAATAGTTAGTCTCCTGATCAGACCCTGTCTGTAAGGAGTAGTTTAGATCAATGTGTCTCGAAGTCAAGCCAGGTTTGATCTTTAGATCTATTATTTGTGGCCCATCTGTCCAGTTCTTTCAGACGAGAAAGCTTCACTAGCCATAGACCTATAGTTGGAGGATCCTGTTGTCTCCAGAATTGTTGTATGAGTAACTTTGCTGTGGAAAGCATTAGAGTAGGAAGATTGTCTTTAGATGGGGTGAAACCCGACTGAGGCAGCCAAAGGAGGACTAATCCTGCTGTGAGTTTGATATTTGATAATTACATTTATGTGGGATTCAATTTCTCGCCAGAAATGTAAAATTCTGGGGCATGACCGCCATATATACAGGATAGATTCAGTATCACCCAGGCATCTCCAGCACCTGTTAGTTGAAAGGAATCAAAGTATGTGGTAGTCTGGGGTACGATACCATCTTGTGATAGTTTTATAAGAATTCTCTTGGATGCGGATGCATCTGGAGAATCCATGAGCATGTGTCAGAACAAACTCTTATTCCTGTGGGGTTAAATTTAGCTGGAGGACTTTTTGCCAGCTCCTCAGAAAATGTTTTTTTTTTGTGATGCCACGTCTAATAAAAGACTGTTATAGACTTTAGGTAGAATTTTGTTTAGGGTGCTAGGTAGCAAAATGTAGTTCTTCAGCCAAGTAGGGTCTGCATCTGGAAAGGGGTACTTATTCTTAATGGGATGCCGGCACGCTCTGCTCTCTGCTTCCTCCTCCCCTAACTGTACCCGGAGGGTGCGTGTGCTAGTTCTTAAAGGGCCAGCGCACACACCAGTAAAAATGTCTCCAACATATCCTTGCACACTTTGACCCTTATAAGTGACCCTGCCCCTTTCCCCAGTGCCTGAACAAAGTTGGACAAACCTAGTGTTATCCTGCGAAGGTTCCGTATCCTGAGACGATCACCTATTGGTATCCTGTATCCCGAGTCTGTTAGCTATTGATATCCTGTATCCAGAGTCTGTTACCTGACGGTTTCCAGTACCCTCTGGGTGCTCCCAGCAATCCGGCACCAGCGCGCTTTCAGCAATCCGGCACCAGCGTGCTTCCAGCAATCCGGCACCAGCGTGCTTCCAGCAATCCGACTCTAGCTTGCTTCCAGTAATTCGGTACTCTCTACTACCACTATGGTACCATCTGCCTGTCTCTGCCTAGCTTCCATTTGGCCAGTAGAAACTCCGCCAGGACCATCTCAGGAGGTAGCTATCATGCCTATGGCCGCGGGCCGTCAGGCCCACTCACCTCCCGACGGCCACAGCCATGGATCTGCGAGCGCTGGCCTCAGCCTCCTACTCAGGAGATGCCAGCGCTCACTTCCGCTTACCTCGGCCGGGTCCCGTAGGATGCGCGCACACGCTCATACCCGCTCTTAAAATGCCAGCGCGCGCACCTGAGTTAAAGTCAAAATTAGCCCATGAGCCCCCTGGACTATAAGCAGGGCTGTGCCCCTCCCTGCAATGCCTGAGCCTTGTTGTCTTACCTTAAGTTTGTCTAAGCAAATGGTCTCCTATTGTTTCCCAGTTCTCAGTGTTTCCCGTTCCTGCTACCTGTAACTTGTGTCCCGTGCTATCCTGGTCAAGTGACGTGTTGAGCTGAAGTTGTGCTGTGCTGTAAACCACGCCTGGCGCCTGCCTGCTGCTTAGTCCCAACTGAGCCTGTCTTACTACTGTCCGAGCTACCACAGGTACATTATACGAACTATAGACTGTGACCTGTGTCCTGTTGGCCAGCTGACATACCGTCAAGGCGGTACGGCTCAGTGAGTCCACGTACCCACCGTAACAGTAGCGACCTGGAAGTCACCCTGCTGCGAAGACCAGATCCCTGCAGAGAGGTTAAAGGGTGAAGATCGGGCAGGCTGCTTGGACAATGCCCTTAGAGGTGGCCGTACGCCAATCCATGGGTCCACAAACCTGATGGTCGTTACAATGGTGCAGTGACATTTAAGGTTTCCGACTTATCCAGATTTATTTTAAAATTAGAGATATAGCCAAAGGTATCGAATACTTGAAGAATGAAGGGGAATGCATGGATCAGGTTCTTCATAATAAGAAGCATGTAACCTGAATGTCAACCGACTGTCAAATATGGAGTAAGAGTGCGTGTATCAACAAGGCTGGGGACAGCAGGCAACCCTAGCAAGTCCCATTCTTTATGAAAAAAGAGTCTGACTGTGCATTGACCAGAATTTTAGATGAGGGATTTGTGTATAATGAAAAAATGGCTATTATGAGGGGGAGGAGAAAATTAAATGTCTATTACCAAATGGATATACTCCCAGCTGACCCTGTCGCCCTTTAACATTTATTGATATTTAGTCTGTTGCATCCACTGATTGAATTTCTACATTTTGCACTTATGGTATAACTGTTATGATTCTCTGATGGGATAATTCTGTATATTTCACATCAATGAAAATTTTCTAAATGTATTTTCTGTAAAAAATATTTTGATAAATATCATACTCTGCTGTCAGAACCTGATAATGATTCTACAGAGATGAGTGGCACCTAATAAGAAGTTATTTTTCCTGTGCCAGTCACTGACTGATTGACATTTAGTGCTCTATTTATTTTTTTTAAATAGAGGTTCTGTGTCAGCAGTGTATTATACAGCTATGTGCCGTGCTACAAGAAATCATATTAAACACACTGCAAACACAGACCTTCTTTTTGAAAAGGCTGTGGGTGTTTAAATCAATGAATGGTAGACAAGTATCTTCTCTTCACTCTTCAAAAAGGGGTTTTGCAGAAGCTGACGTGTGCATTATTAAGAGTTTACCTACCACTATAAATTGTAAAGAATGTTACGTCACCTTGGAGATCTTTGTTGACTTCCAATATTCTTAAAATTCACAGTAGGGCATGTATTATCCCATATATAATGCTGCTGCTTAGAGATATAAGACGTTTAGTATGGTCTTTGCAAGCCTCATCAGCTAGACAAGGTACAAAATCAAGAGGGTAGTATCTGAGAAAATATTGCACCATTCCAAATAAATCACAAAGCCAAATTAGAGATTCCTGGCAAATAGTTTCTACTGTTGAAGCCATTCTAATAAGAGTGTTAAAGAAAAGAACCTGTCAGTGTGGATAATCCATATAGCAGCTTATATTAAGGAATATTAATGGTCTTTGCTCACTAGTCACTATCATTAATAACTGCACCCAGAAGACAACATGCAGAGAACATACTGTGCTGCAGCTAAAGAAGAAGAGAATTTCAGAACTTGTCCTACTGTTCAGGACATAATCTTACTGTATAATTCTCTGACTATGGAAGCCCCACTCATACTGCAGCAGGTGTAGTGACATTTAAAGATAGGGTTTAGACAGATTGGTAGCCAATGTTTCTCAAAGCAAGTGTACAACTCTAGGTGCTAGTAAATTTAAGCTCATATCTCAGTACAGAATTGTAGCTATGTTTCTTATATAAAAATGAAATTTATTTTGTTTAAAGCGTACCTCCAATGACATTTGCCTAAATATCATTTTTTGCACAGCCGAATAGAGCTTTTCACAAAAATTCTGACGATACCTATGTTATGCAGATAACTTCTTCTTAGCCCGAGATCCAGTGATTATACATGTAGGAGCACATAGTTACATAGTTACATAGGTTGAAGAAAGACACAGGTCCATCAGGTTCAACCTTTCTCAATAAATTACCCATCATTCATTACTTGATTAATTATAACCCTCAATGTCATTCGTAAATAAATAGGCATCTAGCCTTTTTTTAAATGCTGACATAGCATCTGCCGTCACTACCTCTTGGGGAAGGGCATTCCATAGCTTGACCACTCTAACTGTAAAGAACCCTTTTCTATATTGATGTCTGAAACGTCTTTTTTCCACACGCAATGGGTGTCCCCTTGTCCTTTGTAGAGTCCTTGGAAGGAACAGATTATGTGCTAGTTCTCTGCATTGACCACACATATACTTTTATATATATATTAATAAGATGTCTTTTTTCCAAGCTGAACAAGCCCAATTTTTCTAGCCTTTCATTGTAAGGAATACCTCCCATCCCATTTAATAATATAGTTGCCCGCCTTTGAACCCTCTACAGTTCTCCTATGTCCTTTTTACAATGTGGAGCCAAAAACTGATTTCCATATTCTAGATGTGGCCTTACAAGGGATTTATAGAGGGGAAATATTGCATTTGAATCCCGGCTCTTATCTCTTTTTTTATTAACCCAGAAATCGTATTTGCTTTTGCAGCTGCTGCCTGACATTGAGTGTTGCTGCTTAGCTTATTTGTTACCAGAATACCCAGGTCCTTCTCTTGTTCCGTTATCCCAAGTTTTATTCCATTTAATGTATATGAATTAATGCTATTATTGCGTCCTAAGTGCATTACTTTACATTTATCAACATTAAATTTAATCTGCCATGTTTTTGCCCATGCTGCCAGCTTATCTAGGTCTTTCTGTAATATTTTAAAGTCAAGCTGAATTTTAAGTATCCTACAAAGTTTTGTATCATCAGCAAAAACACACACCTTGCTATAAATCCCATCCACTAATTAATGCACACTATATATAATGTATGTGTGTAACGTAGATTTGGTGTGTATATGTATGTATGGGTAGTGTTGTGTGTGTATGTGTATATGTGTGTAGGTAGTGCTTGTATATATGAATGCGTGTAACGCAGATGTGTACAGTATGTGTCTGTTTAGTATTCGGTGTATATATATATATATATATATATATGTATGCGTGTAATGTAGATGTGGTGTGTATGTGTATGGGTAGTGTAATGTGTGAATTGGTATGCGTGTAATGTAGATGGGATGTGTGTATATGTAAATGGGTAGAGGGGTATTGGGATGGGTAGTGGAGTGTGTATATGCGTGTACTTTTATTGTGATTTGAGCAGAGTTGTGTGTGTTTCTGTTTGTGTGTAGTGTGCATTAGTATGCGTGTAGCTCATGGGTAGTGTTTTTCTATGTATAACGTTTATAACATTATTTTTAGTCTTATTTTAGTTTTAGTCTGTAAATGTTGTATTATCCATATGGTTCTGCCAATGCTAATAATAACAATAATAATAATAGTAATTATAATAATTATGAGGCTGATAATATTGATGTCATTTGCATTATGTTTGTGTAATTGAAGTAAAACGCAGGGAAAAATTAAGTTTCCCATTGTGATTATTCATTAGTGTGTTCTTCTAAATGTTTTATTGACCTTGTGTTGCTAAGTATGGCCAATTTTTTTCAGGCTGTTGCTTAGTAAGTACCAGTCGTGATTCTAACGCTCCTGTCAAAACTACTGGTATATCTCACCAGAGCTGGTGGCACACATTGATATGTGTCATGGTCACTAGTCCTTCATTACCCATTGTCCAAAAGGACAAAGATGAACGCCGATCCCAAACAATTGAATCACATCTAAATTATGAACGGATGTAAATCAATCTATTATACTGTAGCACATATGACTGAAAGCACATGTAAACCTGCTGTTAAGAAACCATGTGATCATCAAGACGAGTAGTAATATGTGATAAATAGTATGCAACACTTTGTACAGAAACTAAATGCATGAGCTGATTCTAAACTTTTGAATCCGGAGATTGCCTTCTAGGTTTGTATTCAGCAAAGTTTGCTCTTTTTTTTATACTACTCCAGTGGTCAATTGCGATGGGCTGGATATAAAACCTAGTGGGCAGATTTACTACTGTGTCTGCATCTAAGAACAGTTGTTAGCTTCACACTAGACACTTTTAAGTGTCTAAAATGGGGGTGTGGCTTAGCAACAAAGGGGCATGGCTTAAAATGTGCCAAAGTGCTCAAAACAAAAACTTAGCTTTCCAAGAGTTGGTATAAGGAAGAGAAAGGGTTTTAGGATGTCAAGTAAGATTTGCCAAATTTATGATATAGCATGCACCACTGTGATAAATTTCACGCATGTTCAGACTGCATGGTCTAAATTTATGCTGTCTAAATAGATAGCTTAGTAAATCTGCTCCAATGCGTTTAGAAATGAAAAAACAAAGTGGGTTACCTGATAGCCCCAACTGTAAAAGAGAGGTCCAATAATCAAATAAGCGCAAAAAAGTATTTTCTGACCACTGACACCAGATTTTAGGCCATGGGGCAACTGTTATGTTTGTTTGGCCACAAAGTGTAAGGAGAACAAACGGTGTATAGAGGAGTTAATTAATTCAGAGGAAACACAGTCTTTTAAAATTAACAGATGTGACACATGTCATGCTATGGGGGTTATTTATGGAATTAGGTGTACACTACATGTGCGTAAATTTATGTAGGACGTACAAAAAAGTTAAGAAAATGATTCTTGGGACACCTGCTATCAAAGCATTTTTTGAAAGTTCATAAAGGAGTTATAAAGGGAATGGAGCACTTTAGTCTGAAAATAATTCTGCTGGGATGGAAGAAAGGAGATTATATCAAGAAAACGTCCAGAGCGAAGAGTGAGTGGATTTTTAACTTGAACACTCTGCCTCATAAAGTGTTAAACAGGGAGTTTCTAACTTTCTCTACTAAAATGCAAAAATGTTGGAGATTTACTAATGTGATTGCGCCTAGACCTTGGCTAAAATGTGGTGCATAATGTCGCATCAAGTTTTAGACCTATTTTTATGATTTAATAGAACAGATGTTTATGCCTCACTACACCCTTTTCAAAAATGTCTCAAAAAGGTGGTGTGGCTTAGCAAAAAGTTGCCACAAAAACTGTAAACTTAACCAACCAAGTGGTGGTATAAGGCTACATTCGCACAAAGTGAAAAAAAAATGGCAATTAAAAAACTGATCAACTATCATTTTTTCTTGGCCATTTTACATCCGTGTGTCTCAAAATTTTCATCCATTTTCAGTATGTCTGTGTTTTAATGTTCGTTTGTCATCTATTTGCCATCCGTTTTTCAAGGCCTTAAAAAAAAAAAGGATGGATTTCACTTGTCAGGTTTTTTTTTGTCCCAACCCCCTGAAAACACCACAGTGCTCACTATAGATATAGACACATATAAAGTGACATAGTGCCCACATATAAAGTGTCAGTGCCCATATAGGGCCACAGTACCCATTGTAGATTGTGCCACAGTGCCCACATAGTACCACGGTGCCCACATATAAAGTGACATAGTGCCCACATACAAAGTACCAGAGCCCACATAGTGCCACTGTGCCCATGTAGATAGCACCAGTGACTACATAGCACCAAAGTGCCCACATAGTGCCACAGTGCCCACTGTAGATAGTGCCACAGTGCCCACATATAAAGTGCCACAGTGTCCACATATAAATTGCCAGTTCCCACTATAGATAGTGCCCACGTAGTACCACAGTGTCCACATATAAAGTGACATGGTGCCCACATATAAAGTGCCAGTGGCCACATAACTCCCTGTAGGAGCGGAATCCATCTGGTCGGGGATTCTGCACATAGACGTCTGTCCATACATGGATAGTGACATCAGGGGCTTTCTCTAAGAGTGGAATCCCCTGCCAGAGCAGCGGTCTTGCCGGGGGATTCCGTTACAGGAGTAGCCTCTGACGTAACTGTCCATATATGAATAGTGACGCCGGGGGCTTCTCCAGGAGTGGAATCCCCAGCCAGAGCAGGGTCTGGCAGCCGGGAAATCGGCTCCTACAGGGAGCTACTGTGGTGCTATCTACAGGGGAATTGCTCTCTACAGGCAGGGTGTGCTATCTACTGGGGGGGGGGGGGGGTTGGTGCTATCAGTTTTGCAAGGATTGATTCCTCAAAAATAGCAAGTAAAAACTGATCCATTGTCTACTATGAGAGCCGTCCGGCCATGAAAATGATGGCTGGTATTCACTGGCCGTTAAAAAAAGGGCTGTATGAATACACCCTCCGAACATTGTTCTGAAAAACTTCTGTATGACAGCCGTTATAAAAACGACCATCACACGACCGTTTTTCACTGTCGTGTGAATGTAGCCTAAGGAAGAGAAATGTGTCTAACATGTTTAGTTAGATACATTACATTTAACATACAGCGTGCACCACTGTGATAAATTTGGTGCATCTATTGACTGCCCTGTCTAAGTTTACACCGTCAAAATCTTAGACAACATTAGCACATCTGCCCTAGTATTTTATTGTTGCAAATACAGGTGTGGATGTAACAAGCTTTTTTTTTTACTATTATGAAAGGCAAAAAATTCAAAATGTAGGCAGCATTCTCAAATAGGTGAAAGAAAATAGAGCTAGTTATCCTTGGTGCACCAGGGCTAATGAAAGCTCTCTTTTTTTCACCTATTTGGGAGTGTTGCCTGCTTTGTGCATTTTTATCCATAAGGGATGACGGTCAAGACCCTGGGGCGTGTACCCACCCACTGTCACCGGTGCAGCTAGACTGTGGACTATTTTATTATGAAAGACAGTATTTTAGTAAGCAATTATAATAAAGCATTGCTTTTTATATACATTTTTTGTGTTTAATATTGAAATACACAAAGGACTATAATCACTTTTATTGATCCACTGAAATTACACTGCTTATTCAAGTAAATATCAATTTAATATGCCATAGATACCAGCGTGAAATCACAGGTGAAAAGTAGTCTATGTTGGGGGAGAGAATTCGAGCTGGGATGTCGGAGACAGATTAGAGAGGGGTCAGACTATATTGGTGTTGGGAAAAATAGAGAGGACTAGAGAACCGGATAAGAAGATCCTTTTGTTACAAAACAGCAATGAAAATAAAAAGGCCCAAATAATGTCAAATAATCACATTTCTGATAACAAACGTGGCAATTTGAAATGCAAGTTAAAGTGTATGTTCACAAATGCCAGAAGTCTAGCAAGCAAAATGGGGGAGCTGGAGGCCTTGGTACTAGAGGAAAATATAGATATAGTTGGTGTTGATGAAACATGGCCGGACTCTTCACATGACTGAACTGTAAATCTACAGGGTTTTACACTGTTTCAGAAAGATAGGAAAGGCGGTGGTGTATGTCTGTATGTGAGAAGTGATATGAAGGTGAGTGTGAAGAGATAATAGTGGGTGAAGATTGAGAGGAGGTTGAAACCTTGTGGGTGTAATTACAAAAAGAGGTAAACACTGAAAAAAAATATTTTGGTGTAGTCTATAGACCCCTGAATATTACTGAGGAGATGGAAGGCCAGCTATATAAACAGATGGAGTGGACAGCACAGTAGGGTACTGTAGTGATAATGGGAGACTTTAATTACCGGGATAATAACTGGCGTCATGGTTCCGCTTCAACTGCGAAGGAGAGACATTTCCTCAACCTGTTGCAGCAAAATTTTATGGGCCAGTTTGTGGAAGACCCGACTAGAGGTGAAGCTCTGTTGGATCTGGTAATTTCTAATAATGCAGAGCTTGTTGGGAATGTTAATGTTCGTGAAAACCTCGGTAACAGTGATCACAATATAGTTACATTTTACCTATACTGTAAAACACAAACCCAGGCTGGGAGGGCAAAAACACTTAATTTTAAGAAGGACAATTTCCCCAGGATGAAGGCTGCAATTCAGGACATAGACTGGCAACAATCAAATAATGGTCCAAATGATAAATGGGAAATCTTAAATTCCACTTTGTATAATTATAGTGCAAAATTTATTCCTTTCCGTAACAAGTATGAACGACCAAAATTAAACCCCACATGGCTTACACCTTCTGGAAAAAGGGCAATATATGACAAAAAAAAGGGTATTTGAAAAATACAAATCTGTGGGTACAGATGTAGCCTTTGTAATTTATAAAGAACTTAATAAAATCTGGAAAAAAGTAATAAAATCAGCAAAAATACAAAATTAAAGGAGGGCGGCCAAGGATAGTAAAACAAATTCCCACACATTCTTCAAGTACATAAATGCAAAAAGCCAAGGTCTGAACATGTAGGACCTCTAAATATTGGTAATGGGGAGATGGTCACAGGGGATCAAGAGAATGCAGAGTTATGAAATAAGTTCTTTAGCTCTGTATATACAACAGAAGAAAGAGCAGCTGATGTAGCCGGTGCCAGTGATGTTACTACATCAATTAATTTACTTAATTGGCTGAATATAGATATGGCCAGCGCGCACAAATAGGAGGAAGTCATCATCATCATCAACTGCCACGATTACCTGGTCTATAAGAAGGCCCCTGGCCTTCTAATCCTTGCCTGAGTGTTGTTAGTTTTCCCAGTCTGTCTTGCAAATGGTCCCTTAGTGTTTCCCGTTCCTGTTGTGACCCGTGCCTTGTTCCCCGTTCCTGTTTCCCGTGCTGTTCCTTAGTATCAAGTCGTGCCATGTCCTGTGTCATCTGCCATGTCCGGAGGAATCCACCACGTCCTGTGTCATCTGCCACTTGCGGAGGAATCCGGCACGTTCTGTGTCATCTGCCACGTCCGGAGGAATCCGCCACCTCTGGCGCAACTTGCGGCTCCTGTGTCATCCGCCACGTTTGGCGCTATCTGCTGCACCCATCTCCATCTGTGCCAGAGCTGCGGCCACCGTCTGGACTATCCAGGTACCCTTGTGCGGGACATTGTATTTCTGGGGTGTCCTGTTGTTTGGCCAGCTGCCTCCCCGCTACGGCGGTACGCCTAGTGGGTCCACTACCCGCTTCGTGACACAACCTCATTTGTGTTTATGAGGAGGCTTCCTAGACAATGGGGCCACTGTGGATATAGTGGGGAGAGTCACTTGTTGAGAAGGATCTGGGTGTTCCTGTAGATCATAAAATAAATAACAGTGTCAATCAGGTGCTTCAAAGGCCAGCAAGATATTGTCATGCATTAAAAGCGGCATGGACTCCCGGGACAGGGATATAATATTACCACTTTGTAAAGCATTAGTGCGACCTCATCTAGAATATGCAGTTCAGTTTTTGGCTCCAATTCATAGAAAGGATGCACATGAGCTGTAAAAACTGCTAAGAAGAGCAACGAAACCAATAAGTGGCATGGAGAATCTAGGTTATGAGAAAAAATGAATAGCTATAAACCATTTAGTCTTGAAAAGAGATGACTAAGATGGGACATGATTAACTTATTTAAATATATAAATGGTGCATACAAAAAATATGGTGAAATCCTGTTCCATGTAAAAACCCCCTCAATTAACAAGGGGGCACTCCTTTCCGCCTGGAGAAAAAAAAGGTTCTATTTGAAGAGGCGACAAGCCTTCTTTACTGTGAGAACTGTGAATCTATGGAATAGTCTACCGCAGGAGCTGTCACAGCAGGGACAGTAGATGGCTTTAAAACAGGCTTAGATAATTTCCTACAATGAAAAAATATCATCTCCTATGTCATTGTGTATAAATTATTCCCATCCTTTTTCCCATCCCTTGGTTGAACTTTATGGACATGTATCTTTTTTCAACCGTTCTCCGGCTGGAGAACAGGACTTCCGGATAAACCCACTCACGAGGTTCTCCTTGACATATGCCAATATGGCCTGGGTTTCAGGACAGGAAAGAGGATAAACCTATCCACGAGGAGAACTTTCAGGCAGTAATTGAATAGGACAATCGTAGGGACAATGAGGAGGAAGGACCTCAGCCTTCTTCTTCCTGAAGATATCCGCGAAACTGAGGCATCGTGGACAGGACTGGACCAACCTGGAGCAGGCTGTGGTGAAAACATAGAGATCCCCACTGGAGGATATCTCCAGAATTCCAGTTGAGGACAGGAACATGTTGGCGAGCCATAGAAGTCCCAGCAGGATAGTGTTAATAGCTTTCGTTAGGACATAAAAATCTATTTGCTCCATGTAAAGAACTCCTACTTGTAACTTCAGAGGTTTAGTGACGGAAAGAATCGGATCAGTCTGGGGCTGACCATTCGCAGAAGCGACCGTCAGAGGTTTCTCCAGAGTTATTATGTGCAAGTGGAGACGATGTACTAAGGCCTGATGGATAAACTTCGCAGCTGCTCCAGAATCCAGATAAGCAGAAATATAGTATGATTCTTCACAGGAATAGATAGTTTGGGAGAGATTTTTGCAGTTGGTGTCGATCCACCTAGGGTAGTCTCTCCTATCAACCCTAGATGCAGGAGTTACCCGGTTTCTGGGAATATTGATGCACAAAATGACCCTTGTGGCCACAGTACAGACATACTCCTGCTGAATGTCTGCGCTGTCGCTGTTAGTCAGACTCGCTGTAAGAAAAAGAGGATACAAAGCGCACATAGTGCATGAACCTGTAGTATAAAAGGAGAATGAAAAACGGTGTTTAATTATGGTGACCTGATGGTGTTATGCTAGGTTCATAACATCCAATGAATCGTATCCAAGTAAACACTTGGGTAAACAGTTGCAGCCCAAATTCCGGTCCGAAAATTGATAAAGCTCCGCTCTTGGCGTTGTGCTAGCACAGGCACAATGCTGTTGTAGTGTTTGATGAGGCAAGGTGTGGGTATTTAAGTGTGTGTGCACTGAAGCCCAGTATGCCTTGATAAAGCATCTGGAGAACCTGAAACGGTTGTAGGCTCTATTGTCTTCTAACCCCGTGTTGCCTGCCTCAACATAGAATAAAAAGGAAACCTTTTTTGCAAGTGGTGAGTGCCGTGCTATCTTGTTTTCTACATGTTGACATTTGTTAAAGTCTTACTTCTATACGCACTCACCACTGCTACACAAAGTCTGTCGAACCACAAGTCCCAGTAAGCACAAGCACAGGAACCTGTGATGCTGCAAGCTAAAGGTAGTGCCAACCATTATTCCTTCTACATGTTGCACTGTTTTTTGCTAGACTCCAGTTCCTACCTCACTTCCGTCCTGCAGATAAAAATGTAAAGGCTGATGCCCTGTCCCGGTGATTTGAAACTGATGACTGTGAAGAGGACCCTAAACATATCATTGATCCTTCTAGGATTATTGCTGTTAACCCCTTTGCAGATTGCAGACATTCCTCCTGGAAAAAGTTTTGTTCATCCTGCTGATAGAAAAAAAAAAAATCTCATCTGGGGTCATAATTCCAAGTTTGCTGGGCACTCTGGTGTCCGTAAGACTTGGGACTTTATTTCGTGTCACTACCGGTGGCCCATGCTGCCTAAAGATGTTGTGAACTATGTCTCTTCTTGTACCAAGTGTGCCCAAAACAAGACTACCCATTAAATGCCTGCTGGTCTGCCCTAACCTCTGCCAGTTCCTGATGGTCCCTGGTAATACATTGCTATGGATTTTATTACCGACCTTCCTACTTCTGCTGGATGTACCACTGTCTGGATCGTAGTGGATCGCTTTCCTAAGATGGCAGATTTCGTCCCTCTGTCCAGCCTTACCTCAGCTCCTCGTTTGGTAGATTTGTTTGTTCAACATATCTTTCATCTGCATGGACTACCTCTCCATATCATGCCTGACTGGGGTGTACAATTTAGGCCCAGATTCTGGAGAGCCCTGTGTAAATTTCTGGATGTAAAATGTGACTTTTTTTCTGCTTATCATCCACAATCTAACTGCCAAGTTGAAAGGATTAATCAAGTACTGGAAGATTACCTTTGTTATTTTATATCTGTTCAATGCGACAATTGGGTGCATCTTCTTACATGGGCTGAAGTTTCTTACAATAACCACACGAGTGAGTCTACTGCTTCTTCTTCATTCTTAATTGTCGACAGCCAACATACACGTTCCTCTTCCTGTACCGGCTACATCTCAAGTGCCTGCAGCCAATTCTTCATTTGGAAGCTTTCTTCACATCTGGCAGCACACCATGTCCGCGCTCCTGCAGACAGTGGACCACGTAAAAATGTGCCAAAAGAAAGAGAAAAATTCTTCCTTAATTTCTTCACGGAGTCAAAGTCTGGTTATCGTCAAATAATATTCATCTGAAAATCCCCTCTTACAAATTCGATCCCAGGTTTATTGGTACTTTTGTAATTCTACAACAAATCAATCCTGTGTCTTACAAGCTACGGCTTCCCCCTACTCTCAAGGTTCCTAACTCGTTCCATGTGTCTCTCCTGAAGCCAGTGGCCCTGAACCGTCAAAAGATTCCTCCTATGCTCTGGTCCTAAGAAGTGAGGGTCATACTGTAGTGCTGATGGCCACTGACTACCGTCATCGTACCTCACCCGGCGGCCGTAAACTTCCCTTCTCTCAATGCTGGCGTCTCCCTCCTCCTCCCCGGGGATGCTGGCGCGTATTTTATGTGTCCCCTTAGGGGACTTGAACCAGCGATCATCGGGTCGCTGGTACAATACACTGCAATGCTAATGTAATACATTGTTATTTTTACAGGCTTCTTTAACAGCAGGATCGCTGTTCCTGTCCGTTAGTCCCGGGTGTCAGCTGTAATAATCAGCTGACACCTGCAGCATATGAAGCGGGCTCAGCACGTGAGCCGGCTCCATACATCAACCACCGCACCATGATGTGCTATTAAATCATAGTGCGCAAGTGACTCTCCCAGTAAAGCTCCCTCTAAGACATATTATGCATTCAGATTGTTGGTACCCAGATGCATAACTTTACATTTATCTACATTAAACCTCATTTGCCACGTGGATGCTCAAACACTTAGTGTGTCCAATCAACTTGTAATTTACGAACATCTTCCACAGACTGAACAATACTACATAGTTTGGTGTTATCTGCAAGAATAGAAATAGTGCTATTAATCCCATCCTCTATATCATTAATAAATAAGTTGAATAATAGTGGTCCCAGCACTGAACCCTGGGGTACACCACTTATAACCGGGGACCATTCAGAGTAGGACTCATTGACCACAACTCTCTGGATACGGTCCTTGAGCCAATTTTCAATCCCATTACAAACTATACTTTCTAAACCTATAGACCTTAATTTACCCATTAGATATTTATGAGGTATAGTGTCAAATGTTTTTGCAAAGTCCAAAAATACTATATCCATTCACTCTCCATTTCAGACCTTCTCTGAAATCTTTTGCACTAAGTACTTTATAGTTAGTACATGCAATTTAATGGAGTAGGGATACAGGCTTTATACTAGATTCCTTGTGGGGACTGCTAATAGCGTAGGTCAAACATCTTTCTAACTGGGCATACAAATGCCTGACATTTTCTTTGCACTATGCACTTTTCTATTGTGTCCTGTATAATACATATTCTGGTATATTTGAACATTTGTGCAATACTTTCTCTTGCTTGGCGATTCTCTCTTCATCTGTGATTCATTTTTAATGCATTGTATATGTAATTGTTCATAATTTATTAAATAAAAATGTATGTTTTATATCTGATATATAGACTCTGTGGGCTCTCTTTTTGGTGATATATTATATATAAGGAGTACAGTCTTGTTACTTGGGGGATTTGCTACGTAGAATGGTGCATGTGTATGCCCTGTGGATAGGTTATTTTACCCATTAGCCGTCTATGAGGGAAAGTTTCAAATGCCTTTGCAAAGCTCAAAAACAATATATCCAGCACAGTGTATGGTTCAAAGTGAAAATTGCAATTTTCCACTGATATGCCATTTTAGTGAACAATATGTTGTGTCCGGTTTGTGCCACTGAAGACAAATACCTCAGAAAAATGTTAAGCGAGTTCTCCCGGGTATGGCGATGCCATATATGTGGACGTAAACGGCTGTTTGGGCACACTGTAGGGTTCAGAAGAGAGGGAGCGCCTTTCGCTTTTTAAGCGCAAATTTTTTTGGTAGTTCTGTTTAGGTTTTTACTGGTATTTCAGTTAATAATGTGGGGGGGGGGGTATATGTAAGCTGTGCAGAGTACATCAGGGCATATTAAGAGGGTATAATTATGCAGTAAATAAATAATAATCTGCAGATATGTGGCCAGTGTCGCACTGATAAATAGTGCCTAATGGTGCCCAATCTGATCTGCTTATGAAATACTCTGCACATCTTGCTTCGCCATATTCTGAGAGCCAGAACATTTTAAAAAAATTTCCATCGGAGTTGTGTTAAGTCTTATTTGTTGCGAGACAATCTGTCGTTTTCATTGTTACCATTTTGGGGTACATGCAAATTTTTTGATCACTGTTTATTCCATTTTTTGGCAAGCAAGGTGACCAAAAAACAAGCAATTCTGACAATGTTTTTATTACTATTTTTTACAATGTTCACTGTGTGCTCTAAATGACATATTTACTTTATTCTGTGGATCGATACGATTATGGTGATACGGTATGTATATAGCTTTTTATGTTTTGCAGCGTCTGCACAATAAAATCACGTTTTTTAAAGATTATTTATTTTTTGTGTCACCATATTCTGGGAGCCATAACTTTTTTATTTTTTAGTCAAAAATGCTGTGTAAGGGATTGTTTTATGCGGGACGGTTTGTAGTTTTTATTGGTACTATTTTGAGGTACATGTGACTTTTTAATCACTTTTTATTCCATATTTTGGGAGGGGTGGTGACCAAAAAATAACAGTTCTGGCATTATTTTTTATTTATTTTATTTGCAATGTTCACCGTGCGGGAAAATTAACACTTTTATAGTTTGGGTCATTACAAATGCGGTGATACCGAATATGTGTACTTTTTTAAAGTTTTCATTTTTTTTCAAATAATAAAAGACTTATTATAGGAAAAAGGCCGTTTTTTTTAACTTATAACATTTATTTTTACACTCTTTTTGACAAAATTTTATTAACTTTTTTTTTACTTTTTTTGTCTCACTTGGGGACTTGAAGACCTGCAGCACTGATCTCTGCTAGAATATATTACACTACCTACATAGTGTAAGTATGGATTTCTAACGTTAATCTGTTTTTCCTTAGTCCGAACTGCAGTACAATAATGGCACATTTCTGACCCTGTGTACTAGTCAGAAATTGAATTTTTAATTTAGTGAAATGAAATACTAATTAACTAGAGCCCCCTGTCTACATAAGGACATTTAGCCCCTCCCACCTTGTGTTTATTATAGTTGTAGCCTTAATTAGGGCGGGAAGCTTGTGCTGTTAGGACTAAGGGAAAATCTACACTTCCCCTTTGTACTACAGCAGCGCAATAATGCGGATTTAGCAAGAAGTAACACCATAGGCAAGGCCCTCTTGACTGGTGGAACTCAAAATTGACCGCTCAAGATAAATATTAAGTGCGAGCTCCAAGCTGCACAGCAAATCTGATCCAGCGGGATGAGACTTTATTCAGCCCAAGAGGTGGACAGTGGTCTAGTAGAGTAGTTTCTAGAAAAATGAGGTGGATCAAAGATATGACAATGTAAGCCAGTCTACTGACCTCTAAACTTCATCTACCCAGGGCAAGTTTGGTGGATTTTAAATCTTTGTTTCTTTCAGGAATCAATAAATTCTCAACCTTCCTAATCTCTTAGTTCAAGCTAAATAGATATCAAGACAACAGCACAGATCTAGGAATGGAGATTATGTTGAAGACCATGTCCTGGAGGAATCTGATGTAAGGATCCACTGATGACAAGGCTTGAAGCTCCCCTATTCTCTTGACAGATGTTACGGTTAGGGGCAGACACACCACATGTGCAAACCATGCAGCTACACAGAAGCCCAGTACATTGCATGTAAGGGAAAGAGACAGTGGTCCACAGTTCCTGGTGCACCGTTGCAGAGACACAACATAGCGTGCTCCCCACAGCCTGTGTCCGCCCTTTTTTTACGACCAGGAGTAAATATCCTTTTAGGATAGGTAATTATGTGGGACCTCTTCCAGAGATTCAGAGGTGGTATGCCTCTTAGGACTAAAGCAAAGTCTAATTTTGCGATAGATCTGAGGATAGTAGGTCTCCTTCTAGCAGACAGTTTCAGGAACCTTTTCACCCAGGGCTTTTGTGACAAGGATCTTACTCAAAAAGTGGTCCTGGACTAAATTTGGACTTTTAAGGTTGATAGACTCAGTCCTTTTCCGAATCCTTCCTGCTGGAAGTGTAGGTTGTTGTTTATCCGCGGGTTGGAACTAACCACTCCTTGAGTGGAATACGAACCTGAAAAAATACATTCAACATTTGTGTAAGCCTTCTTGGTAGATCCACACCTAGACTGTGAGCAAGTCTTCATAAATTAATTGGAGAGCCCTTTAGATTGTAAAAGGAGCTGGTTAACCTTCAGGCTGTCAGGTTGAATCTTTTCAGGTCTTGGCAGAGTTGAGTGCTCTGAGACACCAAGTTCTGCACTGGGGGAAGTCTCCAGTAACACCATCGACTCATCTGAATAAGTAGGGAATACCATGTCCTCTGTGGCCAGAATGGTATGATGGCTTTTACCGTGGCCAGGTCTTGCCTGATTTTCATCAAAACCCTTGGTATCAAGGAAACCGGAAGGAAAACGTAGGCCAGCCTGAACCTCCTAGGGATGGACAGGGCATCCACTGCCAAGGGATTGTTACCCTGATAAAAGGAGAGAAATGTTTTCACTGTGGTGCTAAACCTGTTCGACATGAGATCGATCTCTAGCACTCCCCACATACTGGTGATCTTCTTGAAGATCTCTAGATTCAGAGGCACTGATCCCAGGAGGATTCGACTAGGTCAGCAATAATGTTGAGGGCGCCATGAATATGTACAGCAGACAGATGGGTAGGTTCAACTCTGTCCATATCAAGATCTTTCCCACTTCCCTGCGTTTCCCTGGACTTGCAGAGCATGTAATATTGCTTTGAGTTAATTTAGCATCAAGAACATAGAGCTCTAGAGGAGACTCTTCGAAGCCTGGACTGTATACCACTCCAGGTGTACTACCAACCTAGTTGACATGCATCAGTAGTCAACAAGATCCAAAGATTCTGGATCAGGGACCTCCCGTCTCTGAGATGTTTCCACATCTGATGGATTCATGAATTTGAAATGACAGGTTGCACCTATTGTTTAACCACTCCAGGTTGCATTACCTTAGGTCCCAGATCTCTCTGGAGGGGTCACAAGTGTCCTAAGGCCCAAAGAACTGCCTCTGCAGCCACTGACATGAACATAAGACCCTCTGATGCCAAGATTCTTTCCCGCCAAGCAGGAAGGAGGGAGAGAATATCTCCTGGAAGTTTATGACAAAGCCTAAGAACGTCTTTGTTCTTGATGGAACAATGCCTGACTTTCCCAATTCATTATCCAACAGTGTTGGAGTTACTGGGCAGTAGTTTGAAGATGGAAGATCATATGAATCGCCCAAGTATGGAACCACAGATATCTCCTGTGTTCTTACAGGCAGCTATAGCGGTCACCACCTTAGAAAAGATATGAGGAGCCGTAGAGATACTGAACAGAAGTAGTGTGAATTGCAGGATACCTCACACTGCCTCTTATCTTCACAGCTGTTCCTAGATATTTTCTAAGAGTCAGAGACATGGGAATGTGAAGGTATGCATCCTTCAAGACCAGGGAGGCCACAAAATATCCTTTCCATAGATAAGATTGTCTTCTATTTGAATTTCTACTTTCTGAAGAATCGGAGGTCGATAGCTTTCCTTAATTTGCCCAAAGGCTTAGGAGCTCGAATTACAGGAGAATACACTCAAGTTCCTCTCCCAGGATTAGGGACCTCCTTTAGGATCTTCCTTTCTAGGAGTTGTAGAAAGGAGACATCCAGGATGACCTGATGTAATAGAGCAGTATGAGAAATCTGCCCGGAGGAAGCGAATGAAAATCTATTGAATAGCCGGACTGCATGATCTTGAAATCTAGGAAAGGTTATACATTGCCAGCTTCAGAAGACAGTTAGAGGCGCCCCCTACAGGAAGTGATCTGGTGTAAGAGTTTGGGCTTTCTGGTGTCAGAAATGGAATCTGAATCACCGCCTCCATAGGGAACTGTGACCTTAACGCAGAGCCCTAGACTGCTCGGTCATCCTGATTGACTTTGTTAAGGGCTATGGTGCCTCCTCATCCCCTTCTAGGAAAAATTGGTCTGCATCGATATTGACTTCTGTGACATCAGAGGAAGTTTTTCCATGTTTGAAGGGTCTATGTCTACCTCAAATGACTGTGGTAATGATTACCCTTTCTTGTCAGAGAAGCTCCCCATAATTTGAATCAGCTCAGCCCCAAAGAGTCTAATTGACTCATACGCTAACTCACAGAGGTTATACATGGAAGCATTAAATGCGACTCAGAGTTTAAGCCAGAGAGAATTTCTACCAGTGGTAGATAGGGCCATAATCTTGTCTTACAACCTTAGCTGTTGGGTTAGTATCACCCAGGTAGTCAGAGACAAAACTAATGATATCATTACGTGTAACTCTGGCATCTATATCAGCTTGGAACCGAAAAGTAAATTTTTGGTGAGCCTTGGAGATTTCAAGAAGTCAATGGAACCAGGTATTCCTAGCTAGTCTTCCATGCTGACCCTGACCCTGACCCACAGCCATGCAACATCTGAAATCAGGCACATTTAAGCTTAGCTGAGGGAGAAGGTCTTTTTAAAAAAAAATAATAATAAAGCCCTTCGCTGTCAGGGAATGCTGGCATTTGTGGTTTCACAACAACTTGGAATACCAAAAGTTGTTGACCAACATCCTAAGATTAGATGGTATAAAAAGAAAGTCCTAAGGCATATATACTTCAAAATGCAAAAATGCTTTATTACAAAAGTCAGGCTGGACAAAACGGCCACAATATAAAAGACACACATACACAAGACATAGGTAAAAATGGTGCCCCACAGAGGTGGATTTGAATGTTACACACACACAGTAGTGTGTACATATGGAGACAAGTGCAATATAAAGTACCTGGCACAAATGAGAAAAACATGTGTCAAATGTGTAAATATAGTGAATATTCTGCACGATCTACATAGGACCTATATTGTAAAAATGGATAGCCACAAAAGAAGAGGGAAAGCAAAAATAAGCTGCCAAAGAACCAGGATACTAAGAAATAGATTAATTAGAAATGCATACATATCTGGTTTCACAAATGAGTATAAAACCAAGTGATAGCTGAGCAGTGCAGCACTGTGTCCAGTTTAAATGCAGACAAGAAACAAAAGAAGAGGCTTCCTCTTCATAGAAATACTAATTTTCTCAGGAAAACTCTTATTTGAGAAACGCTGAACATTCAAGCCCCAACACGTGGAACGTCACAAGGGATACGGACCCAGGCTTCCTAGAGGGAGGAAAAGGTTAAGGTGCATTACGGAAACAAACAGATAAAACATTAATAGCAGGCTGCATCAGCAGCAGCTTCCAGACTGCATAGGGTTAATACACCCTTTGTACACCTCCCAGGAAGTCCAGCATAAAAAATGTAAACAGTAACACCATGCAAAGCAAACAAGCAGTGCAAACCATCTTGTCCAAGTCCCGAGGACAGAAAAAACATGAGGTGGGAGGGGCTAGATGTCCTTATGTAGGGAGGGGGCTCTAGTTAATTAATGTTTCATTTGATGAAATAAAAAATTTAATCTGTCCTACTAGTACACAGGATCAGAAATACCCCATTATTTTGCTGCTGTATGATGCTGACAGGAAGCCTTCCGTACATGGCAGACCCGGAGGATATCGTCTGGCCTCCGGTTGCCATGCCAACCATCGGCACCCCCTGCGATCATATCGTGGGGGGTGCGATCTGCAACAGACCCCTTAAATGCGGCGATCGCTATTGATCGCTGCATTTAAGGGGTTAATTGCCAAAATCATATGAACTGCTTGCCGGCAAAAGTGGAGTGTCAGCTGTCGGGGACAGCTGACCTCTTGGTTCCCGGACACTGTCCGTTAAGACAGTGAGCACCGGGAACCGCTCAGTAACTGTTTTGTCCTGATCTGGGAAGAAACTTGCCACCAGGACGTACAGTTACGTCGTAGAGCGGGAAGGGTTTAATTTCACCATGAGACAAGAGAGTTTGTTTATCATTTCCTTATCAATATTGATACTAAATGTGTTTGGGATATGGGGCCTTTCCCACATTAGCTAATGTTAATGTTCATGAGTCCATCATCAGGAGGCAAATGAACACCAATGGTTTGCATGGCAGGATTGCAAGGAGAAGCTGCTGCTCTCCAAAAACAACATTGCTGCAGTTTTCTAAAGATCACCTGGACAAGACAGAAGGCTATTGGAACAATGTTTTCTGGATGAATGAGACCAAAATAGAGCCTTATGGTTAAAATGAGTAGCATATGTTTGGAGAACGGAAAACACTGCATTCCAGCATAAAAACCTCATACCATCTGTGAAACACGGATTTTCACAGATGGTAAAATTCCTCCAAGTCGATGTGCAGGACTAATCAACAGTTACCGGAAACATTTAGATGCATTTATTGCTGCACAAGGGGGTTACAACAGATACTAAAAGCAAAGGTTCACATACTTTGCCACTCACAGATATGTGATATTGGACAATTTTCCTCAATAAATAGATTACTAATTCTAATATGTTTGACTGATTTGTTTGATTTGGTTCTTTTTACCTACTTTTAGGACTTATGTGAAAATCTGATGTAGTTTCAGGTCAAATTCATGCAGAAATATAGAAAATTCTGAGGGGTTCACAAACTTAACAGAACCTATGCCTGCTTACCTTCTGCTTCCCCATTCCCTTAAAGTAGCCGTGAAATGTCTTAGCAAGGGGCCCCATGACTGCTATAATGTAAGGAAAAAAATATTTTAGGAGGAGGCGCCCCCTGACCAACTTTGCTGATCATTTACCCTGAATGTGCTTCTTAGTCAAACTTAGTCAAATCCAGATCGGAAACAAAGACAGGCAGAACCTCAAGGAGGGTTTCATCAAAGAAAACCCACAAACATCCATCCAATTGAAACAGTTCTGTTAGGAGTAATGGGACAAAATTATATATGTTCATTTAGGTTGTGGGAAATATCCTTCATGTTTATTGTCTCTATACATTTTATCAGACGATGGTATACTAAATGTTTGTATTTATCACCACCCACCAATTATTTTTTTTAAAATCTGGAATGATAAGTGTAACGACCGATAGTCAATAGGTGCAACAATTATTAATAGACAATTAGATTGTTAGCAGTTTATCGCTACGTCTATGACCAGTGCAAGCCTGTGGCTGGGAAAGTACTGGAGGGGGTATATTTCTCACCTGGCTGGTTAAGATAAGTGAGATGAGCAATCCAGGGAAGTTGGGTTTCTCAGCAAAACATAGAATGATGAGGCTTTTGTTAAGTCTGTTTTCCGGGCCTGGATTTCTATGGAATGACAGGCAGGATAGGTAGAGGGACTTGCCATTCCCTCTCTTCTCCAGTACATGATTTTTACCTAGTCCAAATCAGTACAGGTGTGCTTACTAGGCTATTTAGGGCTTTAGTGAATGTAGTCCAGTGTCATAGCCTGGGAATCCACACAAGGATAGTGTGGAAAGCCTAATCCAATTGACATGGTACTCATGGTTTACTATAGGTGAGGAAATCTGCTGTTTGACTAGTGCCAGAGGTTTGTTGCTAGTCTATGCTGCAAGTCTGTTTGTTTTGTTTATATGCTGCACCATAAGCACTTGTTTGTTTTTGGATTGCAATAAAGCTAATTGTGGACTAACGCCAGTTATTGAAAGTCTAGGTTTACATACTGTCTCTGATAAGGATGTTTAATGCAATATCAATGCTTTAATGAAAAAAATATATAGTTATATGTGTTATTTGTTTTATTGAGTTCCATTTGTCTATTTTTAGGCTGTGTGTACATTGGTAAAAGTTTCCGATATTATCGATGGCAAGTATAGCACAGTATGCAGCAATATTTTTACTGTCAAAAATATCAGTACCCCGATGGAAATTCCCTTGCATCGCTGTATTTGTAGTGTTTTGGATAAAAAGGAAGTATTGCGTATAAATTAAATTGTGTTAAATTCTACTCCTTACTTAATGCTTAACCAGAGGCACAGCTAGGTTCTCCAGCACCCAGGGGAAAGATTCAGTTTGGTGCCACCCCCCCCCAACATCTTTCCCAACATCTCCTTCCACCTCGCCATGTTTGTTTTCTCTACCAATCAAAGAGGTGTCATTTTATTTCCACATATTTTTTTATGTAACGTGAGCATAAAGCCATTTGTATATTTTACACGAAATATAGTTCTATATACAACACCAGAACAAAGCTCATTACATATACACAACACCAGAACCAAGCTAATTACATATATACAACAACAGAACCAAGCTCAGTACCTATATACAGCACGAGAACCAAGCTCAGTGCATATATACAGTGCCAGAACAAAGCTCAGTACATATATATATAGTGCCAGATCCATGCTCAGTACATATATACAGTGCCAGAACCAAGATCATTGCATATATATACAGTACCAGTAACAAGCTCAGTGCAAATATACAGCATCAGAACCAAGCTCAGTATATATATACAGTGCCAGAACCAAGCTCAATACATATATATAGTGCCAGATCCATGCTCAGTACATATATACAGTGCCAGAACCAAGATCATTGCATATATACAATACCAGAACCAAGCTTGGTACATATATACAGCACCAGAACAAAGCTCAGTGCATATATACAGCATCAGATCCAAACTCAGTATATATACAGTGCCAGAACCAAGCTCAGTGTCACGTTGGGTGCGTGGACCCACTGGGCCATACCGCCTTGACGGTATGGCAGCTGGCCAACAGGACACAGGACACAGTCTATAGTTTGTATAGTGTAACTGTGGTAGCTCAGACAGTAGCAAGACAGGCTTGGCTGGGAATAAGCAGCAGGCAGGCGCCAGTCATGGTGTAGCAGGACAGGCGTGGTACTCAGCATAGCACGACTTCAGCTCAGCACGGCAGTTGACCAGGATAGCACGGGATACAGGTTACAGGTAGCAGGAACGGGAAACACTGGGTACTGGAAAACACTTAGGAGGCCATTTGCATAGACTACCTAGGGTAACGACAACAAGACTCAGGCATGGCAGGAAGGGGCTGGGCCCCTCTTTTAGTCCAGAGTGCTCATGGGGCAATTTTGTACTTAACTTCAGGTGTGCGCGCGCACGCTCGTGCTCGCTCTTAGAGGGCCAGCGCACACACCTGAAGTTAAGTACAAAATTGCCCCTTCGGGACCCGGCCTGGAGAAGTGGAAGTGAGCGCTGGTGTCTCCTGAGGAGGAGACGGGGATCAGCGCTCAAGTTCCATGGCTGCAGGCGTCAGGAGGTGAGTGAGCCTGATGGCCTGCGGACATGGGCATGAGACTCAGTACATTTATACAGTGCCAGATCCATGCTGAATACATATATAGAGTGCCAGAACCAAGATCAGTACATATATACAGTACCAGAACCAAGCTCAGTACATAAATACAACACCAGAACAAAGCTTATTACATATATACAGCACCCGAACAAAGCTCAGTACATATATACAGCACCAGAACAAAGCTCAGTGCATATATACTGCATCAGAACCAAGCTCAGTACAAATATACAGTGCCAAAACCAAGTTCAGTACATATTTACAGTGCCAGAACAAAGATCAGTACATATATATATAGTACCAAAACAAAGCTCAGTACATATATACAACACCAAAACAAAGCTCAGTACATATATACAACACCAGAACCAAGCTCAGTACATATATAAAACACCAGAACCAAGCTCAGTACATATATACAACACCAAAACCAAGCTCATTACAAATATACAGCACCAGAACAAAGTTCAGTACATATATACATCACCAGAACCAAGCTCAGTACATATATACAACACCAGAACAAAGCTCAGTACATATATATATAACACCAAAACCAAGCTCATTACAAATATACAGCACCAGAACAAAGCTCAGTACATATATACAGCACCAGAACAAAGCACCATGCATATATACAGCATCAGAACCAAGCTCAGTACATATATAGCGTGCCAGAACAAAGCTCAGTACATATACAGTGCAATAACCAAGCTCAGTTCATATATACAGTGTCAGAACCAAGCTTAGTACATATATACAACACCAGAACCAAGCTCAGTACATATATACATCACCAGAACCAAGCTCAGTACATATATACAACATTAGAACCAAGCTCAGTACACATATACAATACCAGAACCAAACTCATTACATATATACAGCACCCGTACAAAGCTCTGTGTAACGTCTATGGCTGAAGGCCGTCGTTCAGATTTACCCTCTGATGGCCCCGGCCATGGACATCTGTGTTCCCGGCGGCATCTCCCTCCTGTGAGACGCCGACACTCACTTCCAGGTTCTGGGACTGTTTCCCGCAGGCCACGCGTGCCAGCGCGTGCATGGCCTTAAAAGGCCAATACGCGTTCAGCTGTCATTAATCAGTTATTAGCCCAGAATGCTGCTGGACTATAAAAGGGGCTCTGCCCACTTGATCCTTGCCTGAGCGTTGTTGTTTACCTAAAGTTTGTCTTGCAAATGGTCTCCTAGTGTTTGCCAGTTCCCAGTGTTACCTGTTCCTGCTGCCTGTACCCTGTATCCCGTGCTACCGTGCCTCTGTGCCATCTACAGTGAAAGTCAAGTCATGTCTTCCGCTACATCTACTGTGCCATCTACAGTGAAAGTCAAGTTGTGTCACCGCTACTGTCTACATTGTCTCAGGTACCCGTTCTGTACAATAGACATTGTTTGTACCTAGTTGGCCAGCTGCTAACCCGCTACGTGGTATGGCCCATTGGGTCCACACCCCACGCCGTGACACTCAGTACATATATACAGCACCAGAACTAAGCTCAGTGCATACATACAGCATCAGAACCAAGTTCAGTACATATATACAGTGGCAAAACCAAGCTCAGTACAAATATATAGTGCCAGAACCAAGCTCAGTACATATATACAGTGCCAGAACCAGGATCAGTACATATATACAGTACCAGAACCAAGTTTAATACTTATATACATCACCAGAACAAAGCTCAGTACATACATACAACACCAGAACAAAGCTCAGAACCTATTTACAACACCAGAACCAAGCTCAGTACTTAGATACATCTCCAGAACCAAGCTTGGTACATATATACAACGCCAGAAGCAAGCTCAGTACATATATGTAACACCATAACAAAGCTTAGTACATATATACAGTGCCAGAACCAAGCTCAGTACATATATCCAACACGAGAACCAAGTTTAATACATATATACATCACCAGAACAAAGCTCAGTACATACATACAACACCAGAACAAAGCTCAGAACATATTTACAACACCAGAACAAAGCTCAGTACTTAGATACATCTCCAGAACCAAGCTTGCTACATATATACAACGCCAGAAGCAAGCTCAGTACATATATGTAACACCATAACAAAGCTTAGTACATATATACAGTGCCAGAACCAAGCTCAGTATATATATATATATATATATATATAAAAGTTCCAAAATCGATCTCAGTACATATACACAGAACCAGAACAAAGCTCAGTACATATATTCAGCACCAGAGCGAAGCTCAGTACATATATACAGCACCAGAACAAAGCTCCGTACATAAATACAGTGCCAGAACCGAATTTAGTACATATATACATCACCAGAACCAAGCTCATTGCATAAATACAACACCAGCACAAATAAAGCTCAATTTAGTGCAACCCCTGTCATATAGGTTTGCACTAAATTGTATACAGCTCCCAGCATGGCCAAAACAATGGTAAGGACATGGGAGATGATTTAAAAAAAAAAAAAAAAATCATATTACCATCATCTCGCTGCAGATTATTCAGTGACTACAGTACTGATTAGAGGCAGAATAAACATTTGCATTAAGTGACTCACAGGTGACAATCTCAGATTCTAGTTGTTCTTTTTCTTTTTTCTTCTCCATCCGTTCCAGACCTCTATGATGACTTCTCCCGGCCACAGCCCATTTCTGCAGTTTGCCGCTCAGATGTCTTCAGCTTCTCACTTTTCAAACATTTACTCACCTAGAAACAAAGATAAAGTTCTAATGGTGCCATACATTGTACCCCTAAATATAATGGCTTCATACACTGTCCCTAATTATAGTATAGTGCAGCATACACTGCACCTCTAATTATAATAGCACCATACACTGTGTCCGACACACACACACAGACACACACACACACCGTGTCCCCTGTAGATAGTGTCCCCCATAGAGCACCCTGTAGATAGTGCCCTACATAGATCCCCCTGTATATAGTGACCCCCATAGAGCCCCTGTAGATGGTACCCCACACACAGGCCCAGTAGATAGTGTTCCACATATAGCCCCCCTGTATATAGTGCCCTACATATAGCCCCTTTTGAAAATAGTGCCCCACATGTAGCCCTCCCTGTAGATAGAGCCCCACATAGAGCCCACCCCTGTATATAGTGCCCTACATATATCTCCCACTATAAATAGTGCTCCACTTATAGCCCACCCCTGTATATAGTGCCTCACATATAGTTCCCCTATATTGCTCCATATTTATCCCACCCCAGTATATAGCCACCCTGTAGAAGAAGCCCACCCCTGTATATAGTGTCCAACATATATCCCACCCCTGTAGATAGTGCCCTGCATATATCTCCCCTATAGTGTTCCACATATAGCCTACCCCTGTATATAGTGCCTCACATATAGCTCCCCCTATAGTGCTCCACATATAGCCCACTCCTGTATATAGCAAACCCCTGTATATAGTGCCTCACATATAGCTCCCCCTATAGTGCTCCACATATAGCTTACCCCTGTGTATAGCCCCCCCTGTAGATATAGCCCCCTGCAGATAATGTCACTCACATTTTTATTAGGATCATACTACTATGCCAATCAGCGCCTTTCATAGTTGCAAGCGATGTGATGACATCTTCGTGCCGCTTGGGTCTATGAAAGGCGCTGATTGGCGGGGCACTATGACTTGCCCTGTCAATCAGCACCTTTCAACGATGTAAGCGGCGCAAAGAAGTAATCGTGCCACTTGAGTCATTGAATGGTGCTGAATGGCCGGGCATGGAACGTACCTGGCCATTCATCGCCTATAGTGCAGGACGGGGTGGCCGCGGCTGGTTTCAGTGGCGCCGCCACCCCCTGAGAGAGGCAGGATGCTGTTGTGATGGATGTTGCGGCCCTGGCGTCCCCCCACCTTCCCTCTTGTTGAGCCTGGGGCACAGGCCCCCGCCTGCACCCCCTAGCTACGCCCTTGGCTTAACATTGCTAATATACATTTTTAGGGAGATAAAGAACGCTTACACTCCAAGTCTCTTGCTTGCAAGTTGAAAATGACTAAAATTCATCATGTTGTATAGAATTATATTTGTTTAATTTTGAAGAAATTGAATTCCTAAGCTTTGTTTGATATTTATTGATACAATTAAATGTAAATTTGATGCATTTGATTATTTCCTTTTTCATTTATGAAATGCATCAGTTAACATTAAGCAACCATTTCTCATTGGGTTTAGATAGGGGGATGTATGAATCAATATAATAGATAATAACCAGACCATCATCATATGAATTTATGTGTTCTCTCTGTATTCTTCTTATTCATGTTGACTAGTTTCATTCCACAGTAAAAAAAAAAGTACAGGAAGGGTTATTGGCTACCAATTAACTTGCTTGTGGGTGTTTGTTTTTCTTTAAATTAAAACCTTATATTGTAAGATTCATTGAGGAAGGTGATAACAACTTCCAGTCCATACTTTGGAACACGCCTTTTTTAATATATTTGTTGCATCTTCAATTGTCCATGCGACACTGAATGAAATCTATGCTAGTCATTACCTGACAAAGATTTACACTACAATTTACGCCAGTCTCTGGCGTAAACGATAGTGAATGCATAGGCCACGGTAGCCACGACCCCTTTCACTAAGCTCATCTCACTTTTCAAAAAAAGTGGTCAGAGCAGTAGGATTCGGCCTGATGAAGAAGCTGGTACAGCTTTGAAATGCATCGGTTATTTGCACAATAAATCTAATAAAATTACGTGATCCAAAAAGTTAATATTTTTCAAAAGCAAATTGCAATTCCAGCAGCGCCAAGGGTTTATTTTCCATATTTTCTCTACGCTTTCTCTCTACTAATCTTTTGGACACTACAATCCAGATCGGAACACGGGCTGCAGTACCTTTGGACAAACACGTTTATGGATGTTGTGCTCTCAGCACAAGAATACCAGGTCAGTAAAACTGATCACCTAACTGATTCACTTTATACCGATTGATGCACTTTGTGTATGTTTTTTCCTTTTATATAGCCATAGAGTTGTATTGACCTGTGCATGTTATAGACACTTGTAAGGGACATGGACTCAGTGTCTGCTAAAGACTAAACACAGTAAAAATTCCAGAAGGGGGAATCATTACATTCTGGGTTAAAACACTTAGGCTACATTCACACGACAGTGAAAAACGGCCGTGCGACTGCCCTTTTCATAACAATGAAGTTCTATGGGTGTATTCATACAGCTGTTTTTTTTTAATGGCCTGTGAATACCAGCTAAAATGTCCTATTCTTGGCAATTTTCACGGGCAGACGGTTCCCGTTTTTCAAGAATCAATCCTTGCAACAGCTGGTAAAAACTGATCCTGGCTGAGCACTCTCCGCACACAGTGCTACTTTGAGCCCTGAGCCCAGGGAAGCCCCTGACAGCACTGTCCATATATGGACAGTGAAGTCTGACCTTTCAATTATAGAGTCCACGGCCAGAGAAATGCAAGATCTCTGGCCGGGATCTCCTGTCTTGAGAAAGCCCTTGACGTCACTGTCCATATATGGACAGTGGCATCAGGGGCTCCCTCTGACCCCTCTGTAGATGGCACCCCTCCATGTAGATAGCACCCCCAAATAGATAGCACCCCTTGCCTGTAGATAGCAAACCCTCCTTCACGGAAAAGAGCACCACTCTAGCTCCCTTTAGGAGCGTAATCCCCAGCGACCAGACCCCGCTCTTGTTGGGGATTCTGCTCCTGGAGAAGCTCCCGATGTCACTATCCATATATGGACAGTGACGTCAAGGGGTTACTCCTGGAGCGGAATCCCGGTCCAGACCGCTGCCACTCTTAGAGGAAGCCTCTGACGTCACTGTCCATATATGGACAGAGACGTTAGGTGCTCTGTCTATAATTGGAATCCACGGTCAGAGGTGCTTATCTACAGGGGGGTGTTATCAAGTGACGTCAAAGGGTTACTCCTGGAGCGGAATCCCGGTCCAGACTGCTGCCACTCTTAGAGGAAGCCTCTGATGTCACTGTCCATATATGGTCAGAGACGTTAGGTGCTCCGTCTATGATTGGAATCCACGGTCAGAGGTGCTTATCTACAGGGGGGTGTTATCTACATGGGGTGGTGCTATCTACAGTGGGGATGGCACTATCTACATTGGCACTGAGGCATTATATGGGCTCTGGCACTTTGTACGTGGGCGCTATGTCACTTTATATGTGGGCACTGTGGTACTATGTGGGCACTAACCCTATGTGTGCATTATCTACTGTGGGCACTGGCAATATCTACAGTGGGCACTGTGGTACTATATATGCACTAACCCTATGTGTGCATTATCTACAGTGGGCACTGTGGCACTATGAACAGGGACATTGTGGCACTATATACATGGGCACTGTGGTGTTTTCAGGGGGTTGGGACCAAGAAACCCTGACAAATGAAATCCATCCTTTTTTCAAAGGCCATGAAAAACAGATGGCAAATGGATGACAAGTGGCCATTAAAAACGAGCAGATGGACGGACTGGAAATGGATGAAAATTTGGAGACACACTGAGGCAAAACGGGCATGAAAAACTGACAGTGAGGCCCCATGCACATGAACGTAAAAATGCCCGTAATTACGGGGCCGTAATTACGGCACGTTTTTACGGGCCCATGGACTTCTATTGGCCACGGGTACCTTCCCATATGCTTACGGGAAGGTGCCCGTGCCGTTGAAAAATATAGAACATTTCCTATTTCAGGCCGTAATAACGGCACGGGCAGGCCCATAGATAGTCACTGTCCGGGGTGCTGAAAGTGTTAAACGATCGGCAGTAACTCTTTCAGCACCCTGGACAGAAACTACCGATCACAATATAGATCAACCTGTAAAAAAAAAAAGACGTTCATACTTACCCAGAACTCCCTGCTTCTTCCTCCAGTCCGGCCTCCTGGGATGATGTTTCAGCCCATGTGACCTCTGCAGCCAATCATAGGCTGCAGTGGTCTCATGGACTGCCGCGTCATCCAGGGAGGTCGGGCTGGATGTCGAAAGAGGGACACGTCACCAAGACAACGGCCGGGTAAGTATGAATTTCTTTTACTTTACTGCACTGATAGAGAGAAGGGCTGCCGATTAGTTCAGTGCAATTTTGCAGCGAAAACGTGCCCGTAAATACGGGTGGAATACTGGTGACACCGGACCCATATTTGCGGGCACGGGTCCGTAAATACTGGTGCAATACGGGTCGAATACGTGTGACCAAGGACCCGTACTTCCGCCAGTTTTTACGGGAGGAAAAAAATAGGTTTGTGTGCATGAGGCCTTAATCCATTTTTTATGGCCATTTTTTTCACTGTCGTGTGAATGTAGCTGAATACATTTACTAATGATAAACAGTTTATTTTGTTGTCTAAATACATAATTTCTGTTATGTATAAGATTATAGTGCAATATATTTGACATATAATCTATGTCCCCAATAAAGAAACAAGGCTTCATTGTTTAATATGGCAATGTGCTTAAAATAGCTCAACAGTATTTTTAATTTACTGTATATTCCTGCTGTAAAGCATTTTCTTGTGAAGTCTGTGCTTTCAGTAAGCCATAAACAGGTTCTATAGCACAACGTCTTACAGAGATTTTCTTTGGTGCTATGATTCCTGTTGTCAGTAACATTTTATTATTCAAAGCATTTGTGTGGAACGCAATCTGGAAGGGATTTTCCCCAGTCGTTTCCATTTCTCTCACCACCATAAGATTTCATTTATTTTAATCTGATTAGTGCAAATCCAGTGCAGCATTAAATATTTCATTTGTACCATATAAACATTAAATATTGATAGTCAAGAACACTTCATAAGTAATGTCCCCTTTTAGAGTATATAGATGGCTTGTTTTGGAAACGGGTGATTTAAAATATAGATTACAAATAATGATCGTTTATTACATCTGGCGCATTGTAAAATAGATATATACTGTAACAAATACAATCTTGTTTAGCTAGTTCACATACACAGGTCTTCATTAGCAGACACTCTTCTGCTTGGCTTTTTTTTCCTGATCACAGTGGGATATAGACAAGAGCAATGGAGAAATAGAGAAGGGCAGACAAATATTGTAGATATTGGCAATAAGGAAATGTGAAGACAGATTAAATTACTTGCCAGTAAGATAGCCAGAGATTCGCTCATTATTTGAAAATTTGCTTTAACAGGGCATTTTCGAATCCGCACCTAGGATTCACTGTGCAATGAATAAATAACTAAAAAATTAAAACGGCATGTTTTTTTTCCGGACTACAAATAATTGGGGAGAATTTCACAACTTTTCTGTGCCAGTTTTCTTGCGTAAAAAATGTTGCCACTTTTGGGAAAAGAAGGCATGGCTTAACAAAAGGGACGGCGTCACCGCAGATTGATAAATGTATTATAATTTACACCAGAAAGCTGGCGTAAATGACTTCAGAAATCTCTAGAATCCTTTGTAATTAGTGCCCCCTGAGGTGTCCACCTGCAGATAGGGCCCCCGTAGCATCCCCTGTAGAAAGGTCCTCTGTAGCGTCTCCTGTAGATAGTGCCCCCTGTAGCGACCTCTGTAGATAGTGCCCCCATGAGCATCCCCTGTAGATAGTGCCGCCTGTAGTGTCCCCTGTAGATAGGACCCCTTTAGATAGGGCCCCCTAAAGAATCCCCTGTAGTTAGTGCCCCCTGTAGTGTTCACCTGTAGATAAGCTCCCTGTAGCGTCCCCAGTAGTTAGTGCCCCTGTAGCATCCCCTATAGATAGGGCCCACTATTGCATTCTCTGTAGATAGTGCCACCTGTAGAATCCTCTGTAGATAGAGCCCTGTATAGAGTCCCCTGTAGATAGGTCCCCTGCAGAAAGGACCTCCTGTAGAATCCCCTGTATTTAGTTCCCCCTGTAGTGTCCACCTGTAGATAGAGCCCCGAGCGTCCCCTGTAGATAGGTCCCCTGTAGATAGTGTCATCTGTAGATTCCCCTGTAGATAGTGCCCCTGTAGCGTCCCCTGTAGATAGGGCCCCTGTAGCATCCCCTGTAGATATGGCCGCTGTAGATAGGACCCCCTCTAGAATCCTCTGTAGTTAGAGCCCCCTGCAGTGTCCACCTGTAGATAGGGCCCCTGTAATGTCCACTGTAGATAGGTCCCCTGTAGCGTCCCCTGTAGATAGTGCACCCTGTAGCGTCTCATGTAGATAGTGCCACCTGTAGCGTCCCCTGTAGATAGAACCCCTGTAGATAGGGCCCCCTATAGCATCCGCTGTAGTTAGTGCCCCCTGTAGTGTCCGCCTGTAGATAGGGCCCTTGTAGCATCCCCTGTAGATAGGGCCCCCTATATAGTCTTCTGTAGATACGGGTCCCTATATTGTCCCCTGTAGATAGTGCCCCCAGCACTGCCCATTGTAAAAAAACAAAAACATGATATGCTTACCGGTCCCAGTTCCCGTGCCGTCCTCCAGTGATACCAGAAGATCGGAACGATCAGTGGCATAGTTATAGGGGTCGCAGCGGTCGCAGTTGCGACCGGGCCCACAAGCCTGGGGTGCCCGCAGGACCCCCGTTGCCACGCAGTGCACTAATACAAAGTTTGTATGTGCCGTGATGCCGTCACTTCCTGGTTAAGGGCATGGTTTGTTTAGACGTCACAGTCACATGGTACACTCAGTGTACCATGTGACTGTGACGTCACCAGAGGGGGCGTTCCAGCCACTGTGGAAGCGCCAATGCGGAAGTGTACAAGAGGGTCCCAAAAAATAGTGTAGTCATACAATTCTGGTCAAAAATAATGTAATCAATGCGCACAAATATTATAACAGAATAGTACAGGGTATAATCTAAAATAACTGGCAATAGCAGCTGACTATGTTAGATTTTAAGAAAAAACATGCTTATACTGATAAAATATATAATTTTATTGGTACAAAATATAAAAAACACACACATTAAAATCAATCTGACCCCCAGACGAAGGGTCTCAGACGAAACGTATGTCGGGTGTGACGCTAGACAGCACAAATATATGGGTAAGTTGCTTATATTATATATCCACATATACTTTTTATGTAACCATTTGTTTGGGTCTGGTGCTGACTGCATCTTTGCCTTCAAATGATTACTCAGACCTGGGACTCTGCTTATTATCTAGAACACATGACATGTCTCCTGGGTTTATATATCTCATACACTATGTAGAGCACTGAATGTGCTTCCATGGTTGCAGTTACTCCAAGCCTTACTCATGATACTTCCAAAACACATATATGTATATTTATTATCCAACTATTGACAACTGTCTGGCCTCATCTGCTTCACACTGTGGTAATCATCTTTGATTTTAATGTGTGTGTTTTTTATATTTTGTACCAATAAAATTATATATTTTATCAGTATAAGCATGGTTTTGACTCTATTTTTAGGTTTTTATTCTGATTATGTTATGAGTCACCGCTGACGCCACCCGTAGTCATGGGCGTTTCTAATATATGCCCTCCCCCATATAATATATTATATATGACCTACTGATATCTATTTAGTTTCTTTATAGAGGGGTATTTAGGTTGTCCTCCATATTGGTTAAATATGTTAGATTTTTAAGTTGGGTACCCTGCTCTTTGATTTGTTAGGCAGCCATACACACTGCACACGGGCTGCCCAGCAACAGACCTGTCCTGCTACAGAACACAGCGCAGTGGCCGGGACCTGCAGACATAGCAGGAGGTAACTGTTTAACAGAAAACTTTGGAAAAATTAATACATTTTCATTGTAAAATGAATGGCTTTATATGCGAAATCTGGAATTACCCTTTAGTGGGTTGTTCCCACCACAGAAATCTCAGGATTGGTGACAAGTCTCAGAGGTCAGACCCACACTTATCAGTAATGGTATATCATAGCGTGTAAGACTATAATTTGTTGCTGGGTTCTAAGTTTTTACAAATATTTTGGCTAAAGTACCTCAAACATGGAACTCTTTATGTTAGCAAAAATAGAAAGGCATTGTAATAAAAAAAAAAGGGGCCAAAATAAATTGTTATACATTGAATATCTACAATAAAATGTTAATAAACCTTAGATAATTCATCTCACTCATTCTTTGGTTTGAGTTTTAATTAAATTGTTGTTCAGTAAAATTAACTTCAAATAATATGTTTACTTTATACAACTGCATTGCATGTTTTCTTGATCATTCATACGTAAACCAATTTTTTATGTTATTCATTTTTTACATTGGGGTCATTAGCATAATTCTATGTTCATCTGCACGGAAAAAAATATAGTTTAATGATCAAAATCTTCCACGTTTTCTATAATTCTTGAATTGTAACCAAGACTGACTATTTGTTTAATTGTGTTCTTCTAATGATCATGTATTCTTCAATTTAATGGTATATTCATGCATACCCTGTGCCTATTTTAATTCTTGTCATTATGATTCAATATTTAAGAAGTAATATTAATTCCCTGAAAAAAATTGCCACGGTAATAATTTCGATCTACTACATTAAAACATAAGGTACAAGACATGGTGTAAAGCATTTTCTTCACATACAGTAGCTCATTACTATATCCATTTCTACTTTATAGGTTACATATAAATGTAGTCTTTTTGGACTCACTTAGTTATTAAAAGCAAACTGTAATAAAATGAAAACATCTTTAACCCCTTCAGGACACAGCCTGTTTTGGCATTAAGGATGAAGCCGATTTATTTTTTTTTCAAATCTGACGTGTCAATTTATGTGGTAATAACTTTGAATGCTTTTCCCTATCCAAGAGATTCTGAGACTATTTTCTCATGACATATTGTACTTTATGTTAGTGGAAAAACTTGGTCGATAAAGTCAGTATTTATTTGTTTAAAACACCAAAATTTGGAGAAAATGTGAAAAATTTGCATTTTCTAAACTTAAATGTGTCTGCTTGAAAAATAGATGGTAATACCACACAAAATTGTTACTAGTTAATATTTCCCATATGTCTACTATATGTTGGCATCATTTTTTTAACATTCTTTTATTTTTATAGGACGTTACAAGCCTTGAAACTTTTGCAGCAATTTCTCACATTTTCAAGAAAATTTCAGAAGGCTATTTCTTAGGGAACAGTTCAGTTTTAAAGTGTCTTTGAGGGCCTTATATATTAAATAGACCACATAAATCACCTGATTTTAAAAACGGCACCCCTAAAAGTATTCAAAACAACATAAAAAGTTTATTAACAATTTAGGCGTTTCACAGGAATTAAAGCAAAGTAGAGGGGAAATTTACAAATTTCATTTTTTTTGTCGAAATTCATTTGTAATAATTTTTTTCTGTAACACAGAAAGTTTTACCAGAGAAACGCAACTGAATATTTATTGCCCAGAATCTGCAATTTTTAGAAATACCCATGTGGCCCAATTGTGCAAATGGACTGAAACACAGACCTCAGAAGCAAAGAAACACCTAGCGGATTTTGGGGCCTCCTTTTTTTAGAATATATTTTTGGCACCATGTCAGGTGTGAAGAGGTCTTGTGGTGCCAAAACAGTGGAAACCCCCCAAAAGTAACCCCGTTTTATAAACTACACCCCTCAAGGAATTTATCTAGTGGTATAGTTAGCATCTTGAACCCACAGGTATTTCGTTATATTTCTGAGTTAGTCTGTGAAAATGAAAATCTACTTTTTTTCTGAAAAAACATATAAAATTTTATTTTTTACAAGGAATAAAGAATAAAAAGCACCCATGGCAGGGCTCAGAATGGAAGTAACGCTGATTTTGCTGGAATGGTTTTTGGGTGTTATGTCGCATTAGCAAAGCCCCTGAGATTCCAAAACAGCGGAAACACCCTAAAAGTTACCCCATTTGGGAAACGACACCACTTAAGGAATCTATCTAGGGGTATAGTGAGCATTTAGACCTCACAGGTCTTTTGCAGAATTTATTAGAGTTAGGTGTGAAAATGAATATCAAAATTGTTTCCACTAAAATGTTGAATTTTTTCATTTTCACAAAGGATTAAGGAGGAAAAAGCACCCCAGCAATTTCTCCCGAGTACGGCTATACACCACATGAGGTAATAAATGGTTTTTCATTAGACATGAATTAACCCTTTCAGCACTGATCCATTTTTTGCTTTTTGATTTTCGTTTTTCCCGCCTTGCTTTCCAAGAGCCATAACTTTTTTATTTTTCTGCCAATAGAGTGGTGTGAGGGCTTATTTTTTTGCAGGAGGAGTTGTAGTTTCTATTGACACCATTTAAAATACCATTTAATGTACTGGGAAACTGAAAATAAAATTCTTTATAGCTAAAATTGGAGAAAAATGTGATTCCTTCATTGTTTTTTGGGTTTAGTTTTTACGGTTTTCACCGCGTGGTAAAAATGACAACTTCATATTTTTCTGCGACTCAATACGATTATGGTGTTACCAAATGTATATAGCTTTTTTTATATTTTACTACTTTTACAAAGTGAAAACTATTTGGTAATTAAAAAATGTTTTGTTTCACCACATTCCGAGAGCCATATATATTTTTTATTTTTTGGGGGGGATTGAGAGGTGTGAGGGCTTATTTTTTGCAGCACGAACTGTAGTTTTTATTTGTACAATTTTTTGGTACATACAACATTTTGATCAGTTTTTATAAAAAAAAAAAATTCAGAGCTAAGGTGACCAAAAAACTGCGATTTTGGCGTTTTAAAATCTTTCTTTTTTTTCGACGTTCGCCATGCGAGTCAAATAATGTTACATTGTAATAGTTCAGACTTTAACGGATGCAGTGATACCAATTTTGTTTATTTTTTAATTTTATACTTTACTTTAGAGGAAAAATGGGAAAAGGTGTTTTCTTTTTAACTTTTGTTACTAATAACTTTATTTACCTTTTTGTTTTACACATCTTATTAGTCCCCCTAGGGGACTTGAACCATCGATCCTTAGATTTCTGGTACAATACACCGTAATACTAATGTATAGCGGTGTATTGTCCTTTTTAAAGGCTTCTATAATAGCGCGATCGATGTTCCTGTCCGTTAGTCCCGGGTGTCAGCTGTAATACACAGCTGACCCCCACTCCATACCTCACCCCCACACCATGACGTGCTATTAAATTGTGGTGCGCAAAAGAGTTAATGCGCAGTGGATGGTGAAAAGTGAAAATTAAAATTTTCCACTGATATGCCATTTTAGTGCACAATATGTTGTGCCCAGTTTGTGCCACTGAAGACAAATACCTCATAAAATGTTAATCGGGTAAACTGCTGTTTGGGCATGCTGCAGTGCTCAGAAGAGCAAGAGTGCCATTTGGCTTTTGGAGCACACATTTTGCTTGGTAATAGTTCTGATTGGGGTTTAGTGGTATTTCAGTTTATAATGTGGGGGCATACGTAAGCTGTACATCAGGGTATAATAAGAGGGTATAATAATGCGGTAAATAAATAGTAATCCACAGATTTGTGTCCAAGGTCGCACTGATAAATGGTGCCCGATCTTATCCGCTTTTGGAACAATCTGCACATTTTGTGTCGCCATATTCTGAAAACCAGATAATTTCTCCACCGGAGCCGTGTGAGGGTTTATTTGTTGTGGGACAATCTGTAGTTTTCATTGGTATCAGTTTAGGGTGCATGCGATTTTTTGATCACTTTGTATTCAATTTTTTGGTGAGCAAGGTGACCAAAAACCTGCAATTCTGACAAGGTTTTTTTATACTTTTTTTTTTTCACGACATTCACCCTGGGCTATAAATGACAATTTTACTTCATTCTGCGTGTCGATATGATTACGACGATACCATATGTATATCTTTTTTTATGTTTTGCAGCTTTTGCGCAATAACATCACTTTTCTATACAATAATACATTTTTTGAGTCACCATATTCTGAGAGCCATAACATTTATATTTTTCAGTCAAAAAATCTGTTTAAGAGCTTGCTTTTTGCAGGATAAGTTGTAGTTTTGGTACTATTTTGGGGTATATGCGACTTTTTGATCACTTTTTTTTCTATATTTTGGGAGGGGTGGTGACCAAAAATGAGTGATTCTGGCATTGTTTTTTAATTATTTTTTTTTTTGCAGTGTTCACCATGCGGGAAAAATAATATTATAGTTTTATAGTTTGGGTCGTTATGAACGCGGTGATACCAAATATGTGTACTTTTTAAGGTTTTCATTTTTTCCCTTATTATAGGAAACATAATCATTTTTTGTTTTGTAACTTATAACTTTTATTTTTACACTTTTATAAAACATTTTTATTAACTTTTTTAAACTTTTTTTTGTCCCACTAGGGGACTTGAAGACTTGCAGCACTGATTGCTGCTAGAATACATTACACTACCTACGTTTGACACTGACAGTGATCAATAAGAAGCCTATGAGGACCAGCCAGAGGCTGGTCCTCATAGGCTCGCGTACATGACAGACCATTGTCTGGTCTCCGGTTGCCATTGCCAACCATCGGCAGTCCCCGAAATCGCATTGCGGGGGCTGCCGATGTGCTACAAACCCCCTAAATGCAGCGATTGCGATGAGCTACTGATCGGCAACAGGGAGAGCAGGGCAGACACCTTGCACAGTTAACTGCCGCTGCGCTGTAGAGGCACATGGTGGTTAACTGTTAAAGTCCAGATGTAACTGCACGTCAATTTGCGCTAATTGCTTGCCTGGACATTATGTCAAGGTGTGGGAAGGGGTTAAAGTAATAGTCTGATTGGAACAGCCACATTAGATTTAATGTTATGGCTGAATTGCTGTTTCCAGGTAGCAGTCATGGAGACAGATGTTATTTGGACGCCTATAATTAAACATCAGCACTATCCCTATGGGGGATGCATAATTATCCAATCTTGGACTAAACATTTACATTTAACACTCTGGACCATCATTTTAAGACCAAAAAAACCTTTTATGCTCCATAGAGATGAGCATTTTACTAACTGAGTGCAAAAATGTCCAGTCTACATGTCTACCTTTTAATGTGCTATTCTCTTTTTCCAGAAAAGCCCTGAAAAATAATTCAATTTCATGAACAAGTAATTTAATTATATGTCCTGGATTTAAGTTAAATCTGACACCCGTGCTGATGGCGTGGGCTTAGCTGTACCAGTAGAGCAGGAAGGGGTTAATGCATCTCCAGGAATGGCTTTGGCAACCAAATTGCTTTCTCTGACACTATACCTTCCACCAGCAATTGGAAATATATACTAATTCTTGGCAGCGTCATTTTAATTGGTTACTATAGGCACCAAGTTCACCACCATGAATGGAGCTCGCACTATTGTTCTCTACATGTCAAGACTCCATAATAAATAAGTTTTCCTTCAAAACTTATTTTTTGCCTGTATTTACTATATTATAAGGCAAAACTATCTTTACATCAGCTTTATCTTTCCAACTCTACTTTAATATCAGGATAAAATGCTTATGTGTACATACAGTATATTCTATTATTCAGTCAAAATACATTTCCACACATTTTTTTCTAAATTCCATTAGGGAATAATATGGAATTTATTTTACAAGCGTAAATAAATCTGGAACTTATTCTAGTTTCATTCTCACTGTGATTCCCAGAAAGCAATCTGAAGACGTCTGCATTGATTTCACACTTTTTAACTTTGCTTCATTAATTTGTAAAAATAAACAATGCTTGTATTTCCACGTTCTGAGCCTGACCACCTGCCTTTTAAGAGCTTTTAACTTGAATTATTCTATAAAACGGTTATTCCACAACTTCTTGCTGAATTTATTTCAATTTCTAATTTGCACTGATTTTGTCATTAAAAACAATACAGCTCTGGCAATAATGCACTTCTAGACAATTAAAGGTCTGCATTAGAGATATGTTTCTAAATGGTTTTTCAGTAAAGGGTTTTATGGATTTGTTGCAGATTAGGTTATTGAACCAGTAAAATCCTGCAATAGGTCCATATTTTACCATGATAAGTAAAAGAATGGAATGGTTATTTAAATGTTACATACACAAATTCAATATAAATAATAATTTGTATTTTATGTGTGATCTTATTGGAACCCATATGGTTACAAGGAACTTGTGAATGTCCTAATTTGCCTTTACTATGTATCGCATTTAAAGGATTTTTCCTGGAATTTACAGTATAGGCCTATCTTTAGGATAAGCCATTAATGTGGATTCAGTGGGGGTCACAAAGGTCAGAAGAATGAAGGGTCCACTTCACTGTTGTACTAGAAGCATGGCACTAAATACATCTGTGCCTATTACTGTAGTAAACTCTTATTTCAGAGAGTAGGACTGAGTTCAGAATGAGCTGCAGTACCAGGCGCAGCCACATGTATGGAACCATCACTGTGTCTGAGTTCTGATGATTGATGGGAGACCTAGAAGTTAGAACCCACCTATTACAAATTGCTTGTTTATTCTAAGTATCAGCCATCAGTGTATATTGCTGGAAATCCCTTTTAGGAAAGCATGGGACCGACACTAATATAGGGTAACTGTGGCTGACATTGCTATAGATCACTGGACTGCTACCTTAGCCTGGCCCTGTTATGAGGGCCTTTAGTGTAATAGGATAACTGTTGTCGTTACTGTTATGGACACACTGTGACTGGCTCTGTTATTAGTGCACCACTGATGTCAATTTTTAGGCACAATTGCTGGATCTGTTTTGGGACACATTAGCTTGCACAATTAAATAAGCATAATGTCCCGTTACTATGAATTAAAAGAATATTAGAAGTCATCAAAAAGTTCCAAGACTACAACCCTGCGCTTTTCTTCTGTGCATGGAATACAAAGGTCAATTAATATTATTAATTTATAGTAGAGGACACATTATTTCTTATAATACACATTGCAGCTACTGCAGAACGTCTTTTTTAAAATAAATAAAAATTTTGAACAACATTAATTTTATCTTAAAAATGAGGGCTGCAGCAGCTGAGACGTATTACAGTGCCAGACTCAATCTATCACTCATACAGTGCAAGGCATACCATGACCCAATACCATGCCAGCCAGAGTGTATCCCCCCACCAGACTGTCCCTTTCTGTTGCTAGCTACAGTATGACCCCTAAAGCAAATGATGTTATGCTTTTCTAGTACTTATCAGAGTGTGTCCCTCCAGTGCAAGCCAAAGTATGCCCCTCCAGTGATAGCCACAGTGTGCCCCTCCAGTGATAGCCACATTGTGCCCCTCCAGTGATAGCCACAGTGTGCCCCTCCAGTGATAGCCACAGTTTGCCCCTCCAGTGATAGCCACAGTGTGCCCCTCCAGTGATAGCCACAGTGTGCCCCTCCAGTGATAGCCACAGTGTGCCCCTCCAGTGATAGCCACAGTGTGCCCCTCCAGTGATAGCCACAGTGTGCCCCTCCAGTGATAGCCACAGTGTGCCCCTCCAATGCCAGCCACAAACCTACAGTGTAAACTACAGATGTAGCCATTAACACATTAAATACACAGTGGCAAAAACCTTTAACTTGACTTTATCAATGGCTTTTCAATGGCTTTTGTTGTGTGATATCACGCTGTCACATGTTATCAGAGTCAACATAAACTTGGCTACATCTGTATAGGCCTTTCAACCATAATACTTCTTCCCTGAAGCTCTTCTCTCTTTGTTAAATGGGAGTAGCTCATCAAACATCTTCTTCTTGTGGAAGAGGTGTCAGAATGTGACAAGATATTATTTACATGCAAGTCAATGTTGCATTTTATGGTCTTCCTAGTGACCACAATTTACAATTCTGTCTATAGTGAAAATAAAGTGAGCAATTTGGACATTTTAAATTGTATTCCATACATACCAAAAAACATAATGATATTCAAGTTATTATGCTAGAAAAATATTAAAAAGATATTAAAGAATACCCATTGTTACATACATTGTAATCTGACAGAACATTGTATAGTGCTTTCAAATGTAAATTAGTGCACAAAATAAAATCCCCCAAGTCAAAACAACTCAGCAGGGAGCGCATCACAGATGTATTCATGTGCACATGAGATATTGCATGGTATCACGAAGCAATTGTTCCTGCTTCTCATGCTTTACTAATGGCTCCATATAAGTGGCACTCTCAATTGTATGTAATACGAGGGGTACAGTATGAAAACCTTGGTTGCAAACAATGAAAAAATAATATCCTCTATTGTGCCGACCCCTTTATTTTTCACTCTGTAATTACTATTCCAAGTGTTCAATTGTCTGTTTAATGCACTTGCTACTGAATTCTCATGTCAATAATCAAAAATATGTCATCTAAAGTGTATCTCCTGTTTCATTCAGAAAGTCTGCAATACACGTCAATAATCCCAGGTGCTCAATTCATTCAATATAAAATTATTGCTCCATACATAGCAAATGCATATCAGAAATGAATGCAGTGTATCCAGTTTTTAACTGCTTTATTAGACATGAGGTATATTTTGACTAGATTCTGTCCTTTTGCATTTACATCATGCCCTATAATATTGATGTCATAGTTAAAGTGTAGCTAAACGTTCGACAAACTTCTGACATGTCATAGTGACATGTCAGAAGTTTGTATTAGTGGGGGTCTAAGCCTGGAGACCCCCACCAATCGCTAGAACGAAGCAGCTGAAGTGTTCGTGTGAGCGCTCAGCTGCTTCGTTCCTGTTTGGCTGTTTTCGGAAATAAATACACGATACATTTTTTTCCGGAAAAAGCCGAACAGACACAAAGCGGCTGAGCGCTCACACAAATGCTTCAGCTGCTTCGTTCTAGTGATTGGTGGGGGTCTCTGTGCTCAAACCCCCACCTTACAAACTTCTGACATGTCACTATGACATGTCAGAAGTTTGTTGAACGTTTAGCTACACTTTAATAAGGTTGAAAAATTCACAGGTCTATGAAGTCCAGCCTATACTCCTCCCATGCTGATCCAGAGTGACATACAGCTGACACCCTCCTGCATCGACCGGGATCGGAGCTAGCTTTGATCCCAGATGATTAATTAAATTAGTTGAAAATTATAATTTTTTTGTGCATGATATTGAATTATTTTGCAGGCCCATAGGAGTAGGGCTTTTCAGGATAAAGAGAATAGTAGATTATCAGTAGTAAACATGACATTTTTGCACTTCTTGCAGTCAGTTCTCATCTCTATGGAGCATGAAACATCTCCTGGTCTTAAAATGATGGTCCAAATGGCCTTAAAAATAAATGTTTTGTCCCTGATTGGACAGTAATTATGCACCCCCACCATGGGTTACAAGATAGTGCTGACTTCTAATTATAGGTGTCACAAAAATATCAGTCTCCATGACTACAACCAGGACCGCAGAATTGAGGGAAGTATGTCAGAGCTGAAAACCGCAATTCAGCCATAACATTAATTATAAATTAACTGTTCCAATCAGTATATTACTTTAAAGATATTTTTATTAATTATGGTTTCCTTTTTTAACTAAGTTAGTCGGATAACACTACATTAATATATAACTTATACAGTAGAAATTAATGCAATAATGAGCTACAAGGATCTGCTGTTTGCAGGGCCGATTCTAGATTTTATGCTGACTGAGGCAAAAATTAAAATGGCACCCCCCCCCCCCAGATCTTTATTGACATCCTCCTGGCTGTTCTACATTGCTACATCAATTGCTACATCAATTTTTGCAGATGCGCAGTTGCAGAGTACACCTTGATGTACAGTGCCTGCCCATGGAGTACTATGCAATGGCGCATCCGAGGAAGCTGGAGGAGACTGGTAGTGATATAGAACAATCAGGAATATGTCAATCAAGCATTTGAAGGTGGGTTTGGAGGCAGGACTATGTGACTCTTCAGGATAGCACCCCATTACCCTTTAAAGGATAATTAGCATATAGCGTGCACCATTTTTAAAAGTGAATTTATAGATTTTGCTGCATCTGAAAAAAAAACATACAGGGGAATGTTTCAAAATATTGTCTGGTTATGTATTACCGCATGGTGGTGGTTCAAGGGGTTAAAACTACCTGCCAGGTTCCCTCAGCACATAAATACAGTACCAGAACAAAACTCAGTACATAAATCCAGCACCAGAACCAAGATCAGTACATAAATACAGCACCATAACAAAGCTCAGTTTATATATTTATATACAGCACCAGGATCAAGCTCAGTACATAAATAAAGCACCAGAACCAAGATCAGTACATATATACAGAACCAGCACAAATACAGATCAGTACAGAGATCATTTGCAAATTTAGTGTAACCCCTGCCGTATACGTTTGCACAGAGTAAAACTACAGGTCCCTGTAGTGAAATAAAACCCCCGTTAACCATTTTATAGAAAATAAAAAAGCTGTCATTGGTTAGTTTACACACACATATATATATATATATATATATATATATATATATATATATATATATATATATATATATACATAAAATTTAGTGTTTCAGAAAATTAGAATATTATATATGCCCAATTTCAAAAATGATTTTTAATACCGTTGGCCTACTGAAAAATATGGTTTATTTATTCAGGCTGCTTCTAGAGCAAAAAAAAGAATGGAATAAAACTTTGGATTATCTTCTTACTAGGATCAAACTCTGAGGCTGGGTTCATACACCCTATTTACGGACGTAATTCGGGCGTTTTAGCCTCGAATTACGTCTGAAAATGCGGCTCCAAAGCGTCGGCAAACATCTGCCCATTCATTTGAATGGGTCTTACGATGTTCTGTGCCGACAGTCAAAAGATGGTGCGTAAAAAAGACCCCCGCGTCAAAGAAGTGCCTGTCACTTCTTGAGACATAATTGGAGCCGTTTTCCATTGACTCCATAGAAAAAGAGCTCCAATTACGTCCGTAATGGACGCAGCGAAAAGCGCCTGCACATGCCATTACGTCTGAAATTCCGGAGCTGTTTTCTCCTGAGGCTGCCGTGTGAACATACCCTTAGAGTCACAACTTAAATTGCATTCCTCTGATGCTTGATGGGTCCAAGATCTATGATCCTCAAAAAATCACGGACGCTTTTGCTGAGTATTACAGCTCTTTATATAACCTCAAGGATGACCTCTTCCTTCCAGTAATTACTAAAGATAAGGTTAGTGCTTTTCTGGACACACTAAATCCTCCCACTCTTTCGGACTCCCAACTGTCCCATTTAAATATCCCTATTTCCCTAGATGAAATCCGCAAAACCATTCTTCAATCTAAACCCAATAAATCTCCAGGACCTGACGGCTTGCCTAACGAATATTATAAGACTTTTACTGAAAGTCTACTCCCTCATTTACACCATACATTTATGAGCATAGCATCTTTAAAGCCCCTTCCAGAGTTACTACAGGCCACTATAATTACTCTGCCTAAACCCGGCAAATCACCAGACATACCTGCTAATTTTCGTCTCATATCTCTATTAAATTGTGATATAAAGCTTTATGCTAAAATTTTAGCGGTTCGACTGAAGGAGTGTTTACCTTCCTTGATTGCATTGGATCAGGAGGGATTTGTGAAAGGTCGAAGGCAAGTGACGGCACTCATAGAATCTTAGATCTCATACAAGTAGCTAACATCTCCCTGAATACCACTGTTTTTACTTCCCTCGATGCTAAAAACTGCATTCGATAGATTTAATTGGAGATACTTGGAGGGCATATTGGACAAATTTGGTTTTAACTCTTTCATAAAAAATGCTATTCTCGCTCTATATTCATTGCCATCAGCTAGGGTCCTTTCCTCTGGATTTACTTCAAAACCACTTCAGATTACAAATGGTACCCGTCAGGGCTGCCCTTTATCCCCTCTCATATTTGTTTTATGTATGCAACCCCTTGCAGAAATGATTCGGAATTCACAAAGAGTGACAGGTATTAAAGTAGGAAAATCAGAACATGAAATTGGACTGTACGCAGACGATGTTATCTTGTCTTGTACTTCGCCTGAGACATCATTAGTTGAGATTCTACACATAGTCTCCCAATTTTCCTCTATTTCATATTACAAGCTTAATGTCTCTAACTCCCTGATGTTATCACTTAATGTTGACCCATTGCTTGACAACTTCTAAATTGTCTGGGTTACCTCAGGTCTCCCTTATTTAGGCATAAAACTATTTCATACTCCTTCCCAGGTAATCTGCGAAAATTATATGGAACCTTTAACCTGTTTAAGATCATAATGTGATAGATTGGATAAATTCAATTTATCGTGGATTGAAAGGATTAATTTTGTTAAAATGTTGTTACTACCCAGATACCTTTATCTATGTAGAACCCTTACCTTACCTCATACCCACACATATCACCGCACAGATACAAATTTTGTTTCTCAGTTTTATATGGAACCGCAAACGAGCACGGGTAGCGAAACACCTGCTTTTCCGTAAAGTTCGGGATGGGGGGTTCCGGAAGTAGTGGCCTACAATTTAGCGTCCATAATGGATCAAATATACCCTCTATGGTGCTCTCAGCCTACTACTATGTGGTTCCAATTCGAAAATGAGGTGATACCTAATCTAAAGATGAAGTCTTTATTGACGGTTTTGTATATGGGAGCTCAAACGCCAACATTAACTTTACAATCTATGGTTGACGTGTTGAAAACTTGGAAACTCTATGCCTGCAAACTTAATTGGGTACACATTCCCTTGGAACATATCCCTTTACAGACTATCTCCCTCCTCTCCCCTGTCGCTCCCTGGCAACGAGCGGGGATGGATTCTAGCTCCGCTTTTTATGAAAATGGGTTTATTCAAACCGATGCAAAGTTGGCTGAACATTATGATTTATCTGGGATTCTTAATTTCCATTATTTTCTAACACAACATTTATTAAGATCCATGTCCTTCCCTCCGAAACCGAAGTCTTTTTCTGCATTTCATACATTTTTATTTCATTGGCCTGGTTTTCATAAAGGTCACTCTTGTATTTATGTTCTTCTATTGTCTAAAGGTATTGATGCTAAAACCTCATATGTTAAAGTGGGAACGAGAGCTGGGGGTTTCCTTTTCTGTGGAACAATGGTCTAATGTGTTTAAATAGATATTTCAGCATACGAAATGTATTAATCATTTAGAACTCACTCGTAAAATCCACCTCAGATGGTATTTGACTCCGGCACGATTATCACACCTTTTTGAAGGGGTGTCTAATATTTGTTGGAGGGGTTGTGGCCATCTTGGCTCTGCCCTACATATGTGGTGGTCTTGAACCTCTGACCAAAACAATGGCATAGAAAGGGGTCCCTTAATACAAGTAGACAACCTAAAGCGAACAAAAAAGGGACATAGCCCTGAAGATAATAATAATAATAAACTATGAAATATACAAAAGTACACAATCTTTATTAGAAATGATACAACAGGTAACACGGAATATAAATACAAATGAACCACATATGGAGATAGAAACAGTGCGGTCAGATGTAAAAGACCATTAACATGCAGAGTCAGCCAACCAAGGGAAGTCAGGAACCGCTCCGGTAACCCACAGGGAAAGAGGAGTGCATAAGGAATGCTAAATAGCACTCACTATGCCAGGATGTGTATAGAAATACAGCCTATCTACCCATATAATGAGTACGAACAGGCTAGGGAGAATCCCAACAAAATACCTGGGCAAGACTGGTCTGGCAAGGTAAGACTGAAGTGACAGATAAAAAAGACAACAATAAATGTATCATTCAGAAACCCGATGCCAGCACGTACCCTGAGACATAATGGAGAGCGGAGCCAACAACCCAGAACGGAAGGATGAATAGCGCCTCGACACGCGTTTCTCCAAGCAGACCAACCTTCCGTTCTGGGTTGTTGGCTCCGCTCTCCATTATGTCTCAGGGTACGTGCTGGCATCGGGTTTCTGAATGATACATTTATTGTTGTCTTTTTTATCTGTCACTTCAGTCTTACCTTGCCAGACCAGTCTTGCCCAGGTATTTTGTTGGGATTCTCCCTAGCCTGTTCGTACACATTATATGTGTAGATAGGCTGTATTTCTATACACATCCGGGCTTAGTGAGTGCTATTTAGCATTCCTTATGCACTCCTCTTTCCCTGTGGGTTACCTGAGCGGATCCTGACTTGCCTTGGTTGGCTGACTCTGCATGTTAATGGTCTTTTACATCTGACCGCACTGTTTCTATCTCCATATGTGGTTAATTCGTTTTTATATTCCGTGTTACCTGTTGTATAATTTCTAATAAAGATTGTGTACTTTTGTATATTTCATAGTTTATTATTATTATTATCTTCAGGGCTATGTCCCTTTTTTGTTCGCTTTAGGTTGTCTATATGTGGTGGTCTTGCCCGACAGTATTTCCTTTGTGGAAGGAAGTGTTTAAGTTGATATCCGAAATTGCTGGTATTCCTATACCCACTAGTCCAGAACTGGCCGTTCCGGACATAGGACTTGAGAATATCCCCTCAGCATTTAGGATAGTTGCTCATCATATTTTACTATCAACCAGTATTTATATTGCCAAATCTTGGAAATCTCCCAGCTCTCCGCTCATTTCTGAAGTTTTGAGACGAGTCAATAGTAATTATCATCATGAAACTAAGCTTATACACTCTGTTGGTTTACATGAGAGAATTGTGAACTCCTGGAAACCCTGGAGTAATTCCCACTATCTTCTTTAATTGTCTTTCAAAGATTTGTCTACGTACTTTTGCTTTGTATTTAGCACAGTGCTTTCGTGAGATGGTATTCGTGATTTTGTTTGTTTTGTCTTTGATGATCTCGAACTGTTTAGAGGTCATCGTTTTGTAATTTTACTGTTTGTACAAAACGTTGAAATTTCAATAAAAATGTATTGTTTAAAAAAAAAAACAAAAAAAAAAACACTCCACTAGTAGAATAATCCCATATAATTAGTAAAATATGCCACAATTTGGCACAGCCCTGTACTAGTGGTGTACATAGAAGATAGGGGGACCCAGGACAGGAGGGTCTGGTGTTTGATTGTCCTTAAACCCTATTTTCATGACCCTTAGGCCAATTTTCCACCTCCTTGTTTGGTAAGAATGCAGTGCCTTTGGAGTCCTACATAGAATCGCACAACTGAGCAACAAAGGGGATGGGACCAGCCAGCACCGCAAGACATGGTATGTCCTTTACATGGACATAACAGTGGTTTATTATTATTTTGTATTTGAACAAATATGGATTTTATAATGTCTACTAATGATGTAGTAGTATCGAATTTAAATGGCCCCCAAAGTCTACACCAGAGTTCAAGGTTACTTTTGTTATCCTGCTATTTTGCTTGGCTACTGGATACAGAAATTGTTATTTCCATTCAACATTGAATAAAGATAAGTTTTAAAAATAAAAGTCTAATTAGGATTTCATAGCCAATATCTTTTAGAAGCAAGAACTTTTCTAAAAAATGGGACTTCTAAGGATCCTTAATCCATTGCATTACTTGTATTTCTACTTAAAGCTTCTTTTTCAGATTTATTATACCTTTCAAGCTTGTGAACTTGTTGCCTATCAAAGCTGCTGTATTTGCTCCTCCAGACGTTGTTAATTCCCAATACCATTGTCTAGTAACAGAATGTCCTTAGGCGCTACCATTTTGTGTAAACATACAGAAGGTTCTACTGAGTTCCAACTGTCTGACTCTTCAATATCTGCATTTGCCTTTGATAAATCCTTTAGCGTTGATGTGTTTTTAGCTAGGATATGTTGCCAATTCTTGCTAAAGATTCAATCCCCTAAGGGCAATGAAGGCTTAAAAACTCAATCAGTCTATTTATGCATTTGTGGGTTTCCCCCTGGCTGTGTGTCATGCCTGGTTTCCGAGATTTGCGTTTATAGTGTTGATCTATTGAGCCTGTCTGGCAGATGAGACTGATGCTGGGGAGGTTGCAGATGCCCCTAAATGTACCCATGTCTTTGTGTAGCTTTACATATCATACATAAGTTATGAACTTTAGGGAAAAATAAGAGTGAAACCATCTGATAGCTAGTCATTATGTGATAATGTAATTTGTAATTGTTTTATAGAAATGTAATAAGACAGCTTGAAGTCTGCTGTTGCTGGCAGCGCATTATGTGTGCAATTCACTCAGCGTTTTAGTCTAGTAAATAAAATATTTTTTACTTAGTTAATTTGTCTGTGGAAATATTTGCTAATCACATTAGGGTTTTAGCAGGTTTTTTTTAGTCTTCGTCTGATGTAAAATATAAATGAGAGATTCATAATCTGGCACGCTATATATAAATACCACTAAAGAACCATTTTAGAAATGCAATTCACTGCTAAAAAGCTAGAACGTTTCTACTGTTTATATGCAGTTTGAGGTGCAAACAGAACAGATGAAAATAATATAAGGGATTTCTGTAAAATAAAGGTATGATATATACTTTTTTAATTTATCAATTTTTTTTTTTATAAAGAGCTATTTAAAAATATAAAATAGAGGGGCTTTTTTTTAATCTTCTGTCCCTAACCGAACCCTGAACAAGTGAGATATGTCATGCTATGAACGCTCACAATCTTTCTTACAGTATTTGTTTTGCATAATGCCAAACATGTCCACCTCTGCTTTCTAGTTCAGTGCTGGCACGGACGCTATGTGTCGACAGTGTCGGATTCGGGTACCTTAGGCCCACCACAAGAATTCATTTAAAGGGCCCACTCTCAACCTATTGCAGACTCAGTTTTATTCTAGCATAAACATTGTCTTAAATCAAGCTGGCCCCGACGCTCTCTAAAGTGCAGCTTTAATGCACTGCTAAAATATTTCATTACTCAGCAAAATGTTCACACTTAGCGGATTAGCTGCGTAAAATCCACAGTGTATTACAGTAGCAGCAAAGTGGATGAGATTTATATAAATCACATCCACATGCTGCAGAAAAAAATCCGCCAAGAAAACTTTCTTAAATTGACTATTTTTAATCCGCAGCATGTCAGTTTATGTTGCGGAATAGCTGCACTGTTTTTGCGGGTTTTCCCCATTGAATTCAATGAGGAGTTTAAACCCACAACAAAATAGCAAATGCTGCGATTCCGCTGCAGGGATCGCAAATCAGAAAAAAAAACCTTTGTTTGCTTTTCTGAAGAGGGAAGGTAGCTTTTTAGAGAAAATCGGGACCCACTTGAGTTAAGGGCCTTTTACACGGGCCAATGATCAGTCAGACGACAGTAATTCCCAATCATTGCCCTCTGTAAATAGGGCATAGATCAGCCGATGAATGAGCAAATACACGTCTATAGGCTAATTGGATCTTTAATGTGGCCAATAGGATGGTGTCTAGTCGGCAGCTCATCTCCCTGTGTTAACAAAAAATATTCAAATAGAACAGCACTCGTGTAGTAAAGTAAAGGGTGCAACGCAGCTAGAGCTTAATACAATTGTCAACAGGGAGATGTGCTACCGACGTGACGGAAATGTATGGGGACGAGCGACCGTAGTAACCCTTGTTCATCCTGTACATTACCGATGTTTACTCCTTGTGAATGAAGCTGCCAAGTGCCTTATTGCTGATCGGCGCTCATTTTCACAGACTGTTTGGGATGTCTTAAAGGTCCTTTAGGCTCTGTCCTGGGCATGCTTTGACATGAACGTTTGAAATGTTCCATGGAACATATGTCCCAGGCCTATGTAAATAAGCGCCATAAGTCTGTCATTAACTCTCACAGTAAAAAATAAAAATTTATTCTGCATGGTGTTTTTTTTGCCAGATGTATTTGTTTTGAATAGCATACTTAAAGGGGTTGAAGCTGGAGAACTGACTGTGAAGCTGCACTGATAAGCAGCGGTCGGGGTGCACAGAGCGGTGACAGACTATAATGCGTGCAGCTGGAGAACTGACTGAGACGCTACACTGATAGGCACAGGAGCTGCTAAAGGGACAATGTTAGTAGTTTATTGCATCATTAGATATCTAATCAGTGGATTGTTGCCAGTACTTTTTTTCCAATAAATCCATCACCTAGGGACAACACTGTACTTATGCGATACGGTTTGCATTTCCCCAGCTCTCCTGTGCATTCTCTGCTTTCTCTGCAGTGGAAAAGTCGAGTGCAAGAGAAAACCTTATAACAGGAGTGGAATCAGTGCCGGATAGTTCAAAGTTAGATCCGGCGACACAGTGTGTTTTACTGCGCATGCGTGTCCTCTTGAAAGCATCACTAGAATGACGTGCATGGAGCCACATGAAGTAACAGCAGGGGGCACCATTCTGTGCTTGTAAGTTCAATAACTCGGAATGCATACATATTTTTTAAATTCTTCCAATGGGGAAAAGTATTAGCTTCAAATAAGTAGTACTTTTAGGAGCATTTTCGTTCGTGGCACAACCCCTTTAACAACGCATTTCAATAGATGTCAAACAACATAGATTTGACTAATGAAGGTCTGTGGGTACACTGATGTACTGTATATGTCAAATGTAGAGTCCAAACATATTATGAACAAAGCATTAAAGAGATTGTTCAGGAAATTTGTCTGTTTTATTTTTTACATAAATGGGTTGCTTGAAGGTAATAATAAAAGTTTGCAATTTCAATCAATATATCCCTTCTCCTTCTCACCCCTTACATTGTAAGTAGATGTTTCTATACAGCAGCCACATCACATAATAACATTGACACTTCCTTCAATAAACAGGACGCTGTATTACGCATGGTGGCCACGTGATTAGGACACATGGCTGCTGTATAGAAACATTTTCCTTACAGTGTAGAGGGAGGGTTGCAAAACGAATGTACCAATTGTGGTGCAACTTCAATTTTCATTACCTTCAAGCAACATCTTTATGACAATAAAAAACTACTTCAGACAATTCCTTTCAGAAAATAGTGGTGATTCCTGGAAATAATAAATTCTCTGTATTGGCTTGCTAAACAAGTGGTTTGTATATCAAGTGGAGTTACAAAACTGGATTGACTTGCTGTGTTCTTGTGTGACATACAGTGTGGGATATTGTGTGTGATATATGAATTGAGTGCTTGCTAAACGAAGTTTGCAAAACTGACACAATTTAAAACCTTTTTTTCCTTTCTAGCTTCTGTCCTGCTGTGCAGCTGACTACGGGGAGGGGTTAACTGCTCCTAGGTTGTATAAATTAACCCTCATGACTCTTTAGAGCCGGCTCTGTTTTGGCTTGCTAAATAAGTGGTTTGTATATCAAGTGGAGTTACAAAACCAGAGTTAAAATGAGGAGTTAAAGCCCCTGTAAGTACTCTTCTTTTCTTTTACTTTAACAATTGTTCACTGTCTTTTTGTAACTGGGATAATGGACAGCAAGATTGGAGGTTTTCTTCAGTGCACAGTTTGCCATATGTATGCACGACTGGAGCCGGAGTTCCAGAGTGAATACCTCTGTTGCAGATGTGAGCATGTTGTTTGCCTGGAAGCTCGCATTAGAGATCTGGAGGAGAAAAATACAACACTGAGGGCAAAAGACAATCTTGAGCGGAGCATGCTGCTGACTGAACAAGCAGTTAGTGGGGTAGAACTGAAGGGTGAAGACATGGGTCAGCAGGATCAGGCAAGTACCTTGGTTAATGTAGTTAGGGCAGTAGAAAGGGGTCAAAGAAAAGGAAGGCTAATCCTGTTTCTGACATTCCAAGCAAAATTGCCAAGTTGGGTGATGATGCGAGGGTGTCTGTCTCAGAAATGGCAGCCCTAGTGTATACTGATCTCCCTAAGAGCCTGGAAAAAAGCCCAGCTAGTAGTCGGTGGGATGGAAATGCAGGTAAGGCAAGACAATTGATAGTTGTAGGGAATTTTAATCAGGAAGACGGATAGAATAATTTGTCGCCAAGACCGCCTCAACCAAATGGTTTGCTGTCTCCCTGGTGCCAGGGTTTGGCATGTGGTGGAATGGGTGGATAAATTGCTGGGAGGGGCTGGTGATGATCCAGCTGTTGTGGTCCATGTGGGTACCAACGACAGAATAATTGATATGTGGAGGAGCCTTAAAAATAATTTTAAAGATCTAGGCTACAAGATTAAGGGAAGGACCTCCAAGGTAGTATTCTCAAGAATACTGCCTGTGCCATGCGCATCACAGGAAAGACAGCGGGAGCTCAGGGAGTTAAATACATGGCTTCAATCTTTATGTGGAGGAGAAGGCTTGGGTTCCTACAGCACTGGGCTGACTATTCATTGGGGTACAAACTGTATTCTGCAGATAACTTGCACCTAGCTGGAAGGGAATCCCCTGTGGTGGGGGAGAGAATTCTAGCTGGGGTGGTGGAGTATTTAAACTCGGGCTGAGGAGGGAGGTCAATGGAGAAAATAAAGGGGTAGTCAGGTTAGAGAGGGTTCAGACTATATTGGTGGGGGGGAAAACAGATGTGGGGAGAGGACTAGACAACAGGATAGGGACTTCCTTTTGTTACAAAACAGCAATGAAAATGAAAATAAAAATGCGCAAAATAATGTTAAATAATCACATTTCTGATAATGAAAGTGAAAAACTGAAAGGCAAGTTAAAGTGTATGTTCACAAATGCCAGAAGTTTAGCAAGCAAAATGGGGGAGCAGGAGGCCTTGATACTGGAGGAAAATATAGATATAGTTGGTGTTGCTGAAACATGGCCGGACTCTTCACATGACTGGGCTGTAAATCTACAGGGTTTTACACTTTTTCGAAAAGACAGGACAAATAGGAAAGGTGGTGATGTATGTTTGTATGTGAGAAGTGATATGAAGGTGAGTGTGAAAGAGACATTAGAGGGTGAAGATTGTGAGGAGGTTGAAACCTTGTGCGTGGAATTACAAAGGGAGGTAAACACTGAAAAAATTACTTTTGGTGTAATCTATAGAGCCCCCAATATAACTGAGGAGATGGAAGGTCAGCTATATAAACAGATGGAGCAGGCTGCACAGGCTGGTACTATAGTGATAATGGGGAGATTTTAATACCGGGATATTAATTGGTGTCATGGTTTGGCTTCAACTGCAAAAGGGAGACATTTCTTCAACCTGTTGCAGGAAAATTTTATGGGCCAGTTTGTGGAAAACCCGACTGATTTTTGTGTATGTGTTAACTGTAAAGCCAGGATCAGCAATATATTTTGGGGAGCGAATGGAAAGGGGTTAATAAAGGGAAAACTTCTAAGCTATGTATTGGGTAAAGGGGTTAAAGATAAGGATACAAAAAAAACTGTATAGCGATAGGAGAAGGAAGGGGTTAAGAAGGGGCACTGGAGAACTACATAATGAGGAAAGTGAAGAAGGGGTTAAGCGTGGGTAAGGAGGAAAGAGGCTAAGGATGGCATACTGGATAGCTGCATAACTAGGAGAGTAGAGGGGCCGTGAATAGTTGTATACAGCTGGAGGGGATGAACGAGGGGTTTGAGAATAATCTGTATCTTAGAGCAGAGGTTCTCAGCATGTGAAGTGCAGTCCAAGAGGACCTGTGGTTGCACATCCTGTACCCTCCCCCACATGTTGTTCTTATACTGCTGAATAAGCAGTTCAACCTGTGAGAAGTCAGTCCCCTCCTTGATGAAGCAGCAGCTGTACACATGGTCTCGCCCTTTCTAGCCCAAACCAAGAAAGTTAGTGCAGTGATGAGAGAAAGCCATTAGATTATATAGAGAGAGGCCTGCACAGACAACACTGTCCAGCAGCACCAGCATTTCAGTGTAACAGGCAGCCCGGCCACTGCTTCGTGTGCTAGCAATGCCTACCGCTACCTCTCTCATTACACTAAGTTATCACATTGCATGTTTTAGCAGCTGTCATCCCCCGTGCTGGGCCCCCAGTTAGTGTCCAAATGATCAACCTGCCTCTGCCTAAAGCACAACCACTGCTAAGAGTGAGCAACAAGGGGCATCCAGCATCAGCAGGAGCATATTGCTGGTGGGCGGAGTCTGGACTGGGGAAGAGCCATCACCAGCAGCAGTAACTGGCTGCATTTATGAAACCGGATAGCAGGAATGCCTGGGTCCACCAGAGGATTCACTGGTTCTAAGGTGGGCCAGTCACATTCAAATAAACATCTACATTAGTATATAAATATGCATATACAGGATCTGTGAAAACGTATGTAGATGGTGATTTAGATGAACCTACCCAAACAAGGAGTTTTGCTTCATTATAGAGTAGATGTACTGTATGTGTGAAGGAGGGGAGACCATATGTTGGCGCTATGTAGACAGTCAATAAATAAAACGTTAGCATTAAAAAAAATTAACTAGAAATTTGCTCTGAAAGAAAGATACTTAAAAGTATAGGCACAATTCCTTACTATTTTGTTTTGCTATTCAGGAGATGTATAACTTATATGATGGACTCTTGTAGGAATTAAGAATATTTTTTTGTGTATCCTATTGTTGACCCCCAAATATTTTTGAAATTTTTCATTAACCCGTAACTGGAGACTATGTAATTGACAGGTTATTTTATTCAAAGGCACACATCCCATATCCTGCATAGTCTCCGATTTATCTCCCAAACTCTATGTGCAAACATTTCCCAAAACCCTTACTTTGTAATACAATTATCATCTGACGATAATGCCTCAGACATATCCAAACCTCCGTTTGCTGGAGTAATTATAACTCTTAAGGCTGATTTACACGGGAAAATTTGTACTAATAACGAGCGAAGATCGAAGATATATCAAGTCGATCGGCAATCCTTAACAGGCACTTTACAGGGGCCGATGCTTTACTGTATGGCGGCAAACAATCATTAATGCAATCATTCAGTCCTCATCAGCACATCATTCCTTATTGCATCATTGTTTCATTGTTGGCAGCATACAGGTGGATGTGCAGACGACAATGAAGACTTTATAGGCTACATGAACTATGTGATCTGCCGGCGAACGAGCGTTTCCTCGTTTGTAGGCTGACTGCTGCCCCGTTTGCATGAGCCAATAATCAGGAACGAGCGTTTGTAAGAATGCTCGCTTGGCTGATTATTGGCCTGTATAAATGGGACGTAGTTCTAGTCAATGTAAATGGTCATACACCTTTTAAACATCCAAACGTGGTAATTGCATGTAAGTCTAGTTGTGAAATATGTCTTACGATAAAATATAATTTTAAGATTTTCTTCCGATGTCTACCTCTGTATAATCACCAAAACTTTGGTGTGTACATCTCAAGCTTTCAGTCAAGTACAAACACTGAACAGTTTGCTTTATACCTTCAGATATATTAATATTGGTTTCTTTATGATTATTAGATGGGACATGTTTAGTATCTATCTGATCATCAAGAGGTAATATAAATCATAAAAGGATCACTGTTAAAGTAGCTGGTTCTGTAATGGGGTGGCATAAAATAATATTTCATGAATAACGGTAGAAAGAGACAGCTTTTAGGTATGCTTATGCCTATGCAAGTGTCCTTCTTGGGGGCTAAGCAAGGAAGGAGGAGGACAAAGCTTTATATCCACCCAGTTGCCAGAGTGTTTAAAATAAAAGTCCATTCCCACTATGATGAAACAAGTTGGGGACCTGATCGAGTTAGACTTGTGTACGTAGTTTGCCCATGTCCCTGGGAGCATACAAAGGACTTTACCACAAGTTTATCACTAGTATTGGACTTTTCTGTTTTTTACTTCTTTGTATTTTTATAACGGTTCTTGCACGTTAGATCCTTTATTGCTTATTTTTTGTAATTCTTTAGCACTATACCTTTGTATATTAAAGCCTAAAACTTTATTTGTTTTGCCTTGTTGCCTTAAAGAAGCCTAAGTCACTCCATAGATTATAAATTGTGAGTTATCCATGTTACCATGTTTACTGCTTGAGTGCAGTTGGTACCAGTGAGTTTGTGTTGTGCGCGCAACTTATCACCCATATTCAATAAGTGGTGGCAGCATTGGTATCCCTGGGTGTGTGAAATATTTTGGGTACATGTTATGCTCAATTTGTAGCCTGAGTAAGGGACAAGTGTATGATTGATCTGTGTAATAGGGTTTACCCTTTTGAGTTGCATCCCCATCACCATGGCGGAGAGGGGCCTTCTTCATACCCTAGTCTAGTTCCCTTTGGCTTTCTACTGCAAAGCGGTGCTCCCACCTACCCAATGAGTAGGAAATTCAAGTGAATGGAGCTGTGTTGCAGTTCCATGCAGTGGGTAGCCAGGAGTGTTGTTGTGCAGGAAACCACTGTAAAAAAAGTTGCAGCACGTAGCAAGCATTCTGGACCATTTCTTCTGTGGATCATGGGGGTCCTGGCAGTCAGAACTCCATTGATTAGTAAGTGATGACAAATTCTAGTAATATGCCATCATGTACTTTGGTGGGAAATTCTTGGCAAATATTTTTTACACAGAGTGCACTTACAAGGTAACATTCATTATATTATCTGGCACCCCATTTAATGTCGAAAATATCCAAACATTGTGTCATCAAGTGGCACAATGTTATAGTAATAGCCTTATGCAATTTGATGTTATTTGGTCTAATTGGTTTATTTTCCTTTTGGTTTTAAAACGGTCTAAAAAAGCCAGCCTTCTTCTTCAAGTTTGCCTTCCAAGAGCCACAACAATGATGCTTGGAATACTGTATATTAAATTTCTATATAGGTTTCTGTTCCTTACCACTGTGTAAGTTCACCTATATATACAGTATAGTATGTGCATTAATTTTCTTAACTAAAATCTGCTTCTTTAGAATAGTTTGCTGGAATCACTTTTGTAGCCTTCAACTTACAAAAAATAAAAAAAAATTCCGGATGAAGAATTCTTTAACACATAAGGGAAAACATCTTAAATAAGAGGGAATAGAAATAAAGAACATTTCTGTACAAATTCTTTTCTCTTTTTGATGTTACAGGTTCTTCAGACTTCGGTCTCAAGAGGCATTTATAGAGGAACAAGGAAGCAATAACAAGTGTATGCAACTCTAGATAGAAATCTTCAATTCAAATACAAAAAAAAGACTTGTAAAAACTAATATTTCTATATGTGTGTGTGTGTTTAAACATGAGTGCCAGAATGTATGTTTCCTTTATTAGGAATACAGTACAAACTATCATAAATCTTGCGTTAATCCTACTTTCTATTACTGCATCATGGAGATCTGCAGTAGAAAGGGTTCTTTGAAAATGGAACTCAGAAGAAGGCATGAAATAGTCTGATAAAAAATGCAATAAGTATTTCATCTAGTTAATCACATGCTGGGAGCTTGAAAGTAAATTTATTTGAAGAAAGTATGCACATCACCTAGTCTACATACAGGATATTAAGTCCATATAGAATACAAAAATAGGCTCCTATGTTTTATTTAACCAAAATTCAATAGCCACGGTACATGAATATGTAGATTTGTATGCACATCAGCTACACAAGTCCCTTGGCAGTTCCCTCTATAAACATTAGAGTAGTAAGGATTTATTTGACCAACCTGCAGGGATATTAGATCAACAAGCCACATAATTTACTTCCATCTTAGCAGCTTTATATGTTTAACTTTAATTTTCATGAAGGATTTATGAATACAACCTGCAGTGCATTTTACACTGAGAGTAGCTGTACAACCTTCTCTGGATGTCTTGTGTTTGTTCATCATTTTTAGCGTTACCGCCCTATGTAAATCTTGGGTGCCATAGGAAGTAGTATAAAGTTTACTTAAGATATTTTTTTTCACTTTTCTTGAAATAAAGAGATTACCCGTTATCTAAAAAGCTTGATATGTAGATCCAGGTATTTTTTAGTCATATCCATTTTTGAGTACATGGCCACTATTCTAGCTTAAATAAAAGTTGTTGTCTATCTTTTCCAGAATATGGGAAGAACAGGACAGATATGCAACAGAACACATAAAACTGTTGTTCAGGCTATAGTAAAGTTGGCTGTATTGTCGACCTATTGGTTGTAACGCAGTTGTTCAAGAATCAAATATATTCAAGAAATGGGCAAACAGAAGTAAGAGCAAGTTGATATAAGAGGACAACTCATGGACTTAGACAAAACACCACACTTACAAGGGCACTCCTAAACAGGAACCTATCCATTGCAAGTTCTTACTCAATTCTACTGAAGTTCCCCATGCTTTTTCCCGGGAGATATGGTTCACCAGTAGTGGGGGATAGTAAGGCTATGTTAACACATCTCGTAAAAACTAAGCTGTGGAATCATCCTAAAATCCAAACCAAAATCTACCACGAAATATGCAAGCATTTAATTTTTTATTTTGGAGCAGAAGTTAGCCACGGATATACCTTCCTTGCATTGTATAACATTGTAGTGTACTTTGTTGCGATATTTCGGTGCAGATTACACAACCGAAATTCTGCAACAAATATGGAATATGTGAACATAGCCTTAGGGTATAAATGATGCATCATGCTGCCATGTAATTGTTTTATATCTGGGCAGATCATCATTTACCATGTATGCCCTATATTCCCTTATTAACCTTTATGTCTCTGGGGAACTTGTGTAGGGTTGAATTTGGACTTGTCAATATGATTTTTTATATATCTTTTTGTGGCATATATTGCAAAAGAATAAGAGTTCTTGAACTTTTTTTCTGATACAGACAGATGAACAATGATGTATGAAAACACCAAAAGTATTATCTAGAGACAGAGGAAACAATTACTACTTATTGAGGAAATATATGCATATATATATGTGTATATATATATATATATATATATATATATATATATATATATATGTATGTGTGTATATATATATATATATATATATATATATATATATATATACACTGTAAACCAGTGTATTAAGGTGTCCTTAAGACCAATGAAGCTCAAATGCTAGTAGTGGTCAAGCAGGAGCAGCATATTTGTGCCTTATTGTGGGAAATAACTCTAGCATTCTGTAATTTCTGTAACTTTTCCACGTTAGACGTTTAAATGCTATTAACACCGTCCTCAAATTAAGTGTATGAACTGTCTTCTTTGCAAAAAGCAGTAGGCAACAAGAAAATTTATTCAGGACTTTATCCTCCACTTAGTGCAGTGGATAAGTACTTTTACCAACAGAAAAGCAACTAACAATAATAAGATTACTTCCACAAGTGATAATTAAAGGTTATGTAAACCTTTGCACACTTTTTTTAAATTATTCAATAAAACTACATATTATGGAATTTTAGACAACTTTTTTATTTTCATTAAAAAAAATGTTTACTTTTTGAGATACAACTATCCAGGATACAAAGAAGCTGTATCTTGTGCTCAAAGCTGAATTTACATATCAGTGCGACTGACTGCTTCGTTGACATCGGGTCTGTTATCGATTACATCTAAGTTCATGGGAAGCACAAGTGCAGGTGCATGGACAGCACAGTATGCAACTAATTTATTAACAAATAACTCGCATCTTACCAGGGATGGGATCCGGCCAGTTCTCCCCGCTTCTCTCGAACCGGTTGTTAAAATTACCGCTAGTTCGCAGAAGCAAGGTGAAGTGATTAACCCGGAACCGGTCCCCTGCACTCAATTGTATCCGCATCCTTAGGACCAGGGCCGTATTTCGAGTTTGTGCTGCCCTAGGCACTTTTATGGCTGACACCCCCGATAACGCAGATTTTCCGCCGGAAAAATCGCAACATGTGCTGGTTTTCCCTCCCTATTGAATTCAATAGGGAAAACCTGCAACAGAAAACCAGCGATTCCATAACATTATCTGACATGCTGCGGATTAAAAAAACACACCACAGGTCAATTTATGAACGGTTTTGCGTGTGGATGAGATTTGTACAAATATCATCCACTCTACTGCTACAATGAAATCTGTTGCGTAAAATCTGCATGGTTTACATGTTTACATACGTGCTATGTGTGGACATACCCTAAAATAAATGCTCAGTGCTACCCCATTAATATTCCCTCCCCTGCCCCCCCACATGGACACTGGGGCCAATTTCCCCTTTTATTGATAAGGTCACAGTTTATTATTTTTTAGGGAAAAAAACCACTCCTGCAGCTGCCCCCCTTACCGACAGGAGCTAAAAATGCCCTGCTGGTTACCTCCGTGCATTGTCCGAGGCCAATGAACGGAGGTAACATGGGACCATGTAATGTAAACTAAGCAATGACAGCTTAGAGCTTACTGTCACAGACCCAGGAATGTAAGTATAATAATCGTTAACTAATGCGTTTTTTTTTTACAGGTTCGGTTGTTGGACTACATCAGATTTGAGGGTGACAGAGCCTCTTTAATGTGGGTTAGGTGGGGACTTTTATGTCTTTAAAATATTTTTTCTGCGTAGGTGTATTGTTTAACTTCATTACTACTACTGAAGTAAACTTCGATCTCGGCAGTTTAATCTGTTAAATGCTGCGTTCAATAGCGACCGCACCATTTAACTTGTATACAGAGGGAGGGAGCTCCCTCAGTCACCCATCAGTGGCCCGCAAATTCAATCGTAAATGCAATCGCGGGCCTCCAATGGGGTGCCATGGCATATGCCTATTAGGACTTGCCAGAGGTACGTCCTAATACATTGCCTGTCAGTTTTCCACTGACAGGCAATAATTCTTTGGTATACTAGCTATATCAAAGCATTATAGCAGCGATCTAAAGATCACACAGTAAAGTCCCCTAGTGGGACTAAAAATATAAGTATGTAATGTGAAATAAAAATTATTAATAAAAATGACAGTAAAAAAATAAATAAAACCATTATTTTCCATAAAAAGTGGTTTTATTTGGTAAAAGTGTAAAAAATAAATTAAAGTACACATATATGGTATCACCGCGACTGTAATGACGCAAGCAATAAAGTTAATATGTCATTTAAACCGCAAGGTGAACACCGTAAAAAAAAACCTGCAAAAAAACCATGGCGAAATTGAATTTTTTTTCCATTACCCCCAAAAAGTCATAATAAAAGTTAATTAATAAAGTCCCATATACCCCAGAACAGCACTAATCATAATGACATCTCATCCTACAAAAACAAGCCCACACATCACTACATTAACTGAAAATTAAAAAAATTGAGGCTCTTGTAGTGAAATTATGCAAAAACAAATAAATTTAGTTCCAAAGAGGTTTTATTTTGCAAAAGTCGTAAAACATAAAAAACGTCTACATGTCTGGTATTGCCGTAATCGTACCGACCCATAGAATAAAGGCAACATGTTATTTACGCCGCACAGTGAACGGCGTCAATTTAAAACGCATAGAACAATGGCAGAGTTTCAGGATTTTTTTCTATTCCCCCACAAAAAAAAATCAGAAAAGTTAATAAAAAATGATATGTACCCCAAAATGGAGCCATAAAAGAGTACAACTAAGTCCTCATACAGCTATGTCGACGGAAAATAAAAATGTTATAGCTCTTTGAATGTGACTATAGAAAAACGAAAAAAAAATAGCTTGGTCATTAGGGCCTAAAATAGGCTGGTCACTAAGGGGTTAATTAACGGTATTGAACCGTTTGAGGGTGCACGGCATCGAAATAGTATCGATGCACCATGCAACCCAATACTACATTACATTATACTAAATATGTAGCGATACTTACCTGACCTGCTGCGGTGCCCTCCTGTCCTGCTCTGCCGTCCGCTCCCACTACAGTGAGTCTAAGACACGTCTACTGTTCTCGGATTGGCCACAGCTGCTCTGGCCAATCCATTAACAGTGGGCGTGTTTTACAGACTAAGGAGCGCTGGTGAAGCGCTTACCCCCCCTGTCCTGTGAGTGACCTGACGCCCTAGGCACTGCACTTCCAGTGCTTAGTAGGAAATACGGCCCTGCTTAGATACAATTGATTTGGCTAGTGCTGCCCTGGTGAGGCACAGGAGACAGCATGCCTCACCATTCAATGGTTTAGCGATGATGCAGCTGGCCCGATGACATCATCGCGCCGCTGCGTCGTTCCCAGGGGCATAGCTAAAGGCTCATGGGCCCTGGTGCAAGAATTCAGCTTGGGCCCCCCCTACCCCTTCCCAACACCACAAGACCCCTGCCGCGCCTATGGCCGGCCGCCTTGCCCAATAGCCCCCCAGTATACTTCCCCCCATAGCCGCCCCCAAACAGTATAATGCCCCCCGTAGCTGTCCCATACAGTATAATGCTCCCCATAACTGCCCCTATTCAGTATAATGCTCCCCGTAGCTGCCCCCCCCCCACACACACACACAGTATAATGCTCCCATAGCTAACCCCCCACACAGTATAATGCCTCCATACAGTATAATGCCCCCCATAGCAGACCCCATACAGTATAATGCCCTTCATAAATTCCCCCATACAGTATAATGCCCCCATAGCAACCCCATACAGTATAATGCTGCCATAGCAGCCCCATACAGTATAATGCCCCTCATAGCTACCCCCACACAGTATAATGCCCTCCTTAGCTGCCCCACACAGTATAATGCCCCGATACAGTATAATGCCCCCTTTAGCTGCCCCCACACAGTATAAAGCCCCCATAGTTGTCTCCCTACAGTGTAATGCCCCCATAGCTGCCACCATATCAGCCCCCTCAACAGTATAATGCCCCCATACAGTATAATGTCCCTCATAGCTGCGACCATATCAGCCCCACATACAGCATAATGCCCCTCATAGCTGCCACCATATAAGCCCCCCATACAGTAATGCCCCTCATAGCTGCCACCATATTAGCCCCCTCCTTATACAGTATAATTCCTCCATATGTGCATAATAGAAAAATAATGAAGTTACTTACCTATCCCCGTTCCCACGATGGGTGGAGGAGATCCTTGTCCTCCCTTTGCCCTGTGTGTTATGAGTGACTCGGCGCAGACAGGCGCGATGACGTCACTAAATCACGCCTGTCTGCGCCGAGCTGCTAATAGCTCATCACAGTGAATGCTGGCGGAAGGAGCCGTCAGCTCCTTGCTCCAGGATTAAATTCAACTGAGCAGGACCTCAGTGAGTGGTTCACGACCCCCCAGAGGTCTTCACACGATCCCCCAGGGGGAGTGCGACCCACAGTTTGTAATGTATTGTGTCGTGCAGTTTGTGTTTGCGGTGGAGAGAGGAGAGGGGGGCCTGTAATTTAAAGCCCCTCTCTCCACCGCAAACACAGACAGTACAATACAAAACAATACAATACAACACACATACATTACGGGCCCCCTCTGCAGCTCACCTGCAGTCTTCCATGCTGGATTGCTGACCTTCTCTGTTTCCTGATGTGAGCTAATTTGACTTAAATTTATAAATTTTTTTTTGCGTTTAGGGCTACCATTGCTCTACCATTCTGATCTTGACTAGTTTTAAACTACATTTGTGCTATATGCTTGTTTGCACCACTTGTCTATTAATAATGGCCCTGCTACTAGCAACCACTTTCTTAAAGTGGTTGTCCGGACATGGGGCGTTATTTTATACTTATGACTTATCCAAGGGAAAGGTCATCAGCATATGATCATGGGGGTCCGACTGTATAGTGGCCGTGCTGCAGTACTGCAACTCTGCTCCTGTTCACTTGAATAGGAGCAGAGCTGCAGTACTGCAGCACGGCCGCCATACTGTGACTGGAGGCTTCTACTTCCAGCACGGACATCTTTGCCCGGAAGCACCGGGACAGCTAATTGGAGCGGGGTCCGGGTTTGGGACACCCGCCGACATTATATGGATGACCTATCCTGTAGATAGGTCATCAGTATAAAAAACCACACCATGCCTGGACAACCCCTTATTTACGCAGCCTAGTTTTGGCCTTAAGGCTCAGAGCCCATTTTTCAAATCTGACATGTGTCACTTTATGTGGTAATAACTTTGGAATGCTTTTATTAATCCAAGTGATTCTGAGACAGTTTTCTCATGACACATTGGACTTTATGTTAGTGGTAAAATTTGGTTGATATATTCAATGTTTATTTTTTTTAAATAGCAAAGTTTACAGAAAATGTTGAAAAAATTGCAGATTTCTGAATTTAAATGTTTTTTGAACATTCTTTTATTTTTTCTAGGACATTACAAGGCTTAGAACATAAGCAGCAATTTCTCATATTTTGAAGAAAATTTAAAAAAGCCTTTTTTTTTAGGCACCAGTTCAGTTCTGAAGTGTCATTGAAGGGCCTATATATTAGAACCCCCCATAAAACACAACATTTTAAAAACTAGACCGCTCAATGTATTAAAAACGGCATTTAGAATGGTTTTTATCCCCCCTAGAGGTTTCACAGGAATTTAAAGCAAAATAGAGGTGACATTTACAAATTAAATTTTTTAGACAAAAACACAACTCAATATTTATTGCCCAGATTCTGCAGTTTTTAGAAATATCCCACATTTGGCCCTAGTGTGGTAATGGCCTGAAACACAGGCCTCGGAAGCAAAGGAGCACCTAGAGGATTTTGTAGCCTCCTTTTTATTCAAATGTATTTTAGGCACCAGGTCCGGTTTGTGGTACCAAAACAGTAGAAACCCCCCAAAAGTAACCCTATTTGCCAAACTACACCCTTCAAGGAATTTTAAATTGAAAATGACACATTTTTCTGTTAAAATGTGCAAATTTTTCATTTTACAAGGAATAAAAGAGAAAAAGCACCCAAACATTTGAAAAACTATTTCTCCCAATTACGGCAATACCCCATATGTGGTCATAAACTGCTGGTTGGGAAAACGGCAGGGCTTAGAATGGCAGGAGCGCTATTTGGCATGTAGATTTTCCTGGATTGGTTTCTGGGCGCCCTGTCACATTTGTGGAGCTTCTTAGGTACCAGTACAGTAGAAAACTCCTTAAAAGTGACCCCATTTGGAGACTAGACCCCTTGAGGAATTAATTATAGTTTTCATGGGGTGCATGCAACCTTCTGATTACTTTTTTGTAAATTTTTTAAGAGGTGTGGTGACTAAAAAACAGCCATTCTACTATTGCTTTTATTCCTTATTTTTACAGCGTTCACCGTGCGCTATAGATGACATATTCACTTTATTTTGCGGGGCAGTGCGATTACGACAATACCATATGTTTATAGTTTTTTCATGTCTTATGGCGTTTGGACATTAACATACATTTTTTTAAAAATCATTTACTTTTTATGTTTCCATATTCTAAGAGCCATAACTTTTTTGTTTTTCCATCAAGAAAGCCGTGTGAGGACTTTTTTTGCATAATGAACTGTAGTTTCGATCAGGACCATTTTTAGGTACATGTTACGTTTTGATCTCTTTTTATTCCATTTTTTAGGAGGTGAAGTGACCAAAAAATTGTGATTCTGGTATGGTTTATTATTATTATTTTTTTCGGCGTTCACCGTGCGGGATGAATAACTAAATACGTTTGTCGATCAGGCTGTTACGGACGCGGCAATACCAAGTATGTATAATTTATTTTATTATTTTTTTATGTTTTTAATAATAAAGGACTGATAAGGGAAAAAGGGGGATTTTTACTTTTATTACTTTAAAACGTTTATTTTTTTACAACTTTTTTAAACTTTTTTATTTTGTCCCACTAGGGGACTTGAAGGCAGGAAGCTCTGAACGCAATTGTAATACACTGCACTACATGCATAGTGTAGTGTATCAGAGCTGTCAGTTACTCACTGACAGCAAGCATAGTGGGACCTGCCTTTGGCAGGAGCTACTAGGTCTCCATAGATGGTAGACCGGAGGCCATTGTTAGGCCTCCGTTTGCCATAGCAACCATCGGCAGCCCGCAATATTGTCACGGGACCGTCGATGGGGTTGTAACCCATAGAACCCCTTCTAAGGGGTTAATCGGCGGGGACCACTGCAATCGGTCCCTGCACACTGAGCTGTGATAGCCTGCTATTGGAAACAGCAGGTATCACAGCTCAAACACATGCCGGCTAAAAATGTCGGTGTGCTAAATCAGGTCATTACTATTACTGATCTGAGCGTAAAAGATGCGCTCAGCCCGACGTAATAGTACTGAACTGATCGTTTTCAACATTATCCAAGGAATCAATTATGGGATAGGCATGGAAGCGACATGTTTGATCTGTTTTAATATTTTGTCTGGGTATCACAGAACCAGGGTGATTACAAATACTTTGTGGACCAAATCCAGACAAACTTTAAGATTGCTTGCTATCAGTAAATTAGAACCTTCTTTGTTACCATAAGGTAACCCGAGGAGATAGAGACGGATGACTTTTGTGTTCTCACCTGGGGAATTTGTGTAATCATAGCACGTCTGCACAATAAAGCTCTTCAATCCCTCTAAGCAAATAAATCATTGACCATATTGTGGCCAATAATAATATCATACAGTTACTGAATTATATTATCAGTCAGTGCTCAAATAATACTACCAATATTGCCCAAATAATACCCAAAAATTAAGCTCTAAAACTAATACCATAAGTGTTGACAAAATAGTGTCATCCAGGGTTTAAAAAAATACCACACAATCATGAAATAATACCAATGTACAGTACACTTTATTGCCAAAGTTAGTGGACACCTTACCATCATACCTACTATATGAGCTTGTTGTACATTACGTTCCAAAAACATAGGCGTTAATATGGAGTTATGCCCCCATTTGCATCTAAAAAGCCTCCACTCTTCTGGTAAAGCTATCCACAAGATATTGGTGCGTGTCTGTGGGAGTTAATGCTCATTCAGCAAAAAGAGCATTTGCGAGGTCAGCCACTCATGTTGGATGAGAAGGTTTGGCTCACAATTCATTGCAAAGGTGTTTGTTGGGGTTAAGGTCAGGGCCATTTGCAAGCCATTCGATACTCATTCCTCCACAGAAAACTCGTCACAACCTTATGTACATATTTAAAAATGTTGATATTGTTTTATATTTGAATACACAGAGAAAACATGTACTATAGTAATCTTCTGGTGGAAAACACACTTTTCTGGTCCTAAACCCATTGTAATTACTTTTTTTTTCAATCTAATCCTGCCCGAATCATGAATAAATAAATAATGATTCAAATGAAATATAAAAGAGAAGAGTCCTCATCAAAAGCATTTTGAAAGGACTGGCATTTGAACACATTAAAATTTTATTTTGTTGTTCTAAACAGTAATGACCCTGGAAACTCTTTGAAATAGAACTTTTATTAAAGAGAAAAAAAAAATAATTTCAGAGAGAATCCAAATATTTGCATTTCACTTAAATGGAAATAATGTATTTTTTTTAAATTATAATTTGTCATTTAATAAATTGCATACAAGTGTTTTGTTTATTTATGCTCGATTTGAAAGTCATATTTTTGTGTACAGTTTATGTGGCAGTTTGAAAGCTATATTTATTTTTATTCAATTGACTCACTTTTATTTTTTCGATATTTTCTTGAAAAATGAGTCAAGGTGGTGATGGACGGTTGATAGCCATGGGTACTACACCAAGCACCTAGGTCAAACAGTTCCCACGGCTGAACAGACTTTTCCTCTGCAGTGACTATGAATGTCTGCTGAATTGCTTGAGTATGCCAGAGCGAAAGCTGATGCTTGTTGGTTGCTCTCCACCTCTCCACCTGTCTGACTTACCCAAGTCTGCGCTATGACTTCCATATTGGGACAACCACTTTAATGGATAAAGCATACATATATGGTCTGTTCAGATGCATGGTTTATTTGTTCATATCGAAGTGGGATCTAAGTAACTTTGACCATAAAATGATTGTCATATCAGATGTGAGGGGTTGAGAGTTGATTATGTCAGACCAACTCATTCAGGAATTTCCATACACAACAGTGTCTAAACATTAGAGAATGTTAATCAAAATATAAATGATTGAATGCCAGTTGGGATAAAACATTGTCATAATGAGAGATTAGAATGATTAATACTGCATGCAAATTAAATTTAATTAAAATTAAATCAGTATAAACTGCTTCAACCACATGCCCCCCAATTGCAGACACAGGCCAGCGATATATTTTCATTTAACAATGCAGGAATTGCAGAGAATATTTGGAGTTCTGCATGAGATTACGAAAGATCTTGCCCCATATTAGCGATTTTTGATAAAAATATAATTAGCACGGCAGGATCGCTTTAAGGGCTTATTTAGACGAACATGATATACGTCCGTGCAACGCGTGTGATTTTCACGCACCTCGCACGGACCTATGTTAGTCTATGTGGCCATGCAGTCTGTCCGTGAGTTTCACGCAGCGTGTGTCCGCTGCGTAAAACTCACGACATGTCCGATATTTTATTTTAGATGGTCATAATCCTGCCACATTTTAGCGTCGTTCTCATGTTCTGCAACACGTAGATCCCCTGCAGTTCTAATGAACAGCACTTGGATTACCATAGGGTCTTACGGTGATCTAAGTTCAGTTCAGTAGAATCGTTAGTGATCTGCATGTTGTGCCCACCAGACGCTAAAATGAGGCTGCTTTGCGTCCCTCTTAGGGCACTGCCAGACGTGGCGGAATTGCTGTGGAATTCCGCTGTGGACAGTCCGCAGTGGAATTCTCCTGCAGCCGGTTTTTACATTTGTTTCAATACATTTTGAGGCAAGTTAGTTCAGACGTTGCGGAAAACTCTGCTGCTGACCATAGGCTACAGTGCGGAAATTTCCCTCCGCAGCATGCACTGACTGTTGCGGAGAAGAAGCGGAATTTCACTGCGGATTTCAGCCTTTGCAATGCAAAAACTGACATCTGTGGCAAGTCCGCTGTCTTTTCGGCAACGTCTGAATTACCTGTCAAATATGCAAATGGTGCAGATTCGTTGCGTAATTGCCCAGAATCTGCACCAACATTTGCAGCGGAAAAACGCCGCCACGTCTGGCCGTGCCCTTATACAAGTTGGTCCCTGGCCATTTTCATAATGAAACTTCGCAGTACATTAAATAATTTACATGTTATTTCGATTTCCTTATTTTTTGAAGATGATGTCTTTATTGGATAATAAAGCAAAGCAAATTAAAACTGCAGCCATCCATTAATAATTTTTGAAGTCTGAAGCAAAAGAGGGTAAATGAATCAGAATCCAATCAGCCAGCATACAGACTGTTTCCTTGTACTTTGACTAATGAATTACACTATCGGAGCATAGTATTTTATTAAATGTCCCTACCCTGTACTCCTGCACAACCATTTGCTGCCATTTGAATAGGTCTTTAACATTTGAAATTATTTTCCCTTACTGCTTTAAACCAGATTAAAAAATGATCATTCAATGTTTGTTAATGGATAATAATTAATTTATACAGATAATTTTTAATTTCCGAATTAACTTTTTATAAAAGCTAGAACATATTCAAATCTACCACATATAAATTTGCATGTGCTTAAAAATATATCCTAAATGTTGAGATTTTTGGAGGTTGCCTGCAAATATCTGCTGGTAAATATTCGCTGAAGAAGATGAATATGGAGAATGAAATGGTTCACTATCCAGTAATAAAAAGTGTTGCTCATTTTAGTTCATTTATTTGATTAAAATAAGTTTTTCTAAATATAATCTGTTAGCATAATGTTAAATAGGATGTGGCTGAGTGACAAAAATGGATGCTATTAATGGATGTCATTTGAAGAATCATCAATTTCACTTACTTTCTTGTCCAAAGCCAGAAAAGCAATCCATTTTTTTTATTGTTAAAGGAAAGTTTGAAAAGAGCAGAATCTTTAGCGATGAGCTCTCCTGAAATCAAAATTAATATTTACAGTATTTATTATGAATCTGGGGTGAAGATGATCTTGAAAAAATGTATATCCATTAATTTTATTTATTGAATGTTACAAATAACTGAATTAAACCTGCAAAATTTTACAGTCCTGTAGTAAAACATAGGGTCTGTTCACACCAAATGTACCAATGTATATGTTGAACATATAGCTATATAGCAACTGTATGCCACACATGTGCATATATCACCTATTGACTCCTATTGTAATGAAAAAGTATATAAAAAATCAGAATCCCCTTGTACACATGGACAACTCCTTACAGCATAATTTTATTATTTATGTTCCTCTTATTTGTAAAATACAATGTTGTAAAATAGCTAAAAATAGTATTAATGCATCTTTGGTGTACAGCTTTTGAAGAGGGTTGTGGGGGAAATTTAATACTAAGGTATGATAATGTATGGCTAAGTAAAGATCATAGATAATATGTTCATACTGGAGCAGTAAAATAATCTGCATTGAAGATGTAATATTCCATCATAAGATATTTTGTGTGTTATTATGCACATATAAATGTTCTTGTAGTAGTGGCTGTCCTCATATATACAAGCAGGTAGACATTTTTACCTTCAGCATTTCTATGGGATTTGGCAACTTTATTGCAATTTTATAGACAGGGGGATACTGTATCTTCTAACAAAAGACATGTTAGTGGAATAGCTTCTTAGAATGTATTTGAATGACAAATGTTCGTCTCTTTTTTTGATGCAATTTTTGGAATTCCTGCAAAACAGCACCATCTTTGTTAAAAAAAAAAGGTTACAAGAACCGAGGACAAAAAACTCTTACGTAAAAACCCCCTCACGAGGGTCAACTTGCAACTTTTATGGGGGGATAACAGTTGACCTGTCTTCATACTGGAGTTCGTCTTTAGAAAAATCAGCCATATAATAATAAAAAGTGAAACAAAGATTCTGATATAGAAAGAAATATATGCATACTGTATATGTGTTGGAGTAAGGAGAGTTGGGTGGGACCGCATTTCATTTATCAACTCCAGGAATTTGGATATATATATATATGATAGAAGAAATCCCACAGCACCCCAATAAAGCAATAAGATGTGGTTTATTCAGTCAACACAATGATGCAACGTTTCCGTCCTACTATGGGACATTTTTCAAGCTTCATCATCGGATCGGGATTACCTGCCTGCACCCGCTACCATTTTGGATTTGGATTTTGAGTGCTGCTAGTCTCTGCTTGTATATATATAAAGTTTGGGGTCACCCAGACAATTTGTGTTTTCCATGAAAACTCACACTTATATTTATCAAATGAGTTGCAAAATGACTAGAAATTATAGTCAAGACATTGACAAGGTTAGAAATAATGATTTTTATTTGAAATAATAATTTTCTCCTTCAAACTTTGCTTTCATCAAAGAATGCTCCATTTGCAGCAATTACAGCATTGCAGACCTTTGGCATTCTAGCTGTTAATTTGCTGAGGTAATCTGGAGAAATTTCACCCCATGCTTCCAGAAGCCCCTCCCACAAGTTGGATTGGTTTGATGGGCACTTCTTACGTACCATACGGTCTAGCTGCTCCCACAACAGCTTTATGGGGTTGAGGTCTGGTGACTGCGCTGGCCACTCCATTACAGATAGAATACCAGCTGCCTGCTTCTTCCCTAAATAGTTATTGTATAATTTGGAGGTGTGCTGTGGGTCATTGTCCTGTTGTAGGATGAAATTGGCTCCAATCAAGCGCTGTCCACAGGGTATGGCATGGCGTTGCAAAATGGAGTGATGGCCTTCCTTATTCAAAATCCCTTTTACCTTGTACAAATCTCCCACTTTACCAGCACCAAAGCAACCCCAGACCATCACATTACCTCCACCATGCTTGACAGATGGCGTCAGGCACTCTTCCAGCATCTTTTCAGTTGTTCTGCATCTCACAAATGTTCTTCTGTGTGATACAAACACCTCAAATTTCGATTTGTCTGTCCATAACACTTTTTTCCAATCTTCCTCTGTCCAATGTCTGTGTGCTTTTGCCCATATTAATCTTTTCCTTTTATTAGCCAGTCTCAGATATGGCTTTTTCTTTGCCACTCTGCCCTGAAGGCCAGCATCCCGGAGTCGCCTCTTCACTGTAGACGTTGACACTGGCGTTTTGCGGGTACTATTTAATGAAGCTGCCAGTTGAGGATCTGTAAGGCGTCTATTTCTCAAACTAGAGACTCTAATGTACTGGTCTTGTTGCTCAGTTGTGCAGTGGGGCCTCCCACTTCTCTTTCTACTCTGGTTAGAGCCTGTGTGTGCTGTCTTCTGAAGGGAGTAGTACTGACCGTTGTAGGAAATCTTCAATTTCTTGGCAATTTCTCGCATGGAATAACCTTCATTTCTAAGAACAAGAATAGACTGTTGAGTTTCACATGAAAGCTCTCTTTTTCTAGCCATTTTGAGAGTTTAATCGAACCCACACATGTAATGCTCCAGATTCTCAACTAGCTCAAAGGAAGGTCAGTTTTATAGCTCCTCTAAACAGCAAAACTGTTTACAGCGGTGCTAACATAATTGCACAAGGGTTTTCAAGTGTTTTCTAATCATCCATTAGCCTTCTAACACAGTTAGCAAACACAATGTACGATCAGAACACTGAAGTGATTGTTGCTGGAAATGGGCCTCTATACACCTATGTAGCTATTGCATTAAAAACCAGACGTTTGCAGCTAGAATAGTCATTTAGCACATTAACAATGTATAGAGTGTAGTTCTGATTAATTTAATGTTATCTTCATTGAAAAAAACTGTGCTTTTCTTTAAAAAAATAAGGACATTTCTAAGTGACCCTAAACTTTTGAACGGTAGTGTATATATATATATATATATATATATATATATATATATATATATATATATATAGTACATGGGCAAAGGTTTTGGGACACCTGCATATAACACCTAAAGGAGCTTTAATGACATCTCATTCTAAATCCATAGGCATTAATATAGGGTTGGCTCCCCCTTGTAGCTAAAACAGCTTCCGCTTTCTACAAGATTTTGGAGATTATCTGTGGGTATTCTTGCTCACTCATCCAAAATAATTTTTTTAAGGTCAGACAATGATGTTGGATTAGACGACCTGGCTCGCAATCTCCATTCTTGTTTATCCCGAAGGTGTTCTGTGGGGTTGATGTCAGGGCTCTGTGCAGGCCAGCCAAGTTCTTCCACACTAAACTCACCCAACCATGCCTTTATGTACCTTGCTTTGTGCACTAGGGCACAGTTATTCTGAAACAGAAAAGGTCTTTCCCAAAAAAGGGCCTTCCCCAAACTGTTCCCTCAAAGTTGGAAGCATATAATTGTCCAAAATGTCCTGGTATGCTGAAGCATTAAGATTTCCCTTCAATGGAGCAAAAGGGCCTGGGCCAACCCATGAAAAACAACCACATAGCATTATCCCTTCACCACCAAACTTTATAGTTAGCACAATGCAGTCAAACAGGGACGTTCTCCTGGCATTCGCAAAACCCGGACTAGTCCATCAGACTGCCAGATAGAGAAGTGTAATTTGTCACTCCACAGAACTACTCTAGAGTCCAGAGTCTCTAGAGTCTACTTTACATCACTCCATAGAGCCTTTTCCCAGTATAGCAGATGTCACATTGGAGGTTCACTGTGGTGATTCGCCAATATCATCCAATTTGAAAGCAGAGTTTCTTTTTAAATAATATATATTTAAACGGGTACTTCCCATTAGTCCTCGTACCCACTGAGACTTAGACTTCAGACAAAGACAAATGAATATATGCTAGGGCCAATTTTAACAGAAATCAAGCAATCTACCAGTATGGACTGTATGGAAAACCTATGCAAATCCCTACTGTATTGCTATCTATTGTGTTATTTTGTTTTGGCACATTCATTTTTTGTTAACTTTTAATAAATTAATTTCTGCAAGAAAAAGTAGTAAAATGTGGATAACCTTGGGTTTGTATGTGCTTGTTTTTCTTGCAAAGGAGACAATATTTCAGTGAGCTGCAGCAACGTTTCATATTTTTCAAAGTATGTACAGTATTATATATAAATTAAAATGAGCATTAGACATTAGCTGTTCATTGTGATATTTTATATAACAGGTTCTGTCTCCAGCTGAATGGCCTACTTTAAGTATTGTGATAAAAAAATATATATATATTTCAGCAATATCTTTTCTTATCCATCTGGTCACTGTCTTAAGTATGTTTGTAGCTGTATTAGAAAGGCAAACATTGCAATATATTTTAGCAATTTAACGGAATGTGTAGATGATACATTTATAGCTTTAATGAGTGATTTAAAAATTGCACTCAGGAGAATACCCTATCTTGTCTTTTCCATTGAGGATCCCAAGCTCAGAAGATTAAGTTAGGATTCTAGCACATTAATCACTCATCCGATGGCAGCTGTCTTAGGGAGAAGTTGATTTTCATCCTCTACCAGGAAAGCTGCCATCAATTAATACAGTTTGCTTTGCCCCGTCAACCTTAATTTCGTGGTAATCCTTAATTTTATATTTTTTCTTTTATGTTGGGATTTAATTTGACCAGTATTTTATGCTACTAGTTTACACCCGATAGTTGTAGAATTGATAGATTTATGTTAAATTATTTAGTGACTAACATATATTTACCTGAATAAACAAGAAAGTAGTAGTAAATACAAAATAGAAAAGAGGAAAATAAAATAATGTATTATATAATTATATGTGCTATTTTTAAAAATGGAAAGATTTTACAAACAAGGGTTATAATCAGGGTCGGACTGGCCCACCAGAGAACCAGAGGATCCTCTTGTGTGCCAAGGCTCTAACACAATAATCGGCCTTAACCCCTTAAAATTCAAGCCATTTTTCAGTTTTTTGTTTTTGTTTTTCACTCCCCACCTTCCAAAAGCCATAACTTTTTATTTGACATCAATAGTTACGTTGTTAGCTTTTATTGGCACAATTTAAAGTTCCATATAGTGTACTGGGAAACAGAAAAAAAAAATATGTGTGGGGCAGAAATGGGCCAAACTGTGATTCCTCCGTTTTTTTCATTTTTTTTTCATTTTTACGGCTTTCATCGTGCGGTAAAAACATCCACTTAACTACATTCTGCTGGTCAATACAATTACGGCGAAACCAAATTTATATTGTTTTTTTAATCTTTTGCTACTTCTAGAATGAAAAAACTATTTGTTAAAAGAAATTAACTTTGTGTCACCATATTCTGAGAGACAAAACTTTTTTATTTTTTTGTCGATTGAGCGGTGTGAGGGCTTATTTTTTGCGGGACAAGCTTTAGTTTTTATTGGAACCATTTGTTGGTACATATGATTCTTCTATCACTTTTTATTACAGGGCAGGGCTTAACAGGAGAAGAAGAAAGGCAGACCTGGGGCCATGACAACCATCAGCATCCTACAATTGTGTCGCTGGGGGGCCGATAGGCTGTCGGAGGGGTCCGTCCCCCTCTTTCTAACGGCTTAGATGCTGTAGTCACTATTGACTGCAACATCTAAGTGGTTAAATGGCCAGAACAGCGCCGCCACTTTTCCTAGCCGTTAGAGCGAGGTGTCAGCTGTAATATACAGCTGACACCTGCAGCGTATGGAGCGGGCTCAGCACGTGAGCCTGCTCCATACTTCAGCGCCCGCACCATGATGTCCAGAAGAAAAAAACTTTTGGAGCTCATTGTTTTATATTTTATTTTTTACTGCGTTCACCAAGCAGGTTAAAATACATTTATAGTTGGGGTTGTTACGGATGCGGCAATACCAAATGTAAACTTTTTTTTTTTTTTAAGAATAAAAATAATAATAATATTAATAATAATAATAATAATAATAAAGCATTGTGTAAGGGGAAAAAGTGGGTTTTTCATTTTTTCAGTTTGAATTTTATTTATTTATTACTTACTTTGTTAAACTTTTTTTAACTTTTTTTCTAGTCCCACTAGGGGACTTTACTGTGCGATCACCTGATCGATTTTATAATACACTGCAATACTTCTGTATTTCAGTGTATTAGTGCCTGCCCGTGTAAAATAAACAGGCATCTGTTCTTTGGCATGACCTACCAGGCATTAACTAGAGACAGACCTGGGGGTATTTATTAGGCCCCCGGCTGCCATAGAAGACACCGGCACCCTGCGATCTTATCGCAGGGTGCCAGTGGGGTGAGAGAGGGAGCCCCCTCCCTCCAAAACCACTCAAATGTGGCGCTCGGTATTGAGCGCCGCATCTGAGGGGTTAAACGGGCGAGATCTATACTTATTTAGATCTCATCCATTTGAGTCTGCTCCCAGCCCCCAGCCATGTCTGGTAGCTGAGAAAAGGGAGATTTACCTGCTCCCCGCTGTGTTTCTTTATTCCAATTCAGTGCTGCAAAAAGGCAATTGTATCGTAATAAAGCCTAATGTGGCCGTTGTAAAAACACCTATTGGTGGTCACTACCGAAAACTTAATTTTACTTTTTTACACTTTTATTAGTCGCGCTAGGGACAATAAAGTGTATTGTAGTGTATTGTAGAGTACTGCAGTGTATTGTAATTTTTACAGGCTCATGTTAAAGAGGCTCTGTCACCAGATCGGCGCTGTAATGTAGATAACAACAGTGGTTTTTATTTTGAAAAATGATCATATTTGAGCAAGTTATGAGCAGTTTTAGATTTATGCTAATTTGTTTCTTAATGACCAACCGGGCGTGTTTTTACTTTTTACCAACTGGGCGTTGTACAGAGGAGTGTATGATGCTGACCAATCAGTGTCATACACTTTTCATTATTCCAGCTCAGCCTCTTTCACTGCACAATCACACTGTTAGGGTATGTTCACACGGCTTATTTATGGACGTAATTCGGGCGTTTTCCGACTCGATTTACATCCAAAAATACGGCTCGATAGCGTCAGCAAACATCTGTCCATTCATTTGTTCTGTTCCGACGGTCATTTTTTTTACGCCCCGCAGTAAAAAGGCGGGGCGTAAATAGACGCCCGCTTCAAAGAAGTGCCTGTCACTTCTTCAGACGTTAAATGGAGCAGTTTTCCATTGACTTCATGGAAAACCAGCTCCATTTACGTCCGTAATTGACGCAGCGAAAAAGCGCCTCAACATGCCAAGACGGCTGAAATTACGAAGCTGTTTTCTCCTGAAAACAGCCCCGTAATTTCAGCTGTAACGGACGCTGCCGTGTGAACATACCCTAACAATGGGCTGGAACAATGAAAAGTGTATGATGCTGATTAGTCACTGATTGGTCACTGATTGGTCAGCGTCATACACTTCTTTACCACGCTCAGTTGGTAAAAAGTAAAAACCGGACGCCAAAAAATTATTGTTTTTCAAAATAAAAACCACTATTGTGATCTATATTACAGCGCCAATCAGATTACGTAGGAGATAGGGCACTTATAATCTGGTGACAGAGCCTCTTTAAGCCCTTCGGGGGTAGGGCTTATCAGGAGAAAAAGAAAGGCAGACCTGGGGGCCATGACAACCATCAGCAACCCGCGATCATGTCGCTGGGGGGCCGATGGGCTGTCGGAGGGGTCCGCCCCTATTTCTAATGGCTTAGTTGCTGCAGTCACTATTAACTGTGACATCTAAGTGGTTAAACAGCCAGGACCAGCGCAACCACTTTTCCTGGCCGTTAGATCGAGGTGTCAGCTGTAATATACAGCTGACACCTGCAGCGTATGGAGCTGGCTCAGCACATGAGCCTGCTCCATACTTCAGCCCCCGCACCATTATGAGTAGTTACGTCATGGTGCGTTAACGGGTTAAAGGTCCAACAAAAAAAAACTTTTGGAGCTCTTTGGATCCAATCACTTGCCAGTAGGGTCTATTTCTTCTGGGGTGATTCACAAATTATCTATTAGACCTTATTGATGATATGTACTGTGTGTACAATAATAACAACAAGGACTATGATGAAATAAAGAAGTGGACATGTACATGTTTTATATAGACCGAGGGTGGGCCCTCATAATAATCTCCTCTGGTGGGCCCATGGAACCAAATAATCCAGTGGGCTATAGAGTACAAATATGAAAGGTAAGGCCACAGGTTTTGTGAGGGTAAAACAGGAGGTAGTCTTGCATTACATTTCTTATTAGCCCCTTTCCGCACCTTGACGTAACTGCACGTCAAGATGTGCAGTAACTTCGCACACCTCGACGTGCAGTTACGTCTGTACTTTGACAGTTAACCGCCGTGCAGCGCTACACCGCAGCGGCGGTTAACTGTGCAGGGTGTTTTCCCTGCATTCCCTGTTGCCGATCAGCGGCCCATCGCAGCTGATTTCGGCAGTTATCCCCTTCGAAGTGGTGGTCGATTGTGATTGCCGCAATTAAGGAGTTTAGCGGAAATCAGCAGCCCCTACGTGAAATCATGGGAGCTGGCGGTGGTACCCATGAAAACTGGACGCCAGACAATGTCTTCCGGTGCTGCCATGTACAGAAGCCTATGAGGACCAGCCGGAGGGTGGTCGTCGTAGGCTTCCTGTCAGAGTGACTGTCACGTCACAATGACAGTTAGAACACATTACACTATGTAGGTAGTATAATGTATTCCAGCAGCAATCAGAGCTGCAAGTCTAAGTGTTCCCTAGTGGGGCAAGTAAAGAAAGTAAAAAAAAAAGATAATAAAAATGTTGTATAAAAATTTAAAAATAAAAGTTATATTATATAAACAAACACTGCTTTTTTTCCCTATAATAAGTCTTTTATTATAGGAAAAAAATGAACACGTTAAAAAAGTACACATATTTGCTATCACCACGTTCGTAACGACCCAAACTATAAAACTATAATGTTATTTTTCCCGCACGGTGAAAAAAATAAGTAAAAAACAGTGGCAGAATCAAAATTTTTTGGTCACTACCCCTCCCAAAATATGCAATAAAAAGTGATCAAAAAGTCGCATGCACGCTAAAATAGTACCAATAAAAAAAAACAACCCTTCCCACAAAAAACAAGCCCTTAGACAGTTTTTTTGACAGAAAAATAAAACCCTTATGGCTCTACGAATAGTGTGACACAAAAATAAATTATTTTATAAAAAAGTGATTTTATCGCTCAAAAAAACTATATACATATGGTATCACCGTAAACATATCGACCTGCAGCATAAAGTAAAACTGACATTTAGAGTGAACGCCATAAAAAAAACAAAAAAAAAAAACATTGTCAGAATTCCTCGTGTTTGGTCACCTTGCTTGCTAAAAAATGGGATAAAAAGTGATAAGAAAAACACATGTACCCCAAAATGGTACCAATGAAAATTACAGATTGTCCCACAACAAATAAGCCCTCACACAGCTCCGGTGAAGACGAAATAAAAAAGTTCTGGCTCTCAGAATATGGTGATGCAAAATGTGCAGAGTGTCCAAAAGCAGATAAGATTGGGCACCATTTAACAGTGCGACACCAGCCACATATCTGCAGATTATTATTTATTTAACCCATTATACCCTCTTATTATACCCAGATGTACTCCGCACAGCTTACATATGCCCCCACATTATAAACTGAAATACCAGCAAAAACGCCAAACAGAACGACTACCAATCTAAATCTGCACTCCAAAAGCCAAATGCCACTCCCTCCCTTCTGAGCCCTGCAGCGTGCCCAAACAGTAGTTTACATCCACAGATATGGCATCAGTGGCACAAACTGGGCACAACATATTGTGCACTAAAATGGCATATCAGTGGAAAATTTTAATTTTCACTCTGCACCACCCGTTGCCCATTAACCCCTTCGTGCTCCACAACTTAATAGCATGTCGTGGTGTGCGGGAGTGATGTATGGAGCGGGCACACGTGCTGAGCTCATGCCCTACGCTGCGGGTGTCAACTGTGTATTACAGATGACACCAAGAACTAACGGACAGGAACAGCGATCACGCCGTTACAGGACCTTGTAAAAATTACATTATACTGCAATACATTAGTATTGCAATGTATTGTACCAGTGATCTAATGATCGCTGGTTCAAGTACCCTAGGGGGACTAATAAAATGTGTAAAAAAAAAAGTAAATAAAGTTATTAGTGAAAATTTTTTAAGAAATATTTAAAGTCCAAAAGAAAACCCTTCTACCATTTTTTTCCCTAAAGCAATGTAAATAATACACAAAATTGGTATTGCAGCGTCCTTAAAAGTCCAAACTATTACAATATACCATTAATTAACTCACGGAACGCTGTAAATAATAAAGAATTTAAAACGACAAAATGCTGTTTTTTTGGTCACCTCAGCTGTAAAAAAAATTTAATAAAAGGTGTTCAAAAAGTTGTACCTAACAAAAAACGGTACCAGTAAAAACTACAGTAGGACCCGCAAGAAATGAGTCCCCACACCCCTTTATTGACTGAAAAATAAAAACGTTATGGCTCTTGGAATGCGGGGAGTGAAAAACGAAAAGAAAAAAGCAAAAATTGGATCAGTCCAGAAAGGGTTAATTAATTTCTAATAAAAAAAGCATTTCTGACCACATGTGGGGTATTGCCGTACTCGGGAGAAATTGTTTTACAAATGTTGGGCGGATTTTTCCTCCTTTTATTATTTGTGAAATTAAAAAAATGCAACATTTTAGTGGGAATAATGTTGATATTCATTTTCACGGCCTAATTGTAATAAATTCTGAAAAAGACCTGTGGGTCTAAATGCTTACTATACCCCTAGATTGATTACTTAAGTGGTGTAGTTTCCCAAATGGGGTCACTTTTGGGGTATTTTCACTGTTTTGGTCATGTATCATGTGTACATAGAAGCTGTATCGTTCTGTCAAAGCCGGGGCCGTCAGTTCAGCTGAACTGATGGCTCGACTGAAAGCTAATTCTGCGTGTCTCTGACATCTGTGGCAAGTCCACTGTGATATCTGCAACGTCTGAATTACCTGTCAGATATGCAAATATTGGTGCAGATTCGTTGCGTAATTGCCCCAAATCTGCACCAACATTTGCAGCGGAAAAATTCTGCCACATCTGAACATGCCCTTAGTCTCACTGACATAACTACTATTACAACTGCAGAACACCAACATAAGTGGTAATGAACAATACTGCAGTATTGTATTATTATGTGTACTTATGTACTACCTTAACCCCTTAACGACCGCCCGCTGACTTTGTCAGGTCCCTAGTCTACAGCGACGCTTTTTATATGGCAGCGCTTATTCTCTAAGCAGTATCTGTACAGTACTTTCCATGTTATAAATGACATAACAAAAAAATCTCACCAAGTTTGAGTTTCATATTGAATCTCCATCATTTCCATGGTTTTGTTATTTTTGGATCATTTTCTATACACAACTGATATCATATATTTGAATTTGTGTTGGAAAAGACATTGTAATTGTTTCTATGATGTCAGCGGAATAACTATATGGGGGAAAGGGGGCTCAGTTGTACAGTCACAACTGGACTTGAAAGAAGCCCAACATCCCCTTGCAGATATAAGGGAAAGACAGTGGTTGATTTGTTTTTACTGTGACATTACTGGCTACTGAAAGGCAGAGTGGCAAAAATTAAAAAAAAAATTGGCTGGTCATTAAAGGGAATGTGTCGCTAGACATTTTTTTTTTCTTTTTTTTTTTAGTTAAACTGTTAGTATATAAATAATTTAACATTGTTCTAATTTTTTTTATTTTTTCACAAGTCAGGAAATATTATAAATTAGATTCTAATTTATAACAATTCCATGTGCTGGCCACTAGAGGGAGCAATTCCCAAAATTGCAGCATTGGCATGTGGTAAAGCAACCTCATTGCTTTATACTGCAAAATTGGAGAACACACACTCGCTCTAGTGTCCTCAAACAATCCCCCCTCCTTTATCCTGGCTAGTGCCAGGAGAAAGGAGGGGGTTGAATGTTCAAACCTCCTACACTGTGTGTCGCCATTTTTTGAGTGAATGCACATTGTAGGAGGATTAGATACAGTGGTAAATACACAGTATAACACGGACATACACAAACATAACTGACCTGCTCCTGCCGCCGCCGCTGCCTCCGCTCCGTCCCCTCCCTCCGCTCCTAGTCCTTGCTTCTGAACATATGGACGGAAGCCGCGACCAGAAGTAGTCATCTTACTGTCCGGCCGCGACTTCCGGTCCACATGAAAATGGCGCCGTATGTCGCTCGGCCGAAGACCTTCCTTTTGGACTGTGTGGGAGCGGCACAAAGCGCCATTCCCACACAGACGGCGTACGCTATAGTGAATGGCTCCCGTTCGCATACACTATGGGGATGTATGTGCCGTATTCCATCTCTGTATGTGTCGTTAATCGACACATACAGAGATGAAAAAAAATGGCAGCCCCCATAGAGAAGTGAAAGAAAGAAAAAAGAAAAAAGTAAAACACAAAAACACAAATAAATAAAATTAATTTTAATAACATATAGAAAAAACATATAAACATTTTTTTTTTCGTGACACCTTCCCTTTAAGGCCTGTAAAGGCCTGGTTATTCAGGGGTTAAAAGCATACTAAACAATGAATCATATCCATAGATAATGTAACACCACAAAACTTACAATGGCCAATGTGTATATGCAGAAAAAATGTGAGAGGCAAAGTGCACTATGCGTTATTGACTTACTGTACATTGTAAAAATCCACATTCAATTATACCGCTTCTCCAGCCCTGCCCCATAGGGATAGAATTTGGTCACTCACCTCCTTCCCATTCTGTTGCTATCAATCATCTCAGCAATATTCTTAATTAGGGGCATGTTTTTCTTATGGGAACAATTTTAAATTATTATGAAAATATTTGCTTACATTATTAGAGAACTCTAAAATTGAGTGTGTACTGACACCATATATTAGGAGAAATATTTGTTAGCCAAGCAAATGCACCTTCTGGGTTTCGGCATCCTTACTTACATGAATTATATTGTGAAAATTCCTATATACATTTTTCGCCAAATCTTGCGCAACACACTATTACTTGTGCTTTCCTGGCTTTCATAAGTTCAGAGTAGAAAATCACTGGAATAATGATAGAGCTTTATAAAATATAACTTTTACTTCATATTGTTTAAAATAATGTGCAAAACATACACACAGGACAAATTTCAAGGCTAAAAATGTGCTCTCTTTTGTGAGAGAAAAACTGACATTCTGTATGATTTGTGCAGAGTAAATGCAAAGCTCCAAATATTACTGCATAAAGGAGGGTTTTTTCAAAGGTATATTTTTGGGGGTAATCCACCCCCCTACCTATTCTATAGTGTGTCCAAGTCCATCTTGATCCTGTAGCTGGGGACTGGGAAACCTCCTATTTTCCTTTTATATGTGTCCAGGCAGATAATGCTGTTCTCCCGACGCGTTTCCTTGTGGCCAAGATTCTTCAGGGGAGTTTAGGCCAATTAGCCTCTATGGTCAGAGGCTTTGGAGCAAGAAAAAAGATAAATCCTATGCAGTGGCAAAGAAAGTTAAGTGCATCTGTTCCCACGATGCTGGGATAAACGCCTGTCACGGCGTGTAACGTCCTCCCTCACATGTGTAAGGAGTTCTCTATTTATCTCAGGAGATCCTCCCCACCCCTATGACGTATCTGTGGGTGTGTTCATGAGTAGCAACTGTAGCGATGTCAACAAAGGAAAAAACCTTCCAAAAGAAGGCAGATATCCATGTCTGCATAAGCAGCACATAGCTCCTCCCACCAGGGCCGACAGCCAATGAGTTTGTGTGTCCTGTCACAGCTGGTGATTCGCTTTATTTGCAGCTGAGCCGGCCGTCTGTGAACAGGAGCATAAAGAATGCCTGTCTACACGTGATGAAATCCATTGGAATGTAAGACCAGGAGGGAGGGAGGGGATAAGATGTGTTCTAAAGTCTCCTACGGTGTTTAGTTAATATCAGTAAATGTTTTATACTGCCTATTAAACCGAGATTAATGGACTACATCAAAGGGGCCCATTTCTTTATTTCAATGGGTTTTAATTTTATTATATTGGATATTTTTTAGCAGTATTTACCAGTCTATTATTCTCATATAGAAGGTAATGAACTCTCATTGCAAACCTGTCTAGTAAAAAAATGGAAAAATCTTGCTAGCAAAGGAAGTAAAGTTATCATCCAGTTGTTGATAATTGTATTTATGGCTCCCATGTCACATATGAGAACAAAAAGGAGTTATATATGTATAATAAATTTTTAGCAGTGGATCTAAAACTGTAAATATTATTTTTATTTTTCATTATGAAAACCTAGTCTTCAGTGGGATTTATATGAAGCAACAGTAATTGATTTGTTCGTTTAGTCCATATGGAATTACGGAACCCATTCTAAATATCCACTTAGACTCCCTTTGGAGGACCACTTTATCTATGTCTCCTCCCCTTGGTGATGGATGGATAAGCTCCATAGCTATAAATTTGAGGCATTTTGCATCTCCCCCATGTTTTAGATGTACATGTCTGGCTACTGGTTTATCCCTATCATTTGCAATGTCCCCTAGGTGTTCCAAAACCCTCTTTTTAAATTCCCTGGTAGTTTTGCCTATATAATCCATGGGACAGCTACAGGTGATTTTGTACACTACATTTTTGGAACTACAATTAATGAAGTCTCTGATTTTATAGTTTTTGCCAGTGTATGAGCTTGTAAATTCTTTTGTGTTTGATAAGTTCAGAGTAGTAACTAGGCTCTTCATCACCCAGGGCAAAGACTCAGTTCACTTTCCTAGCCCTGTATCTATATACATTGGCCAAGTCAGAGTAGATTATTGGCATTCCTCAGGCATCCGGCACCCGGGGGGAAAACATGCCCACCAGCCCTAAAATTACATCCTAAAATTCTCATTTATGAAAATATAGATCTGGAGAATTAAATACATGTAATATATACAAGCAAGAACATATTCACAGGGACATTATCATTGCACTCACTCTATTTTACAGCTATTTGAACGCTGAATACTTGAAATACATTTTCATGTAAAATGGAACACGGTTGAGACAATAATGTACAAATAGAATACATTTTAAGATTTGTTTCAGGTTTTCAGCTTTACCACATGAAGCTATTTTAATCAATCATAGCGACAAAGTATAATGTTAATTACATGATGCCATCAAAGTTTGGCAAAGAATTTAGCCTTGACATATTTTGAAGCATATACTGCTAAGGACATACCCTGGAAGATGCTCACAAATATACCTTTCTTATGATAGATTAGTCAGTTTTCCATTTTTATGTTCTGGAGTATGGGAAATGAAGAGGCGGTTAAAATGTCTGGAGAATTTATCACATATAAATGGTACTATGGATATACATCCATTAGTTTAATATCACAACTTTTTTTTTTTTTACTGCTATGCAAATGGAAAAAAATATAATTTTTCTTCAGATTTAGAGTATATGAATATAGTATGCAAGAGAACAAATAATTTCCTCATTTTTTTCCTTTTAATATTATTAGAGAATTAAGCTTGAATTTAAAGTCTTTCCAATTTAAGAGGTACGTTATTTCACTATGACAGACCAAGTCAAACTTTGGCACAGAGATGTGTAAGTCAGTTGAAATATTACATATAATGTTTGAAGAACATTTTTTGTAAAAGTTTAGCTTTACTATATAATAATTCTCTGATTTCGGTGTTCTACCTATTGTAGAGACAATCCTCCATTCACCAATTGTCCATAATCCACAGGAATAGTCCCAGATCCTAAAGTATTTCTTATCATGAGATTTTGTTGTTTGAACAATATGCACCTCTTTATCTAGGTTACTTTTATAATTTAGTTTTTTTTTTACTATAATTTTACTATCAATCATTATAAAAGAGGACCTGCTCTGACAGAGTAACTTATGTTCACACACCGTTGACACTGGGTGGTGAAGACTGCACAGTTTTCAATTTATTCTCAAATCTATCGAAGCTGAAGGTGGGGGAACGGAGGCTGATTGCAGGTGAACAGAGGCACATAGACAAGTACACGGCGCTGGCATCCAGGTGTGGCGGCAAGGTAACTTTTTCAACAGGTCCTCTTTAAATTATGACCTGTGACTATCCAGATGAGGAAGTAAAGCATATTAAAATAAATATTTTTCAGGGGCAATATGAACCTCCCATTTATCTACATACAGCAATTGGATTATATAATTAGACCATTTTGGTGTACATGCGACTATTTGATCGCTATTTATTGCATTCTATTGGTGGAAGAAAAGGTTATAAAAATATATATATATTTATTACAGCATTTAACGTGTGGGATAAATAACATTAGTTTGTAATGGTTTGTACTTTTATGGACGTGGCTAGGAATCGGCCGTCACTTTAAGATTGCTATGACTACCAACCTAGCTACTCAGTCCTTCCTGGTTTGTAATGTAGAGCCAATCCTATCTCTCTTAGGGCACGTTCAGACGTGGCAGAATTTTTTAGCTGCAAATGTTCGTGCAGATTTGGGGCAATTACGCAACGAATCTGCAGCAACATTTGCATATTTGACAGGTAATTCAGACGTTGTAGACATCACAGCGGACTTGCCACAGATTTCAGGAGGTGAAATTCTGCACCGCAGCCTGATTTCTGCACAGTTATTTTCTGCAACGTCTGAACAAATAGAAAAAAATGTACAAAACGGCTGCTGCAGAATTCCACTGCGGACTGTCTGCAGCTGAATTCAACAGCAATTCCGCCACGTGTGAATGTGCCCTTACTGCTCTGGTTTGGTCTCTCAGTTTTGCTTGCGATTTACATGTGTTTGCATGTATCTGACCAAGCTCTGATAACTCCCTGAACCACACCTTTATAACTTCGGATTTCTTGTATTTGGACTTCAGCTTTCCGCTGGATTAACCCTCTGCTCAACTTACCATTCCACTTGTCAGGAGGATGTGTCCCTGCACAGTGTGATACAGACAGTGATGGTTGGAGACTGTCAGTATGTGGGGACACAGCCCTTTGACAAGGGGAAATGTAACACCCATTTGTTAATGCTTGCACAAAAAGTAGTGTTAATTGTTATGGCACTGCAGGGCGGCTGTGGAGAAGGGGGCTCACGTTTGGGTAACAGCCCAGGGCCTATGGTCTACTTTATTCACCACTGGATGACACCTGCTCTATATGGGGAAGACTCTGCCCGTGAGCTGCTCCATAGCCCCCCCTTCCTTACTATATTGTACATGTACGTGAAATGTCTGAGTGTAGAATCCATTTCTTCTGCATTCATGGAGGTTGTCAGGAAAGTTGTAATTATTGACCTACGCAGTAATAGGTTGTCCTTGGTTGCTCAGCCATATAATGAAAGTCTAGCATCGTAAATAGAAAAGACTGGGCCCCATAGCAAACCGTTGAATGCCCCACTCAATCATTCCTGCTTCATGTAAAAGTTAAGACATTGTGGTGCCTGGAACCTGTATCTTCAAATGCATCAGTCCTGCCACCAAATAATTTGCCCCTTTATAAACACTAATGTATTTATGTATGTATGATAGTTTACCTCCCAATAATACAGTCATAGACCAAATACTACCACCATTCAAGTGCTATATAATACCTCCACACTATCACCACATGAATGTACCACAAAGATTAATACAAATAATCATATCACAGAAATGGTGTCATATACCATTTCTGCAATGGCACTCTGTAAATCATTATCACGCTGTAAATACAGAGCAATTAATACAGTACAATTAAATCCAGTGACTCCCAGGTGACGTCTTCTCTGATTTTACTTGTTCACTCTGTAATTTCTCTCTATCTGACCAAGACTGGCATGACAACATCTCCCAACCACAAATCGTTTCTGCAGCATTTGCCTTTCAGACCTCCTCCGGCCTGTGCAGTCAGTAACTCAGCGTAGATAAGCTCGATGACGTCACTGTGTTGAGCCAGCCTGCCGCTACGTCAGGGAGTGAATAGTGGAGCAGAAAGCTGATGGCTCTCTGCTTCACCAGTGTACTCAATTTAATCGAAATCTTGAGGACGCAGATACAATTAAAAGTGGTGCCAGATGGCTGGGCTGCTTCGGCTGTAGTTACGCCACTGATACAGATTTATTTCTTGTTATAAGAAAATTATTTATTTTATTCTGACTACGTATTTCGGTATGGGCTCAGTTTAATCTTCAAGTAATACAATAAATACTAACCATATAAATTTAAACTCATTTAACAAATTTGGTAAGTCAACACCAGTTGCTGACATCACGTGATTGTTTACTGGATTTAATAATTTGATAATTTAAAAAAACAAATACAATTGTAAAAGCATCATTGGTCTCAATAAAACATAACATCATGCCCTAATTACCATAAAAACAGCATAGTTGTTTACTACAGGAATCAAGCTAAGGAAGTGAGACACATCTAAATCTAAAATAGTTTTGATGCTATAGAGATGTCATACGTATTTGGCATCACTATGCACAGAAGAGAATTAATTTTACGGGTAAACCAAAAAATACAAATATATCAGCCAAAAAACCTTATGTGTCCCAAAAAACAGAGAAGAAAAATATTTGGGTAGGCCAAGAAATAATAATATAAAAAATAATCATGAAACCCCCAGTCATAAAAGGATCAAAGTATCACATAGTGCCTGAATACTATCAATACTGTCTATATCAAATTATCCCACACTAGGGTATTAGAATTACACTAAGGCCTTATTCACACGACAGTGAAAAGCGGCCGTTTTCAGAACAATGATGTTCTATGGGTGTATTCACACGGCCGTCAAAAAATAGGACAGCCCCCATAGAAGTCAATGGATCAGTTTTTAACGGCTGTCAATACATGTAACAACCGTTAAAAACAGATCCGTGACATGGGGATTGGCAAGGGAACTACTTGCTGGCTATTGGCAGCTCAATGACACTCACTGATGCAGTGCCAACCTCTTCAGGTGTGGTCTCTTGTCTTCACGGGTTCTGCGAAGGCAACGTGATGACATCATCGCGCTGCTTTCGCAGATCCCGTGAAGATGAGAGACCACACGTAAAGACGAGCTGCATCGGTGAGTGTCATTGCGTCGCTGCAGATCCCGTGAAGACGAGAGGACTTACCTGAAGAAGACAGTGCTGCATCGGTGAGTATGTAGGGCATTCATGTTGGCTGTGTGGCATCATATACAGGGGGCTGTGTGGCATATACAGTGAGGCTGTGTGGCATATACAGGGAGGCTGTGCGGCATATACAGGGAGGTGTGTGGCATCATATACAGGGGGTCTGTGTGGCATCATATACAGGGAGGTGTGTGGCATATACAGGGAAGCTGTGTGGCATCATATACAGGGAGGGTGTGTGGCACCATATACAGGGAGTCTGTAAATAGTGTCTAGGTGAACATGTGACCTTCCTTTGGGTGTTTTCAGGGGGCTGGGACAAAAAAAGCCTGACCAATGAAATTCATCAGTTTTTTTAACGGCCATGAAAAACTTATGCAAAACAGATGTCAAACGGCCATTAAAAACGGACAGACGGACTGGAAATAGATGGAAATTTAGAGACACTGATACAAAATGGCCATGAAAAACTGACAGTTGATCAGTTTCTAATGGACATTTTTTTTCACTGTCGTGTGAATATAGCCTTTGATTTTTTTTTTTGCTTAAACTGATTGTCTGGTTATAAACACCCATTGTCAAGGACCTTATTAGGGGACTCTGAACTAATAAAGAGAGTCCCCTTTTCAAGATACTCATTTGTTAGCCAAAGTGCAGAGTGTTTACTTTAATTGCTTCTGGTGGGTGGGCAGTGTCCGTGCATTACATGGATAGCACTTTGATTTCAGTATGAGGTGTCTAATACTTAATATCTCTTATGATGGAACTGAAAGAGAATATAATACTTATCTGTGATTTCCTCCCAGTTTTCAGCGGATTGATGGGGGTACCAGTAGTGAAACTATCTGTGATCACCTTATTGTTAGCGGCTGCTTCTAAGAAAATATAATTGTCCAAAGCGGAAAAACCCTTTAAAGGCTATGTACACCGTTTGAAATAATTTTTTTCTTTAAAAAATGTATTAATAAAAATGTCTATGAGTGTGTTTGGTGCAACTTTCTACATACTTTTTATGAAAAAAAAAATAACTTTTCGAGATACAACTGCTTTGTATTCTGTAAACAGAGCAGCTGTATTTAGCGCTGAAATGTGTATCTGTCAGGTCAGCATCACTGACGGGTTCAGTGTTAGCGAGTCCTTCGTGTCTCTGACTTGCAGGATTGAGTGTTTACCGATCACATCATAACTTAGATGTGATTCATAACAGGGGAATCCTGTGTGTCTCTTACCCGCTGACCAAGTCTCAGTGCAAGATACAGCTGCTCTGTATACTGGATACAAAGCAGCTGTACCACAAAAAGTTAAAAATATTTTTTTATAAAAAGTAATTAGAAAGTTGCACCAAACACACTGACACACATTTTTATAAAAAATAAATAAATGTCCTGCATGAGTCGATATGTTGTTAAAAACATGTGTCGGGACAGCTGTTTGATTTCTTAATTGTTGTTCAATATAGACCTCCATAAAACCAAATCGAAACAATCTTTAGCTTATAGGGGTGGTGGTTACATTTATCATTACCATTGAGGTACCATAGTATTGACCTTTATGTCTAAACATGGCTCGTTAATGCCATACATAAGCAAGTCTTCTCTGAGGTTAGCGAAACGGTAGGTACAGCTAAGCAATAACGTAAAGTAGCAAAGTATTAAGAGTACTGAGCTTTATACCAAAGCAATATAAACACGAAGCACTGTGAATGCATTATAAAGTCTTTACATGGTATATAATTTGCCGTTCTTCTGTGAAGCTGGATTTGTAAAATTCATGATGTCTAGTTTTGTAATTGACAACTTGAGAAACAATGGCCACATGTGCTTAAGGTTTTGCAGTGGCAAGAAAGAGTGGTCATCCTCAGGTGATTCTTGGATAAATATATTTTTCAACAGAAAGAATTTGTAGCCATCCTCTGTCTGCTCATATACACCCAGGGTGACAAAGTGAAATACCCATTTACCATCTGAAAGCTTCTTTGACAAATAGAAATATGGCAACAAATGATGAATGGATCTCAACGGTTCAATGTTATATCGAATCTGAACAGGGAAAATATATTTTTATTCTTGTCACTACTGAGTGTTCTTGTTTAAGCTAAATTGATTTTCCAAATAAAATAAAGCCAAATGATGAGTTATGGTTAAAATAGACTTGTTTGTACTACATATTATATTACAATACAATAATACTTTACAGTTTTTTTTCATTAACCAAAATAAATAATTTTGGCGGGGTTTATGTCATACCTCAACAAGATGGTATTTAAAGAGGACCTGTCTCTAGGTAATATAAGTTGAAATGGTTTTCTGACCTGAATAGTGCTGTCTCCCTGATTCCAGTACTGCTTTTTTTCCTAGATTCCCCTGTTTCAGAGATATGGCCCACTGTTGTGGTGGCTCTCTAAATGCTAATTTGCTGTAGTCAGCCAACGAGCTAGAGCTAGCTTCTCTACCACTGATGCTGATCGATCAGTACAAGGAAGCTTGAGGATAGTTCACACCCTGCTGGCTAACTACAGCAAACTGGCATACAGGGAGGGAGCCAACACAATAGTGGGCCATATCTCTGGAACGGGGGTCTATCAAAAAAAGAAAACAGCCCCGGAATCAGGGAGACAGCGCTATTCAGGTCAGTAACCAAATAAACTTATATGACCTAGAGACAGGTGCTTTTTAAGGGCGGGTTCACACATGGCGGAATTCCACTTAAATTCCGCTGCGGACACTCCGCAGCGTTAATCCGCAGCGGAGCCGTTTCTCCATTGACTTTCACTTTAATTTAGCAGTGTTCGTTTACACGATGCGTACAATTCCGCTGCGGAGCATAGGCTGCGGAGCGGAATTTGGTGTCCGCAGCATGCTCTGTCTGTTGCGGAGCAGTGGCGGACTCATGGCGGAATTTCTCCATTGACTTCAATGGAGATTCTAAGTTCCGCAATGAAGTCCGCAGCTGTCATGCACATGTCATGTGTGCTGCGGATGCGTCTTGCTTTTTTAACTTGACATTTCTTCATTCTGGCTGGACCTAGGTATTTCTAGGTCTACAGCCAGACTGAGGAAGTCAATGGGGCTCCCGTAATGACGGGAGCGTTGCTAGGAGACGTCTGTAAATAGTCACTGTCCAGGGTGCTGAAAGAGTTAAGCGATCGGCAGTAACTGTTTCTGCACCCGGGACAGTGACTACCGATCCCAATATACATGTATCTGTAAAAAAACATATAAGTTCATACTTACCGAGAACTCCCTGCGTCTGTCTCCAGTCCGGCCTCCCAGGATGACGTTTCAGTGTAAGTGACGGCTGCAGCCAATCACAGGCCAAGCACAGGCTGCAGCGGTCACATGGACTGGCGCGTCATCCAGGGAGGTCGGGCTGGATGCCGAAAGAGGGACGCGTCACCAAGACAACGGCCGGTAAGTATGAAAATCGTTTACTTTCACTAGGGAAAGTGCTGTCCCTTCTCTCTATCCTGCACTGATAGGGAGAAGGGAAGCACTTTTCCCGCAGTCTGCAGCAGCTAGTCCGCATCAATGTACTGCACATTTTGTGCAGATCCGCTGCAGAATCTGCAACGCAGATTCTGTGCGGCATCGATGCGGACAGTTGCGGAGGAATTCCGCCATGTGTGGTCATGCCCTAAGGCTCAAGAACATGACAGAGCTACAGTATGTGCACACATTCTTTATGGCGGTACAGGGAGCCCCTATGGTTCCATATTATGAAGCGGTATGTATCGCCATATGGATCCTCTGTACTGCACCATAACACAATGGTCTTCTCTTCAAGTTGCAATACCTTATAATTTGAGAGAATATCTGTTATTTCCATTTCTTCTGTTGGACACTTTGAATTAATGACAATTCTCAGTATTCCTAGATATGAAATTAAATGTATAGTATGGCCTGATAGACTTGTATGGGTGGCGTATTATTGAGCCATAATACGGCCATGTGCATGAGATCTTAACTTATGTTATATGCTAATTGATTGTGCATACTTATTTCTCCTAGCATGCAAATAAAGTATATTGCCAACCTTTTTGTACTTATTTCCAGGCCAGAATAGTAGTCAACCTCTCTACACACAACAATTAGTGGATGGGGATTTGCTTCCTGGTCACGCTAATATCTATGTTGTTATATTTGTTTTATAAATGGTTGTGCTAAACTCTACATTAGTTGTTTTTTTTTGGGGAACTTTTTACATTAGAAGGGTTTGCAAAACTGCAGATTTTGTCATGCTTTTTTTATGTGACATCTCCAGTCTCAGTAACAGATCACACCCCTATGACTGAAAAAGATATTGCAGCATACTGAAAATATGACATCACATGGAAAAAGCAGGACAAAGGCCTCACAAGTACCTTGGGGGCAATGGAGATCAGCAACAGTAGATAGAAGAATGTCTTCAATGGTATATTGCACATTTTTCATTTATTATTCTTTTACAGATTGGACAACCTCTATATAGTTAAATTTAGTTGAATAGTATATATATATATATATATATATATATATATATATATTTCCTGATAAAAACTCCAGGTAGATTGGCCCATCAGATTGCAATTTTTCTGGGAACTGCATGCTTTAAAACTGTTGGACTAGAATTCATAAAGATTTCAGTAGAAGAGGGGTCCAGAATTTTTTCGGTGGGTACCAAACGGAATTCACCTGTTAAAGCTTTACCAAGATCTGTGATTCAAACACTGGGGCTTTTTGGCCATCTCAGGACCCATAAGTTACCCTTTTAGGGTCCTCATACTCATTTAAATGAAATTATTCACATGTGGTAGCTTGAAATACAGTCAGGTTATTTCTGTGTTCTTTAGAAATATTTAAATTGAGCATAAAAGTCAGCTAGTAAAGTCATTCTTGTTAATATTCATCAACATTTGAACAATATTAAAATTCAATTTAATAAGAACTACTTCTCAGAATTGTTAAATGTCCTCAGGCTGCATTAGTGCATTCAAATAAAAAAATAATTCCACTCACCTTAATGATGATGCTTCTCCATTATAGGACATGCTCTATTAGTACATTACTTAAAAAAGCTCTCCTGATCCTTAACTGCAGAAGCATTCTAATTTTATACGTTACTTTTATCTCCTATTTACTATTAAGTTTCTGTGTTCTAAAAAAAAAATGTAATTAAAACCTAGCCCTTCTTCTCCCTATTACTAGATGGATGTGTCAATTGCAAATTATAAAAAAAAATAAAAAATTGGAAAGCTAAAATCCAAAAATCAGAAATGTGAACATAAATAGAAAAGATATTGAAAAGGCAAGGCGGACATGGACTACTGAGGGCTTCTGTGAAATAGCAGCGTGTTGTCTCTCTTCATTCACCATACCTGCAACTGACATCTTTTCATATTTAAAATAAATGACTGTGAAAATATTTTTGCTGTTCTTTTTCTGGAAACATAAAGTGTCTTCATTTCCCTTGCAGTGGCGGGTAACATCGCTGGTGGTCTAGGGTAGTGAAGAGGTTAATGGCAACACATTTGTAATCAAGGGCATTGAAGGGGTTTATGGTTACATCCTTGGTGGTAAATGGCAATCAAAGGGTGAAGGATTCATAGTAACACCCCTCATGGGCTAGGGCAGTGAAGAGGTTAATAACATCCTGGAGGTCTAAGGCAGTGAAGGAGTTAATGATAACATCACTGGTACATAGTGCAGAAAAGGGTGGTCTAGTGCAGTAAAAGGGTTAAATCCTTATGCAGGGGTTGGCTTTATGTACTGAAGGCTGCAGGACTCCTTTCATGTGTTCCTTCATCTGCAACTGTAGACAGCTCAGACACTGCATAATTAGTGGACAATACAGTGTTTTGACCTCAGCCTATAGCTTTGACCATCCTTGCCTGCCGCCAGCAGTGACCTCTTGCTAAGAGACCCTTGATAATCCTCTACTCCCTGCCCTGACTTTTTGCTACATACAGATGTAGCCGTCTTTACCTTGACTTCTAACGCATTAAATAAACAGTGGCTAGATCTCTTATCTTGACTTTTTCAATGGCTTTTGTTGTGTGATGTCACGCTGCAGCAAGTTAAATATGGCTATATCCGTAAATTGTTACAAACCTTGCCACCTGTGGTTATGGTGTGGTGGTATTATTCAGTAACAGTATGGGGGTATTATTCAGTCACTATGTGGTTATGGTGTGGCGGTATTATTCAGTAACATTATGGAGGTATTATTCAGTTACTATGTGGTTATGGTGTGGCAGTATTATTCAGTAACTGTATGAGGGTATCATTAAGTCACTATGTGGTTATGGTGTGGCGGCATTCTTCAGTAACAGTATGGGGGTATTATTCAGTCACTATGTGCTTATGGTGTGGCTGTATTATTTAGTAACTGTATGGGGGTATTATTCAGTCACTATGTGGTTATGGTGTGGCAGTATTATTCAGTAACTGTATGTGGGTAGCATTAAGTCACTATGTGGTTATGGTGTGGCGGTATTATTCAGTAACAGTATGGGGGGTATTATTCAGTCACTATGTGGTTATGACGTGGTGGCATTCTTCAGTAACAGTATGGGGGTATTATTCAGTCACTTTGTGCTTATGGTGTGGCGGTATTATTCAGTAACTGTATGGGGGTATTATTCAGTCACTATGTGGTAATGGTGTGGTGATATTATTCAGTAACAATATGGGGGAATTATTCAGTCACTATGTGGTTATGGAGTGGCGGTATTATTCAGTAATAGTATGGGGTATTATTCAGTCACTATGTGGTTATGGTGTGGTGATATTATTCAGTAACAATATGGGGGAATTATTCAGTCACTATGTGGTTATGGAGTGGCGGTATTATTCAGTAATAGTATGGGGTATTATTCAGTCACTATGTGGTTATGGTGTGGCATTCTTATTTGGACCTTATATTGTGTTATTATTGGTAATATACAGGTAATATTTAATCTGGTATAGTAGTATGATTTAATAACTGCATATGTATATAGATATTTATTTTTTGTTAGATGCTTTGGGCTTGCAACACTCCTAGACACGGTAGAAATCAGTGATGCAGTTCTCTGCACACCACCTTCTGAATTGACTGCATTATTGATACAGTGAGGGTATGTTCACACGGCAGCGTCCGTTACGGCTGAAATTACGGTGCTGTTTTCAGGAGAAAACAGCTCCGTAATTTCAGCCGTAATGGCATGTGCAGGCGTCTTTCGCTGCGTCTATTACGGACGTAATTGGAGCTGTTTTTCCATGGAGTCCATCTGAAACGGCTCCATTTACGTCTGAAGAAGTGACAAGCACTTCTTTGACGCAGGCGTCTTTTTTACGCGCCGCCTTTTGACAGTGGCGCGTAAAAAAAGTGACCGTCGGCACAGAACATCGTAAGACCCATTCAAATGAATGGGCACATGTTTGCCGACGCTTTTGAGCCGCATTTTCGGACGTAATTCGGGGCTAAAACGCCCGAATTACGTCCGTAAATAGTGTGTGTGAACCCAGCCTTAGGGTGTTCACATCAGCGTTTGGTTTCCATCAACTCTTGTTCCCATTAATGAAACGGAAACCTTATGGAATGGAGACAAATGGAAACCATTTGCAACGCATATATTATCGTTGAAATCAATGATAATGCAAACGGAAAGCTATGGTTTCCGTTTGGTTTCCGTTCATGGGTTACCCTGATGGAAAGGTCTGACAGAAGCCATCAGCGGAACCCCGACGCAGATTTGAAGAAGCCCTAATTCAGCATTTGGGGACCCACTTTTAACTTTGCACAGGGCCACACTTTGTCTAAAACCGGCCCTGACTACAGGCCACATTCAGCCTGCAGCCTACCAGGTGCAGGGATGGGATCTCAGCGCAGGCAGACATGATCACATCACTGGATCACGCCGACCTAGGCAAGGATCCCATCGGCGTTGATTCACTTCGTTCATTGCGGGAACAAGGTACCTAGATGAGTGTGACTTTTTTTGTTTTATTTGTTTGGGGGTAGCTATATGGCACTATCTACAGGAGGGAGTCGCTTTATGGCGCTATCTACAGGAGGGGAGCTTTATGGTGCTATCTACATGGGGTTCTTTATGCCGTAATCTACAGGGGGCTGTATGGCACTATCTACAAGGGGGAGGTGGGGGGTGCTATCTACAAGTGGGGTCTGACACTGTCTACATGGGGGCTGTATTGCACAATCTATAGGAGGCACTATCTACAAGTGGAGCTGTGTGTGGCACCGAGGGGAGGGGTCTTTCCTAGTTACGCTCCTGTGAAAAGTCTTACATGTAGTTAAATAAAATAAATAGTATAAAGGAACAATTTGCATGTCTTTGTGCACTATCCAAAAATTAGGCTTTTTTTAAAAAAAAAAGTATACCTCCTCCCTATTTGAATGGTGCTGTCTCTAGAGAAAAACATGAAAGCAAAAAAATTTACCTTTTTCTTCTAATCCAGTACAACCCCTTTAATATGGTACCAATACACATTTATGGACTCTTACTGTTCCTCCATATGCAACCAATTTTGTGTTCCTTTGGATGTTGTATTATGGAGGTATTGTCCACTTGAATCATTGTTTCTAGGTAAGATATGGTACAGTATCTCGGCACTGAGTGCCTTTGGCTCTGTACTACAGACTCTATGTGCCGCTCTATAGGCTCTGCCGTGTACATGGAGCCTAGAGCTAACTAACCTAAATAATGTCATATTATAATTTAAATGCAGCCTGTAACATATTTTGTTTACAGTGTATCATATAATAATATGAATATCCCCACCAACCAGGGTTAATGAATGTGAACTCTGACATCTGTCCCTTACGTCAGTTGTAGCTAACTCATCTCTTGCAGAAAAACTTGTTATAATGTTGTCAATTCAGAATAATTCTGTTTTTTTTTTCACATACTGTACATCTAGAGGTACATTTTAACTTGAAAGTATAAAAAGCTCTGCTTCTGAAACAGTCTGGAACAGTCTGGCTTGTGAAGTACAACCGGTACCATAGGAGTCATCAATTCGCTTTTCAAAAAAATAAATGTCCTAAAATGGGAAATATTCCTTTATAGTTAATTAAATAGTTCCAGGAGCTGCTTTGGCCCAACTGAAATTTTTATTAGGAATTGGCTTTGGCAGAGCAATATCTGAAGAACGCTGCGGTGAAAAATAAAATACGGGAAGTGTTCACACATCAGTTCATGGGGGTAGCACAGTGTCATGAATCACAAACTTAAATTCAGAACTTTTTCACAAGTCATTTTTACAAAACCAATAATGGTCACATCTCCTTGGTAAAATGAAGTAAGATCAGCTTAGGGTAGACTCATGGCTGTTGGAATTTTTAACACAATACAAAAAAAATGCCATTTAAGATACTATATGCACCTATGGTATTGTAAATGTTTTTGTGTGTTTTTTCTGTTCTAGGTGAGCCACCCATAATTATCATACAAATCAGTTAATGGGGGTAGCACAGTGCCATGAATCACAAACTTAAATTCAGATTTTTTTCAAGTCATTTTTACAAGACCAATAATCTCCCAGCTTAAATTATCTTTCCCATGTAAATACTGGATAAACTGTATGGAACCATCATTTGTGTTGTGTCTGAGAAAGAAGCTGGTATGCCTTTAAAATACACTGTTCTAACACAGTAAAGACTTCATGTTAAATTGAACATTGACCGTCCTGGCCTACTACGAAGAATAATTATTTTCCTATACTAGAGGAGCACCAGAAATGGATCATCGTCTGCTTCTCCTTTATTCTCTAGATTTAATGATAATTATATTTCAGACAAATGATAGAATAGTTATTTTAAATATTGGATATATGGACAGAGACATCAGTGGCTCCGTCTATGAGGAATCTCCGGCCAGAGGGATTCCCCAGTGAACTACAGTGGCGCTATCTACAGGGGAGGGGGTGGTATCTACAAGAGGAGGTCCTATCTACAAGGGGGGTGCTATATACAGGGGGCATGCTATCTACAGGGGGTGCTATCTACAGCAGGCGCTATCTACAGGGGGTGCTATATAGGGGGTGTGGCACTATCTACAGGGGACACTGGCACTATCTACATGAGCACCGTGGCACTTTCTATAGGGGACACTGTGACACTATCTACATGGGCACTATGTGGGCTCTGTGGCATTAATTACAATGGGCACTGTGGCACCATGTGGGCACTGGCAATTTATATGTGGGCACTATGTCACTTTATATGTGGGCACTGTGGTATTATCTATAGTGGGCACTGTGGTACTATGTGGGCACTGGCACTTTATATGTGGGCACTGTGGCACTATCTACTGTGGGCACTGTGGCACTATGTGGGCACTGTTGTACTATGTGGGCATTATCTATAGTGGGCACTGTGGTGTTTTCAGGGGTTGGGACAAAAAAAATCTGACAAATGAAATCCATCTTTTTAAATTAAACCATCCCATTAAAAATGGAAAGACAGACTGAAAATGAATGAAAATTTAGAGACACACTGATGTAAAATGTTGTGTGAATTTAGACGACTAAATCCTGCTCTCGTCAGGTCCGCAGGACCCGCTGACACTGAACCCGTCAGGTCCGTGGGACTGACAGAATTAGGTCGTAGCAAACAATACAGCTGCTCTGTACAGAGAATACACAGCAGCTGTATCTCAAAATGTAACAAGTAATTTTTAATAAAAACTATTTATAAAGTTGCAGCAATCACACGGACTGACCTTTTTATTAAAAAGAAAATGCCTTATGAAGGTTTGCATAGCCTTTAAATGAGTTCCAGTTGGGAGGACAAAGCAATATTTATTTGCAACTTAGCACTTTGCATGCATACCTTCTTAATGAGTGATTAATACAAGACAAAAAAAAACAAACGGCCATGAACCCTGAGTCCACTATTCTTTTTAGACTTGTGGACAACATGATGGACTGTTATTATGGACTATTTCCAGCCTCCACAAAACACTCCTTCAATTAAAGCGTACCTCCAGTAAAAAATAAAAACTTCACAGTGCTCTTAATTGGTCATATGCCTTACCTATGTGAAGCATTTTCTTTCAAAGCTCAGCCGTCTGTGCTGCAGATCTCTCTTATTTCCTAATTTGCTAACACAAAATTTTTATCATTGTCTGTCAAGTTACAGGATAAGTGAAGCTGCAGCTCGGTCACCGGTCTCTGTTTCTACAATCATGCTAGCTCACATAACACTTGCCACTCCTCCGTCCTATTCTCATTCCTCTCACACTGCAGAGACAGCTTGTAATTCCCTATTTGCTAGCAACAGACACCCCCTCTAGCAGTAATTGTACCGGAGTCTATAGCACGCAGGTACAAATCCATGCATTAGCGGTGAATGGCTGGGCATGTGCCTTACAATGATGCTGATTGGCAGGGCAAAATGACTTCCCGCCAATCAGCGCCTTTCAACGATGATAGCGGCGCAATGACGTCATCGCACCGCGTCCGTGCTTGAAAGGAGCTGATTGCCCTGCCAATCAGCGCCTTTGAATGATGCGTCATTCAGCTCTAGCAGACCTGTTCAGAAAAGAGCAGGTCTGCATTGCCACCGGACGGCGCGGGAACGGGATAATGTGAGTATGTAAAGTTTTTTGTTTTTTCATAATAAAACTGTGAGTGGCATTATCTACAGGGGTGTATATATGTGGGGATGTGGGCTACTGTATATAGGGGGGTCTACATGTGGGGATGTGGGGCACTATCTACAGGGGGGTCTATATGTGGGGATGTAAGGCACTATATACAGGGGGGTCTATATGTGGGGATGTGGGGCACTATCTACAGGGGGGTCTATATGTGGGGATGTGGGGCACTATATACAGGGGGGTCTATATGTGAGGATTTGGGGCACTATCTACAGGGGGGGTCTATATGTGGGGCACTATATACAGGGGGGTCTATATGTGGGGATGTGGGCACTATCTACAGGGGGTCTATATGTGGGGCACTATATACAGGGGAGGTATATATGGGACACTATATACAGGGGGAACTATATGTGAGGTACTATTTACAGAGGTGGGCTATATGTGGAGAACTATCTATAGGGGGAGCTATATGCAGGGCACTACCTACAGGTGTGGGCTATATGTGGGACACTATGTACAGGGGTGGGTTACCTGTGGATCACTATCTACAGGGGGCTATATGTAGGGCACAGTCTACAGAGGTGGTCTATATGTGGAGAACTTTCTATAGGTCAAGCTATATATAGGGCAGCACGGTGGCTCAGTGGTTAGCACTATTGCCTTGCAGCTCAGGAGTCCATAAGTGGGCACTATCTAAAGCGGGCTGTATGTGGGGCACTATCTACAGGGGCTTCTATGTAGGGAACTATCTACAGAGACTCTATGGGGTCACTAGCTACAGGGGGCTATGGGGGCACTATCTACAGGGGGCACGGTGTGTGTGAGACAGTGTATTGTACTATTATAATCAGGGACACAGTGTATGGTGCTATTATGCTATCATAATTAGAGGTGCGGTGTATGGTACTATTATAATCAGGGACACAGTGTATGGCGCTATTATAATTAGAGGTGCAGTGTATGGCGCTTTATTATATTTGGAGGTGTTGAGAATTTTAACTTCGTTTATAGGTGCAGAAATGTTTTAAAAGTGAGACGTGAAGACATATGAGCGAAAAATTGCAGAAATATGCTTGTGCAAACCAGTGGTTCCCAAACTTCCTCAGGCCGGGATCCACTTTTGTACAAGACTTTTGTTTGTGACCCCCCACTACCATATTTAGCCCCATTTTGTCTGACGTATGTCAACATAATTCGGAGTTAGATGCTGGTACTTAATAGAAGGAATGCCTGCAGGCAGACAGAACCCTTTTTCCTGACCACCCAAAAATTAATAAAGAGTAAATTATTATTTTCAAATTTTATTAAGCTCTGTGTAGCAAAGAACAGACCACATATAACAGTTTAAAATTATCACTGCCAGAGACCGAAGTTACAATGAAGGCAACCAGCTGGAAGAACCAGCAAGGTATTGGACGGCCAAGAGTAAATGCCGGCTGACATTCAGTCAGGAGGCAGCAAGCCACACTTAAAGTAAGGCAATAAATTCGGCTAGCCCCGTGTACCCCTGAGGACGCTACAAGTTAGCGAAACATGTCGGGGGGGGGGGGGGCTCTAAGTGTTTTAATTCCTGCCTAGCCGAATTTATTGCCTTACTTTAAGTGTGGCTTGCTGCCTCCTGACTGACTGTCAGCCGGCATTTACTCTTGGCCATCCAATACCTTGCTGGTTCTTCCAGCTGGTTGCCTTCATTGTAACTTCGGTCTCTGGCAGTGATAATTTTAAACTGTTATATGTGGTCTGTTCTTTGCTACACGTAGCTTAATAAAATTTGAAAATAATAATTTACTCTTTATTAATTTTTGGGTGGTCAGGAAAAAGGGTTCTGTCTGCCTGCAGGCATTCCTTCTATTGATTATATGTAATGTACCTGCTGACTACCCAGGGTCAAAATCTGTGTTTTTTTGTCTTAGATGCTGGTACTTAGCTCCATTTGAAAAATAAGTCTTTGCAATATCGAACGAAAACAACGAAACAAGCAGGGTTTGGGGCGGGCTCAAGGTATCCTGCTGCTGTGCGTCACTGAATCCCAACTGTGGCTGCTCATGGTGGATCATGTAAGCCTACCCATCCATCAATGGCCATCAGAGGCATAACTAGGGGTATAGCACAGGGGGGTGAAACACATCCAAGTGGGCCCCAACCCAGTGGGCCCCCACACAGTATAATGCACTATAGCTGCCCCCACATAGAATAATGCCACTATAGCTGCCCACACACAGGAGAAGGCTCCTATACCTGCCCTCCCTACAATATAATGCCCCCCATAGTTGCCACCTCACAGTATAATGCCCCACAGCTGCCCCCACACAGTATAATGCCCCCATAACTGTCTGCACACAGCTCCAATAGTGCCTAATAAAAATAATAAAATATGTACTCACCTATGCCTATTCCCACGATGGGTGGAGGAGAACCTTCTGCTCCTCTGTTCTGTGTGGTGTGTGGCCCAGCGCAGAAAGGCGCAATTACGTCACTACATTACGCCTGTCTGTGCCAAGCCGCTCATGGCATAGTGAATGCTGGAACAAGGAGCAATCAGATCCTTGCTCCAGCATGGAATTCAACTGTTTCTGCGTCCTCACAGTTGAAACCGGGACATCAGTGAGTTGCTCGCGACCCCATGGGGGTTTTCACATGAACCCCCAGGGGGTCGCAACCCACAGTTTGAGAAACACTGGTGTAACCAATAAAGAGGAGGCAGTGTTCTTGCACCCTTTCTTTGGACTGTTTGGTGTGGGATCTCCACCAATCACACATCGATGGCCTATTCTAAGGACTAGAGATGAGCGAACTTTTCAAAAGTTCGGTTCGGCTAGTTCGCCGAATTTCACAAAAAAGTTCGATTCGGACCGAACTAGTTCGGACCGAACCTGTCACTTACGTGCGCCGAGCATGCTACTGTCTCGGGTGCTGATAGAGTTAATGGGCTGCACTAACTCTTTCAGCAACCTTGACAGTACATGCTCGGCGCGCGGAAAATACAATTTAAATGTAATAAAAAAATAAAAATTATACGTTCGTACTTACTTTCCTCCTGTCCGGCCTCCAGCGATGACGTTTCATCCCTTTCGCCGCTGCAGCCAATCACAGGCTGTAGTGGCGGTCACGCACGTCAGGATGACGCTTCATCCCACGTGACCGCCTCTGCAGCCAATCACAGGCTGCAGCGGCGACATGGATGAAACGTCATCGCTGGAGCCCGGACAGGAGGAAAGTAAGTATGAACGTATTATTATTTTTTTGGGCATGTATGTATGTTGTCATGTATGTATGTATATATGTGCATGTATGTTTGCATGTATGTATATATGTGCATGTGTGTTTGCATGTATGTATGTTTGCATGAATGTATGTTTGCATGAATGTATGTTTGCATGAATGTATGTTTGCATGTATGTATGTTGTCATGTATGTATGTATGCATGTATGTATGTATATATGTGCATGTATGTTTGTATGTATATTTGCATGTGTGTATGTTTGCATGTATGTATGTATGTATGTTGGCATGTATGTGTATATTTGCATGTATGTTTGCATGAATGTATGTATGTTTGCATTTTATGTATGTATGTATGTATGTATGTATGTATGTATGTATGTATGTCGTCATGTATGTATGTTGTCATGTATGTATATATGTGCATGTTTGCATTTATGTATGTTTGCATGAATGTATATTTGCATGTATGTATGTATGTTGTCATGTATGTATACATGTTTGTATGTATGTATGTTTGCATGTATGTATGTATGTATGTTGTCATGTATGTTTGCATGTTTTTATTTTTGCATGTATGTTTATATATATGTGCATGTATGTAATTATGTTTGCATGTATTTATGTTTGCATGTATATTTGTGCATGCTTGTATATATGTATGTATCTTTGCATGTTTGTATGTATGGTTTCATGTGTGTGTGTATGCATGTATGTATGATAGTTTGCATGTATGTATGTTTGTTTGTATACATGTCTGTATGGCCATGTATGATACTGTCTGCTGGCGCCCTGTATCTAAGTCAACTTCGTGGCAGGCTTCTATACATGGTATAACAGTCAGTATCACACATTAAACTGAATCTAAGCCTACGACATGTTTTATTTCATTTTTATTTTTTTTACAGGTTTGGTGTTTGGACTACGTCGGTTTCGAGGACTACTTCGATGACGTTTTTTTTTTCTACAATAAAATGGTTAATGAGGGTTGTGTTGGGGGTGCTTTATTTCAATAAAATATTTTATCTATATCTTTGTCTTTTCAAATTTTATTACTACCACTTTAGTAATGGCCGCTGTCTGAGTGACAACATCCATTACTAAGGCGAGGCTTAGTGTTAGCCGGTGCAGAGGCTAACACTAACCACCATTATTACCCCGGTACCCACCACCACCAGGGGTGCCGGGAAGAGCCAGGTACGATCCAGTACCCGACCATCTGTTGTGATGGTCGGGCTCTGGGGCGGCCGCAGGCTGGTATTATGAGGCTGGGAAGGGCCAAAAACAGTGGACCTTCCCACCCTTGTAATGCTAGGCTGCTGCTGCTGTGTTGTATCTGGCTGGTTATAAAAGTGGGGGGGACCCCACGTCATTTTTTTTTTATTATTTATTTATTTTTTTTTTTTAAAAAGACATGGGGTTCCACCCAATTTATCATAACCAGCCACATACAACACAGTGTTATTAGCCTGGGAATGGACAAAACCAGTGGCCCTTCCCACCCATGTAATGCCAGACTGCTGCGGCCTTGTATATGGCTGGTTATTAAAAATGTGGGGGACCCAACGTCTATTGTTAAATTTGTTAAATTCCCCAAAAAAAACGACGTGGGGTCCCCCCCATTTTTATAACCAGCCCGATACAACACAGCAGCAGCAGCAGCCTAGCATTACAAGGGTGGGAAGGTCCACTGTTTTTGGCCCTTCCCAGCCTCATAATACCAGCCTACGGCCGCCCCAGTACCCGACCATCACAACAGATGGTCGGGTACTGGATCGTACCAAGCTCTTCCCGGCACCCCTGGTGGTGGTGGGTACCGGGGTAATAATGGGTGGTTAGTGCTAGCCTCTGCACCGGCTAACACTAAGTACCGCCTTAATAATGGACGCTGTCAATCAGCCAACTGCCATTATCTAGGCACTAATAAAGTTTAAAAAAAAACACAAAGACAATTCTTTATTATTGAAATAAGAAATCCCCAACAAAACCCTCGTTAACCATTTTATTAAAATTTAAAAAAAACGTAGATCTACGCAGTAGTCCAACGAATCGAAGATGTAGTCCAATCGGTACATCAAAATCTGCAACAACATAAAAAAACAGTTATCAATGTGAACAATAACAATACTTCTACTCACCTACACACATATATACACGCACACACACACAAACAACCATACACAAACACACACATATACACAAACACACACATATACACAAACACACACATATATAAACACACACACACACAAACATCTACACACAAACATATATACAAATACACCCATATATATACACAAACACATCCATATATACACAAACACACACATAAACACACCCATATACACACATATACACAAACACACACATATACAAAAACACACACACACAAACATCTACACACAAACATATACACATACACCCATATATATACACAAACACATATACACAAACACACCCATATATACACAAACACACATAAACACAAACACACATATAAAAACAAAAACAGACAAAGACACATACCCAAACACACACACTGTTTCTTTTAAATGCTGCTTGGGAACCCGCTCGATCCACTATATAAGGCTGCGCTATAGTGCAGCATTTAAAAGAAACAGGATCCTGACCTGTCCATAGAGTTTAAGGCAGCACAGAGTATTTCAGGAGATGAGCGTGCAGATTCAGTGCTGCTGTGAACTCTGCTCTTACCATTACGTAGCTCTCAGTCTGTTACCTCTCCTCCACTCCTGTCCTCAAGAACACCTTCACATGATTGGCAAGTCACCACGTAATGGTAAGAGTAGAGTTCACAGCAGCACAGAGTATTTCAGGAGATGAGCGTGCGGATCTTGTGCGGGGTGGTGACTTGCCAATCATGTGAAGGTGTTATTGAGGACAGGAATGGAGGAGAGGTAACAGACTGAGAGCTACGTAATGGTAAGAGCAGAGTTCACAGCAGCACTGAATCTGCACGCTCATCTCCTGAAATACTCTGTGCTGCCTTAAACTCTGTGGACAGGTCAGGATCCTGTTTCTTTTAAATGCTGCACTGTAGCGCAGCCTTATATAGTGGATCGAGCGGGTTCCCTAGCAGCATTTAAAAGAAACAGGATCCTGACCTGTCCACAGAGTTTAAGGCAGCACAGAGTATTTCAGGAGAGGAGCACGGCCGGCCACAGGCAGCCGGTCGATTTTCCAAGCCGTGCTCCCATTATGCACACGACCGTAAAAACACCCGTTATTGTGGGTCGTAATTACGACCCGCAATAACGGGCTCATAGACTTCTGTTACCCATGGGTACCTTCCCGTTTTCTCACGGGAAGGTGCCAGTGCCGTTAAAAAAATAGAACATGTTCTATTTTTCTATTTTACGGGCCGTGCTGCTATAAAATTTAGGGTATGTTCACACGACAGCGTCCGTAACGGCTGAAATTACGGGGATGTTTCCGTCTGAAAACATCCCCGTAATTTCAGCCGTAACGGCATGTGCAGGCGCTTGAACGCGGCGTCCATTACGGACGTAATTGGAGCTGCTATTCATTGGAGTCAATGAATAACGGCTCCAATTACGGCCAAAGAAGTGACAGGTCACTTCTTTGACGCGGGCGTCTATTTACGCGCCGTCATTTGACAGCGGCGCGTAAATTACGCCTCGTGTGAACAGACAAACGTCTGCCCATTGCTTTCAATGGGCAGATGTTTGTCAGCGATATCGAGGCGCTATTTTCGGGCGTAATTCGGGGCAAAAAATCCCGAATTACATCCGTAATTAGTGCGTGTGAACACAGGGTATGTTCACACTCACTAATTACGGACGTAATTCGGGCGTTTTTGCCCCGAATTACGTCCAAAAATAGCGCCTCGATATCGCTGACAAACATCTGCCCATTGAAAGCAATGGGCAGACGTTTGTCTGTTCACACGAGGCGTATATTTACACGCCGCTGTCAAATGACGGCGCGTAAATAGACGCCCGCGTCAAAGAAGTGACCTGTCACTTCTTTGGCCGTAATTGGAGCCGTTATTCATTGACTCCAATGAATAGCAGCGCCAATTACGTCCGTAATGGACGCGGCGTTCAAGCGCCTGCATATGCCATAACGGCTGAAATTACGGGGATGTTTTCAGGCGGAAACATCCCCGTAATTTCAGCCGTAACGGACGCTGTCGTGTGAACATACCCTTATAATGACAGCACGGCTCGTAAAAGCGGCCGGCCGTGCTCGTAATTACGAGCACGACCCGTAAAATAAAAAAATAGAACATGTTCTATCTTTTTAACGGCACGGGCACCTTCCCGTGAGAAAACGGGAAGGTACCCGTGGCTAACAGAAGTCTATGGGCCCGCTATTTCGGGTCGTAATTACGACCCTTAATAACGGGTGTTTTTACGGTCGTGTGCATGAGGCCCCGTAATGACGGGTGGCTACATGTGTGCACCCGTCATTACGGCAGCGTTGCTAGGCGACGTCAGTAAATAGTCACTCTTCAGGGTGCTGAAAGAGTTAACTGATCGGCAGTAACTGTTTCAGCACCCTGGACAGTGACTACCGATCACAATATAGAGTACCTGTAAAAAAAAAAAGACATTCACACTTACCGGGAACTCCCCGCTTCCTCCTGTCCGGTCTCCTGGCCGTTGCCTTGGTGACGCGTCCCTCGCGACATCCGGCCCGACATTCCTTGATGACGATGCAGCCCATGTGAGCGCTGCAGCCAATCACGGGCTGCAGAGGCCTCTGCAGCCAATCACGGGCTGCAGAGACCTCTGCAGCCAATCACAGGCTGCAGAGGCCTCTGCAGCCAATCACAGGCTGCCGCGTCAGAAAAGAAGGTCGGACTGGAGGAAGAAGAGAGACTCGTCCGCAAGACAACGACCGGGTACGTATGAAATGCTTTTTATTTTATTTTTAATCAGCAGCCTCTTTTCTCTATCAGTGATTGATAGAGACAAGTGGCTGCCGATTTGTATAATATTTTTGACCGGGTTCGGTCAAAACGGGTTCGGCCGAACCCGGTGAAGTTCGGATTCGCTGCGAACCGAACTTTTCCGGAAGTTCGGACCGAAACCGGGTTCGGTTGTCCCGGTTCGCTCATCTCTACTAAGGACCTTAAATTCAATTTTTTTTTGTGCATAATGGTAATATCTTATAGGTTTTTTAAAAACGGACCTAGCAACAATCTTAGACAATAGGCCACAATTCCTAAACTAAACCTGGTCATTCTGTAGTTACATAATGCCCATGGGTATGATACAAATGTAGCTAATTTTACCTTGACTCTGATAACTTGCTGCAGTGTGATATCACACAAACGAATCCATGGAAAAGTAATTGAAAAAGTCAAGTTAACCCCTTCCCGACATTTGCCATATGGATATATCAAGGAAAGCTAGTGCTTCCCGCATTTTGCCGTATCCATACGACAAATGCTGGGCATCGACTCAGAAGCTGAGCCGGTGCCATCATCGCCGGATGTCAGCGGTATCTTACAGCTGACATCTGGCTGTAATGGTGCAGACTAAAATTAGCTTAGATCCCCGCTATTAACCGCTTAAATGCAGCGCTCAAACGCGATCGTTGCATTTAAGGTGTTTGCAGCTCATCGGAACCCCAGCAATGAAATTGCTGGGGGCCGGTGGCTGAAATGGCAACCAGAGGCTTAATACTGGCCTCCCGGTCTGCCTAGCATGGAACCCGTTCAGGACCTGCCCGGCGGCAGAGCCTGAACGGCTTCCGCAGCGACCGGCAAGATGGCGCCGGCTGAGGAGCTGAGCAGGTGTCATCAGTGGTGTATGTCAGCTGCATATTACAGCGGACATCAACCTGTAACGGCAGGAACCGGAGCTAGCTTCCATCCCTGCTGCTAACCCGTTCAATGCAGAGATCGAAAGCAAACGCTACATTTTAGCAGTTGCTAGCAGATCGCCAGCCCTGACAGGCAATCAGGACTGGTGACTGCTGCTATGGCAACATGAGACCCAATTGCCTCCTGGCCTGCCATTACGGAAGCCGATTAGGCCGTGTCGGGAATAACTGACAGATCTAATACATTGCACTACGTAGGTAGTGCAATGTATTAGAAAAAAAAATTCAGACAGTTGGACCTTCAAGTCCCCTAGTGGAACTTGAAAAAAAAGTGTAAAAAAAGTATAAGAAAAGTGTAAAAACAAAGTTTCAAGCAATAAAACAAAACACAATCGCCCTTTTCCTTTATCAAGTCCTTTATTATTGAAAAAAATAATAAACCATACGTATTTGGTATCACCGCGACCGTAACGGCCTAAGCTATAAAAATATCATATTATTTATTGCATGCGGTGAAAAGCGTATAAAACTATAACAGAATTTCTGTTTTTTGGTCACTTTGCCCTACAAATATTGGAATAAAAAGTGATCAAAAAGTTGCACGTATCCAAAAATGGTACCTATAAAAACTAAAGCTTGTCTCGCAAAAACCAAGCCCTCAAACAGCTCAGTCGACGAAAATTGTTAAAAGTTATGGTTCTCACAACCTGGTGACAGAAAAAAATACATTATTTTCACAAGAGTAATTTTATTGTGCAAAAAAAAGGTGCTATAAATTAGGTATCGCCGGAATCGTACTGACCCGCAGAAAAAATAAAATTAGTTAAGGCTCCAAAAAGTCATGAAAGAAAAATATGCAGTTGTGCAGGTCCGAGGGGAACATTTCTTCTGTTTCAAGAAGCGATTTATCAAGGCCCTAAAATTAGGGAACCAGGAAGGGGAGGGCCCAAACATATCTGCTGGAGACGAGGGTGTCCATATTATACCAGGACAACACTTCCCAGCAATATTCCCCAAACGGCATGCGGAGTGTGGACCAAAAAGGGGATAAGAAAGGACGACATTTATCAGTGCGACACTGGCTTGTGCAGAAAGGATTGCTTCACAGAGTAACACACATCTATGGATCATTTTACAGTTTTTTTACCCCATTATTATACCACCTGACTATGCCCCTGATGTACTCTGCCCAGCTTACATATGCCACCACATTATAAACTGAAACACCAGCAATACTCAAACAAAACTACTACCAAGCAAAATCCACACTCCAAAAGCCAAATTGCACTCCCTCCCCTCTGAATCCTACAGCGTGCACAAACAGCAGTTTACTTCCACATATATTGCATCACCATACCCGGGAGAACCCTTTTAACAATTTTTGAGGGGGTATGTCCCCAGTGCACAAGCTGGGCATGACATATTTGCTACTGAAATGGCATATCTAGGGAAAAATAGAAATTTTTCATTTGCACCATCCGCAGCGCAATCATTTATGGAAAATGCTCACTATTCCCCCTTATTAAATGCCTTGAGGGGTGCAGTTTTCAAAATGGGGTCACTTCTCAGGGGTTTATTTTGTTGTTTCACATCTGAGCCCTGCAATTGTGAACAAATACTTTGTAAATCGCCAAATTATGCCTCAATTTTACATGGTACTCTCTCATTCCTGAGCTCTGTCAAATGTCCAGGTAAAAGATTAGGGTCACTTGTAAGGTGTTTCTAAAACCAGGAAAGACAGCATAATAATTGGAGAGCTGTCTTGTTATGGTGGCACAAGCTGGGTACCAGATATTGGCATATCTATGGAAAAAAATCCCATTTTGACTTTGCAATGTCAAGTGCACACTAATTTCTGCAAGACACCTGCAGGGTTAACATACTCACTACACACCTAGGTGAATGCATTGAGGATTGTAGTTTCCAAAATGTGGTCACTTCTGGGGAGTTTCCACTGTTTTGGTCCCACAGGCACCCAGAAACCAATCCACCAAAATCTGCACTCCAAAAGCCAAATGCCGCTCCTTCCCTTCTGAGCCCTATTGTGTGCCCAAACAGCAATTTATGACCACATATGGGGTATTGCCGTACTCTGGAGAAATTGCTTTACAAATGTTGGGTTCTTTTTTTCCTTTATTTGTTGAGAAAATGAAAAATTTTGAGCTAAAGCTACATCTTATTGAAGAAAGGGATTGTTTTTATTTTCACTTCCCAATTCTAATAAATTCTATGAAATACCTGTGGGGTCAAAATGCTCACTACACCCCTAGATAAATTCCTCAAGGGCTGTAATTTCCTAAATGGAGTCACTTTTTGGGGCTTTTTCATTGTGTTGTCCCCTCTGGTGATTTGCAAATGCGACATGGCCTCCGCAAACCATTCCTGCTAAATGTGATCTCCAAAATAGCGCTCTTTCACTTCTAAGCCCTGCCGTCTTTCCAAACAGCCGTTTATGACAACATGTGGGGTATTGTTTTACTCGGGACAAATTGCTTTACAGATTTTGCGGTGCTCTTTCTCCTTCAGTCCTTGTGGAAATTAGAAAAAAATTAGCTAAATCGACATTTTCATTGAAAAAAATTTAGATTTTCATTTTCAGGGCCTACTTCCAATAATTTCTGAAAAAAACTTGTGGGGTCAAAACGCTCACTATTCCCCTAGATAATTTCCTCAATGGGTGTAGATTCCAAAATGGGGTCCCTTGTGGGGGGTTTACACTGTTTTGTCCCCTCAGGGGTTTTGAAAATGTGACATGGCCTCCTGCAAACCATTCCTGCTACATTTGAGCTCCAAAAGCCAAATGGCACTGTTTCCCTTCTAAGTCCTGCCGTGTTTCCAAACAGTCGTTTATTAACACATATTGCATATTGTTTTACTCTGGAGAAATTGCTTTACAAATGTTGTGGTGCTTTTTCTCCTTTAGTCTTTAAGGAAATGAAACCTACATTTTCTTTGAAAAAATGCAGATTTTCATTTTCATGGCCTAATTCCAATAATTTCTGCAAAAAACCTGTGCAGTCAAAATGCTCACTATACCACTATATAATTTCCTAAATGGGTGTAGTTTCCAAAATGGGGTCACTTGTGGGGGGTTTCCACTGTTTTGTCCCCTCAGGGGCTTTGCAAATGTGACATGGCCTCCGCAAACCATTCCTGGTAAATTTGAGCTCCAAAAGCCAAATGGCGCTCTTTCCTTTCTAAACCCTGCCGTGTGTCCAAACAGCCATTTTTGACCACACTTGAGGTATCGTTTGACTCGGGAGAAATTGCTTTACAAATTTTGCAGTGCTTTTTCTCCTTTAGTCCTTGTGGAAATGAGAACAAAATCTCTAAACCTACATTTTCTTTGAAAAAAATTTAGATTTTAATTTTCACGGCCTACTTCCAATAATTTCTGCAAAAAACCTGTGGTGTCAAAATGCTTACTATACCCCTAGATAATTTCCTTGAGGGGTCTAGTTTCCCAAATGGTGTCAATCTTGGGGGATTTTCACTGTTTTGGCACCGCAAGAGCCCTTCAAACCTGACATGGTGCCTAAAATATATTCGAATTAAAAGAAGGCCCCAAAATCCACTAGGTGCTCCTTTGCTTCTGAGGCCAGTGCTTCGGTCCAGTAGCACGCTAGGGCCACATGTGGGATATTTCCTAAAACTGCAGAATCTGGGCAATAAATATTGAGTTGTGTTTCTCTGTTAAAACTTTCTGTGTTACAAAATAAATTGATAAAAAATTAATTTCTGCAAAAAAAATATGAAATTTGTAAATTTCACCTCTACTTTTCTTTAATTCCTGTGAAACGACTAAAGGGTTAATAACCTTTCTAAATGCTGTTTTGAATACTTTGAGGGGTGAAGTTTTTAAAATGGGGGGACTTATTGGGGGTTTCTAATATTTAAGGCCCTCAAAGCCACCTTTACAACTGAACTGCCCCTGTAAAAATAACCTTTTGACATTTTCTTGAAAATGTGAGAAATTGCAGCTAAAGTTCAAAGCCTTGTAACGTCCTAGAAAAATAAAAGGATGTTCAAAAAATGATGAAAATCTAAAGTAGACATATGGGAGATGTTAATTAGAAACAATTTTGTGTGGCATAACTGCCTGTCTTACAAGCAGATACATTTAAATGGAGAAAAATTCAAATTTTTGCAATTTTTCTCTAAATTTTGGTGTTTTTCACAATTCAATACTGAACGTATCGAACAAATTTTGCCAGTAAGATAAAGTCCAATGTGTCATGAGAAAACAATCTGAGAATCGCTTGGATAGGTAAAAACATTCCAAAGTTATTATCACATAAAGTGAAACATGTCAGATTTTAAAAATGAGGCTCTGTCAGGAAGGTCAAAAGTGGCCAAAGAGGGAAGGGGTTAAAATTTCTTGCCACTATGTATTTAATGCGTTAAAAGTCAAGATAAAGATGGCTACATCTGTACTACACTAAGGGTGCCTTATTGGAAAAGCACAAAGAGAGCCGACATCAATAGTGTTACACAGAGCCCCTAGAAATAGTACTCCAGGAATAATTCCACTAAGTATGTCCGGAAAGCATGCTATACAACGTCTTTTACTTATCTCTCCACATTATTATGAAGATTCTGGCAATGCAGGTTGCAGGCACCTGCCAATATGTGGCCTGTGAAGTCTGCGACTTGATGACATCATTGCACCACAATGATATCATTGCATCATGCCAGTCTGCAACGGGTGCTCCAGTGCCGTATAGGTAGCGCAAACAGCCAGCAGCTTCATTTTACCCAGCAAATAAAGCCCAGATAAGGTTCAGAAAATAGCTGGTTCTGTGATCTGATTGTGATTATAACAATCAGATTGGGAAAACTTGGTTAAACCAGCTGAATCCCACCCAGTCTAAAGGAATGTTAAAGGAATATTGAAAAATATACATTCAGGTGGATATAAGTATTACTTAATATTGATTTGTCCTATGTTTATTTTGAACCAGTGTGGACTGTCCTCCGGAAAAATAAGATTACAGGCTTGGATATGTTTTGTATCGTACAGATTTGGTTCTGAGACAGAATATAATATTCTCTGTCTGGGATGGATAAAATCAAAGGTTTGGAATTTTGTTCTCTTTTAGATCTAAGAACTTCAGAAATGCATATTCCCTGTAGGGAATGAGATCCTTGCAAACACTTTCAGACTAAAAATTTATGCTTGCAGTAATAAGGAGGCAAATATGTTTCAGAACCAGTAACCTGTTGTCATAAATTAGTTAGGACTCACATAAAAAAGGACAAAATAAATAAACACATATGCTGTAAAATTGTAAAATGGAAGCAAAACACTTGCATGTTGTGAACATGCATCTTTCAAGTCTCAAGTATCATTGTACACGAATGACTTCCCTTAGTGCATTATCCACCAAGCATATATTGTTTGCGCCATTCAGAGTATGTTACAATTGATTTGGTGACAATATACCAATTTATAGCCAATGGCAAATTTATCAGAGACACCTGCCCTTTCACGGGCAGGTATGAAAAATAGACATATGACCTTGAAGTGCAGCATAAAATCAAGTGAACAAGTTTTCAGTGGATTAGCTTTAGAATTAGAATGTGAAAATCAAGCGATCTGATCAAATTTAAATGGGGCATGGTCATCAGTGGTAGACTAGCCGGGGCCAGTATTTCAAAAGCTGCCAAACCTTTGGGGTTTTCTCGTGCAGTGGTGTTAGTGGAAAAGTTTGATCAAGGAAACATCAAGCAAAAGGTTATCCTGTGTGTGTTAACTAATCGTCAACGAAAGGGGTCAGAGAAGTATGTCAAGAATTGCAGCCAATTACAACGCTGGTGCTCAGTGCTCAAACTAACCTATCTGAACACACAACTCCTCGTTCCGTAGCCTGGATGGGCTATACCAGCAGATGACCAGTTTGAGTGCCATCGCTGTCTAAGGGAAACAGAAAGGCAAGATTCCAGTGGGAAGAGGGGTGCAAACATTGGATTACCGAGTAGTGGAAAAACATTGGCTGGTCAGATGAATCCAGATTTCTGTTGGACCATGCTGATGGGAGGGTCAGAATTTAGCACAAGGAGCATAAATCACTGAACCCTTCCTGTCTGATGTCAGCAGTTCAGGCCGGTGAAGCAATGGTGTGGGTAATGTTATTTTGGCACACCCTGGGTCCTTTGATACTTTAGGATGGAGGTTTGAACTGTAGGGCCTACCTAAGCATTGTTGTCCACCAAGTCCATCCCTTCATTGCAGCTGTTCACCCTATGGCAGAAGGACACTTTAGCAGACACTTTGAGAAGCTGGAATCTATGCCACGGTGAATTGCTGCAAATCTGAAAGCCAAAGAAGTTCCAACACGCTACTAGATAGTTGTCTCTAATAAAGTGGCCATTCAGTGTAATCTTATATTGCATCTTACTTATGGGTTGTACATCTCACCACAAATTGCAATTCTCTTTGTAGAATATTTAGCGAATTCACAATGTTTCAGGTCAAGTATAATATTACATATGTGTCTTTGGTACTCAAGTAAGGTTTAGTGATGTTGCCAATGCCTTTATATGTGGGATAAAAGGGGGAACTGTGTGCCTCTTTAGCTGCCAAGTGCTCGGGTACTGATTTTTCATCAGCATTGAACATCGTAATGATAATTTGGTGTTGGATAATTAAAGTTAAACCTTTTATGTTATAGTTCTAGTAATAGCTATGGCGAGGTAAAATCCAGGAAAATTTACAGCAATACACCAAGTTCTGGATCCAACCTTAGATAAAGTTCACCGGAATAAAGGAAGTTTGATAGAATGAATACAAAACAGCATATAATCCAAGTGGAAACTTGAAAGGTTCAGCACTTGGACTGGATTGTTGTACTGTATCTGTGCATTGGGTAACCTATCTAGCTTGATTCTACTTGGTATAGCTTCTACTTTCCATGTTCTAAAATTACATAACAAAAAAATTCACCAAGTTTGCGTTTCACATTGACTCTCCATTATTTCCATGGTTTTGTTAGTTTTTGATAATTTTCTATACACAAGTGATAGCATATATTTGAAACTCAAATTGTTTTGGAAAATACATTGTAATTGTTTCATTGATACTAGTATATAGGGGGAAAGGGGCTCAGTTTTACAATAACAACTGGGCTTGAAAGAATCCCAACAGCCCCTCACACATATAAGGGTAAGCCAGTGATTGATTTCTGTACTGTGACTTCACGTATCCCTGCTTTAGACATAGTCCTTCATGAGGTTTGTTGTGATGCCACCGTTGCTGTATGGAAAATACTGGGTGTCACAAATAAACAGATGAATGACTAGAAGTCTTAAATATGGCTACACTACTTAGTGGAACCTTGAATATAAAATAAATGCATGCAATATAATTGCAAACAGAAGTCTGGAGTGTTGTTCAATTCCTGAATTTCCCTTATAATTGTGGATCCTCTTGCAGTGGGGACAGGAGGACATAGAGAACACGCGTAAACACATAGATAGGAGTTGGGTATGCAGGGGCGTAGCTAGGGGAGGCAGGCTGGGCATGTGACCCGGGCGCAATTAGGAGAGAAGTTAGTGGGGCACCGGGCCGGGCTGAGATACTATTGAATACTCCTCCTGAAGCGGAATCCTCCCTGACTTCACTATAAATATATAGACAATGACATCAGGGGCTCCTCCGTCAGGAGAGGAACCGTCCCGGATTTAGTGGGACAGTCCCGGATTCCAGGCGGTGTCCCGCTGTCCCGGGCGGATGGGGGTATGTCTTGCTATTAACTGTATATGCGTCCTCAGTACGCAGATACAGTTGAACCCAATGCTTAAGCAGGGAACTGTCAGCTCCTTGCTTCAGCATTAGTTCAGAGGGAAGGAGCAGAGGGAGCTCCTCTGCTTGCCGAGGATTCCCCGGGTACAGCGCTACTTTAAGCGATGTGCCCGGGGAAGTCCCTGACGTCATTGTCCATATATGGACAGTATTTAAGAGGTAAACTCAAGCACTCCTTAGGTCGATATGCAAAAATAGATTTATTTGTGTAAGGCAATAACTGTAACGTTTCGGCCACAATCCGGCCTGTATCAAACTCTGCAAATGCAGAAACAATATGTACATTAAAGTAAACACAAATAGTATTTACATCTCGCATGGTTATATAAGGATAACATGAAAACGATATGTCATAATGATAGCAATTACATGCAAAGCATAATACAAGGAAGAAAAATAATAAGGAAAAAGAAAAAAGAAGGGGAATAAAATGGCCACTTTTAGTCCTTTAGATAGCTAATACATCACAGGACTATATAGCTTACAAGAGAAAACATTTACTCTAGAATAACAGTGCTTATATAACCAGAATACAGATATTGTCATTTAAATATAACATGTTCAGTGATCTCCCTGAAATGAAAATATACATAACTTGAATATTGTAGTTAGGGAAAAAAGGGGAGAGGTTTTGAGCAAGTAAAACAATTAGAACAGCAGGTGTACAGAAGGTGGTGAGGTATTAAAACCTCAAGTGTGACAAAAAATAGTATTATAAGTGACAGCCAGCACGGTTTTACTAAGGACAGAAGATGTCAAACCAACCTGATTTGTTTTTATGAAGAGGTGAGCAGAAGCCTAGACAGAGGGGCTGCTGTGGATATAGTATTTTGACACTGTCCCTCATAGATGTCTAATGGGTAAATTAAGGACTATAGGTTTAGAAAGTATCGTTTGTAATTGGATTAAGAATTGGCTCAAGGACCGTATCCAGAGAGTTGTGATCAATGATTCCTACTCTGAATGGCCCCCGGTTATAAGTGGTGACCCCAGGGTTCAGTGCTGGGACCACTATTATTCAACCTATTTATTAATGATATAGAGGATGGGTGTAATGGCAGGAAGGAGGTGAAGGGAAAGTGAGCCCTAATCTACCCACCGCCCTGTCCCTGCCTACTTGCAACGACCCGCCCTAGGCGACGAGGTACAACTGGGCGGCGGTCCCTACGCTGGCTAAGTGCACAGGAAGACAAACAGGGAACACGCAAGGGAAGGGGCAGTAGCCACGGAACGCCACGAGGAAACGGGGCGGCGAACGAACAGTCAGGACCAGGACGAAGTGAGTACACCCGAGCGGGCACGGAGACAGAAGCAAGCCAGGGGCAAAGCAAAGCAGGTCAAGAAACTGCAGCAAGGCAGAAGCACGGCAGAAGCAGGCTGGAGCAAGCAGCAGTGGGGCCAGGAATCCAAAAGAATTACAAGCACTGAGGGAGAGCACAGGGCAGGTAATAAAGGGCAGGGGGCGGAGCTAACTCCGACAGACCAGGCCGCGATAGGCTCTCCCACTCCTGAGCCTGCCACCCTGGTTGGTGGGAGATGGTGTCAGTCGAACAGGTCTGGCCTCAGGTGTGGATTGATTAATCCCAGGAGTATAGCTAGATGAAGTACCTGGCAGATCCCTAACAGTACTCCCCCTTTTATGAGGGGCCACCGGACCCTTACTAAGGGGACCCGGTTTAGTGGGGAAGAGGAGGTGGAACCTCCTGATCAATACCCCAGCGTGAACATCACGGGCAGGTACCCAAGTCCTCTCCTCCGGCCCGTATCCTCTCCAATGGACCAGGTACTGGAGGGAGCCCTGGACCATCCTACTGTCCATAATCTTGGCCACCTCGAATTCCACCCCCTCAGGGGTGAGAACGGGAACAGGAGGTATCCTCGAGGGGGACCAGGACGGGGAGCAGCGTTTAAGGAGGGAAGCATGGAAGACGTCATGTATGCGAAAGGATGGGGGGAGCTCCAGACGGAAGGATACAGGGTTGAGGACTTCAATGATCTTATAAGGTCCAATAAATCGGGGAGCAAACTTCCTGGACGGAACCTTAAGGCGCAAGTTCCTGGACGACAACCAGACCAGATCCCCGACGACAAACCGGGGGTTAGCAGAACGTCTACTATCCGCCTGAATCTTTTGTGCGCTCTGGGAAGCCTCTAGGTTCTTCTGAACCTGGGCCCAGACAGTGCACAGTTCCCGATGAACCTCCTCTACCTCAGGATTATTGGAACAACCAGGGGAGACGGAGGAGAACCTTGGGTTAAACCCGAAATTACAGAAAAACGGGGAGACCACTGACGAGTTACTGACCCGGTTATTCAGGGAAAATTCAGCAAGGGGAAGGAATGAGACCCAATCGAATTGACAGTCAGAGATGAAACACCTTAAATATTGTTCCAGGGATTGGTTGGTCCTTTCCGTTTGGCCATTAGTTTCGGGGTGGAAGGCGGAGGAGAAGGACAGATCAATCTCCAACTTTTTACAAAAAGCTCTCCAAAATAAGGAAACAAATTGTACCCCTCTGTCAGAAACGATATTGACTGGGGCCCCATGGAGACGCAGGATGTGTTTCACAAACAAAGAAGCTAACGTCTTGGCGTTAGGTAGCTTCTTAAGGGGCACAAAGTGGCACATCTTGCTGAAGCGGTCGACTACCACCCACACCACCGACTTGCCCTGAGATGGAGGCAAATCGGTGATAAAATCCATGGAGATATGGGTCCAAGGTCTCTGGGGAATGGGCAAGGAACGTAGTAGGCCCGCAGGTCGGGACCTAGGGGTTTTGGACCTAGCGCAAACCTCACAAGCGGCGACGTAAGCCCTAACATCTTTAGGCAACCCAGGCCACCAATAGTTTCTGGTAATGAGGTGTTTGGTGCCCAAGATGCCAGGATGACCAGACAGAGCGGAGTCATGGTTTTCCCTGAGTACCCTCAGCCGGTATTGCAGGGGAACAAACAGTTTGTCCCCAGGGACGTTCCCGGGAGCTGCACCCTGATCAGCCGCGATATCAGAAGCTAAATCAGAATCCGTGGCAGAGACGATTATACCAGGGGGTAAAATACAAGCAGGATCCTTCTCGGAAGGAGGATTGGCCATGAAACTACGTGACAGAGCGTCAGCCTTAATATTCTTGGACCCAGCCCTATAGGTAACCAAGAAATTAAATCTGGTAAAGAATAGTGCCCACCGAGCTTGTCTAGGATTAAGCCTCCGGGCCGATTCTAGGAAAACCAGATTCTTGTGATCCGTAAGGACCGTTACCTGGTGTCTGGCCCCCTCCAGGAAGTGCCGCCACTCCTCAAAAGCCCATTTAATGGCTAGAAGTTCGCGGTTGCCAATATCATAGTTACTCTCCGTGGGCGAAAACTTCCTAGAGAAGTAAGCACAGGGGCGGAGATGGGTGAGGGAGCTGGTACCCTGGGACAAGACGGCCCCCACTCCCACCTCGGAAGCGTCAACCTCCACAATAAATGGCTCCTCTTGGTTGGGCTGAATCAGCACGGGGGCCGAGATAAAGCACTTCTTGAGAGTCTCAAAGGCCTGGACGGCCTCAGGGGGCCAATGGAGGACATCGGCACCCTTGCGGGTAAGGTCCGTAAGAGGCTTAGCGACGACCGAGAAGTTGGCAATAAATCTCCTGTAATAGTTGGCGAACCCTAAAAAACACTGTAACGCCTTAAGGGAGGCAGGTTGGACCCATTCCGCCACAGCTTGAACCTTGGCAGGGTCCATGCGGAATTCATGAGGAGTGAGGATTTGCCCTAAAAATGGTATCTCCTGTACCCCAAAGACACATTTTTCAGTCTTAGCAAACAGATTATTCTCCCGAAGGACCTGGAGCACCTTCCTGACATGCTCCACGTGGGAGGACCAGTCCTTGGAAAACACCAGTATGTCATCAAGGTACACAACAAGAAAATTACCCAGGTACTCTCTCAGGATTTCATTAATAAAATTCTGGAAGACAGCAGGGGCATTACACAACCCAAAGGGCATGACCAGGTATTCGAAATGACCCTCGGGTGTGTTGAACGCAGTTTTCCACTCATCCCCCTCTTTGATGCGGATAAGGTTATATGCCCCCCGTAGATCGAACTTAGAAAACCATTGGGCTCCCTGAACCTGATTAAAAAGATCCGGAATCAAAGGAAGTGGGTACTGGTTCCTTACGGTGACCTTATTCAGGTTACGATAATCAATGCACGGCCTAAGACCACCATCCTTCTTCCCCACGAAGAAGAAGCCAGCACCTACAGGAGAAGTCGAGGGGCGAATGAAACCCTTGGCCAGGCATTCTTGGATATACACCCTCATCGCTTCACGCTCAGGACATGAAAGATTAAATATCCTACCCTTAGGAAGCTTGGCACCAGGCACCAAATCGATAGCGCAATCGTAATCTCTATGGGGGGGCAACACCTCGGAGGCCTCCTTAGAAAACACATCGGCGAAGTCCTGAACAAACTCAGGAAGCGTGTTTACCTCCTCCCGGGGAGAAATAGAGTTAACAGAAAGACATGACATAAGACATTCATTACCCCATTTGGTGAGATCCCCAGTATTCCAATCAAACGTGGGATTATGCAACTGCAACCAGGGAAGGCCTAAAACCAGATCAGACGATAATCCCTGCATCACCAGTACAGAGCACTGCTCCAAATGCATGGAGCCAACCAGGAGTTCAAAAACAGGAGTATGCTGAGTAAAATAACCATTAGCAAGGGGGGTTGAGTCGATTCCTACTACAGGGATAGGATAAGGTAAATCAATACAAGGCATCTTTAGAGACATAGCAAATTCCACAGACATGATATTAGCAGATGAGCCAGAATCCACGAAGGCACTGCCCGTGGCAGACCGGCCAGCAAACGAGACCTGAAAGGGAAGCAAAATTTTATTGCGTTTCACATTAACGGGAAATACCTGTGCGCCCAAGTGACCTCCCCGATGATCACTTAGGCGCGGAAGTTTTCCGGCTTCTTATTCTTGCGCCTGGGACAGGTGTTCAGTAGATGCTTGTCGTCCCCACAGTAGAAGCAGAGCCCATTCATTCTGCGAAACTCCCTACGTTGTCGAGGGGACATGGAGGCCCCGAGTTGCATAGGTAACTCCGAGTCCTCCGTGGAGGGGCGAGGGGACGGGACCTCGGGGGGGATCGTAGAAAAGTCAGAGGGGAGCACACTGAAGCGTTCTAGCTGACGTTCCCTGAGACGTCGGTCAAGTCGTACTGCTAGGGCCATAAGCTGGTCAAGGGAGTCAGGCGAGGGGTAGCTAACCAGCAGATCCTTCAGGGCGTCAGATAATCCTAACCTAAACTGGCACCTTAGGGCCGGATCGTTCCACTGAGAAGCTACGCACCACTTCCTAAAATCAGAACAGTATTCCTCAACCGGTCTCCTACCCTGACGTAAGGTCACCAGCTGACTCTCGGCTAAAGCAGTCCTGTCAGTCTCGTCGTAAATGAGTCCGAGGGCAGAGAAAAAACGATCAACAGAGGAAAGTTCAGGGGCGTCAGGAGCCAAGGAGAAGACCCACTCTTGGGGCCCTTCCTGGAGTCGGGATATGATGATACCCACCCGCTGGTTCTCGGAACCTGAGGAGTGGGGCTTTAGGCGGAAATACAGTCTGCAACTCTCCCGGAAGGAGAGAAACGTCTTGCGGTCCCCTGAAAACCGGTCAGGTAGCTTGAGGTCGGGTTCTAGAGGTGAGGTGAGGGGTACTACTAAAGCAGCGTCACCCTGATTGACCCTTTGGGCCAGGGCCTGGACCTGTAGGGAGAGGCCCTGCATCTGCTGGGACAGGGTCTCAAGGGGGTCCATGATAGCGTCAGCGTAGGAGAAATGGTAGACTAGGTAAGGGCTTGTAATTATGTAATGGCAGGAAGGAGGTGAAGGGAAAGTGAGCCCTAATCTACCCACCGCCCTGTCCCTGCCTACTTGCAACGACCCGCCCTAGGCGACGAGGTACAACTGAGCGGCGGTCCCTACGCTGGCTAAGTGCACAGGAAGACAAACAGGGAACACGCAAGGGAAGGGGCAGTAGCCACGGAACGCCACGAGGAAACGGGGCGGCGAACGAACAGTCAGGACCAGGACGAAGTGAGTACACCCGAGCGGGCACGGAGACAGAAGCAAGCCAGGGGCAAAGCAAAGCAGGTCAAGAAACTGCAGCAAGGCAGAAGCACGGCAGAAGCAGGCTGGAGCAAGCAGCAGTGGGGCCAGGAATCCAAAAGAATTACAAGCACTGAGGGAGAGCACAGGGCAGGTAATAAAGGGCAGGGGGCGGAGCTAACTCCGACAGACCAGGCCGCGATAGGCTCTCCCACTCCTGAGCCTGCCACCCTGGTTGGTGGGAGATGGTGTCAGTCGAACAGGTCTGGCCTCAGGTGTGGATTGATTAATCCCAGGAGTATAGCTAGATGAAGTACCTGGCAGATCCCTAACAATGGGATTAATAGCACTATTTCTGTTTTTACAGATGACACCAAGCTATGTAATATAATTCAGACTGTGGAAGATATTCGTGAATTGCAAGCTGATTTGAACACACTAAGGGCATGGCCAGACGTGGCGGAATTGCTCTGGAATTACGCTGCGGCCAGTCCGCTGCGGAAATACGCAGCGGACATTTTCTCAATTGCTTTCCACTGCTTTTTAGTTGGGTTTGTGCACATGTTGCGGAAAACTCAACTGCGGACCATAGGCTGCGGTGCGGAATTTGGTGTCCACAGCATACACTGGCTGTTGCGGAAGTGTAGCGGACTTGTTGCGGACTCATTGCGGAATTTCTCCATTGACTTCAATGGAGATTCAAAATTCTGCAATGAAATCCGCAGATGCTATGTGTGTTGCGTAGCGTATTGCTTTTATGAACATGATATTTCTTCATTCTGGCAGGACCTATGTATTTCTAGGTCTATAGCCAGACTGAGGCCCCATGCACGCTAACGTAAAAACGCCCGTAATCACGGGCCGTTATTACGGCACGGGCAGGCCCATAGAAGTCAATGGGGCTCCAGTAATTACGGGTGACTACATGTGTGCACCCGTAATTACGGGAGCATTGCTAGGCGACGTCAGGAGATAGTCACTGTCCAGGGTGCTGAAAGAGTTAAACGATCGGCAGTAACTGTTTCAGCACCCTTGACAGTGACTTCCGATCACAATATAGATCATCCTGTAAAAAAAAATAGAAGTTCCTACTTACCGAGAACTCCCTGCTTCTTCCTCCAGTCCGACCTCCCGGGATTACGTTTCAGTCCAATCTACGGCTGCAGCCACTCACAGGCCAATCACAGGCTGCAGCGGTCACATAGACTGCCGCGTCATCCAGGGAGGTCGGGCTGGATGTCGAAAGAGGGACGCGTCACCAAGACAACGGCCAGGTAAGTATGAATTTATTTTACTTTTACGAGGGGAAGGGCTGTCCCTTCTCTCTATCCTGCACTGATAGAGAGAAGGGAAGTAGTCTTCACCTGAAGATGCAAAGGCTAATCCCCATCAATTTACTGCCCATTTTAGGCAGAGCCGCAACAGAATCTGCAACGCAGATTATGTGCGGCATTGATGCGGACAGTGGCGGCAGAAACACGCCACGTCTGGTCATGCCCTAAGGGTTTGGGCGTCCACTTGGCAAATTAAGTTTAACCCCTTAGTGTCTAAGCCTGTTTTGGCCTTCTGGACCAGCCCCATTTTTGCAAATCTGACATGTGTCACTTTATGTGGTAATAACTCCAGAATGCTTTTACCTATCCAAGCGATTCTGGGATTGTTTTCTGGTGACATGTTGTACTTTATGATACTGAAAAAATGTTGCCATTAAATTCAATATTTATTTGTAAGAAACGCCAAGATTTAGAGAAAATTAGCAAAAATTAGCATTTTTCTAAATTTTAATGTATTTACTTGTAAAACAGATAGTAATACCACACAAAATACATACTAGTTTATATTTCCCATATGTCTACTTTATGTTTGCGTCATTTTTTGAACATTCTTTTATTTTTCTAGGACGTTACAACGCTTAGAACTTTAGCAGCAATTTCTCATATTTTCAATAAAATTTCAAAAGGCGATTTTTACAAGGGCCAGTTCAGTTCTGAAATGGCTTTGAGGGCCTTATTTATTAGAAAGTCACCATAAATCACCCCATTTTGAAAACTGCACCCATCAAAGTATTCAAAACAGCATTCATAAAGTATTTTAGCCCTTTAGGCGTTTCACAGGAATTAAAGCAAAGTAGAGGTGAAATTTACAAATTTCATTTTTTTTCTTCAAAAATTCATTTGTAATATTTTTTTTCTATACCATAGAAGGTTTTACCGAAGACATGCAACTCAATATTTATTGCCCAGATTCTGCAGTTTTTAGAAATACCCCACATGTGGCCCTAGCGCGGTCATGGACTGAAACACAGGCCTCAGAAGCAAAGGAGCACCTAGTGGATTTTGGGCCTCTATTTTATTAGAATATATTTTAGGTACCATGTCAGGTGTGAGGAGGTCTTGTGCTGCCAAAACAGTGGAAACACCCCAAAAGTGACCCCATTTTGGAAACTATACCCCTCAAGGAATTTATCTATGGGTATAGTTAGCATTTTAAAGGAACAGTGTCATCGCAAATAATTTTTTTATATGTTAAAGATGTTAGTGCTTTAATAAAAACGTTTATATTCATTTGTGTGTTTGTGTTTTACTGTTTCTTATTTTTACACTTTTCCTTCCCTATGGGGGCTGCCATTTTTTGTTCCATTTCTGTGTGTGTCGATTAACGACACACACAGACATGGAATACGGCAGCCACAGTCCCATAGGGACTGCGAACGGCTCCCGTCCCATTGACTGCCGTGTACGGCGTCTGTGTGGGAACTGCGCATGCGCCGCTCCCACACAGTCCTATTCGAAATTGGCGCCGTCCGGCGCCATTTTCCTGTGGACCGGAAGTCGCGGCCGGACAGTAATATTACTACTTCCGGTCGCGGCTTCCGGACTTGTGCACATGGAACAGCGGCAGCAAACGGAGCGGACGGGCCGGAGGGATCCACGGCGGCAGGAGCAGGTAAGAGATTTCAATGTATGTTAGTGTTTGTGTGTGTTTACTACTGTATGTAAACCTACTACACTGTGGGTTACCTCAAAAAATGGCGACACACAGTGTAGGAGGTTAAACCTTTCAAACCCCTCGTTTATCCCGGCACTAGCCAGGATAAAGGAGGGGGGGATGCTGAGAGCTCACTAGAGCGAGGGATTTTAACCCAATGTTGCAATGCTGCAATTTTGGGAACAGCCCCATCTAGTGACCAAAAATGGGTAGTATTATAAATTAGAAATAATTTATAATATTTCCTGGCTCGTGCCAAAAAAAAAAAATAAATTTGAACAATGTTTAATCACCCACACACTAAATGTTTAATTTTTAAAAAAAAAACATGTTTTTCTGGCAACACCATCCCTTTAAATCCACAGTTTTTTTGCTAAATTTATTTGAATTAGTATGTGAACGTGAAAATCAACTTTTTTTGTGAAAAAATTAGGAAATTTTAAATTTTTACAAGGAATAAAGTAGAAAAAACACCCCAACATATGTAAAGCAATGTCTTCCGATTATAGCAATACCCCATATGTGGTAATAAATTGCTGTTTGGACCCACAGCAGGCCTCAAAAGAGAAGGAGCACCATTTGGATTTTGGATTTCTGATTTTGCTGGAATAGTTTTCAGTGCCGTGTCGCGTTTGCAATGCACTGGAGGGATGAAAACAGTGGAAACCCCCAATAGTGACCCCATTTTGGAAACTATACCCCTCAAGGAATTTATCTATGGGTATAGTTAGCATTTTGAACCCACAGTTTTTTTGCTAAATTTATTTGAATTAGTATGTGAAGATGAAAATCTACTTTTTTTCTGAAAAAAGGTAGCCATTTTTAATTTTTACAAGGAATAAAGGAGAAAAAGCGCCCCAACATTTGTAAAACAATTTCTCCTGATTACGTAAATACCCCATATGTGGTAATAAACTACTGTTTGGACCCGCACCGGGGCTTAGAAGGGAAGGAGCGCTATTTGGCTTTTGGAGCTCAAATTTAGCTGGAATGTTTTTGGGTGTCATGTCGAATTTGCAAAGCCCCTGAGAGACCGAAACAGTGGAAGCCGCCCAAAAGTAACCCCATTTGGGAAACTACACCACTTAAGGTATCTAGGGGTATAGTGAGCATTTAGGCCCCACACGTCTTTTGCAGAATTTATTAGAATTAGGCCGTGAAAATTAATAACATCATTATTTCCACTAAAATGTTGAATTTTTTCAATTTCACAAAGGATAAACGAGAAAATGCACCCCAACGTTTGTAAATCAATTTCTCCCGAGTACGGCAATACCCCACATGTGGTCATAAATGTTTTTTCATTAGAAAGTAATTAACCCTTTACGAACTGATTCATGTTTTGCTTTTTCGTTTTTCCTCCCCGCTTTCCAAGAGCCACTACTATTTTTCTGTCAATAGAGCGGTGTGGGGGCTTATTTTTTGCGGGACGAGCTGTCGTTTTTATTGGTACCATTTTTTGGTATGATGCCATATCGGTGGACATAAACGGCTGTTTGGGCACGCTGTAGGGCTCAGAAGGGAGGGACGCCATTTGGCTTTTGGAGCGCATATTTTGCTTGGTAGTAGCTCTGGCGTTTTGCTGGTATTTCAGTTTATAATGTGGGGGCATATGTAGGCTGGGCAGAGTACATCAGGAGCATAATAAGAGGGTATAATAATGGGGTAAATAAATAATAATCCACAGATATGTGGCCAGTGTCGCACTGATAAATGGCGCCCAATGTTATCCACTTTTGGAACACTGCACATTTTGCATCGCCATAACTTTTTTTATTTTTTCACCACCGGAGCCGTGTGAGGGCTTATTTGTTGCGGGACAATCTGTAATTTTAATTGGTACCATTTTGGGGTACATGCGATTTTGTTGATCACTTTTTATTCAATTTTTCGGCAAGCCAGGTGACAAAAACCATCAATTCTGACAATGATTTTTATTTATTTTTGACGGCGTTTACCCTGGGCTATAAATGATTATTATATTTTATTCTGCGGGTCGGTACGATTACGGCAATACCATTTGTATATACGTTTTTTTATGTTTTGCAGCGTTTGAGCAATAAAATAACTTATTTAGAAAATAATTTATTTTCTGTGTCACCGTATTCTGAGAGCCGTAACTTTTTTATTTTTCAGTCAAAAAAGCTGTGTAAGGGCTTGTTTTTTGCGGGACGGGTTGTAGTTTGTATGGGTACTATTTTGGCGTACATGCGACTTTTTGATCACTTTTTATTACATATTTTGTGAGGGGTGGTGACCAAAAAAATAGTGATTCTGGCATTGTTTTTCGTTTATTTTTTTTGCGGCGTTCACTGTGAGGGAAAAATAATATTATAGTTTTATAGTTGGGGTCGTTACGAACGCGGTGATACCAAATATGTGTACTTTTTTTTTACGTGTTCATTTTTTTTCCTATAATGAAAGACTTAATATAGGAAAAAAAGCAGTTCTTGTTTATATCACTTCTAACTTTTATTTTTACACTTTTTTTAAAACATTTTTATTCTTTTTTTTACTTTTTTCACTTGTCCCACTAGGGGACACTTAGACTTGCAGCTTTGATCGCTGCTGGAATACATTACACTACACACGTAGTGTAATGCATTTCAACTGTCATTGTGACGTGACAGTCACACTGACAGGAAGCCTACGACGACCACCCTCGGGGTGGTCCTCATAGGCTTCTGTACATGGCAACCCGGAAGCCATTGTCTGGCGTCCGGTTGCCATGGGTACCATCGCCAGCCCCCATGATTTCACATGGAGGCTGCTGATTGGCGCTAAAGACCTTAATTGTGGCGTTCAAAATCGAGCGCCGCAATTAAGGGGTTAACTGCCGATATCAGCGGCGACAGGCCGCTGATCGGCAACGGGGAGAGCAGGGCTGACACCCTGCACAGTTAACCGCCGCTGCGGTGTAGTGCCGCGCGGCGGTTAACTGTCAAAGCACTGACATAACTGTACGTCAAGGTGCGCGAACTTACTGCTCACCATGACGTACAGTTACGTCATGGTGCGTTAAGGGGTTAATGTAGATAAATGTAAAGTTATGCACCTGGGTACGAACAACCTGCATGCATCATATGTCCTAGGGGGAGCTACACTGGGGGAGTCACTTGTTGAGAAGGATCTGGGTGTACTTGTAAATCATAAACTAAATAACAGCATGCAATGTCAATCAGGTGCTTCAAGGGCCAGCAAGATATTGTCGTGTATTAACAGAGGCATGGACTCGCGGGACAGGGATGTAATATTACCACTTTACAAAGCATTAGTGAGGCCTCATCTAGAATATGCAGTTCAGTTCTGGGCTCCAGTTCATAGAGAGGATGCCCTGGAGTTGGAAAAAATACAAAGAAGAGCAATGAAGCTAATAAGGGGCATGGAGAATCTAAGTTATGAGGAAAGATTAAAAGAACTAAACCTATTTAGAACCCCCTCAAAAAACAAGGGGGCACTCCCTCCATCTTGAGAAAAAAAGGTTCAATCTACAGAGACGACAAGTCTTCTTTACTGTGAGAACAGTGAATTTATGGAATAGTCACAGCAGGAGCTGGTCACAGCAGGGATAGTAGATTGTTTTAAAAAAGGCTTAGATAATTTCCTAGAACAAAAAAATATTAGCTCCTATGTGTAGAAATTTATTACTTCCCCTTTCCCATCCCACTTCCCCTTTCCCATCCCTCGGCTGAACTTGATGGACATGTGTCTTTTTTCAACCGTACAAACTATGTAACTAAGTACCTATGTAACAGGACGCAGATGTGAATGAAGCCTAAAGTGTTTTTTTTTTACTTTTGATGAACCTATTGTAAACTATTATGCCTCATGCACACGAGCGTTGTGCCACTCGGGTCGTTTTTGACTGCATCCGTGTGGCACCCGATAGTCTTCAATTCACTTTAGCGGGTGAATTGGATCCGTGAAAAATTATCTGAGTCTCCGATCCGAGGAAGTTAGAACATGTTCTATCTTTCCTCGGATCACTGACGGGACTCGGACAGCGCACGCGGTTGTGTGAATGATGCGTTAGGGCATTTTCCTAAATACTATGAATGCGCTAAAGCTTTCAGGTCAGCAGGCAGAGGCTTCAGTCCCTATACTGTATTCTGTATCACATTCCTAGGATTCCTGCAAAACAACGCTTTCTTTTTCGTTTCAATAATTTTTATTGGTATTTTGCATACAAATATACATACATATAACTGTGCTCTTTTTGAATAAATTTCAATTTTTATACATATGTGTAGACATTGTATTTGGAGCATCTGAGTATCAATATAAAAATAACTAGAACATTAAACAGAACATGTTGAACACCCCTCAATTTACACTCACTTGTGGAATGACTATGCATATTGTTTTACATTAGATAGGTAAGTTTTTCTTCAGGTATACGTACAGTAAGGGCTTTTTTCCCACAGCTTCCACCTCTTAGTAAATGTGTCAGATGAGAAATTCCCATATGCAATAATTCTCTCGTATGCGTAGGACATATTAATCAGTGTCACTAATTCTGGGATAAGAGGGCTTGTAGTGGTCTTCCAATAACGAGTTAAGACCATTTTAGCCATAATTAATATTTTACTTATCAGGATCCGATTTTGTGAGGGGATCTCATCCATCTGAAGTAGTAATAAAGCTTTTTGTGGTAGCATAGGAACTCGAAATCCTAGTAACTCCCTCAAAAGGGCAAAAACCGCCTTCCAGTATTCCCCAATGACCGGGCACTCCCATAGTATATGGATCAACGTTCCCTTAGAAGCACATTTTCGCCAGCATTGGGCAGTGTTCTGAGGAAACATCTGTTGGAGTCGATCTGGTGTGTAATACCACCTTAGGACGGTTTTAATCGCAGCCTCTGCGTGTGAGGTGCATGATAAGGATGTATGCATTAGTTTCAAGGCCTTGATCCACTCCTGTTCTGTAAAATTGCTCCTTAAATCTCTCTCCCACATTCTTATGGGATAGGATTTAACAAATTTGGCTTGAGTGTCAATTAAATCATAAATATATTTAAGGCCTTTCAGGCCTCTATTTAGCCATCCAAATAATTTAAGATTGCATAGAGAGTCCAAGTTACCATGTTTAACCAAAAAATGTCGAATTTGGAAATACTTATACAAATCTCGTGCATGAACTAAGTATTTAGATCTCAGATATGAAAAGTCTACCATCTTATTGTTCTCTAGAAGGTGAGATATATCTGTTATACCACCTCTTCTCCATGTATTAACATTAAGATCTGGAATGACCAATTCCAAGAATTCTATGGGTATGAATGATTTTGGCAGAGGGAGAGAATTTTTGGAACAGGTATGCAAGTATTTCCAACACCTTAGAGTGACTAAAGTAAGCGGGGAGAGTTCTGAATGATAGTTCAGATTCCAGAAGTGGAGGAATAAAAGTGCCTTTAGCGAGGCTGGGGAAATATAGGAGGCTTCGATATTAACCCAAGGCTTCATATTATCTGCTTTCCACCAGGAGGAAATTTGGGCTACCACTGTTGCTATGTAGTATCCATGTATATTCGGTATGCCCATCCCTCCCAACTTCCTATCCCTGTTAAGTATATGAGAAGCAATCCTGGGCTTCTTACTTGCCCATATAAATTGTGATAATAGTTTCTGGGTTTGCTGGAAATATGATTTTGGAAGGTGTATGGGTAGGGTTCGAAACAGGTATAAAAGTTTCGGCAGTAAGAGCATTTTGAAGGAGGCTATTCTACCAATCCAGGAAATTTCACATTTTTGTAATCTATTTACTTCATTTTTTATGTCGTTAAGGAGCGGTGTGTAGTTATGCATATATAGAGATGCATGTTTAGGGGTTAAGTGGAGTCCTAAATATGAGATTTCGACTTTCCTCCAGTCCAATAAATATTTGTTTTGTAGAAAGTGTATCGTGGACGAGGGTAAACATAGAGGGAGTGCTTGTGATTTTTGGGTGTTGAGCTTATAGAGTGAGACATTCCCAAATAACTGTATGCAGTCTAGAACCGCTGCCAGGGAAGTCTCCGGTTGTGATAAAGACAGAAGGATGTCGTCAGCGAATAATGAAATAGTATGAGTTAGCGAGCCTACTTGTATGCCACAAATTTGATCATTTCTTCTAAGCATCTGGGCCAGGGGTTCTATAGCTAGTATGAATATAAGAGGAGATAGGGGACAGCCCTGTCTCGTGCCGTTAGTGATGTTAAAGTCCCCCGATAGAACTCCATTTGTAAAAACTTTTGCAGTCGGCTTGGAGTACAAAGCTTGAACCGCTGTAAGAATTTCACCTTGAAAACCCATATTTTCCAGAACTGTAAATGCATAAGACCAGTGAATACGGTCAAATGCCTTCTCGGCGTCTAATGCTAGCATTACAGAAGGTATTTTATGTTTCTCAATATGGTGTAGTAGACCTACCACCCTTCTAGTGTTATCAGACGCTTGGCGTCCTTTGACAAATCCTACCTGGTCTTCTTGGATCAGGGAAGGAAGTAGAGGGGCTAACCTATTTGCCAAAATTTTCGCATAGATTTTGATATCTGTGTTCAACAGAGATATGGGCCTGAAGTTTTGTGGGACATCCGGAGACTTCCCTGGTTTGGGTATTGTCACAACCAAGGCCATCTGATTCTCCCGAGGGAACGACCCTGATGACATAGCCTTCTGAAAAAATTTATTAAGAAAAGGAGTTAGAATATCCTGAAACGTTTTGTAGTATTCGTTAGTGAGACCATCCGGTCCAGGAGATTTACCAGATGGTGATCCACGAATAATACCTTGTATCTCATTCTCCGAAATTGGAGCATTAAGGGTAGAAATTTGATCCAATGACAGTCGAGGAAGTGAAATATGTTTTAAAAATTCCTCAATTTCTATTGGAGACGGGCGAGCCGTAAATGGGTCTTCCTTCAAGTTATATAGGGACGAGTAATAAGTTTTAAATTGATCTGCGATATCCTTAGGGTGTTTGATTTTGTTTTTAGTGTGGGGATCGATCAGGAAAGGGATTCTAGATTTCCTAGTTTGGGCTTTGAGTCTAGCGGCCAGCAGTTTACCTGCCTTGTTGTTTTGCGAGTAGTATCTGGCTTTCGTTTTTCTCAGAGATTTTTCATAATCTGCTAGTAAACATAGTCGTAGCTCCTGTCTAATTCGCAAAATCTGTTCTGCATAGCTCTGAGACGGCGCTGCCTTATTCAAGGCCTCTATCTTGTGTATTTCCTCAGTCAATGAGTCAATTTTTGCTAGTCTTTGTTTCTTAACTATATGCCCAAGTCGAATCAAGGAGCCACGTATAAACGCTTTGTGAGCATTCCAAAGAGTATCTACTGTAATGTCGGGGGTATCATTATTTTGGAAATATTCCTTAAGATCTCGTTCAAGTTCTCTCTTGTGTTTACTATGGGATAAAAGAAAGTGGTTACAGCGCCACAAATACGTCTGATTAATGTTGTGTCTTTCATCAAGTTTCATCGTCAAAGTCGCATGGTCAGACCAAGTAATATCTTGAATCTGCGTGTCTTTTGACAAGAGTAGTACCTCTCTATCTACAATGAACATGTCTATACGAGAGTAGCTGTTATGAGGTTGTGAATAAAAGGAGAAATCCGTCTCAGAGCCATGTTGTAATCGCCATACATCATATAATTCTCTTTTCCAACACATATCTGACAGAGGGGTCTGGGTTAGTCTAGTTTTAGATGTAGAATCAATTGAGGCCTCCATCACTGTGTTAAAATCCCCACATATAAGTAGTTTCCCCTCTTTGTATTTATCAATAAGTCTAAAGATTTTATGGAAAAACCTAGTTTGGTGTCTATTAGGGGCATAGAGGTTCACTACTGTATATTTAATATTATTCAGTATGCATATGAGCAAAATATATCGACCTTCTGGGTCTATATGTGTGTGGAGCATCTGAAAGGCTACAGTATTTTTAACTGCTATCGAGCTCCATACCAACCCTACCCGCTCTAATAATTCTTCAGTAATGTCCCACACTACTGAATCTGTGTCTCTTCAAACTAAGGTTAATTCTAAAGGCACTACTACCACCTGCTCCAAAGCTAGTGATTATATGCCTTCCATTAACCTTCTTTCGGATATTCCTGTCAATGCGTTTAGATCCTCTGAATTAGAAACACGGTTATTACAATTTCAATCCACCCTGGAAAACCCTTCCACTCCTATTATTATTTCACCATCCACAAATATCTCCATGGTACTCTCAGAGCATGATATATCCACATCTCTGTTACAATTATCCACCCATGATACCTCCACCAATCATTTGGATAATTTTTTCCCTACGAATATAGAAGGCGCTGGTACAACATCACCCTCCAATGATGCACCCCTTGACCACTATGATCCCCCTACCTTAGCTCCTATATCCTTTTTAGATACCACCACTTCTTTTTTAGGACTCCCCTCCCAATTAACCATGCCACCTGTTACACCCACTATCAACAGCGACGACCAACTTGTGACCTACCTTCTAAGCCCAAAAATCCAGACTATCACACATTTTTTCCCACTGGTACAGAAAATATCCATAAAAAGAAAATTAGATACAGAGGAAGAAGAGGAGGTCGCAAACGCAACAAAACTACCCCTCTCGACAACTCTAAAGAAGCATCGGACCAACCACTAAAAATGAAACTTTTCAATTTGTCCTCACACACGTTGAATCCACATGAGATTAGCTTGCTTAATAAAGGCCTTTCATTTTGTCCAGTCGCATCTCCCAATAATTTTGATCTCTTCATGGACCTGAATAGATTCATTCGCAAACTTACTCTTACCAGACACTTTTCGCTTTCAAAAATGGTGCCCTCATCTGTAACATCTGTCCCGACGTCTGAATCCACCACATATGATACTGCTCCGTCAGTTATCACCACCAATCTCAAACCTAAATCCTGTTTTTATCCCCTGCACCATCAGGGCTCCCTTTTAGAAACGTTTTCCACTCTTGTAGGGAATGCGTTCAGAACTCTTGGCAAACCTGCACACAAATCTGATAATCTCACATATCAGGAAAGAAACTCCCTTAAAGCATTGGCAAAAAATTAGGATATTGCGATTCGTTCAGCTGACAAAGGAGGAGGCATTGTAGTTATGAACAGAGACCAATATTTGGGTGAGACCTACAGAATTTTGGGAGATACCAATTTCTATGTTCCATTAACAGCGAACCCCTTACACGACCATTCATTAAAATATGCTAATCTGATCGAAACAGCCTTCCAGGAAGGCATCATTACAAAAAAAGAAAAGGGCTTTCTCCATATGCCATTTCCTAGCCTGCCATTTATGTACCATCTTCCCAAGATACATAAATCCATCACTAATCCCCCTGGGCGCCCGATCATTTCTGGGATAAGGTCCCTGACTAGCAACCTTTCCCATTTCGTTGATCTGCATTTACAACCCTTAGTGGCAGGCCTTTCTTCATATCTTAAGGATTCAACGCAAGTTATTAGAGAGCTTCTTGCCATTAATGTAACTAATCTTATGCATCCCATTAATTTTCTGACTGCAGATGTCACTGCTTTATACAGTAATATCCCTCACTCCAAAGGCCTTGATGTCATTGAATCTGCTCTAAACACCAAAACTAACATGCCCTCTGTTCAGATTGATTTTATTACCAAATGCGTTCATTTTATTCTCCATCATAATTCGTTTAGCTTCGATAAAAAATTCTATAACCAAATAAAGGGGTGTGCTATGGGTTCCAGGTTCGCACCATCCTATGCCAACCTCTATATGGGTAATTTTGAAGATCATTATATACACCAGGATCATCGCTTCAAAAATAATATTTTATGGTATAAACGCTATATTGACGATCTTCTCTTCATTTGGATGGGTAACGAGTCTGAAGCTATATCCTTTATCAAATTCCTTAATCAGAACACATATGGGCTTTCTTTCACACATACTTTTTCAGCCACGTCCATTGATTTTCTTGACTTAAATATTTCTTTTGATATTGCCTCCAATAAATTCAACACGAAAACCCATTTTAAAACGGTAGACGTCAATAGCTACCTCAATTTTAACAGTGCTCATTATCCGCCATGGATCAAGAATGTCCCGTTCGGTCAGTTTAGGAGGATTAGAAAAAATTGTACTACCAACATTGATTTTAATAGGGAATGTAATGTTCTAGAAAAAAGGTTTAAACAGAAGAATTTTCCCACCAACCTTATCAAAGGAGCAAGACGAAAAGCTGCCCTACTAACCCAAGCATCTTGTATTGAGGAAAAGGTTGTCAAAAAGACTGCCCATAATTTTAGTAATAATTTTATCACCACATTCAATAGTGGTAATAAGAAAATTAGGGAAATCCTAGAGAGGCATTGGCACATTTTAACTAGTGATCCCTATCTTAAGAATGAATTGCCCACCAAACCCGTAGTCACGTTCAGACGTTCCAAATCTCTTAAAAATATTTTGGCCCCAAGTAGACTGAGCAATCCATCGACTATTAGCTCCACTTTACTCCCTAAATTATTAGGCTCTTTCAAATGTGGCCATCAACGTTGTATGTGCTGTACTGTGATCACTCATAGAGCCACTAAATATACTTCAACAGTGACTGATGAATCTTTTAAAATTAATAATTTCCTTAATTGTGGGAGTTCTTATATTATTTATATGCTTGAATGCCCTTGTCGTTTGCAATATATAGGCCGCACTACTCAGTGCCTGCGAACCAGAATAAATAGTCATAGGTTTAATGTCACCTCTGGTTTTATGAAACATAGTGTTTCACGTCATTTTGCCTCCACTCATAACAATCATTTTAATGAAATAACGGTCACACCCATCGAACTAATCTCATCAAACACTGCAAATAGGTTTAATAAACTCAAGCAGCGCGAAAACTATTGGATCTTTAAACTCAGGACTCTACAACCATATGGTCTAAATGATCTAACTGAATCTTCCCTAGATTAATTATCATTTATTAACAGTACATTTTGTCCATCCATTCATCATTAATTTCTCTGCCCGTTCGTTTGGGTCCGTTTTTTCCTCACATTCGTGAGTATTTTGCATTTCCTATTTTTATGTACTCCTTTAAATTCGTTTGCTTCATAATTTAAGGTCATTTCTATGTAGCGGCTTTTTTTCGCAATTAAATAAAGATTATTAGTGGTTTTCCTTCCTGCTCTTCATTTTCGTGATACCCGATTTTTCCAATTACTCCCTCACATTTTGGCTCTATATATGTTGCCTTTACCCAGCCCCCCTATGATCTTTCTATATATTGGTGTTCATGCAACTTGTTCCCTTTTACCCCGTTTTTTTATGTCTATTATCATTTGATTTATTTTTGTAATGCATCTACATCATTGGATTCCGTAATTGTACATAATCGCATAATTGTATTTCATAACTGTATAACATCTCATCGTAACACCATTTTTAATGGTAGTTTATAGTATCACTATGTATATCATGCCCATTACAGTTTTCTATGCCCATCTTTTACCGACAATTGCGCTATCTCTTCTGTTCATTTCACCCATTCTACATCTTCATTTTACATCATTATGTACACTTTTCCCAACATCCATTTGTATGTTAGTTTTTAAACATCCATTTGGATGTTAGCTATTCCGAGTAAGCATTTTGCGGCACCGTTATCTTTTTACTGTATATCTGAATCTTTTTTTGTTTCTCTTTTATATGTGGCATATATTATTCTTATTTCAACATTATTTGCATTTTATCATTGATTATCCCTTCTGCAATTTCGCATTTTTATACCCTATGTACCATTATTATCCTGTCGGCTATGTGCTTTCCTTTTATACAGTTGCGTATGTTTGACACTACTGCTGTCCATGGTCCTGACTGCTGTTTTACTATCTATTGCCTCGTGCGAACTGTTACATTTCTTTTCATTCATGACGTCATCTGAGAACTTTGACCCCAGTCATATTGGCGGGTTTTTTAATTGGTCAGTGTGTATTTAAACTGTGCAGATGTTTTATTTCTTTTATGGCCTGATGAAGATGCCGGTGCGGCATTGAAACGCGTAGCCTTGTTTCCAATAAATCACCTTTACTTGACACATCGGTTGCTTATTGCTTTCCCGTGCAGCAGCGCCTTGGAGACTCAATTTTTTTCTGTATATCAGCATAACTGCTATCATAACACCTCTTGATTTGGTGGAGTAATGTGCCTGATATATATCGGGAAATAAACGATGTTTTATACGTTCAGCATCTTTTTCCAAGAGGTGTGTCTCTTGTATGCATAGAACGTCGCATCCCCTAGATTTGGCCTCCCTCCACATGTGAGCCCTTTTTTGAGGGCTATTCAGGCCATTCACATTTAGGGAAGCAATTGAGATAACCATTATTCAGATTGTAAATATGCTAGTATCTGGCCCATTCCCTGACCACATGTATTTAGAAGAAATCCCCCTCTACTTTTGTCTGATTTGAGTTCACCAGAATAATATATAGCACATCCCATGTAACGCAATTTTGTAGGCCCTGAATAAAATCTGAGTTGCAAAGAGTAGGTGTTCAAGGAAAAAAAACAAAACAAATTAAAAGCATTCATAAACAATAACTTCAAACCAGTTTGCAGGAAGGGACAAATTCCATTATTGTCCCGTGGAGTCGGGGTAGAACAGTCCATCCGAAACCGAACCTTGGTGACCGCATTCCGGCATCAAAAGTGGCTGGTGAGATCCGTGAGAACAAGAGAGAGTTCAGGAACCTAGCGTTTTCCTCTTTATTACGACCATTCAGACATCTCTTCCAGCAGTCAGCGGGTCGGTCTACCTCGGCGATGATCTACCGTGCGCCATTCTTCTCTGATGCGTTGTGGAGAGCCCATATATGGTGGCTTAGGAGGAGAGACCACGATGTTCCATTTCTTCAACAGGGTAGTTCCATCCGCTACTGACTTGATGATGTGCGATGAATTGTTATACGAGACCATGAGGCGAACTGGAAATCCCCACCGATATAGAATATTATTTTCTCTTAAAGCCACAGTGATCGGATGTAGTTGTCGTCGTAATTGCAGGGTCCCCGCAGATAAGTCAGAGTATACTGCCACTCCTTTGAACTTCGCCGGTATAGATGCTTCATTTCTAGAGGCATTTAGGAATTTCTCCTTGATATGAAAAAAATGCACTCTGGCTAGTACATCTCTTGGTATGGAGTCTGCCAAGTGTTTAGGTTTGGGTATTCTGTGTATGCGGTCTATGATGAGATCCTGTGGGCTACAGGCAGGGAGCATAGCTTGAATAAAGTCCTGTGCGTATTGATTAAGGTCTTTTGGTATAATATCCTCTGAAATCCCCCTGAATTTGAGGTTATTTCGTCTAGACCTATCCTCCAGGTCTGCTATCTTTGCTTTAACTTGAGATATATCATTTTCCATCTCGTAATGTGCATCAATAAGAGTATTATGGGATGAGGTGATTTCACTCATTTTCGTTTCCACATGTTGCACTCTATGCTCCATTTGTGCAACAGAAGTCGCCAGAGGGTGAATGAGCTCAGCCATGCCTGTATGTAGTGAATGGTGTAAAGCCTGCAGCATGGTCTTTAACATAGATTCTGTGACAGGGTTGGATGAGGAGGGCAGATGATCAAGGACTGGGGTAATAGTTGGAACTTCTCCTACCGTGTCCTGTAATCTTCTTGGCTCCTGAGCTTCCGCCTGTAGTAACAGGGTGTTTCTGCAGGTCGGGGAAGATGGCGCCGACAGAACTGGCCCACGTGGCGATGTGGCGCTATATGGGGACCTGTGTTCTCTCTGAGAGGCCGTCTCTCTGTCTGTTGGTCTCCGATTCGCCTCAGCTGAAGGTGGACTAACCTCCGGTGCCGGTACAGATCTGCTGCGTCTCGGCATGTGCTCTTCATCTTCTCCCCTCGTGTAGCGATTAGGCGGTTCAGAGGTAAGTGAGCTAGCCTGTGAGTCAGAGGCCATCTCCTCTCTTTCTCCCTCCGATCGGAGTGGGTAGTAGAAATCTGTTAATTTGACCGGTTTAGCTACCGGTTTTCTTTTCCTTGGCATCTCCTCTCTCTAAGTCTGTTTCAGATGTGTTTTCTCTCTCGTTCTCCGGTGTTAAATTGCTAATTATCTATGCTTTATGCCGGAGCTGGATTCTCAAGCGGCCATCAGGTTCAGCTGCCAAACCACGCCCCCACAACGCTTTCTTTTTAATTGTACATTACCTTCTAACTGGAGTCAGTTTTTAAAAAGAATCTCCACTTTTTCTTTAGGCAACAGAATAAAAATGGTGTCAAATGTATTGTTTATGATAAATATTATAATTATGTTTGTTAACCAATTAAAGCTTATCTATCATTCTTTTTTTTTTTTTTGCATAGATAGATAATATTTTGTAATATATCTATACTATTAGCTAAAAAGGAAAAAATCTGCCTTACTTTCCAGCAGCCTATAGTTCCCCTTTCCCTGTCTGCATGGTCTCTGTCAATGTTCTCAAAGCTCCTCAATTCTCAAAAATCCATCTATTGTGAGAAAGGGAGAACAGGGTGGAGGGGGATGCAGCTGCAGTATCTCTCTCACTTAGGCCACATGCACACTTCCGTCGGCCGTTGTATGGCCATTAATGACGGTCCCATCACACACAGGCTGCACGCGGATGGCTTCCGTGTGCAGCCCGTTGTTTCCCAAACCAAATTCAATGCAAAGGCCGAGACTGTTCCATCAAAAACGGGCAGGAGTAGGACCTGCACTTTTTTTGACGGAACGGCCGCAGGGTTCTATTAAAACAACGGAAGTGTGCATGGCCGCATTGAAATGAATGGGTTCAGGGTGCTATCCGTGACAACAATGGATAGCACCCTGAAGGAAAAAACTGAAGTGGGCATGGGGCCTTAGTGTGTATGAAACCCCATGCTGTGAAAGAAAGAGAGCAGCTGATGGGACACATCGGATCAGAGCACACAACACAACTCTTCCATCACAACAGAAGATAATGTGCACTCAACAATCATGAAAGAGGAAATGTACATTTACTGAAATCAGAAGTGGAAATAGTTGGTTCGACAATGGTGGCTGAAACAAATAGCTATATTACAGAATTTCACCCCTGTTGCCTTGTGTGTGGCAAACACAGCTACTTTAAAGAAAATGCACTTGTTGGTGAAATGCCATTGAAACAAATTTTCACTGATGTGCTCTGTGAAATTTCATTCAATTTTTATCCTCTTAATTGGTTCTAGTACTCCCCTTAAAGGTGCTACTGCCATGCTGCTCTGTAAACAGACACCAGACCCTCCAATTAATTCAGACAGGAGACCAAGAATCAAGTCAAATTCAAAATAAATTCAGAACCCAGATCAAACTCCATTTACTTATTGCTCCTCTGTCCTTTTCATCTCCAGGTGCCTCTGCTAGGTACTGACACAGCCATGAATTACCTAGGGCAGCAGCACCTAAAGGTGAAGGGCAGCGAGGAGTGATGGGTGATAATGCTTTTGAGGTGTGTGTCGGTGGCAGACTCTGACACACACTACATACACAATATACATGCACTACACACACGTCATGCACTACAAACATTTCATACACTACACACAGCATACACTATACACACACAGACACTACACACACTAGTTACATACACACTCTGAGCAGTTTACCCTATCTCCTCTCTAAGTTGCAGTTTTGCTGTGTTTTTTGAAAATTGCTGGTCTTGCCGCAATTTTTGCAAAACCACTTTTTTGGTAGCAAATTGATGAAAAATGCAGCAAGGGCACTAGGCTTTCACTCACTAAGGCTCCTTTTCCTCAGTGTACAGTATTTTTGGCAGTTAGATGATAATATTCTTACTGGTGGTTTAGTCATCTGTACTTTATACAGTGGCGTAGCTAGGTTCTCCAGCACCCGGGGCAAAGATTTAGTTTGGCGCCCCCCAACCTCTTTCCCGACATCTCCTTCCCCCTCGCCGTGTTTGTTTTCTCTACCAATCAATGACTTGTCATTTCTTTTCCACATTTATTTTTATGTAACTCGAGCATAAAAACATTTGTACATTTTACAAGCAATATAGTTCTATACACAACACCAGAACCAAGCTCAGTACATATATACAGCACCAGAACAAAGCTCAATACATAAATACAACACCAGCACAAATACAGCTCAATTTAGTGCAACCCCTGCCATATAGGTATGTACGGCGTAAAACTACAGCTCCCAGCATGGCCCGAACAATGATAAGGATATGCTGGGAGATGCTGTTTCACAAAAAATAAATCATATCATAATCATACCCCCCATCATCTCTCTGCAGATCATACAGTGACTACATTACTGATTAGAGGCAGAATAAACATTTACATTAAGTGACTCACCGGTGACGTCTCAGATTCTAGTTCTTTTTCTCCATCCAGTCCAGACCTCTATGATGATTTCTCCCGGTCACATCCCATTTCTGCAGTTTGCCGCTTAGATGTCTTCAGCTTCTCACTTTTCCAACATTTCTACACCTATAAATAAAGATAAAGTTCTCATTATACCACACACTACGCCCCTAAATATAATAGTGCCATACACTGCACCTCTAATTATAATATCACAATACACCGTGTCCCAGACACACACTGTGCCCCCTGTAGATAGTAACCCAATATAGCCCACCCCTGTATGTAGTATCCCACAAATAGCTCCCCCTATAGTGCTCCACAGATAGCCCACCCCTGTATATAGTCCCCTGTAGATATAGTCCACCCCTGTATATAGTGTTCCACATATAGTCCACCCCTGTATATAATGCTCCACAGATAGCCCACCCCTGTATATAGCCCCCTGTAGATATAGCCCACCCCTGTATATAGTCCTCCATAGATAGCCCACCCCTGTATATAGCCCCCCTGTAGATGTAGCCCACCCTGTATACAGTGTACCATAGATAGCCCACCCCTGTATATAGCCCCCTGTAGATATAGCCCCCCCTGTATATAGTGCACCATAGATAGCCCACCCCTGTATATAGCCCCCCTGTAGATAAACCCCCCCCAGTAAAGCCCCCCATAGATAGAGCCCCCCAAGTAGATAAAGCCCCCTTGTAGATAATGCCACACACTTTTTATTACAATAAAATAAACTATTTATATTCGGCAGCAATGGAGACCTGTTCTCTTCTGCACAGGTCTGCTGGGGGTTGAACGAAGTGTCTCTGAAAGGCGCTGATTGGCTGGGCAGAATGACTTTCCCTGTCAGTCAGCGCCTTTCAGCGACGGAAGCGCGATGTCGCTTCACTGGTACAAAAGAGCTGAATAGTCGGGCACGGAACGTACCCAGCCATTCATTGCTTCAAATTGTACCTGTGTCCTATAGTGCAGGAGGAGGTGGCGCTGGCGCTCCCCTCTAAGTTGCGCCCGGGGCACATGCCCCGCTTGCCCCCTCTAGCTACGCCCCTGCTTTATAATCATTCTGCCTTTGATGTACTGGAAATCAGCTCTGAGGTGGCAGAGCTACTGGGGAGGAAGAGAAGTACCGTCTCAACTAATAATGGCACAGGAGGTGTGTCACAGACTATCTCTAACTACCTGTGTATGTAATGTAGCTAAATTGCAGTGACATATTACAGCTCTGCCTTAATGGAGCTGGGCAAAAAAATAGCCTAGCAAAAAACAATAAGTTCACACAGAGTTTATTGCCGCAAGTTTTTGCCATTGAAACCGCGGCAAAAAACGGCCGAAATTAACTCCCATTGATTTCAATGGGATGTGAAGGCGTTTTTATACCGCGAGCAAAAAAAAAACGCCTGTGGGAAAAAGAAGCAACATGCCCTATCTTGAGGTGTTTTCCGCTTCAAAAACCCCATTGAAATCAATGGCAGACGGAAATAAACACATTTTTTGTTGCGTTTTTGTTGCAGCGTTTTTTGACGCGTTTGACGCTCGCGGTTATACCATCTTTCTGTTCAATAAAACGCGTCAAAAAAAGCGTGTGGTGCAAAACCACTTTTAAAAAAAATGGAGTTGATTGTTCCAGGCAGAATTTTATGCCTGTAAAAAAACTCTGTGTAAACATACCCTAACACTAACGAAAATAAGTAGCGGGTAAACATCACCCATGAATACTGACACATGTAATTTTGGATTTCACAAATGGGCAGTTTTAATGACTGGGTATACATCACCTTAGATGTACTTCTGGGATGTTTTGTTATTTCTTTGATGAGTTATCGCTATACTATTAAAGCAATTTTGGCACACTTAGAAATAGACTTGTAAACCTTTACAAATGGGTATACATCTTTGATAAAATATGATCGGAAATTTCCAGGCTATAACCATATATTGTTGGTCACATTTCAACAGCATCGTGGTTAGGAAGTAGTTAATGGAAAAGTAGTATACCATAGTATATATAGTTATATATCATAATTATGGCTTTTTGGTAAGGTTGAATGTACTTGAAGTTTATGACTCTTAAGCTTTAAAATTTACATTTATAATAAAGTTTGCTGTAATTAAAGAAAATTTAATTACGTTAGTTAATACCATGTAAAAAAAAAATAAAATAAAAAGATATCGTAGAATATTAAAGTCCACAGCTGAAAATAAATAATGGCACCCTGGATGCTTTCCAAAATTCAGTATGTCAGTAAAAGGCATGTGAAACTCAATTTATCTTTCCTTTCAAGCTCCGTTTTCTGCATCTGACAGCTTCAGATGAACATGAAATATATTCCATAAACACTTTAATCAGTGTGCGACCATTTGTACATAACAAAGAATGTGGACTTTTCAAAGTGTTTCTAATAGACATTAAAATAAATCTGGGTAGATTGGTTATGCAAGTCAAGCTTATATTGACATTAAACATTATAATGCTATGGAAAGTATTTCAGATTGATACAAAAAAAATACAGTAGCTGTTTTAATAAAGGCAATACTTTAAATCAATGTTCAAGCTTACAATCTATACATTTTATAGGCGTGTATATATTAGGGATGAGCAGTCCCCTTATGGCTAACCTATGTTTACAATGCCTAATTGTGATATGTAGTCCATCGTGACGTCATATCGTGGGACTGCTGCAACCAAAAAAACAAAATCAATGAGGATATATTTGAATGCATGTCATCCTAATGCGGGCAAAAGCCCTTTATAATGTACCTCCGGCTATAAATAACTTTCCATAGGTCAATAGTACATATGAAGTAAAGAAACTTTGGAATATCTATTATTACTGAATAATGCCTCTTTCTCCACTTATCAGACTCCTTTCATCCCCTCCCAACTCCTTAACTGTTCACTCAATGAGAATGCTGTTAATAGAATACTAAGTGCAGAGAGGTTAAAGATTCATTGAAAGATCAGGTTACAGCTGCCGTAGAAGTCCATGAGAGGGGACGGGGAGAAGAAAGCAGTAGACTAGCTGCTATGATGCTAGTACACAGCTTATAGAGGAAATCCTGCTCCACTATCTCACGAAGACACATACACAGAAGCAGCAGCATTGAAGACATTATACAGCAATAAAGAGCAATGTAGCTGTGAATCCAGCACTTAGTTGAGATAGTAATACACTTACTAGAGCCAGCAGTGCCTTTGTCTTTTTGCCTCTATCAATTTTTAAAAACAAAACAAAACAGTAGCATGGAGTGTATTATACAGCGGTGCTGAGCAGTGTAACTGTGAAACCATCATTGAGATGAGACAGTAAAACACTTACTAGAATAAGCAGTGTCTGTGCCAATCTCTGTCTCACTCTCTCTCTGCAGTTTCTCCCTCCTCCGCCTTCTCCCCCTCCCCTCTCCATAGATTTCTATGGGCCGATGTGTTCTGATTTCTCAGTGAAGCAGTGAATTTGTTAATGAATTCTGAATAAGTAAAGAGTTAAAGGAGTATTCCAAGAATGGACAATTATAACCTATCCACACAATAGGTGACAATTGTCTGATCTATGAGGGCCCCATCACTGAGACCCCCAAAACTAGGACCCCCACCGATTGTGAAAGGAGGATATCAAAAATTAAATGAAGCTGCAGCGAATATACGCTCTTCCGCTTCATTCACAGTCTGTGGGAATCATGGAAACAGCCGATTACTGCAACACTGAACAGTGCGTTTGGCGCGTGGTCATCCGTTGCTCCATTCAAGCTCTCCCTCCAATGGCAGTTTGGGCTGTGATAAGAAATGGGGGGTTTTAGACCCCCCATTCTCACAATGGGTGTGGGGTCCCAGCGGTGGGCCCACCAGCAATCAGAATAATTATCACCTATCCTGGGATAAATAATAATTGGCAATCCTGGGAGAAACCGTTTACGGTGGTGGGGTGGGAGGAGTCTGATAAGTGGAGAAAGAGGCATTTTTCTGTAATAAGATATTTTAATGAGTTTCTTATCTTTGCTTGTGCTATTGATTTATGGAGAGTTGTTTATATTTGGAGGTACACTTTAAGCATGATGAGAAACATCTAACTTGAAGTAAAAAAAATCGACAACACGTATTTTCCAAAAAATAGAATATACGATCCTCCCCTTTAAGACATCATAAATGGCAATAAAATAGTATAAACTATATTAGTGTACATATACCAGATATACTGCCTATGTACAGTAATAATATTAACAAAATGCACTACATTTAGTGCATATGTAATTGTGCTAGCCATAGTGAGTATATAATGCCATCCATGTATATATAGCCACACTTGTCATAGTTCATATACAACAGTATCAACAACAGTAACAATACAATACCAGCCTATTACATACATAATAGTGTCAGTCATAGGACATATATAAGATTAAACATAGTGTATAATGAATCCACCTATAGTGTAAATAAAATAAAAACTATAATACCCACATAATATCAATTATAATGCATATGTATTATCAACCATAATGTCCATATGATAATGATAGTCCCCAAAATACGATCAACAGTGCATACAGAATATGTCATAGCTATAATGACCAACTAATATCATCAATAATGGTCATAATACTAACAAAGAGCCCCATAGAATAGTACTAGCCTTTAAGTATTTTATAAAACAGCTTACCTCCACTGACATTTCACATACTGTATGAGCAACTCCATAGCAGTGACTGACCAGATAACACCAGTTCTACTGCTTATTTAATGTATGACCAACCATGTCACTCTTATTCTTCCTGCCATAGGGAATATAAAATACCAGCAATACTGTGTGTGTGTGTATATATATATATATATATATATATATATTACACAAAAAAGTATATATATATATATATATATATATATATATATATATATATATAATCTTTAGAGCCAACTGCCATAGTGCTTACCTAAACTGGAAATAGTGCTCACAGTCATAGTGCCCAGAGAATACCAACAAAGTGCTTCATAAAATAGTCGTGTTCTTGTGTGCATATTTAACTAATTTGTGCTCCCATACTAGTATATTCCACTGAAAAAAATCCACATGTGCAAATGAAATGAAATCTTGATCCAGTGTGTGTATCCAAACTTCCTGCTCCAATCTTCTCTTACAGAGGTCACGATCAAGAAGAAGATAGATCTGTCTAGCAGGACTTTATTTAGAGATCCTTCCAGGCATCACTTTGTGGCATTTTAGTTAAAAGGCATATAAGGACATCATAGATATGGGTTCACCTCTTGGGATATCCCTCTTTAAACTATAAAAAAATCATCACTTGCTCTGGTAGACTCGAGCTGTCCATGTATTACATGGTTGGTCATTCGAAGTCCCACATGAAATATTACATTGCCCCTAAAGTAGCCACTGTAAGGGAAATATTGTTAAGGGAAGATTCTTTGGGCTACATATCACCTCATTATCGACCTATGTTTAAAAAGACTTTGTGATACAACCCCTTTAAGAGGTTAGCTGTGCAGCCATTATAAAGTGCAGGGGTCCTCATACTTTCCCAGACCAACAAGCTGGAGATTGGGACACTTTACCTATACCGTGAGTGTCTTAGGTCACTTAACCATTGAAGATAAATTGGTTTATTTCACCAGTTATTCATTTGGCCCCAAAAAAGCTTATCCTGCCACTATACTAATTAAAATATTATGAAAGAGAATAATGGGAAATATGCTACTGCATAAACCCCTTTTGGAACTCTGCTTTTTTGTTAAGAACTAATAGTAAAAAAAAAGATAAAATAGGGGGTTCAGCCTCTAATGCTATTGACCAATCCGCTAGACAATCAGCAACGTATTCACTGCTCTTTCTGCAATGAAAATAAATCATTAAAAATGAAGAGTAAGAAAAAACCATACACATCCCAGCACTGAAAATTCCACTGGGTACATCTTTTCCTAAAATGTTCCTCTAATCATTCCATTAACTCGGTTTGTTTCTCATTTAGCTCACTATTGGTGCTTGAAGTGCAGAAAGCAGAAAAATACATCTTTAAGTACCCCTCTAGGGCTGTGTGCAATATTAAACTTACTTGAGTATTAAATTGAATAAACATGACAGTATGGAGTGTGGGGAAAACTGTGTCACTTTTCACAAGTGTCTCTTAGGAATATAATTATAATATTACTGTCTAAAGCTTTTTGTTTTCTCTTACCTGAAATGATGAGATGATGATAATGTGTTAGTTACTTATCATTTTAATTTAAATTTGGGATATTGAATTACAAAATGTGAAATGTGTTGAATGCCTCCTAGCATTAGATTTACTGAAATACTGCATTGTTATTATTGGAAACAGAAGTAAGCGACACAATACACACCAATTGCTGGTCTAAACAGAAACAGTGGCACAGAAAATAATAAAACTTCTTGCTAACTATGCTAAAATGAGTTCATCAGCCATAAGAAATGCGATAACTACCAATATTGCAGACTGGAATAATGTAGTTGTACTTTTACTATTCTTGGTTTAGAAACAAAATATAGTAAAATATATACAGTATATATTGTGAAGCATACTCAGATTTCATCACAGATTTCAAAGCGTTATCTCGCTGTAATCTGTCATTTACAGCGTGATCTCGCGAGATTACGCTTGCACTGCTGTAAGTACAACAGAAACGTTACAGAAGTGTCGGGATTGTGAATAGACATCGCGTCCCGGCTGGAAGGAATGTCTATTCACTGTGTAAACACTTCAGTGACATTAATGTGTCAGTATAAGACAGCAGGTTCCCTATGCGTTGATTATGGAGAGAAGTGCATGACGCTGATTGGTGAGCGTCATACACTCTTTTGTACAACGCCCACTTGGTCTAAAGTAAAAACACGCCCAGTTGGGCATTAAGAAAGTAATTAGCATAAAGCTTAAATCGCTCATAACGTGGTAAGAATAGATCGTTTTTCCAAATAAAAAGCACTGCTGTCACCTACATTATAGCGCCGATCTCCTTATGTAGGAGATAGGGCACTTATAATCTGGTGACAGAGTGTCTTAAGTAATAGGAATATATATTACAGTGGGATTTGGGTAAAATAAAGGCTTAGGGTATGTTCACACCCTTAGAAAAAAATGTCTGAAAATACGGAGCTGTTTTCAAGGGAAAACAGCTCCTCATTTTCAGACATTTTTTATTCAAAGTCGCGTTTTTCGCTGCATTTTTCACGGCCGTTTTTGGAGCTGTTTTTCTATAGAGTCTATTTTAAACAGCTACAAAAACGTCTCAAGAAGTGACATGCACTTCTTTTTCGCGGCCGTTTTTTTTAGGCGGCCATTTTTCAAAACGGCCGTGTAAAGAAGCGGACCATCGGAACAGAACACCGTTTTTCCCATTGAAATCAATGGGCAGATTTTTGGAGGCGTTCTGCTTCCGATCTTTCAGCCGTTTTTCGGCCATTTACTGCCCGAAAAACGGCCAAAAATAAGCCGTGTGAACTTACCCTAACAGGTAGATAAATGTACGTTTATTTACTTGTGATTCTACCCCAACAGGCTATACTTAAAGTGTCATTCCCATTTTATAAAGTGATGGCACATTGCTTGGATATGCCATCACTTTATATTCTGTGGAGGTTCGACCTTAGGGACAACCACTGATCCTGAGAATGAGGGGGTTTCGGACTGATTTAGCACTGCAGTTTTGCCTGCATAGTGGCACTCCCGGCCACCCGCACAGATCATATAGTGATATCATATCCTAGTGATATGTCATCACTGTAGATGATGGGAATAACCCTTTAAGTATAGCCTTCAAGTATATTCAATTATATTTATAAGTTCATTGATCCAGGGATTTATTCTGATTGCCATATTTGGATTCGGGAGAGACAACATTTTTCCTTCTAAGGCCCTGTTCAAACTGAGGTTTTTTTGCAGGGAGAAAAAAGTCTGCCTTTTTGCGCTGATTCCGACACGGTTACCGTGTCAAAATTACCGCCAAAAACCTGTCTGAACTGACCCTAAAATGAGGCACTTGACAATTACCTTGTAGGGGTTTTTTTTGCATTTGCCTTCCCCTGTATCAGCACTGCAGGATTATCAACTTAACTTCATGGAATTTTGTCAACCTTAATAGCTATGATACTATGTATTGTATAACATAGTGTCATAGTAATATTTCCCACACTCAAATGCACTAGATTATCACAAACATTTAAAAAAGGCTACATAGAGGGCAAGTATCATACTCATTGTTATTTTTATGATTTATTTTTTTATTATTATTATTATAAAAGAAGCTTAAACAACATTTTCATAGTTATAAACCTTTGAAAAAATGCAAATTATTTTAAATTGGGGATTATATATTTTCTTTAAGACATAGAGCCATATTTTATTCCCATTAAAATTCATATTATCTACTACTTGAAGAACAGTACTGAGGCTTACACAGAAATTCAATATGAGCTGTACCATCAATCTATCAGTGGAGATTTTTTTATTTTTTTTCAATTATTATCATAAAGGTTGAATGCCACCTAGAAGTAATCTTTGCACTTGAAGAAAGTGCACACAGGCATTTCAGTGGAGTACATCTTCAGTTGCTATCATGAGCTAAATAGAGGAAAAGAGTTGATTAATAGGTACTGCACTTACTGTAGCCTGGATTCATTCACAAGAAATATGATCCTATTCAAACTCCATGGATGGCTAATAAAATGTGTATTTCTCAATCCATAATTTATTTATCAAATTTTGACCGAATGTCTAAGAGAATGTTTGCCCACGTAAGATTTTGACATCTGTTTTTGATGAAGAATTACTTTGTTTGGGTTGTGTGCAGTCATCAGTCCTGCCTTTAACTAATTTGTAGTCCTGGACACACTCACTCTACACATACAGTACTGTGTGTGTGTCACGTTGGGTTCGTGGACCCACTGGGCCGTACTGCCTTGGCAGTATGGCAGCTGGCCAACAGGGCACAGGTTACAGTCTATAGTTCGTATAGGGTACCTGTGGCAGCTCGGACAGTAGCAAGGCAGGCTCGGCTGGGACTAGGCAGCAGGTAGACATCAGGCGTGGTGAAGCAGGACAGCACGACTTCAGCTCAGCACAGCACTTGACCAGGATAGCACGGGATACAGGATACAGGAGCAGGGAACACTGGGAACTGGGAAAGACTAGGAGACCATTTGCATAGACAAACTTAGGGTATGACAACAATGCTCAGGCGTGGGAGGAAGGGGCTGAGCCCTTCTTATAGTCCAGGGTGCTATGGGCTAATTAATCATGAAAGTCCCTATAAGAGCGGGCACGAGTGTGCACGCGCACCCTTTGGGACCTGGCCGAGGTGTGAGGAAGTGAGCGCTGGCGTCTCCTGAGGAGGAGACTGGGGCCAGCGCTCGCAGATCCATGGCTGCGGGCGTCAGGAGGTGAGTGAACCTGACGGCCCGTGGCCATGGGCATGACAGTCTGCGGTCAGTTCTCTGCCAAGAACAGGGATCCATTGGTTTCTCAAACTCCAGATCCCTATGAATGACAATCTTATCCATCTATAGTTTACATTTTACGAGGTTCAATAGCGGAAACGCTCCTTAAAAATTATGTAACTATATATTAAGGTAAAGTGTAAGAAAGACACCTTTTATTATATGAAAAGATTACACACACACACATACCTAGTGCTTTATCCATTTCAACCAAGTAAGGATCACAGTGTCCGAGCCTTCAATCGGAGGTATACGCTCCTGAACTATACCTTTGACGGAAGACTATGACATATGCCACTGTATTGGCATGTTGCATATAACTCCTATAGGTTCATATTGTAAAAATTAAGCATACCGCATAGTATACATTTTTTTGGGTGAAAAAAGTGTAGTCTGCTGCACTTAACTATACAGTTAAAAAAGGTATACCGATGTATACCACCCCGATAGAGGACAAAAGGATACTCTTTTGGCCTTAGTCGGGTAAATGGAGCCCCAGAAAACCAGAACTTGACTTTGGAGAAAAATAATAAACACTCCTGTGTTTCACCTAAGTACTAAGGACACAAGTGAGTAACAAGGGCAAGGCCATTGTGCTCAAATGCTCAGCTGTCCCTCTCTGCACAACCTGCAAATGGTCATTTTAGCAAAGTGAAAAAATATGCTACATTGAGGATGAGTGCACTGGTGCACCAGAACTCTACAAGACCTTGCTCTTGCTACTGCCAGAAAAAAACACTGGTGAAATCAACTCTGACATCAGAGTTGTCTGCTTGATGAGGAGCTATCATTCCACATGGCAACTAATATTTTTGGCATATGCTTTCTTTCTTTCAATTTTCTTTTTATTGAAGTGTAAATAGTAAAAACAGTTAAACAACTAATATCCATTATATTCACATACATTAAAGAGAATCTTACTCAAAGACAGGAACTACAACATTAATTCCAATTAGGTAGTAATCCTCAGAATAAGAACAATATGCTAGAATATAAAGGAAGAGGTAATTTGAGTAGGAAAGGGAGTATGGGGGAGGGAAGAAAGGAAGGGGATGAGGTACTTGATATCGTGTAACAATTATACGTAAATAGTATCAAACTCTGATCAATGCCCGAACTAGGTCGTATAAACAAAAAAAAAAAACACTATAGACCTGTTGTTTGGTAGCTACTCGGACTCCATAATGAGGTTTCTGAATTGAGATGATTCTCAGAATGTCCTCTAAGGTTTCCAGTTTCTTGAAAATTTAGGAATAGAGTGAGTAGAGATAGTTGGTATTTCTTCTATGTGGAATATTTGATCTACTTTAAGCAGCCACTGAGGCACTGATTGTATTCTAGAAGTTCTCCAGAGAGGTGGAATTAGTAATTTGGCTCTGACTAAAAGAAACAAAATGAAGTGGTTCATTTCAGAATTATGCTCTTTAACTGGTAGGTTCAGGAAAATGGAAGTGGGAGTTATCGAATGTGAGCTATGGCATATATCTTTAATTAAATATATAACAGAATCCCAGTGCCTACCCAACAATGGACACTACCACCAGATATGGAAATATGTACCAGCATCAGTGCCACATCTCCAACAGGTGTCCGGTATCGAGGGATACCACAGGTGAGTTTTTTCAGGAGTAGTATACCACCTGGATATTATCTTATATGAGTTTTCCTAGTCTAATGCAATGAGAGGGACCGTGAGAACGTTGATATACCTTTTTGGTGTCTGCCGAAGATATCTCTAAATCTTTTTCCCATCCTGAAATGTAAGATCTTTTCAAAGGAACTCCTCTGGAGATGAGGCAGCGATACAAGAATGAGAAGACCTTACCAGGTTATTTAATTTGTGTCAATATAGTCTCTATTTCATGGAGAGGTCTGTGTAAGGGACCTCTTGAAATATAAGAAATTACTGAATTTTTTAGGGATGTATAGTGAAGGGGGTGAAGAATTGTTCTGAGAGGATCGTCTTTCCATTCTGAGTAAGTAATAAGAATGTCGTCTATAGAATCTATAGGGTCTTTATTATTTTTATGATGGGGTTGCTAGAGTGTGCCCTAGTCTGTCCCGATACAGGTCATTGATGTCAGATACTTGAGCCAGTGGTGAGGGTGTAGGAACTACCAGATTTTTTTATTTTTTTTGTGAGGACATTCTTGAAAATAAAAGTATTCAAGCTAGTGGAGTGAGCTGTAATTACCGCTCTCAGTGGAAATGGAGCCAATTCCTCTACAGAAACCCATCGTTTATGTTCTGGTTTTCGGACCCAATCTATCACTCTAGTGAGAACCGCTGCGTGATAATATATTTTAATGTCTGGGTCGCCAATACCTCCTAATGATTTAGGGAGAGAGAGTGTAGCAGAACTAATTTTGGCATGTTTGTTGTTCCAGATATAATGAAAGAGAATGGATTTTAGTTTTGCAAAGAAGATGATAGGGATGGGAATTGGGAACATCTGAAATAATTAGGCAAATTTGTGTAAGACTATGCCCTTGACTAAATTTTTCCAGCCTATTCAAGAAATAAATGGAGCTCTACAGGAGTCAACAGTGTCCTTTGCAGTTTGGATTAGTGGCATATAATTAAGAAGGAAATGATCTGACCACTTCCTAATTCCTAAGTACGTAATATGTTGGGGGTGGATTTGAAAAGGAATTGGGACTCTAGTTGATTACTGAGGGAGTGTGGTATGTTCAGTCCTATATTTCCGATTTGCTAGAATTTATTTTAAAGTTTGATAGGGAACCAAATTCTTCAAAAATTTCTTGTATTGAGGGCAGTTCTACGGAGGGGTTTGTCATTATTATTAGTAGATCATCCGCAAACGCGGCCGTTGTGTGATGCGTATTTTGTACCTTTATTCCCTCAATATTGGGATGTTGTCGTATTTCTGTACGAGCGTTTCCATAACTAACACATATAGAAGGAGTGACAGGGGACAACCCTTCCTGGTGCCATTTTGGATGTGAAAGTGTTCAGAAAGAGTGCCATTGATTTGAAGTCTTACTGTTGGATGATTGTACATCTGAAGTACGGAAGATATAAAAGGTGGAGGCATATTGAAGCAGGCTAACTTTTCCTCCATAAAGATCCAGTCTACCATATAGAAGGCCTTTTCAGCTTCTGTACTCAGGAAGGCCAGAGGTAGATGTCTCTCCTTGGTTAGCTGCATCAGGTGCAGAAGATGTAGATAGTTGTCTTTGCCCTCCCTACACTGTACAAACCTAACCTTCTCTGACGCAATCAGTTTTGGCATTAATGGTCATAGGCGTAGAGCCAGGAGCTTAGCAAAAATTTAAGATCACTGTTTAGTAGCGAAATAAGTCTATAATTGCCACAAGACTCCGGGTCTTTGCCTCCTTTATGTATGAGCATAATTTGTGCCTCTAGTGATTGTTTAGGTAATGAAGAGCCTGACAGAATAGCGTTGCATAAGGCAAGCATGTGGGGTTGTAACTCCTGACTGAATGTCTTATAATATTGAACAGGGAAGCTGTCAGGACCCGCTGGACTCTTCGACAGGATAGACTGAAGCTCCTGGGCAGAGAACGGATTAGTTAAAGTATTCTGTTGTTCTTGGCAAATGAAGGTGTGACAGAAAATAATTAATGTTGTGCCGCCGTCGTGCTCTCTCAACAGAGGATTCCAAGGCAAGTAACTGGTAGAGTAAAGTGTAGTATATTAAAAACTCCTTAGAGATCAATTCCACAACCCCGTGTTTTATCTCTGTTAGGAAGCTTAAGTGTGTGAATATAAGATCTGAATTTCGTCTTCTTTATCAGAGATATCATTAATTTGGAAACTTTATCGCAGTGTATAAAAAATTGGTTCTTCCAGTTCAAATATATTCTAGCTGACTGTGTATTTAGAATGTCTTTTAGTATTTGCTGTTTGACTGTCAAGGTAGTTAGTATGTCAGGGGTTTGATGCGATTTGTGTGAGCGTTCAAGTACAGATATTTCCTCATAAAGATCTGAGATTTGACGCCTTCTAGATTTATTGAGATATGAGCTAATGGATATCAACTCTCCCCCAACTACTGCCTTGTGGGCTTCCCATATCATTGGAATAGAACTGTCAGCTATAGTGTTGGTCTGAAAATAATCTGCGAGAGCTTTAGAAATGCGTGCTCTGACATCAGAGGAAGAAAGTAGGCTTTCATTTAACTTCCACGTTTTAAATTGCTTTTGTTGGGCCGCTTGTGTTGACCTAAGTTATACTGGGTGAACTATACATGACTCAGTAATGCAAGATAATGAAGATAAAGGTAGGAAAAGATAATCGAGTCTATGATACGAGTTATGGGGAGATGAGAAATTAGTGTAATCTCTAGATGACGGGTGCATATGCCTCCATGTGTCAACTAATGAGTAGGATTGGAGAGCTTTCTTGATACGAGAAAGTGCTTTTCTAGAGTGTATGGATTTACTTGCAGATGTATCTCTACTTGGGTCAACGTTCAAATCTCCTCCTAAAATTAGAGTTCCTTCAATAAACGATCTAACATTATCTAGAGTTAATTGAATCCAAGAGGATTGATGTACATTTGGCGCATATATATTCCCTATGGTGATTAAGGAACCTGCTAACATTCCTTTTATAAATAAGTATCACCCCTTTTCATCTTTTAAAGAAGCCTGCAGAGTGAAGGGGACATGGTTTGCTAGAGCAATGGCAACACCACAGGAGTTCTTTGTTGGGGGGAAAGAGTGGTACCACAGACTATAAAACTAATTATCGAACCTAGGTGCTTTGTTTGCCAAAAAATGGGTTTCTTGCAGCAGCACTATAGCCGCACTTACTTTCTTCAGGGAGGTGAGTATTTGCGTCCTTTTAACCGGGCAATTGAGACACCTTACATTATATGAGATCCAGGACCAGGTGGGTGTGTGGTCAGTCATATTTGGGACATGAGAGTTGAGCCTGTATAGTTTGTACCTCGTATGTGGAGGGGAGGGTATAATATGGAAGAGGACCAGAAAAAAGGAAGGTATGTGAGGGGTGAACTTGGATTTGTGGAGAAGAACATTAGAGGCGGTCAATAGTATAACTGCAAGAAACATCTGGAAAAGAGTTAGATGTAAACAAGAATATAAGGCTAATGAAAAACAGTCTCATATGTTACCATAAAAACATAATAACAGTTATTATTATTTAAGTGAACCACAGTTTATCAATTAAACTAGCAAATTCCCGACTTCGTTTCGTAGCACCCAGTGACTATCGCCCATTAGCACTTTATCTTCACCTTGAAAATACAAAAAGTCTAAGCCTAAATATTTGAGTAGGGAGCTATGCTCCTCATAGAAATTCTAAACTCCAATGACTATTGTTGTTAAAATATGCATAAGAATATATCTGAATAGGCCAACTACATCTAATAAACTTGACTTTAGGATAGACTAGACTAAGCCAGTGAATACCAAGAGAAATAATCTCATAATGACACAATTGTGATTAAGCACCACCAATCACCTAGGTCTAAATTTAGATTAACTGCTGAAAACACCATCTAAATATGAAACAGGCTATTGTTACATGCTGAAAAATGTCTTATCTGAGTCTCTTCGTCCAGCGTGGTAAAGGAAGCAAAGGGATCCTTGAGCGGGATCAAGTCCAACTATTCCGTCATAGGGGGATCTTGTCATTAGTGTTTCTTTCTCTGACGGCTGGTAAAATAGGAGGCTTGAATGTAAATGACAGCCATAACCTTGAGAAAGAGGAACTGAAAAATGTTATAAGCAACAATATTAGACATATCATTCAGAAAAGGATATGGTAGTGTCTATGACTCTGGCATATGACGACAGATAAAAACGAACTACACCATCCATCTAGCTTCAAGTGAGGTCTGGTGTAGAACCTGCTAAGAGGGCCTTATGTAGACGTTGTATCGCTCTCTGACCTTTTGGTGCCAAGACAGTCTCCCATTGTGGAGGTTGAGGCATGGGTCGAAGATGAGAGGCAGTATGGGTAGCTTCCAGGTCAGGATATTCATCTAATGTAATGTTGAGTTCTTTGCAAATGTCCCGTAGGTCCAAAGAGGATCTAGCTGTAAAATTCCTGCCATTGGCCGAGATGAAGATCCCACAAGGAAAGAGCCATCTAAAACGAAATTGACTATGCATTAGAGTGTTTGTGAAAGGTTTCAGTAACCTCCTTTTATTCAATGTTGCCGGTGCCAAATCTTGGTAAATATATATTTGTGTATTATCATAAGTGTGGAACTCTGAAGCTCTGCTGTTTTGAATGATGCAGTCTTTGATACGAAAGTCCAAGATCCTACAAATAACATCCCTTGGTGGATCCGTAGGTTTAGGTCAAGGTCTCAGTGACCTGTGAGCTCTTTCAATAACAAGAAGTGGATGGTCCACTGGCTCCAAGACTCCTTGAAATATTTCTGTTAGAGCCTTGAGGAGGGCTTCGTTCATAACGGTTTCTGGCAAACGTTTTATGCGAAGATTATTTCTGCGGTCTCTGTTCTCATGATCCTCCAGGATCGCATGAATCTTATTGATGTGTTCCTCTTGTTGTTGGAGGCAAAAGGTAATAATGGAAGTAGCTTCTGTGAGTGATGAGTGAGTTTTCTCCAAAGCTTCCACACTATGACCGACATGGGAAAGCTCCTGTTTAATTTCTGTTATATTATTTGAGATAGGTTCAAGTGCTTTAGATAGAATCCTCTTAATAAAGGAACGAGTGAGGATGACGTCTTTGGCAGGGTCATCCTCACTCTGATGGTGGGAACCAGAATCGCCTCAAGTTGGCATCTCGTATACTGGGCGGGGGGAGATAGTTTAGCTTGTGACGATTTCCCATTTTGTTTCTTTAGGAATTCGTCTACATCAGCTTGGGTAGATTGAGAGTGTGGGCATTGTCCGGAAGTTGACATCTTAGGGCCAATTTTCTCCATATTAAACTGTGTGATTTACAAGCAGATTCCCTCTAAATATTCCTCATCTAGACAGTGTTACAAGGATGTCATATTGCCTCACATATTATATGATGAGGAAGTGGTATAAATATAGCGGCCCAGATATTCTTCTTAGGCCTGAAAAATTAGGGTTAGACCCTGAATGCCCAGGAGTATTTGTTAACGTACTGGGGCAATGTCCCTGCTGCTGCTGCAATGGAGGTTCTAGACTCCAACTTCGGCACTGCCTCCAGCCTATGTCCCAAGTCTAATGATGGCTTTAATCAGGTGCACTCTCTCACCTTTGAAGACTCCAGGTATCCCTCTGTCTGGTCCTCGGTGCTGGGAGAGCTGCGGGCCGGGAGGCTCCCAAAATCAAAGCCGTGGCACTTGTGCTGGTGCTAGGCTGCAACTCGACCAAGATGGTGGGCGCAACGGCCGTCAAGCTGCATGTGCCTGGCCGAGGGGCCCTTCTTTGTAAAAACTTGTGGCCGGTGAGTAGGTACCTCAGAGCTGGAGGTTCGGTGTGAAGTTCTCCCGCTCCGGAGCATGTTGGCTGCTCACAGGGGCGATCGTTCCCACAGTCACAAACCATAAAAGAGGCCGCGGCATCAAAATGGAAAGTAGGCCGCAAAAACCAAATTGCACCTAGAATTCAGGTGTCGGTACATTCGGAAGGGAGTGGATCTGGTGTATCCCGATGCCGAGACCCGGTCAGGGTCGGGCTAGATGGCACTGGATAAAGAATTAGTGGACAGAAACCAGGTCGGAATGCGTCCTACCAGCTTTGTTGCTAGCCACGCCCCCGGCATGCTGCTTTCTTTGCACTAAGCATCATCATCATTGTCGCTCTCACCTGTCTCCATGTCCACTTATTATTCCTCACTGGAACTCTATTCTCAGATGATACCAAGAACTATATCATTATTCGCTAAGTCGCCACCCCTAACTCTTGCTTGTCTACTCTGATTTTAACTAGATGAGACAACCACCACGAGTTATTACATTGCTATATTTACTTAAAGAGGCTCTGTCACCAGATTCTCAAATCCCTATCTCCTATTGCATGTGATCGGCGCTGCAATGTAGATAACAGTAAAGTGTTTTGTTTTTTTTAAACTTTCATTTTTGGCCAAGTTATGAGCTATTTTATATATATATGCAAATGAACTTTGAAATTGACAACTGGGCGTGTTTTTTTTCGTATGTCCAACTGGGCGTGTATTGTGTTTTTAACTGGGCGTGTTTACTTGTTTTACTAACTGGGCGTTGTGAATAGAAGTGTATGATGCTGACGAATCAGTGACCAATCAGCATCATGCACTCCTCTCCATTCATTTACACAGCACATGGTGTTCTTACTAGAACGATGTGCAGCCATATACACAAGTGTCCTGATAATGAATACACATGACCTCCAGTCTGGACGTCATGTGTATTCAGAATCCTGACACTTCTGAATCTTTTCTGTGAGATTTCCAGCAAGGGAAACAAAATCTCGTTTACCTCGTAATCTCGCGAGATTACGCGTGGTTTGCTGGAATCTCACAGAAAAGATTCAGAAGTGTCAGGATTCTGAATACACATGACGTTCAGGCTGGAGGTCATGTGTATTCATTATCAGGACACTTGTGTATGTGGCTGCACATCGTTCTAGTAAGAAACCTATGTGCTGTGTAAATGAATGGAGAGGAGTGCATGATGCTGATTGGTCACTGATTCGTCAGCATCATACACTTCTATTCACAACGCCCAGTTAGTAAAACAAGTAAACACGCCCAGTTAAAAACACAATACACGCCCAGTTGGACATACATAAAAAAACACGCCCAGTTGTCCATTTCAAAGCTCATTTGCATATATATATATATAAAATAGCTCATAACTTGGCCAAAAATGAACGTTTCTAAAAAAAACGAAACGTTACTGTTATCTAAAATTGCAGCGCCGATCACATGCAATAGGAGATAGGGATTTGAGAATCTGGTGACAGAGCCTCTTTAAGGCATCCTCCACTTTATCAACCCCATCGAAGTTGATGATACTGTATATATTTATCATTACTGGTTTTCAACTGTTGACTAATAGTCTCCTGGTCTATAGATATTTTAACTGAACATCAGTACTCCTTAGTAATCCTATACCTCTGCCTAATTGAATGCCAGTATGGGAGGTATTTTTGGTACCCAGATATTAAACACAATAATGACATTGCAGAGGAAAAGTTTGCTCCAAAGTCTAAGCACTAGATTCATGGGCAGTGTGTAGCCCACTATTGCCAATGGGGCCCTTGCTGTGGTTCTCATTACAGTCCTAACAATTCTCTAAACAAGCGGATATATTTGCTTGATATGGGGTAGAAATGGCTGTATATTGCTGTATATGGCTGTCTGTCAATTTGGAATAACTTCTGCTTGTTGTACCAGTCTATTGCTGACTAGCGTGGTGGAAATCCAGACCAAGGCACAAGGTATCTAGTACAACTAGCAAGACATCCCAAAAATTATTTTGCTTTGGCAAACTGGCACTTAATGTGTTGTGCTTAGGTTCCTCGCAAAACACCCAAAAAATGCTACCAGGATGGCACTGTACTGGTGCTAATATAGAAGTTATGTTATATGACACAGCAACTGAGTTTTGAACCTACTAAAACTTTTCATTCATCTTTACTCTATTGATAAACAACTCAAATATATTTTCTTGAAACCAAAGTAAATACTGGACTTACTCCCAGTTGCCATTTGGTTCAGGCATCTGGCAAGAGAAAATCCCTTATCTCATTTGGTCTACATCAGCCTATTCCTTGATTCTGAATTTGGTCAGCAGAGAAAACAGATTCTGTAACACCACGTCAAAGGTTTTACGTGCCTTGCCAAATGAAGTCCCATGATTCATTATATAAACTTTTCTGAAAACTTTTCATCTTTTGAAGGAACATATAAAATTTTAAATAATTGCAGCTCCTGGGAAATATAATTTGTTTATATGGACTTCAGTGGGAGTGATTAGGAAATTCAGCTTCAGAACACATTACCAATGTTGCTTTCACAGTCAGTACCAGGAGCCTGCAAAGGATGTATGAGCATCATAACGTGTCTTGAAATATTGGATACAATATATTAATCTGACTGCATTAGAAGGTGAAGAACTAGATAAGGTAATTTAACCACTCGCAGGCTAGCTACAGTACAACTAAAAAAAATAAATCTACATCTACATATGCAATACAGCAAAAATTTGAATTAATTGATAATATCAATAATTCTATAGTTTATAGAGTACTTGTCAGCTCTCCTTCTATGCCAGCTTTAGTAGAGCTTTTATTTTTCATAAAATCACAATTCTGGAGAATCTTTTCTGAGATATCTGCATTGTGCCGTTCCTCTGTTATCCCTCACAGAAATTTATCAATAAATTGACAATTGGATGTTACCATTCCCCTTATCAAAGAGCCATGTCCCTATACAGTTTGCAATGTCAGCACTAATTGGACAGTGTCAGACTGTGTAGGTACACATTCCCAACTGGTAACACCCAGTTGTCACTTTATTGATACATTTGTAAGAGGAATAACAGAGGAACGGAATAACAGAGTCCTAAGAAAAGATGCTCCAGAATTGTTATTTTATGGGGAATACAATTATTTACTAAAACAGACATGTTATTCCATATGTTACTCCTTATGTTATTAAAGCATGCCTCTATCCAAGTGACTGTGTCAGACATGAATATAGGAGGGTTAGTGATTACAAGGGCACGTCACCAGTGAATGGCCCGTGACAGCTGCAGGAGCATCCAAGTCAGGAGCAAAGGACCGCTCATAGCAAGCGTCACTTCTGAGGCCAGTGACTAACTGCAATGACACATGACCAATGACTGGCACATGAGTGCCGCAGGAGCTTCCAGGACTGAAGCAAAGAGGACGAAAGCCACTGTGCTGGATGGGGGGGGGGGGGGATTTCAGGGGTGTATTGGATAGTCTATTATTTTATTTTACCTGCCTTAGGAACATTTTTGAAAGCAATGAATGAAGTATAATTGATTGAGAATGGTTGAACTTGAAGGACTTGTGGTTTTTTTCAACCTATGTTGCTATGTATCTATGTATCTCACATCAGAAAGGTTCCCTTAGATTAACGCTATTGTTTTTCCTGGAATCTCCAACAAGCATACTATGAAGAAAACCTCTAATCTAGAATAGAGTGGAAGGAATTTAGTAACAAATTAATAGCTAAGCAAGTGAATAGTTTGGTCAACTGAAGCACCAGACGATCGATGCTCTTCTGGGCTTGGATTTTAGCACAATAATGGGGTCAGGGTCATAGCTATAAGGGGTGTAAAGGTAGAAGTCATACCTGGACCCTTGTGCCTAAGGGAAGCCATAGGCTCATCTGCCACATAAGAAGTCACTGAAGGTTGGCAGTCCTGTTATAGATTTTGCACTGGGGCCCAGGAGCTTCAAGTCACGATTCTGAAAACCACAGAAAGACAGATCCAACAGAAAATAAACACATCTGATTATGTCTTTAGAGCAGATAATGTTAGGAAATGTCCCTCACTTTTAGGTTGTCATGATTACTACAAGCTACCCAGAGGTAGCCCTGGTTTGAGATGCAGAGCCAATCTTATTTCTATGTCTGCAAACCTATCAGGGCCGAGGGTGGAGTATTTGAGTCTGTTCAATTTTTTCTTTGTTGCTTGTTATTTTCTTGAGAATGCATGTGTCTGTTCAAGCTCCTGGTTACACCCTGAATCACCTTGACTACTTGTACTCTTTGAACTGGACTTTGGCTTTGTCTTTGGAATTACCCTCTGCTCGCTGATTTGGATATTCTGCTCTCAGCTGGTCTTGACCTCTGCAACTGGTATTCTTCTGTTTTGCGATTTGCTTTGAACTCTGCTTGTTATTAAGCTCTGGCTTTCTGGTTATTCGTTCTGGTATTGCCTGCAGTTGCACCTCCTGTCCAAAACCTTATTCTGTAAAAGCAACCTGGGATCTATGCGGCCAAAGCCAACCCGCAGTGCGGCAGGCTCTGGTGAAGACCATAGAGTAGCCTTAGACTCTGCTGACCAGTGTAGTGACGGACTTGAGGCAGCTGATTTACTGGTACGCTTGATCCAGACAGTCTCCAGCTGACTTTGGGGAATTGCTCGTATAGCAATCCTATAAACTTTTACACTAGGGAATTTCTCAATTAGTGATTCCCTGGCAGATAACTTGCTGCTGGTCTAATCATTTTTGGGGTTAATTTAGAAATTCAAGCATAACTTTTTTTCTTCTCTCTGCTGCGCCTGATCTCTCTATTGGCACAAACAGGGTAAAATTTGTGTCAAACTCACGATGCAACCATGGTGTATCAACACAGGCTAAAAGCTGAGTCCGTGCCACAGCCCGGGTTGTCAGCTGTACCTTACAGCTGATACCCTGTGTCACGTTGGGTACGTGGACCCACTGGACCGTACCGCCTTGACGGTATGGCAGCTGGCCAACAGGACATGAGTCACAGTCTATAATTCGTATAGTGTACCTGTAGTAGCTCAGCGCCGATAAGAGCGGTCAGCCGCCATATACAATTGATAGCAGCGCTACTACCAACAAAAATTCACGCAGATCGAGTCCCCAGTACGGCTCAGTGCCCGACGAAGGTCTCACGACCGAAACGTTGCACGCAAAGCCTCTGCCATTTAATCAGAGATATAAACAAAAAAAATAAAAATATTATTTTTGAACACAATCAAGGTGTGCAGATTACAATTCTTGAGTAACAAGACAGGCTCGGCTGGGACTAGGCAGCAGGCAGGCTTCAGGCGTGTTATAGCAGGACAGGCGTGGTACACAGCACAACATGACTTCAGCTCAACACAATACTTGACCAGGATAGCATGGGATACAGGTTACAGGTGGCAGGAAGGGGAAACACTGGGAACTGGGAAACACTAGGAGTCCATTTGCTTAGACAGACTAGGGTAGACAAAAAGGCTCAGGCATTGCAGGGAGGGGCACAGCCCTTCTTATAGCCCTGGGTGCTCTGGGAGCAATCAGCTCAAGCTCCCACCTGTGTGTGCTTTTGGCTCCTTAAGTCTGGACTGAGCTCGCGAGCGCACCCTGGTAGTCACTGTGGAACAGGACGGCAGCATGTGCAGACATCTTTGGAGAGAAGGGTGTCGACTGGATGGAAAGAGTTTGTGGTCAGCGACCACGGACGTTACACCCTGCTATAATGGTGGTGACCGAAATTAGCTCCGATCCCCGCCATTAACCACTTAAATGCAGCGGTTAAAAGCGATCGCTGCATTTAAGGGATTTGCAGCTCATCGGCACCCCGGCAATGAAATTGCTGGGGTGCCGGTGGCTGCAATGGCAACCGAAGGCCTAATACTGCCATCCCGGTCTGCCTGTGTGGAAGCCTTCCAGGCTCCACCCGGAGGTGCGGCCTAAAGGGCTTCCGTAGCTGCTGGCAAGATGGCGCTGAGGAGCTGAGCTGGTGTCATCGGTGGTGGATGGCAGCTGTATGTTACCTAGCTCCGATTCCTGCCATTTAGCCCTTAGATGCAGCGATCGAAAGCCATCGCTGCATCTTAGAGGCTGGCAGCAGAACGGCAACCCTGCTATGCTATGGCAAGGCTGGAGACTGCTGCTATGGCAACAGGAGGCATAACAATGACCTCCTGCTCTGCAATTATGAAAGCTGATTAGGCCCCGCCCAGAGGCGAAGCCTAATCGGCTTGCAGTCACTGAATGACTGACAGATCTACTGCATTGCACTACATAGGCAGTACAATGTATTAGAAATAAAATCTGACAGTTGGACCTTCAAGTCCCCTAGTGAGACTAAAAAAAAAGTGTAATAAAAGTGAAATAATTTTTTAACATTTAGAATAAATGTTTCAAGAAATAAAATAAAATACAATCACCCTTTTTCACTTATCAAGTCCTTTATTATTGAAAAAAATAAATAAACCATACATATTTGGTATCGTCACGACCGTAACGGCCTGAACTATAAAAATATGATGTCATTTATTCCACACAGTGAACGGCGTAAAAAAACAAACTTAAAAACAATGCCAGAATTTCTTTTTTTTGGTCACCCTGCCCTACAAAAATTGGAATAAAAAGTGATAAAAAAGTTGCATGTATCCAAAAATGGTACCTATGAAAACTGTAGCTCGTCTCACAAAAAACAAACCCTTATACAGCTCCATCAATGAAAAATTATAAAGTTATGGTTCTTACAGCATGGCGACAAAAGTAATTTTATTGTGCAAAAGTTGTAAAACATAAAGTGCTATCAATTTGGTATCGCTGGAACCGTACTGACCCGCAGAATAAAGTTAACATTTAATTTATAACACATGGTAAAAGCTGTATAAATAAAAACTAAAAAACTATGTAAGAACTGCTGTTTTTTAGTCACCTGGTATCCCAAAAAATAGGATAAAAAGTTATCAAAAAGTCGCATGTACCCCAAAATGGTGCCAATAATAATTACAACTCATCCTACAAAAAAACAGCCCTCATACCACTATGTCTATGAAAAAATTAAATAAGTTAAGGCTCCAAAGTCAGAAAAAAAAAAAATATGCAGTTGTGCCGACCCGAGGGGAACATTTCTTCTGTTTCAAGAGGCGAACTGTCAAGGCCCTAAAATTAGGGAACCAGGAAGGGTAGGGTCCAAACATATCTGCTGGAAGCGAGGGTGCTCATATTATGCCAGGACAACACTTTCCCAGCAAAATTTGCCAAACTGCAAAGGTGCGAAGTGTGGACCAAAAGGGGGATAAGTAACGACACCGTTTATCAGTGCGACACTGGCCTATGCAGAAAGGAATGCTTCACAGCATAACACACATCTATGGATTATTTTATTGTTTTTTATTACTGCATTATTATACCACCTGACTATGCCCCTGATGTACTCTGCCCGGCTTACATGTACCCCCACATTATAAACTGAAATACCAGTAATACTCCAAACAAAACTTTTACCAAGCAATTTTCAATTTCAAATTCCTTGAGGTATATAGTTTGCCAAATGGGGTCACTTTTGGGGGGTTTCTATTGTTTTGGCACCACAAGACCTCTTCAAACCTGACATAAAATACATTGTAATAAAAAGAAGGCTCCAAAATCCTCGAGGTGCTCCTTTTTTTCTGAGGCCTGTGTTTCAGTCCATTACAACACTAGGGCCACATGTGGGATATTTCTAAAAACTGCAGAATCTGGGCAATAAATATTGAGTTGTGTTTCTCTGGTAAAACCTTCTGTGTTACAAAAATATATATAAATATATGAATTTCTGCAAAAAAAATAAAATTTGTAAATTTCACCTCTTTGCTTTAATTCTTGTGAAAGGGTTACAAAACTTTCTAAATGCTGTTTTGAATACTTTGGGCAGTGCAATTTATAAAATGGGGTGACTTATGGGGGTTTGTATTGTATAGGCCCTCAAAGCTACTTCACAACTGAACTGGCCCCTGTAAAAATAGACTTTTGAAATCTTCTTGAAAATGTGAAAGATTTCTGATAAAGTTCTAAGCCTTGTAACGTCCTAGAAAACTAAAAGGATGTTCAAAAAACTATGTCAATCTAAAGTAGACATATTAGAAATGTTAATTAGCAACTGTTTTGTGTGGTATTACTGCCTGTCTTGCAAGCAGATACATTTAAATTTAGAAAATGCTAATTTTTGGTGTTTTTCCACAGTTAAATACTGATTGTATAAACCAAATTTTACCACTAACTTAAAGTCCAATGTGTCACGTGAAAACTCAGAATCGCTTGCATTCCGAAGTTATTACGACATAAAGTGAAACATGTCAGATTTGAAAAATACGGCTCTGTCAGGAAGGTCAAAAGTGGCAAAAGAGGGAAGGGGGTTAATATTATAGATTTTGGGGCTTTGTGCAGTAACAACAACAACAACAACAATATCAACAATAACGTCATTACAATCTCACCTGCACACAGGAAACTGTACATTTTATTTGTATTCAGAAAGTTCAGTAAAACTTGACAATCCACATAATAATTACATGACCTTCAATGGTTGATAAATGTTTTCAGTATTAATGAGAGATCAAAGCTATTTAGCAAAATAGGCACGTCACAAACAAAATCAGCTATCAAAAATAATTAAGTGATTTGGGGATCCATTATCAGTTTTTACCCAAATGGAAATGGAAAAGATTCTAGCACTGCAATATTAATTAAAAACCACAGCTGCTTCACACAACCGCTGGTGCAGATACTGCTATGAATTATGGTCTGCTAGAGCTGTTTATCATTCATAGCTGAAAGATTTAACTCATTGATGCTTGAAATTCTATGTGAGCTTTTCAGTTTATCCATCATTTAGTTTACTGTACTTTTCAGATATTTGGAAACGGATGCAGTATTAACAAAGATTCTCCTTCATAAGGGTTCCATGCTGTTTTAGTTAAAAAGGCTAAAATATCAGAGCCAGTCTAGTTCACATTATTAAAACTAAATTTCAGAGCCCGGATTTTAACACCTGCTGCAGTGGAGGAAGGGGAGAGGAGTTGATATTAATCTCATCCATACAAACAACTCTGTGGAAGCAAATTAGATGGCTTAAATCATAAAAAAGGAAATGTGTAGGTTCTATAAAGTTGTGGAGTTGCTTGTATGGATGAGACCGATTTAAAGGGATATCGCAGTAGCACAATCTCTTGCCACATGCCATATTATGAACATTCAGGTCCCCTATCTATTAGCCGGAGTAGAGAGCTGTAAACAAACTTACACTTAAATCTATATAATTATGTCACATACAAGGTCAGGCAAGCCCACCAGAGGAACCAACGGTGGTGGGCCTATGCTCTGACACAATAATGGGCCCTATGGTCTAGGAGTAGACAATCCAATTTGGAGCTGACTTTGTATCTAATCACTTGCCACTAAGGTCTACTTCTTATGGGTCGACAACAACTAAGTTTATGGTGCAACTAATACTGGATGTGCACATGTTCTATATGTATGGAGGATGGGCTCTCAGAATCATTTCCCCATTCTGACATTACTAACATGGCCCGTTTACTATGGAGTGGCAACCATCCATTCTAAGTGGGTAGTCATCTGGGTTCCTTGTGCCCACTATCTATCTACACAGGACACATGCAAGTCCACTTTAAATTTCATTGTAATCTTTGTAGTTATCACTGCTTTTGCAGGACATATCCTCAATGTGAATCAACTCCATAGTCCTCTAAATAAATTGTCTTCTTCTGGACCTCTGGGAGCCTGGGCCAGTCTGACCTTGGCTGCTTGCTGCTTAGCATTTCAGTTGTGGTGTGGCTGCTTTGCATCTCATCTGGAATCTCCACTGCTTAGCATTTTGCTGGGTTCTTGGCTCCTTAGCATCTCCACTTGGGTCTCGGTTCCTTTGCATTTCAAACATGATCTTGAGCCGGAGTCTCGACTGCATAGCATTTTGACCCGTGTCCCAGCTGCATAGCAAATCGGTTGGCGTTCTGGCTGCTTATCAACTTAGTTGATTAGGTTCCATAGTCCCACTCACATTCTATAAATAAATTGTTCATTTCCACTATTAATTTTATCATAATCTTTATTGTTATTATTGTGCCCACAGGAAATATCATCAGTAAGGACCGTTAGGTTATTTAGTGGCTATAGCATATTCTTCCGATGTAGGCTTTTATACAATACACATAATGAATATATATATATTCACTAAATTCTTTGTTTTAGATGTTGCATTGAGGACTACTGGGCAAGTAAAGAATCACTGATAGAAAAAATAAATTATTTATCAAACACAAAACATATGTCTACATTTTTAATACCATTGTTTACTTTACCTTAAAAGCCTATTTAAATCTGAAAGTTTCATATAACAGTTTATTTTCTCTGTAGAACCTGTGGTATCCCTCACTTATTCATCCCCCACAAGAAGCAGAGAGAATTCTAATAGTGAAATTGCAGGTCTAATTTGTAGCTGAACGAGTAATCACATTCCATTTTCTAGTTTTCAAATCCTTTGATTACACCGGGTGATTGCCAGTCAGAATGGTACATTTTTCAGAGATAATTTTTCATATGCTTCTTGTTTAGCCCTGGCGCCTCCCAATGGATTTATACTAAATCTTTTCAGTCAACTAAATCTTGCAGTGACTTTTGCACAAGAGCAATGCAAACTTGGCATCCATTCTTCCCATTGACCTGCCTGATCATTTTCCAAAGCACTTTTATTTACATGTGGCTTGTACTGGCAATCGAAATAGCTGAAACTTTCATTTATATTATCTGTTAAACCCAACAATCTGAGCCAGATAAATAATTTTTGTGGGCAAGTGTCCATGGTTAATAATAAAGTTATTTTTAAACTTACGTCTCCTAACTAATTTTCAGTTAATATCAGGGCAAAGTCAATTAGAAAAAAAAATGTCTTCATTTTAGGAGTGAGAATTTGTAATGAAATGTTTGCTTTGATGACATATTGGGGCGTTAAAGCAACAGACAAGCTTCTTTTAGCAATATTTTTCAAATACTGTAGAACACCTTTCACCAGCCTTAGTTGATCACTTAGGACCTATTCACATGTGGCAATCCTATTGAATTTTCTGTCATTCATTTCATAAAATCGTGCCAGATTCTGCAATTTTTTCAGGATATTGTAAAAATTGCGGCAACATTTTTTATATTACTACAATCTGTGAATAGACCCTAAGACAATTCTATTACCCCTAGAAATGTATCAGGGGATATTACATATATAAGATATTTCTCTTAATTAAATTATGTCCAAAGAATAATTCACTTGGTTTAATCATGTAACTCTTACAATAGATATAAGAACTGTTGGCTGAACAGGCTGTCTTTCCCGACCACTACATTAACATGCACACTCGTCTGCAAGTGTGCATGTTTATTCAAGTGAAAGATAGAAGAAGTTTCTGACAGTGTCTTAACTCTCATAAGAACAAAAGAATTGTATGTTGAAATCTATTAAAATTTTTGAACAGTCAGGATGACCTCATACACATTAGATAGTCAGCAAATATCACCAAAATCGCCAGTCTACATTAATATAATGTGTGTGTATATATAGTTTAACCCATTTTGGACCGCCCCATAGTATTTTTACGGCGGCCACTAACAGGCTTTAGTCCGATGCAATAGCCATTTTACGGCGTTGCATTGGAATAAATAAACAGAGCAGGGAGCCGTTAAATCTCCCTGATCTCAGCCACCAAAGGTAGCTGAGGGCTAGGAGCAGCCCTGCTCGAACGGGCGAGATCGATATCAGTATCGATCTTGGTAGTTTAACCCTTCAGATGCAGCGCTCAATAGCGAGCGCAAACATCTGAGTGGTTTTGGAGAGAGGGAGAGATCTTCCTCTCATCCCACCGGCACCCGGCGATAACATCGCAGGGTGTTGGTGTCTTCTATGGCAGCCATGGGGCCTAATAAGGGCCCCCAGGTCGCCTCTAGCTAATGCCTGTTAGGCCATGCCGGAGGCATGGCTTAGCAGATGCCTGTCCGTTTTACACGACAGGCATAATACACTGCAATAAAGAATTATTGCAGTGTATTATAATAGCGATCGAACGATCACATAGTGAAGTCCCCTGGTGGGACTGTTAAAAATTAAAAAAAATAGTTTAACAAAGTTAATAAATAAAAAAAATAAAGTAAAAAAAAAAACATTTTTCCCCCTTAATAATGCTTTATTATTAAAAATAAATAAATAAAATAAGTAAAGTTACACAAATTTGATATTGCGGCGTTCGTAAAGACCCTAGCTATAAAGTTATTATATTATTTAACCCACTCGACGAAAACCGTAAAAAATAAAATAAAAAAACTATGCAAAAATTGATGTTTTTCTGTGAATCCTGCCTTAAAACAAATGTGATAAAATGTGATCAAAAAGTCGCATGTACTCCACAATGGTACCAATAAAAACTACAAGTTGTCCCGCAAAAAAGAAGCCCTCATACAGCTGGATTGGTGGAAAAATAAAAAAGTTATGGCTCTTCAAATATGGAGACACAAAAACAAATAATTTGAAAAAAAGTATTTTTACTGTGTAAAAGTAGTAAAACATACAAAATCCATAAACATTTTAAATTGTTGCGCTAAATAAAGTTATTGTGTTATTTATACCATAGGTTAAACTGCGTAAATTTAGGATGCAAATATTGTGGCGAAATTGCTGTTTTTTTTCTATTGCCCTCCAAATAAAAGTTAATAAAAGTAAATCAATAAATTATATGTACTCCAAAATGGTGCTATTAAAAAACACAACTTTTCCCTCAAAAAACAAGACCTTATACAGCTATGTCGACGCAAAAGTAAATACGTTATAGCTCTTGGAATACGACGATGGAAAAACTAAAAAAATTGGTCATTAAGGTGGTTTAAAATAGGCTGGTCATTAAGGGGTTAAGGACTACAACAAGATTGAAAGCTCATGCGCCCTCTCCTCGAAGAACCAAAAATTCAGCCTTAATGGTTGATAAATATTAAGTGCGAGCTCAAAGCTGCAAAGCAAATCTGATCCAGCTGGATCAGACTTTATTTAGCCCAAGAGGTGGACACTGCTCTGCTAGAGTGGGCTCTAGGAAAATGAGATGGTTTACAGTTCTAACAATGAAAGACAGTCATCTGGCCTCTACACTTAATCTACTTAGGGTAGATTTGGTGGATTTTCAGTCTTTAATTCTTTCTGGAAACAATTAATAAATTGTCAACCTTCCTGATCTATTATTCCAAACCAAATAGATCTCAAGACAAAAGTACAGATCTAGGAGTGGAGATTACATTCTTTATAAGAGGAAGACTCATGCCAGAACACTGGAAGGGAGCTGACCTGATTATGGATTACATATGTGGGAAGTGAAGTTTGGCACTAGCCTTAGCAAGGCCATGTTATGGAGGAATCTGATGTATGGATCCACTGATAACAAGGTTTGAAGCTCCCCTATTCTTTTGACAGATGTCATGGCCATGGGCGGACATACTATATGTACAATCCGTTCAGCTGTACAGGGGCTCAGTATATTGCATGTAAAGGACTGAGACAGTGGCTCACAGTTACCGGTGTATTTTTGGAGAGACAGACCATGGTGTGCCATGATAAACTATTGGAAAGCAAGGGGGCCCATATATTTCTCTTGCATGGGGACTCTCTACTGCCTGTCCCTGATTATGACCAGGAGAAAATAACCTTTTATGATAGGTAATTATGTGGGACCTTTAGGGGTAGATGAGCATAAACCTCTTAGGACTGAAGCAAAGTCTTATTTTGCCACAGGTCTGATGATGGTAGATCTAATTCTAGCAGACCGTTTCAGGAAGCTTTTCACCAAGGGCTTTTGTGACAAGGCTCTTACCCAAAAAGGTGGACCCGTACTCAATTTGGACCTTTAAGGTCGATAGTCTCAGTCCTTTTCCGAATCCTTTCTGCAGGAAGTGTAGGATGTTGTTAATCCGCGGGTTGAAACTATCCACTCCTTGAGTGAAATACCTAGTTGAAAAGATCCATCCGATCCTTGTGTAAGCCTTCTTGGTAGATTCAGACCTGGACTGTAAGCTGGTCTTGATAAATTCATTGGAGAGCCCTTTAGATTATAAAAGGGGCTGGTCAACCTTCAGGCTGTCAGGTTAAAACTCTTCAGGTCCAGGCAGTGGTAATTTTTTTGAGACTCCAAGTTCTTCACTGGAGTTGGGAATACCATGTCCTCTGTGGCCAGAATTGTATGATGACTTTTACCGTGGCCTGGTTTTGCCTGATTTTCATCAATACCCATGGTATGAAGGAAACCAGAGGGAAAATGTAGGCCAGCCTGAACCTCTTAGACATGTACAGGGCATTCACTGCCAAGGGATTGTCCCCCTATTAAAGGGAGATAAATTTTCCACCTTGGCGCTGAACCTGTTTGCCATGAGATCGATCTCTGACACTCCCCACATCCTGGTGATCTGCTTGAAGATCTCTAGATTTAGAGACATTCCAGGACTACTAGACTTTGCCACAGTTGTTCGGCAATAATGTTGAGGAGGGCAATATGTACAGCAGACAGAGGGGTAGGTTCAACTCTGTCCATGTCAAGATCTTTCCCACCTCCATGAGAAAGGAGTTTTGAACGGGTGCCACCCTGCCTGAAATTATGTCCAAAATTACACAGACTGCTTTCCCCTGGACTTGCAGAGTATACAATATGTCTTCATGTTTCTTTAGGATCAAGGACAAAGACCCCTAGAGGGGACACCTTGAGCCCTGGACTGCATACTCCTCCAGGTGTACTTCCAACGAAGTTAAGATGCATCTGTAGTCAACAAGATCCAAATATGCTGTATCAAGGACCTCCCGCCTCCAAGATGTTTCCACATCTAACAGATTCATGAATTTAAAATGACGGGGTGCACCTACTATTCAACCACTCCGGGTTGCGTTACGTTAAGTTCTGGTTCTCTCTCTGGAGGGGTGGTAAGTGCCCTAAGGCCCAAAGAACTACCTTTGTAGCTGCTGACATGAAACATAAGACCCTCTGCTGTCAAGATTATTTCCCGCCAAGTGGGAAGAAGCGAGAGACCATCTCCTGGGAATTCATGACAAAGCCTAAAAATGTCTTTGTTCTTGATGGAACAATGTCCAACTCTTCTCAATTTATTATCCAACAGCATTGGAGTTACTGGACAGTAGTTTGAAGATGGAGCATCAGATGAATTCTCCAGGTATGGAATCACACATATACACTGTGTTCTTTGCAGGCAACTGTAGCAGACACCACCTCAGAAAAGGTGTGAGGAGTCGAAGAGATTCTGAACAGAAGAGCTGTGAATTGCAGGGTTCCTGACACTGCCTCTTATCTACACAGCTGTTCTTAGATATTTTCTGAGTGGCAGAAAAATGGAAATGTGAAGGTATGCATGCTTCAAGACCAGAGAGGCCACACAATCTCCTTTTAATGGATCTGATTGTCTGCTATCTGAATTTCTTCTTCCTGAAGAATCAGAAGTCGATAGCTATCCTTAATTTGCCAGAAGGCTTAGAAGCTATAATTACAGGAGAATAACCTCCAGTTCCTCTCCCAGGAGTAACCATGGGAGGGACCTTTTCTATAATTTTCCTTTCTAGGAATTGTAGAAAGTAGAATTCCAGTATGACCTGATGTAAAGGAGCAGTATGAGAAATCTTCCCAGAGGAAGCAAATGAAAATCTATTGATTACCCCTTTTTGCCAGATAAGCTCTCCGTGATTTTAAACAGCTTGGAGCCAAAGAGCCTACTTGACTTATACCCTAAAGGCCCTTTTACACTGGCCAATAAACGGATGGTGCAGCGTGCACCAATCAACGAGACATCGTTGATCAGCGCTCGTTTGCTCCTGTCACACAGAGCTATGTATGGGGACGAGCGTCCGTTACTCCGATTGCTCATCCCCATACCTTATTATCATGTCGGCAGCGTGTCTCCCTCTTTACACGTCAATATGTGCTGCCAACAACGATAATATTTCACTTTTTTAAAACTATACGATGAGCAAATGATCCAGCATTTGCTCGTTCATCTGCTGATCGTTCCCCTGTTTACACAAGGCAATTATCGGCAACAAGCTTTCTATGAGCGCTTGTCTGCCTGATAATCGTCTCCCTTAACTCACAGAGGCTGTACTTGAAAGCATTAACTGTGATTGAGAGTTATAGCCAGAGAGAATGTCCACTAGTGTTAGATAGGGCCATAGTATTATCTGCCATCTTTATCTGTTGGGATCTAGTATCACCTAGATATCATCATGTGCAACTCCGTCATCTATATCTTCTTGGATCTGAAGGATCTATTTTTTTTAACCCTGCCTTGAGTAAACGGCAGCCTTACTACATAGGCTAGCCGACATGCCAGTCACACAGTATGAGGGCTCGTCCCTCACTGTGAATCCTATTGGCTACAACTGGGGATGACGCACCCCACGAGGGGTGTTCCCCTACTATAACAGGAAGCATTTTCTGCACGTGTCGGTAATAGCCCCGAATTATCCCCTGAAGACGCTGCTCAGCAGTGAAACATGTCGGTGGGGCTAGTGCTTTTTAATTTAACCTAGTCGCTGTTAGCTATTGTACTTTACCCTACGTGGGACAGAGGCTCTTTAGGCAGTCTGCAGCTGCCGTACATATCAGCCACACAACGTCCATGAGATGCTAACACCTCTTACATCTCCAATGCCACGCTAACCGACAGCATATTTTTATCTCAATTCAATGTTGTACGTCCACTGTTCTTTCATGGCACTTTAATTCTAAAGTTGAATATTAAAAGTTATGTTTTACCTAATGCCATAATTCTAGTAGTAGCTGGGAAATTGGGATATCTGTGCTAAAGCACATTGTATCTGTCTATTTGAAGTGGATTTGGAGGCTTCAGACTGTACATCCTAAAGGCCTCAATGAGACCACTGGGTTCTCCTAATTTCTCTGATTGTCAGTTAATTTTAGTGGTGTTGGGTATATTTAATTGTTTCTCATCTTTTGTTCATGATTTTAACTCATTACATATCTCTTCTCATACAGATTGGATTTATATTTCATAATTCCATTGTCACATTTGGAGTTTCCATCTTCCTTACTTGGGGTTCCTAAATAATTCTGCGCCAATGGGCTTTTGAATCACACATCCCTGACAGCTACTAGGGTCCCCTTTATCTTAATCCAAATCCACTTGCACTCTCTCTGTAAGAGAAGTTTTTTTTTAGATCACCTCCCCGCATATCGATATTGATGTGATCAATACCCTTCACCTTCAACGATCTCGAATTACATGAGTGGTGGAGTTGAAAATGTCTAGGAATTGTTTTTAATTGTTCCACATCTTCTACCGTTTTAGCGCTCTCTATATCCCTAACATTTTCTCTCATACGAACCTGCAGCTCACGGGTAGTCATGCCTATGTAAATTTTAGATCATGGGCATGTGGCATAGTAAATGACACCTTTAGTGTTACAGGTAATCGGCCAACAAATGTTGAAGTAATTATGGCCACTAGAGTCAACAAAGTACTCAGAGCGATCAATGTTAAGACAACTTAAACAGTCTCCGCACGATCTACATCCCCATTTAGGGCCCTTTGTGTCAAATACCTTACCAGATTTGATCGATGTCAGGTAACTATGCACTATGGCATCGCGCAGGTTACGTGCTTTGCGCGGTGCCATAGCAGGATAATCAGGCAGCACTTTTTGCAGTGTTGGATCAGACAAAAACACCGGACAAAATTTACTCAAAGTATCACGCATTTCTGCCCAACATGAGTTAAATGTCGTTACAAATCTCACTGTTATGAAGGGGGTAGGGAAACGGACAAGTGAGCCCTAATCTACCCGCCACTCTGTCCCTGCCTACTTGCAACGACCCGCCCTAGGCGACGGGGTACAACTGGGCGGCGGTCCCTACGCTCAGTAAGTGCACGAGACAAACAGACAAGGGTACACAAGCTAAGGGAAAAGGGGCAGTTGCCCACGGCAACACAGTGAGCAACAAGAGTGCTGAACGAGCCGAGTCAAACCAGGAATGTACGAGGTACCAAACGCAGAGCAGGAGAGTAGTCAGTAAGCCAAGGTCAGTATGGAGCAGGATCAAATAGATAGAAGCTGTAGCTGGGCCAGGAAACCACACGAGAAGAATCACAAGCAAAGGAGGAACAGGAAAGGCAGGTATAAATAGACAGAGGGCGGGAGCTAGCTCCATCTGGCCAGGCTGTGATAGGCTCTCCCACTCCTAAGCCTACCATCCTGAGTGGTGGAAGATGGAGTCAGTCTCAGAGACATAGACTCAGGTGCAGACTGATTACCTATGGGCGTATACACAGAAGTTGTGCCTGGCAGATTCTTTACAGTACCCCCCCTTTTATAAAGGGGCCACCGGACCCTATCTAAGTGGACCTGGTTTATTGGGGAAACGAAGGTGGAACTTCCTGACCAATACCGCAGCGTGAACATCCCGGGCGGGTACCCAAGTCCTCTCCTCAGGCCCGTATCCTCTCTAATGGACCAGGTACTAGAGGGAGCCTTGGACCATCTTGCTGTCCACAATCTTGACCACCTCGAATTCCACCCCCTCAGGGGTGAGCACGGGAACAGGAGGTTTCCTCGAGGGAGCCAAGGACGGGGAGCAGCGTTTAAGTAGGGAGGCATGAAACACGTCGTGTATTCGAAAAGATGGGGGCAACTCCAGTCGGAAGGAGACAGGATTGAGGACTTCAATGACCTTATACGGCCCAATAAACCGGGGAGCAAACTTCTTGGACGGGACCTTAAGGCGCAAGTTCCTAGACGATAACCACACCAGATCCCCGACCATAAACAAGGGGTTAGCAGAACGTCTTCTATCAGCCTCAGTTTTTTGTACGCTCTGGGACGCCTCTAGGTTCTTCTGAACCTGGGCCCAGACAGTGCACAGTTCCCGATGAACGACCTCTACCTCGGGATTGTTGAAACTACCAGGTGAAACGGAGGAGAACCGTGGATTAAACCCAAAATTACAGAAAAAGGGGGAGACCCCTGACGAGTTACTGACCCGGGTATTAAGGGAAAATTCGGCGACGGGAATGAATGAGACCCAATCATATTGACAGTCAGAGATAAAACACCTTAAATATTGTTCTAGAGATTGGTTAGTCCTCTCAGTTTGGCCATTAGTTTCAGGATGGAAGGCAGAGGAGAAGGACAGATCAATCTCCAACTTTTTACAGAAGGCTCTCCAAAACAATGAAACAAATTGTACCCCTCTGTCCGAAACAATATTGACAGGGACCCCATGGAGACGCAGGATGTGTTTGACAAACAAGATAGCTAACGTCTTGGCATTGGGTAGTTTCTTGAGTGGCACAAAGTGGCACATCTTAATGAAGCGGTCTACTACAACCCACACCACCGACTTGCCTTGAGATGGAGGCAAATTGGTGATAAAATCCATGGAGATATGGGTCCAAGGTCTCTGGGGAATGGGCAAAGAACGTAGTAAGCCCACTGGTCGGGACCTGGGAGTCTTGGACCTAGCACAAACCTCACAAGCGGCGACGTAGGCCTTAACGTCTTTAGGCAACCCAGGCCACCAATAGTTTCTGGCAATGAGGTGTTTGGTACCCAGGACGCCTGGATGACCAGATAGTGCGGAGTCATGATTTTCCCTAAGTACCCTTAGCCGGAATTGCAGGGGAACAAACAGCTTGTCCTCAGGAAGGTTCCCGAGAGCTGAACCTTGATCAGCCGCAATTTCAGAGACTAAATCAGAATCAATAGAAGAAATTATTATACCTGGAGGCAAAATACAAGCAGGATCTTCCTCCGAAGGAGGGCTGGCCATGAAGCTACGCGACAGTGCATCGGCCTTAATATTTTTAGACCCAGCCCTATAGATAACCAAAAAGTTGAATCTGGGAAAAATAGCGCCCATCGAGCTTGTCTCGGGTTTAGCCTCCAGGCAGATTCTAGGAAAACCAGATTCTTGTGGTCGGTAAGGACCGTTACCTGGTGCCTAGCCCCCTCCAGGAAGTGGCGCCACTCTTCAAATGCCCATTTAATGGCTAAGAGTTTGCGGTTGCCAATATCATAGTTACTCTCAGTGGGCAAAAACTTCCTGGAGAAGTAGGCACAGGGACAGAGATGGGTGAGGGACCTGGTACCCTGGGACAAGACAGCCCCCACTCCCACCTCAGATGCGTCAACTTCCACAATAAATTTTTCCATTTGGTTGGGCTGAACCAGCACCGGGGCCGAGATAAAGCACTTCTTAAGGACCTCAAAAGCCTGGACAGCCTCAGGAGGCCAGTGGAGGAGATCAGCACCTTTGCGAGTGAGGTCCGTAAGAGGCTTAGCGATGACCGAGAAGTTAGCAATATATCTCCTGTAATAATTAGCGAACCCCAAGAAACACTGTAACGCCTTCAGGGAGGCAGGTTGGACCCATTCCGCGACAGCCTGGACCTTGGCGGGGTCCATGCGGAATTCATGATGAGTGAGGATTTGACCCAAAAATGGTATCTCCTGTACCCCAAACACACATTTTTCGGTTTTCGCAAACAGTTTGTTTTCCCGAAGGACCTGGAGCACCTTCCTAACATGCTCAATGTGGGAGGACAAGTCCTTGGAAAACACCAGTATGTCATCAAGGTACACTACAAGAAATACCCCCAGGTAATCTCTTAAAATCTCATTTATGAAATTCTGGAAGACCGCAGGAGCATTACACAACCCAAAGGGCATGACGAGGTATTCGAAATGACCTTCGGGCGTGTTAAACGCAGTCTTCCATTCATCCCCCTCTTTGATGCGGATAAGGTTATACGCCCCCCGTAGATCAAACTTAGAGAACCATTGGGCCCCCTGAACCTGATTAAAGAGATCAGGAATCAAAGGAAGGGGATACTGGTTCCTTATAGTGACCTTATTCAAGTTACGGTAGTCAATGCATGGCCTAAGACCACCATCCTTCTTCCCTACGAAGAAGAAGCCAGCACCTACCGGAGAAGAAGAGGGGCGAATGCAACCCTTGGCCAGGCATTCCTGGATATACTCTCTCATGGCTTCACGTTCGGGACAAGAAAGATTAAATATCCTACCCTTAGGGAGCTTAGCTCCTGGTACCAATTCGATAGCGCAATCATATTCTCTATGAGGAGGTAACACTTCGGAGGCCTCCTTAGAGAAAACATCAGCGAAGTCCTGAACAAACTCAGGTAGCGTGTTCACCTCCTCAGGGGGAGAAATAGAATTAACAGAAAAACATGACGTCAAGCATTCATTACCCCATTTGGTAAGCTCCCCAGTATTCCAGTCAAACGTGGGATTATGCAACTGCAACCAGGGAAGGCCTAAAACCAAATCGGACGATAATCCCTGCATCAACAGTACAGAGCACTGCTCCAAATGAATGGAGCCAAAAAGGAGTTAAAAAACAGGGGTATGCTGTGTAAAATAACCATTAGCAAGAGGAGTGGAGTCGATACCCACTACCGGGACAGGTTTAGGCAAATCAATCAAAGGCATAGCTAGAGACATAGCAAATTCCACAGACATGATATTAGCAGAAGACCCTGAATCCACGAAGCCACTGCCGGTAGCAGACCTACCACCAAAAGAGACCTGAAAGGGAAGCAAGATTTTATTACGTTTCATATTTACGGGAAATACCTGTGCGTCCAAGTGACCTCCCCGATGATCACTTAGGCGCGGAAGTTTTCCGGCTGCTTATTCTTACGCCTAGGACAGGTGTTCACTTGATGCGTGTCATCCCCACAATAGAAGCAGAGACCATTCTTCCTGCGGAACTCTCTACGTTGTCGGGGGGACACGGAGGCCCCGAGTTGCATAGGTACCTCCGAGTCTTCCGTGGAAGAGCGAAGCAATGGGACCTCGGGAGGCATCATGGGGGAGTCAGAGGGGAAAACACAAAAATTTTCAAGTTGTCGTTCCCTGAGATGTCGGTGAAGTCGTACCGCTAAAGCCATAACCTGGTCTAGGGAGTCAGAAGAGGGATAGCTAACTAGCAGGTCTTTCAGGGCGTCCGACAGACTCAACCTAAACTGGCACCTTAAGGCAGGGTCATTCCACCGAGTAGCTACGCACCACTTCCTAAAGTCAGAACAATACTCCTCAACAGGTCTCTTACCCTGACGTAAGGTCACCAGCTGACTCTCGGCAAAGGCAGTCCTGTCAGTCTTGTCATAAATGTGTTTTTAAATTAGGAACGAAAAGTTCTGGTTAGGGACTCGCAAGGCACTGGGGACCCTTGACGTTGGGTTGCGAGCTTTGCGTATTTTGGCCAAAATAACAACTAATACCCCATGTTTCATGGATATTTCTTACTACGTATACTACAATTTTTTTTCAGGACGCAGCCGGGTCTTATATGCTGGGAGGGCATGATGTGCTGGCGTTTGGTTTGGAATGCAGAGCAGCCCGCTTTAGCTAACACTAGCGGCGTTACAAATAGGCTGTTATTCGGCAAGATACGCCATGCCTGACGACCAGCACATTATCCCTCCACGTATTACACATAGTACTGACACCCCATGTACTATTCACAGCACTGACCCCTATTTATCACATTTATTTATTTATTTATTTTTATTACATTATTACACACTTTCATACATACATATTTATTTTTTACCATCCATTCACACCCTAGCACTACACTGACACTCATTTATCGCACACCTTTGAGCACTTAGTCCGCCACTCCCCTCAAGACTAGTGGGAGGGGCTATCACTACTTAATGCACACTCCTTCTGCAGCATTCTTTGACCCGTCTGCGTCCTGATGGGAACGGGTTTTCACCCACCCACCTACCTAGTGAGTATGGCCTTTTTTGTGGTTTTGATGATCTTTATGTCCCATTTTTTCTGTTTGTGTTTTTAAATTAGGAACGAAAAGTTCTGGTTAGGGACTCGCAAGGCACTGGGGACCCTTGACGTTGGGTTGCGAGCTTTGCGTATTTTGGCCAAAATAACAACTAATACCCCATGTTTCATGGATATTTCTTACTACGTATACTACAATTTTTTTTCAGGACGCAGCCGGGTCTTATATGCTGGGAGGGCATGATGTGCTGGCGTTTGGTTTGGAATGCAGAGCAGCCCGCTTTAGCTAACACTAGCGGCGTTACAAATAGGCTGTTATTCGGCAAGATACGCCATGCCTGACGACCAGCACATTATCCCTCCACGTATTACACATAGTACTGACACCCCATGTACTATTCACAGCACTGACCCCTATTTATCACATTTATTCATTTATTTATTTTTATTACATTATTACACACTTTCATACATACATATTTATTTTTTACCATCCATTCACACCCTAGCACTACACTGACACTCATTTATCGCACACCTTTGAGCACTTAGTCCGCCACTCCCCTCAAGACTAGTGGGAGGGGCTATCACTACTTAATGCACACTCCTTCTGCAGCATTCTTTGACCCGTCTGCGTCCTGATGGGAACGGGTTTTCACCCACCCACCTACCTAGTGAGTATGGCCTTTTTTGTGGTTTTGATGATCTTTATGTCCCATTTTTTCTGTTTGTGTTTTTAAATTAGGAACGAAAAGTTCTGGTTAGGGACTCGCAAGGCACTGGGGACCCTTGACGTTGGGTTGCGAGCTTTGCGTATTTTGGCCAAAATAACAACTAATACCCCATGTTTCATGGATATTTCTTACTACGTATACTACAATTTTTTTTCAGGACGCAGCCGGGTCTTATATGCTGGGAGGGCATGATGTGCTGGCGTTTGGTTTGGAATGCAGAGCAGCCCGCTTTAGCTAACACTAGCGGCGTTACAAATAGGCTGTTATTCGGCAAGATACGCCATGCCTGACGACCAGCACATTATCCCTCCACGTATTACACATAGTACTGACACCCCATGTACTATTCACAGCACTGACCCCTATTTATCACATTTATTTATTTATTTATTTTTATTACATTATTACACACTTTCATACATACATATTTATTTTTTACCATCCATTCACACCCTAGCACTACACTGACACTCATTTATCGCACACCTTTGAGCACTTAGTCCGCCACTCCCCTCAAGACTAGTGGGAGGGGCTATCACTACTTAATGCACACTCCTTCTGCAGCATTCTTTGACCCGTCTGCGTCCTGATGGGAACGGGTTTTCACCCACCCACCTACCTAGTGAGTATGGCCTTTTTTGTGGTTTTGATGATCTTTATGTCCCATTTTTTCTGTTTGTGTTTTTAAATTAGGAACGAAAAGTTCTGGTTAGGGACTCGCAAGGCACTGGGGACCCTTGACGTTGGGTTGCGAGCTTTGCGTATTTTGGCCAAAATAACAACTAATACCCCATGTTTCATGGATATTTCTTACTACGTATACTACAATTTTTTTTCAGGACGCAGCCGGGTCTTATATGCTGGGAGGGCATGATGTGCTGGCGTTTGGTTTGGAATGCAGAGCAGCCCGCTTTAGCTAACACTAGCGGCGTTACAAATAGGCTGTTATTCGGCAAGATACGCCATGCCTGACGACCAGCACATTATCCCTCCACGTATTACACATAGTACTGACACCCCATGTACTATTCACAGCACTGACCCCTATTTATCACATTTATTTATTTATTTATTTTTATTACATTATTACACACTTTCATACATACATATTTATTTTTTACCATCCATTCACACCCTAGCACTACACTGACACTCATTTATCGCACACCTTTGAGCACTTAGTCCGCCACTCCCCTCAAGACTAGTGGGAGGGGCTATCACTACTTAATGCACACTCCTTCTGCAGCATTCTTTGACCCGTCTGCGTCCTGATGGGAACGGGTTTTCACCCACCCACCTACCTAGTGAGTATGGCCTTTTTTGTGGTTTTGATGATCTTTATGTCCCATTTTTTCTGTTTGTTGTCATAAATGAGTCAGAGAGCAGAAAAGAAACGATCAACGGAGGAAAGTTCAGGGGCGTCAGGAGCCAAGGAGAAGGCCCCCTCCTGGGGCCCTTCCTGGAGCCGGGACATAATTATACCCACCCACTGGCTCTCAGAACCTGAGGAGTGAGGCTTTAAGCAAAAGTAGAGCCTACAACTCTCCCGAAAGGAGAGAAAAGTCCTCCGGTCCCCTGAGAACCGGTCAGGCAACTTGAGGTGGGGTTCAAGAGGTGAGGTGAGGGGCACTACTATGGTAGCGTCAGGCTGGTTGACCCTCTGAGCCAGGGCCTGGACCTGTAGGGAGAGACCCTGCATTTGCTGGGCCAGGGTCTCAAGGGGGTCCATAGTAGTGTCAGGGACCAGGGTAGACTAGGTATATGGGCTTGTGATTATGTAATGAAGGGGGTAGGGAAACGGACAAGTGAGCCCTAATCTACACGCCACTCTGTCCCTGCCTACTTGCAACGACCCGCCCTAGGCGACGGGTACAACTGGGCGGCGGTCCCTATGCTCAGTAAGTGCACGAGACGAACAGACAAGGGTACACAAGCTAAGGGAAAAGGGGCAGTTGCCCACGGCAACACCGTGAGCAACAAGAGTGCTGAACGAGCCGAGTCAAAGCAGGAGTGTACGAGGTACCAAACGCAGAGCAGGAGAGTAGTCAGTAAGCCAGGGTCAGTATGGAGCAGGATCAAATAGATAGAAGCTGTAGCTGGGCCAGGAAACCACACGAGAAGAATCACAAGCAAAGGAGGAACAGGAAAGGCAGGTATAAATAGACAGAGGGCGGGAGCTAGCTCCGTCTGGCCAGGCTGCGATAGGCTCTCCCACTCCTAAGCCTGCCATCCTGAGTGGTGGAAGATGGAGTCAGTCTCAGAGACATAGACTCAGGTGCAGACTGATTACCTATGGGCGTATACACAGAAGTTGTGCCTGGCAGATCCTTTACACTCACCTTAGGTTTCTGTTGGTCTATGAGGCTGGTTTGTAAAAGTTGTTCTCGGGGGACTTGCAACGCTTGGTGACAATGAGGCATTACTAGCTACCTCCTGGCATGGTCTGTCATCTGAGATCAAGGACGAACTGGCTGCTCGTGATCTACCACCTACCTTGGACGACCTAATTTTTCTTGCTACCCGGGTTGATATGAGAAAGATCCCAAGAGGTTAGTTGAGAGAGAATGCTTCCTAGGTTAGCCCCAACTTCCAGCAACCCCTCTTGTCCTAATCTGTTAAACCCTCGTCAGGCCAGGTGGTCGCTGTTCTTCGCTCGGTTCCAGTTTAAAGCTCCACTACCGCCCTGCCGACAAGAATGTGAGGGCCGATGCCTTGTCTAGATCGTTTGAGACAGAAGACACTGTGGAGTCCCCAAAGAATATCATTGACCCTTCCTGCATCATCTCTGTCAACCCTCTGCAAGTTAGAGACATTCCCCCGGGGAGGGCCTTTGTGCGTCTGGCAGACAGAGGAAGAATCCTCTGCGGGGACACCGTTCCAAGCTGGCAGGTCACGCGGGTGCCCGTAAGACCCGAGACCTAATTGACCGTCAGTTCTGGTGGCCCACGCTGCACAAAATACCTCACGGAGTTTGTCTCCTCCTGCACGGTTTGTGCAGCAAATAAAGTTGCCCACTCCAGACCAGCTGGTCTGCTCCTGCCACTGCATGTGCCCGATGCCCCCTGGCAACATATTGTTATGTACTTTGTCACGGACCTGCCTCTCTCAGCTGGTTGCAGTACTGTCTGGGTGGTGGTGGACCAATTTTCCAAGATGGCTCATTTTGTTCCACTGACTGGTCTGCCTTCTGCTTCTTGACTGGCCAGCCTCTTCATCCAACACATCTTCCGTCTGCGCAGCTTGCCTCTGCATATTAAGTCGGATCGGGGGGTTCAGTTCACCTCAAAGTTCTAGAGAGCCCTCTGCAGTCTCCCCGGTGTAAAGATGGACTTTTCCTCTGCCTACCATCCCCAATCCAATGGTCAAGTCGAGGGGATTAATCAGATTATGGAGAACTATCTGCTGCACTTTATCTCCAGGCAGCATGATGACTGGGTGCAGCTGCTTCCTTGGGCTGAGTTCTCCTACAACAACCATACTAGTGAGTCCACCACCTCCCAGCTCATTCTTCATTGTCTATGGCCAACACCCACGAATACCACTTCCTGTTTCCACTATGTCCCAGGTGCCTGCAGCTGACTCTACTTTCAGGGACTTTTTACAGATATGGCAGCAGACCCGATCTTCTATTCTGCTGGCGGTCGACCACATGAAGAGAAAGGCAGACACAAGAAGAAGAGAGCCTCCCCAGTTTCTTCCAGGCACTAAGGTCTGGCTGTCTTCTAAGAATATCCGGCTGAGGGTGCAATCTTGCAAGTTTGCTCCCAGGTTCCTCGGACCCTTCAAGATTCTGTTGCAGATAAATCCTGTCTCCTACAAGCTTCGGCTGCCTCCCACCCTCAATATCCCAAACTCCATTCACGTCTCTCTGATGAAGCCTGTGGTCCTGAACCACTACTCCAAGACTCCTAGTCCCACAGTGGCTCCTAGCAATTCATCGGGGACATTCGAGGTGAGGGAGATCTTGGACACCAAGAGAGTAGGAGGAAGAACATTTTATTTGGTGGATTGGAGGGGTTTTGGTCCAGAGGAGAGGTCTTGGTAGCCAGAGGAGAACATCAATGCTCCTGCCCTCGTTAAGAAGTTTCTCTCCTGCTCTGTTCCCAAGAACAGCGGGCGTAAGAGGGGATATACTGTAACGTCTATGGCTGCGGACCGTCGTCCTGACTTACCCTCTGATGGCCGTGCCATGGACGAGCGAGTTCCCGGCGGCATCTCCCTCCTGGGAGATGTCAGCACTCACTTTCTGGTTTGGACACTGTCTCCCGCAGGGTGCACGCGCCCGCGCATGCTCTGCCTTAAAGGGCCAGTACGCGCACATTTGCAGAATAGCTGCAAATAGCCCAGAATGCTTCTGGACTATAAAAGGGGCTCTGCCCACTCAATCATTGCCTGAGCGTTGTTGTGTTACCCTAGTTTGTCCTTGCAAATGGTCTCCTAGTATTTTCCAGTTGCCAGCGTTTCCCGTTCCTGCTGCCTGTACCCCGTATCCCGTGCTACCATGCCTCTGTGCCTTCTAGAGTTGGAGTCGTGTTGTGCCCGCCGTGGCATCTACTTCGTCGCACACCACCGGGTGTCTGTCTACTGCTGGAGCCTCATCTTAGCCTGAAACTCTTTGTTTTATTAGAAAAATAGAAAAACATAACAACAAAACTAATACATAACATAAATCACAACAATATATACAATATATACACAAAATACATTACTGCATTTTTTTCCCATCCCTGGTCTTGGCCAATTCCCTCATCCATTTGCACTCATCCGCATTCAACCTTTATCATATTCCCCCCTCCTCCCACCAGAATCCACTCACCCCCACTCACTCCCTTCCGTACTCATTTGAAACAATCAGCCGGAAATAATGTGTCAAACCCCCGGCATACATACCTGTATACATGGTGAAACACAATACACCGCACACATTATATACACCCTTACATTTTTATTTTTTTATATATATATATATATATATATATATTTAGATATATATATATATATATATACATATATATTTTTATATATATTTATTTTTTTTTAATTTTTTTTTTATATTAATATACTGACCCTAACTCTATCTAGACTAACCCATCACCACACGAGGCCAACACCCCGCCCCATGTCCTCTCATGTCCGCTTAGTCCTGGCGTTGGCCTCCACCACCTCACCCTAAACCTCCCACTCAGACCCTCGCCCCATGTCTTCTCATGTTCTGCATAGTCTGGGCCTGAGCGGGAAAATAAACTTTAACCACACCCCTCCCCACTCCCCCCAATTCCCCCACCCAACCTATCTAAACCCATTTCACTATCCCTCACATATTCATAGCAACGAAACAACAAAACCACAACCCGAAAGCACCAAGTTCGGTTCCTGTAAGCCTTTATACTGCCTTTACGTATCAAAAAACAAAAACCTGAAGTGCACTAAACCAGCCTACCACCAGAAGGAAGGAGAAAGGAGACCCACCTGACCACCCCAAGGCCAGGTCCCACCCACGCCGACACTTTCCCTATCGCTTCCCCTATCGCTTTCCCCTATTGCTGTCCCTTCTCTTACCCCATGTTTAATCTAGCCCTAAACTTATCCTCCTTTCCCTATTATTCTCCCTATCGCTTCGTTTTATGTGCCGGAACGAGGGTGAACCCCCCCCAGATGAGCTGGATGAGCCCCCCCTGAAGGCCGATACCCTAAGGCACCCTAAATGAAAAGCCCCTCCATAAGCGAGAGGCTTTGGGTGCTCCCAGTCTATCGACCTCCAAAGAACACACCTTCACCAGGTCACCGATGATATTCCCTACGACCTCATAAACCCGGAGGATTTTGCTCTGCGTAGATACTAAACACTGTGCATTCCAAGTAAAGTGCCTAACCACTATGCTAACTAAAAAGGAAGTGTTACGGTCCCTACCACCTAGGTCTCTGAACATCCCATAAGCCCACCCGGCATAGGAGAGGTTGGCTAACCCGGGCCAGCCGATGGAGGTACCCACCCTTTTATATACCTCTGTATTAAAGGGGCAATGAAGCAGGAAATGCTCCATACTCTCCAGTGTATTGCTACACTCCTCCCGAGGACATCCTCTGTCATCAGTGTTTCTGTACTTCAGATTGCCCCTTACATACAGTCTCCCGTGGAAGCAGCGCCAAGCCAGATCCCAAAACTTCTGGGGAATCCTCACTGAATTTAAAAGTTTTAATCCCTCCCCGAGGTCACTACTTGGGCAGTCTTTGAGTGCCAGGGGCTTCTGGAAGTGGGTCATCAGAACCGTTCTGTCGAGAAATTTTCTCGGCATGGTCCCGATCTCCCACACCTCCAGACCCCACAGGCACACCATCTTCAAAACCAGGGCGGCATAAGCCGGGAGATGCCCGTGGGTTGTACGCAGGTCTTTCACTTGGCCTCCTCTCTCCCATTCCTGGAAGATGGGCTGAAACCACTCCCTGCAGGAGAGAATCCACCAAGGAGCCCTCCCTTGTCTGAGGTTTGCTAGATTAATCTTAATAAAAGTGTTCACTAGGAACACCACTGGGTTAACCATACCTAACCCTCCTAGTCTCCTTGGTAGATACGTGACTTCTCTCTTAATTAGGTTAAGCCTGCTCCCCCACAACAGTTGGAAGAACAGGCTATAGACCCGAGCCCAGAGAGGCTCTGGTAAGATGCACACACTGCCAAGGTAGAACAACATGGGCATCAGGTAAGCTTTGGCCAAATGAACCCTTTCTCTAAGGGTTAAGGACCAACCCTTCCATTGGCCGACCTTCTGGGCAACTAAGTTTAGCCTGCCATCCCAGTTTTTCTTGGGATAATCACCCGGGCCAAATTCCACTACTAAGATCTTTGCAGACCCCTGAGGCTCAGGAAGGGTGTCCAGGAGACCAAAACTAGGATCTCCTCCTCCCAGCCAGAGACTCTCACACTTGTCACGGTTAATCTTGGACCCAGATGCCCGCGAGTAGCATTCCACTTATGACATCACCCACTCTGCCTCCCCTTGCGAGGAGGCGAAGATGGAGACGTCATCCGCGTATGCAACCACCCTCTGAGTGGCTTCTGGCCCTTCCAAGCCGATCCCGATCCCCGCCAATGGTCCACGGTCAACCCTTCTAAGAAAAGGGTCAATCGCGAACACATATAGCAAGGGACTAAGAGGACAGCCCTGGCGGACACCAGACCCATCCTCAAAGGGGGTTCCAACCCAACCGTTAACCAGTGCAAATGTCTCTGCCCCAGCGTATAAGGTCATACCTCAGAAGGACCGACCATAGATACTCATGATTCACCCGGTCAAACGCTTTGGCCTGGTCCAAGGACAGGACGTACCCCTTCCACTGGCCAGAATTTCCCCGCTCCACTGCCTCTCTGACACTGAGGACAGCACTAAATGTGCTGCGGCCTGGAATGGAACAATGCTGGACAGGTGAAAGGAGCCGGGGTGCAAATTTCACCAACCGATTAAACAGCACCTTGGCGAGAACCTTTCTGTTCGTATTGAGGAGCGCTATGGGACGCCAATTCTCAATACGAGTCGAATCCTTACCCTTTGATAGAACAATCAAAGCTGACCTCCTCATTGACCTCAGCAGAGTGCCCGAGGATAGACACTCATTAAACACCGATGTCAAGAGGGGAACTAGGGTTCCTTTAAAGGTCTTATAGAATTCGGATGTTAAGCCATCCGGCCCTGGCGATTTTTTCAGACCTAGCCGTCAATCGCCAGCATTACTTCCTCTTCTTTGATTGGATCTATCAAAACATTAAGAGAGGAATCCTCTCCTTGCTCGGGAACAGTTTCAGCCAGGAAAGCCGACATCTCCTCTCGGTCTGGATCCTGCTTACCCAAAAGGTGAGAGTAGAAGGATCTAACGATCTCCAGAATCCCTGACTTGGATTTCCTCAGGGACCCTGTACTGTCTATTAGTCCAGTCACTATTTTACGACTCACTGACATCTTACAGTTCCTGTAGGGGTCGGGCGAGCGGTACCTCCCGAAATCCCTCTCAAGAACCAAAGATGCGTGCCTATCATACTGACACCACTTGAGCAACGCTTTCATCCCGGAGATCTCCACCTGGCTACCTCCGGCCGAGACCAGATGTTCGAGTTTCCTCCTCAGTTCCCGATACAGGCGGCACCTGCTCATGGACCTGAGGCCTGAAAGCCGGCGGAAAAATCCTGCCACCCTATATTTGAACAACTCCCACCACTCTGACTTAGTGCCACCTAGATCCAACAAAGGTACCTGGTCCTGAAGAAAATCCTCAAAGGCCTGTCTTATCTCTGCTTCTTCCAGGAGAGTGGAATTCAGCCTCCATATACCTCGTCCCATCCGGAGGGATTCTGCAATGTCCAGAGAAAACAAAATCATACAGTGGTCGGAGAATTCCACCTCAACAACGGACACTGGTGAAGAGATGGCTTCCTCCTTCAAAAAAAACCTGTTTATCCTAGACCTACAACTACCTCTTTGATAGGTGAACCCGGGGTGACCTGGGGTATGCCTAATGTGGATATCCACCAGGCAAGCCTCACTAGCTATGCTATTTAAGGCCACGCTATCATAGCCCAGTCTATCTTTGGAACCTCCTCTATCACGGGGTCTAACGACAGTGTTAAAATCCCCTCCAAAGATGACCTGCCGACTGGAAAAAAGGAAAGGCTTAATCCTCATAAAGAGACTTTTTCGGTCCCACTTTGTTTGGGGACCATAGATGTTCATTAGCCTTAATTCTTGTCCCTTCATGAGAACATCTAAAATCAGGCACCTCCCCATTTCTAATTCTATCATCCGTCGGCATTTTACCGGTGCGGTGAAAAGAACCGCCACACCGCTATATGGCTCAGCCGCAAGAGACCAGTAGGAGGGTCCACGTCGCCAATCCCTCCTGGCTTTTACGACATCTGCCAAAAGTGACAGTCTGGTCTTTTGCAAAAACAAAACGTCAGCTTCAACTCGGCTGAGAAAATCAAAGGCTGCAAATTTAGCCATATCTGACTTAATTCTGGCGACATTAATGGAAGCCAGCGTCAACGGTGCGGGTACCGCCATCCTGAATGATAAAATTAGACGACTTTCTTCTTCCCTCCCCTGTCGTGATCTGAAGAGGACCCTCCAGACCCTTTCTCTTTAGTTCTTTTTTTGGAGGTAGTGGAGTCCATCTCCTCCTGGCGGACCTCCTCCCCCTTACTCACACTCCCATCCTCGTCCCCTTGTCCCAGGTTGACCCCTGCCCCAGAGGCCTTTGTACCTCTCAGGGGAAGGGGCCCAGCACCCCCTGAGCCCCCTACCTCACCCTCCTCCTCACTTTGCTGAGGAGCTGGAAGATCCATGAGGGATTGGTAGCGGTTGGGGGAGAGCACCAGAGGGGTGCAGATTTTCCCTTCCGTGGCCGGGGCTTGGCCAGATGACTTTGGCCCCCTCAAGATCTTATCCTGTGTCCCAGATTTTTTTTTAGGCTGTACCCTCTCTTCCTCACCAACACTTTCATATTGGGAGGATTGAGAGTCCTCAGCCGCTTGCTCCCTCTGGATCCTCCTGACCTCCTCATACAGTTCAGCGTCCCCAAGGGCATCTGTCTCCAGGGCAGGCTCCGGGTTCAGGCCAGAGGTCCCCCCAGTTACCTGGGCTTCCCTCAGCTCCCTCTTCTTTTGCCTCTTCTCCAGCCTTCGATGGTAGGAAGGCTGGAGCCCTTTCCTTGATGTCTTCAATTGCCCTTTTGCCCCGCCATCTCTGCATGCCTCCTCACCCACAGGAGCCACCCCACTGTCTTCTCCTGCAGGCTTGGAGACAGCATTGACCACGGAGCGAGAACACCTACTGAATGGGTGACCTAAGTCACCACACAGATGACACCTAATCTGGCCACACGATGTAGCTAGATGACCTACCCCCCCACAATGAGCGCATTTCTGCACCGTGCAGGCTGTGCTCAAGTGCGAGGGGTCGCCACACCGGTGACACAGCCTTGGCTGTCCCTGGTAGAAGACCAGGATGCGATCACTCCCAAGGAAAGCAGAGGATGGAATGTGGGACACAGTTTGCCCCAGACGCTTAAGTTTCACCATAAACGTCCATGCCCCCGACCAGATGCCAAACTCATCCAGATTTTTCCTGGGCATCTCCGCTACCTCTCCAAACCGACTTAACCAGGTCATGATGTCAACACAATAAAGTGACTCGTTACGGGTGAGAACGGTCACCTTCTTGAGACCATTCTGGCGGGATATTGCTTGTGCAGCAAAATCCCGCCAGCTGGGCTCGTCCTTCACCAGCTCATAATTCCCCCAGAAGACCTCCAGGCCTCCTGGTTGAACAAAGCTGATGTCAAACTCAGCTGAGCCATGAGGGTGTATCAGGGCAAAGATGTCACGTGCCCTGAAGCCCATCCCCAGCAACAGCTCCACCACCGTCTTTCTGGGGGGACAGATCTCATTGCCGCGCCACCCGAGACGGACCACATTCCTCCTGACCACAGCCTGCCCGGTTGTCGGGAGTGACCACTGATCCCCTCTTTTCTCTCGGAAGGTCTCCAACCCGTACCTATCGATCCAGAAAGATAGGTCCCTCTGCACACCCCCTACAGTTAGGGACTGCTTCCCCTCCCTTAAGGCCTGCAGGAGGCGCTGTTGCAAGTGACCTTCCCCAGGGCCAGAGGACGAGGATGGGTGGGCTGGTGGTCCTACCCCCACTACCCGTGCATAAGTCCTGCTTGGAGCACTCGGAAGAGGAGCACCAGGCCCCCCACATCACTGGCTGATACATTCACCCACGATCCTACCATTCTCTTGGCCAAGCCAGGTTCTTTATTTTTTTTATTTTCTGTTACCTTTCCTGCCCTGACCCCAACCCCCACCTCTGCATCATCAGGTGCAGCTATGGAGGGGCCACCAGCTGACATAAGCGGCACCTCCACGCGACCCTCCGCGTCATCGGTGTCCATATCATTTGCCAGGGCAGGAAAAGACACTTCTTTATCTGCAGAAACATTTTTTTCCATATCTTTTTTTTAACTTTTACTTTCTTCATTAACTTTATCTGCAATTTCTTTTACTTTTTCTTTTGCAGGGCTGCTTTGCAGCGGCCGTTCTGCACTTATTCTTGTCAGGCCACTCCCCTCCTCCGTTCCTGAGTGGCTGGCTCCGCCCCTTGCAGAGGCTCTGACTCCGCCCTTATCCGAGGCATCGGGTGCCTGCAGACCTATCACGCTGGCCGGTTCCGGTGTGACAGGACCGGCCACGTTACAGGCACCCGACCCACGGGACCGCGCTGCAGCCGACTTCCGGTCCGCCCCCTCCTCCGATGCACGGCTCACACCGCTCACCGGTCTCAGGGGCTCGCCGTCCGCGGGGTCTGGGACCACGCCCCCTGCTGCGCTCCGGCTGCTAGCGCCACCCACTTCACAGTGAGCGGCGTCCGGCGCCATTTTGCCCGTCCTCGCTTCAATCTTCCCGCTCTCCCGCCCCGACTCCACTGCAGAAGCCAGGGCTGGGGGGTTTGCGGGACCTGAACTCTGGACCAGAATCTCTTCTGACCCGGAGTGCAGGGGAGACCCATGAACATATACGAGCCTCACCTCTTGTTTTAGCCGTCTCTCCTCCCTCTGCTTCTGTCTCAGCTTCTTCCTTCTCCGCTTCTCTGCTGCTGCACTTCGTGCTTGCTCCTCCGGGGGCAGATCCGGGCCGAAGCAGAAGTTCTCCAGAGACACGGGGGACTCCTGATCCCGGATCTGAATTTGTATCCCGGGGGGATGCTCTTACTCTGACCCGGAACTGGACTCTGGCAGGCGTGCCGTGTTGGGAGAGATCTCCTCCCTCACCGTGAGCTCCCCGGACTCGCGCGGTGCCTCAGAGTCCGACTCACTGTCAGGGACCGGCACCGGAATGTCAGGGGTTTCTCCCATGGTGACCTCCATGCTGGTCTCCATGCTGGTCTCAGCTGCCTCCTCTTACTGCTTCCCCCCTCTCTGGTTTGCGTCAGCCATTGCCTGGAACCTGTCTTCGTTTTTCAGTTTTTCGGCGAAGACTCCCCCTCCGGTCATTATCGTTCCCCTCCGCTCCTCCACCTCCTTCACTTCCCTTAGCAGGGCACGGACCTGTGCAGCGAATTTCGCCCGCTTGCTGCCCGATGACTTGGCCGCCCTCTGCCGGGCCACGGCCAGGTCACTGCGGATTCGCTGCAGGGACCTCCCCAGGTCTTTATACTCCTCCATGTGGGCCACCAGGCGGGAGCCAAACGTGGCGGCGTCTTCTCCTGGCCTCATTGACCCCCACTCGGACGGGTCCCTGCAGCCTTGTTGATCCATTCCCAGTTGTCCTTCTCCTCCTCTCCTCACGGCATGCTGCGATGCCCCAACCCTGGGAGAGGACGAGGCCACGCTGTTACTGCCTCGAGATGTCCTTCTCTCCCCCAGAGCTGGCTCCACTTTCCCAGCCGGCTGGGATGTCCCTCCACCCCCCACCGGCCTTCTCCGGAGGGTGGAGGACCGGGACTCCATCTCCAGATGGAGCCCCCCTCGGGGCACTCTGCTAGCCCAGGCAGGTGTAATAAACTTGGGCAGGTGAAAAAGGCAGAGTCCCTGGGATGGTAGTTGCTCCAAGCACAGTGCACCACACCCAAAACACTCCTCTCTCCTCAGAGATCAAGCTCGTTATGGCACCTGTCTCAGCCTGAAACCACCGCTACTGTCTACATTGCCTCAGGTAACCTTTCAGAACTATAGACATTGCATATATACCTAATTGGCCAGATACTATAACGCTACGCGGTACGGCCCAGTGGGTCCACACCCCGCGCCGTGACACTCTGACTTCTCCCCCATCCACCAGAGGATAGGAATACACACCTATGTCTGGAGTAATAACTACACTCACATGTACATAGATATAAATATATAAAACCCTTCCCTTTACAGCAGCAGGGCTCTTTGAAAATTCGTCCGTAGGACGTTCTCTTTTAGAAAACCTTTTGGGAGCGCTCTTGGAACCTTGTGTCAATGCGTGTCGCCTGAAGAATCAGGGTAGAAGGGAGATCATGACCCACCAGTTCATCCCTGATTTTAATGGTAGAAGGTTGCCACAAAGGCCTCGTTGATCCAAGCAAGCTCTGCTGCCGAAGTATGGAACTGTATGCCGTACTCTCCTACCATCGATTACGCTAGGCGGAGTGTCAGAAGCGAAGTAGTAGCTGAAGATGTACGGCCCAGTTCCTCAAACACTGTGCAAAAGGTATCTATGAACAGCTACAGATTGGAAGACTCCGGTCCCTCACCTTCCTAGATAGGATTCGCCTATGCCAGAGCCTTGTCCGACAGTAGGGAGACAATGGAGTCTACTTTGGTCTGATCAGATGGGAAAAGATGTGCATGCAGCTTGAAATTAATTTTGCACTGGTTGAGGAAGCCTCAACAGGTACTTCCATTGTAACGGGGAGGAAGTAGCAAAGAAATTGTGGCCCCAGAACTGAGTTATGATGGGTTGAGGAGTAGATGCAGCAGTAACTTGAGAGGTTGTCAGGGGAGCAACAGAAGCAATATCTTGTGCTGGATTATCGGAAACTGGCTTGTGGTAGATTATAGGAGGCTGGGTAGTGATAGATTATTGGAAGCTGTCTTGTGCAGGATTATCAGAAGCAGAACTAGTCTCGGACACTGGATGCAGATACTGGACTTGTCACGGACATTGGACAAGGATACTGAAGTCGTCATGGACACTGGACTTGACACGTACACGGCACTGGACACGAATACCGAAGTCGTCACGGACAATTTACTTGACACGGACACCGGACATGGATACTGAAGTTGTCACGGACACTCGACTAGACACGGACACTGGACATGGATACTAAAATCGTCACGGACAGAGGATACAGGATATTACTATATTATCAGAAGCTGGTTTTTACTGGATTATCTGAAACTTTTAGAATTTTGCGCGCAATAGCCCTTTAAGAGGCGGCCAGAGCGTGCACTAGGGATCCGGTGGACATAAGTCGCAGAAGATGGGAAGCGATGAGAGAGGCACGAGACCCGGCGGCGGGGACCGCTGGCATATGCGTATCCCGCCGCCTGCATTATGCATATCATCTGAAATGGTAACTCCCAGGTCCCTTTCTTCTCTTGTTGTTGCCATTACCTAACCATTTATTCTGTATTCTGCTTATCAGATTTTTCTGCCCAACATGGATTGTTTTACATTTTGTATTCAATTTAAGATTCCACACTTCAATCCATTCTATATTCTCTAAATCACTATGCATTACATCTTCTGGAATATCAACCTTTTTACCAATCTTTGTATCATCTGACAAAAAAAAAGCATACATTCTCTTGTAGGCCATAAGCAATATCACAAACAAATACATTTAGGGTCAGTACACACAGAGTTTTTTGACACGTTTCTTTTTACGTGGAAACCGTGCCGTAAAATGCGCCAAAAGAAGTCTGAAATGCTTCCCATTAATTTCAATGGGAGGCGGATGCGTTTTTTTCCCGCGAGCGGAAAAAACGGCTCGTGGGAAAAATAAGTGACATGCCCTATCTTTGGGATTTACGTTTCTGACCTCCCGTTGACATCAATGGGATGCATAAAAAGCGTATATCACAGCGTTTTTGCCCATCGGCGCTCAATGGCCTCGGGCGAAAAACTCTCGCGATAAAGAGCAAAATCTGACTCAAAATTCCAAACTGAATTTTGAGGCAGATTTTCTGCCTGCAAAAAACTCTGTGTGAACCCAGCCTAATGGTGTTATTGAAGTAAAAATTGTGTGCAGATGGTTATAAGTACAGTAAAATTAGTCACTAATGCTTTTTGTCAGTGCTTTCTGTAGCTGAAATGAAGTCACGTGTCCATGCTCCTAGTGTTTATCTCCTGCTTGTGTGAAACCCCCTTCACTAAACACGTTTTTATCTCCCCTCTCCTCCCTATAGAGTATGGGACAACGCACATCACATGCCTCTTATCTCTACTCTTCCTTGCAGACAGTGAATAATTACAGTATAGAGGGGCATACAGGTAACTGTAAATATAGGCAATGTCATTGAGATAAAGAGGAATCATGGGAACTGTAGTTCTTAGGCTATTAATCCTACCCACAGAAAGCCCTGGCAGCATTAAAACAGAGATGCTCTATATAGCAGGCTAAGAAAATGGAAATGAAAAAGAACTGCTTCTGGGCTAAGGTGGCATTACGTGGTGAGCAATTACACGCATACTGCTACTTTTCTTTGTAAGATTGGAAAATGACTAGAACCCAGGACTGATCCATGAGGTACTCCAGGGGTTGCAAGTACTTCCTTTGAGTTTACACCATTTACAACAACACTTTGTTTCCTGTTCTTTAGCTAAGCAAGTATTCATTTGACTATCTAAGGAGTTTCCTTTTATGACTTAAACGGGTATTCCGGTAGTGAAGTATTTTTATCCGTTTTCACCTATGCACTGGTAGATCGGTGGGGGTCCAGCAGTGAGACCACTTGCTGGGAGGACTTAAATTAAGCGAAGGCTGAGAATGTGCCCTGCCGCTGCCTTCAATGTTTATAGCAGTGATGGAAACTGCCAAGCATAGTGCTCGGTAGTTTCTGCCAGTGCCAATGGACTTTAAATGGAGCCGCAGGGTACATGCTCAGCCGCCGCTCCTTCAATGAAGAACTTGGACCGTTATTAGGTTGACGCAAGACCTGTGGTGTGGAGTCTAAGTATTCCCCCATTCTTCACCCTTAGCCCCTGCAAGAAGGTATACACTTTTTTGGTAAGATTTCCAGGTTGCAGTCTCCAAAATAGTTCCCAATTGACGGTTAGGCTGCAGATGTTGGTTGTGTACCATTTGGTCAAACAGATTTGGGTCAGTAACAGGCAGGCAACATCAGGTCCACTATCAGAGTCAGGAGGGTTCAGGACAGGTGTCGGTACATGGATAAATTGGATCAAGCGGAGTCAAGACGGAAGCTCAGTCAAATACATGGAAATCCCAAGGAACAACAGGAACAAATGCCAGGAAATTCCCCACCATGGATTATAACGAAGCACTGCAACACTGGAGAGGTTCCTTTTTAGAGTATGAACAGACACAGCTTAAATGCTGCATATTTTCTGTAACGGATTAATTGCGGAAAATACGCAGCGTTTTACAGTAGCAGCAGTGTGGGTGAGATTTCAACAAATCTCATTCCCACACTGCGGAAAGATGCCGCTAAAAAAACGCACATAAATTGACTTGCGGTGCAGTTTCTTCAACCACAGCATGTCCATTAATGCAGCATATTCGCAGCTCTTCCATTGTGAGTTTTCCCATTGAATTCAATTGGCAGCTTAAATCCGCAACAAAGCAGTGTGTGTTGCGATATTTGCGGTGGAATCACAGCGATTACGCCGCAAAAATCGCAAGTAAGAAAAACAATAATAAAGTTATACTTACCTAGAGTTCCCTTCTCATGTCCGGCCACCCTGGATGACGTTGCAGGCTATGTGACTGCTGCAAGCAATCACAGGCTGCAGCGGTCACATGGCCTGCAACGTTATCCCAGGAGGCCGGGCTACGCGCCCAGAAGATGGAGGGGGTAAGTACAACATTTTGTTTGTTTTTTTCCGGCGCCACTTCGCAGCGGTAATTGTGGTGCAATTTTCTGGATCTCATTCCCTGCCGTGTTCAGGGCGGATATGCTGCTCAGCAGAGAGCCATCGCTTCCTGTCGTCATTGCGACATCACAACTCCTGATGTGGCAACGCTTATTTGTTCTTATGGTGTTATTTGTGAGATATTAGATCTTAGATATTTGTATTCAATTTTAAACCAAAAGTAGAAGCGTAAAAAGATGCAGTAAACTTTGCACCGCTTTTCAGATTACAGTTCTATTTAAAAGTGCCAATAAATTAGGTGCTCAATTATTTCCTGTACTGGCACATATGGCCTTTAATTAAATGAAATGTAGGTAAAGGTTAAACAATAACTTGTCTGGAAGGTCCTATGTCTGATAGAAATTATGCTATCAGCAGTGTTCGGTTTCTAATTTATTTGTATAAAGTGATAGAGTTCCACAAACTTGGTGCACTGAAAGACTACATTGCTGGAATAAAAAACTGCATGTTCTTTCGTTATAATTTATACTAACTGCTGTAAGCTATTTGCAGTGTGGGTAATGCTCCTAGGAGAACAGCTTTATAATTGAGTTGCCTCAAGTTGTTTTTGTATTTACTTTGGACAGGATATTAAAGTCAAGATAAGCAACATCATTGTGGCACAGGAGTCTCTTCCTCTGACTAGAATTGTGTGTAAATGCATTGGTTACTTATGATATGTCATATAGGTTACCACTGAAGCATTTCACAAGACCCAAGTTAAAGTCTATGTACACCTTTGAAATCCTTTTTTTTTTAAATAAAAATGTGTATCAATGTGTTTTGTATAACTTTCAAAATACTTTTTATTGAAAAATTATTTTTCGTTTTTGAGATACGGCTGCTTTGTATCCAGTGCAGGCTGGACCCGGCAGAATGCCATAGGGGGAGGCCACCATGATCAGGGATGTAGGAAGGGGAGGAGTTAAGGAGTTAGGGGGGTGGTTAGGAGGGGGCGTAGGTTCGTGGGGCGAGGTCAGGTAACTTAAGGGTAGGAGAGAGGAAGGACACCGCCATTTTTAGTTAACAGCACAGGGAAGTTTGTCCCACCCTCCCTCCCTAAATGTTGTGTTCGTCTGTGTTTGTAATTTTGGTATTTCGCTTTGTTGCTCGTTGTTTGTTTTTTCCGCAGGTACCGGAGGATGCTGTGGAACAGTTTTGCAATGTTGCAGCAGTTGTATGGCAGATTGGGGGTCCTTGGAGTTGGGGGTAAATTACTGTGGGGGGGGGTGGATTCATCGGGGGTATGGTCCCTCCCCAATTTATTATGGTTGGTAGTCTGGTCAATTTTGGCTCCTGCTGGGTGGTGTCCCGGGGAGTGGTTGCGGTTTAGGTCAGCCAACTGCAGGTATAACGGTGCCCCTGAGCTAGTAGGGTGACGGCTGGGAGTAAAATACGATGCAGGTGGGCTGTTTGGTGACAGACTTTTGTAGCTCCAAGGACTCCCCTTCCATTGTTATTATTATTATTTGTAAATTGTTGTTCATTATGTTTGTTTGTAAATAAAATGGCTGCTTTGGCCAAATTTATCCAACCCAAGTGTCTGAGTCTTATTAGAGGGATGGGGGTTGGGTAAAGGGTATGGCCATTAATGGGAAGGTGAGTAGGCGAAGTCACATGCCCCCGGTAGAAGTGTACGCACTCTACAGTCCCCTGATCATGTATACAGAGCAGCTGTAACATGAGAATAGATTTGAACTGAACATACAAAGCTTGGTGAGAAGCACTGAATTTAATTTTGTACTGTTAACTTAAAGAGCCTCTGTAACCAGATTATAAGTTTATAGTTAACAACAGTGGTTTTTATTTTGAAAAACGATCATATTTGAGCAAGTTATGATCAATTTTAGATTTATGCTAATTAGTTTCTTAATACAGAGGAGTGTATGACGCTGACCAATCAGTGACATACACTTCTCATTGTTCCAAAGAAGCTGGGCTGGAACAATGAGAATTGTATGACGCCGATTGGTCACTGATTGGTCAGCGTCAGTTGGTAAAAAGTAAAAACACGCCCAGTTGTCTATTAAGAAACTAATTTGTATAAATCTAAAATTGATCATAACTTGCTAAAAAATGATCGTTTTTCAAAATAAAAACCACTCTTGTTATCTACATTACAGCGCCAATTATATTATGTAGGAGATAGGGCACTTATAATCTGGTGACACAGCCTCTTTAACATTAATGGGGTTTTTCCATCTTGGAAATTTATGGCATATCCACAGGATATGCCATAAAAGCCTGATCGATGCGGGCCCCACCTCTGGGACCCGCACCTATCTCTAGAACGGGGCCCCCTAAACCCTGTTCTAGCTTACTTTGCTCCGCTGCCTCCCGGCCACTACCTGGTTAGGTGGTCGGGAGTTACAGATACAGTCGTGTGCTTGCTGAGCTACGCTGTATCCGTATTTCCCATAGAAGTAAATGGGAGTTACTGAAACAGCGTAGCAGGGCGAGCTACGCTGTTTCCTGAAATAGGTAGCTACGGAAACAGCGTAGCTCACTGTGCTACGCTGTAATCGTAACTCCCATTTACTTCTATGGGAGTTACGGAAACAGCATAGTTCAGTGAGCACACAACTGTTTCCGTAACTCCCGACCACCTAACCAGGAAGTGGCCGAGAGGCAGCGAGAGCCGAGTAAACTAGAACAGGGTATAGAGGCCCCCGTTCTAGAGATAGGTGTGGGTCCCAGTGGGACCCGCATCTATTGGACTTTTGTGGCATATCCTGTGGATATGCCATAATTGTCCAAGATGGGAAAACAAAGCTGACATGTTTCACTTTATGTGGTAATCAGTGCCGCATCTGCCATGAGGCCAGGTGAGCCGACGGCCTCAGGCGGCACCACCTACCCAAACGGGGGGGCGGCATTTTCAGCCCGGGACGGAGTGGACCGGGGAGAGACGTGCCGAACGTCTGTAATACTCCTCCTCCTCTCTGACGCTGCACACTGCACACGCAGGCAGAGAGGAGCAAGTCTGCAGGAGGAGCGACGAGCAGCAGAGGTAAGTTCCTGCCTTGCTGGGACCGGGACCCGTGACGTGAGTATACAGCAAGGGGGGGGGGGTCTGGGCATTTTACCGACAGCAGAGGGCTCTATGGGGCTGGAATAATCCACCCCATATAGCCCTCACATCACTATAATGCAACGATTAGTGTGGGAGGTGGAGGGTCTGAGCGTCTGACTTACTGCAGAGAGCTCTATAGGGGGGATTCTGCCCCCCGCCCTTTAGAGCAGTCAGTCAGATGCTCAGACCCCCCTAACCTTTCAGTATAGTAACTAGTCAGGGCTCTATGGTGGGGGGATAATTCCCCCCTATAGAGTCCTCTGCTGTCAGTAAAACGCCCCCCCCCCTGCAGTATACTCCTGCACCCCTTGAGAAAGCTACGGGCGAAACGCGCGTCGGGGCGCTATCCTATACCGCTGGGTCACACTCCACCTCCCATACATGGGTAAGTGCACACTCTAGATTTACTTACCTTTTTTGCCATTTTTTAGGCAATAAGTACCTACTTTTTCAGTCATTATAGACCATTTCAGAGTTAGGCACTTTGCCTGTTTTTCATATAAATCATACTATGTCAATGCACCCCATGTTGGAGTTACATTGAGTCATAGTAACTATGCATACTATCTGTGTTTTCTAATATATACAGTGACCCAATGTACATTTTTGTGATCCATTTAAGGACTATTTTTGGATTCTCTGTCTATGTTATTTTATGTATTTTATTCTTGTTTCTTAATAAAGATATTTAGTTGTTTCATACATTGATATATATGGACTCTGTTTCTCCGGTTTATCATATATTGTTAGAGTCCTTATCTCTAATTTTTCATATGGGTGGTTGAGTGTTTTCCCACCTCTATATGCACTTGTCCTGTGAGACTCTTGTTTAATCAATACTCCTGGCTTTGTAGCTTTCCTGTGCTTAATTAGCGTGGGAAAGCTACAAATAGGGCTGTGACTGGTGAGTCTCACAGTCACTCACAGTGCACACTGCATGCGGCAGCTGCGGCAGCCAGTCTGAATGTGAGTCTCTGACCAGTCACCACCCACACGCAGCAGAGACAGGAAAGACGAATAGTAAACCCTCAACTACTACAGTTTCACAGGGAATGTCTATGACAGCTTCTATAGTGTAGTGGTTAGCTTGCCCGCCTTACACATGGGGAAAGTTGCTGGTTCAAATCCCAGCTGGGATTTATTTATTTTTTTTAATATTAATATCTTGTGTTGGGCTTTGTTCACACTAGCATTAATATCCGTTTACCTCTCTTCCGTCAGTGGAAGAGAGGATCGATACGTTAAACGGAAAGCAACGGTTCCATTAGAATTACCATTGCTTTCAATGGTAATACTTTTGTATTAGTTGCTTTCCGTTTGTCTCCGTTCGCTAGGTTTCCGTTCTTTTGAACGGAAATAAAAGTTCTGCAGACTGCACTTTTGCTTCCTTTAAAAAAAAAAGGAAACTTAGCGAACGGAGACAAACGGAAAGCAACTGATACAAAAGAATTACCATTGAAACAGGCCCTAATCCTTCCCCATAAACCTGCCCCCGTTAATTAAAATAAATATATTATATAATGTATATAGCGCTGTATCCTGTATCCGTCAGGTCAGCGGGTCCTGCAGGATCGAGCTGTTACCAATCACATCTAAGTTCATAACTTAGATGTGATCGGTAATAGGCGACCTAATGGATTCAGGTCTCAGCGCAATATACAGCTGCTCTGTATACAGGATACAAAGCAGCTGTATCTCAAAAAGTACAAATCATTTTCAATAAAAAGTAATTAAAACTTGCACCAATCGCAGTAATAGATATCTTTATATATCATAGTGACATGTCCAAAGTTTTCATCGGTGGGGGACCGAGCACTGAGGCCCCCACCGATCACTAAAATGAAGCAGCAGAAGTGCTCGGGTGAGCGCTGTGCCGCTTCATTTATGATCGACTTTCAGCCGAGTGAGCGGTGTACGGACTCCTAGACTTTCTATTGAGCCCGTACACTGCTCCAAGGAAAGCCAAACAGAATTGAAGCGGCACACCGTTCACCTGAGCACTTCTGTTGCTTCGTTTTAGCGACTAGTGGGGGGTCTCAGTGTTCGGACCCCACTGATCAAAACTTCTGACATGTCAAAAGTTTTTTAAAAAGTTGTTACACTTTAAAGAGAATCTTTCACCTGCCCACAGATTTGCATTTGAGTGCAGCATGTAATGGTCAGGGCTGCACAAACTCTGGGGCACTTTAAAAAAAATGTCCTACCCTCTTTCCTTACTTAGATATCGGTGCCGTAATGTTTGGCGCCGATATTTAAATAACCCCATGAACTGCCAATGGGGCGGTAATTGGCAAGGGGACGTGTAACATCGCTGTGACACTGTCCAATCAGCTACGGACAATGTCAACAGCAAGAGCTGGAGAGAGGAGAGCATGTGCGCGCGCACGCTCTCACTCTTCAGCTCTCACTCTTCAGCTCTCGGCAGGCAAGTACAAGACTGTGATCTCAGGTGAGAGATCAGTCTTGTCGTCCTTGTCTGCCGAGAGCTAAAGAGTGAGAGCGTTCGTGCGCGCACAGCTCCGATGCCATGAAAGAAGAAGAAGAATTCACACTCTTCTTCTGTTCCTTAGTGGTGGCGGAGCTGCGCGCTCGCGTGCACGCGCTCTCTGTCCAGCTCTTGCTCTGAAACTGTCTGTAGCTGATTGGACAGTGTCACAGCGAAATTTACACGCCCCCTTGTCAATTACCTCCCCATTGTCAGTTCAGGGGGTTATTTAAATATCGGGCACCAAATATTACAGCACCGATATCTAAATAACGAAGGAGGCTAGGAAAAAATGTAAAGTGTCCCAGAGTTTGTGCGGCTCTCCCCATTGCATGCTGCACTCAGCTGTACATGTATGGGGAGATGAAAGGTTCTCTTTAAAAGAAAGGTGTTATAATTTTTTTTTTTTTATTTGATATGTTTTATTTTATGGGCCTAATTTTTCTAATTATTTTAATATGTTCCCGAAGGTAGCTATTTATTCATATGTTCGTATGTCTGTGGGGACAGCCAACTTTATTTTTATTTTTCATACTGCAAATTTTTGTCTTGTAGGTTCCGCTGGACCATTTGGACTACGTCGTAGATTCGTTGGACTACTTCGCTGATGTAAGCTTTTTTTCTTTTTTTTTTTAATAAAATGGTTAAAGTGGATTGTGTGGAAGAGTTGTCATTTCAATAAAATAAATTACTTTATGTCTCTGTTTTTTAATACTTCATTACTGCCTTAGTAATGGCTGCTGTCTGATCGAGAGCGTCCATTACTAAGAAGGGGCTTAGTGTTAGCCAGTATTAAGGCTATCACTAACCCCTATTATTACCCCGGTACCCACCGCCACCAGGAGTACCGGGAAGAGCTGGGTACGATCCAGCACCCGACCGTCTGAAGAGAAGGGCACTTGGGTGGCCGCAGGCTGGTACTATCAGGCTAGGAAGGGACAAAAAACATGGCCCTTCCCACCCTGGTGATGCTAGGCTGCTGCTGCGTCTGCTTTATTGTATCTGGCTGGCTATGAAAAATGGAGGGGATCTCATGTAATTTTTTTTTCAATTTATTTTTAAAAAATGACGAGGGGTTTCCCCAATTTTTCATAACCAGCCAGATACAATAAAGCAGCTGCAGCCTAGCATCCCCAGGGTGGGAAGGGCCACTTTTTTGGCCCTTCCCAGCCTGATAATACCAGCCTGCGGCCTAACAGTCGTTTCAGATGGCCAGGTACTGAATCGTACTCGACTCTTCCCGGTATCCCTGGTGGCAGTGGGAACCGGGGTAATAATAGGGGTTAGTGGCTAATGCTAAGCCCCAGCCTTAGTAATTGAACGCTGTCAATCAGACAGCTGCCATTACTAAGGCCATAATAAAGTATTTAAAAAAAACAGACATAAGATTTTTTTTTAATTGAAATCAAAACTCCCCCATGCAACTCTCTTTCACAATTATTATTATTTTTTTAAAGTAGATCATTGAAGTAGTCCAATGAATCTACGATGTAGTCCAAACGGTCCAGCGGAAGCTACCAAAAAAAAGTTAGCAGTATAAAATGTAAAAAAAAAAATAATTTGCCACAATAGAAACCCCTGTTCCGCCGTTTGCTCTTGTAGGCCGCAGCCTGGTATAGGCCTGAGGCCTACAAGAGATCGGGAGCACGCTGATGACGTCAACTGCCCGGCACGATGACGTCACTGCATCATGCCGACCACGCCGGGCCACTGAACTCGGTTAAAAATCATAAGTCAATTAGGTAATAAAAAGGGGGCATAGAAGATGCATTAAACCATTTTCAGTGTTAATGCTGCGTTGCTGATCTATGATACTAAAGTAATACAGTAAAAAGAGTTCTTTAAATCTTCTCTATACATTAAACAGCACTTTACAAATAAACAACAAATGTTTTCCTATTTAATTTTTTTATATATATTGCGTGTTTGATGTGTAAAGGTAGTAATGAGAAAACTCCGATAGATTGGGGGGGGGCGCCTTTTTATAGTTCGCCTCAGGCAGCAGAGGGGCTAGGTTCACCCCTGGTGGTAATAACTTCGGAATAATTTTACCTATCCAACTGATTCTGAGAATGTTTTCCTGTGACACATTGGATTTTATGTTACTACCAAAATGTGCTCGATACGTTTAATATTTAATTGTGAAAAACACCAAAATTTAGCGAAAAACTGCAAACATTTGCATTTTCTAAATTTAAATGTATCTGCTTGTAAGACAGATAGTAATACCACACAAAATAAATACTAATTAACATTTCCTACATGTGTACTTTAGGTTGGCATCGTTTTTTGTACATCCTTTTATTTTTCTAGGACGTAACAAGGCTTAGAACTTTAACAGAAGTTTCTCACATTTTCAAGAAAATTTCAAAAGGCTATTTTTACAGGGACGATTTCAGTTGTGAAGTGGTTTTGAGGAGCCCATACAATGCAAACCCCGATAAAACCCCCCATTTAAAAAATGAACCCCTCAAAGTATTCAAAACAGCATTTAGAAAGTTTATTAACCCTTTAGGCGTTTCACAAGAATTACAGCAAAGTAGGGATGAAAATTTTTTTCTGTAACACAATATTTATTGCCCGGATTCTGTAGTTTTTAGAAATATCCCACATGTGGCCCTAGTGTGCTAATTCACTGAAACACAGACATCCAAAGCAAAGGAGCACCTAGAGGATTTTGGGGCCTCCTTTTTATTAGAATATATTTTAGGCACAATATCAGGTTTGAAGAGGTCTTGTGATGCCAAAACAGTGGAAACACCCCCAAAAAGACACTATTTGGCAAACTACACCCCTCATGGAATTTATCAAGGCGTATAGTGAGCATTTTGACCCCACATATTTTTTTGCTGAATTTAGTGGAATGAAGCCGTGAAAATGAAAATCACATTTTTTTCCAATTATACAAAGACATTTTCTATTTTTACAAGGCATTTCACCGCAACATTTGAAAAGCAATTTCTCCCGATTTTGGCAATCCCCCGTATGTGGTAATAAACTGCTGTTTGGACACACGGCAGTGGTCAAAAGGAAAAGATCACCATTTGAGGCTCAAATTTAGCTGGAATAGTTTTCGGGTGCCATGTCACATTTGCAAAGTGCCTGCGGGACCAAAACAGTAGGAACTCCCCAAAAGTGACCCCATTTGGGAAACTACATCCATTAAGGACTCTGTCTAGGGGTATAGTAAGCATTTAGACCCCACTGGTCTTTTGCAGAATTTATTGAAATTAGGCCGTAAAAATTAATATCAACATTTTTCCACTAAAAAAGTTGAATTTTTTCATTGTTACAAGGGATAAAGAAGAAAAAGCACCCCAAGATATGTAAAACAATTTCTCCAGAGTGCCGAAATCCCACACATGTGGTCATAAACTGCTCTTTGGGCACACGGCAGGGCTAAGAAAGGCAGGATCACCATTTGGCTATTTGGCATGCAGATTGGTTTTTGGGTGCCATGTCGCATTTGCAAAACCCTAAGGTACCAGGGTAAATTTGAAGCCCCCAAGAAGTGACCCCATTTTGGAACCTACACCCCTCAAGGCAGTTAACATTTGTCTGGACATATGACAGAGCTCAGAAGTGAAGAGCACCATGCGCATTTGAGGTCCATTTTGGTGATTTTCACAGCATTGGTCCACAATTGCAGGGCTCTGAGGTCAAGTAGTAAAACAATCCCTCAAGTAGTGACCCCTATTTTGGAAACGACACCCCTTAAGTCATTTTAAGGGGTGTAATGAGCATTTTGTCCCCACAGGTGTTTTTCCATTAGTAATTAATGTGCAGCGGATGGTGCAAAGTGAAAATTGCAATTTTCCGCTGATATGCCATTTTAGTGCGCAATATGTTGTGCTCAGTTTGGGCCACCGAAGACACACATCTCGTAAACTCCTAAGCTGGTTCCCCCGGGTATGGCAATGCCATATATGTGGACGTAAACTGCTGTTTGGGCACGCTGTAGGGCTCAGAAGGGAGGGAGCGCCATTTGGCTTTTGGAGCGCAAATTTTGCTTAGTGGTAGTTTTGTTTGGGGTTTTGCTGGTATTTCAGTTTTTTAATGTGGGGGCATATGTAATCTGTGCGGTGTACATCAGGGTATATGTAATCTGTGCGGAGAACATCAGGGCATAATAAGAGGGTATAATAATGCAGTAAATAAATAATATTTCAGAAATATGTGACCAGTATCGCACTGATTAGTGGTGCCCGATCTTATCCGCCTTTGGACAATCTGCACATTCTGTGTCATCATATTCTGAGAGCCAGAACTTCTTTATTTTTCAGTCAAAAAAGCTGTGTAAGGGCTTGTTTTTTGTGGGAATGGTTTTAGTTTGTATTGGTACTATTTTTGGGGTACATGTGACTTTATGATCACTTTTATTCCATGTTTTGGGAGGGGTGGTGATATAAAAAATAGTGATTCTGGCATGGTTTTTTTTGTTTTTTTTGCGGTGTTCACCGTGCCGGAAAAATAATATTATAGTTTTATAATTTGGGTCATTACGGAGGCGGCGATACCAAATATGTGTACTTTTTAACGTTTTAATTTTTATTCTATAATAAAAGTCTTATTATTGGAAAATAGGCAGTGTTTGTTTTTATTAACTTGAAACTTTTATTTTTACACTTTTATTCAACTTTTTGAAACTTTTTTTTTGTCCCACTAGGGGACTTAAGGTCCTACACCTCTGAGCTTTACTCTAATGCATTGCACTACCCACAGCAAGCCTATTAGGTCCCATCTGTGGGCGGGGCCTAATAGGCTATCGTACGTGGCAGACCATGAGGCCATTATTGGGTCGATGCCGCAATCGAGGCATCTGAGGGGTTGATGGCAGGGATCAGAGCTAGCTCTGTTCCCTGCCATTACAGCATAGTGTCAGCTGTAACATACAGCTGACACCAGCGGCTGATGTCGCAGGCCCAGCTTCTGAGCCTGCGCCATCTTGTTACTGCGGCCGGATGCCTTTTAGGCCCTGCCTCTTGGCCCACCTAGCAGGCATCTGTTCTAGGCAGACAGGAAGCCATTGTTAGGCTTCCGGTCTGCCGGAGAAGTCATTGGAACACCACAATTTAATTGCAGAGTTCCGATCTGCTTGTAAACACCATAGATGCAGCACTCGGTTTTGAGGGCTGAGTCTAAGGGGTTAATCGGCCGGATCTGAGGCTAGCTCTGGTCCTGGCCTTGAAACAGTGATAGCAAGTCCGCTGTGATATCTGCCACGTCTGAATTACCTGTCAAATATGCAAATGTTGGTGCAGATTTGTTGTGTAATTGCCCCAAATCTGCACCAACATTTGCAGCGGAAAAATTCAGCCACGTCTGAACATGGCCTGATAGTCCATTAGTTTGCGTTAACACGACAACTCCTGTGACGGACCATTACATCACATAGCGTTAAGGTGTTAAGTTTTTTCCTCAGATATTGGTAAACACATTAAATACTGAAGAACTGCATAAACATGCAACATAAGGGTATGTGCACACACACTAATTACGTCCGTAATTGACGGACGTATTTCGGCCGCAAGTACCGGACCGAACTCAGTGCAGGGAGCCGGGCTCCTAGTATCATAGTTATGTACGATGCTAGGAGTCCCTGCCTCTCTGCAGGACAACTGTCCCGTACTGTAATCATGTTTTCAGTACAGGACAGTAGTTCCATGGAGAGGCAGGGACTCCTAGCGTCGTACATAACTATGATGCTAGGAGCCCGGCTCCCTGCACTGAGTTCGGTCCGGTACTTGCGGCCGAAATACGTCTGTCAATTACGGACGTAATTAGTGTGTGTGCACATACCCTAATAGTTTCATGCCACTGTATTTTTATGGAGATATTTTAAAAAAGATCCATGGATTTACTTGTAGCAGGGTAGGATAAATGGGGTAAAAGTAGGCTAGTGGTGTTAACCACTTTTCATATATTTCCTTCACCGTCTCGCCCATTTCCTCTGCTTGTCTGTGCTTAGTTGCTCTTGTCTTCTCTTTCTCTCTTCTTCCATACATTTGGACCTTGCTTTGATCGACAACAGTCATGAACAGTTTGCATGACTACAAAACTCAGTAATTAAAAAAACTTTGGTTGTCCAAAAGACAAAAATATAGAAAGCATATGTAAAACTTAACAAAAATATCACTTAAATATTACTTAAATATAGGTATTATGAGAGTTGAAATGTCTAAGACATAGGGACTTCTTCAAAACTTCTTCACAATTTGATAAAATATAATACAGATAAAATACAAAGCAAAAATACCATTAGCCAAGCAGCTAAGTTCGACCTTTAATACTTTACAATGTAATGGTATTAACCAGCCAGAGTTAAGAGAACCTTAATCTTTTCTTATACAAGAGAAAGAATGTTGTAATTTTCTGCTATTATAATAGTCTCTAATCCATAGCAGTGGCAGAGGATGTTAAACTGTATGGTGCTTTCAATTGCAAAATAGGTTTTACTCTTAAAAATTTTTTTCTAAATTTATGTATTGAGGATAAGGGTGAAAAAGATCCTGTGTTTAAAAAGAAAACACCGCTCTCTTGATAATGGAATTTTTTGTTTTAATTTTCTGCCATTAAACCTGCATTTTGAGTTTTAGTCTACAATTGTGAAAGCTATCATTCTCTTATAGGGATCATAGGTGTATGCAGTCATTTTTTCAGAATGAACCCTATGATGGCCAAAGACCATGTTGTAATCCGTGTACTGAGTGTACAATGTAATCTATCATATATACAACTTTGCGTGTGGCAAAAAAAACAAAAAACTATTTCCCGACTATCACTAAAGATTGATTTTAAACTTTTATTATGCTATTATAGCGAATCAGACGAACCACATATATGTTTAAAAAAAACGTGCATGCTGCTGCAAAGTAACACCGTGGGACAATGCCCACGTATTGTATGGTGCACAGTCTTAGAGATGGCTGCCGGCTGCAGAACGCCAAGCCCAATCAGAGGTGTATTGAAAAACTAGCAGCGAAGAACGCAGTTAAAAGTATATTTAAAGCCCCCCCAGCAAGTGGCGTCTTCAGGGGTATTGGGGCTATAGACAGCACGCCGCCAATTTCCGGGAATGAAATAGAGTCCGGAAGGATGCAGCAAGTGGAGAATCTGCCAATCAGATTCCGCCAGCAAGATCGAGCCTCCCATTACTTTGACAGGCATTTAGACCATCCTATCAGAGTATCGTAACAATGGCCAATAGAATCACTGGAAAACTGGCCAGTTCAATTAGAGTAGGGAGGTCGAACCTCTCAGAGTATAATGGACATCCGTATTGACCAATGAGAATGCTATGTCAGTGGCCTATGGTGCGGTCTTACTGGCGTATGCGCATATGAGGAATATCGCCGAGAGTATCTGGAGTCTTAGCTCAGGCATATGGGAAAGTATTACCCATGCACAGAGATTATTATTCCGCTACGGGGGAGCTAACATGTGACAGTACAAGTGACTATTGGAGCGGCATTAACAAGAATTAGGAAGTTCCAAAGACTTTCCTCTACTGAATATATCATGCAAATTACCATGTTGGATAGCATCCATCAAAGGCACATGACCATAAATGATGGGTATATATGTCCGGAAAACAGAAATATACGTAGCTGTCAATTAGTCGTAAATAAAAACTACAAAATGGTTCAATGAATGAAAAGATTATATACAGTATATATTATTATATTTTAAAGAGGCTAAGTCTCTCATGTATAGAGAGACCCCTCTGAATCAGAACAAATTACTGAGGAAGAATGTGTCCATAATATTAGAATATATATTTTTATTACAAAACCCCAAAATAGTTTTAAGATTGTATACCATTAGTTAATCATCATAGAAAGGCTGCAAAAGTGAAGCATTCATTAAGTCCCATGGGACTCAGGCTGCCTAGCCGGTGAATCCACCTAGCTTCCTCTTGCAAAAGTTTACGGTCATGGTTCCCCGCTCGTGGACCCAATTTGATCTGGGTAATACCCCAGAATGTTAATAGTCGAGTGTTTCCGCCATGGACAGATCGAGCATGTCTTGATACAGGAGTATCTTCTTTATTATTTATGGCAGAAAAATGTCTAGAGATACTTCTTAGTTCTTGAATTGTTTTGCCCACATATAGCTTGGGCATATAGCATTTGACCACATAGACAACTCCACTGCTTTGGCAGTTTATGAAATGTTTAATCTGATAGATTTTGTTATCTAGAGGGTTACAGAAACTTTTCGTAGCAGGCATGGATGGACAAAAGGAGCATCTACCACAAGGGTGGGATCCAATGACTGACGATTTTTGCCAGCATTTAGGTACTGATGAGGACTGGGAATAATGACTATGTACAAGGTAATCGCGTAAATGTTTACCTCTTCGATAGGTAATACTAGGAGTGATGGATATTTGGTCACGGAGAATAGAGTCCGCATGAAGGATAGGTCAGTATTTTTGTAGTATTTTTGTTATTTGATGGGAGCAAGCATCAAAGGTGCCAATGCATCTGACAATTGAAGGTGATTGTCTCCGTTTGCTTGGTTTCCGTTTTTTTGAGTGCAGTCTGCAGAACTTTTGATTCCGTTCAAAAAAAAAATGCTGACATTTCCCAAAAAAAATCAGTGACCAATATAGCCCCCCTTCATTTTAAGAACAGTCATAAGCCTTCCAACCATGGAGTCTGTCAGTTTCTTAATCTGTTCACGATGAACTTCTTTTGCAGCAGCAACCACAGACTCCCAGACACTGTTCATAGAGGTGTACTGTTTCCTTCACCGTAAATCCACTATTTAAGAAGGACCTACAAGTTCTCAATAGGGTTTAGGTCAGGTGAGGAAGGGGGCCATGTCATTATCCTTTCATCTTTACTGGCTAGCCATGCAGTGGAATACTTCGATTCATGCGATGGAGCATTGTCCTGCATCAAAAATCACGGGTTTCTTGAAAGATCCTGAATTTTTCTGGTACCACTGCTTGATGAAAGTGTCTTCTAAAATCTGGTAGTAGGTTTGGGAGTTGATTTTTAGTCCATCTTCAATACGAAAAGGTCCAAGTAGCTCTTCTTTAATAATACCAGCCCAAAGCAGTACCCCACTTCCACCTTGCTGGAGTCTGAGTCGAAGTGGAGCTCTGTGACCGTTACTAATCCAGGCATGAACCCATCCATCTGGTCCGTCAAGAGTCACTCTCATCTCATCAGTCCATAAATCCTTTGAAAAATCTGCCTTCAGATATTTTTTGGCCCCGTCTTGACGTTTTAACTTATGTGTCTGGTTCAGTGGTGGCCGGGTTTCAGGCTTCTTTACCTTGGCCATGTCTCTGAGCACTGAACACCTTGTACTTCTGGGCACTCCAGGAGGTGCAGTTCTGGTATATGACAGATAATAGGTCCCTGGTCGCTTCATGTTTGATTCTTCTCAAATCTTTGGCAGTTAATTTGCATATTTTTTTCTCAACACATTTCTTGCGACCCTGTTGAATATTTGCAACAAAATGTTTGATGGTTCTGTGATCACGCCCGAATATCTTAGCAATTTCATGAGTGCTGCATCCCTCTGAAAAACTTTGAACAATTTTTGACTTTTCAGGGTCAGTTAAATTATTTTTTGGACCCATTTTGCCAGAGGAAAACAAGCTGCCTAATAATTTTGCACACCTTGATGTAACGTCCACGGTCACAGAAGTGACCACTAGGGTGCGCGCTCGAGCTAATTTCCGGCCTCAAGGGGCCAGCGCACACACGTGTTTAAGATTTGACTGATTGCTCCAAGATCACCCTGGACTATAAGAAGGGCACTGTCCCTTCACTCATTGCCTGAGCGTTGTTGTGTTTACCCGCGTTAGTCTTTGCAAATGGTTCCTTAGCGTTTACAGTACCCAGTGTTCCCATACCTGCTACCTATATCCTGTGCTGCCATAGAGAGTTGGAGTCGTGTTGTGCCATATACTACACCTTCTGTGTTACACTGTGCCTGGCGTCTGCCTGCTGTCAAGGTCCCATCCGAGCCTGCCATCGTTGGTACCCTTATTAAAACTATAGACATTGACTTGGTATCCTGTTGGCCAGCTGCTATCCCGTTACGGTAGTATGGCCCAGTGGATCCACATAGCCACAGATGGCGGCAGTACGCTCAGGCCATGAACCCCGCTGGTCATTCCAAGACCATGACGACGTCATAAGCCATGCAGTCAGATACACTAGACCTCCAGTCACGACAAGACCAAATCCTCCCGGCAGTAAACATCATTGCACATCGGCTGGATACACAAGCTGCAGCCTTCCCGGCACCTGTTCCTGTTACCTCCGCTGTTCCTCCTACTACTCCTCCTGGCAGTGCAAACTCCCGAGTATCTCTGCCACTACCTCATTGCTATGATAGAGATGCGAGGAACTGCAGAAGGTTTCTAAACCAATGCCAGATTCACTTCACATTCTATGCAGTGGACTTCTCTTGTGATGACTCAAAGATCGCTTTTATAATCTCCCTCCTCACTGGAAAAGCCCTGGCGTGGTCGAACCCCATTTGGGAACATCAGAGACCTGAGACCCGTGAGTTACAGTGGTTCATACAGACTTTACGTACTATATTTGAGGAACCCGGGAGAGTTTCATCTGCTTCAGCATCCCTGCTGACCCTTCACCAGGAGAACACCTCCGTGGGCAAGTACGCCATTCAGTTCCGCAACCTGGCTGCCGAACTAACCTGGAACAATTAGGCCTTGGTGGCTACATTCTGGCACAGATTGTCCCCTGAAATTAAGGACGAGATTGCCGCCTGAGATCTGCCATCTACTCTGGATGACCTCATTCTTCTGGCTGCCTGGATTGACATGAGAATCCGAGAACAGTCCCAAGAGGTTCGTCGGGAGGGAGGACTCTATAGGTTTCAGCAACCCCTGCTGCCCTCATCAGCTGTTCTACCAGGGGAGTCTATGAAGATGGACCATCTCAAGTTGTCTATCCAGGAGAGACAATGCAGACGCACTTCGGGACTCTGTCTGTATTGCCGCCTCGGAGGGTATTTTGTGTGTCTGTGCCCCCAAAAGCCTAGGGTTGGTTGGAGAGACAACTCTGGGTGAAGGACTTTCTTCCAAATTGTCTATCCCCGTGACCATAGTGTCCAGTGAAAACATGCACTGAGTCTCTGCCTATCTGGACTCTGGATCGGCAGCTAACTTCATTCAGAGGGACCTGGTGGATCTTCTCCAGTTTCCCACAACCCCCCTTTAGAGGCCGTTGATCATTGCCTCAGTGAATGAACTGCCTCTGCCTGACCCAATTGTAACTGTGACCAATCCGCTGAGGCTCCAATTGGGATCCCTTCATTCAGAGCTAGCCTCGTTTCTTGTCCTGCCATCAACCCTGTGCTGCTGGGCCTGCCTTAGCTTTGACTACATGCCCCAGTTCTGTACTGGAATTCTGAAGAGGTTCTCCAGTGGGGTCCCAAGTGCCTCAACCGCTGCCTGGGGCAGATCCATCTGGCCCAGCCTCCCCTGCCTCAGTCATTGGCAGGATTGCCTTCTCACTATTCACAGTATGCGAATGTTTGCAGCAAGAGGGAGGCGAAGACGCTGCCCCCAGACCGGGTGTATGACTGCCCTATTGAACTGGTTCCTGACGCGTTCCTTCCCTGGGGAAGGGCATACCCTCTCTCCTTGCCAGAGACTCAGTTTATGTCCGCCTATATTAACCCCTTCCTGCAAATCGGCGTTACTGTACATCCTTTTAAGAGAACCCCTTCAATTGTCAGAGAATCTGGCTATGATCTGAGACTCCTTTAGAAAAGTGATCAATAGTTAACAAGGAGGAGAAAATCGTGAGAGATCTGAATACTTAATCAATATGAGATAATGTGTTAAACTGGGGGGTATGGCACGTAAATTCTCTTATTTCCTGATGACTTACCCTCCATAAGTCTATCAATCCTATCTCACCCATCAGTGAAGCTGGCTGCGAAGTACAGGCAGGTGTCCTGGGCCCCTCTGATGTATGAAATCTATCCATAGAAGGATCCATAATTAGGTTTAAATCCCCCATTCGGGTAACTCTGGCTACCTGGTGAATAGAGGCAAACAAAATGGCCTCCATAAGTATGTCAATAGAGGCATGAGGTGCATTATACCCTCCCAAGAAAATAAACAGTGTAGAATTTACATTAGCATGGACAAAAACAAATCTCCCCTCCACACTAACTCTAGTGTGGAGGGCCTCCCACCTAATGCTACTATGAACCAACAGTGACACCATCCTAGAGGAGGAAGACCTTAAGGAATGCCATCCCCATTGAATCCAAGGTTTACTCAAAAATCGCACAGCAGTCAAATGTGTTTCCTGGACACATATAATATGTGGCATGTGTCTATGAAGCACAGAAAAAATCATATTCCTCTTCCCAGGCAATCCCATCCCTGTTACATTCCATGTTAGTGTCTTAAGAGATGCCATAGTAAATGACTGATGGTTTTGTAGTAAAAATTGTGAAAAAGCCTGATGGCAACTGATACATTTTTGCATCAGTTTTTGCATCAGTTATAATCACTTAAGAGTCAAAAAAAACTCATGCTTCGGCTGCCTCCTATCCTCAGGATTCATCATCAGCGGGTGTCAGCTGTACTATACAGATGACATCCCGCTGCAACGGCGGCGATCGCAGTTACCGCTGATCACTGCCATTTAACCCCTTCAGTGCAGTGGTCAATGGCGTCCGCCGCATTTAAGTGGTTGACATAGGGAGGGGGCTCCTTCTGTACCCCCTGCCCCCCAAGAGCAATTGCGGGTGCTGATGGTTGCTATGGCCACCAGGAAAACTAACAACGGCTTCCTGGTCGGTCAGGTACAGAAGCCTATTAGGTCCTGCCCAAGGTAGGAACTAATAGGCTAACTGTCAGTTGGAAAATTACAGTTACAATACGTAATACATAAGTAGTGCAGTGTATTATACTGGGGATCAGAAGATCAGATCTTCAAGTCCCTAAGTAAGTTTTAAAAAAAAAATGTGAAAAAAAAAAAGAAATAAAAAAAAAAATGTTTAAGAAAACTAAATAAATACAATTTTAAGTAAGAAAAACAAGAATCGCCGTTTTTTTAAACAAGTTCTTTATAATTAGGAAAAAATGGAAAAAAAACTATACATAATACATATCGCCAAATTCAGAACGGCCTGAACTATAAAAATATAATGTTATTTTTACCGCACGGTGAACACCAAAAAAATTACTTTCGGAATATAAGACGCAGTTTTAGCAAGAATAAATCTAGCTAAAAAGTCCCTGCGTCTTATAATCGGCAGTCAAGGGACCCAGCTGTGCCGAGCCCCCTGACCGCTTCCTTTCTTAACCCCTTCCCAACCCATGATGTTGCGGCACATCATGGAGCAGGGGCGTGATGTTTGGAGCGGGCTCACTTGCTGAGCACACTCCATATACTGCAGGTGTCAGCTGTGTTTTACAGCTGATGCGCTGCTCTTATGGCCAGAAACAACTATAATAGATTTTAGATAGATCTATCTCTAGAACGGGACACCCTAAACCCCGTTCTATCTTACTCGGCTCCGCTGTCTCCCGGCCACTTCCTGGTTAGGTGGTCGGGAGTTACGGAAACAGCCGTGTGCTCATTGAGCTACGCTGTTTCTGTAACTCCCATAGAAGTGAATGGGAGTTACAGAAACTGCGTAGCAACGCGAGCTACGCTGCTTCTGGAACTCGGTAGCTATGAAAACAGTGTACACGGTCGAGTTACGGTAAAAGCGTAACTCGCTGAGTTATGCTGTTTCCGTAACTCCCATAGTACTGAATAGTAGTTACGGAAACAGCGTAGCATGCTACGCTACGTCTGTAACTGCCATTCACTACTATGTGCATTATGGAAACAGCGTAGCTCAGTGACTTACGCTGTTTCCGGAACTCATACATGTATTGCAGTGTATTGTTCCAGCGATCTGACGATCGCTGGTTCAAGTCCCCTAGGCGAACTAATAAGATGTGTAATAAAAAAGTTGCATACATTTTCAGGAGTGTAAAAAAATATTAAAAGTTAAAAAAAAACTTCCCATTTTCCCCCAAGCACAATATATATATATATATATATATATATATATATATATATATATATATATATATATATTATAAAAAAAAAATTGGTATCTCTGCATCTGTAAAAGTCTGATCTATTACAATATAGCATAAACGGCATATTAAAAAAAACCTGTGAAGCCCCAGAATGACCACATGTTGGGTATTGCCGTACTAGGGAGTAATTGCTTTACAAATATTGGATGGCTTTTTCTCCTTTATCCCTTGTGAAAATGAACAAATTCAACGTTTTAGTTGAAAAAATGTTGATATTAATTTTTACAGCGTAATTCCAATAAATTCTGCAAAAAAACTCTGGGGTCTAATTGCTCACTATACCCTTAAAGTGTGTAGTTTCCCAAATGGGGTCAATTTTGGTGGGCTCCCACTGTTTTGGCCCCACAGGGGCTTTTGAAATGTGACATGGTACCCGAAAACAATTTCAGCTAAATTTGAGCTTGTGGGGTGCTGTGTATAGAAATACTTACTGATCCCCGCATCTTGTTGTTTTTCGGGTCAAGCACGCTCACGTGATCTTCACTCTGACCTGGTCTGGAATCACTGCTGTTCAGAAAACCGTAAGTAAGGCTCTCAATGCATTCCTATGGAGCCTCGTTCTGGCTCCCATAGGAATGCATTGAGAGCCTGAGGTTTGGTTTATTCAAAAGTACAGTGACTCCAGACAAGTCAGAGGGAAGCGTGAGCGGCCTGGACCCGAAAAAGATGAGATGCAGGGACCGGTAAGTATTTTTGCACAAAGCACCCCACTGAAACACCAATGTACAAATGGAGGGACAATAAAAAAAGTGGAGTGCTCTTTTAAGGCCAAAACAGGCTGTGTCCTGAAGGGGTTAATAGTCAAAATGGTCACCATAACAGACATTCAGAAATAAGTTTTAGCTTGTCTCATAAAATCAAATATAAAATCAGATTTGTCTGTTGAAATTTTAAATAAGGAAGTGTCAAACATTTCCTTTAACAACTACATATTTTGAATGATTAAATTACCTTATATTTGACCTAAAGTTTTTGAAAAAGTAAAAAGGATTTAATTAACTTGCCGGCAATATGATTTAAGTAATATTTGCTGAAGGCTAAGGATTTCTAAATTACATTATCCTATTAATGTGAAATTAAAAAGAGGACCGTATGTAATTCACAGTAATGTATTATAAATTCATGGATTGGTCATGGCAAGAGTGGTTAATTTCACAACTCAAGGACTAATAATGTGTTTTGTCACAAAATAGAGCAGTGGTAGCGAATAATGTTAAATGTATTTTACCTCATTTGTTTCCCTGACGTTTCAAGCTTCAGCATTACAATACTATATATTTTTTTTTTTTGCTATTTATTAACCAATTCAGTACCAGGCTATTTTGAGCCTTCAGGACCAGACACCGTTTAGCCATTTTTAGCACGCGTTAGTTAAATGGCTATAACTTTTTTTATTTGTTGGGCTAATGATGTGATTTTTGCAATGTTTTTTCCGTAGACAATGCAGGTTTCTTTTTTTTTTTTTTTTTTTTTTTCAACATTGAATTTTTTATTGATTTTAAACATAGAAAACATGGAAAACATTGTTGTACATAAGCATATAAATTATACCATCAAGAAGATGATCACAAAACAGAGTAATATCATCCTGTACAACTGAGGTAGGCAACCTGATAACATTATCTCGAAAGGGAAGGTGGGGAGGAAAGGGAGGGATAGGGAAACAGGGAAAGCTTTCTCAGCACATTCTCATATCCTTTATTGTGTTCCACCATTATTATTAACCCCCTTCTCCTCTTATTGCATTGTAATCCCCGTGTAAGTCCCCTTTTACCTTCGTCTGTCCTAACCTGGGAACATGTCAGTCCACCTTTGCCACTGAGCTTCAAATCTATTCATTCTGTTCTGACGGAGTGCGAATAATCTTTCATATATACAATGGGATGAGACTTCTTCTATAATTTCCCTCAAAGACGGTACCGAGACTGACTTCCATTTTCTGGCCACCAATAGTTTAACCGACAGACAGATATGGCAAACCAAGGCTCTATCTTCCGGTGAAATTATTCCCATATTTAGGGACAGAAGGGCTAGATCTGCACTTGGTGTCACTTGAACCTCCAACAATCTGGAGGCCAGATTGAACACTGAAACCCATACCGAAGCGATAATGGGACATTCCCAAAATATGTGATGTAGGTCCCCCAGCCCTCCACACCCCCTCCAGCACTCCGCGTTGGCCCCTGGATATATCTTGGAGATCTGCAGGGGAGTATAATACCAACGCAACACCAGTTTGTGATGGACTTCCAGGAGGTTTGAGTTCATGGTGGACCCTAACGTCCACTTAATGGCCCTAGCCCAGTCCTCCATGGTATAAATGGATCCCAGGTCCCTCTCCCATTGTAGCATGTGCTTATTTTTGGCCAACATCGTATCTCCCAATAGCACTTCGTAGAAGGACTTTGTTAAGCTAGATTCTATAACTGATGCCTCAAATAGCAGATGATGTATCCTGGAGGGGATGCAAACCTGTGCGTGTGCCCTTGTCGGGAGGAGATGCCGAATCTGCAAGTATTTAAAGAACTCGGAATGAGCCAAGGCAAATTCTTCTCTTAATTCTGAGAAGGGTTTAATACTATCCTCTCCATACAGATCTGCCAACGTTGCTACTCCTAACCTAACCCAGTTACGTAGATTCAGATCCGGTATTAACAGTCCAAGAGCATCTACTGGTAAAAAGAGTTTGTACCCCGAATTAGAGGCGGGTGTCACTGTCAGGATATGCCTCCATGCTTGTAGCGACACTCTTACTGTAGGAGATTTAGGTAGTACCTTCCCAGGAAACTTTGCATGAATTAATAGTAGCGAGGTCAGAGGAATATCCCCTATCAGGTGTTGTTCAATCGTCGGCCAACTAGAGCCAGAGGATGCGGTGCACCAGTATCGCAATTGTCGTACTACTATGACCTTATGGTAGGCCCCTAGGCTCGGTACTCCCATTCCTCCTCTCTGTCTATGTATGTATAAACTTTGTCTGGCTACCCGAGGTTTCTTATTCTTCCATATAAACCGCATCAGTTGATCTTGTAACTTACGGAGAATAAAGGCCGGTATAGGCACCACCACAGTCCTAAACACATAGAGTATCTTGGGGAGGATAAGCATTTTATACAGGATTATTCTGCCCATCCAGGATGGTTCTGTATCTGACAAACGATTTAATTCGTCTTGTAGTTTATCCTGAAGAGGGAGAAGATTAATATGAGCTAATTTAGATGTTTGCGAGCACAGTTTTATGCCTAAATAAGGGATCGACATCTCCTCCCAGCCAAAGGGAAATTCCCTCTGTATATCTTGTCGCAGTGTCAATGGTATGGCCACTCCCAAAATCTGAGACTTGGAGGCATTCACCTTATAATAGGACACATTGCCAAATTGTGCTAAAATCTCTGCTACCATGCGAAGAGAGGACAACGGTTCTGTAAGAGTCAGTATGACATCGTCCGCAAACAATCCAATTTTATGCTGTCTATGTCCTACAGAAATCCCTCGCACCCCCATATCCATTCGTATCAGTTCCGCCATCGGCTCCATCACCATAGTAAAGAGAAAAGGAAACAATGGGCAACCTTGTCTTGTTCCATTGGTGATACTAAATGCCTCAGACAGCATCCCATTAGCCAACACCCGGGCTGAAGGTGCAGAGTACAAAGCCCCGATTGCCCCCAGTATGGCTCCTGAAAATCCAAATCTCCTCATAGTTTCAAAGGCAAATCCCCAGTGTATCCTATCGAACGCCTTTTCTGCATCCAGAGTGAGGAGAACAGAGGGCGTTCGACCTGCCTCCACCCTGGAAATTAGATTTATAATGCGCCTTGTGCCATCTGGCGCCTGCCTCCCCTTAGTAAATCCCACTTGATCGTTATGAATTACTGTGGGGAGTATCGTCAGAAGACGTTGGGCCAATATTTTTGCATACAGCTTCGTGTCGCAATTTAACAATGAGATGGGACGGAAATTGGCTGGGAGAGTCGGGGGTTTCCCCTGTTTAGGTATTGTTACAATAGTAGCCTGCAACATCTCGGCCGGGAGGCTTCCCCTATCTATGGCTACATTAAAAATACGAGCTAAGTAAGGGGTCAAAATAGATTCGTTAAATTTGTAATATTCGGATGAAAACCCATCCGGCCCCGGGGCCTTACCTGGTTTAACTAATTTTATAACTTTGGACACTTCGCCTGGCAAAATAGGAGCGTTTAGCTGCTCTAGTTGAAGAGGAGTTATTTTCGGCAACTGAATTTGATCCAGAAATATATCTATTGCCTCTGCTGTAGGTGGCACTATACTGGGGTCTCCTTGTAAGTTGTATAATTTGGAGTAGAACTGGCTAAACCTATCCGCTATCTCTTGGGGATTCGAGATTTTTGGCTCACTTCCTTCCGCTATCAAAAACGGTATCTTCGACTTCTGCCGTCTTTGTTTCACTCTATTTGCCATATATTTACTCGCCTTATTGTGTGAGGTGTAGTATGTCATGCGGAGGGAGGTTAAACTTTTATCAAAATCTGCTATCAGTATTTCTCTCAATTCCCGTCTTAGTTTAGCCAGAGCATCGTGGACCGTAAAAGACGGGGAGGATTGCTGTTGCATCTCCAGGGATTTAATCTGTGCTAGTATGCGATCTGTGTTCAGCTGTTTTTGTTTTTTATAATGGGAGCTTTGTTGGATCAACAGACCGCGCATCACCGCCTTATGGGCGTTCCACAGCACAAATGGGTCTATGTCCGGGGAGTCGTTTAGGTCAAAATAGTCCTTTATCTGGGAAGAAATACGCCCTCTATACTGGGTCAAGGCCATCAGAAAAGTATTGTTCCTCCATGACCTATGCGGCCGACTCCAGGGTGACAGCGCAACCTGCATGGAGACCGGGGCATGGTCCGACCACGTAATGTCTCCCACCTCAGCTTTTATCACTGAATTCAGCAACCACTTATCTACCAAAAACAAGTCTATCCTAGAGAAAGTGTGGTGACAAGGCGAGTAAAAGGAGAATTCTCTTGACGAAGCATTGTGACATCTAAACACATCATATATGTCCTGTTGCTGAACCCACTTTGACAAAGTGGGGAGAGACCTCCTGCTCCTACTAGTAGAATCTAACGTTCTGTCTGGAATGATATTGAAATCTCCACAGAAAATAAGCTGTCCCTGCTGGATTTTGCGAACTTTCCTTATGGTTTTGTTTAGAAATCTAATCTGAGAAGCATTAGGAGCATATATATTGACTAGTGTGATTAGGGTATCGTTAATGGAGCATATCAGAGCAAGAAATCTCCCCCCCACATCCACCCGGGAGTCCACCAGTTTAAAATCTATTGTATCCCTGATAGCTATCAAAACTCCCGCCTTTTTTTTTCCCGCATTAGACATAAAAACATGAGGAAATTTAGCATTTGTAAAGGCCGGACATTTCAATTGCTGAAAATGCGTTTCTTGCAGACACATAATATCCGCCCCAGATTTCAGAGCCTCTTTCCAGGCTAACGACCTTTTGAAAGGGCTATTTAGACCTTTAACATTAAGAGACATTATTTTAACCGCCATAATCCCTATTACAGAGCTGCAATATAACATACATAAGGCACTGTATCATTTTTACATTACATCCTTGGACTGTACTGAAAAGGATATTCTTGAAAAAGCTGTTTGGATAAAACAGCCGGGAAGACAACCGGGAAAAACAAAACCATAAAAAACTGCAAACGTTTTTGAAAAACCACATTCCCCGGAACCAGGAACAGTTCCAGTAGGATCCCATCAACCTTGGCGATCCCGTAAAGATTTCGGGGGTGAAAGTTAGGCTAGATGAGACTCGACCTCTCATTTAGCCAATAAAGCCAGTCTTTCATCTAGTCTCAGTACTCCTGGACCACTCTGGGGAGATCCTCGCCGGTCCCCTAGGAGATATTTTCCGCTGTGGACCAGGGAGTAGGAAACCCCAGTCTGACATCAATTTTTCTCCATCAGCGGGTTTGAACAATACATGGGTGCGTTCATCTTTCCTTATCAACAGCTTCGTAGGGAAGCCCCACTTATAAGGTATTTTATGATTCCGAAGTACCAGGGTTACCGGAGAGAAGGCCCTCCTTGCTTGCAGCGTAGCTTGCGAGAGATCCGCATATAAGTGAACACCTCCAAATGGATCTGGTAATGGCTGCCTTTTCCGCGCAGCGAACATCAAGGCCTCTTTGACATGATAAAAATGAATGCGGGAGATCACGTCGCGTGGTATGTCAGCCGGCAGAGCTTTGGGTTTAGGCAGACGGTGAGCACGATCAATGATCCAATGCGGAGGATGTGTGTCGGGTAATAAGGTTTTAATCAGCTTCTGGAGATACCCCTGAAGATCTGCTTGTGCCACTGACTCCGGAATGCCTCGAAACTTGACATTGTTCCGTCTATTTCGGTCCTCCATATCCGCCATTTTATTTTTCATAGCTTCCACCTCCTCTTCTAACACATAGTGCGCATCCACCAGGTCATTATGGGCCTGTGTGAAATCTCCCATCTTGTTTTCCACGTGATCCACTCTAGTACCCAGATCTTCTATGGAAGTATTTAGCTTGGCAGTGATTTTGGCCATATCCTGCTGCAAAGATCCTCTAAGCGCCATTACAATGCCTTTAATAAACTTTTCTGACCCCACCTGATCTGTGGTAGGCAGATTAGATATGGGGTCCCCTTCTCTTGCAGCTTCTTCCTCCAAAACCCCTTGACTATGTCTGTCAGGGTTTACTATAGGCCCATCTTCCTCCCTCTCCAGCCTCTGATCTTCTGCCCTGTCAGCATGCGGTATCGGCAAAGGGCTAACTGTATGCACCCCATCTCTTTCTCTCTCCTTAGATCTCTGTCTGGGGCACACCGGAGTGTGTAATGACTCACCCAGAGAAGCTGTAGGAGAAGCTGGTCCGGAGCCTCTGCCACAGGCGCCGGAATCTCCTGGAGAAGTCTCGCCGGCGCCATCTTGGATGTCGTCCCGCCTCGGACCGGTTTTATTGCCCCTCTTCCTGGTCATCATCTCGCCTGCCCTCCAGGACTCCGGTACAGGTCAGGTAAGTCGGCTTTCTGTCGTTTATTTAGTGTCGCTTAGAGGTCTGAGGACGGAGCTCCGAATCAAGCGTCCGCCACGGTCAGCATCCAGGCCACGCCCCCCAGGTTTCTTTTTTTTAATCGTTTTTATACACATCCTTTTTGCTATTTTACAATTTTTATTCTTAAAGTTTGAAAATAATAGTAAAAAAAAAGCTTTTTTTTATGTTTCAGCTATTTTTATTTTCAACAAAGCTATCCTCCCACCGATATTTAGAACTATTTTTTCAAAACCTTTATTTTACACCTAAGAGAAGAAACCAAGGGAATTACATTATACCTTATGTATTCCTCATTCTTATGCGATATCTGGACACCTAAATATTTAAAGGTCTCCCTTTCTTCAACTATTTTTATAGGTGTATTTTTTGGGTCCATATTAACCCCCAAACACATCAAATTTTACTTACTCCAATTAATTGTGAGCCCAGAACACTCCCCAAATTCGGAGAATAGTTGGAACACTCTTTCAATTGATTGATTTAAACCGAGGAATAACATAACATCATCCGTGTATAGTGATATCCTTTGCTCATTCTCACCAAGTTTTATACCTTTGACCTTTTCTAACATACATAGCCAATGGTTCCATTACTAAGGTGAATAGAAGCGGGGAGAGAGAGCAGCCCTGTCCAGTACCTCTAGTGATCTCAAAGGATTCAGAAATTCTACCATTTATTGATATTCTCGCCATTGGACCAGTATATAATAACTGAATCCAACCTATGAATTTATTGCCAAAGCCCGTTGATTCATAGTCTCCCATAAAAATAAACATTCACCTGAATTAAAGGCTTTATTGGCATCTAAAGACAGAATCGCCCTCTCCTCCTCAACCTCTACCTCCCTCTGTAAGTTCAAGAAGAGTCACCTTATATTAATATCTGTTGATTTCTCTATCATGAATTCTGTCTGATCTTCATGTATAAAATGTTTAAGAACCTTTTGAGGTCTCCTGGCAAGGACCTTGGCAAATACCTTTATGGCCCCATGCTCACGACAGTATTTTAATCTATACAGAAATACTGTCCGTAAATATGGATCAGTAGGCATCCGTATTTCATCCGTATATATGGAAGGGTGTCCGTAAATACGGTCCATATTCCATCCATATATACGGATCCTTACAAAAAGAGGGAGGTTGCAAATGATATCATCAACAGGTTGCCTAGCAATACTTCCGTAAATACAGACGGATGCACATCAGTAGCCGTCCGTATTTACGTAAGCTTCCATATACTTCTATGGTAGAGTCCTTGCCGTAATTACTGACAAGAATAGGACAGGTTCTGTGATTTTTTCAGCACAGACTCGCAACAGTAAAAATACTGAAAGATGTCCGTGGCCAATAGAAATTAATAGGTCCGCAATTACTGTCAGTATTTACTGTCCGTAATTACTGATGAAAAATACTGTCGTGTGCATGGGGCCTATGTCTTAATTAATTAAGGAGATTGGTCTATACGCATCCATATATGTTTTATTTTTGTAGCTTCTTCCAGGACATCCAGTAATTATTTTCCTAGTATCTCTGAATATTCCTTATAGATATCATTTGGCAGACCGTCTAAACCTGGGGCCTTACTTGCGGCCATATCCTTTATGGCATCTTCTGGCTCTTCAATACTTATATTTTCCTCAAGTAACTCTTTTCCCAAACAACTAATGGATGGCAAACCAGCCTGTCTAACGTATATTTTAATCTGTTCTTGCCTCATTATTTAACAAACTGGTCCGAAATTTTTGTAGTATCTGTGATCAATTTACCATTTGAGGCCTTTATTGTCCCTATACCCTTTTTATTTACCTGATTCCGAATAATGTTCACCAGAGTCCTACCAGGACCATTAACTTCATAGATATACTTATAATTTTCCATCATCATACTTCCTTGCGGCTTTTCTATAATCATCTGATTTACACTGTTCTTGGCCTCCTGCCAGATTTCCAGATTACAATCTTTGGGGTCAGTCACGTAATTTTCTTCTTTTTTTACCACCTCCACCTCTTGTTCCAGGAACTGTTTTTTGTTTTTGTTTTTAATCAAGAAATTATTTCACTACACAGAATACCCTTAAATGTGCTTTTAACGTGTCCCAATAAATTTCTAAGGTGACAGACACCCTATTAATCTGAATGATTTCCCTTCATTCCTCTTTAATTTTATTGTGTGACAAGATCAAATTCAACCATGTAGGATTTATTTTAAATCTTAGTGTATTTGCACATTTATCTAAACTACAAATTACCGATATAATCAATAAATGTACTCCAATAGCATAAATACTGAGGGCTAGGTACGTTTTCAGAAAAGGAAAAGTTCCCCCATAAATTGTCAAATAGGCAACTCCAAAATATGTATCAACTACGCAGAAGAAAGAGTTTGTAGCCAGACGTATGTATAAAGAATAAATAATTTATTAACATGTATTAACAAACAGTTAAAAAAGGAATTACTGAAAGGAAAAGACCCTAGTAAAAAAAGGTTGGGAGCAGTTACTGATGTATTTTACATTTAAGATGAGTAATAGCCATGCTGTCCACTAATCTGATCTCATAAAAGCTTTCATTATAAGAATACCCCTTCAAAATATAAACAAGTCAATTAGATAGAGAGACTGCCAAGTCTACGTTTAGCATTGAGGTTATCAGAAGAAGAGTTCTTAATAAAGTGCTAGTGCAATTGGTTAGCAGAGATAGATGGCAGCAGCTTACCCATAGTAGAGATAGTAGTGCTCAGTGTTCGCTCCGACACATTAACCCCAACGCGCGTTTCGCTGTTACGTTGCTTCCTCAGGGGGAGATGTGTATATGCAAGTGCCATGTCTAGCTGCCCTTTTATAGTATTATGTATCTACACATAGGTGGCAATGATTATCGGCGCATGCACCGTGACATGACCGGAAGCAAGGACTGCCCCACTTCAGCCCCCAGGCGCTGCAGCACACATCTGTATTCCCGACGCGTAACGGGAGTTCCGGACATGCGCAGTGCACCGAAGGGGACGGAGCAGAGACAGTGTCACACCAGCAGTTGACACAGGTATGCGCACTCATCACAGAGAAGAACTTCAAATATGTGAGTAGGATCGTGTGTATTTAAATGTAGTTAAGTTATATATGTATGCCGACGTGATGCCCCACTAGGGTGATACAGCTCTACGTGTGTATGTAGATCAAGTGCTAAAGAAGTGAATATAGAGAGGGAGAGAGATATCTCAATCTCCCTAAAAGGTATATATACTATGAGGCTGGGTTCACACGACCATGTTACGTCCGTAATGTACGGAACGTAATTCGGCCGGAAGACCCGGACCGAACACAGTGCAGAGAGCCGGGCTCCTAGCATCATAGTGATGTACGATGCTAGGAGTCCCTGCCTCTGCGTGGAACTACTGTCCCGTACTGTAATCATGATTACAGTACGGGACAGTCGTCCTGCAGCGAGGCAGGGACTCCTAGCATCGTACATCACTATGATGCTAGGAGCCCGGCTCCCTGCACTGTGTTCGGTCCGGGTCTTCCGGCCGAATTACGTTCCGTACATTACGGACGTAACATGGTCGTGTGAACACAGCCTGAATGGTTAATGTGGAGAATAAAAAATGTGAAAATATAGATGTTGAAAAGTTAATACAAAATCTATATCAAAAGGAGGAGACACATGAACAATTACCGATATAGGTGAGTGATCTGATAAACAGTTAACATCATATTTACATATACATTACATATATATATCTTCCATAATTATCAATGTCATGCTCTATTATCTGAAAATCTATTTTTCTGTGTATTAATACCGATACCCTCTAGAATGTGTAGAGAAACCAGAATGAAAACACTGACACACCCATCCCTTTATGACTGACCCCAGTGATTCTTAAATCAATTGAGTCCCTAGCAGGCACACAATACCAGGGAGATGATTATTGATAACATTAAATGTGGTGATCCTTTTAATTATTTTACCCAATCCCCTAATATTCCAAGAAAACATTTTCAGATTACTTGACATTCTTCATAGCAAATAAAATAATTGGGAAAAAACCATGCGGGGTGGTGGGGGGTTAACATCTGAGATGCAATACAAAAAAAAAACTGAAAACAAAAAATCCCCCCCAAAATAAATAAATAAATACAACACAATCCCACCCCCTACCAAACAACCCATAAGCTAACATGTACATTACAGACTTCCTTTTTCTTATGATCATACCCCCTTCCACCCTCCTCTTATTATCAATACTGTGACAGAAATCCACTGATAGAAGCACTAGTTCTAAACATGTATAAATATACATGCACACAAAAAAATTACATACATACATGCAAATGTAGCCGTTTTACCTTGACTTTTAATGCATTAAATAAACAGTGGCTACATCCCTTATCTTGACATTTTCAGTGACTTTCAATGGCTTTTTTTGTGTTATCACTCTGCAGCAAGTTATCAGAATCAAGTTAAAGATGGCTACATCCGTACGTACGTACGTACGTACGTACGTACGTACGTACGTACGTACTTACATACATACACATATATACATACATATGCACACATACATATACACATACAATTTTACTCCTACTGTTCATAAATTTTTAACACTCCTACCCTATTTCTATTTTTTTTTGCTCTCCCTTTCCTTTCTTTATTCTTTCCCTACCCTTTCTCCTTCCTTCTTTTTTTTTAATATCCCAAATCCTTTCTGTATCCATAAAACCAATGCCTATCTTTCCTTACAAGTACTAAGAAAGCATGTTCCCTCAGGTATCTAATTTGTTTAGCCATGCATCAACTTCACTAGGAGTCTAAAATGTAGTTTTAGCTCAGATTTTTCCATTTTCACAATAAATAAAGGAGAAAAAGCACCCCAACATTTATAAATCAACCTCTTTTGAGCACAGCAATACCCTATATGTGGAAATAAACTTCTGTTTGGACCCATGGCAGGACTTAGAAGGGAAGGAGCACCATTTGGCTTTTGGAGCTCAAATTTTGCTGGAATGGATATCCCTGCAGGACCAAATCATTGAAAACCCCCCAAAAATGACCCCACTTGGAAAACTACACCCCTGAAGGAATTATCGAGGGGTATAGTGAGCATTTTTACCCCACCATTTTTTTCGCTGAATTTAGTGGAATTAGGCCATGAAATTGAAAAGCTGCATTTTTTCCGATTAAAGGTGGACATTTTAGATTTTTCCAAGACATAAAGGAGAAAAAGCACCCCAACATTTGAAAAGCAATTTCTCCCGATTATGGCAATACCCAATCAGTGGTCATAAACTGCTGTTTGCACACATGTCAGGGCTCAAAACAAAGGAGCACCATTTGGAGCTCAAATTTTGCTGAAATTATTTTCGAGTGCCATGTCATATTTACAAAACCCTGCGGGGCCAAAACTGTAGGAGTCCCCCAAAAAATGATCCGATTTGGGAAACTACACCCCTTATGGAATCTATCTATGGGTATAGTGAGCATTTAGACCCCACAGGTCTTTTACATAATTTATTGGAATTAGGCCGTAAAATTGAATATCAACATTTGTTCCACTAAAAAGTTTAATTTTATCATTTTCACAAGGGATAAAGGAGAAAAAGCACCCCAACATTTGTAAAAAAAAACATCTCCCGAATACGGCAAGACCCCACATGTGGTCATAAACTGCTGTTTGGACACACGGCAGGGCTCAGAAAGGCAGGAGCGCTATTTGGCATTCAGATTTTGCTGGATTGATTTTTTGGCACCATGCCACATTTACAAAACCCTGAGGTAGCAGAGTACAGTGGAAGCCACCAAGAGGTGACCCCATTTTGAAAAGGTCACCCCTCAAGGCATTTATCATTTGCCTGGACATATGACAGGGCTCAGAAGTGAAGAGCAACATGCGCATTTGAGGTCTATTTTGGTGATTTTCACAGCATTGACCCACAATTGAGAGACTCTGAGGTCAAATAGTAAAACAAACCCCTTAGACGTGACCCTTATTTTTGAAACTACACTCCTTAAGGCATTTTAAGGGGTATAGTGAGCATTTTGACCCACAGGTGATTTTTCATTAGTAATTAATATGCAGCGGATGGTGCAAAGTGAAAATTGCAATTTTCCGCTGATACACCATTTTAGTGCACAATATGTTGTCAGTTAAAACTGCATTTAATTAACTAAATAAATGGTACAAAGAGCAAGCAATATCATGGTGGGAGGTGCAATCATTTGAAAACTACATAAAACACAGCATAGTCCCTAGGGGACTAAGAATCACACTCACACCAGCAACCAGATTACAAAATCCAGAATTAATGCATAGGTGGGAGACTGAAGCAACTAATAGCTCCCTGAAGTTTATGCAAATCTTATTATACAAAGAAAAACGCATCCTGGAAGTTGCGGCAAAAAAACTTAAGGAACAAATTGAAGTGACTTTGAGGTTCAAGTCTGATTCTGAATATGCTGTGAAGAAATCACACTTACAAAACATCTTTGAAAAATTTCAATATAACTTAATTGAAAGGTAACACCATGAATTTGTCTGGGATTTACAGGACTTCCGAGAGAATAAGGCATATTGCTTTGAGGAGAGGAAGGGGAGAAGTAAACCTGAGACGGATCAATCCTCCTCAGACACAGATTTTATGGAATCTGAACAAAATTACAACAGCAAGAGTAGAACATCTAGAGGAAGAAACTATTCCAGACAATTCAGGGGACGGGGTCTCTCTAGAGCGAGGAACCCCCAACAAACATGGGAAACCTCACAAATGAATCCAAGCACTTCATCCTACCAGAATCAAAATATCTATACAAATACAGAATCTTAAACTTTTTTAGAGAAAGAAGGACAGAGGACACCCTATCATTTAAGGTACAGAACAAACAATCTGAGATAAATAAAACTAAAATGAGAGTCATCAATTTATCGAATAGACCCCTCTCTGACATAGAAATACATGTACTTAATAAAGGCCTATCCTTTGTACCCACAACTGCATATGAAGTCTTCAATTGGGTAAAGGACAATAACCTCTTTACGAGGAAACTCAAGTGGCATAAACTATATAAAATAAAAGACAAAAAGGAATTCCTGGAATTGGGATTGACTCTAAGGCTATGTTCACACGGGGTATTTTGCAGAGTTTTTTGACGCAGAAACCGCGTCGCAAAACTCGGCAGAAACGGCCCGAGAACGCCTCCCATTGATTTCAATGGGAGGCGTCGGCGTCTTTTTCCCGCGAGCAGTAAAACTGCCTCGCGGGAAAAAGAAGCGACATGCCCTATCTTCGGGCGCTTCCGCCTCTGACCTCCCATTGACTTCAATGGGAGGCAGGAGAAAGCGTATATCTCGCTGTTTTATGCCCGCGGCGCTCAATGGCCGCGGGCGAAAAACGGCGCGATAATTGCCGCGAAAATCGGCGTGCAGGGAGAGGAATATCTGCCTCAAAGTTCCAAACAGAATTTTGAGGCAGATATTCCTCCCCCAAAATACTCAGTGTGAACATAGCCTAACTGAATTACCACATGCAAAGGACCTAGCATCTCTATTATCCCAAAATGAAAAGGAAAGGGGGGAAGGTCCCTTTACAAAATGTAAGCTGAAAAGCCAGAAAATGTCCCCACTAGGTGATGTCTCTATAATAGACGTCTTCCAAGACTTGGTCGTTAAGGACCTAATGGAAATTGAAACATCTAGAAAACCATCTAACCTCAAAAGAAATGAACATCTAGTATTATTGTCATTGGAAAAGGATGAAAATATCATCATAAAGGCTTCCGACAAGGGCTGAAACACGGTGGTTCTTACCAGAAAGGACTACATAGATATGTGCCAAACCATCTTATACTATAAGGAGAGCCATGAAATCCTGAAAGAGAACCCTATACAGAAGGACAGAGAAGAACTCTTTGGGATCTTAAACCGTGCAAGAATTTAAAATCTCATTGATTTAAATTAATTTAAATTCATGGCTATTGATAAACCACAAACCCCTACTTTCTACACCCTCCCAAAGATTCACAAGGGAATTACTCCCTTAAAAGGGCACCCAATAGTATCGGGGATAGGGGGATTAACACAAAATGTGGGGATCTCTTTGGATAGAGTTTTGAGAAACTTCGTAGAGGCATTACCCTCTTACACTAAAGACACCATGAATTTACTACTAAAAATCAATGATGTCACAGTGGATCATGATACGATCCTGGCCAGTATCGATGTGGAGGCATTGTATTCCTCAATCCCACATATAATGGGCTTAAAAGCGGTGGAGTTCTTCCTAAATACAAGGGGGTTCACCTACAGCGACATAATGCCTTCATTATAGAATTATTACAATTTGTATTGACAAAAAACAACTTTCTCATTAATGGTCGTATCTACAACCAACTCAGGGGCACAGCCATGCGTAACTCATGTGCCAACATATGCCAACTTGCTCCTGGGTTAGTGGGAGGAAACCATGGTGTTCAAAGACGAGCGCCAACAACTGAACCGCCCGATCTTAATGTGGGCTCGTTATATAGATGATGTGTTCGTCCTATGGGGGGGGGGGACCAGAAAATGATTTTGTAAATGACACCAATGCATTGAACAATAATGTTATTGGTTTAAGATTTACATATGAATTTAATAATCAAAGTCTACCGTTCTTGAATGTATGTATCTCTAAGAATGATAAAGGAGGTTTGATATCAACTATATATAGAAAGCCAACCTCCACAAACAGCCTTTTAAGATGGGAGAGTCAGCACCCCATATGATTAAAAAGGGGTATACTGAAGGGACAGTACCTTAGACTTAGACGTAATTGCTCTAACGAACAAGAATTTAGGGAACAAGCAAGAGATTTTAAAACTCGATTCCTTGAGAGAGGTTATCCATTGAAAACCCTCATAGAGGCCTATCATGATGCAAAATAAGAGAAAAGGGAAGAACTTATTGTCCCAAAGAAAAAAGAACAGGCTAAACAACCTATACGACCAATCGGTACTTTCGATAGATCAAACAAAATAATTAAAGAGATACTCAAAACACACTGGGTTGTCCTGCAAATGGATCCAGATCTGAAAGAAGCTATATCCCCTTGGGCACAGGTTACCTATAGACGAGGAAGAAGCATTTGAGACAGGGTGACACATAGCCATCTGAAAAGTCACAAATTAGATCCCTGTTGGCTAGACTACGGCAAAACGAACGGGTGTTATAAGTGTGGACATTGCAAGGCTTGTAGAGTGGTACAGAATACCAAACAATTCATGAGCTCATATACAGGAAACAAAATTAAGGACTTTATTAACTGTAGTTCCAAAAATGTTGTTTATAAAATCACATGTAGTTGTCCTTTAGACTACATAGGCAAGACCACTAGGGAATAGAGAAGGAGGGTGCTAGAACATATAGGGGACATCGCAAATGACAGAGATAAACCAGTGGCCAGACATGTACACCTAAATCATCCGGGGGATGCAAAATGCCTCAAATTCACAGCCATTGAATTAATTAATCCATCAATAAGGGGAGGAGATATAGATATAGTGGTTCTCCAAAGGGAGTCCAAATGGATATTTAATTTGCGTTCCTCGGCGCCCCATGGAATGAATGCGCAACTAAATTATTGTTGTTTCATCTAATCCTTCTCAGCAGTTTATAAAAGTTGTAAAAATGGCATGTATCAAAGGGCCATAAATAATTTAAACCATTATCTATTAGGCTAATATTCACTTCCTTCGCTAGAGTCTAGAATCTGAATAAAAAAAGGTCTTTGTATATAAAGTATAGGACCACCTTTAAAAGATAAATAAAACGTGGTTACTGCCCAAAAATATCTAAAAATCTAAGAAAATAAGCAAGACCCATCTATATTGCCAAAAGTTAAATACTATAAACTAGTTCTTGGGTTAGTCTTCTGACTCTGGTATAGCGGGCAGCATTTATTCTTTTGCAGGTACTGCATTTATACCAGAGGAGACATAGAACAGCCTTCCCCTCCCTCCCAGACTTGCGTGGCACTGGGTCTGATTCACTTTGTGAATGCATACGTCGATGATGTTTGCTAACCCTCTGTCTATGGAGGGCAATTCCGCTGCATGGGTCGTAGTGGTTCGCAGTCTGTGACAGGAGTGCTTTTGGTGGGAGGAGCTAGTGCGCTGGCATATTAGCTCCAAACTGCGAACACACCTCCAGATACGCCACTGGGGGTGTGTATAACGAGGGAGGGAACTCCTAGTTAAATAGTGGCCAAAAAACACATGTGGAGGATGATGCTGAGACAAGCGCACATTCCAGCACGGGGGAAAGATTGATTGCCTAGTTATAAGAAAACAATAACGAGGTTTCCCAGTCCTCAGCCGTAGGAACAGTACGGACTCTGCTACACTACAGAATGGGTAGTAGGGTTCATAAAACCATAGATATTAACATCTATCCTTCTGGGAAGAACATTATTCCTATGTATTGAAATTATTTGGAGCACTACATACACTGCAAAAAACAAATATTATCTGCATAAATTGGAATACAATTGTATAGAGTGTTATATTCCCTGTATAATAGGGAGTATATTTCAGATTGTGAAAAGTTTTGTCCTGGTTTGATGTTTTTTTGCACAATTTTTTAAAAAAAAGATACGAGTAAAAGTTATATTTTATCAAACTCTAGTCCTACTCCAGTGATTTAATACAAAACATGTTGTGCCCAGTTTGTGCCACTTTAGACAAATACCTCATAAACTGTTAAGCGGGTTCTCCTGGGTATGGTAATGACATATATGTAGATGTGAACTGATGTTTGGGCACACTGTAGGGTTCAGAAGGGAGGCAGCACCATTTTCCTTTTGGAGCGCAGATTTTTCTTGGTAGTAGGTAGTTCTGCTTTGGGTTTTATTGGTATTTCAGTTTATAATGGGGGGGGGCATAGGTAAGCTATGTAGAGTACATCAGGGTATCCTAAGGTGGTATTATACTTCTCATCAGAACGCCCAGCTAGTAAAAGTATTAAAAACGCCCCGATGTACGCACATAATACACGCCCACTTGGACTTTTACTTTTAAACACACCCACTTGGACTTTTGCAAGCCTCATTTGCATAACTACAAAAATGGTCATAACTTGGCCAAAAATGCTCGTTTTAAAAAAAATAAAAACGTTACTGTAATCTACATTGCAGCGCCTATCTGCTGCAATAGCAGATAGGGGTTGCAAAATCTGGTGACAGAGCCTCTTTAAAGAAATTAAGGAAAAAATAAAAGCACTCCATTTCTTTTTCTAAACTTCAAAACCGCGTGTCATAAGCATGGCATATGCGTGAAAATCACGCAGCCCATACTGTTGACACACGCAACTGCAACACGCAAAAAATGCAGCGTTCGTGTGAATAAGGCCTAACTGGAAGAGATAACAGAGGAATGTCACAATGCAGAGCTCTTAAAAAATATGTTACATAATTATTTTACATGGAATACAAGTTTTTATTAACCCCTTAATGACGCAGCCTAGTTTGGGCCTTAAGGCTCAGAGCCCAATTTTGAAATCTGACATATTTCACTTTATGTGGTAATAACGTCGGAATGCTTAAACCTATCCAAGCGATTCTGAGATTGTTTTCTCGTGACACTTTGGGCTTCATGTTCGTTGTAAAATTTGGTCGATATATTCAGTGTTTATTGGTGAAAATTGCAAAATTTAGAGAAAATTTAGAAAAAATAGAATTTTTCAGAATTTAAATGCATCTGCTTGTAAAACAGTTGGTTATACCACCCAAAATAGTTACTAGTTCACATTTCCCATATGTCTACTTTGGATTGGCAGCGTTTTTTGAACATTCTTTTATTTTTCTTGGACGTTACAAGGCTTAGAACATAAACAGCAATTTCTATTTTTTTTAAGAAAATTTCAAAAGCCTTTTTTTTAAGGTACCTGTTCAGTTCTGAAGTGGCTTTGAGGGGTCTATGTATTAGAAACCCCAATAAAACACCCAATTTTAAAAACTAGACCCCCTCAAAGTATTCAAAACAGCATTTAGAAAGTTTTTTAACCCTTCAGGCATTTCACAGGAATTAAAGAAAAGTGGAGGTGAAATTTGCAAATTTCATTTTTCTTGCTGAATTTCAATATTATTCAATTTTGTTTGTGTAACACAGATGGTTTTACCAGAGAAACACTACTAAATATGTATTGTCCAGATTCTGCAGTTTTTAGAAATGTCCCACATGTGGCTCTAGTGCGCTCGTGGACTAAAACACAAGCCCCAGAAGAAAAGAAGCACCTAGTGCATTTTGAGGCCTCTTTTTTATTAGAATATATTTTAGGCAGCATGCCAGGTTTGAAGAGGTGTTGAGGTGCCAAAACAGTAGGAATCTCCCAATAGTGACCCCATTTTGGAAACTACACCCCTCAAGGAATTCATTTATGGTGGTTGTTATCATTTTGACCACACAGTTTTTTTCACAGCACCTATTTTAATTGGGCTGTGAAATAAAAAAAATGACATTTTTTTCCAATATGATGTAATCTGTGATAAAAATTTCCTATTTTCACAGGGAACAAAATACCCCATTTTGTTGGCCAATTTGTCCTGAGTGCGGCAATACCCCATTTGTGGTGATAAACTGCCGTTTGGGCCCATGGGAGGGCTCAGAAGGAAAGGAGCGCTATGTGTTTGTTGGAGTCCAAATTTTGCTGGATTGGTTTTCGGGTGCCATGTCGCATTTGCAGAGCCCCAGAGGTATCAAAGCAATGGAAACCCACCAAAAGTGACCCATTTTTGGAAACTACACCCTTCAAACAATTCAGTTATGGGTAATGTGACTATTTAGACCCCATAGTTTCTTCACAGAACTTATTTGAATTGGGCTGGGAATTTTAAAAAAAAATATTTTTTCCATTAATATGTAGTTTTAGCTCAAAATTTCTTATTTTCACAAGAAATAAAATACTCCATTTTGTTGCCCAATTTCTGCTGAGTGCAGCAATACCCCATTTGTGGTGATAAACTGCCGTTTGGGCCCATGGGAGGGCTCAGAAAGAAAGGAGCGCTATTTTTTCTTTGGAGTCCAGATTTTGGTGGATTGGCTTTCGGGTGCCATGTCGCATTTGCCGAGCCCCAGAGGTATCAAAGCAATGGAAACCCACCAGAAGTGACCCCATTTTGGAAACTACACCCCTCAAGGAATTCATTTATGGTTGTTGTTATCATTTTGACCACACAGTTTTTTCACAGAATCTCAAATAGTCCAACGAGCAAACCCATTAAATAAAACACAAACTCAAAAAAAACCATTAGTAAACATTACTTCTGAGAACACCATTCTACCTGCAAAATAACTTTTTGTGGAGGCTACCTTTTCCAGCGGATTACTATAGTGCATTGAAGAAAATTATGATGGAGCTCCGTTCCTTGCCAATCTTTCCAGAGACATATATTTAGTTCTCAAAGATAGGGTCTGGACTTTTGGTCATTTTCTGTATGTTACTAAGGCTGCTCAACTGGAGGTTTTCTGTTTAGGCCATAACAATAGATCTGCAGGTCACATTGGACTACATGTGGCCAAAGATACCGGGTTGATGTTAAGTTTCTTCTTGTCAATTTTGTGCTAGATATAAGACAACTTGTAAGCTCTCTCTATTCCTTCTTGTACTTTGGGGTCTATTTCTATGAACTGAATAGTAGAACTACTATTTCCTAAGAACACTGTTTTGGTAATAGTCGATCATCTTACCAAGATGGCCCACTTTATTTAGCGACTGCCCTCTGCCAAGAAGACTGCAGAACTATTTATTTTGGATGTTTTCTGTCTACATGGCATACTTGACAGTGTAGTTTCTGAATGTTGCATCCCGTTTACTTCAATGTTCAGAAAAATATTTGTGGCACCTTTGGAATAGAAGTACTCTGCCTTCCATACACATTCTAATGGACAAATTAGTAATGTGTGTACTAACCAAACTTTGGAACAGTGTCTGTGGTGTTACGTGGGGCATCTCCAGAATAACTGGGTTGACTTTTTTCCTACTACAGAATTTGCTTATAACAACTCCCAACATTGCTCTACTTTTCATAGTCTATTTTTTGTCAACATCGGTTTTCGCCCCACTTTCATTCTCACCTACCTATTTCTTCTTCAGTTCCTGTCATTACTAGAAGACCGACTATCTTGCTACAAAATCAAGAGGGATATCGCAAATTTTCTCTTCTTATGGTGTAGGAAACAAGGTATGGCTCATATTACCTTTGCCTAAATTGGGTCAGAAAATCATTGGACAATTTTAAATTAATTAAAACTGTAACTTTTCATTTAAAGATTTCAGACTCTGAGGATCCACCGTGTATTTCACTTTTCTCAAGTTATTTGTCGAAAATCAATTCGCAGGACGTAATTCACTCCCACCAGTCTTGGTGACAGTTCAGGAAAAAGAGGTGTTGTACTTGTGTACCAAACTCTGCATTATGTCAAACCAAGTGAACCGAACTCTGCATTAGGTCTGACTATATTTGTGAACTGTGTTGCTTGCACCTCCTATTGAATTCCAGATCTGAGATCGTTACACTCCCTAGCTTGTCTATTGAGAAACACCTTAATTTTACATTTTGTTATTTAGACCAAAGTATGTTAAATATAAAGCCATGTGCAGGAGACTGTATCCAGGGACTACCAGCTGTGTATTGTTCTATTCGGTGCAGAATGGTTGAAGCTTTTCTCCTCTTAACATATGGCATCCAATGGAGCATGCCATAATTTTTTTGTCAAATTTTTATGAAATCAGAGACACAAAGAGTTACAGTAAAGGCCTCATTTACCTCTAAGTGCACTAGTACAGCTCTGTACACTACAGAGTACGGAGCTGTAATATCGCTGTATGCATGAGGCAGTAAACCTATAAGGGAGTCCTTATGGGTTTACTGAAATTTTTATTAAGATATCGACCTAATGTTTTAAAAGCAATCCTATTATCTATGACAACATTTTACATATTTAAAAATATTTAAGAATATTAGAAATTACATTAGGGTCTTTACTTGATCATAAATGATTCTGAACATATGGAAGCATACTGACCAATTCTGTTTACAACATGCAGAGGTATTAAAAAGTACATGAGTTTAAGGTCTGTTTCAGGACAGCATGATAACAAATATCTGGTAATGTACCGTTTTAGTTAAAGACTTACTAAAGTACTTAAGACTTCATGCCTAGCTGAGCAAAGAATTTTTATAGCGATGAAAGCTCAGTTGATCAATGAAGTCTCCAACTGTATGATGTGGTGATTTGTAAGAGTGTCAAATAGATGTCTGCACAGATTATGAATTTTCTATCCTGTATCCTCTAAAAAGTTCATGGCTCTGATATCTTAGTAACCAGCAATCAAACAAGATTTGGACATTGAAAAGTGAAAGGTGTAATAACTTATATGGAGTCTTTAAAACGGCAGCTGTTTCTCAGAGATATAATATAATCGGGCTTATCTTCCTAAACTAATGTAGGAAGTTTAATGTATGTAGGTTACTCCTGGCAAAAATGGCTACAATGAGTATAACTCAGTATGGAGCAGGTAAAGTAAATCAGGCGAAATCCAAAAAAAAACACCCTAATAACATAAAGTGCAGTACGATATTGTTTGGCGTGCCGCCTATGCTTTTTATCGATTGTATTAAACCATTGATGTTTTATGTTTGCAATCTTGTGAGTATGGATTAAAACCAGTGTGTAGCAAAAGTTCCAGAGGGTGTTGCACTATGTTTCTTTTCGGCTACACTTGAGATATAGGATTTTATCCTGCCAGGAGCTCGAATGTCGGGACACCGCACGGAGCTCCGCGGAACAACAGGAACAAGAACAACTATTCACAGTCATACTGGATCGCGGATTGTCTATTGCGTATTGACTGAGTTTGTCCATACCGACTACATGTTGGATTATCTTCCCAGTGCCGTCTGAGCGGTAAAACTTTGCTGTAACATAGGAAGTTGCTGCCATCAATATATTATGATAGTTTAAGTGTACGTTATAGTATTTTTAATGTAAATCGTTGTTAAGAAATGGATGTAAAAATTTGCTCTTTGGATATGTCAAGAATTTTCTTATTTCTTTTTTTGGTGGGGGTGTTTATTAAAAATTCTGAAAATAAAATTAAGACATGACAAAAGCAAAAAACTGAAGAACCCAACATTTTTACCCTAAATAGAAGACACTATGAAAAATCCATTATAATGAATAGCATTTACAGGATACACAGTATACACAAATGGCACATGGTTCTCAGAAAAGGAGTTCTGTCACACATAGCAATAGATCTTACAGGTTTTTCCAGTCCCTAAAAATTTATGGCCTATCCTCAGGATAGGCCATCAATATCAGATCGCTCAGGGTTTGATTGCCGGGACCCCCCGCTGATCAGCTATTTTGAAGAGGTCGCAAGGCTCGTACGAGCGCTGTTCCTCTTCATTCCGATAACTGGTGAATCGCCGACACAGCAGTAGCGGCGTTTCACAGTATGACAGCCTTCTCCCATTCACTTCAATCGGAGAAGGTTGTAATACTGGGAAATGCCGCTACTGCTGTGTAGGGCGATTAACAATACGAGCAGTGGCCAGAATGAAGGAGCACTGTGGCCCCTTCAAAACACCTGATCGGCGGGGGTCCTGGCATTCAGACCCCAAGCGATCAGCTATTAATGGCCTATCCTGAGGATAGGCCATACATTTTTAGAGACTGGAAAACCCTTTAGGGTATGTTCACACGCAGTGTTTTCAGGCATATTTCGGGGCATTTACGCCTCGAAAAACACCTGGAAAAACGGAAGCTGAACGTCTACAAACATCTGCCCATTGAAATCAATGGGAAAAACAGCATTTAGTTCATACGGGGCGTCTATTTACGCCTCTGTTTCAAAAAACGGAGAGTAAAAAGACCCTCCGTAAAAAGAAGTAGCATGTCACTTCTTCAGGCATTTTTTGGAGCTGATTTTCCATTGAACACTATGAAGAACGCCTCAAAAAACGCCTCAAAAGAAGCCTGAAAAGAAGCCTCAAAAGAAGCTCCAAATGAAAAGAAACTTAATTTCAGCTTCCAAAACGCCTGAAAATCAGAGGCTGTTTTCTCTTAAATCAGCTCCGTATTTTCAGATGTTTTTTGTTAAGCGTGTGAACATACCAGCTGGAGGCTGATCCTCATTCTTCCTGTCAGTGTGACTCTCAGTGTCACGCTGACAATTTATAATACATTACACTACCTAGGTAGTGTAATGTATTATAGCAGCTATCAGAGCTGCAAGTCTTCAAGTGAAAAGTAATAAAAATGTTTTATAAAAGTGTAAAAATATGTTATAAGTTACAAAAACATAAAATGCTTTTTTTTCCTATAATAAGCCTTTTATTATTGAGAAAAATGAAAACTTTAAACAAGTACACATATTTGGTATCACCGCGTTCGTAACGACCCAAACTATAAAACTATAATATCATATTTCCCACAAGGTGAACACCGCAAAAAAAAATAACAATGCCTGAATCTCACCCCCTTTGCTGCTACTGTAAAAGCTGCGGATTTTCTACACAGAAATCCGTTGCAGAAATTCCACAGCGTTTATGCTACGTGGGAACCCGGCCTAAGACTGAGAGAACAGCAGGGCAGATATTCAGACCTGTTAATCTGACCCTAATAAGGAAAGTGGCCCATGGGTGCCCTTACCCTATACTACACAAATCCTACATATATCTACACATTATCCCAATGCGTTTCATCCCTCATGGCACTCATCAGTAGATTTTGAAAAAATTTCTAGAAGAATTAGTGAAGATTTTAAATATATAACTATTTCAAAATGAAAGTTTTTGAGGAGTTCATGCAAACAAATTCAACACTTCAATTGGAGTCCACACCGACAATTTTAGGAACAGCGTGGTAGTCCCTGTGTTACAAGGAATGACATTCCTCAAGAAACAGCCGAACTATAGAATGCTATATATATACTACACAGCGGTATATATACCTGTTCAAACACACAAGACAAGGGAGTCAATGCCAGGTGTGTAGTGTTATGCTAATAGCATTTGGTCTGCAGTATGAGTAAGGGTATGTTCACACCCTCTGTCTTCAGACATAATTTGGGTGTTTTACGCCTCGAATTACGCCTGAAAAAATGCCCCTAATATGCCTACAAACATTTGCCCATTGCTTTCAATGGGTTTTACGATGTTTCGTTCCCACGAGGTGTAATTTTAGTCACTGTGTGTGAACATACCCTTAGTGGTGTGGCTAGGATATAACAGTGGGAAAACAGAACAAGGAAAATATAGCTAAAAAAGGATAAATGAAAAGCTATAGGTCAGAATGCTAAAGGAGAGAGTATCTATGCACTCATATAACGGAAGTGGCACTGATGGAGGGAACAAGGAAGTCGTCCAGGTACACTGGCACGCCCCTATTTCCCAAATGCAGTGTCACAGATAAGTGCTAGAACCACTGCATAGCTGAGTATCTTACAGCCGACACTTCCGGGTAACAAGCAGGATCCCGCCCGTGTGTGATACCGCTCGTTTAACTCGTTAAATGCCGCGGTCAATAGCGACCACGGCATTTAAATCACTGGAAACAGGGGGGCAACCCGTGTAACGTTCCAATGCCCCCCGTAGCAGGATCGGTTGGCATGGCAGTCTTGGAGGCTGATGAAGGCCTCCAGGTCCGCCATCTTTGAACTCCTATGAAGCCCTGCCGGCAGGGCTTCATAGAAGACTGTATGAATCACGATATTCTGCAATACATTAGTATTGCAGTATATCACGCAACCGATCCAACGATCGCTGGTTGAAGTTCTCTAGGGGGACAAGTAAAAAAACTATAACATAACATTTTTTTAATAAATGTAAAAAAAAGAAACATTAAAAAAAAAATACATTTTCCGTTTTTCCCTTAAGCACAATGTAAAAAAAAGAAAACATTAACATAACTGGTATCGACACGTTCGTAAAAGTCTGAACTATTACAACATATCATTATTTAGTCTGCACGGTGAACGCCGTAAAAAATAAAAAGTTTAAAACGGCGGAATTGCTGTTTAGTGGTCACTTAATCTCCCACAAAAAATGAAATAAAAAGTGATCAAAAAGTCTAATGTATCACAAAATGGCACCAATATAAACTACAGCTCACCATGCAAAAGATAAGCCCTCATACCGCTAAATCGACGGAAAAATAAAAAACTTATGGCTCTCAAAATATGACGACAAAACTCAAATTGTATTTTTAACTATCAGTTTTTTCATTGTAAAAGTAGTAAAACATAAAAAAAACAATATAAATTTGGTATCGCTGTAATCATATTGACCCACAGAATAAAGTTAACATGCCGTTTTTACTATACGGTGAACACCGTAATAACAAAACACCCCCAAAAGAATGAGGAATAGCTTTTTTTTTCCTATTCCACCCCACAATCATTTTTTTTTAGTTTATCAGTACATAATATGGTAGAATAAATAGTGTCATAAAAATCTACAACTCAACTTGCAAAAAAACAAACCCTCATATAACAATATTGATGGAAAAATATTGGCTTTTGGAAGGTGGAGATGAAAAAATGAAAGTGGAAATCCAGAAAATGGCTGCGGCGGGAAGGAGTCGCTGCTTTTTTCCTATTCCACCCCACAAATATTTGTTTTTCAGTTTCCAGTACATTATATGGTACAATAAATGGTGCCATAAAAATCTACAATTCGTCCCGCATAAAACAAGTCCTCATATGGCAATATTGATGTAAACATAAAAAAGTTACGGCTTTTGGAAGGTGGGTAGGAAAAAACTAACATGAAAATCCGAAAAATGGCTGCGGCGGGAAGGGGTTAAAAAGTGAGACGGAGAAGTGAGGGGGCCATTATAAAAAGCAGCCAAAATTTATCTGCTCATTCAGCCCTGCAGGTGCGACCACCCCCAGTTTGAAAATACACTCTGTTTCCCTTTGCAGAGCTTTTTGTCCCAGGTTCCCCCTCTATCCGACAGGGACACAATATGCCCTGACCCTTTGGCCAGTAATGTCACCATTATGCTCAATGTTAATATGTCTTGAGATAGGCATATCCCTTTTAGGTTTAATATCTCAAACGTGGTCACCAATTCTTCTATGGAACTCACAGATGGTCTTGCCTACATACTCCATTTCAAATGTACAGGTTGCTTTATAGATTACACAACGCGATGTGCAGTTGATGAAATAATTTATAAATAAGGTCTTATTATCAACCGAGCTAGTGAAGCTTTTGCTACATCTCATAAATATACAAGCTATGCATACACTGCACCTAAAGCAACCTTTAATTTTCCTATCCAACCATGTGCCTTTGGTATTAGTGGAGAAATGGCTATGAGCCAATCTATCCCTTAATGATTGGCCCTTTCTGAATGTGATCTGAGGGACTGGGCCCAAAACATCCTTGATATCACTAAGCCATTTTCAGGATACTCCAAGATTTATTAAAGACTTTTTTAGCCAGATGTGCTCCATAATCAAATGTAGTAATCATTTGACTTATGTCACTTCCCTGCTCGGTTTTTTCTTTAGGAATAAGTAAATCATTCCACTTTCTGGAAAGTGCCATCTGAAACACCGGTCTAAGTACGCCATCAGAATAGCCTCTCTCCCTAAAGCGGGATCTTCGGCCATTTGCTTGGTGTATGAAACCACTATTTGATGAGTAGTTTATACGAAGTCTGAGATATTGTCCCCTTGGAATACCATGTTTAAGGGGGTGGGGATAGTTACTCTCCCATCTGAGAAGGGAATAAGTGTCCGTTGGTTTCCTATAGACTTCCGTCCGAAGGGCGCCCTCATTGGAGGTGCAAATGAGTAATTCCAAGTAAGGCAACGAGTATGCATCAATCTCAGAAGTGAACTTAAAGGGAACCTGTCACCAGCATTTCACCTATTGAACTTGACTTATCCCTCACACGCCGCTGCTATCAAAAGTTCATTGCCGTTATCCCCTCTCCTAAACTCCTCCTCCGACTGCAAATAACGGTCTGCAAACATTTTGCACTTTTTATCGTAATAATCCGGTGTCCCTTTGTGCGCACACACCAGAAGAGGACATCAATGCACAAGCGCGGGATTTTTTGTCCTGGGGGAAGGCGAGGAGCTTACAATCAAAAGTAAGGAGGTGGGGTACACTCGGATAGACTTGATGAACGAAGATTTGACTCTTTTAAAACGAAGATTTTACTCATTTATGCTCATTAGCATATGGTGTGGGAACACTAAAAAACTGAATACTAAAGCTACAGAGTCGACAAAGAAGACAATTATAGGTTATATAGAAATAAATTGTCACCCACTACCACCAGACATTGCTGATTTAATAGATGAAATGCTGGTGACAGGTTCCCTTTAAGACCTATAATATTCATGTTGTATATACAAACTCAGTAAAGTCCTCCTTGGTGCCATGCCAGATGACGAAAATGTCATCAATATATCTTGCCCATAGGTCAACCTTGTCAATAAGTGATATAGCCTCATCACCGAAGACCATAGTCTCCTCCCACCAGCCCATCGCATTGCCCCTGAGCTAGTGGTAAAACTTGCTATTGAACAAAAAGTAGTTTCTCGTCAATAGAAACCTCAGGAGTTTCAATACAAAATCACTATGGGCACGATACTGCAACCCCCTCAGTCTCAAAAATAATTCCACCACCCGTAGACCCATGTCATGTGAAAGAGAGGAGTATAAAGCTTCTAAATCTGTGCTTGTCAACCACATCCTTTTTCAAGGCAGATACCCTCCAGTCATTTAAGGATGTCTCTTGTATCTCACAAATATGATGGCAATGCTGTTACAAAGGGGAAAAGTACTTTATCTAAATAGACTACAATATTTTGACAGAGACTGTCAGTTCCTGATACTATGGGTTTACCTTTGAGTGGGTTAACTCCTTTATGGATCTTGGGAAGGTAATAGAAGGTTTCAATAAGTGGGGCACCAGGGAGAAGATAGTCAAACTCATCCGAGTCAATAAGCGGAGTACTCTTAGACTTTTCTAAGATTATATTTTAGGGACTCATATACATCTTTATCACATAGGAGTATGTCACACATCCTTTGATATTGTATGGTGTTCATAATTACCACATTACCCCCCCTTATCCAAGGGCTTTATAGTAATGATCTTATCCCCTTCCAAAGTGCGTAATGCCATTATCTCTGGGGCTAGAAAGCTCATCTGATACCATATTAACAAATACATAAATTCACAATATGTCACCTTGACGCGGCATTTTAGTACTCCTATTCTTTAAGGATGTAAAGGGGCCACAGCCACTCAGATCACCGAAGCCCTCACTAAGTCCCTCCATAAGTCTAACATTCGCCACCATATCCCTTGCCTCACCCAATTCAAGGGCTTCCCTTTTCTCTTGCAGTTGGAAAAACTTATGCCAGCATAAAAGTCAGGCACATAGGTTGACGTACTTAACCCAGCTAAAAACCTTAAAATCAGAAGTAGGTACAAAGGAAAATCCCTTTTCCAGAATACTACTCCCACATGGATTGAGAGTTCTGTCAGAAAGGTTAACCACTTGGGTCTTTAACGTAAACTGCTGTTCGAGGTAAGGTTGTTGCGATTCCTGAAAGGGTAACCTTGATCTTAAAAAACAAGGTTATTGTGGGGTTTGCTGTCTCGTATTCCTATTATGGTTTTGCCTCTTGCTCACCCCCTAACGCGCTGCATTTTACCAGATCCCTCTTGGTCAGATAAATCTGTCTCTGTGGATGAGAGATCCAACTCCTGGTCCCTTCTTGGGGTTTTATCCCCTGGAAAGAGATACACCTTGTTATCATTAAAATTTTGCAGATCTCTGGTAAACTTCTACACCTTCTATAGCTATGCCCCTGAACATTATTCTCTTTTTGGGTCTGTTTGTATTGGAGAAAACAAGATTTAGGGAATGTTGACACAATTATCATTTTAGTATCTTTTGTTGAGGGACTTATTTAACAAAATTCCTCTTTCCGATATCAGAACAAAATGATTGAACTATACATGATTGATTTGTTACTATATTTGGGAACCTGTCATTCTTGAAGTACAGAGGTCAGCCAGTGAGACTAATATATTAATGATCACCTTTCTTTAGTGTATATCTCATGCAGCTACTTCTGAAGGTAATAAATCCGAACTTCCACATTATCACTCCACTCAATATGTAGAAAGTACAGTTCCTCATAGGATGTATCCTAGGAATATATGATTATTTAACATGACTCGTAACCATCAAGTTCTTTATATCCCCTTTACATATCGCATAAGGAATGTTGTTGTGATTAATTTTTAAATTCCATCTAATTCTAAAATAATAACATTGAACTGTTCATTTGAGTTATACGCCTGACAATCCAGAACAAAGAAAATGTCCTTTTCCTAAAATATGTAAATCATTTTAATTTTAACAAAAGTGGAACAAACATTTTCCATACAAGCAATTCCTTAGATGCAGGTTTTAGAACTTAAAACAAACTATAAAGCTTTATTACGCACTTGGTTTTAAATAAAACATGTTTGGCTGATAAGCAGACATACTTGAAGCATTGTAATGAAATTATAGCCCTTTCAAAGGAAGTAGCAATTTTGCAATATATGTACAATGATCAGTATGAACTAGTTTCTGGTATAGTTTAAGAAATACCTTAATGTTAAAGGATCTGTCTATTCTGATTGCAGACTTCATGTAACTGAGAAATGTAACCCTCTTCATTTAGAAGTAGAAGAAGTAATGAAGTAATGTAATAATGAAAAAAACATGAACTCGTTTCTAGTTTGGGGTGAGTTGGGTGAGTCCCTACTCCATATTAGATGTCTACAGGAATAAGATATTTGTAAGTAGATCAAGCACGATAAATTGTTCTTAACCTAATAGCAATGACAATACAAGGAAAAGTAGTTAGCATGTCTAAGTAACTATCAGTTGATCAGCTGATCACTGCAGGTCTGTCTTCTCTAACCCTTTGTGATTTTAATTATTGCTGGGGGGAACCTTGCCTGGCCATACATTTCCACTGCTCAAGTGGAAATATAGTGTTACTTGACAGCTATTTAATGCATGGATGGACGGATTAAACCAGAGCAGGAACAGCTGTTACACAGTGGCTCAGTTATAACTTGTAGAGAGGGAAACCGAGCAGAAGTTTTCCTCCCTCTTTGATGCCCAAACTCCCTAATATGGCTTATTCTTTTCTGCCCTTGTAATGCTTACTGACACAATATAAGGCAAAAAGTATGTGGACACTTGATCATAACAACTATTTGAGCTTTTTGGACATCCCATTCCAAAAACATGGTGTGTTTTTATGGAGTTGAGCCCCCTGCTGCAGCCATAACAGCCTCCACTCCTCTATAAAGGCTTTCCACAAGATTTTAGAGTGTGTCTGTGCAAACTTGTGCCCATTCAGCCAAAAGAGCATTTTTGAGGTCAGACGAGAAGGTCTGACTCACAATTGGTGTTCCAATGCATTCCAAAAGTGTCTAATGGGTTCTGTGCAGAGCACTCAAGCTCCTCTGCACAACACTTATGAAACCTTACCTTTATGGATCTTACTTTGTGCAGCAAGGTAAATCTGGAACCAGGAAGGGCATTTCCCAAACAGTTGCCATTAGGTTTGAAGCATTCAATTGTCTAAAATGTCTTTGTATACTATAGCGTTATGTTTACCCTGGAAATAGGGGCCTATCCCAAACCCTGAAAAAACAGCCCAAGACAATGCCACCACCAAATTTTACAGTAGGCACTATGCATTTTGGTAGGTAGCATTCTTTTGGCATCCAAAAAACACAACTTTGTACATCACACTGCCGAATAGTGAAACGTGAATCGTCACTCCATAGAACACATTTTAGCTGCTACAGAATCCAGTTGTGGAATGCTTTACACCACTCCAGCTGACGCTTGGCATTACGCATGGTGATCTTAGGCTTGTGTGCAGTTGCTTGACCGTGGAATCCCATTTCATGAAGCTCCCGACTCAAAGTTCTTGTGCAGATGTCATTGATATAGGATAGGCAAGTTTTATGTGCTACACATTTCAGCATTCAGTGGCCCTGCTCTGTGAGTTTGCATGGTCTACCGCTAAGTGGCTGAGCTGTTGCGACTCCTATACATTTCTTTTTTACAATAATAGCACTTACAGTTTACTAAATTAGATCAGAAGTTTCCCGAACTGAATTGTGACAAAGGTGGCATCCTATGACTGTGCCACGTTTCAAGTCGCTGACCTCTTCAGTATGACCTACATTACTACCAATGTTTGTATATGGAGATTGCATGGCGGTATGCTTAATTGTGTGCACCTATTTGCAATGGGTGTGGCTAAAACACCCGATCTCAATAATTAGGAGGAGTGCCCACATACATTTGGTCAGACATGAATACATTAGTCTTAAATACATGACATTTTAAATACTCTCATAGCATATTTGCACTGAAAAGGAACTAAAGAATTTTCTTTCAGCATGTACTCAGGAGTTTTGACAAAGGGCACTCGATTATATTGCTTTCATTTATACATCTTAATTAGTTGAAATAGTAAGGTTTCTTTGAACATAATCTTTACTTTACACTGAATTAAAAAAAAAATGAATTTCATTTTCATGTCTTTCAGTTATTCTGGCATTTGTCAGTTTCGAGGGGGAATGAAGAGAACAGACAATAAAGACTGAATACCTCTGACATTTTGTACTGTTAAATTGTATAAAAACGTACAAACCCATTGTAAGGTAATTGAAAAGAACTTCTGCTCTTTGTATTTCCAACCTTGAGAAAGACCTTAATTAGCTAAACCAACTGGCTATTTTCCTGAATCTTTGCCCAGCATTAATAATGCCTTTTCGGCTATTGAATGTACATGATATTCCTGTCTGTTGCCAAATCAGTCACACCCGGGCCCTGGAGACTGAGAGGGCCAAAAGGTCACTCTGCCCTCTATGAGGAGACCAGTTCTTTAAATAAAGTGCAATATTTAGGGGAGCTCTATAACAGATTTCCACTGGGGCCCAGGATGTGCAAACCATGTCTCTGTTTGTATTGTACAGACATATATACTCCTAAATGGATATGTATCCACACACAACACCAACATTATGACATTTTTAGATCCAAGACCAGAATCAGGTCCAAGTATTTACATGAAATAAATTACAAACCTGAAGAACATTTACAAGTGAATAAATCAGTATTTCTTAAAGGGATTTTCCCATAATAGAAAGTTATGGAAAATCAGAAGGAATGCCTTTACTTTCTGAGGCGTTGATTCTGGCATTCCTAACAATAAAAGGGCGCAACTCTGGTATTGCGCTGTGGCCCCTTCAAACTTTTTCCGGGCACGGCGTTGCTCCTGGTCACTTTCTGCACAGGGAAGATCTGTGTTACAGACCCCTGCACAGCGAGTGGTAAGGAGCGCTGTTGTGCAGGGAAAAACTAGTGGTCCCAGGCTCTGATTTAATAATGGGTTCTAAATGTTCAGCAGTAGACAACTCTGTTTGGAGCCAATCACTTGTCACCAGAGTCTATTTCTTATGGGATAATTTGCAAGTAACCCATCTGACCTTATTAATTATATGTTCTGTTTGTGCAATGATAGCAAGGTTTAAGAGCACATGCTCTGTATAGATGGAGGGTGGACCATAAGAATCCTTTCCTCTGGTGGACTCAAGGAGCCCAAGTCGGACACTGACTGGACATACCCACACACTTAAAAGGTCCTTGTTTTGCTGCATATGTGATATCTCATACCTACATAAACATTTCTCAAAACTTTGTAGCATTTTTACTTAGGGCTTGTCCACACATAGCGGAATTGCTACATATTTTCCATTTGGATTTGGGAATGGAAAACTTGCTGCAGAATACAGTAGCAGCAAAGTGGGTGAGATTTAACAAATCTCATCGACATGCTGTGTAAAATTTTCATGCAGAAATTGACCTGCGGTGCTTATTTTTCTGCAGCAATTCCGTTACATGTGGACAAGCCCTTAAATGTAGTTTTTTTTTCTAATTGGCTTTACTATTAGAAATAAATAACTTACCTAACAGAAAATATTTGCTGTAAAGATAACAGCAGTCTATCCTAATTTTGTTTTCATTATCTCGCATCGCTAAGCAGAGCACAGTCGGCTTTTTAACATTGTGTTAGCATGTGATCTTAATTTCTTTGGAAAATATTCTAGTTAAGTAACAGTTGTTAACATTTAATATGACCATTTATTTTGTATTGTAAAGGTACTGGAATTTTTCAGTGGCAAATTCAAATGCATCAATTTCACAATTTAGAAGTGAATTTTAAAGTCTAATAGAAACATTATTCGACATTCAGCAAGTTGCTCATTGTTGGACAACAAATCACAACTTCTTTGAAGCTCCTTTTTTCCTTAAAAAGCCAACCAAAAAGTGTTTCACAGGGGCATAACCATAAAGTGATCAGCACCACAGAGAAATGTTGATTGCCACGACCCAAGCATTTACCAGATCTATGTGTCAATTAGGGTGAGGGAACACTTGCCGGATGAGTAGGGAACACTTGCCGGATGAGTAGGGAACACTTGACGGAAGAGTAGGGAACACTTGCCGGATGAGTAGGGAACACTTGCCGGATGAGTAGGGAACACTTGCCGGATGAGTAGGGAACACTTGCCGGATGAGTAGGGAACACTTGCCGGATGAGTAGGGAACACTTGTTGGATGAGTAGGGAACACTTGCTGGATGAGTAGGGAACACTTGCTGGATGAGTAGGGAACACTTGCTGGATGAGTAGGGAACTCTTGCTGGATGAGTAGGGAACACTTGCTGGATAAGTAGTGAACACTTGCTGGATGTGTAGGGAACACTTGCTGGATGAGTAGGGAACACTTGCTGGATGAGTAGGGAACACTTGCTGGATGAGTAGTGAACACTTGCTGGATGAGTAGTGAACACTTGCTGGATGTGTAGGGAACACTTGCTGGATAAGTCGGCAACTTCCAGCATGACCGGAGCATGCTTGGTTCAATGCTACCATACACACTATCAGCCACATAAGTAGAAAATGCAAGACAAGGCATGAGATACAGCAAACTCCAGATTAGATCCTAAAATAAATGCTGGATGCTGGTAAATAAAAATATTTCAATATACTACCAATCTTAAAAAAAAAACTGTTTCCACCACTGTCACATGTCAATGGCATGTCTCAATAGATATATAGAGAGAGAACACAAGCAAAAACACACTCCTCGTAATACTGTAGATCAGGCCATGTGCACGCAGAAAGAAGGATGAATCAACTCCTTGACTTTTAACGAATAACAGAGATGTAAGGCAAGGAACAGCACCAGGACTTCAAGGCTGATAGAGAGATGTTGGTTTATTAACCACAAAGTGAGCGGATTTTTGCAATCAGATCTTTAGGTCATACGGGAAGCCTGTAGTTGATCGCAATTGCCTAATAGCCAAAGAGACTGGTAATCTGGTATGTTTACATTTAGATTCACTTCAACCTGAATAACAACCTCATTCTAGAACCTCTTAACTGGGGGAACCACCAGTACAGATGCATAAAGCATCAACTCTGATACAATAAGGAGAATTCTTTCTCCTGCTCAGATTAAATCTCCTGAGTTTTTTGGGGGTATAATCAAATCCGTTTATTATAAAATACTGAGTTATTTTATGATTATTGTTATATGAAACTTGGGGTACCTCTTCAGAATATTATTCCACTCTTTTCCTGGATCGGGCCTAACTCCCTTTGTAATTTTCCCCTACCATTTACCTTAATCCTCTCAAGAATTTATATATTTTTGAGATAAATCACCTTTCCCTATATAAATGAGCAAAGATTCCAATATCGGACACCTCTAAACCTGAGAGGTATTTCTGTCCGCTGTGACTCTCACCGATGCCGTGTGTTTCAGTTAAGTGTATTTAAAATATGCCCCTCTGACCACACTACCCTCCTCAGGTTGACCACGAGGTTCATTTAACCCCTTCAGGACCCAGCCACTTTTAGACCAAATGACACAGCCTCATTTTTTAAATCTGACGTGTTACTATATGGGGTAATAACTTGGGAATGCTTTTACCTATCCAAGCGATTCTGAGATTGTTTTCTCTTGACATATTGTACTTTAAGTTAGTGAAAAAATTTGGTCGATATATTCAATATTTTTGTGTGAAAAACACCAAAATTTAGAGAAAATGTGCAAAAAATTAGCATTTTCTAAATTCAAATGTATCTGCTTGTAAGACAGATAGTAATACCACACAAAATAGTTACTAGCTAACATTTCCCATATGTCTACTTTAGATTGGCATCATTTTTTGAACATCCTTTTATTTTTCTAGGACGTTACAAGGCTTATAAGTTTAGCAGCAATTTCTAAAATTTTCAAGAAAATTTCAGAAGCCTATTTCTTTAGGGATTAGTTCAGTTCTGAAGTGGCTTTGAGGGCCTTATATATTAGGAACCCCACAAATCACCCCATTTTAAAAACTACACCCCTTAAAGTATTCAAAACAGCATTTAGAAAGTTTCTTAACCCTTTATGTGTTTCACAGGAATTAAAACAAAGTGGAGGGAAATTTGCAAATTTCAATTTTTTTGCAGAAATTCCATTTGAATCAATTTTTCCTGTAATACTGAAGGTTTTTACCAGAGAAACACAACTGAATATTTATTGCCCTGATTCTGCAGTTTTTAGAAATATCCCACATGTGGCCCTAGTGTGCTACGGGCCTGAAACAAAAGCCCCAGAAGCAAAGAAGCACCTAGAGGATTTTTGGGCCTTCCGTTTCTTAAATTATATTTCAGGCACCATGTCAGGTTAGAAGAGGTCTTGTGGTGCAAAAACAATGGAAACCCCCCAAAAGTGACTCCATTTGGGAAACTACAGCCCTAGAGGAATTCATCTAGGGGTGTAGTGAGCATTTTGACCCCACAGGTGTTTCATAGATTTCCTTAGAATTGGGCAGTAAACATGAAAAATTTCATTTTTTTCCACTAAGAAGTAGATTTAGGTAAAAAAAAATTCATTTTCTCATCAAATAAAGGAGAAAAATCACTGTAACATTTGTAAAGCAACTTCTCCAGAGTACGGAAATACCCCATATGTGGTAATAAAGTACTGTATGAATACACATCATGGTTCCGAAGGGAAGGAGCGCCATTTGGCTTTTGGAGAGCAGATTTTGCTGGATTGGTTTTTCTGCGCCATGTCGCTTTTGCAAAGCCCCTTAGGTAGCAGTACAGTGGAAACTACCCAAAAGTGACTCCATTTGGCAAACTACACCCATTGAAGAATTAATCTAGGGGTGTAGTGAGCATTTTGACCCCACAGGTGTTTCATAGATTTCATTAGAATTGGGCAATGAAAATGAAAAATCACATTATTTTCCAATAAGATGTAGCTTTACCTCAAAATTTTTATTTTTTTTAACAAATATATGATGAAAACCACCATAACATTTGTAAAGCAACTTCTCCAGAGTACGGAAATACCCAACATGTGATCATAACCTGCTGTTTGGGCAAGCGGCAGGACTCAGAAGGGAAGGCACACCATTTAGCTTTTGGAGTACAGATTTTGCTGGTTTGATTTCTTGGCACCATGTCGCATTTGTAAAGCTCCTAAGGTACCAGAACAGTGCAAAAAAAGCGACTCCATTTGGCAAACTACACCCATTGAGGAATTCATCTAGGGGGGTAGTGAGCATTTTGACCCCACAGGTGTCTCATATATTTTATTAGAAATGGGCAGTGAAAATGAAAAATTACATTATTTTCCAATAAGACGCAGCATTGGTTCAAAATCTTTCATTTTCTCATCAAATAAAGGAGAAAAAGCACCGTAACATTTGTAAAGCAACTTCTTCAGAGTACGACAATACCCCACATGTGGTCATAAACTGCTATATGGACACACAGCAAGGCTCTAAAGGGAAGGAGCGCCATTTAGTATTTGGAGTGGAGATTTTACAAGATTTGTTTTTTGACCCCGTGTTGCATTGAGCTATAGTACCAGTACAGTGGTACCCCCGATAAATTACCCCGTTTTGGAAACTAGATCCCTCAAAGAATTTATCTAGGGGTGTAGTGAGCATTTTGACCGCACAAGTGTTTTGCAAAAATGAGTAAACAATAGATGTTGCAGATTGAAAATTGCTATTTTCCACAGATATGCCATTTCAGTGCCCAATGTGTTGTGCCCAGCTTGTACCACCATAGACACACATCCCATAAATTGTTATGCGGGTTCTCCAGAATACAGTAATACCCCATATGTGGTCATAAATTGCCGTTTGTGTACACGGCCAGGCTCAGTTGGACCACCATTTGGCTTTTTAAGCGCAGATTTTGCTTGGTGTTTTAGTGGTATTTTATCTTATAATGTGGGGGCATATGTAAGCTGGGCAGAGTACATCAGGGTATATGTAAGCTAGGCGGAGTACATCAGGGTATATGTAATCTGTGTGGACTACATCAGGGTATATGAAAGCTGGGCAGAGTACATCAGGGTATATGTAAGCTGGGCGGAGTACATCAGGATATGTGTAATCTGTGCGGAGAACATCAGGGTATATGTAATATGTGAGGAGTACATCAGGGTATATGTAATCTGTGAGGAGTACATGAGGGTATATGTAATCTGTGCGGAGTACATCAGGGTATATGTAATCTGTGAGGAGTACATCAGGGTATATGTAATCTGTGCAGGTACATCAGGGTATATGTAATATGTGCGGGTACATCAGGGTATATGTAATCTGGGCGGAGTACATCAGGGTATATGTAAGCTGGGCGGAGTACATCAGGATATATGTAAGCTGGGCGGAGTACATCAGGGTATATGTAAACTGGGCGGAGTACATCAGGGTATATGTAATATGTGAGGAGTACATCAGGGTATATGTAATCTGTGCGGAGTACATCAGGGTATATGTAAGCTGGGCGGAGTACATCAGGGTATATGTAATCTGTGAGGAGTACATCAGGGTATATGTAATCTGTGAGGAGTACATCAGGGTATATGTAAGCTGTGCGGAGTACATCAGGGTATATGTAAGCTGGGCAGAGTACATCAGGGTATATGTAAGCTAGGCGGAGTACATCAGGGTATATGTAATCTGTGTGGACTACATCAGGGTATATGAAAGCTGGGCAGAGTACATCAGGGTATATGTAAGCTGGGCGGAGTACATCAGGATATGTGTAATCTGTGCGGAGAACATCAGGGTATATGTAATATGTGAGGAGTACATCAGGGTATATGTAATCTGTGAGGAGTACATGAGGGTATATGTAATCTGTGCGGAGTACATCAGGGTATATGTAATCTGTGAGGAGTACATCAGGGTATATGTAATCTGTGCAGGTACATCAGGGTATATGTAATATGTGCGGGTACATCAGGGTATATGTAATCTGGGCGGAGTACATCAGGGTATATGTAAGCTGGGCGGAGTACATCAGGATATATGTAAGCTGGGCGGAGTACATCAGGGTATATGTAAACTGGGCGGAGTACATCAGGGTATATGTAATATGTGAGGAGTACATCAGGGTATATGTAATCTGTGAGTAAAGGGGAGGAAGCCTCCAGCTCACCGTTCCAGCACCCGACACCTTCGCCTCGCCCGGATCTCCGCGACGGTCCGCGGCAAACAATAGTGGATTAGGAAAGAATATGATCCAGCGCTGCAGGTATGTGATTTAAAAAGGATCTCGATCCCACTTTTATTTGTATCAAAAATTTAAAATTCGATATCAGGTGCATTCAGGCATCAAGGCAGTATTTTGTAGGTATTCAGCGCCTACGCGTTTCAAGCACGACTAGTGCTCTTAATCATGGCATCCATTCACACACTGGGGCCCATGGATATGAACTTATATACTGTGTTTTACTAGGTGGAGCTAGGAGGCCTGCTGAATTAAATGATTGCGAACAGCTTGTGTGTTTCTAAAACACAGGAAAATTTGTCTTATCTTTTAGATCATTATATGTGTCAGTTTGTATACAAAGTACAGAAATCTGACTTATTATTCTATTGTTATTGCAAAAAAGAATTGTTATGCGAGCAACATTGGCTCAGTTGTTATATTTTCCCTTTTCTGTATTATCTTACTATTTAAAAGAGCCCCGATGTAAGAAAGGGGAAAATATACTGGCTTACTTCAGAACCGCATGAGAAACCGTGGTTCAAGCTTTCCACAATAAATAGAAATAGGGCTTAGTATCTGTGTGTGAATGGGTGCTGAATTAATACCGATGTTACATCTTGTTTCGAAATTAGACAATTATGTGTAAAAACAAACCGATCTAAATAGAAAAGTCAAAACATAAGACAGAAAGAAAACATATAAAATTAGACTTTACGAATACCAACAAATAGTGTGCTGGGATCTGAAGATAATTAACATAATAAAATAAATGAGTATATCATGGATATTACATCTAAGAATATAAAATATTTTGATATTTTTTATTTCTGTAGTACCTCGCCGTGGTATTCATTGTAAGATAGTGGAAAAAAAAAAAAAAAACTCTATATATGCATATAAATTAATTTCTGTACAGAACATTACTGTGTCATATTTACACAGCTATATAAGATAGAATTCATTGCTAAGCGCAATTATATATAGCTATGTTGCAATGCATATATTTACTATAATCGATGTTACTGCCTGGATATTTTCTGTGCATATATATTTATTTTTTATAGTTTATCATTTAATGTTAACATAATTCGATCAATATGAAATAATTATTCATGAGTAGCTGTTATTTTTAATTGAACATATTATATATGTGTAGATTTTCAAGTTTATAGTATGTTTATCATGCAGTATGAAGTTATATAAACTGGATCTATGTTAGATAAAGAGATATGGGATTTGACAATCCTGCTATTGAAAACATGAATTTGAGAATTAACTTGTATCTCATATGCTGCAACATATATTGACTACATTGCCAACTTATTTTAACTGTAACCTCTAGATTTTGTATGACAGATTACATTCATTTTTATTCTTTTTTCCAATGGAACATCTACAATCGAGCAGGATGGAAAGACTTCCTATTGTGTACACCCTCTCCCGCAAAACACTCCCACTCCGATTGAAAACCAATGACACTCAAATTTCGTCTGGCTATGGGTTATGAGGTATGTATTGTTTCAATTTGGTTTTTCCAATTTATTTTTCCCATAGGCAATTTATTTATCCATTTTTAATTTTTGGTTAATATAGGAACATTAGCTCTCTTTTTAAATTAAGTCCGTGCGGAAACCTTGTTTGTAAATTAAATATCCAAAAGGCTTCTCGTGTTAGGAGTAATTTTTTAAGATTTCCCCCACGAGCCGTGTGTTTAATTTTTTCGATGGCATATGTTTTTAGATATGTGGTATTTCTGTCATGACACGTACATCAGGGTATATGTAAGCTGGGCGGAGTACATCAGGGTATATGTAAGCTGGGCGGAGTACATCAGGGTATATGTAATCTGTGAGGAGTATATCAGGGTATATGTAAGCTGTGCGGAGTACATCAGGGTATATGTAATCTGAGATTTTTTTAGCACTATTTATTCCATTTTTTGGGAGATGAGGAAACCCAAAAACAGCCATTCCAGCACGTTTCTTTTTTGGTTTTTTTTGACAGAGTTCACCGTGCAGTATAAACAACATGTTAACTTTATTCTGCGGGGCGAGACGATTACAGCGACACCAAATTTATATAGTTTTTTTACGTTTCACTGCATTCCCACAATAAACATACTCTTTTCTAAAAAAAATCATGTTTTAGTGTCGCCATTTTCTGACAGCCATAACTTTTTTATTTTTTTGTTGATATCGCTGCGGGACGGCTTGTTTTATGCGTGACGAACTGTAGTTTCTATTGGTACCATTTTGCGTTACTTGCAACTTTTTGATCACTTTTTATTACATTTTTTTTGAGACAAGATGACCAAAAAATAAAATACTGTAATTGTTTTTTATTAAAAAAAATTACGGTGTTCAACGTGCGGTAAAAATAAGGTGATATTTTTATAGATCAGGCCGTTCCGAACGCGACGATACCTATTATGTATAGTTTTTTTTCATGTTTTCATTTTTTTTCTAATAATAAAGGAGTTGATCAGGGAAACAGGGCAAGTGTTGTTTTTATTATCTATTTATTATTTCTTAACTTTTATTTATTTATTTTTCTTTCACATTTTTTTTTACATTTTTTACTTTTTCTTTTACACTGACCTGGGGACTTGAAGATCTGGTCTTCTGATCCCCGGTACGATGCACTGCACTACTTATGTAGTGCAGTGCATCGTAACTGTCATTTTTCATTTGACAGTTAGCCGATTAGGTCCTGCCTCGGGCAGGACCTAATGGGCTACCGTACCTTGGCAACCAGGAAGCATAGTAACAATCGTTCAATGCGGCTGTCAGTGACGGTGGTAACAGCCATCGCAGCCATCGCAGCCATTGCAGCGGCATGTCAGCTGTGTATAACAGCTGACAGCCGCCGAAGATAAAGCGCGCACAGCTCCTGTGCTCGCTTTATCTGCCGGGCGTAACTGTACGCCCGAGTGCGGGAAATCACTTGGAATTTGGACATACAGTTACGCCCAATCGCGGGAAGGGGTTAATTTACCCAAAGAAAGACATCAGTGACATATAACTTTTAAGACAACAATTTCAAAAATTACTATCCCCTAATTTATTCCTTTAAAATGATTAATTTATGCCCTATCACCGTATAGATCATCAGTATATGATCTGTGGGGGTCTGACACCCGGACCCCGCACCATTAAGCCACTCTGGCTGCCTCTGAGCCCCGGACGTACAAGCCGGAAGCAGTTGGCTTCGTCCACTGAATAGCGGCCGAGCTGCTGTACTGCAGCTCTGCGCCTAATGAAGTGATTAGGAGCAGATATGTAATCCGGCAGCACGGCCTGTATGCTATGTACGGAGCCAACTGCTTCCGTCTCCGTACATCGCATAGTGGACCATAACATCTGTTACCCAGAGGCAGCAGGAGCGGCTCAACGTTGCGCGTTCCGGGTGTTGGACCTGCACCGATGATATACTGATTACCTATCCGGCAGATAGGTCATCAGTTATTCAGTAGTTGACAACCCCTTTAATGACCAGGCCTGAAAAGGCTTAAATGACCAGCTCAATTTTTTCATTTTCGCACCTCTGCCTTTTAGCACCTATAACTTTTTTTTTTATTATTGACGTGGCTACATGAAATCTTGTTTTATGCAGAAGAAATAGTATTGTTTTTTTTCTGCACAGTTTGGATTTAGAAAAAAACTACTGTGTAAGTTTTATATAATTTGTCAGCGTAAGGCTGGGTTCACACGACCTATTTTCAGGCGTAAACGAGGCGTATTATGCCTCGATTTATGCCTGAAAATACGGCTCCAATACGTCGGCAAATATCTCCCCATTCATTTGAATGGGCTTTACGATGTTCTGTGCCGACGACCTGTCATTTTACACGTCGCTGTCAAAAGACGACGCGCAAAATGACTGCCTCGTCAAAGAAGTGCATGACACTTCTTTGGACGTAATTTGAGCCGTTTTTCATAGAATCCAATGAAGAACAGCTCCAAATTACGGCCGTCAGAGACGCCTCGCAAAATGCGAGTATGAGCAATTACGTCTGAAATGACGGAGCTGTTTTCTCCTGAAAACAGCTCTGTAATTTCAGCCGTAATGGTCATTATCGTGTGCACATACCCAGCGTATGTCCATGGTCTATACCCGAATAGGTATTTACCATCACAGTTATCATATTGGCCTGAAGAATAAATTGAACATGTCATTTTTTACCACACAATGAATGCCTTAAAAACAAAACCCCACAAAAGATTAAGGAGTAATTTTTATTTTTTTCCAATTCCACCCCACAATTTTTTTACAGTTTCTCACTACATTATATGGTTGAATAAATGGTGTCACAAAAATCTACAACGCAACCAGCAAAAAACAAACCCTCATATAGCAATATCGATGCAAAAGTAATGGCTTTTGGAAGGTGGGTCAGGAAAAAATGAAAGTGAAAATCCAGAAAATGTCTGCGGTGGGATAGGGTTAATCCTGGCTTTCCTCCACCCCAAAACGAAATCTCTAACAAGGTTTTCTATACTTTTAAACCACTTTTCTGCAATCCATATGGGGTTATTGGTAAACATACAGAGGCATTGGGGTAGAGTTATCCTATTTTTGTTACATTGTATGATTTGTATTCTGTATTATTTAGCAGTTTTTCCCTAGAATGTTTTCTAGAATTTTTCTACAATGCTAGTAATTATAGGTTACCCAAAATAATTTCTTATCCAATGACCGAAAGCATGAAACTACAGTGGAGATTGGAGGAAACTTGTTAGAATTATGTATCCCTATGAAAGGCAGAACTCTCCTACTACAATGCTATACTATTATCTCACCACTATATATTTGATCAGTTTATATTATTTGTGAGCAGCACTGTGAAGCAGCAGCGTACAACCAGAAAGCAAAGTATTTTAACCTGTCCGTCTCAAGCAAATCCATAAAAAGCTAATGACATTTATGAAAGTTCAAGCTATTTTGCTGGATCCTGTTTAGTGCAAACAAACACTATACAGGAGTTATCATTTCAGATTGATAATAACATGCTTTTTACAGCTGGAGTGTCTTAATAACCTGGAATTATTTCAAATGCGCTCCAAAAAACCAAAGCTGCGCAAGTAAACTGTTCACATGCAGCGCATTATGCACGCACAAAAGGAATAATAGGGGTTTTATAATGGCAAATGGCAGAAATCTAAAAATAGACTATAATGTAAAAACTGCAGTTGATATTTGCAATCCAGTTACTGTATAAAAAGGCAAAATGAAAAATGTCTCAAACCTACATAAAGTGCTCCTGTATGGCTTTACATTTTTATCAAACTGGTTTTATATTTAAATTAACAACTTACTGCATATTTAAAGTGTATCACCAGTGACTTCACAATGTCCTTACAGCAGGTCCTCATGGGCAGTAACTAACAGGAAGTTATCATTGCCTGCTATGTGGAGCTGCAATCCGGTCGGAGTAAGGCTGAATTCACACGGGGCGGATACGCTGCATAAAAGTATGCAGCGTATCCGTCCTGCGTGCCACATGAATTCCAGGTGAAAAAGCGCACCAAACTGTGGTGCAGTTTTTGCTAGCAGGCCGCCCTCCTGTGATGATGTTTCCTCCCAGGAGACCACTGCAACCTGTAATTGGCTGCAGCGGCGATCACATTGGATTAAGCGTCATCCCAGGAGGTGGGCTCTCTGACATCATCCAGGCCGGCCTCCTAGGATGATATTTTATCCCATGTGACTGCCGCTATAGCCTGTGATTGGCTTCAGCGGTCACATAGGATGAAAAGTCATCCAACAAGGCCACGGTAGAGGGAGGAACACAGACTTCTAGGTAAGCATGAGTTTTTTTTTTTTTCCTGAGTTGCATTTTTTTGCGGCAGGATCGCTGCAAGCCCGCTGCAAAAAAACGCAACTGCTATTTGTTGCAGGATTTACCTCTCCATTTAATTCATTGGGGAAAATCGACAACAAATAAGCAGCGTTTACGCAAATACAATTGACATGCTGCAAAATAAAATTCTGAACAGCAGGTCAGTTTCTGAGCGTTTTTTTCTGCTCTGTATTTATGCAGCGTGTGGATGAGATTTGTTTTATCTCATCCGCTTTGCTGCTACTGTATTTGCTGTGGATTTTCCGCAACAAATTCTGTTGCGGAAAAATCGCAGTATTTACGCAACGTGTAAACTGACCTTAAGGTTGTGTTCCCACTGTGCAGATTTTCGTCGGATTTTGCATGCATTCTTTTTAGCCAAAACCAGAATTGAATCCAACACCAAAAAAAGAAGAACCCACGGAGTCTATAAGTCATAATGTAAAAAAACACAGTCTTTTTATTCCAAAAAATTACAATAGTTACATATACACAATTTTAAAAATGAATCACAGATAACAACAAGATCGCCAAGAAAGAGTAAGTATTCAAAACATATTTGATTGTGTCAATACAGATATTAATATGGGCCACAGAAAAGTGCATAGTGCAAAAAAAGGGGTCGAGCATAATATGATTACTCTAAGCTATATATGTAAGCCTATGTTATTTCAGAGAATCAAATATAGAACTCATACTATTAAATACCATTAGATTTCCAAGTGCCGATAATAAAGTGCTAAGTGCAAAGGTTTTACCGGAAAAGATCCAAAATGGAGGATAAAGTACTGACCCATGTGGCTGAGACTCAGATAATGGCGACCTGCCCCAACGCGTTTCGGCTTCCGCCTTCGTCTGGGGGGTGAATCCAGTAGAGCAGACCTATAAGGACTTCTTTATATATTTCTAAAAAAACACATGCAAAATGCGCAGCAAATCTGCCCAGTGGGAAACCAACCTTACTGTTTCTACAAGTCTACTAGCTTACATTACGCTTGCCCCTTCCTACCCCTCTTTTCACCCCTGTTTGTTCACTCTGACACACTGCTTAAATTAGTACTGAATCTACTGTAATCATAGGACTTTATCATCTCGCAAGTTCCCTCTACAAACACTCAGATTTTCACTCCCTGCTTGGGTATGAAATTCAAATTATGTGAGCTCCCTAATATATAAAAAGGGCGGATCAAGACATCCCTTCCTGCTGGTCAAAATGTGGAGGAAGCCACCAAACAGAATTATTACTATTAATGTTTAACTTATTCCAATATTGTTTGTATCCCTATTAACTCTCACATTTAAGTTACCACAAGCTAAGTTTAGTTCATACGAAAATAATTTCTCTGGTTACTTAATGTTCTGAGGTGTAAAGTGCAGTACGTGTTGAATGAGTATCTGCACTCAAGTCCAAATTTTTCACATATACAGTTTTTTTTTTCACACCAGAACAGTATTAAGCTCTTTTGTAGGTATTTGGGTTTTGTTGTTATACTTATTTCAAAACCCGGCTTAGTAGAATCCATAAATCAACCTCGAGAGTGATATATTTTCTATAGACTATTTGAGTTAGTCTTTTCTAGATATTACCTTGTAAATTATTAAGACACTTTCATGCAATGCATCACCTTTATGCATTATTAAGAAGGCAAGCCAGGAAACGACCACATTTTCACCTGGGTGTCATTAATAACAAAGTCTATTCAATCGAAGCTAGACAGAAGCCCTGCTTGTGACATACCAATGGGATTGTCATGTGGACGATCATTTCTGCAAAGGCATAATTTGTTTGATTAAGTTTTAATGTCTAATTATTACTCCAAATGTACATATATTTGATTGGTAATGTAATATATAGATTTTTATTTTTACACAGTGCATTTTTAGGCCCCATTCAATTATAAATCTATATTAATTTAGTGAATCACGACTTGTTGTCCTAATTCTAAAATCTGTGGGGGGGGACCCCATATTTCCTTACAGAAATTGGCAACACAAAAATTAAGCTACAGAAAGCCCCTAATTAGTAGAGAGTCATCAGTTACAATGTAATCATTATAAATATGTTTAATGGTCTGTTGGTGCACAAAATATTAGGACATCATTTGGGAAAGGCCACAGATTTACCAAATTCTGACCATAATGCAGCTGAAAACCACAGAGACATGCAGCTTTACCACAAATTTACATGTAAAACTGTTGTTTACTTATAAATACTGTTTAGACATAAACAAGCAGAAACTGCTCCTATTTTTGTGGGTTTCAGCCACTATATGTGGACTTACCTCTATTATGAGTATCCTTAAAGAGTCTCTGTCACCAGATTATAAGTGTCCTGTCTCCTACATAGTCTGATCGGCGCTGTAATGTAGATAACAGCAGTGGTTTTTATTTTGAAAAACAATCATTTTTGAGCAAGTTATGAGAAATTTTAGATTTATGCTAATTAGTTTCTTAATGACCAACTGGGCGTGTGTTTACATTTTACCAACTGGGCATTGTACAGAGGAGTGTATGACGCTGACCAATCAGTGACCAAACAGCGACCAATCAGTGACCAATCAGTGTCATACACTTCTCATTGTTCCAGCCCATTGTTACAGTGTGATTGTGCAGTGAAAAATGCTGGGCTGGAACAATGAGAAGTGTATGACACTGATTGGTCACTGATTGGTCGCTGTTTGGTCACTGATTGGTCAGCGTCATACACTCCTCTGTACAATGCCCAGTTGGTAAAAAGTAAAAACACGCCCAGTTGGTCATTAAGAAACCAATTAGCATAAATCTAAAATTGCTCATAACTTGCTCAAAAATGATCGTTTTTCAAAATAAAAAGCACTGTTGTTATCTACATTACAGCGCCGATCACATTATGTAGGAGATAGGGCATTTATAATGTGGTGACAGAGCCTCTTTAAGATGTTATACAGAGTACAGATGTAGCCAAGTTTATCTTGACGCTGATAACTTGCTGCAGCATGATATCGCACAACAAAAGCCATTGAAAAGTCATTGAAAAAGTCAAGATAAAGGATCTTACCACTGTGTATTTAACACGTTAAAATCCAAGGTAAGGACGACTACATCTGTATAATATACTTATTGTGGACCTAGATATTGAGCAGATTTATTATGGCTGTCTAAGGTTTAGGCCGGGCAGTCAGAAGATGAGCCAAATTTATTACAGTGGCGCACGCCACTGTATGATAAACTTGGTGCTTCTTGCTAGACACTTTTCTCTTCCCTATACCACTTCTTGTTTGACTTATTTTATGCCAGTTAGTGGCATTTAAATTTGGCGCACTTTGGTGCATTTTAAGTCATGCCCCCTTCCCCCACTAGGCCGTATCCCAGTCTAATAAGTTTCTAGTAAGGTTTATTAGTGTTTTTTGCTGCTGCATTTGTGTGATAAATTAGTCTAAAATAAAATGCAATATTTTGTTCCAAAATGGGCAAAATTTTGGTGCATTTAATGGCACATTTTAGATGCAGACACAGTAGTTTATAGACCTACAGTAAGGCCCCATGCACACGACAGCAAAAAACCTCAGTTTTTGCGGACCGCAATTGCGGTCCGCAAAAACGGAGCCATTCACTCTCATTGAACACTGACACCTTTCCGTAGCACTACGGAAGGGTGTCAGTGCCGTGGAAATGTTCCGGGAATTATGGAACATGTCCGTTCTTTCGCATTTTGCGGGCTGTGCTCCCATACTTTGGGCCGTGATTGCGGGCACGGTCGTGTGCATGGGGCCTAACATAATGGTTTCTTTACAATATACAACTTTGCGGTACTTGGCTCCCCTTGATGATTCTTGTTATTTTGACATGCCAGCGTAATTTTGCTCGATTGTCTGCAGAACATGCATGCTTTGATTCTTCTGTACAGTACCACCATATTGCAAAGGAGCTTGATCTATTCATTGTGTTATGACTCCTAATCCTGCTTTAACAAGACAGCAAGACTGTGGCAATATATGGATGATTTTAGGACAGATAAATGGTGTTTTACTCCCCTGAAATCCATCCAACCCACCTGGCTGCCTGTTCTCATCGGTCGGGAATACTTTAACAGGCTTTTCACTCAACTGTAGAGTGGGAGGATGAGGCATTGATGATATAGTGTATCAAATCAATCTGGTTTTGGTATCAATTAAATGTTTTTTTCTAAAGTGGAGCAACCTTTTGACCCTGTTCCTTACCCCAGTGTACTAACTAGAATATATTTTGAGCTCCATTTCTTCTCTGCATTTTTTTAGTCCAGAGGAACTTATTTCGGCCTGAGAAATAATACATACTTATTTAGGGAGGGCAATATGACATTTGTGCTCCTAAATAAGCTATCTACTTCGTCATTTACATTCACAATGTCTATTTGTAATCAGCAGTATGGTGTACCATAAACCAGAAAATATTAATGCAGGTTCATTAGCTATAAAATGCTTCCTCTATGTAAATATGTAGAGATTGGGATCTCTGCACTCTTTATTGCCACAAAAATCACCTATTATGTTAAATTAAACATGCCCACTAATATTAATACGAAAAGGGAATTCATCAAGATAATACTAGAATATTTATGGAAAGACTGTATAGTCTAAGTTTACATTAAAATATAATTTTAAGATGACTAAACTGATATATTCTAGCAATAGCTGCTGGTTAGTGTACTTGTACAGAGCTACATCCATTGCTAATTCTGTAAGTACCATATAGACTTTATCGCTGGAACTCTGCTGTAAACTGATGTAGGTATAACTTCATATCTAACTCAACTAATTCAGGGACAGGAGTTTACCTAAAAACATAGTCATACGTGTCCTGCCCACAGAATAAATTATATTAGCATACTATGGCATCTCCATGGATAGTATAATAACATTAAAACCATACATAGTTTGGTACTCACACGCCATAGATCAGTTGGCAAATTCAGTCCAGCCAGTAAGTGTGTAGTTGATGGTTACTCAAAAACACATCAATATCGACAAAGGCAAGAAGGTTAGCCCTTGTTTCCCAGATACCTATTGAATGCTTACTAATATTGTGATATATAACTTTATTATGAATAAGTATAAGCATACAAATGAATATTAAAAGTGCAATGTGAACTGAAAGTCTCCATACAATGATACTAATAATACTCTGCAGTCTGTACCATCTAAGTGCAGAGTCAAAACACCATCTCTGATGGCCGCACTACCTATATGAAACAACTATGATTCACGGCTGCAGTCCGCTTGAAAAGGGACTTAGAATTGTCAGAACACATTGAATTTAAAAAAAACAAGAAAGAGCCCCCACGACATGTTTCACCACCAAAGTGGCATCCTCAGGGGAAAATGGGGCTAATGGCGGCGAACGCGGCTGAGTCTACTACTTATGACCTCACGTCTGCCGTCATCTAAACTGATGTTACCAATTACGGTGAACCTCATAAGAGCGGCCCCTAGATGGAAAGATTTGCTCCAATCAAGCACAGCTGGCACCCAACCAATGAGGGACTCGCTATCGCTCTTGTGGTAAGAGTGATTGACACCAATATACTCCAGTCCCGCAGCCTTACTGCCCGGCCAATCAGGAACTCACTTTCGCGCCTGCGCAGTGGAAAAAGATTAAGCCGGATAGATAAGTATGAAAATCAATTCACTGCGCATGTCAGTGGACTTAGAACTTGAAGCATGACAGTATTAAAAATATAGTGAAGATGTCTATCACAGGAACAACAGGTGGAAAGTCAAGGTAAGTGTCAGGGGACTTAAATGACAAAAGACAGTGGAGAATACACATTTAGGTTTATTGGAAAATTGATTATAATGAGAGATAACAATATTCCACTGTCAATAAATTTATATAAATTTCTATCTCAATGGTAAAATATCTTACGATCATTAGTAAGGCAATATAGAACATATGAGTCAATGTACGAACAGCACTCAACTTGATGAGAAGACTGTCGGGAATATAAGGAGAGACCATTATACATATCAATGAGCTAAAATATTGCTCAATAATAATAACCATATCCACAATAGATTATGACATATAGATGAAAGAAGAAACTTTATATAGATGTATATGTATCAATTTTTTTTTAGAGGATCTGAGAATAATCTCGAAAGAATTACACCAGAGATGTATATATATATATATTTCAAGACAAGATATCAGTAGAGTTTTCATATGTGGACGTGACCATATTGAAACATATTTATAAGGTTAAGCCAGTGTTAACAATATTTGAAAGAACAAGAATTATTTGAAAATACAAAAGTTGTCTGCAGGGCTCATAGGAAGTTCAAGATCCATGGCTCATCTTTATTTTTATTATTATTCACAAGAAGGCTACAAAAGTAAAACCCCCATTAAGTTCACCAGGTCTAAGGCTGTTTAGGAGGTAAATCCACCCTGCTTCTTCCTCTAACAGCCTACATTCTAAATTACCTGCTCTGGGACCAGGCTTCAACAGGGTGACACCCCAAAATTGAATGGATCTAGTATCATTCTCGTGCACACATCTCATGTGTCTAGATAATGGGGTATCTACTTGTCACTTAATAGAACTTAAATGTTTAGAGATTCTTCTTCTAAACTGTTGGATGGTTTTGCCTACAGAAATTTTAGGGCATGGGCATTGCACAATATATATAACTCCCATACTCTGGCAATTAATAAACTGTCTAATCTCATAAGACTTCCCATCAAAGGGATTGACAAAAGGGCAGAAAGAACAATGTCCACATGGATAGGAACCAAAAATAGGTGGACTTCCTATGAGCCCTGCAGACAACTTTTGTATTTTCAAATAATTCTTGTTCTTTCAAATATTGTTAACACTGATTTAACCTTATAAATACGTTTCAACATAGTCACGTCCGCATATGAAAACTCTACTGATATCTTGTCTTGAAATATATATATACATTGCTGGTGTTTCAATTCTTTCAAGGTTATTCTCAGATTCTCTCCAAAAATTTTTATACATGTACGTCCATATAAAGTTGCTTTTTTCATCTATATATCATAATCTATTGTGGATATGGTTATTATTTTTGAGCAATATTTTAGCTCATTGATATGTATAATGGTTTCCTCTTATACTCCTGACAGTCTTTCCATCAAGTTGAGTCCTGTTCGTACATTGACTAATATTTTCTATATTGCCTTACTAATGATCATAAGATATTTTATCATTGAGATGGATGTTGATATAAATTTATTGACAGTGGAATATTGTTATCTCTCATTATAATCAATTTTTCCAATAAACTTTAATTTGTATTTTCAACTGTCTTTTGTCATTTAAGTCCACTGACACTTACAGTGGGTTTCCACCTGTTGTTCCTGTGATAGATATCTTCACTATACTTTTAATACGGCCGTGCTTCAAGTTCTAAGTGCACTGACATGCGCAGTGAACTGATTTTCATACTTATCTATCCGGCGTAATCTTTTCCACTGCACAGGTGCGAAAGCGAGTTCCCGATTGGCCGGGCAGTAGCGCTGCGGGATTGGAGTATATTGCTGTCAATCACTCTTACCACAAGAGCGATAGCAAGTCCCTCATTGGTTGGGTGCTAGCTATGCTTGATTGGAGCATATCTTTCTATCTAGGGGCCGTTCTTATGAGTATCACCGTGATTAGTAACATCAGTTTAGATGACGTCAGAAGTGAGGTCATAAGTAGGAGACTCAGCCACGTTTGCCGCCATTAGCCCCATTTTCAACCGAGGATGCCACTTCGGTGGTGAAACATATCGGGGGGGGGGGGGCGGGTTCGTTCTTGTTTTTTAAGATTCAATATGTTCTGACAATTGTAAGTCCCTTTTCAAGCGGATGGCAGCCGCAAATTATAGTTGTTTCAAATAGATAGTGCGGCCATCAGAGCGGGTGGTTTGACTCTGCACTTAGATGGTACATGTAATGTCAGGATAGGGAGACAGACAGGTGAGCCCTAATCTACCCGCCACTTAGTCCCTGCCTACTTGCACAGCCCATCCTAGGCGATGGCGTACAACTGGGCGACGGTCCCTACGCTGAATATGTGCACGACAGACAAAACAAGACAGGGTACACAGAAGCAAGGGAAGTGGGGCAGTTGCCCACGGCAACACCGTGAGCAACAGAGTAGTGGACGAGCCGAGTCAAACCAGGAGTGTACGAGGTAACAAATGCAGAGCAGTGGAATAGTCAGTCAAGCCAGGGTCAATATTAAGCAGAGGTCAATGGTAACAGCAGAGCCAGGAAACAGGAGAATCACAGGCAAAGGACAAGCAGCAAATGAAGGTATAAGTAGACCAAGGGCGGGAGCTAGAACCGTCTGGCCAGGCTGCGATAGGCTCTCCCACTCCTCAGCCTACCAGCCTGAGTGGTAGCAGATCGAGTCACTCTAGCAGACCTAGGAACAGATTCAGGCTGATTAACAACGGGCGTCGACACAGAAGCTGTGTCAGGCAAATCCTTTACAGTACAGACTACAGAGTATTATTAGTATCATTATATGGAGACTTTCAGTTCACATTGCGCTTTTAATCTTTATTTGTATGCTTATAGTTATTCATAATAAAGTTATACATCACAATATTAGTAAGCATTCAATAGGTATCTGGGAAACTAAGGCTAATCTTTTTGCCTTTGGCGATATTGATGTGTTGTTGTGTGTACCTCAGCCCACCAGATACCTGGGTCCACTTTTTAGTTTTTTATTGATGGTTACTCACACTATCTTTATTAGACCCAATAATTGCAGGAGAGTTTTAATCACTTGGCTTATTGTAATCTATTAAAATTAAAGTACATTTTTATATTTATTTTTTCTGATTGGTAATATATAAAACCACATACCTTGGCCCTTCCTTTTTTTCTTTAAACATAGTAGGCTTATAAGATTGGACTAGGCCTCTGTATGACCCTACTATTTTCTGAACAAGGTAATGCTTCTTCCACTATGTCATAATTATGAGACAGCGCTATGTGCTTTTACTCTGACCCCACCTGAGAAACTGTACTGTGTTACTTATTTTATTGTAATGTAATGTTTTACCTATTTTGTAATATTGCATGATGTGCCTTTTTATATTATGTGAGTTATATAGACAGATCAGTTCCAAATATATGCTATGGTTGTGTTCCTACCTAGACAAGTGGCCCTGAAAGTATTCCTTACAGAGGCTTTTTCTTGAATTACAACATGTAATTTCTCACTCAATAACTCTGTAAACATGATCTTTTTATGTTATTGTTTTGTTCAGTGTTTTGAAAACTTAATAAAGAATTTACAAAAAAAAAACATAATAGGTTTGTGCCTATAGATGGACTTAGGGATATAGAAATTTATATATGTAAACTCTATGCGTTCAGATATAAATTATGGGTATATATATGTTAATTATGTGGATTTATATGTTAATTATGCACTCACGTTGTTGTGGTACTGAAAGAAGGGCACCCAGGGAGATACAAGGGGAAGGCTACAGAGGGCACTAGATTTTGTAAGATAAACATTTTAAAGCCATACATGACTTTCAGGGTGGCCTACTTGATGGTTGGAGTCTACGACACAAGATAATCTGTGGCACCTGTAATGTAAATCTGGTACTGATATTAAATAGTGCAATAAAAAATATAGGATAAGTAAAGCAAAGGGTTTTGTTTAGCTCTTTTTTAGTATATTATATCTACATGTAAATTAAATTAAGGTTAACCCATTTTTCCATTAGAAATAAAATCTTTAAAACCTTTAACATTTATAAATTATATATTTCATAAATGTTTTTAAGACATCATGTAAATCATTCCAACTGCTAACTGCATAATGCATTTTACTGTAAAGTTACCACTTATATTACATTGAAAAACAAATTTATGTTCCTTAATGAAAAAGAGAAACATTCCAATGTGACTTGGTGACTAACATTCTAAAAATGGATTCAACTATTCCAACTACAATTTTGGTAATTGCTAATGGAAACAAATGAAGAGTCTGCTAAAAGAGCAAGTTATATATTCCTACATAATACAAAAAGAATGTGCAGGCTATTAGTAATGAATGGCTAATTACTAACATGGAGAAACATTAAGTATCTCTATTCATAAACTTTTCAGATCCAGATAAAGACATCCAGCTATTAGGCAAATTAAACCAGTTAGTACTTTTCTAACACATAAATGCATTAATTTGTGACCCTACTCTACAATGTATTAAAAGGCACTGATGAAACAAAGGGGTGGAAATGAGGTTAACACAGTATCTAAGCACTAAGTAGTGGCCCTTCATGAACATTTATGTGGTTTGTAATGGTGTTTATGTGAATTGTTAGTGATCAGACCTTATTTAAGGTGGATCAAATCCATTTTTATACTGTGTAAATCACAGGATAGTGAATCTTAAAAACTTCTCAAATCTCCACCTTAATTCGATTTTCAAAAATATACCACTCATGAATTTGGCCTTTGATAGCACCTTTACCTTTGGGCATAATTTGGCTACTGGATATTAGGAAATTGTAGTGAATATAGTTAGGCTATATACTGTCATAAAACATTGACCCCAAAAGGGAATTTGGCCTATTTGCTTGGATTGTTTTTATTTGTAGCAGGGAAATAAAATTCTTATAATATGTTAGTACATTGTACAAAATGTCATATTATTTTAGTAAAAATATCTCTATGGATGGTTTCAGGCAGCATTAATAGTGCTTAAAGCGTACCTAACTTTTCAGGTGACTTTTCAGAATAAGATTTCATGTGTGTACATGAGGAACTTGTATCCTGCATTGTTAGCAGTCTTCCCTTCTGCAGGCTCTCTATCTAATTCTCAGTTTTCTCTGAGCTAGTGGTGAAGCCTAACTGCTAGTATATTTATACACAGAGAAAAGGAGAATCCTGCTCTCCTATCTCTATCTTTTACATATATTAAAGCAACTGCAGTATGGAAGAGATTAATGAGCAGTGTAGCTGTAAAGCCAGCACTGGGGTGAGATATAACACGTACATACTACCCAACTGTCCCGGATTCAGTGGGAAAGTCCTGGATTCCGATATACCGAGGGGCCGGTGGTATATCAAATGTATCTACGCATTTTGCTGTATGGGGGAATTTGTTTGGGCATTATACTGCATGGGGCATCTGTATTGGCATACTGCATAAGGGCATCTGTGTGGGCATTATACTGCATAGGGGACACATGTGTTGGCTTTATACTGTGTGGGTGCATCTATGGGCAGTTTATACTGTATGGTGGCAGCTATTGAGGCATTATACTGTATGGTGGTAGATAGAGGACATTATACTGTGTGGGGGCAGCTATTTGGCATTATACTGTGTGGAAGGCACTATGGAAGCATGATGCTATGTAGGCTAAACCGGGTGTGTATGGGTGTGTACTGGGTGGGATTAGAGGCATGGTTTAAAAGGAAAAAAAATTACATGCTACGAGCACCGCAATGGTAGTACCTCATTGCGTTACTTAAGAGTTGAGCGGTATACACTTGCTAGAAGCTGCAGTAGCATCTGTGTCTCTATGCGCCTTTCTCACTCTGCTTTTGCTCCCCCTCCACTCTCCCTAGACTTCTAGGGGCAGCTGTAACCTGATCTTTCATTGAGCTGATAGTCCATCATGTCTTTAGGAAACAGATTGAGAAGTAAATTCAGGGCGAACAGTTACATGGGGGGGGGGGCTGATAAGTGGAGAAAATGGCATTTTTCTCTAAACTGATATCTTACAAACGTTTCTAATTTTCGCTTGTACTATTGATTAATGCAAAGTTTGTTGAAAAGTTAGTGACCTTTTCATTTTCATATAGTGGCCGTAAGTCCCAGACCCCTGCAAGTCTACTAAACGGAACTTAAATCCCCATAAGGTTCAATGGTGATCTATGTCTGATGTAGTAGAACCGCAAGGGGTGCAAGTATTGTAGTCGTAATACAGATGTTAAAATGTGGCGATATTAAGGCTGTCGGTTACACGAAGGTTGACGGCAGTGAAGGGAGGCATAGAAAAGTCTCGTCATGGGAGGTGTGTGGATCTTCAAAGTGAGCGTGTAGCAACTTGTTGTTTTTATCCATATGTGAATTATGCTGAGGTTTGAAAATGTCAGAGAAGCCCTTTAACCCCTTAAAGATGGAGCCTTGTTTTGGCCTTAAGGCTCAGAGCCCATTTTTGAAATCTGACATATTTCAAGTTATGTGCTAATAACGTCGGAATGCTTAAACCTATCCAAGCGATTCTGAGATTGTTTTCTCGTGACACATTGGGCTTTATGTTAGTGGCAAAATTTGGACGATATATTCAGTGTTTATTGGTGAAAAATTGCAAAATTTAGAGAGAATTGATCAAAAACAGCATTTTTCAGAATTTAAATGCATCTGCTTCTAAAACAGACAGTTATACCAAAAATAGTTACTAGTTCACATTTCCCATATGTCTACTTTAGATTGGCATCGTTTTTTGAACATTCTTTTATTTTTCTTGGACGTTACAAGGCTTAGAACATAAACAGCAATTTCTCATATTTTTAAGAAAATTTCAAAAGCCTTTTTTTTAAGATACCTGTTCAGTTCCGAAGTGGCTTTGAGGGGCCTATGTATTAGAAACCCCCATAAAACACCCCATTTTGAAAACTAGACCCCTCAAAGTATTCAAAACAGCATTTAGAAAGTTTATTTAACCCTTCAGGCATTTCACAGAAATTTAAGAAAAGTAGAGGTGAAATTTGCAAATTTAACTTTTCTTGCTGAATTTCAATAGTATTAAATTTTTTCTGTAACACAGAAGATTTTACCAGAGAAACACTACTAAATATGTATTGTCCAGATTCTGCAGTTTTTAGAAATGTCCCACATATGTCTCTAGTGCGCTCGTGGACTGAAACACAAGCCCCAGAAGCAAAGAAGCACCTAGTGCATTTTGAGGCCTATTTTTTATTAGAATATATTTTAGGCAGCATGCCAGGTTTGAAGAGGTGTTGAGGTGCCAAAACAGTAGAAATCCCCAAAAAGTGACCCCATTTCGGAAACTACACCCCTCAAGGAATTCATTTATGGTTGTTCTTACCATTTTGACCCCACAGTTTTTACACAGCACGTATTTGAATTGGGCTGTGAAATTAAAAAAATTTAATTTTTTTTCCAATAAGATGTCATTTTTGATCAAAATTTCTTCTTTTCACAGGGAACAAAGTACCCCATTTTGTTGCCCAATTTGTCCTGAGTGCGGCAATACCCCATTTGTGGTGATAAACTGCCGTTTGGGCCCATGGGGGGGCTCAGAAGGAAAGGACCACATTTGGCCTACTGGGGATTTTCTGGTGCGAAGTCATGTATGCAGAAGCCCCTGAGGTACCAGTACAGTTGAAACCCCCAAGAAGTGACCCCGTTTTAAAAACTACACCCCTTAAGGCATTCATTTAGAGGTGTAGTGAGCATTTTGACCTGAGACATACACCCTATAAACTGTAATGTGTGTTCCCACGGGTATGGCAATACCCTCAATGTGGCTGTTATCAGCTGCCTGGGCACGCAGCACGGCTCAGAGGGGAAAGATGAGGGGGGATAAGCTGTGCGGAGTGCATCACTGTTAGTAAAACGGGGGTACATTAAAAATCAAGGGATGTATGATACATTTTGAAGCACTCTTTCATACAGAGCCTTAGTTTTTCGGGACACGTGTCACATTGATATATTGTGTCCTTCCTTATCCCCCTCTTATAGCAGACTTTGTACCTCTTGACTTTTTCCTTTCTTGCCAGTTTGGGGAACTTCTCCTGGCAAGTGTTGAACTGGTACGATGCGTGTGGCCCTGCTTCCAGAAGAACTGGGTGACCCCCCTTCTTGATGCCTAAAAATTAGTTTCTTGATAACCACCTCTTGAAATTCCAGGAAAGTTCCCGTCTGGCCTGTACATCGACGTAGCACGTACGCGTTGTACAATGCCATCTGTATGATGTGCACGGCCAGCTTCTCATACCACACCGCATGGTGCTGTAGGGCTTCAGGACTTGATCTGACAAGTCCACCCCTCCCATGTACCTATTGTAGTCCAGGATGCAGTCTGGTTTGGGGGTCTCAGTAATGATACCTTGTACAGGTACATGGGTACTGGTGTGACATCTCTCTTGTCTTGTACGTGACACACAATATGTTGCTGCTGGATTGTGCCCTGCTCTCACCCCTTCTGAGTGTTTACCCAAGCAGAGTCTTAGGGAGGCCGCTCAGATTTATTCTAGCAGTGCCGCATGCTGCAGGACTTATGGAAGCGAGGCAGTTGAAGAGTGGGACGCTGGTATACAAATTATCCAGGTAGAGGTGGTAACCCTGGTCCAGCAGTGGGTGCACCAAATCCCACACAATTATTGCATTAACTCCCAGTAAGGGGGGGGCGGCATTCTGGGGGCTGAATACTGGTGTCCTTCCCTTTATATATCCTAAATTTGTAGGTACTGATGCACTCTCGCACAGCTTATACATATTCACGCCATACCTTGCCCTCTTACCCGGCAGGTCCTCGCGGAATTGAAGCCTCCCTTTAAAATATACCAAGGACTCCTCAATAGAAATACACATCTCGGTGGTGTATGCTTGGGAAAACCGGGCACTGAAACGGTCTAATAGGGGTCTCCGTTTATACAAACGGTCAAAACTGGGGTCATCTTGGAGTAGGCAATGCTCATTAGGAGAAGCAAAGTATTGCCTAATTTATTAATTTTTTTAGGTTCCAGTTCAGTTCTGAAATTGCTTTGAGGGGCCCATATATTAGACACCCCTATCAAACACCCCATTTTAGAAACTAGACCCCTCAAAGTATTCACAACAGCATTTAGAAAGTTTATGAACCCTTTGGGTGTTTCACAGGAATTTAGTGCAAAGTAGAGGTGAAATTTACATATTTATTTTTGTCAGAAAATCCTTTTTATTAATTTTTTTTCTATAACATAAAAGGTTTTACCAGAGAAACGCAACTTAATACTTATTGCCCATATTCTGCAGTTTTGAGAAATATACCACATGTGGCCCTAGTGCGGTAATGGCCTGAAGCACCGGCCTCCGAAGCAAAGGTGCACCTAGTGGATTATGAGGCCTCTTTTTTATTAGGCACCATGTCCGGTTTGAAGAGATCTGGTGGTGCCAAAACAGCGGAAACCCCCTAAAAGTGACCACATTTTGGAAACTAGACCCCTTGAGAAATTCATTGCAGTTTTCATGGGGTGCATGCAACTTTTTGATCAGTTTTTATTCTATTTTTAGTTGGCGAGGTGACTAAAAAACAGCAATTCTACTATTGGTTTTTTTATTCTATTTTTTTTACAGCGTTCACCGTGTGCTATAAATGACACATTGACTTTATTCTGCGGGGCGATACGATTACGGCGATACCAGATGTTTATAGTTTTTTTTATGTCTTATGGCGTTTGCACAATAAAATACGTTTTGTAAAAAATCATTCACTTTCGGTGTTACCTTATTCTAAGAGCCAGAACTTTTTTATTTTACCATCAAGAAAGCCGTGCAAAGACTTATTTTTTGCGTAACGAACTGTAGTTTCAATCATTACCATTTTTAGGTACATGCGACTTTTTGATCTCTTTTTATTCAATTTTTTGGGATGTGAAGTGACCAAACAATTGTGATTTTGGTATGGTTTATTATTATTTTCTTTTACGGCGTTCACTGCGCGGGATAAATAACGAAATAATTTTGTAGTTCAGGCCGTTACGGACGCGGCGATACCAATTATGTATAGTTTATTTGTTTATATATTTTTATTAATAATAAATGACTGATAAGGGAAAAAGTGGGAGTTTTACTTTTATTACTTTTAAAACTTTTATTTTCTTATTTTTACACATCTTTTTTTTACTTTTTCTTTACTTTATTACTTTGTCCCACTAGGGGACTTGAGGGCAGGAGGCCCTGATCGCTATTCTAATACACCGCACTGATCCAATCCCAGCCACCTGTGTAAAGTGGAGCTCCGCGCCAAGCACGGGGTGAACCGCACGATAGGTCCCAATTATGTTCTTCAGAATGGGGTCAATAAGGGAGATACGTTCCCGATATTTCTCACCCAGCAAGGTGATCCAGCACAGACCTCCTTGCTTCGTCTATCTGTACCCGTACATTACCCGTACATTACACAGGTCCAGGTAGTATTGACCCAGCATAGGATCTGCCTGGGATCAGCTTGAAAGAAGGTACATGGTGAGTGACGTCAGAACACCCACGTGTCAAGGTAAATTTTCATTGGTTGACGCGTTTCATCCACTCAGGGACTTCATCAGAGCCGTTATCCACATCCAACTGTTCTCACTTGTCTTGCAAATGGTCTCTTAGTGTTTCCCGTTCCAGTTGTCGGTTGCCACGTCCAGTGTCTTCTGCCATGTCCAGTGTTTTCTGCCTCGTCCAGTGTCTTCTGCCACGTCCAGTGTCTTCTGCTTGTCCAGTGTCTTCTGCCACGTCATGTACTGCCCACCACGTCTGGCGCAACCTGCTGCACCGACCTCCATCTGTGTTGAAGCCACAGCCACTGTCTGGACTAGTTCAGGTACCCAAGTGTTAAGAACTGCTGTAGACTTTCATATAGACTGAGACCTGGTCAGCTACGGCGGAGCGGCCTAGTGGGTCCACATACCCTGTGACCGTAACAATGAATATGCAAAAATTCCCACAGACATGCTCCAAAATCTTGTAGAAAGCCTTCCCAGAAGAGTGGAAGCATTTTTTAGCTGCAATGGGTGAACCAACTCCATATTAATGGCTATGAATTTAGAATGGAATGTTAGAAAAGATCCTGTAGGTGTAATGTGTAGGTGTCCCAATACTTTTGTTTATATAGTGTATATGAAGATATAAATTGTATTACTTGGTAACAAATGTGCTTAAAAGTACCTGATTTTAGTTTATACTCTTTAGAAAGTCATGTAAGTTATCTACCGCCCCCCGGGCTCACCACATCAATTCCTGGATCATTTTGCTGCTTGACTTACACAATTTCTATCATCTGAAACACGAACTCTCATCATGGGTGACTTTATCATTCCCATTGATAACCCAATCTCCTCATCTGCCTCCCAATTTCTATCTTTAGCCTCCTCCCTAGGTCTGTCACAACTTACTAACTCTCCTTCACATGAAGATGGTCATTCACTTGACCTTGTCTTCCGTCTCTGCTCAGTTTCTGACTTTAATAATTCTATCCCGCTCTCTGATCCCAACCTTTTCTACTTTACTATGACTAATTCTCTGCCACCCAAAAACATGCCTACCCATCAGGCATACAGAAATCTACATTAACACTCAGCAACTCATAGACAATCTACAGTTCACATTGTCCTTGTCTATCTCTTACCTCTCCTGTCCCAATCTAGCCGCCAAACATTACAATAACTTTCAGAAAAATGCTTTGGATGCAGCAGCCCCCCCTACACTTTCAAACCACATGGCAAAGATGTCCACAACCCTGGCACACACCTCAATCCCGCTTTCTTCAGCGGTGCTCGAGATGTGCCGAACGTCTGTGGAGAAAATCGCACTTGTCAGCAGACTTCCTCCATTACATATTTATGCTGAGAACTTACAACTCTGCCCTTCAGAGCCAAGCAAGTCTATTTAATTTCTCTCATTTCCACACTAATAATCCAAAATGCCTCTTTGATACTTTTCATTCCCTCCTTAGTCCTAAAGTGGAGACACCGATCACAGATCTAAGTGCTGAAGACCTGGCCACTTATTTTGAAGTTAAAATTGACAACATCTGGCACGATATTATCTCCCAGTCCCCTAGTAACTTTTATCCCCTTCCCTCCCGCACTCCCTCTTCTTCACTTTCAGCATTTGACCCAATAACAGAAGAAGAAGTCTTGAGGCTCCTCTCTTCTTCTCGTCCTAGTACCTGCATTAGTGATCCAATCCCCTCACACCTCATCCAGTTCCTCTCCCCAGCTGTCACTAGTCACCTGACTCAAATTTTTAACCTCTCTCTCTTCTAGAATCTTTCCCTCCTCTTCTAAACATGCCATAATAAATCCATTATTGAAAAATAAAAAACTCTTGCCCCATCCAGCGCTGCTAACTACCGACCGGTCTCTAATCTCCCCTTCATCTCCAAACTCCTGGAATGATTGGTCTACTCTCGCCTTGCTGCACCAATTTACATCTCCTCCCTAATCTCTGTCTACCAACCTACTCACGCTTTACGTTCTGCCAATAACCTAAGATTAACCTCTACCATAATCCGAACCTCCCACCCCCGTCTCCAAGATTTATCTCGTGCTGCACCAGTACTCTGGAATGCATAACCCCAGACAATCAGATTAATTCCCAACGTCCACAGTTCTGAAAACACATCTTTTTAGACAGGCCTATAACATTCCCTAATCGGACTACTTTTCTTTGGCCCCCTTTTACATTAGTCATTAGAACTTGACCCTTTCATTCAGCAGTGCACTTCAATGCACTTCATGTCTGTCATACACAGACTCTGGCTGGTGACCGGCTCATGCAGCTTTATTTGTACTACCCTATGTGTATAAAAGATGGCTGGACCATTGTACTTAAGCATTTTTCACATTTTGACTCTCCCTTATTTCCTCATAGATTGTAAACTCTTGCGAGAAGGGTCCTCACTCCTCTTGTTTGAATTGTAAATTTGTTTTGTCACTATATAATGTCTGATATTGTCTATACAATGTACTCCCTGAATTGTAAAGTGCTGCAGAATATGTTGGCGCTATATAAATAAATAAAGATTATTATTATTATTATTATTATTATCATAACAACACAGTCGGACAGGCCACATAAGTGCAATGCAACATAAGTGTAGTATGAATACAATGGTCGGACTGACCACTCTACCTTCTGGAACGCAACCTAGATGGCAAAAAACTTTAAATAGCAGCAACAGCACATTGTCAATAGCACAGTGCACCTGCATAATATTTTCAATGCTGCTATGGGCAAAAAATACAATAAGTATCCTTTTGAGGGTGGAAACTCTCCCCCACATGTTACAGCTGCACAAGAACATACACATGTAATACTATATCATCTTTTACTACGTGTTTCAGAAATCCTTTTTAGGATTCAGCAATGTGAAAATCATTGAGTAATATTAAAAGCGTTTTCCAGTAGTCTGCTTCTGAAAAGTCTCATAGTACATTTGAAGGGTTAACCTCAATTGTTATTGCTACTTTTTCCACTCTGTGCCTTAGGAAAAGATCCATTATTTATTCTGATCACATGCAGTGGCAAATAATGTTAAATGTTTACCTATACAGGATAAAGGATGTGTCTGTAATGTAAAGGGTCAATCATGATGTAGGATTTGGAAGGATGACAAGGCTGTTGATGTATAGGTAATAAAGACAAAGACTTGCTTTAATGAGGAAGTTAATCTGTATAAACATGCACAATGGATCTTAATAATGAAACAGACCGATAGATCTTGATCAACAGAGAGCAGTCATCCTGAGTGTTTGTGACAGGTCACCTTCTTGTGACAAACTTCTATACATATTTATTAAAGGGTTCACAATTAGAAGGTCAAGATATAATGTAGAACATAAAGAAGTTGTTTCCCCATATATCAAAAAAGAGAGAGGATTTATCAAATTGGAAGGGACACACGTTTATCCAGTTAAACTATATGAAGGGAAAACACAAACCCTAATATTAATAGTTTTCCTTAAGTTAGGCAAAACTAATTCTTTCTTCCAAATACCCAATAGAAAGATCAGTGGCACGCTAGATAAGTAAGGTTCTTTTGTACTGTGTAAATCAGTAAGCACAGGGTTAATCCAGGGAGAGAGGAAGAAGACACTCATTGGCTAAAAAAGGAATAGGAAGGTGTATTTGTGTTTTTCATTTGTTGATGTTTTTTTTAAATTGAATTAAGTCACCCCCCTCACTGTATAGAAAATAGGCTGTGGCTTCCCCCCACCCTTAAAATTATTTCATGGTTGTCCATGTATTTATTTGTAAGGGGTGTAGGCATAGGTATAGTAGTTTTGTAGTCTGCAACTTTTAGCAGTCATCATTTACATATGCAGGCATATCTATTAAGGGAGTATTGTATCTAATTTGTATATATTTTTGTATATACAGTCCAAACACAATTGAACACAGCACTCAAACACAGCTAAATATTAGGCCATGTGCACGTTACCAGAGGAGGAATCACTTCCCCAACAAATTTGTAGAAAAAAAACATAGGACAAAGGAATGGCACCAGGACTTCAATGAAGATGAAAATAGTTGTAAGGGTGTATAATCAGCAATAAGGACATAATTGGAAGGGGGCAGAGGCCAACGTATGTACATACAGAATTTCAAAATGGTACAGTGTGTACCGAGTTTAGATGCTCCAAAATCGTGGTATCCACCGCGCATGCTCCAAGATGGCGCCAAAAACTGAAAGTCGGCTAAATGGGACGCATCAGATCATAGAGAACTACTGCGCATGCACACAACGGCGCCTGCGTTCCAGCAGTTCTGCACTTGCCCTAACTATGATAATAATTTCCTCAATTACTATTCGAAATAGGAGGACAATTGCTACAAAGAAAATCGAGAAAAATACACAAAAAAAGTGTCATACTCCATATTTGTATATAGATGTAAAGATCTTCTTTGTTACATATAGTCTTCAGTTCAACATTATCTTGTCTTTCAAAAAAAAGATACCCTTAATAAATTCATTTGCCAAACACTGTATTTTTACTGGTCTAAATTCTTCCTACAGAGCAGGGGCTGCAAACTGGGATCAAACAGTCCCTGTATACATAGAAGCTGTATCGCTTCATCAAAGCCGATTCAGTCAGGTCAGCTGGACTGATTACTCGCCTGAAAGTTGATCCTGCATGTCTCTGACATACAGAATTCAGCTATTAACGATCACATCTGATGTGATCGTTATTATCAGGATCCTTCGTGTCAGAGACATGCAGGTTCAACTTTCAGACGAGTAATCAGTCCAGCTGACCTGACTGAATGGGCTTTGATGCAGGATCCAGCCTTTATGTATATAGGATATATAGAAGCTGTCTCTGAAAAAGTTAAACTTTTTTAGTTATTTTTTAAAAAATGTAAAAGTTGCTTAAAGGGAAGGTGTCGAGTATTTTTTTTTATCACATTTCTTTTAGTATGATATTAACATAAATGTTATTTATTTGTGTTCTCGTGTTCTACTTTTACTTTGTTCTTACTTTTACTTCTCTATGGGGCTGCCATTTTTTTTTCATCATCTGTGTGGGAACACAGACCAAAACTAAGCTCGTTCACAGAGCGAAATCCGGCACCATTTTCATGTGGACCGGAAGCCACTGCCGGACAGCAAGATGACGACTTCCGGCCACGGCTTCCGGCCATATGCTCAAGGAAGCGAAGGCGCAAGGAATAGGAGCGGAGGCGGCAGGAGCAGGTAAGTTATGTTTGTGTATGTGATGTGTGTATTATGTTCGTGTATGTTTGTGTTATACTGTCTGCTGAGCACTGTATCTAATCCTCCTACACTGTGCAGTCACTCAGAATATGGTGGCTCACAGTGTAGGAGGTTTGAAGATTCAAACCCCTCCTTCTCCTGGCACTAGCCACAATAAGGGAGGGAGGATTGTGTGAGGACACTAGAGCGAGTGTTTCTACCCCAAATTTGCAGCATAAAGCAATGAGGTTGCTTTACTACATTGACCATGCTGCAATTTTGGGAACTGCTCCCTCTAGCGACCAGCACATGGAAATGTTATAAATTAGAATCTAATTTATAATATTTCCTGACTTGTGAAAAAATTAAAAAAATGTTAACAATGTGTAATCACTCAAATAACAATTGTTTAATTAAAAAACACACAAAAAAAAAATTCTAGCGACACATTCCCTTTAAGGTCAGTTTACACGTTGCGTAAATACTGCGAAAATCTGCAGCAAATACAGTAGCAGCAAAGTGGATGAGATAAAACAAATCTCATCCACACGCTGCGTAAATACGGAGCAGGAAAAGCATGCTCAGAAACTGACCTTCTTTAAGAAATGTTTAGTGTTTTTCCAGTACAATGGGTATGTTATTTGGTGATTTAAGGGCTCCAAGGAATGCATTCTGAACAAGGCATTGGTCTTGCCATTCTTGGATCTGTAGCCATGTGAAGGAAGAGCTACAATGTACATATCTGACTTTAAGGTTAAGTATTTCAAGATAGGCTTTGATCCTGAAACACAGATCCTAGCATTGGCCAGTTAGTGGGAGGTGCAATAAAAAGAAATAGAAATTCATTGAGAGTCCAATTAATATGAGGATTATGTATCTTGAGGTAGGGTAAGCCAAGAATAATATAAATTAATGGTGACTTCCCTGTGCCCGTACACAGCCACTCTTTATTCTGAGACAAGAACAGAAGTCCCAATTTATGGGTCTCAAGGGTCAAGCCGTCAACTAGTTTTACAGACACATGAGCAGCTTTAGGATGGAGAGGAAAATGATGACGCTGGCACCAGAATCAAGGACGGCTGAGGCTTGTACATGGCTTTGGTCCCACTGAAAGTAGAAATGAACTGTCAAGTCATTAGAAGGAAACACACATGGATAGCAGAATAAATGAAGGGCTTATCCACACAAAGTGGGGTAAGTCCACAACTCAGACGGAGATTGGCTTGTCGTCGCCTGCGACATTCCTCATTAGTCAGTCCAGGCCGAGCCAATGCCAATTTGCATTGATTGGGGTTCAAAAGTAGTAGAGACCTGGGTGGCTCTTAGAAAGGTTGCTGGGGGAACCAAGTAGCATGGGATGGGATCAAATGCGGCTGATATTGCTCACAAAGTTGGCAGTCAATATGGATAGACAGCTGGATCTGATCTTACATTGAATCTAAAACACCCTTGCAGGCAATTTCATCCCTGAGCTCTTTGCATAGCCCAGAAAAAAATTGGAACTTGAGTGCTGCGTCATTCCATTTTTTTTGGGTGGCAATCCCCACAAATTCCTTATTGTAGTCTTCCACAGTACTAGGACCCTGAAATAGGGAGCTGATAGAAGACACGGCAGATGCAATTTTGTGGTGTCAATACTTTGTAAATGACAGCTCATACCTCCAATATGATCCAAATGGTATTTATTGTTCAAACAGCCATGGCAAAGGTCTGCAAGGTTTCGACCCATCATAACAGCAGCGTCTTTCTCAAGCATATCAGTGTATCAATTCCTCCCCTTTTATATGATCAAAAAGAATATAACATATGACTCACAAATGGCAATAGTGTCCATTAATCAAGTACTTACTCAACAGGTGTGTATTCATAGTATGAGTGAGAAAAACACTGTGTTCATTTATTTTATCAGTAAATGTACAAATACAGACACAAAGGAGTATTATACACTCCGATCCATGTACAACTTGGAGGTGCCAGCTCACCGCATGGAGAAGACCTTTGGCAAGAGCCGGTTTTAGACATAGTGTGGCCCAGGGCAAAGTTAAAAGTGGGGCCCCAAATGCTGAATTAGGGCCTGTTCGATTGATGGCTTCCATCAGACCTTTCCGTTAAGGTGACCTCATGAAAGTAAACCATGGGCTATTGATTCCAGGCACAGTAGAAGAACGTTGGCACTATAAGTCAGTCTTTGAGGTAGGGAACAGATAAGATAGCGCTTCTTCTGACCTAGAAAACCATTGCTGACTGCATTCTTTAAAACTGCCTTCAGCTGAACTTCCTTAGTAACGCGTGTAGCAACACACCCCTTTATGCTAACCAATCAAGAGAGGAAGAAATCTTAATTTCGTCATGGCAAGGCGGGCACTCAAAGTCCCACGTCATGACATGATCACGACAGCAATGCCGCTGGAGAGAGATTGTTTCTATTGCGGCTGCGTGGAAGTCAATGCTAATATATAGCTTGAAGATTTTTTTGGGGGTGGAGTTTAGAGTAGGAAAACTTTGCCTTCCAATCCCTGCCAACAAACGTGTCATATGACTAAGTTGGGGTCAGGGAGACGAGGGCTGAATCTAGCCCTTTTTTGTGTGAGTACCTAGCATCACATAAATTACAAAGCATACTGTGAATGTAAGAAGGCACAAAATACCCGCATAAACATATGGGCAGTAGTATAAGTAGTATATGAACGGTACTAATCTATTTGGTAGAACCCAATTTGAATTACCTTTTTTTGGTTCATAAGCCGTTCACTGTCCCTTTACAGAGCGTGGGGGTACACTGTTACACATACAAGTGAAATTAAAATGCAAAACATATCTCAATATGTAGCAAATTAAAAATAACAACAAAAGCACAAAAACTATTACAAGAAAACTGCCATATCATTTTTGTAATTTAATCCGGCAGGTCCCATCGCATTAGCTTGTATAATCCATCCTGCTTCTTTTCTAAGTAGAATCTTATGTTGATCACCTCCATTTACTGGAATTTGGACTTGCTCAATACCTGAAAACCCGAGAGAGGAGAAGTCTCCTCCATGAGCCTTTCTCATATGATCGATTAATCTCGGAGTTCCTCCTGTTATAATCAATTTACAATACTCTCTAAATCGGACATACAGTATACATATAGTTTTTCCTATATAAAAGCGTCCACAAGGACAGAAAATGATGTACACGACAAATTGAGTCTTACAACTGATGAACTGTTTTACTTTTTGTCTGATACTTCCAAAAGTTTTGGCTTGGAGGATAAAATTGCAATGGGTGCAGTTTCCACAATAATAGTTCCCTTTTGGGATTAGCCATTCAAGCCAAGTGTCCTTAGGTTCAGAGAACCTACTACGGACCAGTTTATCTTTTATTGTGATACTTCATCTGAAGGAGATTAAGGTTTTTTTTAGGGCTACATTTCTTAAACAATAATCCCTTTCAATTAGGTGCCGATGTCTAAAAATTAAATTTTTAATTATTTGAGCTTGGCAAGTATATTTAAAAGTAAAAATTTATCTCTGTTCCTCTTTAGTTTTATTATTTCTTTTTTTATAATTTCTCGGTTTTAGTAGATGTTTTTGGTTTTTCATGAAAGCAGTGTTCATTGCTTTATCTAATAAAGGGAGTGGGAAACCTCTTTTCAGAAGGTGTTTCTTTAGATCATTCGCCTGTTCGATGAATGATTCACCAGTGTCATTTATCTTATAAATTGACCTATGGAATCGCTCTCTTGATGTGATGAGGGTGAAAACTATCATATCGCGGTAAGGAATTAGTAGCAGTTGGTTTTCTGAATCCTTCTGTATGTAAAGTATTTCCGTACATTTTTACTTTCACATCAAGGAAGTCCAATTCCGCAGGGTCAATTCTAGACGTGAATCTCATATTCATTTAGTTAGTGTAATTCAGATAATCTTTGAAATAGTTACATTTTGTTTCTGTACCGGACTAGGCCATAAAAATATAATCTACGAACCTTAGAAATAATTAGATTTTTGTCAGGAAAGGATTTAGGTAGATGATGATGTACCTATATTCGAAGACCCCTAGTAAAATATTAGCCAAAGTGCAAGCCACGGGAGTACCCATAGCCGTACCATTATTTTGTATGTACTAAGTATCATTAAACTTAAAGGCATTATGGGTAAGAATGAAGTTAAAGAGGCTCTGTCACCACATTATAAGTGGCCTATATTGTACATAATGGGATCGGCGCAGTAATGCAGATTACAGCAGTGTTTTTTTATTTATTTGAGTTATGACCTATATTAGCTTTATGCTAGTGAGTTTCTCAATGGACAACTGGGCGTGTTTTACTATATGACGAAGTGGGCGTTGTACAGAGGAGTGTATGATGCTGACCAATCAGTGACCAATCAGCGTCATACACTTCACTCCATTCATTTACACTGCAGATAGCGATATAGCTATATCGCTATGTGCCGTCACATAAACACGCTATAACACTACTCATGTGTCATGACAATGAATATACATTACCTCCAGCCAGGACGTGATGTGTATTCATTCTCCTGACCACTTCTGTAGCGTCTCTGTGATTTACAGCACAGCACAGCGAGATCTCAAGATCGAGGGGAGCCGTTGGTTGGCACGGCTGCATGGGGGCCTGACGAAGTCCCCAAGGTCCGCCATCTTTGTACTCCTATGAAGCTCTGCCTCCGGCAGAGCTTCATAGGAGACTGTCAGAATCGCGATATACTGCAATACATTAGTATTGCAGTATATCGAGCAAGCAATCTAATGATCGCTAGTTAAAGTCCCCTAGGGGGACAAGTAAAAAAAGTAAAAAACAGTAAAATCAAGTTTTTTTTAACAAATAAAAAAAAATTAAAAAAATGAAAAGCTAAAAAAAAAAAACCTTTTACCATTTTCCCTCAAGCTCAATGTAAATAAAATAAAAAGCTAACATAACTGGTATTGACGCGTCCGTAAAAGTCTGAACTATTACAGTATATCATTATTTAGTCCACACAGTGAACGCCGTAAATAATAATAATAAAAAAAACATCAGAATTGCTGTTTTGTGGTCTCTTCTTCTCAAACAAAAAATATGAAATAAAAAGTGATCAACACGTCTCACATACCCCAAAAATAGTACCAATATAAACTGCAGCTCACCCCGCAAAAAATAAGCCCTCACACGGCTAAATCGACAGAAAAATAAAAACACTATGGCTCTCAAAATGAGGCGACAAAACTCAAATTTTATTTTTAACAATCCGTTTTTTCCTTGTAATGGTAGTAAAACAAAAAGAAAACTATATAAATTTGGTATCGTTGTAATTATATTGACCCGCAGAATAAAGTTAACATGCCGTTTCTACCGTACAGTGAACGCCGTAAAAACAAAACCACCCAAAAGGTTGAGGATTCCCTTTTTTTTTCCTATTCCACCCCACATATATATTTTTTTCTCGTTTGTAGAGAAAATGATGCTGTGAAAATCTACAACTTGTCCCGCAAAAAACTAGCCCTCATGCGGCAATATTGATTGAAAAATAAAAGAGTTATGGCTTTTGGAAGGTGGGGAGGAAAAAACAAAAGTGAAAATCCGTGAAATGGCTGCGGAGGGTAGGGGTTAATGGAAAAAATGGTTATATTTATTTTCACAGCCTAAGGCCTTATTCAGACAAGCGTATTATACATCCGTGCGATATCTGTTAAAAAAACGGAGAGCAGGAGGCGTGGCTTGGCAGCCGACGGAGATGGCAGCTTGAACACTGAGCTCCTGCACACAGCAACTGTTAAAGCAACTTACAGCCTTCCATTCCTACCTCATCTGTTCGGAAATAGTCTGCCTCGTTGGGGTAATCATGGTACGAGGGAAGAAAAATCAAAAAACTAACGGGAACAGTCCGGAATTTGACTTTGACCAGGAACGGAGCAAAGATGGAGGAGATGCGGGCTCAGCTTCCCACTCCGGTGCCTCACTAGATAATTTCTCGAGGTCAATCTCACCCATAACGACCCTGCTGGCATGCAACACAGATAAACGGGACTCACCTGAACCAGCAGCCTTGCATCTTCCTCCTACTCCGGGGGATATAAAAGTGATGCCACAAACTCTGATAGATGGGCCCAAAATGGCCACAACCTTCTCTGGCCGCATGCACATTCCACCGCACTCTCTGTCTGCCAGCCCTGCTAAACAGAGACCCTGATTACTCAGTGAAGGCGTCAAAAGGGTGAGTTTAATGCTATCCTCAGAATTTATTAACAATATGGATCCTGAGGGAAATTATTTATTTCAAGTTATTCATACCTCTGACTCTCCTGCATCTGCACATGCTTTAAAAGAAATCCTGTTAGCACTGAGAAATTCCATACACACGGCTATTACTCAGTTATTATTGCTTCTTTAGTCCTCAGTACAGGATTTAGAAGAAAGAGTGCAACACATTGAAACAAAAATGGGTGATTGACGCACATAATGACTTGGCTGATGATATTGATCAACTCAAAGCTAAAATAGCTGATAGTGAAGACAGATCCCATTGTACCAGTGTAAAATTCCAGGGGATCCCTGAGACAATAGCACAGTTGGATCACAAAAATACCTTAAAGGGAATGTGTTGCCAGAAAAACATGTTTTGTTTTTTTTAAATTAAACATTTAGTGTGTAGGTGATTAAACATTGTTAAAAAAATTTTTATTTTTTTCACGAGTCAGGAAATATTATAAATTAGATTCTAATTTATAATATTTCCCATTGCTGGTCACTAGATGGAGCTATTCTCAAAATTGCAGCATTGCAAAATTGGGTAAAAAGCCCTCGCTCTAGTGAGCTCTCAGCATCCCCCCCTCCTTTATCCTGGCTAGTGCCGGGATAAACGAGGGGTTTGAACGGTCTATCCTCCTACACTGTGTGTCGCCATTTTTTGAGCTAACACACAGTGTAGTAGGTTTACATACAGTAGTAAACGTACACAAACACGAACATACATTGAAATCTCTTACCTGCTCCTGCCGCCGCGGCTCCCTCCGGCCCGTCCGCTCCGTCTGCTGCCGCTGGTCCAAGTGCACAAGTCCGGAAGCCGCGACCGGAAGTAGTAATCTTACTGTCCGGCCGCGACTTCCGGTCCACAGGAAAATGGCGCCGGACGGCGCCAATTTCAAATTGGACTGTGTGGGAGCGGCGCATGCGCAGTTCCCACACAGACGGCGTACACAGAAGTGGATGGGACGGGAGATGTTCGCAGTCCCTATGGGACTGTGGCTGCCGTATTCCATGTCTGTATGTGTCGTTAATCGACACATACAGAAATGGAACAAATAATGGCAGCCCCCATAGGGAAGAAAAAGTGTAAAAATAAGAAAAAGTAAAACACAAACACACAAATAAATATAAACGTTTTTAATAAAGCACTAACATCTTTAACATATGAAAAAAAAAATTGTGATGACACTGTTCCTTTAAGGATCTTATTGTGGCCCTGATCGCAACATGTGACTCAATTTATCTTGTTATTGACAGGGTTCATAGACTTCCGTGGCCAAAATATCTGGCAGAAAATATACCGTGCAATGTCCTTGCAAGGATCCATTTCTTCCGTGTCAAGGAACAACTTATGGATATAGCTCGTAGAAACAAAGTTCTGCCTGAACCTTTCCACAATGTCAAATTATTTACGGATTTATCCGCTGATACACGAAGACAACGTAAATCCTTATGTTCCATCACATTGGCACTCAGGTATGCTAAGACATTATAGCGAAGGGGACTCCTGGTTAAACACATTATTACACAAAATGGAGTTACCCATGTAATAAAATCACTGGAAGAAGAAAAAGAACTGCGCACTTCATGGAACATACCTGTAGAATCACAGTCGGAGGATCGCCAGCCTCCCCAACAGCTCCAGAAGGAATGGCAGATGATCCCCTCCAGACACAAGCCAAGATCATGAAGGCTTACAGGACTGGTGTGCACAATTGGGAGCGATCCCATATGAGTCCCATATGAGTCGGCTACAGACCGGACTTTGACCCAATGGTAAACTTACACAATAGTGTTAGCTATTTTACTTTTGCGCATCTTTCTTACAAAATGCAATTGTTTGTTGTTATGTGTCTTTATTCATACCCGTGTACTGTTCTGGGGCCAAATTATTCAATTGGTGATATGCATGCACATTCTAATACAACACCATGGTGTTACACTTCATATTACTTAATGTAAAGGGACTTAATTGCCCACAAAAATGCTCATTCTTATGGAAGGTGGCATTATCTCTTCATTCAGACATCCTTTGCGCTCAAGAGACACATCTTATCGAAAAAGACTCACACAGGCTTAAACATCATTTATTCTAAGTAATATATCAGGCCCACGACAACAGGAAAAAACAAGGAGTGATGGTTGCTGTAAGAAACTCTGTGGCATTTAGATTAATTTCTAAAACTGCTGATAACAAAGGTCGTTTTCTGATTTTGGTTTGCTCTTTGAACAATGTTATATATACAATTGTAAATTTGTATGCTCCTAACTCTAGACTGCTTTGCTTGGTAACAAAAGGTGAAACAAGGAAATCTACTACTTTGTGGAGATTACAATAATATTGTAGACAACAGGATTGATACTATTCATGTGAAAACGTCACACTCTCAGACTCTTTCACCTTTCATACAAAAGAAAGAATTGTACAATGTTTGGTGTACCCAACATGGTGCCAAGAGAGACTTTAGTTTTTTTTTTTTCTAGCGTACATCATTCCTACTCACTTATAGACATGTTCTTGCTAGTTAGACAGCTTTTGTTCAATCAATTGAAGAAAAGTTTAACCCCTTAGTGACCACCAATACGCCTTTTCACGTGTCACTAAGGGGCCTTAGGCTAGGCAGACGCCTTTTCACGTGAGCCTAGTCTAGGTCCTGCACGGGAGCTGGTGCCGGGGCTCAGCTGTCTGATGACAGCTGAGCTCCTGCTTCAACGCCCGCGATCGAAGTTTACTTCGATCGCGGCCGTTTAACTTGTTAATTGCCGCCGTCAATAGCGACCGTGGCATTTAACTTTGTTTACAGAGGGAGTGAGCTTCCTCTGTCACCCATCGGTGGCCCGCAAATGCAATCGCGTGTCTCCGATGGGGTGTCATGGCAGCCGGGGGCTTGATAAAAGCCCCCAGGTCTGCCCTGAACATATGCCTGTTAGGACGCGCCGGAGGCACGTCCTAACATATTGCCTGTCAGATTTACACTGACAGGCAATAATGCTCTGGTATACGAAGTATACCAAAGCATTATAGCAGCGATCTGAAGATCGCACAGTAAAGTCCCCTAGTGGGACTAATGAAATAAATAATAAATGTGAAATAAAGATTAATAATAAAAATGACAGTAAAAAAATAAATAAAACCATTTTTTTCCATAAAAAGTGGTTTCATTTAGTAAAAGTGTAAAAAAATAAATAAAACTACACATATATGGTATCGCCGCGACCGTAATGACTCCATTAATAAAGTTAATATGTAATTCAAACCGCAAGGTGAACACCGTAAAAAAAAAACGCAAAAAACAATGACGAAACTGCAAATTTTTCCATTGCCCCCCAAAAAAGTCATAATAAAAATGAATCAATAAGTCCCATTCAGCCCAAAACAGTACCAACCAAAACTATGTCTCGTCCCGCAGAAAACAAGGCCAAAAAATCACTACATTGATGGAAAAATAAAAAAGTTACGGCTCTTGGAAAGCAACGATTCAAAAACAAATAATTTTAGTTCAAAAGTGTTTTTATTGTGCAAAAGTCGTAAAACATAAAAAACCTCTACATATGTGGTATCGCTGTAATCGTACCGACCCATAGAATAAAGGTAACATGTTATTTACGTCACACAGTGAACGGCGTCAATTTAAAAATGCATAGAACAATGCCAGAATTTCAGTTTTTTTTATAATCCCCCCCAAAAAAGTTAATAAAAGTTAATACAAAAATTCTATGTACCCAAAAATGGTGCTATTAAAAAGTACAACAAATCCCGCAAAAAAACAAGTCCTCATAGAGCTATGTAGATGAAAAAATAAAAAAGTTATAGCTCTTTGAATGCGACTATAGAAAAACAAATAAAATAGCTTGGTCATTAGGGCCTACAATGGGCTGGTCACTAAGGGGCTAATATGGGCACTAATAATTTATGGAGAAATAACACCTTTATCTTGGTTCATTCTACTTATAGAAGGGAGATTGAAAGAGACCTAAAATAATTTTTTCACTTCAACACTTCCTCTGTTGAAAATCCATATATGATATAGAATGCCCATAAAGCTCTCATTAGAGGAGTACTGATTAACCTCTTCACGACTGCCATATGGCTATATGCATTCTAACTGCCTCGTGCAGTTAGCACGTATATAGACATTTGCAGTGTGCATCGGGGTTTAAAGAGGCTCTGTCACCACATTATAAGTGCCCTGTTTCCTACATAAGGAGATGGGCGCTGTAATGTAGGTGACAGCAGTGCTTTTTATTTAGAAAAATGATCTATTTTCATCACGTTAGGAGTGATTTTAGCTTTATGCTAATTCATTTCTTAATGCCCAAGTGGGCGTGTTTTTACTTTAGACCAAGTGGGCGTTGTACAGAGGAGTGTATGACGCTGACCAATCAGTGACCTATCAGCGTCATACACTTCTCTCCATTCATTTAGTCAGCGCATAGTGACACTGCGTTATTCACTATGTGCTGTCTTATACTGACATATTAACGTTACTGAAGTGTTTAGACAGTGAATAGACATTCCTTCCAGCCAGGACGGGATGTCTATTCACAATCCCTGCACTTCATTAATGTTTGTTTGGCACTTACAGCAGAGAAAGCGTAATCTCGCGAGATCTCGCTGTAAATGACAGGTTACAGCGAGATTACACTTTGCTCTGCTGTAAGTCCCACACAAACGTTAACGAAGTGCATGGATTGTGAATAGACATCCCGTCCTGGCTGGAAGGAATATCTAGTCACTGTCTAAACACTTCAGTAACGTTAATATGTCAGTATAAGACTGCTTTGTTGTTCCTGATTATTCATTTAATTCCTTGTCAACTTAGATCCCTTATTGGTCATAGCTTGCTGTCCGCCAAATTAGTTCTTACTAGATACTGGAAAAAGCCTAATTGTTCCTCATTTGATAGAAATAATTGTTTTTCTTAACAACAAATCTAATTGTGAAAAAGTACTTTCCTACAGTGTTTTTGGTAAGAAAATGAGGAGTGGAAATCATGGTCCCTTAGTCCTAGTATGATGTATTAGACATTTCTCATTATACCAATTGGATGTGATACTGGCACTTGTTATAGTTGTATAAGTTTTTATCTGTATTTTTTTTATTATGTTTTGTCATGGATTTACAAACATTCTACATTTAGATATCAACACTATGCTTCAATAATAGAGTTGCGAGAGTTTAAAATTATTGCAATCTGTAATAGTCCATACATAATTCATGAGGAGACAGAACATACCCCAAAAAATAAACTTCCTAAACTCTAAAAAAACATGCGCAATTACAATTTTCCCTCAGAACTTGAATGACGGATCTTAAATGTTGAACATGAGAGGGCCAATCTGAAGAAAACACAAGAATATCATCCAGATACACCATAACAACATGTCCAATAAAATTTCTGAAAATATAATTTACCAGATCCTGAAAAACAGCTGGAGCATTACTGAAACCAAAAGGCATGACCAAATACTCATAATGACCATCTGGAGTATTAAATGATGTCTTCCACTCATCCTCTCTGTGGATACGAACCAAATTTTAGGCCCCGCATGAATCTGGTTTAGAGAACCAACTGGCCCCTGAGATCTGATTAAACTGGTCCAGGATGAGTGGAAGAGGATATTGATTATTAATGGTAATCTTATTTAATTCATGGTAGTCTATACAGTGTCTTAAACTGCCATATTTCTTTTCAACAAAGAAAAACCCTGCACCCAGCAGAGAAGTAGATGAACGAATGTGACCTTTCATGGCCTGTCTTTCCTTTGTAGAAAGATTTTAAATCCGCTCCTTAGGAAGCGTGAAATTAGGGAGAAATACAATGGGTGAGTCATACGGACTATGAGGAGGGAGAGATTCACAAAAAATTTCAGAAAAAACATCCTCAAAATCTTGAATGCACTCAGGCAACTATGGTGCATTGCAAGATACATTAGTAGTAGACAGAGACATGCACGATTCATAACATCTAGAATTCCACTTAATCAAATCTGCTTTTACCCAATCAATAACGGGATTATGTGTCTGCAACCATGGAATACCCAATATTACCTCAGAAGGCAAATTTTCTAGGATAAAGAACGAGATTAGTTCAGTATGTAAGGTACCCACTTCCAAAGTAACAGGCGGAGTGGAGAACTTGACCGGGTATTATCTATAGCAGGCACTTTGACAGGGCTACTCGGTTGAACGAGGGATATAGCCAATTTTTTAGCAACCTGAAAAATCCCAAAAATTTACCGCAGAACCACAATCTACAAAAGCCTGACCAGAAATACCAACATTATTAAACAATACATTAACAGGCAAAAGGATTTTTTGGGAAAATGTGGGGACCATTGCTGATCTTTCCTTTTTGCGCTCTCGTAGACATCGGTCAAGATGCACAACAAGAGTCATGGTATCCTCTAAAGTCGAAGATTTAATAATCTAGTTGCCCACCTTTAAACCCTCTCCAGTTCTCCTATGTCCCTTTTACAATGTGGAATCCAAAACTGAATTCCATATTCTAGATGTGGCCTAATAAGGGATTTATAGAGGGATAATATTACATTTGAATCATGGTTTTTATCTCTCTTTTTATACACCCTAATATCCTATTTGCTTTTGCAGCTGCTTCCTGACAATGAGTACTGCTGCTTAGCTTATTTGTTACCAGAATATCCAGGTCCTTCTCTTGTTCGGTTATCCCCAGTTTTATTCCATTTAATGTATATGAATTAATGCTATTATTGCATCATAAGTGTATTACTTTACATTTATCAGCATTAAATTTAATCTGCCATGTTTTGCCCATGCTGCCAGCTTATCTAGGTCTTTCTGTACAAATACACACACAAAAAGGCACACATACACACAGACTGGAACTTGTACACTCACAAACACAGAGACACACAGACAAATAGAGGCACAAACAACAGACAGACTGAGCACTCACATCTCCTTCCTCACAGGCTTCTTGCCGGTTGGGCTGTGGGCGGAGCTATCTGTGCCTCAGACAACACGTCCTTGCAAAATATATATATGATTTCATGCATTCTGAGCAATTCCCCCAGTGTCAAAGACATGCTAGATTATGAACAACACACTTGTGTTAGTTTGGATACATTTATTTTGTTATCCCACGTCTCGTAATCCTCATTTAGAAAACAGTCTAGATAACAGATGTTCACAAATTAGGTTGGGATCCTAAGTATGATCACAAAGTCTGTGATATTTGTTTTCTTTGGCTGAGCGAGTAAATTGTGATAAGAAATAATATATTTTCCATTGTAAATAATTCCTTTACTTTATATATTCGTATGGGAGTGTATCTAGCAACAATCAGTATAATTATATTATATTGTGTTTGTAGTTCCAGTTACTCCAGTTTAATATGAGTTTTGTCATGTTCCTTGGGCTAAAGATATGATGTTGAGGGAAAATCTCTTGTCACAAAACACAACTGGCGACAAGAAGAGTTACATAGGGACATAAGTTGTCCTGAAAAGGCACTGGTGTTTATAGAAAAAAGAAGAGTCAGGGTAAGTCTTACCAAGTGATTAAAAAGGAAAGTTAAAATTTTTAAGACAAACGATGTCAGCAGAGAGCACCAGTGGGTACGTCCATGATAAACCTTTTTGGCGTCAGATTTTCAGACTTTTTCCTGGCTTTTGAGCCTTTGCTGGGAGTCACAAGTTCCCATGGTGTTGGCAGAGTGTGATGCTGTTACAGGGTGGTATCTGTTGGGACATCTTTATTTTCAGATTCTACTAAACATCTGTTAGAACTTCTGGGGACTGAAATGGTAGAACTCAGTATCCTTTAAAATATCTCTTCAAAGGGTGGTTAGTGTGACATCAGACGTAAAAGATCCTGGGACTGCCTGTAACTGCAAGTTATGGTAGCCTCTTTGGTATGTTGGTCTTGATTGTACACACACATTGCGCTTTCTATAAGTTTTTTTGACACTAGGCAAAGGTCCTTGTGGAGGCCTCTTTGAATTGGGTTTTTTCCCTGCTACCAACATGACGTATCACTTTCAAGATTTTGATTAGTTCATCTAGGACTTGGGTTGATTTTTTCATTAGTTAGGTCATGGAACCTAATAAATAAAAAAAGAGGTTAGCTTTGGACTACCAAAGTGTTGGTATGAAACTAATAGCAAAGATCAAAAATCAGACTTATTATGAGATAAAGAAGAGGAAGGCCCAAAATTAATGAAGTGTTTGTACGTGAGTAAACAGGAAAAGAAAAAATATGCAGGATATGTGATAAAATAAACCAAACATTACTCACTTATTAAATCCCATGTTACTGCACAGCAGTGCTCCGGTGGTCCATGTCAGTCTCTGTTTACTTCTTCTGCAGCGATTATGTGCCATGCATCCATGTAACCTCTGTAGTCAATGACTGGACTCAGTGGTCACTTGCCGTACATGTTAGCATCACCACGGATTCCAGTGATCGGGCTGCAGCGGTTGCGTGAATGTATGGCATGTCATCGCTACAAAAAAAGTAAACAAAGACCGAAGGGATCACCGGGCCAGCGGCACAGGAGCAGAAGGAGATTTATTAGGGGAGTAATGTTTGATTTGTTATTTTATCACAGTTCCTGTGGCTAGTTTCTTTACTTATACTCTCGGATAACTTGAATATAGAAATAAATAATCCCTTTTTGGAGGGTAAAATAATGAGCATTTTATAAACCGAACTGTGGAAAATTACCATGTCTTATAGAAATGATAATTTACACCAAGTAATCTGAAGACAAGAACATGCCTCAACATCACCAAACACCCAACCAGTCAGGGTGAATTGAGAAATTTGTCTGTCTGTGGAAGGGGGTCACGATGATAAAGACTGAAATAATTAACTACAGTAGATTGTTAGTTGATATTCTTGAGCCAACCTATTGCTAATACTGTTTTAGGTTTTACACAGTACCTTGCACATTAGGTAGGTGTTATTGACAACAAACTGCTTGGTAGAAATGTACTTTATGATGAGTCAATAGCTTGGTTTGCCAAGTATCCATATGTATAAATGACATCTTCCTTTTTATGGCAACAGTTATTGTCCATCTCAAGTTGAAATGACATAAACAAAAATACATAGGGTGCAAATTGGATAAAATCTATAGAAGGGAATTTATTGCTGTTATTATCTGTAATCTGCCATATATTGACAATGAAAAAGAAGAGCCTTGTAAGAGCTCCAGACTATATTTATACGTTGTATCCACTAATAAGTTACATGTTTCACCCCCTAAAAAAACAACCTGACCTGTCGCTCCAAAGTCCTCTTTTCCAAATACTACATATCCAGTATTAAGACATCTTGTAATTTCCAAATCTTTAGAACATCCAGTCATCAGAAATTCAGCATTAATTTTTTTCGCTAAATTTTTACTGTGGTACATTGTGATTGATTTTAGCAGAAAAGTAATCCAAATCTTGTGGAAATGTATATCCATACTTAACTGATGGTTTCAATATGATTACAATTTCTGTACCTTTAAGAGAGCAAGAACACAGCAGGGTGTGTATTAGTGATCAGCTCAGCAGTAGCAGCAACATTTATAGATTGGCAGACCTAGTTATCACAGCACCATGCCATCTGTCCTCTTGAAGGGTTTGATACCATATTATTAAAATAATTATCATGTTCTAAAGTTTCTTTTAATGCAGAGTACAATCTTTCATAGTAATAAAATGTTTGAAAGATTCCTTTGTCATAACAAACCTTCATGTGACGAGTTTAAGATTTTGCTTGTAAACCCTGACCAAGAAAGAAAAATGCATTGCTTGAGGATTAGTTGGAGATTATGTGAAATAGCAGAGAATTGTGACATAGATAACCAGGGGCATAGCTAAGGGGGGCAGGCGTGGCATGTGCCCTGGGAGCAACTAAGAGGGAAGGTGGGGGATGCCAGGGCTGCACCGTCCATGATGGTGGACTGCTGCCTCTTTAGGGGGCGGATGCGCCACTGACACCAGCCGATCTCACCCCCTACTGCACTATAGGCAATGAATGGCCGGGTACGTCCCATGCCCGGCCATTCAATGATTCAAGTGGCACGATTACTTCTTTGCGCAGCTTGCGTCTTTGAAAGGCGCTGATCGACAGGGCAGAGCATTTCAACGATGCAAGCAGCGCGATGACGTCATCGTTCACCCCCCAGGAGATCTGCTCAGAAGACAGCAGGTCTGCATTGCCATTGGACGGCGCGAGAACGAGATAAAGGTGAGTATGTAAAGTTTTGTTTTTTTAGCCTAATAAAAATGTGAGTGACATTATCTACAGGGGAAGCTCTATCTACAGGGGTCGGCTCTATCTACAGGGGGGCACTATATACAAGGGTGGGCTATATGTGGAGCACTATAGGGGAGCTATATGTGAGGCACTATGTACAAGGATGGGCTATATACAGGGGTGGGCTGTATGTGGAGCACTATAGGGGGAGCTATATGTGAGGCACTATATACAGGGGTGGGCTAAATATGGAGGACTATTTATAGGAGGAGATATATGCTGGGCACTATCTACAGGGGTGGGCTATATGTTGTACATTACATACAGGGGTTGGCTATATGTGGAGCACTATCTACAGAGGGGGCTATATGTGGGGCACTATCTACAGGGGCTCTACGGGGGTTACAATCTACAGGGGGATCTATGTAGGGCACTACCTACAGGGGGCTATATGGGGGAAACTATCTAAAGGGGGCATGGTGTGTGTGGTACACAGTGTATGGTGCTATTATAATTAGAGGTGCAGTGTATGGTGCTCTTATAATCAGGGACACAGTATGTGGTGCTATTATAATTATGGACACAGTATATGGTGCTATTATATTTAGGGGCACAGTGTCTGGCACCATGAGAACTTTAACTTTGTTTATAGGTGCAGAAATATTTTAAAAGTGAGAAGCTGAAGACACCTTTGTTGCAAACTGCAGAATTGGGTGTGGCCGGAAGAAGTCTGGAGAAGAAAAGAGAAAAAAAAACTAGAATCTGAGATTGTCACCTGTGAGTCACTTAAAGGGAATGTGTCGCTAGAATTTTTTTTCTTTTTTTTTTAGTTAAACAGTTAGTATATCAATGATTACACATTGTTCTAATTTTTTAAATTTTTTCACAAGTCAGGAAATATTATAACTTAGATTCTAATTTATAACATTTCCATGTGTTGGTCACTAGAGGGAGCAATTCCCAAAATCGCAGCATTGGCATGTGGTAAAGCAACCTAATTGCTTTATGCTGCAAAATTGGAGAAGACAGACTCGCTCTAGTGTCCTCAAACAATCCCCCCTCCTTTATCCCGTCTAGTGCCAGGAAAAAGGAGGGGGTTGAATGTTCAAACCTCCTACACTGTGCGTCGCCATTTTTTGAGCGAATGCACAGTGTAGGAGGATTAGATACAGTGGTAATCACACAGTATAACACGAACATACACACACATCACATACACAAACATAACTTACCTGCTCCTGCTGTCGCTGTCGCCGCCACTGCCTCCGCTCCTAGTCCTTGCTTCTGAACATATGGACGGAAGCCGCGACCAGAAGTCGTCATCTTACTGTCCGGCCGCGGCTTCCGGTCCACATGAAAATGGCGCCGGATGTCGCTCTGCCGAAAACCTTCCTTTTGGTCTGTGTGGGAGCGGTGCATGCGCCGTTCCCACACAGACAGCGTATGCTATAGTGAATGGAACGGCTCCCGTTCGCATTCTCTATGGTGATGTATGTGCCGTATTCCATCTCTGTATGTGTCGTTAATCGACACATACAGAGATGAAAAAAAAATGGCAGCCCCCATAGAGAAGTAAAAGAAAGAAAAAAGAAAAAAGTACAACACAAAAACACAAATAAATTAAATTTATTTTAATGACATACTAAAAGCAATAACATATAAAAAAATATTTTTTCGTGACACCTTTCCTTTAATGTAAATGTTTATTCTGCCTCTAATCAGTACTGTAGTTACTGTATGATCTGCAGCGAGATGATGGGTGGTTTTATTTTTTTTTGTGAGACAGCAACTCCCTGCATATCCTTACCATTGTTTGGGCCATGCTGGGAGCTGTATACAATTTAGTGCAAACCTGTATGGCAGGCGTCACACTAAATTGAGCTGTATTTGTTCTGGTGTTATATTTATGTACTGAGCTCTGTTTTGGAGCTGTATTTATGTACTGAGCCTGGTTCTGGTATTGTATATGTGTATTGAGCTTGGTTCTGGCACTGTATATATGTACTGAGCTTGGTTGTTATGATGTATATATGTATGAGCTTGGTTATGGTGGTCTATATATGTACTGAGTTTGGTTCTGGTGCTGTATATATGTATGAGTTTGGTTCTGATGGTGGATATGTGTATTGAGCTTAGTTATGGAGCTGTATATATGTACTCAGCTTGGTTTGGGAGCTGTATATATGTACTGAGTGTCACGGTCTGAGGGTCTGTGGAGCCACAAGGCAGCACCGTCGTAGCGGGGAGGCAGCTGGCCAAACTGCAGAGCACCCAAGCAATACAAAGTCCCGCACTAGGGTACCTGAATAGTCCAGACAGTGGCCAAGGGTTTAGCACAGATGGAGGTGGGTGCAGCAGGTTGTGCCAGACGTGGTGGATGACACTAGACATAGCAGAAGACAGCAGGTGCAGTAGGACACGACTCCTACACTAACAGGTTCAATAACTAGGACACTGCATGTGAAACAGGATACAGGTACTCAGGGCACGGGTAACGACGGTAACAGGATAACACTTAGGGACCATTTGCAAGACTGACATTGGAATACTAACAATGCTCAGGCAATGAGAAAAGGGGCAGGGCCCTTCTTATAGTCCAGGGGGAATCATGGGCTAATTTATGATGATGATTCCCATGTGCACGCGCTGGTCCTTTAAGGCTGGGCACAAGCGTGCGCACGCACCCTACAGACACAGCGGACCAGACTGGAAGTGAGCGCTGGTGTCTCCTGGGAAGGAGATGCGAGCCAGCACTCACAGATTCATGGCTGCGCCCGCTGGGGGTGAGTAATCCCGACGGTCCGCAGCCATGGACTCTATACTGGGCTTGGTTCTGGTGCTGTATATATGTACTGAGCTTGGTTCTCATGTTGTATATATGTACTGGGCTTTGTTCTGATGCTGTATATATGTACTGAGCTCAGTTCTGGTGCTGTATATATGTAATGAACTTGGTTCTGATGCTGTATATATGTAATGAGCTTGGTTCTGATGCTGTATATATGTACTGAGCTTGGTTCTGGTGCTGTATTGATGTAGAGATCTTGGGTCTTGTGCTGTATTTTTTTACTGAGCTTGGTTCTGGGGCTGTATATATGTAATGAACTTGGTTCTGATGCTGTATATATGTAGTGAGCTTGGTTCTGGTGTTGTATATATGTACTGAGATTGGTTCTGATGCTGTATATATGCATTGAGCTTTGTTCTGGTGCTGTATATATGTAATGAACTTTGTTCTAGTGCTGTGTATATGTAATAAGTTTTGTTCTGGTGCTGTATATATGTAATGAGCTTGGTTCTGGTATTGTATATAGAACTATATTGCTTGTAAAATGTACAAATGGTTTTATGCTCGAGTTACATAAAAAATGTGGGGAAAAAGTGACACCTCATTAATTGGTAGATAAAACAAACATGGCAAGGGGGAAGGAGATGTCGGGAAAGAGGTTCAGGGGGGCGCCACACTGAATCTTTGCCCTGGGTGCTGGAGAACCTAGCTATATCTGAGAATACATACAGGAAGCTTGCTCTTAAAACCATAGGTAAATACTAACATTTATTTAACCCTTCCTGCTGTGGCCACTTTTGACCTTCCTGACAGAGCGTTATTTTTCAAATCTGACGTGTCACTTTATGTAGTAATAACGTTAAAATGCTTTTACCTATCCAAGCAATTCTGAGATTGTTTCCTCGTGACACATTGTACTTTATGTTACTGATAAAATTTGGTCTATACATTCAGTATTTAATTGTGAAAAACACAAAATGTTGCAAAAAATTGCAAATAATTGCATTTTTATCAATTTAAATGTATCTTTGTGTAAGACAAATAGTTATACCACAGAAAATAGTTGCTAATTAACATTTCCCATATGTCTACTTTAGATTGGCATTGTTTTCTTTAACAGCATTTTATTTTTCTAGGACGTTACAGGGCTTAGAACTTTAGCAGAAATTTCTCACATTTTCAAGAAAGTTTCAAAAGGCTTTTGTTTCAGGTACCAGTTGAGTTCTGAAGTGGTTTTGAGAGGCCCATACAATACAAACCCACATAAAGCCCCTCATTTTAAAATCTGCACCCCGCAAAGTATTCAAAACAGCATTTATAAAGTTTCTTAACCCTTTAGGCATTTCAAAAGATTCAAACCAAATTAGAGGTTAAATTTACAAATTTCATTTTTTTTGCAGAAATGTATTTTTAATAAATTTTTTTGTTACAGAAGGTTTTGCGAGAGAAACACAACTCACTTTTTATTCCCCAGATTCTGCAGTTTTTAGAAATATCCTATATGTGGTCCTAGTGTGCTGATTGAGGCACAGGCCTCAGAAGCAAAGGAGCACCTAGTAGATTATTTTTATTAGATTATATTTTAGGCATCATGTCAGGTTTAAAAAAAGAGGTCTTGTGATGCCAAAACAAAGGCAACACCCCAAAAGAAGAACACATTGTGGAAAAAACACACCACAAGGAATTTATCTAGGGGTGTAGTAAGCATTTTGACTTCAAATGTACATTTTTCCAATAAGATGTCGTCTTAGCTAAACAAAATAAATTCCACAAGGAATAAATAAGAAAAAGACTCCCAACATTTGTAAAACACTTTCTCTAGAGTATGCAAATACCCCATATGTGGTCATAAACAGCTGTTTGGACACATGGCAGAGCTTAGAAGGGAAGGAGAGCCAATCGGCTTTCGTAGAGCAGATTTTGCTGGATTGGTTTCTCTGGACCATTTGCAAAGCTCCTGAGGGACCAGTACAGTGGAAACTCCCCAAAAGTGACTCCATTTAGGAAACTACACCCCTTGCAGAATTAATCTAGGTGTGTAGTGAGCATTTTGACCTCACATGTGTTTCATAGTTTTTATTAGAATTGGGCAGTGAAAATAAAAAAAAAAATTTTTTCAATAAGATGTAGCTTTAGCTCAAATTGTTTCATCTTCTCAATAAATAAAAGGAGAATATGCACTCCAACATTTGTAAAGCAATTTATCCTGAGTACGGCAATACCCCATATGTGGTCATAAACTGCTGTTTCGGCACACAGTAGGGCTCAGGGGGGAAGGAGCGCCATTTGGCTTTTGGAGTGCAGATTTTGCTGGATTCGTTTCTGGGCGCTATGTCGCATTTGCAAAGCCCCTGTGGGACCAAAACAGTGGAAACCATTTTGGAAATTACACCCCAAGGTATTCACCTAGGGGTATAGTGAGAATGTTAACTCCGCATGTGTTGTACAGAAATTAGTGTACACTCGATGTTGCAGTAAAATATCAATTTTTCCATAGATATGCCAATAAATGGTGCCCAGCTTGTGCCACCATGAAAAGACAGCTCTCTAATTAATATGCTGTGTTTCCCAGTTTTAGAAACACCATACATGCAACCTTAATATTTTGCCTGGACGATCAACAGGGCTCAGGAGTGAAAGAGTATCATGCGTAATTGAGGCCTACTTTGGCGACTTACAAAATATTGGTTCACAATTGCTTAGACTCTGATATCAAATAATAAAAGAAACCCCTGAGAAGTGACCCCATTTTGGAAACTACACCCCCTTTAAGGCATTTTTTAATGGGTTGTAGTGAGCATTTTCACCCCACTAGGGGACTTGAAGGTCCAACTGTTTGATTGCTGTTCTAATTTATTGCACTAAGGCTGGATTCACACGAACGTTGCGTTTTTGCGCGCGTGAAAAACGCGCCGTTTGGGTTGCGTTGGAGTTGCGTGTGGCATCCGTTTGGGCAGCGTGATAGCGTATTTAACGCGCGTATGGCATGCGTTTTTTACGCGCGTCAAAACAACGGAGGGTTGAGTAATGGAGAGGGCAGCCTACAAAAAGACACCTTCTCCAACACCTGCTTGCTGTGAGCACATGTTCGCATCAAGATTTCACGTTACCTCACACTTTGGCTCGTGTTTGTTGTTTTTGGGTCGTTTTACAGGTAAAAAAACTACTATTGCTGCAGATGTCAGTTTAAACTGTGTGCATGTGCTCAGAAAGTGAAAAGCCACTTCCTGGTTTGTAGTTGTTTTGTCTAGTCTGTTCAACTCATTTACATAGACTTAACAAGTGTTGCATGAAAAACGCTGTGCGGACGGAGGTGCTTCCGTGTGCTCTGCGTTGTTTTCACGCACCCATTGACTTCAATGGGTGCGTGATGCGTTGAAAACGCTGAATCAACGGACATGTCGTGCCTTTTTGGCAACGGAGCAACGCTGCGCAAAAACCACGCACATGTCTGCACGGCCCCATAGACTAATATAGGTCCGGGCAACGCGCGTGAAAATCACGCGCGTTGCACGCGCGTATTTTACGTTCGTCTGAATAAAGCCTAAGGGCAGATTCAGACGAACGTTGCGTTTTTGCGCACGCAAAAAACGCAGCGTTTTGCGCGCATGTCAGCAGCGTGTGGCATGCGTATTTTAACCATGTGTGCGTGTATTACGCGCGTAAGACATGCGTTTTTCCTGCACGTGTAAAAAACGCACGCAGCTGTTCTGTTTACGCCAGCATACCAAAAGGCCAAGAAAGCAACACCCCTGCTTGATGTGTGCACCTGTGTTTCTTCATATGTGTGCTTTTGGTGCAACCCAGTGTTCAAACCAGTATTTGCGGTTACTTTGTATGCCACACTGCATTGATGCCACCTAGCTCTCTGGCCCATGTCCTATTAGCATGGATGGTATCCCGGAGGTTTGGCCAACGCGGTAGCATTCTACGGCCACACCGGCGGAGATCAGGTAGGATGTGGGTTCACCCAATAGCAGCCCAACGCACCTCTAAAGGGCATTTTCATACCCTCTTTGCTGACCTCCGTCGTCACCCAGAATAATTTCGCTCATTTTTCCGCCTGTCTGTGCCTGCCTTTGATATGCTGCTGGAGCTGGTTTGGCCTGGAATAACCTATCAGGACACCAACATGTGGCGCTGTATTTCCCCAGAGGAACGTCTCCTTGTCACCTTACGGTATGTGCTGTTTCGTTATCCAGGTTACACATTGTTTTAGGTGCTTCATGTCTTACCTAACATGTTGGCTTTGTGGTTTGTTTTCCTGATTTCCTGTAGATTTTTGGCGACCGGCAATAGCTACCATTCCCTTCATTTCGAATTCCTTCTTGGAGTGTCCACTATTTCCGGCATTGTCCCAGCAACCTGTGGGGTCCTTTGGCTGAGATTGAAGAGCAGCGTGATCCCTCAGCCTACGGCCCAACACTGGCATGAAATTTCATACCGTCCAAACCTCTTACGCCATGGCACCTCATAGCGGTAGAGGCTGTAGAAATCGGTGAGCTATGTAACAGAAGGATTGTCCACACGGGAGTGAAATATATAAAACGTTGGCGTTTATGTTATTTGCACATACACTCCATAACACAAAAAAAACACACGCGGGAGAACATACCCCAACAAAAATTGGCACCAACATGATGCATTGCATAAAGAAACCTGGAAGGATTCCTAGGCTGTCATGGCTTTTTAACATTTGGCCTTAGAACACACGCGCCCCTACAGATTGTGATAGGCATGGGGCGGCGAGGTGTAAGCAGACATATCCGCACCACTATGCTGTCCCCGGCCCTGATGAGGATGTTCCTGCACAGCATAGTGGGGGTGATACTGGGTCTGGTAGCCGTGAGGCTGCATGGGAGCCTGTAAACTTGGGGCAGGTAGGGAGTATGGAGGTAAGTGACGGACAGGGCCAGCCATTGGGCCAGGGGAGAGGTATCTTGGGCCTGGAGGATATTGCGGCATCTGCGATATTCCAGGGGAAGGTTGGGAGGGCCCTGGCAAATGGACCCTCGTGGAGGGCATAAAGACACTACGCCACTGCTCGATAACTCTGAAGCACCGCCCTGGACTAAGCGGGGGTGTGGCACTGTCAATTAGCGACAGCATATTCGATTGCAGCCGCACCAGCCTATGCACTGGTACCCGGCGCATTAAAGGTGCCATGCTGCGACAAAAAAAGTTGTGGTTGTCCTCATCAGCTGCACGGCGCAGGTACTCCAGAACACGCGCGTCCACCAGTGCACCTGCGGGTGGGTTGACAGGGCGTCTGCGGCGGGGTGCTGCATGGCTAGGTGCCACTTGGTCCGGTGGCCCAGCTTCAGGCGCTGAGGCGACTGGGACTGGATCCTCTCTGGTGGGGTCCGGGGTTAGGGTGACCAGGGGAGCGGTGGCTTCGGACGCCTGGCTAGACTCGGGCCGTGCCTCCTCTTCAGACGCGTCAAGAGTGTCGCTAGTTCTAGAATATAGGGGAGACGTCAGTTGAGGAACCCAATTTACTGTGCAAACACAAAGCTGCTTTGGCGTATCTTACATTTTTGGGAGATCACGATTGCAAAAAGGGACAACAACGAGTACTTACGGTCGCATGTCCATTATTTCCCGCAGGAACAACAGCTGCTCATAATAAATATAGCGGCGTTTACTGGTGCCACCTTCTCCGCTGCGCCCGCCGGAGCCATATTCTCTCCGGAACTGGTCCCTTGAGCTTCGCCACCGTCTCTTTACATCGTCCACTGTATAAATAATAAAGAACATATCATTCAACAAACACACCAGATGTTACTGCGCACACAGACAGTGCATATAAACTACTGTACCACACGTCCACACAAGAACACACCTAACTTGATGATACTATAAAGATGCCACTGAACGGAAACGTTGCCAATGACAGGCATTGATTCACCAGGGACGCAATAGGCAATATGGATGTCATTATACACATATTTGTCGACACACATATATACACTCACCAATGCGTTGGCGGTCACGGGTGCGGCTGTCGGCCCACTCCTGCTCGAACAGCTCCTCGGCAATATGCTCCCATGCTGCCTCCTTGACTGTGCGGTCATGGTATGACTCCGCATGGGTGTTCCAGACCTCCGGACGCTCCTGAACTAAAGCGATGAGCTTAGCAACATCCATCTGGCGAGGCATGGCTGCAAGCTGCTTGTAGTGCTGTAGTAAACGGTTTGGCCTGTTTTTGAAAACCTGCTCTCTAAGCTACTTCCTGCTTTTCTGCTGGTTTCAACTAGTTAGTTCAAACTCCTTAGCATAGAGCCAACGTGTCCTGCGTGAAAAAAGCGCGTTCGGCGCTGCTGCCACCGTATGACATGCGTGATTTTCACGCACCCATTGAATTCAATGGGTGCGTGATGCGCGAAATACGCAGAGATATTGAACCTGTCGCGTTTTGTACGCAGCGAACAAACGCTGCACAAAAATCACGCACTGTTTGAACTGCCCCATTGACTTCTATAGGGATGTGCGTGGCGCGCAAAAAAAACGCGGCCTGCACGCACGCAAATCACGCTCGTGTGAATCCCCCCTAACTATGTAGTGCAATGTATTAGAACTGTCAAAAGTTCACTGACAATAACTGCCTAATAACCTGTTTGCAACCAACATCTCAATTTGTGTAATTTTTGTTGTTGTTGTTTCTACATTAACTAGCAGTCTAGAAATTATAAAAAAAAATACCTTATTAAAGTCCCTATTTGCATAGCCATGCCCTCTATTATCATGATCACACTAACGCCCATTGCAAAAATCGGGTAGGTCTACTGCTTACTACCTCTTCAGACATTATATTCCTAGAAAAAAAAATTTAGGATGGCATTACTGTCTGATATCCCAGGCACGAGGGCATACAAGGGTACAAGGGTACGTACCATAGAAGCAAACCTGGTGGCTGTTATGGGGCTTTTTGAGACAAAAGGCCCAGTTCTCGTTGTTCCCAACCCCTTTGCTGATAAATGGCGAGAACATAGACAACTACATTTATTTATGTTGAGTATAAACCTGTGTTGTGAATTCCATTTTTCTGTTCTGTTATAGAAGCAGAAAAACTGAATTTAAACTTGGACGAATCCATTACACGATGGACACCGATGGTGCCCGACGGATCCCATTAACCTATAATGGAGACGTCGGGTCTATCGTGGTGTCTGTCATTTTGACAGGATGAACAGCGCTGCATGCTGCCTCCAAGGCAGATGTGAACAGAGCCTAAGGATCATGGAAGGTGTGTGGAGGTGGAAACATATTCTGTCCTGGGTGGTAAAATCTTATACCATAATGAAGGGCCCAGTTTAATCTATTGTATGGGGCCCCTCCACTTCCTTGTATTACTGAAGGGGGGATCTCAGTTTTGCTTTCTACTATGACTTCCTTCACGTTTACCTAAATGTATACCCATGGATCGTTGCTTTGTCAGATTCTACATATGGGTGGAAAAGTTTAGCAGAACAATATTCGTGGTTTTATTTTAGCTGTGATGCAATCTAATAAAAAGTCAGTTTGTGACATATATGCACTTTTTGTATATCCCAGGTACTAAAATATAGTTGCCAAAACTGCAGTGATTCATTCTTTGCACATTAATTGTTCTGAACGTGCCAAGTAAATGAGAATATAATATAAGGCTTTTCCAAATGCTACAGCTGAGCCTGCAATAACCTTCCAAATTAATTTGCAAAAGCCCCTCTAGTTTCATAATTCCAGAACCTTAAACTGTCATCGAATTACTTTCTAAAATAAAGCCGTCATCCATTACTTCTGACAAATTGTCTTCACAAGGCATCTCTTAAATGCTAAATTTAAGTTTTTTTTTTACTAGTGTGTAAATATTTGCAACATTGTCAAATTACAGCAATATAAAGAAAAGTTATTGTATGGTAAGGAAGCAAACCATTAGAGATCTACTATGACATACAATGGAAAATAAGTTGACTAGATGCTTTAACACCTGAGTGTGCACATACTAAAGTTCTAAATGTGTAAAGAGAAAGAAAGGTGATCATATAATGGCATAAACAAAAATGGTGTAAGAAAGTATATCATACTTTTTTTAATCACCTCACAGAAAACTCAACTACCTTCCAAGCTTATAAAATGAATCCTTAGGAGGTAGAAGCGTTTTCCCATCTTACTTCCCTTGTCTTTATGGGTTATGTGACATCAGAAAAAAACATGATGGATTTTTTCTAGTAACAGTGCCACTCTTGTCCATTGGCTGTGATTGGTATTGCAGTTTAGCCCCATTCACTTTGATAACGCTAAGCTGCAGTACCACACACAGCCAATAGAAAAGCAACCATGTTTTCTTAATGTCATACAAGCCCTTTATATACGTTCAGGGCGCTGGAGTTGCAGGGAATGTGTACTATGATATTGAACTGCCCATTAGATATAATAATAGAATAGGCAGAGACCTCCCAACCGTAGTGACTCATAGAAGCCTTGTTCATCTTATATTTCCAACAATATACTATCATAGAGAACATCATGAAACAGGTCAGAACTGAGCCCAATGACTCAGATTAAAGGGGTTATCTGATGACCCCCATCCCCATCCAAAAAAACCACATACAACATGGCTCATCAATCCTTATAGATAAACATCATATGACAAAACTATTTTAGTGTACAGAACATACCCCCGATATTGCGGCCCAAATGCTTCCAGACTTCCTGGTTGTAGACAGGTCTGAGCGCTGGTCTTTCGCTGTTTTACTACATGTCCCATGACACATTACTGCCCTCTTGGCACCCTAATCTCCGTCCACCACCCTCTGCCCGTCCTCTCAGATAGAATTGCCTCTGGTTCACATACATCTTCCCTCTTCACAGGCACAGGCTTAAGAAGCAATGAATAGCCATGCCAGACCCTTTTTCTCACATGTTCATTGACGCGCAGACACCAAGGGGAGTAGGAAGCACCCAAAAGTCACGTGTGGCTGTGTCGGCACGTATAATGAAACTGTAGACTGCAGAGTGGGCGAGATCAAATCCCCAGAGTATCCTCTCCCGTTTTGGAGAAAAATTGACAATACAAATATATTAGTAAGCATGTTTGAATGTATTTATAGAACTGCTAAACAAATGTTAATTTTCTATGGATAACCCCATAAAGTTGTGTTACACCTTTCTCCACAGAATGGTTTGCCTCTTATAGGAGGAGATTCAAGGGAAGGTACAGTGTATTCTTAAGATCTGTACAAGACATACAGTACCAGACATAATGTAATTCTAAGAAGTAGCAGATGTTTAACTGCTTAATTCACCTTCTTCCTTTATTTACAGGTATACTGTATACACTGCAATTCTATTACAGTAAGAGTTCTAAATTTACATTAATCCCATTAAGATTAGTAATATTGTCATCATGTGTGAACTGTCTGATCTTTTCTCTAGGTCAAAAGCCAAAGAATTTCAATTTCTATTCAATATTCATGATGCCTTAAGGAAGATATATGGCTCCAATCTGCATTAAACATACAGAACTGAAAGCTTAAATAGCTCATCAGATTCTTATATTTTATCATGCATATGTTACCGGCAATGTGTGAAACTGAGGCATTGCATAGAATACCTAAGTATTCTGTAGAATGCATAGCACTTCTAGACAATGTAGAAAATAAATCTGTCTGTACACAATCTTCATGTATTTTGTAGATTACTGACTTTTAGGCAACATGTGAAATTGCTAGGCATTCCATGGAAAACAAGTTGATAAAGTGCCCCCTCTGTTGTCTATTACAAATTTGATCTTTAAAGTGTCCCTCCGTTTCCTATTATATTACACTTTGCCATACAGTCTATGGAATAACTAGCTAATAAAACGTCCCGCTCTATTTTCCATTAGAAGTGTCCCCCTTGTTATCTAATATAAATCTGTCAATAACTAGGCATTTCTATTAAAATAGCTAGGTAAAGTATATAAGGTCATTATTAAATAACCTGATTTGATACTTTGCCAAAAAAAATGCTAGGCACATTTCAGCTAACACATACATAGAAGGGGTAACACTTACATAAAAAACCTTTCTACACAACTTTTCTGGCATAGATTTGCAATTTTGCCCTTTTTATGCCGTCCTCGTGCCTTTTGTGAAAAGTGAGTGTTGCTTCACAGAGGGGACTGGGCCAAAGCGGACAAACAAATTTATTATAATTTACGGCAGAAAACTGGTGTAAACTATAATGGAAACCTATGCCAGCTTCTAACTGTCTATTCACAATCCCGACACTTCGGTAACGTTTGTGTGGGATTTACAGCACAGCAAGCGTAATCTCGCGAGATCACACTTCCTGTCATTAAGTCCCACACAAACATTACCAAAGTGTCGGGATTGTGAATAGGCATCGCGTCCTGGCTGGAGGCGATGCCTATTAACTCTCAAGACACTTCAGTAACGTTAATGTGTGAGTATGTGACTGCACATCATGATCTAGCAAGATCACTAAGTGCTGAATACATGAATGGAGAGAAGTGTGTGGCCCCCTTGGGCCGTACCGCCTTGGCGGTAAGGCAGCTGGCCAACAGGGAGCAGGTGAGGGTCTATAGTTCTATAGATACCTGTGGCAGCTCAGACAGCAGCAGGGCAGGCTCGGCTGGGACTAGGTAGCAGGCGGACATCAGGCGAGGTGAAGCATTTCAAACGTGGATGCAGCATGGCACGACTTAGGCACAGCACAGTGCTAGACCAGGAAGGTATGGATTTCTAGGATCAGGAACTGGAAACAGGTATAGGTACAGGGACTGGAACAGGTACTGGAACAGGAAACACACTAGGAGGCCATCACATAGACAAACTAGGGAACACAACAACGCCCAGGCATAGAACTAGGGGGCTGGACCCTTCATATAGGCCAGGGTACTGGACGCGAGTGCTGGCGTCTCCTGAGGCAGCCACGGACATTACATAATGTATGACGCTGATTGGTCAGCGTCATACACTTCTCTCCACAATACCCACTTGGTCAAAGAGTAAAAACACTCCCAGTTGGGCATTAAGAAAGTCATTAATATAAATCTAAAATAGGTCGTAACTCCGTCAAAATTGATCGTTTTTCTAAATAAAAAACACTGCTGTAATCTACATTACAGCACCGATCACACTAAGATAGGGCACTTATAATGTGGTGGCAGAGCCTCTTTAAGCATGCTACCACAAGACTCTGAAGCAGTGGTAACGTGTTCTCTGCCCTGACCTCAATCCCATTGAACACTTTTGGCATCAATTGGAACACCGATTACGACCCAATCCTCCTTGTCCATCATGGGAGATACTCAATATTAGTGACCATGGTTTTGGAATAAAGTACCCAGCAAGCTGATATAGATTTAGTGGTCAGGCGGTCAGGCATCCACATACTTTTGGCCATATAGTGTGTATAAACATATATATATATATATATATATATATATATATATATATTTATATATATATATATATATATATATATGCAGCAGACAGGAGGCAAAGCAGGAGGTCTCAAAAATAGGTTGAGACTTGCCATACTGCAATTAATAATGGGGGGGGGGCATCAGTTTGGAAACAAATGGTTTAGAAAGAGGAAGTATACATAGATTTTATATGAAAAAGTACTTGGACCCTAAACGATAAAATATTGATTCGTTTTTATGGCAAGCTTTTTTCATGTGTTTCTTCGACTTCAAGCTTTTTCAGGATGGATCCTCAGATAAATTTACAATTAGAGCATGGTGGGTATATCCTTTCAGTGATACATGCTACAAACACTCCCTTCCCTCCTGCTGTGTGACCACTGTCTACATCGCACTAAGGCACAGCACACACCAAACATATGCATTAGGCCACATTTCCCATTTACCCAATAGATTTCTAAAAGTGTTTATTTGCCATCTGTCAGGCCTGTAGGCATTGGTATACATTTTTATTCATATTTTTTTTTACACATTTTTCATTAACTGTACAGGAAAGCATAGTCTGCTCAGCTTTCCTATACAGAGGCATTTTACAAAACACATATACAGATGTAGTCTGTGTCGACATGACAAACGGTGTGCTACTTTATTTACGTAGGACCCCACCGTTCTAGTAGTAAATTTATTTTCTTCTAACATGTCAGGCACCTGTGTGATCATCCCATCACCAGGACAGATTTTCATCTTTTGGAATTTTCAATCTCTGATTTAAAGTAGAGATTTTGAACTGAGGAATTAATATACAAACAATAGAAAAAAATGAAATTATACAATACATTTTCTGTAATTAGATAAGCCCTTTATAGGGGTATTCCCAAAATCACTAATCCACAGTATAGGTGATAATTTTAAGTGCGATGGAGGTCCCCACCGATTGTGAAAACGGGGTTCCCGAACCCCCATATCCTCTTTACTGTACTCCCCACAGTGAGGAGTAACTTTAATGGAGAAACGGTCAAGCGCTGTACTCGGCTGTTTCCGTCATTTCCATATACATTGAATGGAGCGGCAGTGCGCAAGCTCGACCCCCTCTCGATTCAATGTCCTCTGAGGGTTTAACCCCTTAATGACCAGCCTATTTTAAACCTTAATGACCAAGCCATTTTTTAAGTTTTTCCATCGTCGCATTCCAAGGGCTATAACTCTTTTATTTTTGCGTCGACATAGCTGTATAAGGTCTTGTTTTTTGCGGGACAAGTTGTACTTATTAATAGAACAATTTTGAGGTACATATTATTTATTGATTAACTTTTATTAACTTTTTTTTGGGGGGGAATAGAAAAAAACCTGAAATTTTGCCACGCTTTTTCGCGTCTTAAATCTACGCCGTTTACCGTGTGATATAAATAACACAATAACTTTATTCAGCGGGTTGTTACGATTGCAACAATACCACATTTGTATAGTTTTTGTATGTTTTACTACTTTTACACAGTAAAAACGCTTTTTTTTCTAAATTATTTGTATTGTGTCTCCATGTTTGAAGAGCCGTAACGTTTTTATTTTTTTGCCAATGCAGTTGTATGAAAGCTTTTTTTTGCGGGAAGACTTGTCGTTTTTATTGGTACCATTTTGGAGTAGATGCGACTTTTTGATCACTTTTTATAACATTTTTTTTTAAGTCAGGATTCACAGAAAACAGCAATTTTTCCATAGTTTTTTATTACATTTTTTACGGCGTTCACCGTGCGGGTTAAATAATGTAATAGATTTATAGTGGGGGTCGTTACGGACGCGGCGATACCAAATATGCGTAACTTTTTTAATTTATTTTTGTTTTTTAATAGTAAAGCATTTTGTAAGGGGAAAAGCTGGGTTTTTCATATTTTTTCAATTTTTTTTTTAAATTAACTTTATTAAACTTTTTTTTTACTTTTTTACTAGTCCCACTAGGGGACTTCACTATGCGATTCTCCAATCGCTATTATAATACACTGCAATACTTCTGTATTGCAGTGTATTACTGCCTGTCCGTTTAAAACGGACAGGCATCTGCTAGGTCATGCCAGAGGCATGATCTAGCAGGCATTCATGACAGGCAGACCTGGGGGCCTTTATTAGGCCCACGGCTGCCATAGAAGACACTGACACTCGGCGATCGTATCACCGGGTGTCGGTGGGAGAGAGAGGGAGCTCCCTCCCTCTCTCCAAAACCACTCAGATGCGGTGCTCGCTATTGTGCACCGCATCTGAAGGGTTAAACATGTGAGATCGATACTAATATCGATCTCACACGGCAGAGCAGGGACGCTCCCAGCCGTCAGCTGCCTCTAGCAGCTGAGAGCAGGGAGATTTGACGGCTCCCTGCTCTGTTTACACATCCTGATGCAGTGCCGTAAAAAGGCATATGCATCAGAATAAAGCCCGTTAGTGGCTGCCGTTAAAAGGCGTATTGGCAGTCACTAACGGGTTCTAGCCCAGCTTCCGAGGCCACTAGCAAATAGCTGACTTAGCCTGGGGAAGTTGCCATTGCCTGCTCTTTTTTTCCTACAGCAGGTATTGCAGGGTATTACATCCAGCTATTCAAATAAATTGCTGTCAAACTAATATATAGATGGACTCGGTCTACCAGAGTAAGAGTTACTTACTCTGAGGGGTCCCTAGAACAGGGCATATGAAAAGGTGTTGTCGAGATAAGACAACCCTTTTAAAAACCGAGTGAAGACAAACTGTGGCAGTCTTGAACAAATTACCCAATCCCAGTTTTCACGGGTCAGGTTTGCATTTGATGATTATAATATCATAATTTACCAAAGGTGGAGCTTCATTCTAAGTTTCTATTCACGAACGGTGGATTTGTTGCAGAATTGTTGCGACTGAATTTCAGCTCCATTCATCTGAATGGGATTGTGCAGCATATGCATGGATTTCTGTGGGCCCCATTTAGAGAAATGGGACATTTGCAAACATTTCTGCAACAAATCTGCCATGGGTGTAAATATAAGTAGACAAAATAAATGCGAACCATAAGGAAAAATATGCAAAAAAAAGTAAAAGTATATAGTAATGCTGACTGAGGGTATAGCAAGTATTGGATCAAACTAAATGGGTAGCATAAAAGAATATTATGAAATCAAAATAATGATGAAATGACACACCAGAAATACAAGCTAAGGAGCCATGATGATGTAATGTAGAAATACAGCATAGCAGAAATTGAACACATACCCTGAGACATGGTGGGGAGTGGGACAAGCAACGTCAGGTACTGGCATAAAAAACAAACGCCTCGACGCGTGTTTCACCCTACAGTCCAGCTTTGTCAGGAGGCCAAATGTAATTAAACTCTAGGGGTTTACATAGGAGTATAAATGAAGACTCTCGCAAATCAGTGCACCACACGCATGTTGAGGAACAGCCATATCCCAGGAAGCACCACACGCCGGAATAATTACAAGGCGCAGCATGGTGATCTCAGACCATGGCAACATTGATGCCAAGCGGCACTCCCGGATGCGGCTCCCAGAGCACATGCGCAGCCAAAGCGTCTGTGCGCAGACCACTGATGAGTCATCAGGGATCAAAACAAAGAAAAAATATATATGAAAATCAGCAAATATAAAACTAATAAGTAGGACAGATATATAATAAGGGGCACAGATGCATGGGTAGTCTCGGGTCCATCTTTTCCTGTCCTCTAGAAGCGACACCAGGGCATTAAAGGCCTATCTTTCAGCCAATGAGCCCATAGGGATAGTAAAGTCATTTCTACTGAAATACTTCTTAAATAACAACTTCCTAGAGAAAAGGGCCAGATCTTTAATCATGGTAAAAAAAAATCTAATTTGCCCGTAGGGGAAAAAGATAGACCACTTTGTAAAACATCTACCTGAGGAGGCGTAAGAATATGTGTAGATAGATTAATTACCTTTAGAGTTTCTCTTGTCCCTGCTGAATACCCCTCTGGTCTTTCTTTTTACTGAAGGTGTTCTGAGATTGTACATAGGATCCCTATCTCCTGCGGCCTGTGGTTTGTCTAAAAAAACACCACATTCATCTTCTGACACTAGAGAAGTGGAAGAAATACAGCGGGATAGTGATCGTGCTCTCTCGAAATCAAAAATATATATGAAAATATGGAAATGAATAAATAGATTGCCAGAAAACTAATAAGTAAGACTAATATATAATAATATATATTATTTATCACTCCCTTATTCATATGCATTTTTTTCAGGTACTATTATACACACTATTATACTAGAATAGTGTGTCAGTAAATTGTGTGGTACTCTTAGGGCTGGGTTCACACGTGGCGGAATTTCACTTGAATTCCGCTGCGGACACTCCGCAGCGTTAATCCGCAGCGGAGCCGTTTCCCCATTGACTTCCACTTCTATTTAGAAGTGTTCGTTTAGACGAGGCGTAAAATTCTGCTGCGGAGCATAGGCTGCGGAGCGGAATTTGGTGTCCGCAGCATGCTCTGTCTGTTGCGGACCAGTGGCGGACTGGTTGCGGACTCATGGCGGAATTTCTCCATTGACTTCAATGGAGATTCTAAATTCCGCAATGAAGTCCGCAGCTGTCATGCACATGTTATGTGTGCTGCAGATGCGTCTTGCTTTTTTGACATGACATTTCTTCATTCTGGCTGGACCTATGTATTTCTAGGTCTACAGCCAGACTGAGGAAGTCAATGGGGCTCCCGTAATTACGGGAGCATTGCTAGGAGACGTCAGTATATAGTCACTGTCCAGGGTGCTGAAAGAGTTAAGCGATCGGCAGTAACTGTTTCTGCACCCTGGACAGTGACTACCGATCCCAATATACAGCAACCTGTCAAAAAAATAGAAGTTCATACTTACCGAGAACTCCCTGCTTCTGTCTCCAGTCCGGCTTCCCAGGATGACGTTTCAGTCTAAGTGACGGCTGCAGCCAATCACAGGCTGCAGCGGTCACATGGACTGCCGCGTCATCCAGGGAGGTTGGGCTGGATGCAGAAAGAGGGACGCGTCACCAAGACAATGGCCGGTAAGTATGAAATTCTTTTACTTTCGCTAGGGAAAGTGCTGTCCCTTCTCTCTTTCCTGCACTGATAGGGAGAAGGGAAGCACTTTTACCGCAGTCCGCAGCAGCTAGTCCGCATCAATTTACTGCACATTTTGGGCAGATCCGCCGCAGAATCTGCAACGCCTGATCTTATAGTATGGGCGTAACTAATAGGCTGTATGCCAGCATGTTGCACTACATGTAACCATGTGACTGGCACACTAATAAAAAATATTTCTGTGTGCAATGATAATACTAAGCAGCCATCCCCCCTCTTGAATAGTAGGAGTGAGAATGTCTGTTCATCAGTATATTGCACCTGGGCAATCTCCCTATATGTAGCATTGTGGTTTTTCTGCATCCTGCTGGGAAGTGGTGTGTGTACCTGCCCTTGTGAGTTAGTATGGCCTGTTCAGTGATTTTAAATGAATATAGTTATATTTCTGTGATTTACTTGCGATTTTAGCTGCACATCCACAGTTTTTCTTTAGCAAGAATCGCAAAATTTTCTATTTGTTTTGAGATTTTCACATCCCCTTGAAATTAATTGGAAAAAATCGGCAACAAAAACGGTTCCGCAAGCATACATTTTCATTTTTCAGTTTAAACATCTGCTCTGCAGGTCAATCTATGAATGTTTTCTCTGCGGATTTCATCTCCTTTGCTTCACTTCGCCAATGTGGATAGAAAATCTGCAAGAAATGCTCTACTTGTAAACATAGCCTAAATGTTGCAAAGTGAATGTAAGTATACTTATCGCATAGTAATGTATATATCACATTAATGACAATTGATTGCTTTTATTGTGATGTCTATATAGCATCCTTTCTTTGGTCTTTAATGTTATGCAATTAATCTAAAAAAAAGTTATGTAGTAAATCTAAAAACTATGAAAAATCTTGAAAATGTAAAAATAAAACTTCTATTGAAATATTTGGAATTCTATAATAGCATTCTTATTATTAGGTATTAACATGCAGACTATGTAACTATATCATTAAATCAGATAATGAAAGGGAACTTACAAATGTTTTCCTATTGATCTTTTCTTCTGCTTGAAAAATCTATCATTGCCGCTACCTTTAAATGCTACACAGTATATTGATGGACTTATGTGTTGTAGTTTACTTAGGCAACTCAATACTTCAAATCAAGTAATAGTACTGTATTTTATTTAAGTCATTTCATTATCTGTATAAGTTTAATCATTATTTTCTCCAATTAACACTCCCAAACTTGCTTGATGACATAAAAAAATCATTAAATTTGCACACAAAGTTTGATTTATTGATGTTTAAAGGCGAGATGCCACTCAACGTGACAGGTTGACTGGGAAATGGTCATTTTCACTCCATATAAACAGACCCAAAGACATTAGACGTGACACTGTTTGGGGAGCTCCCATCTTATTTTCGTCTGTCTGTTTCTAAAGTATAAAACCATTTTTGTTGTGTTGTGTATTTTGAATTTATTATATTGATGCAATATCAAAGTTCTAAATAAGGCCTGATTGTGACGGAATTACAAAAAAATGTGTAAACATTCACAACACTTTCATTAGCAGTACTTGATTTGAATTAATTAGAATTAATTATTTTAAGCAATGGGCCTAAGGCTTTGCCTTGAGCATGGATCCTGTATGTCAGCACATTGAGTCACTGCGGTTCCGTATTGTAAAACCATAAGCACTCCAGCACAATTGGATTATTACAAATGCTTACAAGTATCCAATCTTCGATGAATCTAAAGATAAAGCCTATTACTCCTCAAATGATGCGGTCAATCGTGACACCAGCATCTGAGTCGTTATAGAGAGCGGTGCGCCCGTCTCCGACAGCTTATCGACGGCCCCACAACGCAATCGAATGGCGCCGATGGTTGGCATGGCAGCCCAGAGGCCTTATATAGGCCCCCAGGTGTGCCTTCACTGTGCCTATGTTAAGCCTCTGTTAACAGATGCCTGTAAATGGCTATACACTGCAAAACATTAGTATTGAAGTGTATTGTACCAGCAATCCAATACCAGCGATCCAATACAGGGGCTTTGTAAATACGACCTAGCACCCAGAAACCAATCCAGCAAAATCTGCACTCCAAAAGCCAAATAGCAATCCTTCCCTTCTGAGCTCCACCGTGTGCTCAAACAGCAGTTTATAACCACATATGGGGTATTGCCATACTCGTGAGAAACTGCTTTACAAATGTTGGGGTGCTTTTTTTCCAATTATTTGTTGAGAAAATGAAAAACTTTATGCTAAATCTACGTCATTTTGGGGAAAAAAAATCTCATTTTTATTTATTAATTTATGTGTTTTTATTTAATAAAATATTATATTGACTTTATTTATTTTTTCACACACAATGTTTTTTTTATTAACATTTTCTTACTTTACTGGGGGCTGCCATGTTTTATTTAATCTGTGTATGTGTCTCTTAACGACACATACACAGATGGAATACGGCAGCTACAGTGCATAGGACACAATGAACGGCTCTCGTCCATTGCCTCTGCCATCTGGCTCTGTGCTGCGCAAGCATAATTAGGACTCCCATTGACTATGGGAACATTTGGCATGTTTTATGTGCAAAGGAATTGACTCGACACTTCTTTATTTTTTTATAACGCGTGTGTAAAAAAGCGTGTTGTATGTACTAACAGCGCACTTTACCAATTATATCAATGAAAAGCGTAATCAAGCGTTTTTTATGCTTTTTTTGTCACGTAAAATGCGCAAAAAATCCACGTCAAATCCACGCCGTGTGAATCTGGTAATTGAAAAGTCATTCACTTCACTTTCATCATTCTTCGGATATGTGCACGCATAGTGTTTATAGCCATTTTTCGGGCCGTAAACATCCCGAAAAAAATTGGAAGCAGAACGCCTAAAAACATCTGCCCATTAATTTCAATGGGAAATACGGTGTTCTGTTCCGACGGGGCATTTGTTACGCCTCATTTTCAAAAAACGGCACGTAAAAAGACGCCCGCGAAAAAGAAGTGCATGTCACTTCTTGAGCCTTTTTGGAGCCGTTTTTCATGGAATTTTCTACGAAAAACGCGAGATTGTTTAAAACAAACGGCTGAAAATCAGGAGGTGTTTTCCCTTGAAAACAGCTCCGTATTTTCAGACTTTTTTTTAGTAAGCATGTGAACATACCCTTTGCCTTTTGGTGTGTCCGATAGCGTCTACCAGCTGCATTGTACAATCACTCCCAAAATGGGAGCCGGACACTGCTTAGCAATTTGAAGACTCCTTTTACTGGCTTGTAGCCAAAAATAGGGAGGCGGGTGAGATTCCCTCCCACATTTGCAGCAGCTGTGAGTCTGCTTGCTTTACCTTATTCACCTTGCTGTAATTCTGGGAAGTGCTTCCTCTGGTGGCCAACATAGGAAAACATGTCAAATTATTATTTAATTTTTAATATATCCCACCATGTGTAAGAAAAAAAAATACAGCAAAAAAAGTTAAATAATATAATAAAAATAAGTAACTTACTTAAAAAATAATATTTAATCTCCGACACATTCCCAGAAAAACCTAAGCTAAGCCTACCTCCCTGTTAGGACCCACACCCTTCATGAGCTACTGCAACAGTATGCATGTCCTTGTTTGTCAGGTTAGCATATAATATGTTTTGCTCATGGATTCCCACTGATTCCATGACAAAAAACCTTGCACATGCGAGCCTCTGTATAAAATCGAAGGCACACTGAAATACACGGCGAATAGTTAGCAATAGGGACCATTTTAAAAATCCAGCCTCACATGAATATTAGTATTAAAACTCAATTACACCGTTCATACTGTACATTTGGTGCTCCACATTTATATATTGTGTGTCAATAAAATGTTTTTTTTCTTTTCAGTTGAGATTGATTGATTTATGTCATCTTTACAGCAGTAAGAAAAAAGTTTAGTTTATTTTTTTTTTTTACTATTGATTAAAGATACAAGGTATACTTCAAATAGTAAGTGAAGAAAGCAAAACAAGGTGTTTGTTTTCACATTCGAGCAGGCAACTACGGGGATTTATGTAAGGAATCAATATAAACTTAAAAAAGGTATAGTTCCCATGACTTTGTGTGAAAGCAGCAGCAACAAAACCTCTTCTATTAGACATTGATGATGTATGGTGCTGTGTACCGTGTGTAATTTCCCTGTTATTTTTTGTCTTTGATGAGTGAGTTCCAACTCAATGAATGAGTAAAAATTATACAGCATCAATGTGCTGAGAAATAAACTAAAGCTAAAAAGCATTTCAGCTATATAATAATTTCATAACACTTTCCTAAATGTGTCCAAATATAACAGAACAAGCAAACAGCATGAATTGACATAGTTGATTAATTATATTCATTTTATTAATCAGTTATATATCAAATATCTGACAATGATCAATGCAAAGTACTAGAACCGCTGGTATCTGGTATATTAACAAGAAAGAATAGCTCAGAATTCTGTGCTTTGATAACATGACTTGCATAGCCCATTCTGGTCTTTTGTGTTGTTTTTTAAGGGGATGAAGTGTATAAATAATACATGAAATCCATCAGTTGTGCCATATGTTCTGCTCACATGGTATATGATGTTATAGCATCAATGAACATAAAGCCTTATAAAGAGTCCCTGGTACCATCTTTGTTTTATGCTGTTTTTCCATGTTGATTAAAACATACATGTCTATTTAAAGGAAGCATTATAATAAAACCTTTTGACAAACTAACTATTTGGCCAAAAACGTGTAGACACCACTGTCAATCATTGAATTCAGGTGTTTCAGCTACACCCTTTGTAAAAAGGTGCATGAAATCAAGCACAGAGCCATGCAATTTCCATAGATAAAAATTGGTAGTAGTATGGGTTATACTGAAAAGCTCATTGACTTGAAACGTGACAATACCATAGTATACCACCTTTGCCACATTTTTTTGGTAGGTCTCCCCCAGTCAAATGCAAGTGGTGTTATTGTTAAGTAGAAGAGTGTACGAGTAACAACAGCTCAGCCTTGAAGCGGTAAACCACGCATATTTAAAAAGGGTGGCTGCTGAATGCTAAAAGCATGTGGCTCATACAAATCACCTATAACCCCACGTCATCATTTGCTAGGTGGACCCCCATAGAGGCAGCAGAGATGATGAAATATTGTGGCCTTGTCCTACATATGGGCTTAGTAAAAAAGGCAGAGATTAGGCAATACTGGAGTGCAAACATTTTATACAGCACCCCATTTTACCGCATGGCAATGACCCAGACACTTTTTTAAATAATTCTGACATTTTTGCATGATAATGCACAGTGCCTGCCCCGTGATGACACACATATGACCGCCTATTAAAATCAGGCTAATGGTTGATTATTTCTGCACCAAATTTCAAGAAGGTTACACCCCCGAAAAGAACATAGCAATAGACGAGTCCCTTGTACATTTTAAGGGGAGACTAAAATTCTCGCAACATAGCGTGATCGCACGAGAACACGCTGTACTGTCACATACTCCGACATTAACTTTATCGAAGTGTCTTGAGAGTGAATAGACATCACCTCTAGCCAAGATCCGATGTCTATTCACAATCCCGACATTTCGGTAAAGTTTCTTGGGGACTTACTCACACAGCACGGCGTGATCTCGCGAGATCACGCTGTGCTGTCATTCACAGAAACTTTACCGAAGTGTTGGGAGTGTCAATAGACATTGCGTCCTGGCTGGAGGCAATATCTATTCACTCTCAAGACACTTCGGTAAAGTTAATGTGGGAGTATGTGACAGCACAGCGTGATCTCGGGTGTTTTGCGAGTACTGCTAAAAATGAATGGAGACAATTGTATGACACTAATTGATCAGCTTCATACACTTCTCTTTACAACGCCCAGTTGGTAAAAAAGTAAAAACACGCCCAGTTGTATATTAAGAAACTAATTAGCATCAATCTAAAATTGTGCATAACTTGCTCAAAATTTATCGTTTTTCAAAATAAAAACCACTGTTGTTATCTACATGACAGCGCCGATCAGATTATGTAGGAGATAGGGCACTTAAAATCTGGTGACAGAGCCTGTTTCTATGACAGTTACAGAAGAGGAAGCGTGATCTCGTTGTAACCTGTCATTTACAGCAAGATCTCGCGAGATCACGCTTCCTCTGCTGTAACTACCACAGACAGAGTAACGAAGTGCAGAGATTGTGAATAGACATCCCGTGGAATATCTATTCACTGTCTAAACACTTCAGTATTGGTAATGTGTTAGTATAAGACAGCACGTAAGGATCTAGCAGGATCCCTATGCGCTGAGTAAATGAATGGAGAGGAGTGCATGAGGCTGATTGGTCAGCGTCATACACTCCCCTGTACAACACCCACTTGGTCTAAAGTAAAAATACACCCACTTGGGCATTGAGCAACTCATTAGCATAAATCTGAAATCGCTAATAAAGTGGTAAAAATAGATCATTTTTTAAAATAAAAAGCACTGCTGTCACCTACATTATAGCGCCAATCTCCTTATGTAGGAGATAGGGCACTTATAATGTGGTGACAGAGCCTCTTTAAGCATCCTGTTTGGGTTAGGCCCCTTATCTGTAGTAAAGGGTAATGTTGATGGTACAGCATACAAAGACATTTCAGACAATTGTATGCCTGTGTTCCTTTGCACAAAGTGAGGGCCATAAAGACATGGTTTGATGAGTTTGGTGTGGAAGAACTTGATAGCCCCACACAGAGCCTGCAAATCAACCATCTCGAATACCTTTGAGATTAAATAGAACGCTTAATGCAAGCCATACCTTCTCATTCAATATCAATTCCTGACCTCACAGATGTTCTTTTAGGTGAATTCTCAAAGACCCGCTTCATTGCAGAACAGGGGGCCTAACTGCATGGTTTTGATATGGGATGTCCAAAAAGCTCATATAGTTGTATTCATATGATGTAATCAACACTAAGTGGAATCAACTCTTTTTTTTTAATCTATTTTTTTAATTTCTAACATTATCATTTTTTCCTTATATGATTATTGGGCAGCCATCATGCCTGAGCTGCTGCTTTTAGCTGTCAACCGCAGTTTTATAGATTTGTTTTACAACATCAGTTAGGAGAAAACACTTGTTGACTTTTATGGGAGAGTATTGTGGGCATTATCTGTGACATAAGCAGAAGTCACTGTGCAGGGAGGGTGAAAGTGAGGAGTATTTGAGCTTTGTCTAAAAAAATCCATTCACCATACGTTTTTAAAAAGAATGCTTAAAGTAAAAAAAAAAAACAACATAGGTAATATTCTTAAGATAGATATGTGGATAGTGAGGGTATGTTCACACTACAGCGTCCGTAACGGCCAAAATTACGGGGCTGTTTTCAGGAGAAAATAGTCCCGTCATTTCAGCCGTAACGGCATGTGCAGCCGCTTGAACTCCGCGTCCTATACGGACGTAACTGGAGCTGGTTTTCCATGGAGTCCATGAAAAACAGCTCCATTTACGTCTGAAGAAGTGACATGACACTTCTTTGACGTGGGCGTCTTTTTTACGCCCCGCCTTTTGACAGCGGGGAGTAAAAAAAATGACCGTCTGAACAGAACATCGTAAGACCCATTCAAATGAATGGGCAGATGTTTGCCGACGCTATTGAGGCGCATTTTCGGACGTAATTCGGGGCTAAAACGCCCAAATTACGTCCGTAAATAGTGTGTGTGAACATACCCTAAGAAAAAAAAAACTTTTCTTAAAGTGCAGTTTTTTTCTGGTTCACATTGCCAATCACAGTGCCCATTGCGGAATCCAGCAATACCAGGTTCCAATCTATGCTGTAACATGTGTGTTGCCCATGTATCCACGTTTGGTGTGTAGGTTTTATTTACATTGATTAGTTATAGTCCCCCGAGGAACCATCTAATGGGGATATGTTAGAAGTGGAACATTTATGAGTCACATTGTGAGATGTGTATTCTATAACTGTAGAGCATTGCAGGGTACTTTAGAAAGGGGTTTCAGCTTGGGACTAGCCTTTTTTTGGGCAATTACTCTACGCTTTCCACAAGGTTGAGACACAGGGTAATATTAAGGTCAGTGGTCCTACTTCGCCCTTTTCTTTGTGATTATGGACCCTTATTGAGAGTTACTTGTTTTCCAAATGTGACCTGTTTAGACCATGATGCTCAAAATTATTTTAGATACACACTTATATGTGACTGAAATTAGCAAATTGTATGGAAAAATGTAGTGACACTATATTAATGTATCCAAATATTCATTCAATTATACCTTACTTTTTTATATACTGCATGTTATTCTTTTTGAAATGTCCAAAATTTCTGCTGTGTGTGTGATTGCTGGGAATAGTAAAGTGTTATCTAAAGTAGGTTAAACCTTGTGCCCTGATTCCCTTGGAAGTCTAGATTTTGATATAAATATAAAGGTGAAATACTTAATAAACATAGTTTGAAAATGTGCAAGATTGTGGTAATGGATGCTAGACATAGTAAAAATAATTTTATATTGGTTTTAAATATTGCAAATAAATAGCACCGATATATAGTTCTACTAACAAGAGATATTCATTGTCATACCAAGTGCAACAAATATAAGCTCACTGGCACTATCAAGCTTTAAGGGTTGGTTATACTGCAAGTCTGCAACTTCTAATAAAATTGTACAATCAGCTACATAAAGCATGGAGGTGCCCACTTTTGCATTGTACAATAATAGATTATTATCACTGTTAACTTTCTCTGTTTATCAAATATAGAAGTATAACACATTATGAGAATCTGGCACGCCTGGCACCATCAAGCTGCTTATTAATAGAAATTTCCAGACTTATGGATTGTTCATTTTACCATTAGAAATATTTAGCAAAATCCAAATTGGTGCATCTTCATTTTCCCATGTTTAGACTGCAGATGTAACATTACTTCTTGACTCTGGTACAAAAGCATAATATTAACTTTTCAAACATATAAATGTTCGATTAAAAAAGAACTGCAAGGTTTAAGTGCTTTCTTGAAAAAAATAAGATAACGGTTTAGGTAAATGCATAAGAATACCTAGTTGAATGTGTTACTAAGAAACAAAATATATATTATAAATTATTTAAAAGTTAGTCTTAGGCTGGGTTCACACAACCTATTTTCAGATGTAAACGAGGCGTATTATGCCTCGTTTTACATCTGAGGGTATGTTCACACGGCCAAATTTCAGACGTATACGAGGCGTATTATGCCTCGTTTTACGTCTGAAAATATGGCTACAATACGTCGGCAAACATCTGCCCATTCATTTGAATGGGTTTGCCGACGTACTGTGCAGACGACCTGTTATTTACGAGTCGTCGTTTGACAGCTGTCAAACGACGACCCGTAAATTTACTGCCTCGGCAAAGAAGTGCAGGGCACTTCTTTGCCACGTAATTTGAGCCGTTCTTCATTGAAATCAATGAAGCACGGCTCAAGGTTTACGAGCGTCTCAGACGCCTCGTAAATTACGAGGAGGAGCTTTTACGTGTGAAACGAGGCAGCTGTTAACAGTCTGTCTTTTCACACGTAACTGCCTCTCAGCGTGTGAACATACCCTCAAAATAGGGCTACAATACGTCGGCAAACATCTGCCCATTCATTTGAATGGGTTTGCCGACGTACTGTGCAGACGACCTGTCATTTACGCGTCGTCGTTTGACAGCTGTCAAACGACAACGCGTAAAAATACAGCCTCGTCAAAAGAAGTGCAGGACACTTCTTTCAGGCTGGGTTCACACGAGCACAATAACGTCCGTAATGGACGGACGTATTTCGGCCGGAAGTCCCGGACCGAACTCAGTGCAGGGAGCCGGGCTCCTATCATCGTAGATATGTACGACGTTAGGATTCCCTGCCTCTCCGTGGAACTACTGTCCCGTACTGAAAACATGATTACAGTACGGGACAGTTGTCCTGCAGAGAGGCAGGGACTCCTAGCGTCGTACATAGCTATGATGATAGGAGCCCGGTTCCCTGCACTGAGTTCGGTCAGGGACTTGCGGCCGAAATACGTCCGTCCATTACGGACATTAATGTGTTCGTGTGAACCCAGCCTATGACGTAATTTGAGCCGTTCTTCATTGAACTCAATGAAGAGCAGCTCAAAATTTACGGCTGTCAGAGAAGCCTCGCAAAATGCGAGGAGGAGCATTTACGTCTGAAACGAGGCAGCTGTTTTTTCCTGAAAACAGTCTGTCTTTTTAGACGTAAAAGCCTGCTACCGTGTGAACATACCCTTACATTATCAGAGGCATATTTTTGGGGCTGAAGAGGTTGCAGTCACACCCTGGTGTTCGCATAAGAAAACATCAGTATTTTAAATGCCATATTGTGGTTGGGGTGCCCCATTACAAATTTTGTACTGAGGTCCAGCGGCTTAAAAGAGCACTAGTATCTGTCTCTCACGCAATTTGTCCCACATTCATCAACACATTTCATGCCCCGTCAATGAATCTGTCATAGCCTAAAGACAATGCCAAGTTGAATCTAGCATTTTTCTTAAACTTTTCTAAATAGAATAGCAGAATAAAATATTCCTAAATGAGTTACGCTCAACACAACTCTGAAACCTTGTGCAAATACATAGATTAATCTGCCCCACTGTGTTTGTTTCCTGATTTCTAATATAAAAGTTTAACAATATTTTGACAAATTTTGTGCTTTACTTTCAATTTTAGTCAAAGAATTGACAATAAGGACAACAATATCAACGATAATGCAACTACCACTTTCATCTAGATGGACGGCCAACTAATTAGAACTTCTGATAGTAAACTTTTTAAACATGTCAATAAGATGTGTCCTAAAAGCCTCCAACAATCTGAGGGTCTGTCTTGTTAACTGTTTTCATATGAGAGGTCACCACATTTATGGGGTTTCTTGTCCCTGAAATGAATGGGACTAATAGATCCCTGAGTGAGTGAGGGCCCATATGCAGTGGCGTAACTACCGCTATAGCAGCCGTAGCAGCTGCTATGGGCCCCGCGGCATGAGGGGGCCCGTGTCACCCGCCGGCACAGGCCCCCACCATGGCCGGAGGCTCCGCTAGCAGCCGCTATGGCTGCTACAGCGGGACGCCACTGAACACTACGGCAGAGCAGGGAGCAGGGAGGTATCTCCCCGCTCTGCCATTAAACAAAAGACATGTATCCCCTATCCACAGGATAGGGGATACATGTGTGATCGCTGGCATTGATAGCGAGAACGGGGGTCTGAAAGTCCCCTGAAGTTCTCCATCACAAACCTCTTTCGGGGTCTGCGTCGGCAGCTCCGTAGAAATGAATGGAGCGCCGGTCGCGCTTGTGCGCATGCGTGACCAGCGCTCCTTTCATTTTTATTGAGCTGCGCAGACGCCGGAAGTCAGAGGTTAGTCATGGAGAACTTCAGGGGACTTTCAGTCCCCCGTTTTCCCTATCGGTGCCAGCGATCACACATGTATCCTCTATCCTGTGGAAAGGGTATACATGTCTTTTGTCTTTTCACACTGTAGGTCACATTTTTTGGGGGGTTGGGGACGCTGTATGGTGTTCCCTACAGAGGGGGGCTGTATAGCGTTCCCTACAGGGGGGCGGCTGTATGGCGTTCCCTACAGGGGGGGCTGTATGTCGTTCCCTACAGGGGGGTTATATAGCGTTCCCTACAGGGGGGCGGCTGTATGGCGTTCCCTACAGGGGGGGCTGTATAGTGTTCCCTACAGGGGGGGCTGTATGGCGTTCCCTACGAGGGGGGGGCTGTATGGCATTCCCTACAGGGGAGGCTGTATGGCGTTCCCTACAGGGGGGGCTGTACGGCGTTCCCTACAGGGGGGGCTGTACGGCGTTCCCTACAGGGGGGGCTGTACGGCGTTCCCTACAGGGGGGGCTGTATGGCGTTCCCTACAGGGGGGGGCTGTATGGCATTCCCTACAGGGGGGCTGTATGGCGTTTCCTACAGACCCCCCTGTAGGGAACGCCATACAGACCCCCTGTAGAGAACGCCATACAGCCCCCCCTATAGGGAACGCCATACAGCCCCCCACTGTAGGGAATGCCATACAGCCCCCCTTGTGGATAGCGCCATACAGCCCCCTCTGCAGATAGCGCCATACAGCCCCCTCTGTAGATGGCGCCATACAGGCCCCCCTGTAGATAACGCCATACATCCCCCCACTGTAGGGAATGCCATACAGCCCCCCTTGTGGATAGCGCCATACAGCCCCCTCTGCAGATAGCGCCATACAGCCCCCTCTGTAGATGGCGCCATACAGGCCCCCCTGTAGATAACGCCATACAGCCCCCTTTGTAGATATCTACAGAGGGGGCTGTATGGCGTTATCTACAGGGGGGACTGTATGGCGCTATCTACAGAGGGGGCTGTATGGCGCTATCTACAAGGGGGGGTTGTGTGACACCCAGGGGAGGGGGGGCCCCAGTCAAAAGTTTGCTATGGGGCCCAGTCTTTCCTAGTTACGCCCCTGCCCATATGTATAACTCCTACTCACACCAATGGGCAGCATAGCAGCCTCCACACTAAAAACAAGAATCAGTACTCCCTCATTCTCAATATTAATAGATTTAACCTCTTTTATTTTACTTACAATCTCTTGATGTTAAAATAATTATGCAAAGAAATTGGCAATAAAATAAAACCATTTTATTGGTAAGTACTGTAAATGCTAGTGTTAAGAAAAATTATGAAATATTAAAGTCTGAAGGGCGTAATTTAATTTAATTTCTGTTCTTTTATGGGACTATAATAGTAAAAAAATGTATCTGTTAAATATGCAAACAATAAAAGTATCTCTTTTTCCTTCTTCAAATGTTCCTGGTTAATGAGCACTACAAAAATATATTGATTTATCATTCAAAAGAAATTACAATGAATTATATAGTAGATGGAATTATATTTAGGTTTTCTAATTACCATTTTAAAAATTCTGTATGTTTCCAAACTAGATTTTAATATAAATTCTTTTAAATCTAAACTGAGATGCATGCAGTCGGAAATGCAGATTTAAATGGAATGAAAAAAAAATGTTTTTATCCTACGCATTGTGTGAATTTAAGTGACTTTAACCCCTTAAGGACGCAGCCTAGTTTGGGCCTTAAGGCTCAGAGCCCATTTTTCAAATCTGACATATTTCACTTTATGTGGTAATAACGTCGGAATGCTTAAACCTATCCAAGCGATTCTGAGACTGTTTTCTCGTGAGACATTGCGCTTTATGTTAATGGTAAAATTTGGTTGATATATTCAGTGTTTATTTGTGAAAAATTGCAAAATGTAGAGAAAATGTAGGAAAAATAGCATATTTCTGAATTTAAATGCATCTGCTTCTAAAACAGATGGTTATACCACCAAAATAGTTACTAGTTCACATTTCCCATATGTCTACTTTAGATTGGCATTGTTTTTTGAACATCTTTTATTTTTCTTGGACGTTACAAGGCTTAGAACATAAACAGCAATTTCTCATATTTTTAAGAAAATTTCAAAAGCCTTTTTTTTTTTAAGGTACCTGTTCAGTTCTGAAGTGGCTTTGAGGGGCCTATGTATTAGAAACCCCCATAAAACACACCATTTAAAAAACTAGACCCCTCAAAGTATTCAAAACAGCATTTAGAAAGTTGTTTTAACCCTTCAGGCATTTCACAGGAATTAAAGCAAAATGGAGGTGAAATTTGCACATTTTATTTTTCTTACTGAATTTCAATATTATTCTATTTTTTTCTGTAACACGGAAGGTTTTACCAGAGAAACACTACTAAATATGTATTGTCCAGATTCTGCAGTTTTTAGAAATGTCCCACATGTGGCTCTAGTGCGCCTCTTTTTTTATTAGAATATATTTTAGGCAGCATGCCAGGTTTGAAGAGGTGTTGAGGTGCCAAAACAGTAGGAATCCCCCAAAAGTGACCCCATTTTGGAAACTACACCCATCAAGGAATTAATTTATGGTTGTTGTTGTTGTTGTTGTTGTTGTTGTTACCATTTTGACTTCACAGTTTTTACACAGCACCTATTTGAATTGGGCTGTGAAATTAAAAAAAATGAAATTTTTTCCAATAAGTTGCCATTTTTCATCAAAATGTCTTATTTTCACAGGGAACAAAATACCCCATTTTGTTGCCCAATTTCTCCTGAGTGCAACAATACCCCATTTGTGGTGATAAACTGCCGTTTCGGCCCATGGGAGGCCTCAGAAGGGAAGGAGCTCTGTGTGTTGTTTGGAGTCCAGATTTTGCTTGATTGGTTTTCGGGTGCCATGTCGCATTTGCAGAGACCCAGAGGTATCAAAACAATGAAAACCCACCAGAAGTGACCCCATTTTGGAATCTACACCGTTCAGGGAATTCATTTATGGGTGTTTTGACCATTTAGACCCCTTCGTTTTTTCACAGAACTTATTTAAATTGGGCTGTGAATTAAAAAAAGTTTAATTTTTTCCAATAATATGCAGTTTTGGCTCAAAATTTCTTATTTTCACAAGAAATAAAATACCCCATTTTGTTGCCCAATTTGTCCTAAGGGCGGCAATACCCCATTTGTGGTGATAAACTGCCGTTTGGGCCCATGGGAGGGCTCAGAAGGAAAGGATCACCATTTGGCCTACTGGGGATTTTCTGGTGCAACGTCATGTATGCAGAAACCCCTGAAGTACCAGTACAGTTTAAACACCTGAGAAGTGACCCCATTTTAAAAACTACACCCTTAAGGCATTCATCTAGAGGTGTAGTGAGCATTTTGACCAGAGACATACACCCCATAAACTGTAATATGCGTTCTCCGGGGTATGACAATACCCTACATGTGGCTGTTATCAGCTGCCTGGGCACACAGCAGGGCTCAGAAGGGAAAGATGAGGGGGATAAGCTGTGTGGAGTGCATCAGGGTAAGTAAAACTGGGGTACATTAAAAATCAAGGGATGTATGATAAATTTTAAAACACTCTTTCATACAGAGCCCAGGTTTTTGGGGACATGTGTCACATTGATATATTGTGTCCTTCCTTATCCCCCTCTTATAGCAGACTTTGCACACTTTTTTGACTTTTTCCCTTCTTGCCAGTTTGGGGAACTTGTACGATGTGTGTGGCCTTGCTTTCAGAAGTACTGGGTGCCCCCCTTCCTGGTCCCTAAATATTAGTTTCTTGATAACCACCTCTTGAAATTCCAGGAAAGTTCCTGTCTGACCTGTACATCGACCTAGCACGTACGCATTATACAATGCCATCTGTATAATGTGCACGGCCAGCTTCTTATACCACACCACATGGCGCTGTAGGGCTTCAGGACTTGATCTAACAAGTCCACCCCTCCCATGTACCTATTGTAGTCCAGGATGCAGTCTGGTTTGGGGGTCTCTGTACTGGTACCTCGTACAGGTACATGGGTACTGGTGTCGCCATGTATTGTTGTCATTACGAAGACATCTCTCTTGTCTTGTACTTGACACACTGTTGCTGCTAGATTGTGCCCTGCTTTAACCCCTTCTCGTTTGCCCAAGCAGAGTCTTAGGGAGGCCTCTCAGGTTTCTTCTAGCAGTGCCGCGTGCCACAGGACTTCTGTAAGCGAGGCACTTGAAGAGCGGGGAGCTGGTATAAAAATTATCCAGGTAGAGGTGGTAACCCAGGTTCAGCAGTGGGTGCACCAAATCCCACACAATTTTTGCACTAACTCCCAGTAAGGGGGGGCATTCTGGGGGCTGAATACTGGTGTCCTTCCCTTCATATATACTAAATTTGTAGGTATACCCTGATGCACTCTCGTACAGCTTATACATCTTCACGCCATACCTTGCCCTCTTACTCGGCAGGTACTGGCGGAATTAAAGCCTCCCTTTAAAATCTACCAAGGACTAATCAATAGAAATACACTTCTTGGGGGTGTATGCTTGGGCAAACCGGGCACTGAAATGGTCTAACAGGGGTCTCCGTTTATACAAACGGTCAAAACTGGGGTCATCTCAGTGTGGGCACTGCTCATTGTCAGTACAATGTAAGAAGCAAAGTATTGCCTCATTTTTATTTATTTTTTGATTCCAGTTCAGTTCTGAAGTTGCGCTGAGGTGCCTATATATTACAAACCCCTATCAAACACCCCATTTTAGACACTAGACCCCTCAAAGTATTCACAACAGCATATATAAAGTTTATTAACCCTCTAGGTGTTTCACAGGAATTTAGAGCAAAGAACAGGTGAAATTTACATATTTATTTATTTTTGTCAGAAAATCCTTTTTATACCATTTTTTTCTGTAAAACAGAAGGTATTACCAGAGAAACGCAACTCAATACCTATTGTTGAGATTCTGCAGTTTTTAGAAATATCCCACGTGGCCCTAGTCCGGTAATGGACTGAAGCACCGGCCTCCGAAGCAAAGGACCACCTAGAGTTTTTTGAGGCCTCCTTTTTATTAGGCACCATGTCCTGTTTGAAGAGGTCTTGTGGTGCCAAAACAGTGGAAACCCCCAAAAAGTGACCCTATTTTGAAAACGAGAGCCCTTGAGAAATTCATTGTAGTTTTCATGGGGTGCATGCAAATTTTTGATCAGTTTTTATACTATTTTTGAGTGGCGTGGTGACTAAAAAACAGCAATTCTACTATTGTTTTTCTATTCTATTTTTTTACAGCGTTCCCCGTGCGCTAGAAATTACATATTCACTTTATTCTGCGGGGCGATACGATTATGGCGATACCATATGTTTATAGTTTTTTTTATGTCTTATGGCGTTTTCACAATAAAATACTTTTTGTAAAAAATCATTTACTTTTTGTGTTACTTTATTCTAAGAGCCAGAACTTTTTATTTTTCCATCAAGAAAGCCGTGTGAGGACTTGTTTTTTGTGTAACAAACTGTAGTTTCGATCAGGACTATTTTTAGGTACATGCAACTTTTTGTTCTCTTTTTATTCCATATTTTGGGAGGTGAAGTGACCAAACGATTGTGATTCTGGTGCAGTTTATTATTATTTTCTTTTACGGTGTTCACCGCACGGGATAAATAACAAAATAATTTTGTAGTTCAGGCCGTTACGGACGCGGCAATACCAATTATGTATAGTTTATTTGTTTATTTATATATTTTTATTAATAATAAATGACTGATAAGGGAAAAAGGGGGATTTTTTTTTTACTTTTATTACTTTTAAAACTTTTATTTTCTTATTTTTACACCATTTTTTGTAAACTTTTTTTAAACTTTATTACTTTGTCCCACTAGGGTACTTGGGGGAAGGAGACCCTGATCGCTATTCTAATACACTGCAGTGTATTAGAGCTGTCAGCTACTCACTGACTTTGTCAGGACCTACTTGGCTTCCGTAGATGGCATCTCTGGACGACATTGTTAGGCATCCGGTTGCCATAGCCACCATCGCCGCCCGCTATCGTGTAGCGGGCCGTCGATGGTGGTTTAACCCCTAAGAAGCCGCAATCGCTATTAAACGCGGCTTTTAAGGGGTTAATCAGCGGGAACACCGCGATCGGTCCCGGCTATAGGAGCTGCAGCAACCGCTGTACAAGACAGCAGCTGTCACAGCTCCTGCATGTGTCGGGAAGGCGGCCAAAATGGTCGTTAATCCCTTGACGTACTATTCCGTCATGGAGCGCGAACGGGATGGTTTCCATGACGGAATAGTACGTCACTGAGCGTTAAGGGGTTAATGACACCTTTAGAGTTACCACATTAACTAGGCTAGCATAGTGACCCCCATACATAGTTCTAGCACAGCGCTCCCCATAAAAATAGCCAGCAGTGTGCCGCCTATAAGCAATAGTGCTGCCTTACAATAATGCCTGTGTTATGCTTCCCTTTACACAGCCATAAAATTAAAAGATTCAATTCCGGCTGCTTGCAGCCACTGGAAGAAAGAGTTTACTACAGTCAATGGGAGCATTATAAATTCATATGCAGCAAGCTTCCTCCACTGGCAGTTGCTAGCAGGATTTGAGTTAAATGTGCCTGCTTTGAGCTAGTTGAGAATCTGGAGCATTATATTTGTGGGTTCGATTAAACTCTCAAAATGGCTAGAAAAAGAGAGCTTTCATGTTAAACTCGACAGTCTATACTTGTTCTTAGAAATAAAGGCTATTCCATGCGAGAAATTGCAAAGAAACTGAAGATTTCCTACAACGGTTTGTACTACTCCCTTCAGAGGAAAGCACACACAGGCTCTAACCAGAGTAGAAAGAGAAGTGGGAGGCCCCGCTGCACAACTGAGCAACAAGACAAGTACATTAGAGTCTCTAGTTTGAGAAATAGACGCCTCACAGGTCGTCAACTGGCAGATTCATTAAATAGTACCCGCAAAACGCCAGTGTCAATGTCTACAGTCAAGAGGCGACTCCGGGATGCTGGCATTCAGGGCAGAGTGGCAAAGAAAAAGCCATATCTGAGACTGGCTAATAAAAGGAAAAGATTAATATGGGCAAAAGCACACAGAGATTGGACAGAGGAAGATTGGAAAAAAGTGTTATGGACAGACGAATCGAAGTTTGAGGTGTTTGGATCACACAGAAGAGCATTTGTGAGACGCAGAACAACTGAAAAGATGCTGGAAGAGTGCCTGACCCCATCTGTCAAGCATGGTGGAGGTAATGTGATGGTCTGGGGTTGCTTTGGTGCTGGGAAAGTGGGAGATTTGTACAAGGTAAAAGGGATTTTGAATAAGGAAGGCTATCACTCCATTTTGCAACGCCATGCCATACCCTGTGGACAACGCTTGATTGGAGCCAATTTCCTCCTACAACAGGACAATGATCCAAAGCACACCTCCAAATGATGCAAGAACTATTTAGGGAAGAAGCAGGCAGCTGGTATTCTATCTGTAATGGAGTGGCCAGCGCAGTCACCAGATCTCAACCCCATAGAGCTGTTGTGGGAGCAGCTTGACCGTATGGTATGCAAGAAGTGCCCATCAAGCCAATCCAACTTGTGGGAGGGGCTTCTGGAAGCATGGGGTGAAATATCTCCCGATTACCTCAGCAAATTAACAGCTAGAATGCCAAAGGTCTGCAATGCTGTAATTGCTGCAAATGGAGCATTCTTTGACTAAAGCAAAGTTTGAAGTAGAAAATTATTATTTCAAATAAAAATCATTATTTCTAACCTTGTCAATGTCTTGACTACATTTCCTAGTCATTTTTCAATTTCATAAATATAAGTGTGAGTTTTCATGGAAAACACAAAATTGTCTGGGTGACTCCAAACTTTTGAACGGTAGTGTATTATATATATAATATATATATATATATTTATATAATGTAGCCATAGGCAATAGACAGCCATGCTTCCTACATGCAGTGACAGCCCAGCCAGATATGCCTTATTTAAATTGTCAAGCCAGCCCCATGCCCTCTATATAATTTGCAAGACTAGCCTCATTTCCTCTGGCTCCCTTCTGCTCATTTGATATTTGCAGGAGGCAGCAACACTATGTGGGGATAATTAACAAAGCTTACGAGTCAGGTACTTGGCAGGAGGAGGCAGGGCCGGTTTTAGCCAAAGTGTGGCCCTAGGCAAAGTTAAAAGTGGGGTCCCAAATGCTGAATTACTGTATCAATAATGCAGTGAATTCAGAAGGTGGTGTGCAGAGAACTGCATCGTTGATTTTTAGCATATCCAGGAGTGTTGCAGGACCCAAAGCATATGTCCCCCACTCGCTCCCAAAGAAATGATCTATATACATATACAGTTATTACCTGTATACTGTTAGTGAACACAACTCACTACTATAAGACCACTATTACCAATAATAACACTAGACAAGGTCCAAATAATATTGACACACCATAACCACATAGTGACTTAATAATACTCCCTTACTGTTACCAGAGGCGTAGCTAGGTTCTCCAGCACCCGGGGCAAAGATTCAGTATGGCGCCCCCCCCCCCACAACCTCTTTCCCGACATCTCCTTTCCCCTCGCCGTGTTTGTTTTCTCTACCAATCGACGTGTCATTTCTTTTTATGTAACGCGAGCATAAAATTATTTGTACATTTCACAAGCAATATGGTTCTATACACAACACCAGAACCAAGCTCGGTACATATATACAGCCCCAGAACAAATACAACTCAATTTAGTGCAACCCCTGCCGTATAGGTTTGTACGGCGTAAAACTACAGCTCCCAGCATAGCCCGAACAATGATAAGGATATGCTGGGAGATGTCGTTTCACAAAAAATAAATCCTATCATAATCATACCACCCATCATCTTGCTGCAGATCATACAATGACTACATTACTGATTAGAGGCAGAATGAACATTTACATTGAGTGACTCACCGGTGATGTCTCAGATTCTAGTTCTTTTTCTCCATTTGGTCCAGACCTCTATGGTGGCTTCTCCCGGTCACAGCCCATTTCTGCAGTTTGCCGCTCACATGTCTTCAGCTTCTCACTTTTCCAACATTTCTGCACCTATAAATAAATATAAAGTTATCATTATACCACACACTACGCCCCTAAATATAATAGTGCCATACACTGCACCTCTAATTATAATAGCACCATACACTGTGTCCCACACATACACTGTGCCCCCTGTAGATAGTGCCTGCCATAGAGCCCCTGTAGATAGTGCCCCCATATTGACCACCCCTGTATATAGTGTCCCACAAATAACTCCTCCTATAGTGCTCTACAGATTGCCCACCCCTATATATAGAGCTCTACAGATAGCCCAACCATGTATGTAGCCCCCTGTAGATATAGCCCACCCCTGTATATAGAGCTCTACAGATAGTCCACCCCTGTATATAGTGTTTCACAGATAGCCCACCCCTGTATATAGCCCCCCCTTGTACATATAGTCCACCCCTGTATATAGTGCTCCACTAGATAGTCCACCCCTGTATATAGTGCTCCACAGATAGCCCACCCCTGTATATACTATATACAAGGGTGGGCTATCTGTGGAGCACTATATACAGGGGTGGACTATATGTACAAGGGGGCTATATACAGGGGTGGGCTTTCTGTGGAGCACTATAGGGGGAGCTATTTGTTGGATACTATATAAAGGGGTGGGCTATATCTACAGGGGGACTATATACAGGGGTGGGCTATATCTACAGGGGGACTATATCTACAGGGGGACCATATCTACAGGGGGACCATATCTACAGGGGGACCATATCTACAGGGCTGGGCTATACACAGAGCTGGGCTATACACAGGGCTGGGATATACATATTGCTGGGATATACACAGGGGAGCTAAATCTACAGGGGTGGGCTATATCTACAGAGGTGGGCTATACATAGGGGGGCTATATACAGGGGTGGGCTATATACAGGGGGAATATATCTACCGGGGGCTATATCTACAGGGCTGGGCTATATACAGGACGACTATATCTACAGGGGGGCTATATACTGGGGTGTGCTATCTATGGAGCACCATATACAGGGGTGGGCTATATCTACAGGGGGCTATATACTATATAGCCCACCCCTGTATAGTATATGGTCTATAGACAGCCCACTCCAGTATATAGCCCCCCTGTAGATATAGTCCCCCTGTATATAGCCCCCCTGTAGATATAGTCCCCCTGTAGATATAGTCCCCCTGTATATAGCCCAGCAGATATAGTCCCCCTGTATATAGCCCAGCCCTGTAGATATAGTCCCCCTGTATATAGCCCCCTGTATATAGCCCCCCTGTAGATATAGTCCCCCTGTATATAGCCCAGCCCTGTAGATATAGTCCCCCTGTATATAGCCCCCCTGTAGATATAGTCCCCCTGTATATAGCCCAGCCCTGTAGATATAGTCCCCCTGTATATAGCCCAGCCCTGTAGATATAGTCCCCCTGTATATAGCCCCCCTGTAGATATAGTCCCCCTGTATATAGCCCCCTGTAGATATAGTCCCCCTGTATATAGCCCCCCTGTAGATATAGTCCCCCTGTATATAGCCCAGCAGATATAGTCCCCCTGTATATAGCCCAGCCCTGTAGATAGACACCCCCCGTAGAAACAGACACACACTTCTATTACAATTAAAAAAAAAAAAACATTTCAAACTCACCTTAATCCCGCTCCCACGCCGTCCGGCAGCCATGGATACCTGCTCTCTTCTGCGCAGGTCTCCAGGGGGTTGAACACAGCGTCTATGAAAGGCGCTGAATGGCTGGGCAGGATGACTTTCCCTGTCAGTCAGTCAGCGCCTTTCATCGACGGAAGCGTCACTGGTACAAAAGGTACCAGTCGCTTCATTCGTGGAAAGGCGCTGAATGGCCGGTCATTCATTGCTTCTAATTGTACCTGTGTCCTTGCGACACAGGTACAATTATAGTGCAGGAGGAGGGGGCGCTGGTGCCCCCCTCTGAACTGCGCCCGGGGCACATGCCCTGCTTGCCCCCCCCTAGCTACGCCCCTGATGTTACTGATTAATACCTCCACAATAAAAGCCACATAGTGACTGAGTAATACCCCCATACAGTTAATGAATAATAACTCCATACTTTTACTAAATATTACCTCCAGACCATAACCAAATAGTGACTGAATAATAACTCCATATTGTTACTGAAAAATACCTCCATACTTTTACTAAATATTACCTCCACACCATAACCAAATAGTGACTGAATAATAACTCCATACTGTTACTGAATAATACCTCCATAATTTTACTAAATATTACCTCCACACCATACAAATAGTGACTGAATAATACCCCCATAGTGTTACTGAATAAAAACCACTATACAAAGACCAATTTTACCACCATGTAGTGACCATATAGTGGTAGATTCCAGTTATACACAGGAGCTCTGCAGACGATATAAGTGATTACAGCACAATTATATCCAGTGACTCACAGGTGATGTTTTCTCTGATTAGAGTCGTCCGCTTTCCCTTTAGTTCCCATCTGGCCCAGACCACTGTGAAGACTTATTCCAGCAGACCACTGTGACGTCTTATTCTCTGCAGAATTTGACACGCAGACATGTCGTTATCTTGCTTTTCCAGAATCCTCCCCGCCTATACACCATTCTCTGAAAAAACCTTGTAATCTACAGTGCCACAGATGGTAATAATGATCCCTCAGTGCTCGACACAATAAAAGTACCGCATCAGCAACTGTGCGCCCTTTCTGCCCCCTGTAGATAGCGGCACAGTGTCCCCTGTAGATAGCACCACACACACAGCTCGCTTTAGATAGTGCCACACACATAACCCCCTGAAAATAGCGCCACACACAGCCCCTTGTAGATAGGCCCACACACAGCCCCCTGTACAGGGTGGGCCATTTATATGGATACACCTAAATAAAATGGGAATGGTTGGTGATATTAACTTCCTGTTTGTGGCACATTAGTATATGGGAGGGGGGAAACTTTTCAAGCTGGGTGTTGACCATGGCGGCCATTTTGAAGTCGACCATTTTGTATCCAACTTTTGTTTTTTCAATGGGAAGAGGGTCATGTGACACATCAAACTTATCGAGAATTTCACAAGAAAAACAATGGTGTGCTTGGTTTTAACGTTACTTTATTCTGTCATGAGTTATTTACAAGTTTCTGACCACTTATAAAATGTGTTCAAAGTGCTGCCCATTGTGTTGGATTGTCAATGCAACTCTCTTCTCCCACTCTTCACACACTGATAGCAACACCGCAGAAAAAATGCCTCCTGATCTGACCCCCTTAGACTTTTATCTTTGGGGTCATCTGAAGGTCTATGCTGTGAAGGTCTATGCTGTGAAGATACGAGATGTGCAGCAACTGAAACTACGGATACTGGAAGCCTGTGCTAGCATTTCTTCTGCGGTGTTGCTATCAGTGTGTCACTCTTCAGAAGAGGGTTGCATTGACAATCCAACACAATGGGCAGCACTTTGAACACATTTTATAAGTGGTCAGAAACTTGTAAATAACTCATGAAAGAATAAAGTAACGTTAAAACCAAGCACACCATTGATTTTCTTGTGAAATTCTCGATAAGTTTGATGTGTCACATGTTCCTCTTCCCATTGAAAAAACTAAAGTTGGATACAAAATGTCCGACTTCAAAATGGCCGCCATGGTCAACACCCAGCTTGAAAAGTTTCCCCCCTCCCATATACTAATGTGCCACAAACAGGAAGTTAATATCACCAACCATTCCCATTTTATTTAGGTGTATCCATATAAATGGCCCACCCTGTAGATAGCGCCACACACAGCCCCCTGCAGATAGCGCCACATTCACAGATCCCACTTGTAGGTAGCGCCACACACACACAGCCTCATCCTTATAAATAGTGCCACAAAGCCGACCTTGCGGATAGTGCCACACCCCACTTGTAAAAAGTGCCATACAGACCCCTGTATAGTGCCTCATGCATACCCTTGTAGAGTGTGCCACACCCCCTTGTAGATAGTGCCGCACACCCCCTTGTATATAGTGCCATACAGCCCTCCCCCGTATAGTGCCACACAGCCCCTTTTGTATATAGTACCACATACCCCCTTGTAGATAACACCTCACAGCCCCCCATACTAGATAGCATGATACAGCACCACCCTAGTAGATAGCGCTACACAGCTCCCCTAGTAGATAGCGCTACACAACCACCATCCCCATTTTAGATACACAGTCACCCGCTCACATTTTAGATACACAGCCCCCCACAAAAAAAGAAAAAATTGTACTTACCTAGCCCCATTCCCGCAACAGATCGAGCGCTCCATTATCTCTAGATGGGACCCTTGCATAAGCCAGCATGATGGAATGATGTCTTCACGCCGGCCTGCCCAGGGACTCCATCCCAGCACATGGCCTGCATCCCATACTATTCAATTGTATCTGCATCCTGAGGATGCAGATACAGTTGAGTGTGGCAGTCACTAGCGCTCCAGGATCCCCCGGAGCTAGCGACACCACCGGGCATGAGGGGGCCCGTGCCTCCCCGAACCATAAATGTTATGTGCTGGGCGGCGCGGGCCCCTTCATGCAGCAGGTCCTGTAGCAGTCGCTATGGCTATAGTGGGCAGGGGGCCCTGAGAGAATATGGACCCTGGGAGGAGGGAGGGGAAAAGTGGGAAATTAAATGGGCACCTGCGGGATACCATTTGCCCACCACAGCTCAAAAGATATACCAAATGTGATAGGTCTTAGACAAAATAAATATATAATTTTTTTTGTCTTCATGTTTGTTGTCTTTTAAACATTTTAAACTTGAAAAAGGAGAATCCATTTAAAATAAACTTTCTTGCATTGTTAAAGGGGTTTTCCACTACCGGACAACTGATGACCTATCCACCGGACTGCCTTCGGGCACCGGACGTCCATGCTGGAAACAGAAAGCTCCGGTCACGGAATAGCCGCTGAGCTACTGCATCTCTGCTCCTACTCCTATATAAGTGAATAGGAGCAGAGCTGCAGTTCTGCAGCACGGCCGCTATGGAATGTACGGAGTCAACTGCTTCCTGCTCCGTACACTGCATAGTGTGCAATGACATCAGGTAGGCAGCCGTAGCAGCTGATCGGTGCGGGGTCCGGGTGTCGGACACGCACCGATCATATGCTGATGACCTATCTGGTGGATAGGTCATCAGTTGTCCGGCAGTGGAAAACCTCTTTAAAATAGCTGTTAAATCTGCAGAACGTTGTGTGAAGAATGTAATTAAATTGTGGCATAGCAAAGTAAAATGTTATATTTTAGATCATGAGCGCAAAATAATAGAAGAAAAAGAGTGTTAAATAAAAAATACATTTTTCATCTTTCACTTGATCAGAATCCTTTAATTACCTTCATACGTTTCTTCTTTCAACTATATATCTATAATTAAAATGCTTTATCATGAAAGCACAGGAAAAAACTTGTTAGCTTTGCTGATGGTGAATCTCAATTCAAGTAGAGCAGGCCCACATTCCAATTTTTATCATCATCCTTCAAGGAAGATAATGATTCTTCTTTCTACTTCCCAGTAGTATTTAACTTGTCAGCCTTGCATCATTACAACAGTTTTTAAAAGATCAATAAGAGCAAATTAATCTTACTGATACATTATAATAAGATTCAAAGAATTCTGTGAGTACAGAGGATCCTGAAAATTATTCTTTTGATGTAATGGCTATTTAGGCCAATGGCTTGAAAAAGACTGATATCAATGCAAATTTACTGTCCTAATGGCCTGACTTCTCAAAATAGTGAAAGCACTTGGGTTAGTTAAATTAAGAAGTATATTACAGAGGTTTTTTGAAATAATAAAATTCCATTAATCCGGCACCCAGTAGTATGGAAATCCTTCTAATCTGGCAAAGGAGAAAAATAGTCCATTGCAGGATTACCAGAAAATATTACTTGATAATCCAGAACTTGTATTCTGCAGTGGTAGGGCAGTTGGATTAGGTAGCGGGTAAAAAGAAAGATTGCATTCTGTATTGATCTTATAGGCATGATGTACGATGTGACATAATTCTCAAAATAATAAATATAAATTAATCTTACCAGTATGCACACTACACGGGAGTGTCATTGCTGACGTAGATGTGATGATAATGCGATTACACTATTGCTGGAATCATCTTGAATGTATCAGCACATTAATATACCTTCATGCCGGTAGCGTAATTAGTATTAAAGGGGTCATAAATATTAGAAAACATGGCTGCTTACTTTCAGAAACAGCGCTATACCTGTCCATGGCTTGTGTCAGTATTGCAGCATAGTTCCATTCTGGCGGGATACAGTGCCCTGCCACACAGTAAAAGTTGTTCAAGAATGATTTGAGGAAAATGATAAAAAATTCAAGGTTTTGACTTAATCTCCAAATTCCCCAGGTCTCAATCTGATTGAGCATATGTGGATATGGAAAAACAAGTCAGATCGATTGTGGTCCCTCCTTCGCAATTAACAGGACTTAAAGGATCTGCTGCTAACGTCTTGGTGCCATATACCTCAAGGAACCTTCAGGGTCTTGTGGTGTCCATGCTTCCACGGGTAAGAGGTGGTTTGAGGGGGATCTACACAATATTAGGCAAATGGTTTTAATGTTATGGCTGATTGGTGTATATATACACTATGTATAAAGAAGAGACTGCAGCAGTCCAAATAGAAAAAAACTGATTTCTTTAATTCACCAAAACATGGACATTCAAAGTTTCAACCCTGTCAGCATCTTTCTCAAGCATAAAATACAAAGACCAGGTGCACAATTTATAGCAGGTATACTGTCAGTTAATTTATGCAAAATTTCATAAAATTGAAAATAATCCGTATAAATAATATAAAACATATCAATCTAGTGTGAGTGACCTATTAAGAAGTACTTAAAATAAGAACAAATCATTATGAATACTCCATACATTCTAAAAGAACCTGAATCCACACACTCTTAGTGTCCGTATTTAACCCCTACCCGACATTTGACGTATCCATATGCCAAAGTCGGGTTGGGGAAGTATGGAGCGTGCTCACGGAGCGAACTTGCGCCATATGATGTGGGTGTCAGCTGTTTGTTACAGCCAACACTTCATAGTAATGAGCGGCATCGCGCTCTAGCGTGATCCCGCTAGGTTAACCCGTTAAATGCTGCGGTCAATAGCGACCGCAGCATTTAAATCGTTAGAAAGAGGGGGGCGGCCCCCTCTAACAGCTCATCGCTCCCCCCACAATGCAATCGCGGGGGTGGTGTGATGGTTGCTATGGCTGCCTGCCCCCAGGTCTGCCATATTTGTGCACCTATTATGCCCTGGGCTTAATAGTTGCCTGTCAGAATCACGATATACTGCAATACATTAGTATTGCAGTATATCGTGCAAGTGATCTAACGATCGCTGGTGGAAGTCCCTTAGGGGGACCAATAAAAAATTAGTTAAATTAAGTTGTTTTTTTTGTGCAAAAAAAAAAAATATATATATTAAAAGTTCAAAAAGCACCCCTTTTGCCATTTTCCCCCTAGAGCATAGTAAAAAAATAAAAAAATAAACATAATTGGTATCACCGCGTCCGTAAAAGTCTGAACTATGACAATATATCATTACTTAACCCGCACGGCGAACGCCGTAAAAAAAAAATTGTAAACGCCAGAATCTCTATTTTTTTGGTCACCTTATCTCCCACAAAAAATGTAATAAAAAGTGATAAAAAAGTCTCACGTACCCCAAAATGGTACCAATATAAACTGCAGCTCGCCCCGCAAACAATAAGCTCTCACACGGCTAAATCGACAGAAAAATAAAAATGTTATGGCTCCCAGAATGAGGCGACAAAACTCAAATTTTATTTTTAACAATCAGTTTTTTGCTTGTAAAAGTAGTAAAACATAAAGAAAACTATATAAATTTGATATCGCTGTAATCGTATTGACCCGCAGAATAAAGTTATCATGCTGTTTTTACCGTACGGTGAATTCCATAAAACTAAAACCTCCCAAATGGTTGAGGAATCACTGTTTTTTTTCCTATTCCACCCCACATATATTTTTTTTCTCATTTCCCACTACATTATATGGTGCAAAAAATGGTGTTGTGAAAATTGAAAACTCGTCCCGCAAAAAACAAGCCCTCATATGGCAATATTGATGGAAAAATAAAAGAGTTATGGCATTTGGAAAGTGGGGAGGAAAAAACTAAAGTGAAAATCCGAAAAATGGCTGCGGAGGGAAGGGTTATTTCTTCAGAGATATCGATGGCATAGTCTTAAGGATATGCCACCAATGTCTGATTGTAATTCAACCCTTGACCCCTACTGATCATTAGAATAAAATGGCAGAGGCACTCGGAAGCCACCAGACTACTTAATTTGCTGTTGGCCCTGCTCGGCTTTTTTTCAGGTGGCTACATGGACATCTATTAAGCCAATAGAAAATTAAGTAGAATCGCGCATTCTGTCTCTTTATTCTAGTGAGTAAGGGGATTGGACCACAACCAATCAAACAATAGTAGCATATGCTAGCGATATACCACCAATGTCTTTGATGGGTCAACTCCTTTAAGATAAAAAAAAATGCTTATGTCTTGTACCACTATGGGGGAACAACTGCAATAAAGATTAAATCTTTTGTACAGTATAAGGCCTCATGCACACGGCCGTGCCCATAATCATGGCCCGCAATATTAATAGAAAAGTAGGACATGTTCCATAATTCTCGGCACGGACACCCTTCCGTAGCGATACGGAAAGGTGTCCGCGGCCAATAGGACCGGACGGGTCCGTAATTGCGGACCGTATTGTGGTCCGCAATAACGGACTTTTTTTTCGGTCGTGTGCATGTGGCCTAAGGAAATATCATTAAGATTTTCAATTGTTACACTGGTTAATATCCTTCTGGAGATTATTACATTTATGTTTATTTACCCTATATATTAATAATATTCATAAATTGCCTAAACTTTTATAATATAATTGCTAGAATTTGCACAGAACATGTAATTGATAAGTTTTTTCCTGTAATCATTATTCTGCTGTGTTATTCCTAGTGTATTGTCAGAGGTGGTAGGGGTATCATATTGCATGCAGATTTTCACGGTTCATCTTGATGAGTGATTGAAATACTGTATAAAGCATCTTAGGGATTCTAGTTAAAAGAAAAAAAAAAAACCCTTTCCAATTTTGTCTTCCAACTACATTTCTGCTATTTAACTCCATCATATAATAGGAACAAGAGATTACTGCCTCAAAATGGTAACTGGATGGATTAAGTTCTTGAAGGGAATCCTGTTTCGATAAAGAATTAATTCTTGTAATGCCCTTGTGTATTCTTGTTATAATCTTCATTACAAGAATGAGGCGGTAGTGAAGTCTATTATTCCTCTCTCTTTTCATTATTATTTTGTGCTAAAAAATATAATGCATAATTCAAGGAAGCAGATCCATTATGCCAGCAAATAATTTCATCAAATGTATTAACAAATTAACCAATCATAATGCTAAAGTGCTGCCCATATGCCTGTAATCAATATTATTTATTTGACATAGTTACATAGGTTGAAAAAAGACACAGGTCCATCAAGTTCAACCTTTCTCAATCAATTACCCATCATTCATTGCTTGATTAATTATAACCCTCAATGCCATTCGTAAATAAATAATCATCTAGCCTTTTTTTAAATGCTGACATAGTATCTGCCATCACTAGCACTTGGGGAAGAGCATTCCATAGTTTCACCACTCTAAGGCCCTGTTCACACAGAGTTTTTGTGCAACGCTCGTGTAAATTTGGCCCTAGGGTATGTTCACACGGAGTGATTTCAGCCGTTTTTCGGGCTGTAAACGTCTCCCGTTTTTCAAAAGACTCCAAAAAAAAAACAGCTCCAAAAACGGCCATTAAAAACGCTGCGTAAAAAGGCAACTTTGATTAAAAAATGTCTGAAAATCAGGAGCTGTTTTCCCTTGAAAACAGCTCCGTATTTTCAGCCGTTTTTGAGTTTGTGTGTGCACTAGTTTTAGTTAGATCCAGCAGCAGGCTTCTACTACCAGCATTCTGGTGATTATGTGATGCCACTGTCTCTATTCTACACACAGCGCTCATTGAATGATGTGTATATGAGTACAGAGAAGACAGAAGCGGTGCAGTCTCTGACTGCCGGGCACTTGACTTTCAGCTGCCCAATTGCTCGGGCAGTAAGCTTAAAGAGGCTCTGTCACCAGATTTTGCAACCCCTATCTGCTATTGAAGCAGATAGGCGCTGCAATGTAGATTACAGTAACATTTTTATTTTTTTTAAAACGAGCGTTTTTGGCCAAGTTATGACTATTTTTGTATTTATGCAAATGAAGCTTGCAAAAGTACAACTGGGCGTGTTGAAAAGTAAAAGTACAACTGGGCGTGTATTATGTGCGTACATCTGGGCGTTTTTACTACTTTTACTAGCTGGGCGTTCTGACGAGAAGTATCATCCACTTCTCTTCAGAACGCAAAGCTTCTGGCAGATCACGCTGTGACGTCACTTCCCCAGGTCCTGCATCGTGTCGGACGAGCGAGGACACATCGGCACCAGAGGCTTCAAATGATTCTGCAGCAGCATCGGCGTTTGCAGGTAAGTCGATGTAGCTACTTACCTGAAAACGCCCAGCTAGTAAAAGTAGTAAAAACGCCCCGATGTACGCACATATTACACGCCCAGTTGTACTTTTACTTTTCAACACGCCCAGTTGTACTTTTGCAAGCCTCATTTGCATAAATACAAAAATGGTCATAACTTGGCCAAAAATGCTCGTTTTTTAAAAATAAAAACGTTACTGTAATCTACATTGCAGCGCCTATCTGCTGCAATAGCAGATAGGGGTTGCAAAATCTGGTGACAGAGCCTCTTTAAATCTGCGCTGTATATAAACGGTGGGCGGTTCTCAGCAGTCGCAGATTCAAAATTACTTTTCGAATTAATATTATCTATTACATTATAAGAACCATTGGTTTCCCAAAGCCTTAGGACTGGTCTATTGACTGTCTTCTGAATTAAACGCTTATTAATAGATCACTCAATGAGCTGTCATCTATAAACTGATGCTCCGATATCATCCCAGTGGCATTAGAAGTGATTGTGCATGATTTTTGTATTCCAAGCATAGATAAGGCCAATAATAATTTCTTGCATGGAAAAAAATCTTATATATATTTTAGAAAGTTTGTTTGAAGTCTGATTTTTCATTGGTTTAAAATCAGGGAATAGGCTCCGCCCCTATTGATGACGTGGCAGCCCATAATTGCAACGTACATCATTCCTCGCTGAATTGCCTAACACAGCAGCACTGCGATGTTGGCCACAGCGGGTTTACACAGAGGCAGGACAGTTGCCCTGTCTCGTATAATTGAAGGACTAAAATGCATGAGAAAATAAAAGAAGGTCATACGTACCGTTGAAAGTAAAAGAAGTTCATACGTACCGTTGTCTTGGTGACGCGTTCCTCTTGAGATCCAGTCCGACCTCCCTGGATGACGCGGCAGTCCATGTGACCGCTGCAGCCTGTGATTAGCCTATGATTGGCTGCAGCGGTCACATGGGATGAAACGTCATACCAGGAGGCCGGACTGGAGGAAGTAGCAGGTAAGTTAACTTTTAATACTCTCTAATTATTATGCGGGTTGTGCTCCCATATAAAGTCCTATAGACATGTCTTATCTTTTGCGGAGAATTCTACGGCACGGACACCTTCCTGTAAATATACAGGAAGCTGTCCATGGCCAATAGAAGTGAATGGGTACATAATTACAGATGAATTCTACGGTCGTTTGCATGGTGCCTTACAACACATAATTGGGTATTTAAATAGTGAGATTTTAGTCTATCTATACCGTAAGTCAACCTCCCGAGCAACGCCGGGTATAAACGCTAGTAAACAATACATTATAATGTAGTCCTTCCATATTAATTCTAATTACAACTAATTCTAAAAAATATAAATAATGTTGCATGAGCCAGTCACCCAGCCTGCATCTGTGCAACAGAGATAAAGTCTATAATTATGCAACAAGTGCAGCAAGTTAAGGGCAGCAGAGTTAAACGGTATAAACAAACCAGTCCATATGCCCCGTTGACAGCACATTTTGCTACGCTGTTTCTGAAAACCCCATAAAAGTAAATGGGAGATACAGAAACAGTGCAACACAGCAAGTTTGGGAACTTGGGAGCTACAGAAACAGTGCAGCTCGCTGTGCTACGCTGTTTCCATGTCTCCCATTCACTTATTTGGCAGTTCCGGAAACAGCATAGCACTCAGCTGTTTCCAGAAAACCTGGCCACCTTATAACTCAGTGGCCGGAGACCAGGGTCAGCAGCAGAAGGTAGGATGGGGTCAGTGGGTAATAAACTCTACTCACTGCTGTTTCCATGTCTCCCATTCACTTATTTGGCAGTTACGGAAACAGCATAGCACTCAGCTGTTTCCAGAAAACCTGGCCACCTTATAACTCAGTGGCCGGAGCCCAGGGTCAGCAGCAGAAGGTAGGATGGGGTCAGTGGGTAATAAACTCTACTCACTGCTGTCAAAAATTTATTGTCGTTATAACCTCTCAGAAAACTATGACTGTAAATAAAGGTCTGCAATTTTTTTTCGCTTTTTATGGTAATAATCTGTCAGTCTCGTTCGTTCCTCTTCTTACGCCCACCCACCGCAGAAAAGCCGCCCACATGCGCCCATCATGTATGGTCCGATACCCTTCCCTGCTTTTTCCAGTCCTCAAATCTAGTTACTGCGCACCCACCAAAACAGGACATCAATGCGCAAGCACGGGTTTTCGTGTGCGCTGGGGGGAGGCGACGAACAGTCACTTCAAAGTAAGGAGGCGGGGTTAACTCGGAAAGGCTTGAGGAATGAAGATATTACTATTTTTGAACTAATATATGAGTCTTTTATGCTCATTAGCATATGGCACAAAAACACTAAAAACGGAATGCTAAAGGTACAGTGCCCACGTAGAAGATAATTATAGGTTACATACAAAACATTTTTCACCCACTTTCACCAGATACTGCTGGCTTAATAGGTGAAATATTGGTGACAGGTTTCCTTTAAGTACATACGTTACAGCAGCACTATAGGGAGGCTACTATTTTACTTAAACTCTTCATACATTCAATTAGGTACACTTTTTTCTGACTTTGGTTCCACCCTGGGTCTTAAGAAGCTGGCAAACAGAGTCTAAGGCCTCATGCCCTCTTCAGTTATTTTCTTCAGTGTGCTATCCATTTTTTTTAACTGATAGCACCCTAACACATTCATTTCTCTGGGGCCATGCACACTTCTGTTGTTTTAACTGAACTGTGTGGCCTTTCCAACAAAAATAGGTTAGGTCCTACTCCTGTCCGTTTTTGAAGGAACAGTCTCGGCCATTTCATTTATTTGGTTCGTTGAAACAATGGACTGCACATGGAAGCGATCCGTGTGCGGTTCGTGTTTCACGGATCCATCATTAGCATGCGTGCGACGGGCAATGGATGTGTGCATGAGGCTTTATACATATAAACTTGTCCAGTGCACTATGCCCTGTCAAAGCACAACACACGAAGGTGAGCAACTATTGTGATGACTGTTTGGTTTTTCTGACTGATTTATGAGGTTTATGAGATAAAAGCAATCAGGATAATAGCAATAATGGGTGCAGAGGTAGCAATCCCACCTGAGCCCTGGTGCCTGAGGATGTCCAGAAGCCCATCTACCCGTATATGAACACATCATTGATATAAATGACACATGGAAAGTGGAGGATCTGATTTTGCATTGGAGCCCAGGAACTTCAAGTTACACGTTATTTGCTTTAGGGCTTATTTAGACGAACGTGTAATACATCCGTGCAACGTGCTGGATTTTCACGCGCTTCGCACGGACCTATATTAGGCCTGATTTACACGAGCGTGTGTGTTTTGCGCGCGTAAAAAACGCAGCGTTTTGCGAGCGCAAAAGGCACTTGACAGCTCCATGTGTCATCCGTGTATGATGCGCGGCTGCGTGATTTTCGCGCAGCCGCCATCATAGAGATGAGGCTAGCCGACGTTAGTCACTGTCCATGGTGCTGAACGAGTTAACTGATCGGCAGTAACTCTTTCAGCACCCTCGACAGTGCATTCCGATCACCATATCGAGTAACCTGTTTAAAAAAAAAGAGGTTCGTACTTACCGAGAACTTCCTGGCCGTTGCCTTGGTGACGCGTCCTTGGTGACGCGTCCTTGGTGACGCGCCTCTCTTGACATCTGGCCCCACCTCCCCTGATGACGCGGCAGTCGATGTGACCGCTGCAGCCTGTGCTTGGCTTGTGATTGGCTGCAGCTGTCACTTGGACTGAATTGTCATCCCGGGAGGTCAGACTGGAGGAAGAAGCCGGGAGTTATCGGTAAGTCACAACTTTTTTTTTTTTAAACGTTCATGTATATTGGAATCGGAAGTCACCGTCCAGGGTGCTGAACCAGTTTAACTCTTTCAGCACCCTGCACAGTGACTGTCTCCTGCCGGGTTCGGTCCAAACAAGTTCGGCCGAACCCGGTAAACTTCGGTTCGGTCATCTGTAAAGCACTCCGTTCAGATGTTTGTAAACAGAAAAGCACGTGGTGCTTTTCTGTTTACCTTCAGTTTGACAGCTCTTGCGCGAATCACGCAGTTCGCATGGAAGTGCTTCCGTGCGACCTTCGTGGTTTTCACGCACTCATTGACTTCAATGGGTGCGTGATGCGCGAAAAACGCAGATTTATAGAACATGTCGTGAGTTTTTTTCAGCACACTCACGCTGAGCAAAACTCACGGACTGTCTGCATGCCCCCATAGAGTAATATAGGTGCGTACGACACGCGTGCGTAAAACTCACGACATGTCCTATATTTGTGCGTTGTTCGCGCATCACGCACCCATTGAAGTCAATGGGTGCGTGAAAATCACGCGCAGCACACGGAAGCACTTCCGTGTGACGTGCGTGATTCGCGCAACTGCAGTAAAAAGTATGAATCAAAACAGAAAAGCCACACGTGCTTTTTTGTTTACAAACATACAAACAGAGTGTCATAATGATGGCGGCTGTGCGAAAATCACGCAGCCGCGCATCATATGGTGATGATACACGGAGCTGTTAAGTACCTTTTGCGCGCGCAAAATGCTCGTGTAAATCCGGCCTTAGATATCGAAAAACTAGCATATTTGTGATTATATGTTTCAAGAGCTATTTCTCTTTTTTTTATTTTTTAATAGTAGTACTCAAAAGAATAAGTGCCTCAAACCAAATATGTATAGGGAAATGAAAATGAACAAACTTTCTATGACTTTAATTCCATAAATATTAGAACATCTATGTTCTTTATTTGTGTGTAGCTTGTCAACATGGGTGTAGCTGGATGAAATATATAGCAACACCCCGAAAGAATTCCACATTAGCTTGTTTGGTTCATTGAATTAAGCTGCATAATTTGAAAACATTTGGAATAATCATATGTATGACAGGATAATGCAGATATTTAACATATCCAGATTTCTCCACTGACCAGTCATACTCTGAGGTTTTAAGATTATAATAATAAGCCTGCAGGCCCTAATTATCTTACCGCTAATTAACTAAGCAGTGTGTTAGGCAGCCACCTGCACTAAATTATACAGTGGCAATGAAATAATAAAGACTCTGTTACAATGTAGCACACAGTACAGTGTTTGTACTTGAGCACGTCTTTTAGAAATTATTTGAGGTTTTTGTTGTTTTTCAATTAGCTCCAGAAGGTAAAGTAAAGGTAACAGTTGCTCCCGGGCCCTGGTATAGGAGGGGTCCCAAAAGCCACATAAGAAGACACCAATATAAATAAATGGCTTATTGTAGGTGGGGGCCCTGTTATAGGTTTTTCTTTGGGGCCCAGGAGTGTCAAATTATTCCTTTTCTCCAATCAAAGAACATTGTTTATGGCATTACATTTTATTGTGCTTTATTATTCTTTATTTCATATGTTTGACAAATTAAATATTTATTAAAGAACTATAAATGCCAAAACATGTTATGACCAGAGACGTTAGATATAAAATCAAGCATTGGGGAACAAATATCTTCACTTTTACCTGTCATATTGTTTCCAATAGAGGTGATTTACAGCTGCATATCTTCCACTACTGAAATAAGATCCTCATTTGGATGAGCGAAATGTGCAGGTTAATGGAGGCTATGAACTGATGGCTACCTCACGTCTATTTGTAAGAGAGGTAACCACCGAGGTAAAATTGTACACCTTTAATTGTGTGTGTGTTTTTTTCTGTTTACAGGGGGCGATGACTTCCCCATAGGTGGAGAGTTTTATCGCATGGTAGATCTTAATATGATAGCTGGACTGGGATACCATGAGATTATGATCATGGGAATGGAGAATGGGTACGGCACTGCGGTCAGAGTAAGGTGGGGCCCAGCCAGACCTGGATCTGTCTAAGCTGCTAGGGGACATGCTGCAATTTGGGTGTTTTGGGTCCCAGGCAGTGTTATTTCTGGGCACCATGTTTGGGAGAGATACGTGCTCCTCTAGTATTGAAACCTCCAAGAGGTGCAAGCTTGGCCACATAGTAGCACGTTATGGCTACGGTTGGGGGGTGGGAAGTCTCATGAAAGACTATAAAAGGGGCTGTGCATTGGTGCCAAGTTGTTGGCCGTTTGCATCAGTGAGCAGTAAAGACTTGTCCTCTTCTCTTGAAAACCAATTAAGGCCTGTTTTCCTGATCATGCAGGTGAAGTACCACGATAGACAGCCACCCGGGAATTCCTGTCTTAAAGGTGTGTACAGTGCCAGAATGCCAGGTGGGACGGGAGCCGCCGAAGCCTGTAAAGAGCCGGATTGCCAGACAGGGCGCGAGCTGTTCTATGCTAAACAGGGTTAAAGCAGTCGTATGTCAGACAGGGCAGGAGCTGTTGATTGCCAAGTAGGGCATCAGCCATGGAGACCTGCTAGAGTCAGACTGTCAGGTTGAGCAGGAGCCACTGTGAACAGGCGGAACAGCTGGACAGAGTTAAATAGGGAGAAAGTCATCATCACCGCCAACCATTGTACAGTTTTTCTCAATTTAATAGACTGTGTTACTGTATTTGTAACGTTCAAGAATTCTGCCTCTCCAAGCGAGTTCATGTACACTAAAGATTATATTTTCCATCTCCATCGTGCCGGTGCTAATCCTTCCTATATAAAATTGTTCTCTGGTGGTGGACTATCAATACTGCCATTAAACTTCCACGCCAGGGAGTGAGGTCTGGGATCTGTTGCAGTGGGACAGAAATGTTCCTATGCCAAGACCCCGGTACCCAAGGACCCGTGACCAGGGCCCTCGTTATACTTGCCCAGTATAAGGCTATGTGCACACGATAGCTGCCTTTTATATCTGAAATTACAGACTGTTTTCAGGAGAAAACAGCTCTGTCGTTTCAGACGTAATTGCTCCTCCTCGCATTATGCGAGGCGTCTTTGACGGCCGTATATTTGAGCTGTTCTTCATTGAATTCAATGAAAAACGGCTCAAATTACGTCCAAAGAAGTGTCCTGCACTTCTTGACGAGGCAGTCATTTTACGCGTCGTCGTTTGACAGCTGTCAAACGACGACACGTAAATTACAGGTCGTCGGCACAGTACGTCGGCAAACCCATTCAAATGAATGGGCAGATGTTTGCCGACGTATTGTAGCCGTATTTTCAGGCGTAAATCAAGGCATAATACTCCTCGTTTACGCCTGAAAATAGGTCGTGTGAACCCAGCCTTAAGGTCTATGAGATAACCTGTGTGCATCAACTTTGTAGCAGTGTGTTGGTAGACCTGAAAGGTCAGTTGCTTGAGTAATTGGACATCATTTGAAGCATATTAAAATTTGATATATGGTAGTCATGAACCAGAAGAAGAGAGCACACTATTTACAAATAAAAGATAGAGGTAAATACAATATTCTTATCAATATCAATGCAACACAAAACTTTATTCAAAGTAATCTATCTATCTATCTAAAATCCAAACATGATGTCAGCCGCACAGCCTTGTTAATCGTATGTGGGTGCCGACCTGCCCATGTCAGTGCTAACAGACCTGCTGTAGTAAGGTCCAAAAATTAGGCAGTACTCCAAGGTATAAGCAAGGTAGAAAAAGGTGCTTTATTGGTCCATACAAAACACAACGTTTCAGTTCAACACAGGAGCCTTTTTCAAGTGAACAGATTCATGTCATGACCACACATTTATAGGAGAACCAATATTATAAAAAAGTAGTGCCAATGAAGTGCAACCACATATATAAGGTTGTCAAAAAGGTATATAGTGGATTCATATATGCAACATTAGAGTAAGGGATGCATTACAAACGTGTTATCCAAACAGGACTTCAATATATAGCGTGATACATAATAAATAGTTACATAGTCTAACAATCTTTTAATTACACGCAATTAGTAAAGATCGCACATATGTGTAGGTATCACTACACTTGAGGGACTCACCGAGAATAAGGGCCCGGCTCCAATGTAAACACAATACATGTGTTCTGTTATCGCCATTACCGAGCTGCTACTACGCAGACCCAAGAGTATCCGGCTGTCAGAGGCTTAATGTTTGTACTGCGCATGTCACGCATGCGCAGTCCCAAAAAAACGCCATTCAGCCATATCCGAAAAGGGCAAAGACCAATCGCTGATATATGAAAAAATCCATGGTAAGTAATGGATTAGCGAGTGAGAGGGCATCACCCTGTCCCTCATACTTAAAGAGGCTCTGTCACCAGATTCTCAAATCCCTATCTCCTATTTCATATGATCGGCGCTGCAATGTAGATAACAGTAACGTTTTAAAAAAAAAAAAAAAAAGTTCATTATTGGCCAAGTTATGAGCTATTTTATATATATGCAAATGAGGTTTGAAATGGACAAATGGGCGTTTTTTTTTCTCGTTATGTCCAACTGGGCGTGTATTGTATTTTTAACTCGGCGTGTTTACGTGTATGACGCTGACCAATCAGTGACCAGTCAGCGTCATAAACTCCTCTCCATTCATTTACACAGCAGCGATGTGCAGCCACATACACAGAGATTAACGTTAATCAAGTGTCCTGATAATGAATACACATGAAATCCAGCCTGGACGTCATGTGTATTCAGAATCCTGACACTTCTGACTCTTATCTTTGAGATTTCCAGCAAGGGAAACTAAATCTTGTTTACCTCCGTAATCTTGCGAGATTACGCGTGTCTTGCTGGAATCTCACAGAAAAGATTCAGAAGTGTCTGGATTGTGAATACACATGACGTCCAGGCTGGATTTCATGTGTATTCATTATTAGGGCACTTGATTAACGTTAATCTCTGTTTATGTGGCTGCACATCGCTGCTGTGTAAATGAATTGAGAGGAGTGTATGACGCTGACTGGTCACTGATTGGTCAGTGTCATACACGTAAACACGCCCAGTTAAAAACACAATACACGCCCAGTTGGACATAACGGAAAAAAAAACGCCCAGTTGTCCATTTCAAACCTCATTTGCATATATATAAAATAGCCCATAACTTGGCCAAAAATGAACGTTTTAAAAAAAAAAAAAAAAAAAATTACTGTTATCTACATTGCAGCGCCGATCACATGCAATAGGAGATAGGGATTTGAGAATCTGGTGACTTATTTATATGCATATATAGATCTAATGAGATCCCAGAAAGGATGTCAACATAATATTATATGGAGGATTATATTCAAAACCCTAATCAAGGGTATTTTGAAAAATAAATCAACTCCCAGTAATATATATATATATACATATATTGAAACCGCACATGTTCTATAATTTAGCCTGTCTAACTCATATTAATATCACACATCAAATATTGGCGCGTCTCCATACATTCAGAAATACAAACAGTAATAGTCATGATAATCAACAGAGGTTTTATTAAGCATATTTCATTGATATAAATGAGCCAGTCCCAATGTCGGTGAGTCGATCAATGTCGCGATGTGTTATAATAAACGTGATCTGTGATTAAAAAACAGTGTATTAAAATCATTCAATAAAAATTGAAAAATACATGAAATAGTAATCAGTCATAATGCCAATGATGATGTGGATTGAATACCTAATGTAAGAGGTATAACTGTGTGTAAACTAAAGATTTATTTGATAACGGTACCCAGAGGGAACTCAACGTTTAAACCACCTGGATCCCCGGGCGACTGCCGCTACAGGGGTCACAGCGGTCGCGGTTGCGACCGGGACGCGGCACCCCGACCACGTCTATAGAAATTTTCTATAGTAACTGGGGCCTATGTCATAAAATACACGGGCCCCTGTTACTATAGTAATGCCACTATACTTACCCTCTTTCCCGAACGCAGTGGAAGTCCTGATGTCTTCTTGTGTTATGATGTTGTGCGCCGTGCATGACGTCATGACGCTGGATGGTGTCAGGAGATCCGCTGCACCGAAGAGCTAGGTAAGTGTAACATCATTACTGCCTGCTGGGGTCCTGTATCTATGCCTGCCTTGTGGTGAGCTTAGATACAGGGTACAACAGACAGCATCAAACATGGACTTAGATACAGGGCCCATGTGCGATACAGTCGGTTGGCTCATATATCTAAGCTTACCACAAGGCAGATTTAGATACAGGACTTCAGCAGACAGTAATTTTATACTGCCTAACATGTGGTAGGCTTAAATGCAGGGTACAACAGACAGTATCACACATGGGCCCTGTATCTAAGCCCATGTGTGATGCTGTCTCTTGGACCATGTAAGGCTAACACTAAGAACCGCCTTAGTAATGAACGCTGTCAATCATCCAGCAGCTATTAATAAGGCGGAAGAAATAAAGTTTAAAAAAAATACAAGGACATAGAAAAAATATTTTATTGAAATAAAAAAAACCCACACAACAGTCATTAACCATTTTATTGAGAATAAAAAAAAGCGGTAATCGAATCCGACGTAGTCCAACAATCGAACCTGGAAGAAAACACAAATACACCCAAAAAATTAGTAACACATAAAAAAGCAAAACAATTATTATTCTTAACTTTCCTGGGTCCAGCACTGGAGCCGCAATGTCAGTGAGCTGGGCCATATATCTAATCCTATCATGTGTGATACTGTCTGCTGAGCTGCTGTATCTAATCCTATCATGTGTGATACTGTCTGCTGAGTCACTGTATCTAATCCTATCATGTGTGATATTGTCTGCTAAGCCACTGTATCTAATCATATCCATAGCTATAGGGTCGTAGTGCTATAGATATACACACACACACACACACACACACAGACATACATATACACACACACACACACATACATACATACATACACACACATATTTTGTTTTGGGGGGTGGACATATGTTAGTACAGGGATACTTACTGCTGGGGCCCTGTGTCTAAGTCTATCATGTGTGATACTGTCTGCTGGGCCATGTATCTAAGCCTATCATGTGTGATACTGTCTGCTGGGGCACTATATCTAAGGCTGGGTTCACACGACCTATTTTCAGGCGTAAACGAGGCGTAATATGCCTTGATTTACTCCTGAAAATACGGCTACAATACGTCGGCAAACATCTGCCCATTCATTTGAATCGGTTTGCCGACGTACTGTGCCGACGACCTGTCAATTACGCGTCGTCGTTTGACAGCTGTCAAACGACGACACGTAAAATGACTGCCTCGGCAAAGAAGTGCAGGACACTTCTTTGAAACGTAATTTGAGCCATTTTTCATTGAATTCAATAAAGAACAGCTCAAGATTACGGGCGTCAATAACGCCTCGCAAAATGTGAGGAGGAGCATTTACGTCTGAAACGACTGAGCTGTTTTCTCCTGAAAACAGTCTGTAATTTCAGATGTAAAAGTCAGTTATCGTGTGCACATACCCTTAGTCTATCATGTGTGATACTGACTGCTGGGGCCCTGTATCTAAATCTATCATGTATAATACTGTCTGCATGGCCATATATCTCAGCCTGTCATGTGTGATACTGTCTGCTGGGGCCATGTATCTAAGCCTATCATGTATGATACTGTCTGCTGAGTCAAGGTGGTTATGTGGGACTACCTACAGGGGACTGCATGGCACGGTCTACAAGGGGGATGTATGATAGGGGGACTGTTTGTGGAACCATACAGGGGGGTTGTAACACTATATACAGGGGGCACTGTGTGGGGAACTCTCTACAGGTGTCTTTGATTATAGCCCAGAGACATAACTTTGCTTGGGGCCCCAGAAATGCCAAATTTGCCCCTGAGGTTTAGTACAAGGATACTAACTGCTGGGGCCCTGTATCTAAGGCTACATTCACACGAGCGTGACAGATTTACGTGCGTAAAAAACGCGTGTAAATCTGGTCATGTGCATTGCGTTTTGCATCACTGTGCTTTGCGTGTGGCATATGTTTGTCACGTACTCGCAAGCACTTTTTTTTCCAGTGCAATTGATGCGTGAAACACAGACAGCAAACGGATGTCGTCCGTGTGCTGTCCGTGGTTTTATGCACCCATTGACTTCAATAGGTGACTAGGTGAAATACACCAACATAGGACATGCAGTGAGTTTCACGCAACGGACACTCGCTGTGTGAAAACTCACGCATGTGTGAATGGCCCCATTGAAATCAATGGGTCCATGTGCTGTGCTCTGTTTCACCGCACAGCATACGGAGGAGAATCACGCTTGTCTGAATGAGCCCTGTCTATGATGTGTGATACTGTCTGCTGGGCCATGTATCTAAGCCCATCATGTGTGATACTGTCTGCTGGGGCCATGTATCTAAGCCTATTATGTATGATACTGTCTGCTGGGGCCATGTATCTAAGCCTATCATGTGTGATACTGTCTGCTGGGGCCATGTATTTAAGCCTATCATGTATGATACTGTCTGCTGGGGCCATGTATCTAAGCCTATTATGTATGATACGGTCTGCTGGGGCCATGTATCTAAGCCTATCATGTGTGATACTGTCTGCTGGGGCCATGTATTTAAGCCTATCATGTATGATACTGTCTGCTGAGACAATGCATCCAATTATATCAAGTGGTGTCGCTATAGGAGCCTTAGTCCTAAAGATATGTTATCTTAGATATGTATGTAAAAATGTAGTTATTTTTCAGGGAAGGGGGGCAAATATATTTATCGGGGCTTGTCCCCCTGATCTTTTAAGACCCTAATAACACCTATCTATCTATCTATCTATCTATCTATCTATCTATCTATCTATCTATCTATCTATCTATCTATCTATCTATCTATCTATCTATCTATCATCATCTATCCATCTGGCTCTCTCTCTTTCTCTCTAGCTCTCTCTCTCTTTCTATCTATTGTGTGTGAAGTGAATTCTGTATTTTGTATGGTATTATAACATTAATTTATATAAAATCTGTTTGCATCATATTAGATTAAATTGCAAATAATAAGATTAGGTTTGCATATACTAGGCAAAGAATTAACTTATGTTGTGTGTAATTAAGTCAGAAAAGCTTTTCTGCTCAAACAATGTTAGTTAAGTATCTTTAAATGGAAACAAGGTGCACAGTGAGTCTCGGGATATGTGTTCCAGCTGTTTCTCAGTTCTCTGTATACAACTCAACTATTCAATCCTAATTTTCATTTACATTATACATATCCTAAAACTTATTTTTGACTCCCTTGTTTCTGTTCTCATCTTACCGATAAGGGGTAAATTGGCTATGGCTTTCATTTAAACATATGAGCAATAGTGCATATGAATATATGATTTCAGCAATATACAAATCAGAAATAATTGAATGCTTTTGAGTTTTAAGCTTATGTACTCTGATCACACAGTAAATAGATTTTTATGGTGGACTGAGCTTTGGATGGCAGCGGAACAACACTGTGCCCTACACTGACTGCCACTATTGATGTGAGCAATGATACCGCTGAATATGAGATGAGTTGGTCGACCAATCAAAATATGGTGTCAAAAGCGGTCAGTGAAGTGGAAATCATTAGATCCCTATAGGATGCTGTTTTCTGTGTGAGGTGAAAAAAATGTCCTGTGGGCAGTTCACTATTGCCCACGTGCTCGGTTCAACCCAGTTGAATGATTTGCATAGCAATTGGATGAGCACACTGTTATTTGGGCTCATTGTCATTAATTTATATGTCTATTAAGGTCGTAATAAAGATTTGCAACATTAAGGTGTTAATCACCGACCAACTGCATTCCGAGGGATGTTAAAAGATTAACTAAGTAAACTTTTTTCACAATGAAAAGAGAAATATTCTAGCCAATTTATATTATTCATATCTCCCAAATCACAAACTAGCAAATACCCATTCAAAACCATAAAAAGTCATATGACAACTTTTATTGTCATCTAATTTTTTGGGTTCAAAATTCTGTGCTGATTAATTTCTTAATATATTCTTAGCTATCGGAGTTCCAAATTTCCAACATAAACATATCTGTAGCCGCTAAAAAGCGTAAAACTTACTGCATAATGTGTTATTACTGAGTTGACTATAGAACATTATGCAGTAAGCTTCCCCTAGTGGTGACTTCAGGCAGCCAGAATATTAAATGTCTTGTCAGGAAAATAAGTCAGACTCTTGACACCCCCCGATTAGCTGGTTAAAGGGTCTGCAGCACCACGGCATGTGCCGCTTCCCCTCCATGTCTAATATAGCTCAGCACTGCATAATGCTGAAACATTGATATCATACCGGTGCGCGCTATTACAGATTCCTCCGATTCACTGCCGCTAGGATAGGCTATTACATTTATTTCACCATATAACCCCTTTAAGTTTACGATATATGCAGAGATTCACCATCCACGAAAAGAGATAAGCACCTCAGAAAGGCCCTTCTTCTGATGCAGGGAGGTGGCATTTTGGTAGAAATTCCATCTGTCCTTGTACTGCTCTCTGTGCAGACATCCTTCACATAAGCCAATTGATATCGGAAGAGGAGGCTACATGAACCACTATTAATAGGCTGCTTACATGTAACATCCTGCCAGTTGATCTGTTGAAAAGGAAACAGTATGAGAGTGTGAAAAGGTTATTGTATTATGCCTTGCTATGAAACTAGTACTATGGATCTAGCCAACCGAGCAATAACCCCAAATATACAAGTGGTCCTAGTGACTGATGGATCAAACCAAAAAAGAAGAACAGGTCACGACCATATAATTTAAAAAATAAAAAAAATTCTTTATTGATGTCAATTTAGACACCTGCAAACAGACAACATTAAACAAGATGAAATAGCATAACCCTCGCAGGATAAAAGATGGAATCGGAACACTAACGCAGCGGAACACCCAGATACTAATCCGGTCACACGATCCCCAGAAATGCTAAAGTGCATGTGTAGTAAGTTTTTAAACAGGTAATAGGTATGAGACTTTTGCACAGATTGGTTACATTAACCTAAATAAATGTAAGTGCACTCGAACAATCACGTTTGAGCAGCAATATACCTACAACTGCAAAGTACAGGAATAGCCGGGAGATCAAGACCGGGGTCCGCTGTTAAACCCGACGCGCGTTTCGCTGATGCTTCGTCAGGGGTTGATGTCCAACTCACCCACAAACCCCTAAATAGTCCCTCCTCTCAAGTGGTTTCATGTGGAGCATAAGTTGATAATAAGTAATTGCCATTTCCCATAGGGTGGCTCAGTGTTCAGCGGCGCTCACCAATGACAGCCGCCGATACACCCCGCCAGCCCACGATAGCATCCTATCGTATATCGCCGTGGTATGAGACCCCTCCTCCCCTGTACGCCCACAGCAGCCGAGCCCCGCAGGGCAGACAGGAAGCGGGGAATCACTCCCCCGTCCTACGTGGCGTGGCGGCTAAGGGCAAACACCGGGAGCGAAACCAAAAGAAGAAGACAGTACAGGAGTATCAGAACTGAATATACCCACTTTGTTAATTTCAAGGACCCAGCGCAAAAAAATGCAGAAAAAGTGGTAAAAAACTGAATGCGCCGATGTATATCAAGCCAAAGTATCACGTTGCCAAGCAACAGTGCAGCACAAGAACAGCGGTTGCTGTCTGAAGTGCTGAAGATAGTAAAAAAGCAGTCAGATCGGCAGCTGCTGTCCACGGTGCTGAAAATGATCAGGGGGGTCTCCAATACAGCAGAAAACTGAAACAAAGTACCGAAATTAGATAACAGTGCTGTGAAAGTGTAAAATGGTGAAAAACGAAAAAAATAAAATAAAAACGTGAAAAAATGTGAATTTACAGAAAAGGGAAGGATGTAAATATCCAAAACCATGAATATATGTAGAAAAAGCTAATTTATTAGTAAGCAAACAATATGGTAAATCAAAGTGCGTGCACAGTAACACATATATATGAATCTACAAAAAGGTCATAAATTGAGAGGTTACCCGCGACAGGCAGATAACCCCAATAACAATATATATATGTGAATATAGCTGTAGTGGAAATACATCCAGGACCATTATTTGAAAAAAACATTTGTGATGCATGTGAGACAAATAGTAACAGTGATACAAATAATATCATTGAATGTATAAAAACGATGAACATTATGAATAACATATTACTAAGTGATGCATGTGATGCAAATTGTAACAGTGATACAGGTAATATGATGAATATATCAAAACAGATATAGACATTATAGATAACATATTACTAAATAAAACACTTTATACCAATCTGTACCAGGGTAAAGGGTACCAGGGTGAATGGTGGGGTTGGGGGCCAACGGCCCTGTGCAAAAGTGTAAATAGCTGGGTGATAGAATGCATAATTAACCCCTTAAGGACGCAGCCTTGTTTTGGCTATAAGGCTAAGAGCCCATTTTTCAAATCTGACATATTTCACTTTATGTGGTAATAACGTCAGAATACTTAAACCTATCCAAGCCATTCTGAGATTTTTTTCTCGTGAGACATTGGGTTTCATGTTAGTGGTAAAATTTGGTCGATATATTCAGTGTATATTTGTGAAAAATTGCAAAATGTAGAAAATTTTTTGAAAAAATAGCATTTTTCTGAATTTTAATGCATCTGCTTGTAAAACAGACGGTTATACCACCCAAAATAGTTACTAGTTCAAATTTCCCATATGTCTACTTTAGATTGGCATAGTTTTTTTAACATTCTTTTATTTTTCTTGGACGTTACAAGGCTTAGAACATAAACAGCAATTTCTCATATTTTTAAGAAAATTTCAAAAGCCTTTTTTTTAAGGTACCTGTTCAGTTCCGAAGTGGCTTTGAGGGGCCTATGTATTAGACACCCCTATAAAATACCCCATTTTAAAAACTAGACCCCTCAAAGTATTCAAAACAGCATTTAGAAAGTTTTTTAACCCTTTAGGAATTTCACAGGAATTAAAGCAAAGTGGAGGTGAAATTTGCAAATTTCATTTTTCTTGCTGAATTTCAATTGTTTTCCATTTTGTTTCTGTAACACGGAAGGTTTTACCAGAGAAACACTACTAAATATGTATTATCCAGATTCTGCAGTTTTTGTGGCTCTAGTGCGCTCATGGACTAAAACACAAGCCCTAGAAGTAAAGAAGCACCTACTGCATTTTGAGGCCTCTTTTTTTATTAGAATATATTTTAGGCAGCATGCCAGGTTTGAAGAGGTGTTGAGGTGCCAAAACAGTAGGAATCCCCCAAAAGTGACCCCATTTTGGAAACTACACCCCTCAAGGAATTTATTTATGGTTGTTGTTACCATTTTGACCACACAGTTTTTTCACAGCACGTATTTGGATTGGGATGTGAAATTAAAAAAATTTAATTTTTTCCAATAAGATGTCATTTTTGATCAAAATTTCTTACTTTCACAGGGAACAAAATACCCCATTTTGTTGCCCAATTTGTCCTGAGTGCGGCAATACCTCATTTGTGGTGAAAAAACTCCTTCTGAGCCCTCCCATGGGACCAAAAGGCAAAGTAGCGCTATGTGTTTGTTGGTATCCAGATTTTGTTGGATTGGTTTTCGGTGCCATGTCGCATTTGCAGACCCCCAGAGGTATCAAAGCAATGGAAACCCACCAGAAGTGACCCCATTTTGGAAACTACACCCCTCAAGGAATTAATTTATGGTTGTTGTTACCATTTTGACCACACAGTTTTTTCACAGCACGTATTTGGATTGGGCTGTGAAATTAAAAAAATGTAATTTTTTCCAATAAGATGTCATTTTTGATCAAAATTTCTTACTTTCACAGGGAACAAAATACCTCATTTTGTTGCCCAATTTGTCCTGAGTGCGGCAATACCCCATTTGTGGTGATAAACTCCTTCTGAGCCCTCCCAAGGGCCCAAACGGCAAAGTAGCGCTATGTGTTTGTTGGAATCCAGATTTTGCTGGATTGGTTTTCGAGTGCCATGTCGCATTTGCATTCCCCCAGAGGTATCAAAGCAATGGAAACCCACCAGAAGTGACCCCATTTTGGAAACTACACCCCTCAAGGAAATGATTTATGGTTGCTGTGACCATTTTGACCGCACAGTTTTTTCACAGCACGTATTTGGATTGGGCTGTGAAATTAAAAAAAATTACTTTTTTCCAATAAGATGTAATTTTTGAAGAAAATTTCTTATTTTCACAGGGAACAAAATACCCCATTTTGTTGCCCAATTTCTCCTGAGTGTGGCAATACCCTATTTATGGTGATAAACTGCCGTTTGGGCCCATGGGAGGGCTCAGAAGGAAAGGAGCGCTATGTGTTTGTTGGAGTCCAGATTTTGCTGGATTGGTTTTCAGGTGCCATGCCACATTTGTAGAGCCCCAGAGGTAGCAAAGCAATGGAAACCCACCAGAAGTGACCCCATTTTGGAAACTAAACCCCTCAAGGAATTGATTTATGGTTGCTGTGACCTTTTTGACTGCACAGTTTTTTCACAGCACGTATTTGAATTGGGCTGTGAAATTAAAAAAAAATAATTTTTTCCAGTAAGATGTCATTTTTGATCAAAATCTCTTATTTTCACAGGGAACAAAATACCCCATTTTGTTGTCCAATTTCTCCTGAGTGCAGCAATACCCCATTTGTGGTGATAAACTGAAGTTTGGGCCCATGGGAGGGCTCAGAAGGAAAACACCACCATTTGGCCTTCTGGAGCTTTTCTGATGCTATGTCATGTATGCAGAAGCCCCTGAGGTACCAGTACAGTTGAAACCCCCGAGAAGTGACCCCATTTTGAAAACTACACCCCTTAAGACATTCATCTAGAGGTGTAGTGAGCATTTTGACCCCACAGGTATTGTGTAAAAGATAATGCGCAGCAGATGGTGCAGTGTGAGATTTGCAATTTTCTATATATATATGCCATTTCAGTGTCCGATATAGTGTGCCCAGCATGTGCCACCGGAGATATACACCCCATAAACTGTAATGTGGGTTCTCCCAGGTACGGCAATCCCCTACATGTGGCTGTTATTAGCTGCCTGGGCACACAGCAGGGCTCAGAAGGGAAAGATGAGGGGGATAAGCTGTGCAGAGTGCATCAGGGTAGATGAAAAATCTAAGGGATCTATGATACATTTTAAAACACTTTCATACAGAGCCCTGGTTTTTCGGGACACGTGTCACATTTATATATTGTGTCCTCCCTTATCCCCCTCTTATAGCAGACTTTGCACCTCTTTTGACTTTTTCCCTTCTTGCCAGTTTGGGGAACTTCTTCTGGAAAGTGTTGCCCTGGTACGATGCCTGTGGCCTCGCTTCCAGAAGTACTGGGTGCCCCCTTCTTGGTCCCTAAAGATTAGGTTCTTGATAATGATGTGCACGGCCAGCTTCTTATACCACACCGCATGGCGTTGTAGGGCTTCAGGGCTTGATCTGACAAGTCCACCCCTCCCATGTACCTATTGTAGTCCAGGATGCAGTCTGGTTTCAGGGTCTCTCTACTGGTACCCCGTACAGGTTCATGGGTACTGGTGTGGCCATGTATTGTTGTCAATACAAGAACATCTCTCTTGTCCTTGTACTTGACACACAATATGTTGCTGCTAGATTGTGCCCTGCTCTCACCCCTTCCTGTTTGCCCAAGCAGAGTCTTAGGGAGGCCTCTCAGATTTCTTCTAGCAGTGCCGCATGCCGCAGGACTGGAAGTGAGGCAGTTGAAGAGTGGGACGTTGGTATAAAAATTATCCAGGTAGAGGTGGTAAACCTGGTCCAGCAGTGGGTGCACGAAATCGCACACAATTTTTGCATTAACTCCCAGTAAGGGGGGGTGCATTCTGGGGGCTGAATACTGGTGTCCTTCCCTTCATATATCCTAAATCTGTAGGTATACCCTGATGCACACTCTCGCACAGCTTATACAACTTCACGCCATACCTTGCCTTCTTACTCGGCAGGTACGGGCGGAATTGAAGCCTCCCCCTTTAAAATCTACCAAGGACTCATCAATAGAAATACACTTCTTGGGGTGTATGCTTTGGAAAACCGGGCACTGAAACGGTCTAATAGGGGTCTCCGTTTATACAAATGGTCAAAACTGGGGTCATCTCGGGGTGGGCACGGCTCATTATCAGTATAATGTGAGAAGCAAAGTATTGCCTCACTTATTTATTTTGTAGGTTCCAGTTCTGAAGTTGCTTTGAGGGGCCTATATATTAGAAACCCCTATGAAACACCCCATTTTAGAAACTAGACCCCTCAAAGTATTTACAACAGCATTTAGAAAGTTTATGAACCCTTTAGGTGTTTCACAGGAATTGAGGAAGTAGAGGGGAAATTGAAAATTGTATTTTTGTTAGAAAATCCTTTTTATACCATTTTTTTCTATAACACAAAAGGTTTTACCAGAGAAACGCAACTGAATACTTATTGCCCAGATTCTGCAGTTTTGAGAAATATCCCACATGTGGCCCTAGTGCGGTAATGGACTGAAGCACCGGCCTCCGAAGCAAAAGAGCACTAGCGGATTATGAGACCTCCTTTTTATTAGGCACCATGTTTGAAGAGGTCTTGTGGTGCCAAAACAGCGGAAAACCCCCAACAGTGACCCCATTTTGGAAACTAGACCCCTTGAGGAATTCATTGTACTTTTCATGGGGTGCATGCTGCTTTTTGATCCGTTTTTATTCTATTATTAAGTGGCGTGGTGACTAAAAAACAGCAATTCTACTATTGTTTTTTTATTCTATTTTTTTTACAGCGTTCACCGTGCGCTATAAATGACATATTCACTTTATTCTGCGGGGCGATACGATTGCGGCGATACCATATGTTTATAGTTTTTTTTTATGTCTTATGGCGTTTGCACAATAAAATATATTTTGTAAAAAATTATTTTCTTTTTGTGTTGCCTTATTCTAAGAGCCAGAACGTTTTTATTTTTCCATCAATAAAGCCGTGCGAGGACTTATTTTTTGCGCAACGAACTCTAGTTTCGATCAGTACCATTTTTCGGTACATGCGACTTTTTGATCTCTTTTTATTCCATTTTTTGGGAGGTGAAGTGACCAAACAATTGTGATTCTGGTATGATTTATTATTATTTTCTTTTACGGCGTTCACTGCGCGGGATAAATAACAAAATAATATTGTAGTTCAGGCCGTTACGGACGCGGCAATACCAATTATGTATAGTTTATTTGTTTGTTTATATATTTTTATTAATAATAAAGGACTGATAAGGGAAAAAGGGGGATTTTTACTTTGATCACTTTTAAAACTTTTATTTTCTTATTTTTACACATCTTTTTCTAACTTTTTTTTTACTGTATTACTTTGTCCCACTAGGGGACTTGAGGGCAGGAGGCCCTGATCGCTATTCTAATACACTGCACTACATGCGTAGTGCAGTGTATTACAGCTGTCAGCTACTCACTGACAGCAAGCATAGTGGGTCCTGACTTCGTCAGGACCCACTAGGCTTCCGTCGATGGCAGAGCCCGACGCCATTGTTTGGTGTCCGGTTGCCATAGTTACAATCGCCGGACGCTATCGTGTAGCAGGCTGGCGATTGCAGCTTAACCCCTAAAAAGCTGTGATCGCTATTGAACACGGCTTTTCAGGGGTTAATCAGCGGGGACACAGCGATCGGTCCACGCTGTAGGAGCTGTGACAGCTGCTGTATGAGACAGCAGCTGTCACAGCTCCTGCATGTGTCGGGAGGACGGCCGAAATGGCTGTTACTCCCGTGACGTACTATTCCGTCATGGAGCGCGAACAGGGCGGTTTCCATGATGGAATAGTGCATCACTGAGCGTTAAGGGGTTAAAGGATCACGAATGCTAGCCCTTAAGCAATATTAATACAGCAAAATGCATAATTATATGCAATATATATAAAAAATATATCAGGCGGGCAATTATGTCCATAGCACCCTATGGAGTGAGGTTGTGAAAGCGGGTGTAGCGTAATCAGTCAATCGTTGTAATGGGTCATGCTGGACACTCCCCCTCATTCGAATACGAAGGTGACGAAAAAGGACCATCATCAATACTGGTCATAGATGTAACCACGGGACATAGGGCTGGATTTATAGTCAGGACGTCACGGAATACAAGGCGGGATTTTTCCACTTCACAGCACTGTTATCTAATTTCGGTACTTTGTTTCAGTTTTCTGCTGTATTGGAGTCCCCCTGATCATTTTCAGCACCCTGGACAGCAGCCCCCGCCAATCTGACTGCTTTTTTACTATCTTCAGCACTTCGGACAGCAACCGCTGTTCTTGTGCTGCACTGTTGCTTGGCAACGTGATACTTTGGCTTGATATACATCGGCGCATTCAGTTTTTTACCACTTTTTCGGCACTTTTTTTTGCGCTGGGTCCTTGAAATTAACAAAGTGGGTATATTCAGTTCTGATACTCCTGTACTGTCTTCTTCATTTGGTTCCGCTACCGGTGTTTGCCCTTAGCCGCCACGCCACGTAAGACGGGGGAGTGATTCCCTGCTTTCTGTCTGCCCTGCGGGGCTCGGCTGCTGGTTGCGGACAGGGGAGGAGGGGTCTCATACCATGGCAATATACGATAGGACGCTATCGTGGGCTGGCGGGGTGTATCGGCGGCTGTCATTGGTGACCGCAGCTGAACACTGAGCCACCCTATGGGAAACGGCAATTACTTCGTATCAACTTATGCTCCACATGAAACCACTTGAGAGGAGGCACTATTTAGGGGTTTGTGGGTGAGTTGGACATCAACCCCTGACGAAGCATCAGCGAAACGCGCGTCGGGTTTAACAGCGGACCCCCGATCTTGATCTCCCGGATGTTCCTGTACTTTGCAGTTGTAGGTATATTGCTGCTTAAACGTGATTGTTCGAGTGTACTTACATTTATTTAGGTTTATGTACCAATCTGTGCAAAAGTCTCATACCTATTACCTGTTTAAAAACTTACTACTCATGCACTTCAGCATTTTGGGGGATCATGTGACCAGATTACTAACTGGGTGTTCCGCTGCGTTAGTGTTCCGATTCCATCTTTTGTCCTGCGAGGGTTATGCTATTTTATCTTGTTTAATGTTGTCTGTTTGCATGTGTCTAAATTGACAACAATAAAGGATTTTTTGTATTTTTTCAATTATATGGTCGTGACCTGTTCTTCTTTTTTGGTTTGGCTTAGTACTATGGATCTAGAATGAATCTGGCACTCTGGGGACAAATATGTGACTGGAACTACAGTATGTGGGCCATTGTTATTTTAGCAGTATGTTCATTATGTGGCTGGCATTAGGATCATTACTCTAAGTATTGTTAGTATTAATAGGAAAAAGAAAAGGGGGAGGAAACCTCCAACTCACCAGTCCTGCATCCTCCACTCAAACTTCGCTCGGATCTCCGTGACGGCCCACGGTAAGTAACATGATCCAGCGCTGTATGGTGGTTTAAAAAGGAATTAATGTTTCCACTTTTATTGAACATAAACCTATTGGTACATGCAGGAAAAGTCTAGTTGATATCTATATATGAATATAATGTGTTAGTACCTGTATCTAACACTAGACCTTATTGAAACCAAGTGAACCTTGGTGTATTACCCTGATCAAATGATAGAAAAACTATAAACTGTAGGGTCAATTAACACATTCTAATTTTAGAGAAACATATATAAATTTTATTGAATATAACAACATTTAAAAGATGAATCATGCTGAGCATGAATAAAAACGTCTGTCAATTACAGAGGACATACAAATGACAAAACATAGCAATACATAGCAATACAGTGGGTATATTCAATGTACTTTAAGCCCAATCGGCCTAAACAGAAAAAATAATGATTACAGCTTCTATGTGAATAGTAGTGTGCAGAAATGCATCATATATATAGAAGCAACAGTGAAGACTCAGCTGAAATTGACTGCAAGTAGCTGGGATACGGCATCAACACACCAGCCTAATGCTGGAGATCAACATGTGGTCGCTTGCTAGTAAGTGCAAGTGCGGTCAATGATAATGCAGGCAGTTTAAGTAAAGTGGTACACAGAAAATGAAACATGTAACATACCCATAGTAGCCCTCTGAGAGGAGAGAACATCAGTCCCGACGCGCGTTTCGGCGAAATGCCACAGCCTACGCGTTTCAAACACTATCAGTGTCCTTAATCATGGCTAGTATTTGTTTGCAGTGTGGGTCTCTCTGGTTTATACTCTAACTCCATGATTGGAGCAGTATAGTTCTATAGCTGTAGCTGTAGCTGTAGCAATTAACGGTGCATGTGGAAAAGTAACCCTTAGGGATCCAGGTTGATCCTGGGTGAATGGAACATATAGGAGAAATTGTATATACAATTATTGTAACAATATTGTTAGTATTGTCTTTAGGATAAGACCTAGGAAGAATTTAGAAGGTGTGATTAGAGTATTCAAGGGTAGGGTTTGTCATAGAATGCTAGGTGCCATATGAAACTCTCGATGTTTCTCTTTTGGAGAAGTGAAGCAACATTTTGATTTACACCTAAGGCTATATTCACACTTGTGTTGTATAATCTGTTACATTGATCCGTTTTTAGATCAGATTAGGAATAAATGAATGGATCCATTAAAAAGCCCATTGAGATGGGGGCGTGGCTAGCAGTGCATGAAGTCAAACGTGTGATCTCCGAGCTCCTGCTTGAACTGCGATTTAGTGGCATTACACGGCTCATTAGCCTTGCAAACGTTCCTACCTTGTACCTACTATACCTGGGAACTATCACGGCATGGTGAGAGGCCAAAAATAGAAAAGCCCACTGAAATTAACAAAGTTTTTCCCGGCTTCTGATTCCTCCAAAAATAGTGCCGAGCTGTAGGGTGGACGGCTGAATCTCTCCTGCACACGCAACAGGAGATTTCTCCTCCAGTGGGGGATCTCCTCTTACCTGAACCCTTGCTGTCTATGGCTTCGTCTCACAGTACTCCTGCATCTCCTGACTTGTCTACTGCACCGATGGACGAGATGGGGCATGAGATTGCCATTGCACGTGGCAACCCATGTGCTCAGGTACATAACACCATTTCCTCTGTCTCCTCTTTACAAGCAACTCCTATTGCGTGGGATGAATGCTCCAATCCTCCCTCATCCCCTCCCTTGCAATCCCCTGCACATCCTAGTTCAGAGTCCCTTGTGACTGTAGCCACTATGAAACTTTTGTTGGCTGAGCTGCACAAATCATTGCATAGTAACTCTGTACGTGGGGTTTCTTGGTTTGGTTTTGCCAAGACTCCTCGTGCCTTTTCATTATTATGTTGTTGTATTTGTACTTTGTTTTTTCCTTGCCTCTGGATATTGTTCTATCTTGCTTCTAGGAAATGTATGTACCCTATGCATGAACCCTGCACCGATGCTGCTGTGGAGACTCCCATTTTTCTGATAGTTGGTTCATTCAGGTCTAAGCACTTCTTATATTTTGACAATGGTCTTTAAGATTGTATCACACAATGTTAAGGGATTAAAAGCCCCATTCAAATGCTCTAAATTGGGGTCTGAGGCTCTGCTCTTGCAGGCGGATGTTTTATGTATTCAAGAAATGCACCTTAACAAAGAGAATGCTTATAGGCTTAAACACAAAACGTTCCCGCATATTTTCTCGGCCCCAGCTGTGGGTAAGAAGTGTGGAGTCTCCATTGCTGTAAAGGACTCAGACGCTTTCCATTTGCAAACTGCACTTATTGATGAGCAGGGTCGTTATGTTATGCTACTATGCCTTCTTAACAATTTTCAGTATACTATTCTATCTGCATATGCCCGTAATTATAAACAACACCGTTTTTTGCGTAAGATTATATCCTTGGCAAATTAACATAAAAGGGGCTCATTGATATTGGTGGGGGACATTCATTTGGCATTATAGTCTACTATGGATTCTACATCTAATGTACGCGGTAAAGAACCTACTCCAGCTTCTTCCACGTTACACAAACATGGCATTTTTGATATCTGGAGACTGCATCATTATAGTGACTGCTACTACACCTTTTATTCTAGCTCTCATAAAGTTTATACAAGAATTGATTTCTTTCTTGTTGACAAGGATCTCATCAATCACATTCAATCTGTCTCGATTGGCTGCTTGCAATGGTCGGATCATGCTCCGATCCCACTGTCCATACAGGAACAGTTTAGTAGACCGCAGGATTCAGTCTGGCACTTGTAGTTGCCTTACCCAAACTGGGCAAATTTCCAGATGTACCTTGCAATTTTCGTCCAATTTCCCTTTTGAATACAGACCTAAAAATGTATGCAAAAATTCTATCAAGCAGGCTTGCGGATATTCTTCCCCAACTGATTAGTCCTGATCAGGTGGTGTTTGTTAAAGGTAGAAAAACAGTAGATAGTACTCGACGGTTTATAAATATTGTCTCAGAAGTTGAGGTTCGGCGAATGCCTTCTCTGCTCCTTACCCTGGACGCGGAGAAGGCGCATTTCAAATTTGTTCCAAGTCATCTCGCTGTGTAAATCATTTGGAAGCTTCCCGGAAGCTGCTATATAGATGGTACATGACTATATACCGCTTATCCAAATTATTTCCCAATGTGTCTCACAATTGTTGGCATTGTCAAGGTTCCATTGGTTCTCTACTACATGTCTGGTGGAGGTGTGACCTCGTAATTCCCGTCTGGGCAGAGATACAACAATTGTTAAATGATATACTTGGCTTTCATGTTCCTTGGGGACAGGAGGTAGCGCTGCTCTCCCTATAATTAGATGACTTTGGTACTGAGAACAGTACGATTGTAGCTCACGTGCTGACTGTGGCAAGAACGAGTATTGCCCAAAAATGAAAAAGTCCTTCTATTCCTGATAGAGTAGAAAATATACATAAGTTTCAGTATAACTGTGTTATGGAACATTTAATTTCAACGAGACTGCATGCACCACAGGTATTCACTTATAAATGGTCCAAATGGCTTGCTTCTAATGCTCTGCAGCTTCCTTCATAACTTGGTATTGATTTTCTAGGAATTCTTTAGGTTTAACTTTGTAACTCTCCAGATCCTTTGGCAAGGATTTTATCTGTTATTGACAATGTTCTTGTTTTGGTTACATTTTTGTTTGATTATTGGATGTCTGTAACCCGGGGAAACTGTCTTATTGGAGGTCATGCCTTACGTTCCTGTGGATTTCACAAATTTTGACTATATTACCATTTAGAAATGCTATTTCTATATAATTATGTATCCCTTGTCCTTTATATGCATATGTGTACATCAGTTTTATGTAGAGATGAAGGGACCAAAAAACAGCAATTCTGATGTTTTTAATTTTTTACGGCGTTCACCGTGCGGACTAAATAATGATATATCGTAAAAGTTCAGACTTTTACGGACGCGGCGATACCAGTTATGTTAGCATAATAGTCACTGTCCAGGGTGCTTAACCCCTTAGTGACCAGCCCATTATAGGCCCCAATGACCAAGCTATTTTATTTGTTTTTCTATAGTCGCATTCAAAGAGCTATAACTTTTTTATTTTTTCATCTACATAGCTGTATGAGGACTTGTTTTTTGCGGGATTAGTTGTACTTTTTAATAGCACCATTTTAGGGTACATATAATTTTTTTATTAGCTTTTATTAACTTTTTTGGGGGGGATTATAAAAAATAACTGAAATTTCACCATTGTTCTATGCGTTTTTAAATTGACGCCGTTCACTGTGCGGCGTAAATAACATGTTACCTTTATTCTATGGGTCGGTACAATTTACGGCGATACCACATATGTAGAGGTTTTAAATGTTTTATGACTTTTGCACAATAAAAACACTTTTGAACTAAAATTATTTGTTTTTGCATCGTTGCTTTCCAAGAGCCGTAACTTTTTTATTTTTCCATCAATGTAGTTATTTTTTGGGCTTGTTTTCTGCGGGATGAGACGTAGTTTTGATAGGTACTGTTTTGGGGTGCATGGGACTTATTGATTCATTTTTACTATGAATTTTTTGGGGGGCAATGGAAAAAAATTGCAATTTTGCTATTGTTTTTTGCGGTTTTTTTTTACGGTGTTCACCTTGCGGTTTAAATTACATATTAACTTTATTAATGGAGTCATTACAGTCGCGGTGATACCATATATGTGTACTTTTATTTATTTTTTACACTTTTACTAAATAAAACCACTTTTTATGGAAAAAAATTGTTTTATTTATTTTTTTACTGTACTTTTTATTAATAATCTTTATTTCACTTTGATTACTTATTTTATTAGTCCCACTAGGGGACTTTACTGTGCGATCTTCTGATCGCTGCTATAATGCTCTGGTATACTTCGTATACCAGAGCATTATTGCCTGTCAGTGTAAATCTGACAAGCAATCTGTTAGGACGTGCCTCCGGCGCGTCCTAACAGGCATTTGTCCAGGGCAGACCTGGGGGCTTTTGTCAAGCCCCCGGCTGCCATGACACCCCATCGGAGACCCGCGTTTGCATTTGCGGGCGCTGATGGGTGACAGAGGGAGCGCACTCCCTCTGTAAACAAAGTTAAATGCCACGATCGCTATTGACGGCGGCATTTAACGGGTTAAACGGCCGCGATCGAAGTGCAGGACTTAGACTAGGCGAACGTGAAAAGGCGTCAGCCTAGCCTAAGGCCCCTTAGTGACGAACATTAAAAGGCTTATTGTTGGTCACTAAGGGGTTAAATAGTTAAATGATCGGCAGTAACTCTTTCAGCACCCTGGACAGAAACTACCGATCACAATATAGATCAATCTGTAAAAAAAAGACGTTCATAATTACCCAGAACTCCCTGCTTCTTCCTCCAGTCCGGCCTCCTGGGATGACGTTTCAGCTCATGGGACCGCTGCAGCCAATCACAGGCCAATCACAGGCTGCAGCGGTCACATGGACTGCCGCGTCATCCAGGGAGGTCGGGCTGGATGTCAAGAGAGGGACGCGTCACCAAGACAACGGCCGGGTAAGTATGAATTTCTTTTACTTTTACAATGGAAAGGGCTGTCCCTTCTCTCCATCCTGCACTGATAGAGAGTGCCGATTAGTGCAGTGCAATTTTGCAGAGAAAACGTGCCCGTAAATACGGGTGTAATACTAGTGACACCGGACCTGTATTTACGGGCACGGGTCCGTAAATACTGGTGCAATACGGGTCGAATACGTGTGACCAAGGACCCGTATTTACGCCAGTATTTACGGGAGGGAAAAAATATGTTCGTGTGCATGAGGCCTTACTGTTTTTTACTTGTCCCCCTAGGGGTCTTTAACCAGCGATCGTTAGATTGCTTGCACGATATACTGCAATACTAATATATTGCAGTATATCGTGATTCTGATGGTCTTCTATGAAGTTTCATAGTAGTACCAAGATTGCGTACCTGGTGTACTTTGTCAGGCCCCCAGGCTGTCATGCCAGCCAATATTCCCCCAGCCCGCTCCATATTCCCCCACCCGCGTGCGCCCTATATATATGGCGGATGTCAGGAACGGGTTAAGGCCATAAGCCTGTTGCAGATAGCACATTATAAATACATTCATATCATATCTTCATATAAATTTAGTGAAGTTGTCAAGGCGAATATCAAAAGGGGCTAATATAAGGCAGTGGCACTCTTTGTTAGTAACAAGTCCTGAATAAATATTTGTGGACACAAAATTCTCATTCAAAGGGCCATATTAAAATCCTCCATATTTACTGATAAATATTGAATTTCTGATAAATGAGACATGACATCGTATACCGACGTGACCCACCATAAACAAAAATGGTCAATATTAACAGTTGGCCAGGAATAAGGTCCTGAATGGAGCAAATAAGACTAATTTCTATATTGATGATCTTTATTGTATGGATACATTGTTACAGGTTTTGCCAAAATATTTGATTGAATGAATACCTTACTAAGTTTCTTCTACTTCAGATATAGTTGTTGTCTTTCCTAAACTCTAATGTTCACTTTTGATCTAGTTGAAGGCCACGTTCAGACGTGGCGGAATTGCTGTTGAATTCCGCTGGGGACAGTCCGCAGTGGAAATCCGCAGCAGCCATTTTTTACATTTGTTTCTATACATATTTAGGAAACTTAGTTCAGACGTTGCGGAAAATAACGTGCAGAAATTAGGCTGCGGTGCAGCATGCACATTAAGTTGCGGAGAAGCGGTGGAATTTCACTGCGGATTTCAGCCTTTGCAATGCAAAAACTGAAATCTGTGGCAAGTCCCCTGTGATATCTGCAACGTCTGCATTACCTGTCAGATATGCAAATGTTGGTGCAGACTCGTTGTGTAATTGCCCCAAATCTGCACCAACATTTGCAGCGGAAATATTCTGCAACGTGTGAACGTTGTCTAAGGGGTATTCCCATCTAAGACATTAATGGGTGCTAGCAGCCACATCCAGGCGGAGAATCACCGAAACAGCATAACACAGCTAGCTTGGCTATTTCTGGAATTCCTCTGCGCAGATTCTTCACCTGGATGCGGTGGCCAGCGGGCGCTTCATCCATCAGGACAAGGTCAGGGTACCCGTTTCGCAATTCCAAGAATCTTTATGAGGACTTAATTTTGCAGGACGTGTTGTAGTTTACAGTTAACTTTTTGATTTCTTTTTGATTTTCTAAATTTTACGGCGTACACAGTGGGGGATAAAAAGCATTTTATTTTTATAGTAGAAGTTGTTATGGATGCGATACCAATTATGTGTAGTTTAATAATTTTTTAAAAAACATTCCCATTATATAGTATTTTTAAGCGAAAAGGTTATCGTTTTCACTTTTTTTTGCCTATTTTTTCTTGGGATTTTTTTTCTTGGGATTTTTTTTCTCTATTAATATTATTGAACTTTTTTAAAGCTTTTTTTTAGCCTCTCTATCGGACTTGAACATTTGATCTCCTGAAAAATATTACTACATTGCAATACCTTTGTCTAGTAGGCCCTCATACATGGCAGACATGGAGGCCATTGATAGGCCCCCACCTGCCATGGCAATAATCCAGGCTTTTAGAGCAGAGTGTCGGCTGTACAGTACCACCAGCACCCACCAATAATAGCGCAGATACAGCTCCTGTGCCGCGTCATCACTATAGCGTACTATTACGGTAGTTTGCAGGAATGACACGCTTACTGCGACGTAATAGTCCGTCTCAGGGGGAAGAAGTTAAGTAACTTAAATTTTATTATATAACTTTTTAGATTTTATCAAGGTAATAAAGCATCATGTGAGGTGTATTGAACCACATTGTTTTCTACTTTGGAAAATCTATTTTTGTTAGAAGGGTCATCTGACAATAGTCACAGAGTGTCCCATTGCTAAGACCCCTAGGGGTCATCTGTAATCTGTTTGGGGAACCTGGCAGCAAGTGTTAATTTCCACTGCAGCGCCACCACAGGGGAAATTAAGCATTACACAACTCTTATTGATATATATCTGTCTGTGTAAGGACATGTAGGGTACTCAAGAGTGATGAACGCTCTTTATGGCTGCTCTCTGCTTTTTCTTATGGATGAGGATCCAAAACTGACTCAGATATAACTCAGAATTTCTTGATAGGATATTTGAGAATGGGTTTTCCAAACCAGACAACCCCTTTAACCCCTTAATGACTAAGCCTGTTTTGGCCTTATGGACCAGGCCAATTGTTTCAAATCTGACGTGTGTCACTTTAAGTGGTAATACATTTGGAATTCTTTTATTTTTTCAAGTGATTCTGAGGTTATTTTCTTGTAACACATTGTGCTTTAAGTTAGCGGTAAAATTTGGTTGATATATTCAGTGTTTATTTGTGAAAAACAACAAAGTTTAGAGAAAATTCTGCTTGTTAGACAATAATAAGATAGTACTACCACACAAAATAGTTAGTAGTTAACATTTCCCATATGTCTTTTACTTTTCTAGGACGATACAAGGCTTAGAATTTTAGCAGCAATTTCTCACATTTTCAAGAAAGTTTCAAAAGCCTTTTTTAGGGCCCAGTACAGATGTTAAGTCAGATTTTTTGGTCTTGAGGGCCTTATATACTAGAAAGTCTCTATAATTCACTCCATCTTAAAAAACGGAACCCATCAAAATATTCAAAACAGCATTTAGAAAGTTTCTTAACCCTTTATACATTTCATTAAAGCAAAGTAAAGGTGAAATTTACAAATTTCATCTTTTTGGGCAAAAAAATCTGTTTTAATCAATTTATTTCTGTAACACAGAAGGTTCTACCAGAAAAAAACAACTCAATATTTATTGCCCAGATTCTGCAGTTTTTAGAAATATCTCACATGTTGCCCTAGTGTGGTAATGGACTGATACACAGGCCTCAGAAGCCACGGAGCACCTAGAGGATTTTGGGGCCTCCTTTTTATTAGAATATATTTTAGGCACTATGTCAGGTTTGAGGAGGTCTTGTGTTGCCAAAAAAGTGGAACCCCCCCCCCCCTAAAAACAGACCATTTGGAAAACTACACCCCTCAAGGAATTTATCAAGAGGTATAGCGAGCATTTTAACCCCACATTAGTTTTTGCTGAATGTAGTGGAATTAGGCCGTAAAAATCAAAATTTTTTCCAATAAAATGTAAAAATTATCAATTTTTACAAGACATAAAGAAGAAAAGCTCCACAACATTTGTCATTTGTCCCGATTACGGCAATACCCCATATGTGGTAATAAACTGCTGTTTGGACACATGGCAGAGCTCAGAAGGGAAGAAGCACCATTTGGCTTTTAGAGCCCAAATTTAGTTGGAATGATTTTCGGGTGCCATGTCGCATTTGCAAAGACCCTGAAGGACCAAAACAGTGGAAAAAGTGATCCCATTTAAGAAACTACATCCCTTAAGGAATGTGTTGAGGGGTATAGCGAGCATTTTGAACCCACAGGTTTTTTGCTGAATTTAGTGTAATTAGACAGTGAAAATAAAAAACGAAGGTTTTTTTTCTAGTAAAATGTATTTTTAGCTCAGATTTTTCCATTTTCACAATAAATAAAGGAGAAAAAGAACCCCAACATTTGTAAAGCAAACTCTTCTGAGCACGCCAATATGGTAATAAACTGCTGTTTGAACACACGCCAATGCTTAGAAAGGAAGGAGCACCATTTGGATTTTGGAGCTCAAATATTTCTGGGATGGTTTTTGGGGGCCATGTTTTATTTGCAAAGCCCCTGTAGGGCCAAAACAGTAGAAACCCACCAATATTTACCCCATTTTAGAATCTCCAACTTTTTTTCCACTAAATTGTATCATTTCTTCATTTTGACAAGGAATAAAAGAGAAAAAGCACCCCAACATTGGTAAAGCAATTTCTACCAAGTTTGGCAATACCCCACATGTGGTCATAAACGGCTGTTTGGACACATGCCAGGGCTCAGAAAGGCAGGAGCGCAATTTGGCATGCACATTTTTCTTAATATTTTTTTGGGCGCCATGTCGCATTTGCAAAACCCCTGAGGTACGAAAGTACAATGGAAGCCCACAAGAAGTAACCATTTTGGAAACGACACCCCTCAAGGCATTTATGATTTGCCTGGACATATCACAGGGCTCAGAAATGAAGAGCAACATGTGCATTTGAGCCGCATTTTGGTGATTTTCACAGCATTGGCCAACAATTGCAGAGCTCTGAGGTCAAATAGTAAAACAAACCCCCAAGTAGTATTTTAGAAACGTCACCACTTAAGGTATTTTAAGGGGTGTAGTGAGCATTTTGACCCCACAGGTGTTTTTACATCAGAAATTAATGCACAGCGGGTGGTGCAAAGAGAAAATTGCAATTTTCCAGTGAAATGCCATTTTAGTGCACAATATGTTGTGCCTTGTTTGTGCCACTGAAGACAAATATCTCATAAACTGTTAAGTGGGTTCTCCCGGGTATAGCATTGCCATTTATGTGCACGTAAACCGCTGGTTGGGCATGCTGTAAGGTTCAGAAGGGAGGGAGCACTATTTGGCTTTTGGAGCACAGATTTAGCTTGATAGCAGTTCTGTTTGGGGTTTTGCTGGTATTTCAGTTTATAATGTGGGGGCATATGTAAGCTGTAAGGCTATATAAGGGTATAATAAGAGGGTATAATAATGTGTTAAATACATAATAATCTATAGATATGTGGCCATTGTCCCACTCACAAATGGTGCCTAAATCTTATCCGCTTTTGGAAAATTTTGCGTCACCATATTCTGAGAGCCAGCACTTTTTAACTTTTTTGCCAACGGAGCTGTGTGAGGGCTTATTTGTTGCAGGACAATCTGTAGCTTTTATTGTTACCATTTAGGGGTACATGCGATTTTTTGATCACTTTTTATTTTATTTTTTGACAAGCAATGTGACCAAAAACCAGCAATTCTGACAATGTTTTTTATTCTTTGTTTTTTCTAAGGTGCAGCTGTAATGGTGGGGGTAGGGAAACAGACAAGTGAGCCCTAATCTACCCGCCACTCAGTCCCTGCCTACTTGCAACGACCCGCCCTAGGCGACGGGGTACAACTGGGCGACGGTCCCTACGCTCAGTAAGTGCACGACAAACAAACAGACAAGGGTACACAAAGCTAAGGGAAATGGGGCAGTTGCCCACGGCAACACCGTGAGCAACAAGAGTGGTGAACGAGCCGAGTCAAACCAGGAGTGTACGAGGTACCAAACGCTGAGCAGGAGAGTAGTGAACAAGCCGAGTCAAACCAGGAGTGTACGAGGTACCAAACGCAGAGCAGGAGAGTAGTCAGTAAGCCAGGGTCAGTATGAAGCGGGTCAAATAGTTCAGAAGCTGCAGCAGGGCCAGGAAACCACACGAGAAGAATCACAAGCAAGTAGGAACAGGAAAGGCAGGTATAAATAGACAAAGGGCGGGAGCTAGCTCCGTCTGGCCAGGCTGTGATAGGCTCTCCCACTCCTAAGCCTGCCATCCTGAGTGGTGGAAGATGGAGTCAGTCTCACAGACATAGAAGCAGGTGCAGACTGATTACCTATGGGCGTATACACAGAAGCTGTGCCTGGCAGATCCTTTACAGTACCCCCCCTTTTATGAGGGGCCACCGGACCCTTTCTAGGTGGACCTGGTTTATTGGGGAAACGAAGGTGGAACTTTCTGACCAATACCCCAGCGTGAACATCCCGGGCGGGTGCCCAAGTCCTCTCCTCAGGCCCGTATCCTCTCCAATGGACCAGGTACTGGAGGGAGCCTTGGGCCATCTTGCTGTCCACAATCTTGGCCACCTCGAATTCCACCCCCTCAGGGGTGAGAACGGGGACAGGATGTTTCCTCGAGGGAGCCAAGGAAGGGGAGCAGCGTTTAAGGAGGGAGGCATGAAACACATTGTGTATTCGAAAAGATGGGGGCAACTCCAGTCGGAAGGAGACAGGATTGAGGACTTCAATGACCTTATACAGCCCTATAAACCGGGGAGCAAACTTCTTGGACGGGACCTTAAGGCGCAAGTTCTTAGACGATAACCACACCAGATCCCCGACCATAAACAAGGGGTTAGCAGAACGTCTTCTATCAGCATGAGTTTTTTTGTATGCTCTGGGACGCCTCTAGGTTCTTCTGAACGTGGGCCCAGACTGTGCACAGTTCCCGATGAACGACCTCTACCTCGGGATTGTTGGAACTACCAGGTGAAACGGAGGAGAACCGTGGATTAAACCCAAAATTACAGAAAAATGGGGAGACCCCTGACGAGTTACTGACCCGGTTATTAAGGGAAAATTCGGCGAGGGGAATGAATGAGACCCAATCATATTGACAGTCAGAGATAAAACACCTTAAATATTGTTCTAGAGACTGATTAGTCCTCTCGGTTTGGCCATTAGTTTAAGGATGGAAGGCAGAGGAGAAGGACAGATCAATCTCCAACTTTTTACAGAAGGCTCTCAAAAATAATTAAACAAATTGTACCCCTCTGTCCGAAACAATATTGACAGGGACCCCATGGAGACGCAGGATGTGTTTGACAAACAAGGTAGCTAACGTCTTAGCATTGGCTAGTTTCTTGAGGGGCACAAATTGGCACATCTTACTGAAGCGGTCTACTACAACCCACACCACCGACTTGCCTTGAGATGGAGGCAAATCGGTGATAAAATCCATGGAGATATGGGTCCAAGGTCTCTGGGGAATGGGCAAAGAACGTAGTAAGCCCGCTGGTCGGGACCTGGGAGTCTTGGACCTAGCACAAACCTCACAAGCGGCGACATAGGCCTTAACATCTTTAGGCAACCCAGGCCACCAATAGTTTCTGGCAATGAGGTGCTTGGTACTCAGGATGCCTGGATGACCAGATAGTGCGGAGTCATGATTTTCCCTAAGTACCCTTAGCCGGAATTGCAGGGGAACAAACAGCTTGTTCTCAGGAAGGTTCCCGGGAGCTGAACCTTGATCAGCCGCAATTTCAGAGACTAAATCAGAATCAATAGAAGAAATAATTATACCTGGAGGCAAAATACAAGCAGGATCTTCCTCCGAAGGAGGGCTGGCCATGAAGCTACGAGACAGTGCATCAGCCTTAATATTTTTAGACCCAGCCCTATAGGTAACCAAAAAGTTGAATCTGGTAAAAAATAGCGCCCATCGAGCTAGCCTCCGGGCAGATTCTAGGAAAACCAGATTCTTGTGGTCGGTAAGGACCGATAGCTGGTGCCTAGCCCCCACCAGGAAGTGGCGCCACTCTTCAAATGCCCATTTAATGGCTAAGAGCTCGAGGTTGCCAATATCATAGTTACTCTCAGTGGGCGAAAACTTCCTGGAGAAGTAGGCACAGGGACGGAGATGGGTGAGGGACCTTGTACCCTGGGACAAGACATCCCCCACTCCCACCTCGGATGGGTCAACCTCCACGATAAATGGCTCCATTTGGTAGGGCTGAACCAGCACCGGGGCCGAGATAAAGCACTTCTTAAGGACCTCAAAAGCCTGGACAGCCTCAGGAGGCCAGTGGAGGAAATCAGCACCTTTGCGAGTGATGTCCGTAAGAGGCTTAGCGATGACCGAGAAGTTAGAAGTAAATCTCCTGTAATAATTAGCGAACCCCAAGAAACACTGTAACACCTTCAGGGAGGCAGGTTGGACCCATTCCGCCACAGCCTGGACCTTGGCGGGGTCCATGCGGAATTCATGAGGAGTGAGGATTTGACCCAAAAATGGTATCACCTGCACCCCAAACACACATTTTTCGGTCTTCGCAAACAGTTTGTTTTCCCGAAGCACCTGTAGCACCTTCCTGACATGCTCAATGTGGGAGGACCAGTCCTTGGAAAACACAAGTATGTCATCAAGGTACACTACAAGAAATACCCCCAGGTAATCTCTTAAAATCTCATTTATGAAATTCTGTTAGACCGCGGGAGCATTACACAACCCAAAGGGCATGACGAGGTATTCGAAATGACCTTCGGGCGTGTTAAACGCAGTCTTCCACTCATCCCCCTCTTTGATGCGGATAAGGTTATACGCCCCCCGTAGATCAAACTTAGAGAACCATTTGGCCCCCTGAACCTGATTAAAGAGATCAGGAATCAAAGTAAGGGGATACTGGTTCCTTACAGTGACCTTATTAGAGTTACGGTAGTCAATGCATGGCCTAAGGCCACCATCCTTCTTCCCTACGAAGAAGAAGCCAGCACCTACCGGAGAAGTAGAGGGGCGAATGTAACCCTTGGCCAGGCATTCCTGGATATACTCTCTCATGGCTTCACGTTCGGGACAAGAGAGATTAAATATCCTACCCTTAGGGAGCTTAGCTCCTGGTACCAAATCGATAGCGCAATCGTATTCTCTATGAGGAGGTAACACTTCGGAGGCCTCCTTAGAGAAAACATCAGCGAAGTCCTGAACAAACTCAGGTAGCGTGTTCACCTCCTCAGGGGGAGAAATAGAATTAACAGAAAAACATGACGTCAAGCATTCATTACCCCATTTGCTAAGCTCCCCAGTATTCCAGTCAAACGTGGGATTATGCAACTGCAACCAGGGAAGGCCTAAAACCAAATCGGACGATAATCCCTGCATCAACAGTACAGAGCACTGCTCCAAATGCATGGAACCAACAAAGAGTTCAAAAAGCGGGGTATGCTGTGTAAAATAACCATTAGCAAGAGGAGTGGAGTCGATACCCACTACCGGGACAGGTGTAGGCAAATCAATCAAAGGCATAGCTAGAGACACAGCAAATTCCACAGACATGTTATTAGCAGAAGACCCTGAATCCACGAAGGCTCTGCCGGTAGCAGACCTACCACCAAAAGAGACCTGAAAGGGAAGCAAGATTTTATTACGTTTCATATTTACGGGAAATACCTGTGCGCCCAAGTGACCTCCCCGATGATCACTTAGGCGCGGAAGTTTTCCGGCTGCTTATTCTTACGCCTAGGACAGGTGTTCACTTGATGCTTGTCATCCCCACAATAGAAGCAGAGACCATTATTCCTGCGGAACTCTCTACATTGTCGGGGGGACACGGAGGCCCCGAGTTGCATAGGTACCTCCGAGTCTTCCGTGGAAGAGCGAAGCAACGGGACCTCGGGAGGCATCATGGGGGAGTCAGAGGGGAAAACACAAAAACGTTCAAGTTGTCGTTCCCTGAGACGTTGGTCAAGTCGTACCGCTAAAGCCATAACCTGGTCTAGGGAGTCAGAAGAGGGATAGCTAACTAGCAGGTCTTTCAGGGCGTTCAACAGACCCAACCTAAACTGGCACCTTAAGGCAGGGTCATTCCACCGAGAAGCTACGCACCACTTCCTAAAGTCAGAACAATACTCCTCAATAGGTCTCTTACCCCGACGTAAGGTCACCAGCTGACTCTCGGCAAAGACAGTCCTGTCAGTCTTGTCATAAATGAGTCCGAGAGCAGAAAATAAAAGATCAACGGAGGAATGTTCAGGGGCGTCAAGAGCCAAGGAGAAGGCCCATTCTTGGGGCCCTTCCTGGAGCCGGGACATAATTATACCCACCCGCTGGCTCTCAGAACCTGAGGAGTGATGCTTTAAGCGAAAGTAGAGCCTACAACTCTCCTGAAAGGAGAGAAAAGTCCTCCGGTCCCCTGAGAACCAGTCTGGCAACTTGAGGTGAGGTTCAAGAGGTGAGGTGAGGGGCACTACCATGGTAGCGTCAGGCTGGTTGACCCTCTGAGCCAGGGCCTGGACCTGTAGGGAGAGACCCTGCATTTGCTGAGCCAGGGTCTCAAGGGGGTCCATAGTAGTGTGAGGGACCAGGGTAGCCTATTTATATGGGCTTGTGATTATGTAATGGTGGGGGTAGGGAAACAGACAAGTGAGCCCTAATCTACACGACACTCAGTCTCTGCCTACTTGCAACGATCCGCCCTAGGCGATGGGGTACAACTGGGCGACGGTCCCTACGCTCAGTAAGTGCACGACAGACAAACAGACAAGGGTACACAAAGCTAAGGGAAATGGGGCAGTTGCCCATGGCAACACCGTTTGCAACAAGAGTGGTGAACGAGCCGAGTCAAACCAAGAGTGTACGAGGTAAAAAACGCTGAGCAGGAGAGTAGTGAACAAGCCGAGTCAAACCAGGAGTGTATGAGGTACCAAACGCAGAGCAGGAGAGTAGCCGGTAAGCCATGGTCAGTATGAAGCAGGGTCAAATAGTTCAGAAGCTGCAGCAGGGCCAGGAAACCACACGAGAAGAATCACAAGCAAGGAGGAACAAGAAAGGCAGGTATAAATAGACAGAGGGCGGGAACTAGCTCCGTCTGGCCAGGCTGTGATAGGCTCTCCCACTCCTAAGCCTGCCATCCTGAGTGGTGGAAGATGGAGTCAGTCTCACAGACATAGAAGCAGGTGCAGACTGATTACCTATGGGCGTATACACAGAAGCTGTGCCTGGCACATCCTTTACAGCAGCGATCACTTTTGAAAGCGGCATATAAGGGGTTAATGGCAGGGAGTAGAGCTAGCTGTAGCTAGCTGTAACATACAGCTGACACCCGTGGCTGATGGCGCAGGCTCAGCTTCTGAGCTTGCCGCCATCTTCTGTTTGCGGCCGGAAGCCTTTTAGGGCCTAACAGGGCTATGTACTTGGCAGACAGGAGGCCATTGTTAGGCCTCCTGTTGCCAACAGCCAATCGGCTAGCAACATGGCTACCCTGCTCTTTTTGCCGGGTAGCCATGCTGCAATGCTGTTATTGGTCAGTCACTACTGACTAACCACTCACAGCAATCACGGGCGCTGCACCGTATTTGGTCCCCTGCCGCATCATAGTGACTGTGACAGCCGATATCACTGTTCTGTCACCATGGTGCATTAAGGGGTTAACCCATTGGCAACATTTGGCATACATTTACAGCGTTGGCATTATGTGGTTAGTGCCAAGCACCATAAATGTATAGCGTCAAATGGTCCGGGCGCAGGAGTAACGACGGAATAGTGTTTTTTTGATCCTTCTCCCAGAAAAAGGAATACAACTTAATCAATAAGACCTGTGTTTCCCAAATATAATAGCAATAAAAAATACAGCTAATCGCAAAAAAAAAGACATGCCTTCATAAAGCTCTGTCGACGGAAAACTTAAAAAGTTAAGGCTCTCAGAACGAGGTGACACAAATACAAATTAATTTAAAGTTTGTGTTTTTGTTGGGCAAAAGTTATAAAACATAAACTATATAAATTTGGTGTTGTCATAATCGTAGAGAACTGCAAAAATAAATAAATACATGTGAACGACATAAGAAGATAACTTTAAAAAAATCAATAGCGTAATTGCTGTTTTTTTCCATTCCAACTCAAAAATATCTAATATAAGTTTTTAAGTACATTATATGTACCCCATAATAGGGCCATTAAAATTACAACTCTGCCTGCAAAAAAAAGCCCTCATACGGCTACGTCGGTGCAAAAATTAAAAGGTTATGATTCTCGGACAAAGTGATGAAAAAACCTTAAAATCAGTGTGTACTCAAGGCCTAAATAGCTGTTTTTTTTTTAAATGTATTACTGAATTTGTGGGTTCAACTTAAACCAGGAGTGTATGAGGTACCAAACGCAGAGCAGGAGAGTAGCCAGTAAGCCAGGGTCAGTATGAAGCAGGGTCAAATAGTTCAGAAGCTGCAGCAGGGCCAGGAAACCACACGAGAAGAATCACAAGCAAGGAGGAACAGGAAAGGCAGGTATAAATAGACAGAGGGCGGGAACTAGCTCCGTCTGGCCAGGCTGTGATAGGCTCTCCCACTCCTAAGCCTGCCATCCTGAGTGGTGGAAGATGGAGTCAGTCTCACAGACATAGAAGCAGGCGCAGACTGATTACCTATGGGCGTATACACAGAAGCTGTGCCTGGCACATCCTTTACAGCAGCGATCACTTTTGAAAGCGGCATATAAGGGGTTAATGGCAGGGAGTGGAGCTAGCTGTAGCTAGCTGTAACATACAGCTGACACCCGTGGCTGATGGCGCAGGCTCAGCTTTTGAGCTTGCCGCCATCTTCTGTTTGCGGCCGGAAGCCTTTTAGGGCCTAACAGGGCTATGTACTTGGCAGACAGGAGGCCATTGTTAGGCCTCCTGTTGCCAACAGCCAATCGGCTAGCAACATGGCTACCCTGCTCTTTTTGCCGGGTAGCCATGCTGCAATGCTGTTATTGGTCAGTCACTACTGACTAACCACTCATAGCAATCATGGGCGCCGCACCGTATTTGGTCCCCTGCCGCATCATAGTGACTGTGACAGCCGATATCACTGTTCTGTCACCATGGTGCATTAAGGGGTTAACCCATTGGCAACATTTGGCATACATTTACAGCGTTGGCATTATGTGGTTAGTGCCAAGCACCATAAATGTATAGCGTCAAATGGTCCGGGCGCAGGAGTAACGACGGAATAGTGTTTTTTTGATCCTTCTCCCAGAAAAAGGAATACAACTTAATCAATAAGACCTGTGTTTCCCAAATATAATAGCAGTAAAAAATACAGCTAATCGCAAAAAAAAAGACATGCCTTCATAAAGCTCTGTCGACGAAAAACTTAAAAAGTTAAGGCTCTCAGAACGAGGTGACACAAATACAAATTAATTTAAAGTTTGTGTTTTTGTTGGGCAAAAGTTATAAAACATAAACTATATAAATTTGGTGTTGTCATAATCGTAGAGAACTGCAAAAATAAATAAATACATGTGAACGACATAAGAAGATAACTTTAAAAAACCAATAGCGTAATTGCTGTTTTTTTCCATTCCAACTCAAAAATATCTAATATAAGTTTTTAAGTACATTATATGTACCCCATAATAGGGCCATTAAAATTACAACTCAGCCTGCAAAAAAAAGCCCTCATACGGCTATGTCGGTGCAAAAATGAAAAAGTTATGATTCTCGGACAAAGTGATGAAAAAACCTTAAAATCAGTGTGTACTCAAGGCCTAAATAGCTGTTTTTTTTAAATGTATTACTGAATTTGTGGGTTCAACTTAAATACTGGGTAAGCACTCAGTAAGCTAGCTTATTTTATCCAAATAACATACTGTATATGTCATATGGTTTTATGCATATGTATATTTTTTTTCTAAATTTAACAGATTTTACAGTCTTTTTACAGATTTTACAGTCTTTCATACATTTTTTTAACACATCCATTTAGTTTTTCCAAAAAAAAATAAATAAAAAAAACAACACAAAACATGCTCCTGTATTACCATAGAGCGGACTCAGATTCTTTCAGCAATGCTCAGTTTTTCTGAATAATTTGATCAAAGAAATTACAGTTTCCCCTGTGGATGCCTTAAAGGCATCCTACACTGCCAATGAAGAATCTATTAACAATAACACATTTCTTAGCAAGCATGTCTTGCCATTTAGGATATACTTACAAGGGAGCAGGGAGAGGTAGACACAAAAATGGTTTCTTATACAGTATGTTATGCCTATTGTACATTTTGCTTATGACCTTATGTCTGTAATTATAGTAATATAATTTGTTTTATAAGTAGCTGAGATACTATATTCTACTTTTATAACTACACTATGTCATTTACTAGCTTTTAATACTAGAGACATTATTTGTCATACAGTACATATGTCTAATGGAAGACAGCTCAAAATCTATATATGCAATTTTTTTCTATTTTCATATACAGTATGCATATTTCCTATTTTCAATTAATAGAAAGATAAACTGTGACAAAGAACTGTGCTGTAAAGGGTTCATGTACAGGGCTGTATTACAGATCCATAGTAAGACACCCATGGACATATATGAGCCCATACTGTACCTGTGTATTTCACAAAGAGACATACACAGGTAATTGCTTCATATGGAATACGTGAGAAAAAAAATTCCCCATCGCATACTGTATTACAGAGGTATGTTCCCATAAAAGTATTGCTCTGTAACATAGACCTGTAGGGACGTCATGTGACATTGTACATGCACATGACATTGCTGTGTGCATGATACCTTAGGGGTAGCAATGAATAATGAGATATGTGTATTAGGAGCCCAATATAGGTAAAGCCTCTTTCATTAAGTTTCTGCAGTGTTCAAGAAAAATATTGATATTTTGAGATATCTGGAATCCAATTAACTGGTTTCCGACACAGGACGAGAATATTCGTCCTGAGCGGCGAGTACTTGGCGCATTAGGACGAGTATTCTTGTCCTGTGTTACAGCCAGTGTCCGCGCACCACGATGTATTACACAGCCGCAGCCCCGTACTGGTAAAAATAGAAACCTCTTCTCTGTGCCGTTAATCCCTTGAATGCCACGATCAAAGCTGATTGTGGCATTCAAAGCTAAAGTAAGAAGTGGGTCTCCCCTTTGATTGCGTCAGGAAATCCCTGTGACGCAATCAATGGCTATATCTGGTATGGGCAGTCAACCCAGGGTCGATTGAAGGACCCCAGGGCTGTCTGACCATATTTCCTGTTGTTAGGGCATACTTAAGTATGCCCCAGCAACTGCCTGTGTACGATAAGTACACAGGCTAATGTGCCGGCATATAGATATATGCCAGTACATTAAAGTTCAAAAATCAAAATGAAAAATCCGTTTATGGGATTAAAAAAAAAAAGTTAAATTAATTTAAAAAAAGTTTTGTTAAATATTTTTTTTTTACAATAAATAAACATTTCAAAATATGAGTCCCAAAACATGAAAGATGGAATATTTGGTATCGCCACGTCCGTAACAACCTATCCAATAAATGTATAATTTTATTTATGATGTTCGGTGTATGGTGTGAAAAAAAAATAAAGAAAACTGCAGCGGAAGTGCTTTTTTTTTCTACGTTTTTGCCAAAATAAAAATGTATAGAAATTAAACGATAATGTAAATGTACCAAAAAATAGTACCTACATAAAGTACAACTCTTCCTGCAAAAAACAGTCTCATACAGCTACGTCAGACAAAAAAATGAAAAAGTTATCAGCACCGGGATGCAAAAAAGGGAAATGTGAAAAAAATTGTTCGGTCATCAAGGCCAAAATTGTCCGTGTCCTTCAGCGGTTAAATAGAAAGGTAAAATAACAAGATGATATTACATTGCCATGAGCTCTATTACACTACTATATACTAATACAGTATATAATATAAAAAAATAGAAAACATGACATTAACATTTTTATCTTGCTCTCTAAATCTGATTTATACTTAATTTTGTCTTGATTAGGCCTGATTCACACGAACATGTTAAGCGTCCGTGGGACGGCCGTTGAAACAGCGGCCGTCCCACGGACCTATGTAATTCAATCTGGCCGTTCACACAGCCGTTGTTTCAAGGGACCGTGTGAAGGGTCCATGGGAAAATAGGACATGTCCTATCTTTTCACGCATCACAAATCCCTCCATAGACTCTCATCTATGGGGGAAGCAAGTTCTCACCATTACAGCCCTGTACATTGGGGTAGCATACAAAACGTCAGTCAACCAGTAGGACCGTATGGTGGGTTTCTTAATAAGCCCCATATTCAGAAGGAGCCCCCAGAATTTTTTAATTTCTGCAGCACTTGTTGTATGCCACATCTGGCCTCTAGCGTAATATGAAGTGGGGTGACTGGCCAGATACTGTTCGGCATAAAGATTTGTTTGTGTGACCATTAGGTTCACCAACTCCTCTGTAAAGATAATTTAATTTTTTTTTAATTCCGTGTACCCAGTGGTATCAATTTTTATTCCTGGTGCAGAACTGAATTCAGGAATTTAGGGAGAAAAGATATTTGGAAGCACCCAATTCAGGTCACTTGACTGACTACTCCGTGTTTGTGGGGGTTCCACGACTTTCGCTAGATGATGACATAATAAGGAAGTGTTCCTCATCCTCACTGGCGGTTTCTGTGTCTGTGTCTGAACACAGCATGGCGTAGGCCTCCTCTACAGTGTACTTCTGTTTAGCCATAATTTTTTATTTTTATGACAGCAAAAAACAGCTCCTGAAATGTCAGCGCAAAAAGGAGTTCACACACTTTTAAAACCTAACTAAACTATACTAAATGTATATAGGTTTATAATACAACTACTTATATTTTTTAAACTTTTTTAAAAATGTTTATTTTTGTAACCTTTTTTTAATTTTATGACAAACGAAAAAAACTGTGTCTGAAATGTCGTCAGAAACCTGGTGTATGTGGGTGTATATAAGTATATTTGTAACCTAGCTAAACTACTACTAAGAATTGTTATATTATTTAAATTTCAACTTTTTATTTTTTGATAAAACAGGAAACAGCGCCTAAAACGTCAGCGCAGGAGGGGTTAACACTCGTTTTCAGACGTCTGCGTGTGATATCTATAGCATATATTTATAATGTATATATGTATGTATATAATATACACATATATTTATATATATATATATATATATATATGTATATATAGGTAGAGATAAGCAGCAATCTGCGACAGATTCCAACACGGTAATGGGTGCAAGCAGGTAATCCAGATCCGATGCTTGAAAAAGGTCCAGGACGGAAACGCTGCAGTTGTTGACTGAATAAATCACATACTTTTTGGAACCATCGGAGTGCTGTGGGATTTCTTTCGTTTATATATGTATATATATATATATATATATATATATATATATATATATAAAATAAACACTTATATACATCCTTCACTACTACCTATATATTTTCTTTTTTTTAAATAATATTGTTTTTTCAAATTATTTTTTTCAACAAACGAAATAACTTTTGACAGGTCCCCAAAAGGGGAGGGGAAGTGGATCAGGGAGCTTTATGGGGTTAAAAAATGGGTTTGTGTAGTGTTTTAGTTGTGAGGTAACACAACTCTCTGGTCCAATCTCCTCAGAACTGTAGCGAACTGTGACAAAAATGAGGAGATTTGTCACAGAGGAAGGCGGCAATTCACTTTTCTGCTGTGTTTGGTCAGTCCGGAGTGACTGACCAATCACAGCGATCACCAGGGGAAGCGCCACGATTGGTCCCGCCGCTGATGGCTGTGACAATCAGCTGTCTGTGACAGCTGAAGTAACTGTCCTGTCACCGTTTGCTTACAAGCAGTTTAACTGCAGGATGAGAATGCTCTTCCTAATGCGGCAACAACCCGCCGCTCAGGACGAGCATTCTCGTCCTGTGTCGGCAACCAGTTAAAGGGCCAGTGCGCGCACATGAAAATAATAATCTATTAGCGCATGATCACCCTGGACTATAAGAAGGGTACCTGCCCCTTTACTCCTTGCTAAGCATTGTTGTGTTTACCCGTGTTAGTCTTGCAAATGGTCCCTTAGTGTTATCCTGTTCTCAGTATTCCCGTACCTGCTACCTGTGTCCTGTATTCCATGCTACCTTGTTCCTGTGCCTTATAAAGTTGGAGTTGTGTTGTGCCACCGGTCACGCCTGCTGTGTTACACCACACCTGGTGTCTGCTGCCAAGGTCCCATCTGAGCCTAGTCGTTGCTACTGTCTGAACTACTACAGGTACCCTTGTGCCTGGACTATATTTACATTGACTTGGTACACTGTTTGGCCATCTGCTATCCTGCTATGGCGGTATGGCCCAGTGGGTCCACATACCCACAGATCGTGACAATTTACATCCGATTTATTGACTATTAAATTAATGGATTTGTATATATATATATATATATATATATATATATATATATATATATATATATATATATATATATATATATAAAAAAAGCAAAGTAAAAGCAGCACCGTTCCTCCAGTATAGGGTGCACAGGTACCTGTTCAGACACGACCAGCATCCCAAATACACAGCAAAATCCAATATACAGGTCAGCACTCCAAGTTCAGTGAAAAAAATGGATCTTTTTAATCAACACATGCAACGTTTCAGCCCTGCTCAATGGGGCCTTTCTCAAGTATGAGAATGAGAAAGGCCCCATTGAGCACGGCTGAAACGTTGCATGTGTTGATTAAAAAGATCCATTTTTTTCACTGAACTTGGAGTGCTGACCTGTAAATTGGATTTTGCTATATATATATATATATATATATATATATATATATAGCAAACATAGAATGGCGACAGCACCCTGCAACACTAATGACACCTAAACCACTAAATATAAATAAATATGCACTAAAGCTAAATCTACTTACAAATAGGGAGGTTCTTAGTGCACATTTTGATCAAAAAGTGTTAGCCCACCTGCCACGACAAGGCGACCTCTGTAAGGTGGGAACCTACGCTGCACATACACGCAGAACTGGGACTAGGCCTACATATATACCTGGGGATGGTAGGATCCAGCATTGAACTGATTAAAATCACCCAGGGCAGAGTGGGAGGAGTGCAAGAACAACAAGTGGAGGCAGTCACTAACCCCACATATATGGATACCATAAACACAACAAAAATTTGAACAGCACATTCCAACTAAATGATACAAAATGTATGCAGGTGCAAGAACACCCATGACTGCAGATATACAGCAAACATAGAATGGTGACAGCACACTGCGACACTAATGCCACCTAAACCACTAAATATAAATAAATATGCACTAAAGCTAAATCTACTTACAAATAGGGAGGTATATATATATAAACAAAGAGAACTCCTTTCATGGAACAGAGGGAGATAATACGCAACAATTAACCCTTCACTAACAAAACCTGAGGAAATATTATGAATAACCTCTAGACAATACTTGTCAGGCGCCGATCCTCCACACATGGTGTCTCTGCTATCGGTGAAAGACTTAGATCCACTGAGAAGAATATGATGGAATTCTAACCGGAACATTTCCAGGACTCTTACCTTCAGATGGATGAAATATTCTATTCACATTTGGCAATTTTATTGCACTTGTTTTCTGTGAATTGACATTGAAAAATATAAAATAAAATTTTCTAATTTTTGACATTACTGTCTGAACTAGTGCTTACTTCCTTATAAGTTATTTCTAAGAATTTTAAATCATCTCTTGTTGCACTACCTCACCCACAGGTTAGTTCATTATTAAGGTCAGAAACCACATACCTGGACAAATGAAAGCCTCATCTTGGTCCTACTATTAAGGTCTGGCAGAGGCAGGGGCAGGGCCTAATAGGAGAGCGGGAAAAGTAGAATATACGGCAATATCTAAAAATTGAAGTCTATTGTACCAGCTATCTAATGATCACTTGTTCAAGTTCCCTAGTGGGACAAAAAAAAATAATGAAGTAAGGTAATTTTTTTTACTAATATATGAAAAAAAATATTAAAAGTAAAAAAACAAAAAACACCCTTTTTCAAAAGGTATGGGTCCCAGAATATAGCGTCACAAATTAACAAATGTTTTTTATTTTGTAAAAGTTGTAAAGCATAACAAACCTTTATAATAAAGGCAGAATAAAGTTAACATGTTATTTTTACATAACAATGAACGTTGTAAAAGCAAAACATACCCTGCAAAAAAAAAAACAGTAGTTCTTGTTGGGCAAGATGCCCACAGACAGTGGAAAACATTGTTGTGAAGTGCAGAATTTTTGGCGCACAAATGGGAAGTACCGAACAAATATAATTTGTTTTACCTGTTTTTTCTCCCAGTCGAACAAATGTTTTGGGGTGAATTTATTGGGTGGTTAGGAGTCTGGGGTTGCTAGTATTTGCTTATCTACTTCTCCTGTATACTGGCAGGGAGAAACACAGTTGCTTAGAATTCAGACCATACCAAGAAAAAAGGTAGTAAAGACAGGAACAATTAGGAATTAAGGAAAAGAAGTAAGGAAATTCAGGCTGGCTAAACATTGTAACATACTAACCTGCACACTGCCAAGATATTTCTTCAGTTTTAGATAAATCTTAATGATGAGAAGTCAGATGGTGCCAAGCCAGGGCTGTAGACTGTTGTAAAATTATGAAGTGTCAACTTTCTAAATCTTTTGATTGGGTATTGTCATTGAGAAGCTGCACACCCTGACCTCATTCTGACCTCTAGTAATAGCCTACCTCGGTAAACACTCAAATAAAATCGGTTCTATTTACACACAGCAGATTTCTCCAACAAATCTGCCATATGTGAATATATCCATATTGTATCATAAGTGAGTTTAAATCCCTGTGGCAGCTCTTTAGCAGTTTAAAGGGAAGGTGTTGCGAAATGTTTTATTTTTTTTATATATATATAAATTTGCTTTTGATATGTTATTAAAATAAATTTTATTTATTTGTGTTTTTGTGTTTTACTTTTTTCTTTTTTCTTACTTTTACTTCACTATGGGGGCTGCCATTTTTCTTCATCTCTGTATGTGTCGATTAACGACACATACAGAGATGGAATACGGCACATACATCCCCATAGAGAATGCGAACGGGAGCTGTTCCATTCACTATAGTGTAAGCCGTCTGTGTGAGAACGTTGCATGCGCCGCTCCCACACAGTCCAAAAGGAAGTTCTTCGGCAGAGCGACATCCGGCGCCATTTTCATGTGGACCGGAAGCCGCGGCCGGACAGTAAGGTGACTAATTCCGGTTGCGGCTTTCGGACATATGTTCCAGGCAGCGAAGACGCGAGGAGTAGGATCGGAGGCAGCAGCGGCGGCAGGAGCAGGTAAGTTATGTTTGTGTATGTGATGTGTGTAATATGTTCGTGTTATTCTGTCTGATTACCACTGTATCTAATCCTCCTACACTGTGTGCCGCCATTTTCTGAGCGAATGCACAGTGTAGGAGGATTAGAAGATTCAACCACCTCCTTCTCCTGGCACTAGCCAGGATAAGGGAGGGGGGATTATGTGAGCACACTAGAGCGTGTGTGTCTACACCAAATTTGCAGCATAAAGCAATGAGGTTGCTTTACCATATTGCAATGCTGCATGTAATGACGGGGCATGGGGAGACAGACAAGTGAGCCCTAATCTACCCGCCACTCAGTCCCTCCCTACTTGCAACGACCCACCCTCGGCGACGGTCCCTACGCTCAATAAGTGCACGACAGACAAACAGACAAGGGTACACAGAGCTAGGGGGAGAAAGGGGCAGTTGCCCACGGCAACACCGTGAGCAACAAGAGAAGTGAACAAGCCGAGTCAAACCAGGAGTGTACGAGGTACCAAACGCAGAGCAGGAGAGTAGTCAGCAAGCCGGGGTCAATATGAAGCAAGACAATAGTACAAGAGCTGCAGCAGGGCCAGGAAACGAAACGAGAAGAATCACAAGCAAAGGAGGAACAGGAAAGGCAGGTATAAATAGACAGAGGGCGGGAGCTAGCTCCGTCTCGCCAGGCTGGGATAGGTTCTCCCACTCCTAAGCCTGCCACCCTGCCAGTGGTGGAAGATGAAGTCAGTCTCACAGACATAGAAGCAGGTGCAGACTGATTATCTATGGGCGTTAACCCCGAAGCTGTGCCTGGCAGATCCTTTACACTGCAATTTTGGGAATTGCTCCCTCTAGTGACCAGTACATGCAAATGTTATAAATTAGAATCTAATTTATAATATTTCCTGACTTGTGAAAAAATTAAAAAAATTAAAACAATGTTTAATCACTTAAATACTAACTATTTAACTGAACAAAATTAAAAATTCTAGCGACACATTCCCTTTAATGAAGTCCATTTATGTACTAGGTTACTTTTACTTATGGTTTTAATATATTCTTCAACCCCTTAATGTCACAGCCAATTTTGGCCTTGAGGACAGAACAATTTTTTTATATTTCCCCTCTTTGCATCCCGGCACTCATAATTTTTTTATTTTTTGTACAACTTAGCTGTATGAGACTTTGTTTTTTTGCGGGACGAAATGTACTTTATGTAGGTGCCATTTTTTGGTACATTTACATTATCGTTTAATTGAAATACATTTTTATTTTTGCAAAAATGTAAATGTAAATTTTTTTACACCATACACCGATCGTCATAAATAATGTCATACATTTGTTGTACAGGTTGTTATGTTTGGGACTTATATTTTGTTAAGATTATTAAGATTATTCATTGTAAAATATTTGCAGGTGCTTTAAATAATAATAGCCACTCCCACTAGTCTTGAGGGGAGTGGTATGTGGTGCATGGGATGTGTAGTAAGAAATAATAAATGAATAGTGTATGTGCAAGTGTAATAATGTAAGTGAAATATAGGGGGCAGTAATGAGTAAAGTGCCTAAAAAATAAATGAATAATGGGATGCAAGTGTGTGAAACATGGAGGGATAGTGTGTAAGTCATGAGGCGCAACGTGTCTAGCCAGGTAGAAGCCTATTTGTGACGCCTTGATAATTCATAGAGCGGGCTACCCTGCTTGCTAGGCCAAACAACAACACACAATGCTCTCCCAGCATCAAAGTTAGGGAGTTAGGGACTCGCAAGTCTGGGGATCCTTGTCGTGGATTGCGAGCTTGCGTCCTTTTGGCCAAAATGATCACTAATACCCCAGGTATTTTTCATTATTACTTATATTCGCTTCTTTTGGACACAGCCGGGTCTTTGATGCTGGGAGAGCATTGTGTGTTGTTGTTTGGCCTAGCAAGCAGGGTAGCCCGCTCTATGAATTATCAAGGCGTCACAAATAGGCTTCTACCTGGCTAGACACGTTGCGCCTCATGACTTACACACTATCCCTCCATGTTTCACACACTTGCATCCCATTATTCATTTATTTTTTAGGCACTTTACTCATTACTGCCCCCTATATTTCACTTACATTATTACACTTGCACATACACTATTCATTTATTATTTCTTACTACACATCCCATGCACCACATACCACTCCCCTCAAGACTAGTGGGAGTGGCTATTATTATTAAAAAAGCACCTGCTCACTCGCCTTCATCAGCGTTTCTGACCTGGCTGTGTCCATTTGTAAGTATGGCCTTTTTCGGTGTTTTTGTATAAATGTCCTTGTTTTTATCTGTTTTGTCTGTACATCAGGAGCTTTTCGCTCCAGTTAGGGAGTTAGGGACTCGCAAGTCTGGGGATCCTTGTCGTGGATTGCGAGCTTGCGTCCTTTTGGCCAAAATGATCACTAATACCCCAGGTATTTTTCATTATTACTTATATTCGCTTCTTTTGGACACAGCCGGGTCTTTGATGCTGGGAGAGCATTGTGTGTTGTTGTTTGGCCTAGCAAGCAGGGTAGCCCGCTCTATGAATTATCAAGGCGTCACAAATAGGCTTCTACCTGGCTAGACACGTTGCGCCTCATGACTTACACACTATCCCTCCATGTTTCACACACTTGCATCCCATTATTCATTTATTTTTTAGGCACTTTACTCATTACTGCCCCCTATATTTCACTTACATTATTACACTTGCACATACACTATTCATTTATTATTTCTTACTACACATCCCATGCACCACATACCACTCCCCTCAAGACTAGTGGGAGTGGCTATTATTATTTAAAGCACCTGCTCACTCGCCTTCATCAGCGTTTCTGACCTGGCTGTGTCCATTTGTAAGTATGGCCTTTTTCGGTGTTTTTGTATAAATGTCCTTGTTTTTATCTGTTTTGTCTGTACATCAGGAGCTTTTCGCTCCAGTTAGGGAGTTAGGGACTCGCAAGTCTGGGGATCCTTGTCGTGGATTGCGAGCTTGCGTCCTTTTGGCCAAAATGATCACTAATACCCCAGGTATTTTTCATTATTACTTATATTCGCTTCTTTTGGACACAGCCGGGTCTTTGATGCTGGGAGAGCATTGTGTGTTGTTGTTTGGCCTAGCAAGCAGGGTAGCCCGCTCTATGAATTATCAAGGCGTCACAAATAGGCTTCTACCTGGCTAGACACGTTGCGCCTCATGACTTACACACTATCCCTCCATGTTTCACACACTTGCATCCCATTATTCATTTATTTTTTAGGCACTTTACTCATTACTGCCCCCTATATTTCACTTACATTATTACGCTTGCACATACACTATTCATTTATTATTTCTTACTACACATCCCATGCACCACATACCACTCCCCTCAAGACTAGTGGGAGTGGCTATTATTATTTAAAGCACCTGCTCACTCGCCTTCATCAGCGTTTCTGACCTGGCTGTGTCCATTTGTAAGTATGGCCTTTTTCGGTGTTTTTGTATAAATGTCCTTGTTTTTATCTGTTTTGTCTGTACATCAGGAGCTTTTCGCTCCAGTTAGGGAGTTAGGGACTCGCAAGTCTGGGGATCCTTGTCGTGGATTGCGAGCTTGCGTCCTTTTGGCCAAAATGATCACTAATACCCCAGGTATTTTTCATTATTACTTATATTCGCTTCTTTTGGACACAGCCGGGTCTTTGATGCTGGGAGAGCATTGTGTGTTGTTGTTTGGCCTAGCAAGCAGGGTAGCCCGCTCTATGAATTATCAAGGCGTCACAAATAGGCTTCTACCTGGCTAGACACGTTGCGCCTCATGACTTACACACTATCCCTCCATGTTTCACACACTTGCATCCCATTATTCATTTATTTTTTAGGCACTTTACTCATTACTGCCCCCTATATTTCACTTACATTATTACACTTGCACATACACTATTCATTTATTATTTCTTACTACACATCCCATGCACCACATACCACTCCCCTCAAGACTAGTGGGAGTGGCTATTATTATTTAAAGCACCTGCTCACTCGCCTTCATCAGCGTTTCTGACCTGGCTGTGTCCATTTGTAAGTATGGCCTTTTTCGGTGTTTTTGTATAAATGTCCTTGTTTTTATCTGTTTTGTCTGTACATCAGGAGCTTTTCGCTCCAGTTAGGGAGTTAGGGACTCGCAAGTCTGGGGATCCTTGTCGTGGATTGCGAGCTTGCGTCCTTTTGGCCAAAATGATCACTAATACCCCAGGTATTTTTCATTATTACTTATATTCGCTTCTTTTGGACACAGCCGGGTCTTTGATGCTGGGAGAGCATTGTGTGTTGTTGTTTGGCCTAGCAAGCAGGGTAGCCCGCTCTATGAATTATCAAGGCGTCACAAATAGGCTTCTACCTGGCTAGACACGTTGCGCCTCATGACTTACACACTATCCCTCCATGTTTCACACACTTGCATCCCATTATTCATTTATTATTTTTTAGGCACTTTACTCATTACTGCCCCCTATATTTCACTTACATTATTACACTTGCACATACACTATTCATTTATTATTTCTTACTACACATCCCATGCACCACATACCACTCCCCTCAAGACTAGTGGGAGTGGCTATTATTATTTAAAGCACCTGCTCACTCGCCTTCATCAGCGTTTCTGACCTGGCTGTGTCCATTTGTAAGTATGGCCTTTTTCGGTGTTATTGTAAAATATTTGCATTTCTGGGTATTTTTTTTTACAGATTTTGTTTTTATTTAAGATTACTTTTTTTTTGTTTTTACTAATTTAACTTTTTTTTAATCCCATAGGGGGAGTTCTCATTATTATTTTATTTTTGAACTTTAATGTACTGGCATATAACTATGATTGTACACAGGCAGTCGTTAGGGCATACCTCAGTATGCCCTAACAAAAGGAAATATGGTCAGACAGCCTGGGGGTCCTTCAATGGACCCTGGGATGTCTGGCCATACAAGGTATGGGCTTCGATCGCATCATAGGGATTTCCTGTGATGCGATCAAAGGAGAGTTCCCCTTCTCATTTTCACTTTGAATACCTGGTCAGCTTTGATTGCGGCATTCAAGTGGTTAACGGCAGAGAGAAGAGGTTTCTCTTCTCTCCGCAGTTAGAGCGTGGCTGTGGCTGTGTATTACAGCTGTTGCCCCGCTCCTGATCACGCGGACACACTGTGGGTCACACAAGATGAGAATGCTCGTCCTAATGCGGCATGCACCCTCTGCTCAGGACGAATATTTTCATCCTGTGTCGGCAACCAGTTAATTACTTTACCTTTATTATTTCTATTCAAGACAATAAAAAAATTGTTTTTCCTAAAGCCCAAGTTCTATTATAAAAGATACAACATGCCATGTAACATGATTGCAGTAATTTTCCTGTGTGATGTTTCCTCTACTTCAAAGGATATCTTCCGATTTTTATTTGCCAACCAAATCACTTTTTTTGTTCTCCGTGACCACCGTCTCCTAACTGTCATGGTCATAGATAAGTATGTATGGGCCTAGTAGAAAACAAGGTAGGGAGACTCCATCCATATATCCTGTTCTAGGCTAAGTTAAAGTACATGTGCTTGAAATAGTGGATGAAATGCAGATAAGTAAAAACAAAATGCGAAATGTGCATAAAGCTAGTGGTTTTATTACATCATAAAGTAAATATTTTGTGGAGGAATTAGGCTTAAGATCAATATTTGCTGAAAAAAAATATTATATATTATTTTTCCCTTAGTTTTTCCCATTTTGGGATATTTTGGGCATCTCACACTGTGGAAAATTTAATATGTTAATTATAAAATGTAGAAGTATAAAGAATGTACTCAAAAACAGCAAAAAAAAACAAAAACATTAAATAACATAATATCTATACTACGCAACAAAAACAACAGATGATTCGTTTTTTACCCTCCTCTGCTGAGAGCAGAGTATGCTCTCTCTTGGTTCTCTCCTAGTTTCAATCAATATACAAGAAATGCAGATTTAATGAGGAGTGATGAGAATGAATTATCCTTTTAAAGTACACAGATCCAAGGTGAACCACTTTCCTACTAATATCTGTATGCTTTTTGGGTTTTATTCAGACTTAATTATCTGACAGTTTCTTTATTCAGTCCACGGCACATTAATGTCTTTTTTTCCCCCTATGTTGAATAAAAAGCAGCTTATGTTTAACATTGCCTTCACAAGGCTAATAGGATATTGCTTTGGCTCAAAGATAAAGTCCGATCCTGTTGAATTCTCTCACTAATTCAAAACTCATGTGTGGCTGCTAATGAAGTACAAATTCCTTAACCCTTTTACATCATGACAAAGAAAAACAAGATTAACAATAAAATTGCTATAGTTTCTTTTATTTAAATCCCTTGTCTGAACTTTTTTCAAGTTCTTACATACTAGGATACACATATGTTGCTCAATTAGTTGAAAGGAGAAGTGCCAATAAGGCTGCTACAGCGGTAGCGCCGCTACTATGGGGCCCGCGCCGCCGAGCCTCCAGCAAGTATGGGCCGGGCGACACAGGCCCTCTCATGCCCGTAGGCGTCGCTAGCACCGGAGGGGGCCCGGTGCTAGCGACAGCCAAATACATGCATTAGCCCTGAATGGCCGGGCATGTTCCGTGCCCGACTATTCAGCACCTTACAATGAAGCTAATTGGCAAGCGGCGCGATGACATCATCGCACCGCTTCCAAGCTTGAAAGGTGCTGATTGACGGGGCAAGTCATTCTGCCCCACCAATCACCGTCATTGGGCGATGCTCGTTCAGCTCCTGCAGACCAGCTCAGAAGAGAGCAGATCTGCATTGCCAGCGTACAGCGTGGGAACGGGATCATGTGAGTATGTAAAGTTTTTTTGTTTTTTTTCCTCATAAAACTGTTAATGGCATTATCTATATTGGGGGCTCTATCTACAGAAGGGTCGTCTATATGTGGGACACTATATACAGGGGGGTCTATATGTGGGGATGTGGGGCACTAGCTACAGGGGTGGTCTGTATGTGGGGATGTGGTCCACTATCTATGGGGGGGTGGTCTATATGTGGGGATGTGGGGCACTATCTACAGGGTGGTCTATCTGTGGGGCACTATATACAGGGGGAGCTATATGTGAGACACTATACAGGGGTGGGCTATCTATAGGGGAGCTATTTTTTAGGGCACTATCTATAGGGGTGGGCTATATGTGGGACACTATATACAGAGGTGGGTTACCTGTGGGGCACTAGCAACAGGGTGTGTGTGTGTGTGCGTGCGTGCGTGCATGTGTGTGTGTGTGTGTGTGTGACAGTGTATGGTACTATTACAGTTAGAGGTGCAAGAGGTGTTGAGAATTTTAACTTTATTTATAGGTGCAGAAATGTTTTAAAAGTGAGAAGCTGAAGACATCTGAGCGGAAAACTGCAGAAATGGGTCATGGCCGGTAGAAATCCATCATGGATGTCTGGAACGGAGGGAGAAGAAAAGAACTAGAATCTGAGATGTCACCGGTGAGTCACTTAATGTAAATGTTTATTATGCCTCTAATCAGCACTGTAGTCACTGTATGATCTGCAGCGAGATGATTATGATATGATTTTTTTTGTGAAACAGCATCTCCCAGCATATCCTTATAATTGTCCGGCCATGCTGGGAGCTGTAGTTTTACGCCGCACAAACCTATACAGCAGGGGTTGCACTAAATAGAGCTGTATTTGTTCTGGTGTTGTATATATGTACTGATCTTGGTTCTGATGCTGTATGTAAGTACTGAGCTTTGTTCTGGTGCTGTATGTAAGTACTAAGCTTGGTTCTGGTGCTGTATATACACGTATGAGATTGGTTTTGGAGCTGTGCATATATGTAATGAGTTTTGTTCTGGTTCTGTATATATGTACTGAGCTTGGTTCTGGGGATGTATTTATGTACTGAGGTTTGTTCTGGTGCTGTATATATGTATGGGCTTGGTTCTAGTGCTGTATTTATGTACTGAGCTTGGTTTTAGTGCTGTATATATGTACCGAGGTTGGTTCTGGTGCTGTATTTATGTACTGAGGTTGGTTCTGGTGCTGTATATATGTATGGGCTTTGTTCTAGTGCTGTATTTATGTACTGAGCTTGGTTCTAGTGCTGTATATATGTACTGAGATTTGTTCTGGTGCTGTATATATGTCAGAGCTTGGTTCTAGTGCTGTATTTATGTACTGATATTTGTTGTGGTACTGTATTTATGTACTGAGCTTGGTTGTGGTACTGTATATACGTCAGCTTGGTTCTGGATCTGTAGTTATATAGGATATATTTATAATAATATAATTGCAGGGCAGATGGAAATGTACTCAATTCATTGTATATTTAATGGGAATTTGTCAGGTAGTTTTAACCATTTGAACCACCACCATGCGGTAATACATGACCTGACAATATTTCCAAACATTCCCTTGTATGGTTTTTTTTCAGATGCAGCAAAATTCTTAAAATCCACTTTTAAAACTGCGCACACTATATGCTAATTACTCATTAGTGGGTCATGGGGCGGTGATGGTATCCTGTAGAGTCACATAGCCCTGCATCCAAACCCACCTTTTCATGTTTGAGTGACATCTCCCTGGCTGATACAACTTTCTCGGATGCCCCATTGCCTCGTGGCACTATACACAAGGGGGGGGGGGCTGTGTAGCACTTTACACAAAGGGGGGACTGTGTGGCACTATACACAAGGGGGAGCTGTGTGGCACTATACACAAGGGCGAGCTGTGTAGCACTATACACAAGGGGGAGCTGTGTGGCACTATACACAAGGGGGAACTGTATTGCACTATTTACAAGGGGGAAGGCTGTGGCTCTATCTACAGGGGGTTGAGTGTGGCGCAATTTACAGGTGTCTGTGTGTGGCTCTTTCTATTAAGGGGGGCTGTTGTGCACTTTCTACTAAGGGGAGCCGTGTGGCACTATATACAAGGGAGGGGGCTGTGGCACTATATACAGTGGGAGCTGTATAGCGCTATCTACAGGGAGGCTGTATGACACTATCTACAAGGGAGAAGTGGGGCGCTATCTACAAATGGGGTGTGACACTGTCTATAGGCGGGGCTATATGGCACTGTCTACAGGGGGCTGTATGGCACATTCTACAGGGGGCACTATTTATAAGGGGGCTGCTTGTGGCACCCAGGGGGGCCCCAGTCAAGAATTTGCTATGGGTCCCAGTCTTTCCTAGTTACGCCCCTGATGAAGAGGGGAGTTGTGTGGCACTATACACAAGGGGGAGCTGTGTGGCACTATACACAAGGGGGAACTGTATGGCACTATTTACAAGGGGGAGGGCTGTGGCTCTATCTATAGGGGGCTGAGTGTGGCGCAATCTACAGGGGTCTGTGTGTGGCATTTTCTATTAAGGGGGGCTGTTCTGCACTTTCTACTAAGGGGGGCTGTGTGGCACTATATACAAGGGAGGGGGGCTGTGGCACTATATACAATGGGAGCTGTATAGCGCTATATACAGTGGGGGCTTTATGGCGATATCTACAGGGGGCTGTATGGCACTATCTACAAGGGGGAGGTGGGGGCACTATCTACAAATGGGGTGTGGCACTGTCTATAGGCTGGGCTATATAGTACTGGTTACAGGGGGGCTGTATGGCACATTCTAAAAGTGGGCACTATTTATAAGGGGGCTGCTTGTGGCACCCAGGAGGGGCCCCGGTCAAGAGTTTGCTATGGGGCCCAGTCTTTCCTAGTTACGGCCCTGATGAAGGCTTTAACAAACGCGCATGTTTACTTCAATAGAGGGACTGCTCTGGCAGCAGTTGATCTCCAGTAGGAACAAAGGATCAGCCATGTTTACAAGACATTCGATCCTTCTTTCTCATAATATTAGCATTCAGGGTATGGTAAGGGGAGCCCCATACACACTAACCCTAATGTATATGGCAATTCCCCCAATGATGTTTTTACTTTCTTGCATTTTGAAGTATGCCTAGCAGCCAGGTATTTCACTTGGAAGTTATGAATACCTATCTATGTATTATTCAGTGTGTGATTTTATGCTCACGTGCATTATTTATATATGCTCTGTATATTTATGTGTTTAAGGGTTGAATTTATACATACAAATGAGTATCATATACTTTACTCAATATGGTAGCTTGTATTTTCCTACATTTTGAGGTTTTCACATTACAAAAAACTTCTGTTGTGAATAGCCTTGTGGGGCTGTGTGTCAGGAGCAGGGGAACCAGCTAAAAAAAGCCATTCTGCCAGGGGCTAGGGGCTGAGTCTTGAAATAGCAGACTTTTGTGGTCAGCTATAACTGCTACAGGCGAGAATTCAATGAGGCATATTTCTGCACAGGAAAAAGAAATGAGGATTGACAACTTTGTTCCACATGAATTGGTTGGTAGGAAGAGCTGACAGAAGGAGGGTGGAGAAAATCCTTATATATACATAACGCAGCCAAATGTATTTTTTTGTGATATTTATATATGGATGTAGCCATCTTTAACTTGACTCTGATAACATGCTGCAGCGTGATATCACACAACAAAAGCCATTGAAAAGTCATTGAAAAAGTCAAGATAAGAGATCTAGCCACTGTTTATTTATTGCGTTAAAAGTCAAGGTAAAGAGGGCTACATCTGTAAGACATACATAGGCCGTGTTCAAATATGCATTGAGGGTTGTGCTAAAATAACGTTCATGCCGTTGGTGTACGTCATGTGACGGAACCACCACAGCATTGTATTTATTTTTTATATGACAAAACAGAAAAATGGAATTCATAGTACAGATGTGAACACTAAGACACTGATAAAGGGGGCAGCAGGATTGGAAGTTGGTGTAAAGGGTGGTCAGGGTGTATGGTATTATTTGGCATTTGTATAGTTTTATAAGGTGAGTGCAGGACTGTATTATTGAAAGGTAAACTATCATATGTACATTAGTGTTAATGACACTGAAAATGATTTGGGGGCAGAGCTGATGCATTTACGGATATAGGCTCCAGGCTTGACAATGCTGATTTTCATTATAAAGTCATTTCCAGGGACAGTGTAATGCTGAGACGATGTAGCCAAGATGATCATGTGTTCTAAAAGTGACTTCAATTTTATTTCATTTTATGTTTTTTTGTTTTTTTTAGGGGGTCAGGGTCAGAAATGTATTCCTTTTGGCTTGTGCCCCTGATCTTCCCGTGCTGTTCCAGTCTGGTGTCTAATTTTTATTTTTTTTGTCTTGTCTGCGGTCGGATTAAATGCAATGAAATCCTAGCTTTTACATGGAGCTAGTTAATGCTTAGGCTTGTGGGGGGCATTCAAAACTTTGCTATGAGGCCCCAGCTTTTTTAAGTTACTCCTCTTATGAAAATGTTTTTTTGTTTCTAATTGTTTTATACCAATATTTAAAAAACTACATATATATATAATCCCCAAAAAATCCCCAAAAAATGAAGAGGCAGCACTCCAACGAAATTGGTGAATAAAAGTGGTGTATTTATTCACCCCATGCAGGCTGCCTTGGAGTGCTGCCTCTTAATTATTCAGGGATTTTATTAACAAGGGTTCCTAGCCTCAACCTAGGAGGCCTGCACCCACTGCTGTCACTGTGCTGCTTTATTCTTTTTCTCATTAATCTTATTCTCATTATATATATATTTTGCGATACAATTACTTCACATTTCAAGAAGTATTCTATAAAAAGCAACAGGGAACAGTCATTGGCTCTAATATCGCACCTATATACGCTAACATTTACATGGCTATGCTAGAAAAATCATTAATTTACCCCTCTCCACACTTCTCTCAAGTATTGCAATGGTGGCGCTATATTGATGATATATTCCTGATTTGGACAGGCTCCACTGATGAGTTATCTACCTTTCACATGTTCCTTAACACCATAGACCCAAGTGTAAAATTTAAACTAGTACGCTCATCCTCTTCAATTTCCCTCCTTGTTACCTTGGTTTCCAAATCTGACAATCAGTTATCTACTGACTTGTTTGTTAAACCCACAGATGTGAACAACCTTTTGAGGTTCGATAGTAGTCACCTACGAGGCATGGTGTGCTCACACCCCTACAGCCAATTACTCAGAGTGAAAAGGATAGTCACTGATTATTCAACTGCCACTCTCAGACTTAGGGAGATGGGCAATAAGTTTAGGCAGAGGGGTTACCCGAAATACATTGTAGAAACCAACATGGATAGAACCACTATCATCTCTAGAGACACACTCCTCCCTGAGAACACAATTACTACAGTGACTAAACGATTATCTAGAGTCCCATTTATATCCACTTACACTGAACAAAGCAACAAGATTGCTAACATCATAAGGTGTACCCCAGCACGGAACCTGGGGTACACCACTCATAACCAGGGACCATTCAGAGTAGGAATCATTGACCACAACTCTCTGGATACGGTCCTTGAGCCAATTCTCAATCCAATTACAAACTACTTTCTAAACCTATAGTCCTTAATTTACCCATTAGACGTCTATGATGGACAGTGTCAAATGCATTTGCAAAGTCCAAAAACACTATATCCACGGCGGCCCCTCTGTCTAGGCTTCTGCTCACCTCTTCATAAAAACAAGAGCTCTTCAAACCCGACATGGTGCCTAAAGTATATTCTAATAAAAAGGAGGCCCAAAATCCACTAGGTGCTCCTTTGCTTCTGAGGCCGGTGCTTCAGTCTATTACCACACTAGGGCCACATGTGGGATATTTCCTAAAACTGCAAAATCTGGGCAATAAATATTGAGTTCCATTTCTCTAGTAAAACTTTGTGTTACAAGAAAAATGGATTAAACCCTTTAGGACACAGCCTGTTTTGGCCTTGTGGACACAGATGATTTTTTTAAATCTGACATGTGTCGCTTTATGTGGTAATAACTCCGGAATGCTTTTACCTATCCAAGCGATTCTGAAAATTTTTTCTCGTGACATATTGCACTTTATGTTAGTGAAAAAATTTGGTCGATAAATTCTATATTTATTTGTGAAAAACGTCAAATTTTAGCAAAAATTTGCAAAAATTACCATTTTTCTAAATTTAAATGTGTTTGCTTGTAAAACAGATAGTAATACCACACAAAATAGTTACTAGTTAACATCCCCCATATGTCTACTTTATGTTTGCATCGTTTTTTGAACGTCCTTTTATTTTTCTAGGACGTTACAAGGCTTAGAACTTTAGCAGCAATTTCTCATATTTTCAAGAAAATTTCAATAGGCCATTTTTTTAGGGACCAGTTCAGTTCTGAAGTGGTTTTGAGGGCCTTCTATATTAGAAAGTCTCCATAAATCACTCCATTTTGAAAACTGCACCCCTCAAGGTATTCAAAACCACATTCAGAAAGTATTTAAACCCTTTAGGCGTTTCACAGGAATTAAGGCAAAGTAGAGGTGAAATTTACAAATTTCATTTTTTTTGCCAAAATTCGTTTGTAATAAAAAAAAATCTGTAACCCACAAGGTTTTACCAGAGAAACACAACTAAATATTTATTGCCCAGATTCTGCAGATTTTAGAAATATTTAACATGTGGCCCTAGTGTCCTAATGGACTGAAGCACCCAGTGGATTTTGGGGCCTCCTTTTTTTAGGAATATATTTTAGGCACCATGTCAGGTTTGAGGAGGTCTTGTGGTACCTAAACAGTGGAAACCCCCCAAAAGTGACCCCATTTTGGAAACTACACCCCTCAAGGCATTTTTCTAGGGCTATAATTAGCATTTTGACCCCACTGGTTTTTTGCAGAATTTAGTGGAATTCGTCTGTGAAGATGAAAATCACCTATTTTTCTGTGGAAACATAGAATTTTTTCTTTTTTACAAGGAATAAAGGAGAAAAGGCACCTCAACATTTGTAAAGCAATTTCTCCCGATTACGGCAATACCCCATATGTGGTCGTAAACTGATGTTTGGACCCACAGCAAGGCTCAGGAGGGAAGGAGCGCCTTTTGGATTTTGGAGCGCAGATTTTGATGGATTGGTTTTTAGTGCCGTGTCGGGTTTGCAACGCCCCGGAGGGACCAAAACAGTGGAAACCCCCCAAAAGTGACCCTATTTTGGAAACTACACCCCTCAAGGAATTTTTCTAGGGGTATAGTGAGCATTTAGACCCCACAGGATCTTTTTTAGAGGTAAAGTGACCAAAAGACAATGATTTTGGCACTTTAAATTCTTTATTTCTTACAGCGTTCACCGTGCGCAATAAGTTAAGTTTTACTTTATTCTGCCGGTCGGTACGTTTATGCCGATACCATATGTGTATATTATTTTTTTTACGTTTTGCAGTGTTTGCACAATAAAATTACGTTTCTATAAAATAATATATTTTCTGAGACAGGCTATTCTGAGCCGTAACTTTTTTATTTTTTAGTCAAAAAAGCTGTGGGAGGTCTTGTCCTTTGCGGTACGGGTTTTAGTTTTTATTGGTACTATTTTGGGGTAAATGCGACTTTTTGATCACATTTTATTCTATATCTTGCGAGGGGTGGTGACCAAAGAATAGCGATGCTGACATAGTTTTCCGTTTATTTTGTTTGCGGCATTCACCGTGCGGAAAAATTAACATTATAGTTTCATAGTTTGGGTCATTACAAACACGGTGATACCAAATATGTGTACTTTTTTTTCTTTAACGGTTTCATCTTTTACCTATAATAAATGACTTATTATAGGAAAGCAAAAACGTATTTTTACACTTTTATAAAACATTTTTATTAACATTTTTTTACTTTTTACACTTTATTTTTTTGTTTATTAACTTTTCTTTTACTTTTTACACTATTTTTTTTACCTGCAGCTCTGATCGCTGCTAGAATACATTACACTACCTAGGTAGTGTAATGTATTCCAACTGTCAGTGTGACGTCACAGTCACTCTGACAGTTGGTCTACGAGGATCAGCAGAGGCTGATCCTCATAGGCTGACATAAATGGCAGACCCGGGGGGCCGTTGTCTGACCCCCGGGTGCCATCACAAGCATCAGAAGCCCCCACGATTGCATAAAAGCTACTTCACAACTGAACTGGTCCCTGAAAAAATAGCCTTTTGAAATTTTCTTGAAAATGTGAGAAATTGCTGCTAAAGTTCTAAGCCTTTTAACGTCCTAGAAAAATAAAAGGATGTTCAAAAATGATGCCAATCTAAAGTAGACATATGGGGGATGTTAGTTAGCAACAATTTTGTGTGGTATATCTGCCTAACTTACAAGCAGATACATTTAAATTTAGAAAAATGCAATTTTTTTTAATTTTTCACAAAATTTTGGTCTTTTTCACAATTAAATACTAAATATACCGAGCAAATTTTAACAGCAAAAAATATAGTCCAATGTGTCACAAGAAAATAATCTCAGAATTGCTTGGATAGGTAAAATAATTCCGAAGTTATTACCACATAAAGTGAAACATCAGATTTGAAAAATGAGGCTCTGTCAGGAAGGTCAAAAGTGGCCAGAGCGGGATGGGGTTAATGTATTAAATACACAGTGTCAAGAAGCTTTAACTTGACTATTTCAATAGCTTTTCTTGTGTGATATCATGCTGCAGCAAGCTAGAATCAAGATAAATTTGCCTACATCCGTATGTAAAAAAAACCCAATAAGACCTCACTCCATCACAGGCAGCCTCACCACCCTCCCAGCTTGATACAGGGAATAATTTGGTATACTAGAACTTCCACTTTAAATAGGTTGTCCGCTTTGGAAAATCCCATTTGTTTGAAGGGTCCCTTGACATTAAACTGAACACAAAATGTCCCCCTGCAGGGTCCCTTAGTGATCAGCTGTTGTGGGGAAACCTATGAGTTAGTGTGCAATTTCCCTGCAGTCCCCATGATTAAAGCATTGCACAGTGCCCATTCAAGTAATAAGGTCATCTGTATAAGGCAAGACAGGACAAATCTTTCAGAGCGAGAGACGCTCTTTATAACCTATCTTCACTTTGGCCAAAAGAGGACCCCCTTTATGAAATCCGAATTCTATGATAGGGTTTCTAAACTGGACAACCCCTTTCAGGTATTATACCATCTGGACAACTTCTCACTATATGCCCTATTAAGGCATATTGACATCATAGAGGGGGTGCCACTACAAAGAGCATGTACTAAGCTAGTGCACTATATTTCCCCTACAGTGCCCTGAATTTCCCCTGGTATTACCGGGTGGGGTTAGAAAAAGTCCTGCAGCAATCAGTCGATTACGGGAAGAGGCTTCATTCTGAGTAGGGCCGTCCAGATTAGATAACCCTTTAATATACTTTTATGTTCCAAAATAGAAATGATTGAATCCACAGGTACATCTCTAAAGAAAATATTTACTAAGAAATCAATAGCCTCTTGCCAATATTGTTGCAGTTTTGTAAATCTCCATATTAGATAAATTCTTAATTATCTTGAAATAAATCAATCTCTGAAGATGTAAGTTAGTCTGTTTTTAGGATCAAGTAGTACGTCCCAACCAGCATTCTACATAGTTTTCTAATAATGTTAATGTTTTCATATGTATATTATATTCACTATGCACTTTTGTGAGATTGTCAATCCTCTTTCTGCACCAGAGTTGTTATATAACACATTTTTGCAATTTTCTATTACCATCCAGTAGGGGGCAACATTAAATAAGGCATAGAATGCTAGTATGGAGCTCACATGAACTAATAATATATATATATATATATATATATATATATATATATATATATATATATGCATACATAAATATATATACACACATATACACACATATATATATATACATATATTTAGATGTATATATATATATATATATATATATATATATATAGAAACAAACATATAATAGGAGCAGCACTGTGCAAAAAAACAAAAACAGCTGGTGCTAAGCTTCAGATAACAGGGAGTGACGTTCTCCCAGTAAGGTATATGGAAAAAATCGAGCAAAGAAGTAGCACTCAATAGCAAAAAATGAAGTTTATTCACCGAACACAGCAACGTTTCACTTCCTCCATGGAAGCATTTTCAAGCAATTAGTGAAAAGCACACACAGGTATATATAGGGAGCACAAAGCTCAATTAACAAATCATCTAAATAGCAGCAATTATACAATTCATATTGAAAAAAATACCCCGTGTAACAGTGTATCAAAATATCACATATATGTGTACAAGAGTCAAACATTGACAAATGGTATGAAGAACTTTAAAATTCCAACAAGTGTAATACGTGCATATAAAATAGTGTAATGCATTAATTGCATATCGATTAATAATCACATTATAATACACAATAGCTGGCACTCACCAATCTGGAGAAACAAGGACATCCTGAACAAAACATGTGTAGATTAAAATTTTCGTCGTCACAAACACCGAACTGCGCATGGCCCAACTCTATCTGTCCATTGGGTAAGGCTATCACATGTGATCTGACTCGCCGTGACGATGCACAGCGACGCAACAGCTGACATGATTACATCACTAGCAGATGCCCATCAAATTGCACAGTCGTGCTAGGGTCAATGCAACATAATACACCATGTTTGTTAAGGGCAAATATGCCAAAACTACAGTTTACGGGGTAAGAATACCACTAAAATACTTCTAATGAAGTAGTGAATAATGCATTCCGCTGCTCAAGAAGGAGTATATGAAAACTGTGTATAAAATGCACAGTGGTAGGATTTGCTCAATTGGAATACCTTATGTCCCAAGAGACAAGAGAACGCCCGCTCACATAACGTGCAAAACTCAAGTCCCACGGAAAAATACTCTACCAATGTGATGATCTATCATCAACACAGAGGCGCATAGTATTACTCCTATTAAGGGATCTCTGGAAAAAGAGCAGAATCCTTTACCTTCAAATCAGAACTCCCCCGTTGCGGAGCTATCATTCACGGCTCAAAACGTGTATATATATATAAAAAGAGTCAATAAACAACCCAAATGATACTAAACAAACATAGATGGCAGATGTGTTAGAGCTGTGCAAAATCAACAACATTATTGCAGTTCACATAGATCAAAATATAAAGAAAAATATAAATAAAAATGTAAATGATTTTTTTTTATTTAATAACAATCTACTTTGACAGAAAAAAAGAGGCCACACGTGTACAGAATTCCTTGTTCCAGTTGGCAAGTGTCTTCCAATATCAATATCGAGACTTCAATCTATAAAAAAGAAGAAAGAAGAAACGGGTAAGTACATTAAAAATTATTACAGTATAATAGCTTTCCTATTCCTATACATCAGATAATATCTAGAGTAGTGAAGGGATCATGAGCAGATATCACTAGGCAAAGGAATCCCCAAGGACCGCAGAGGCCAAATCCAAAAGGCTGTACATGAAGAGAATGACCTCTCAAAACAATCTGGACCACAATGTCCTACATGTAATAAAATACTTATTTGAATACATTCAAGGGGTAATCAATATTGAGACTGTTAGGGTAGAGGGAATTTAGTCTATTGATCCACTGAACCTCCCGTTGTTTAAGGATCAATTCCCTATTCCCTCCCCGTTTAAGGGGGGGAACCCTATCAATAATGCAAAATCTCAGTTGTTGTACACTATGACCCATTTCCACAAAATGTCGCGCTACAGGGAGTTCAACCTTCTTCGTACGTATGCTGGACTTATGATTGTTTAATCTCAGTCTACATTCAGTTGTGGTCTCCCCCACGTAAATCAAATTACAAGGACATTGTAGAACATAAATAACATAATCACTTCTGCATGTGTAGTAGGAGGTGATCTTATAAGCTTTACCGGTGGTAGGATGCAAAAAAGAACTGCCTTTGAGAATAATCGCACAACTATCACAGGACAGGCAGGGAAAACATCCATTCCGTGTCAAGTCCTGTTGTCTACCTCTACCCTGAACATTCCTTGCACTGACATCCGTCACGACCAATCTGTCCCTTAAATTGCGGGGTCTTCTGTACAAAAATAAAGGAGGGGATTGAAATTCTATCACTTTATCATAGTAGTTGCTCAAAATTCCCTAGTGTTTTCTGATAATATTTGCCACATTAGGACTGCATACACTAAATGTGGAAACCATAGGGAGTCTATCCATTTTCCGCTGAGTCTTCTTCTTATCCTGCCCTAGTTGGGCCCTATCCACTCGTTTAACTCTTTCCAGATGTGTCTTAAGAAGACGCTCTGGATATCCTCTGTCTATAAACTTCCTTACCATCATATTGAGTTTATGGTCTAAACTAATGGGATCATCAACAATCCGTTTAACCCTCAATAGCTGACTATACGGTAGGGATTAGATCATTCCCTTAGGGTGATGACTATCAAAGCTGAGTAGATTGTTGCAGTCCGTGTTTTTAACAAATAAATCAGTTAAAAGTTTATTATGTTGTATGCTCACCAAGGTGTCAAGAAATTGGACCTGACTATCAGAAACAACCATTGTGAACTGAATGTCGGAGTCTATCAAGTTTAAATACTCAAAAAAACTGTTCAAACCAAGCAGGTCCCCTGTCCAAATGAGGAAGACGTCATCTATGTATCGCCACCACCCAAGTACCGAAGTGAAGTGGTGGGATACATAGATCGATGTCTCCTCCATGTCAGCCATTACAATATTGGCATAAGTAGGGGCCACATTGGACCCCATAGCTGTTCCACGAAGTTGCATGAAGTATTCATCATTGAACAGAAAGTGATTACAGGTTAGCACTATATCCAACAGGCCCATCAAAAACTCTTTGCACTCACAGGAAAATTCAGTTCCATCAAGTGCTTTGCTCACACTCATCATACCCCTCGTATGGGTGATGGAAGTATACAGGCTGGTCACATCAAATGAGACCAGCAAAGCCCCATTAGGAATCTCAATAACTCTAATTCTGCTCAGAAAATCCGCCGTATCCCTAACATAAAATCTAGCAGATACGGCAAAATTTCTCAAAACTTTATCAAGGAAAATGGCAGGGGGCTAAGAAGCGACTCCCTACCTGAGACTATGGGTCTCCCTGGGGGGTTGACAATACTTTTATGTATTTTGGGCAGACAGTACAGTATAGGAGTTATCGGATATGCAGGTGTTAAAAAGGTATACAAATCCCTGTCTATCATATCATTAGCAAAGGCATTGTCAATCAACACTCTTATTCATTTCTGAATATCCTTCATAGGATCTATCGAAATCCTCCTGTATACAGCTGTGTCATTCAACTGTCTATAAACTTCCTGTAAATAAAGGGATCGGTCCATAACAACGACCGCACCCCCTTTTACCGGCAGGTTTGATAATGAGGTCACTGTTATGGATCAACCCCTCAAGTGCCACTTTTTCTCTAACAGATAGATTGTGCGGAGTGTGCAAAGATAGCCCAGAGCTCACAGCCGCCAACTTGTATACAGGTGGTTGAAACGTTTATCTCCTCCGTCCTGAAGGATGTTGTAGATTTCAAACGTGAATGTCGCTCTGGGCTATCTTTGCACACTCCACACAATCTGTTAGAGAAAAAGTGGCACTTGAGGGGTTGATCCATAACAGTGACCTCATTATCAAACCTGCCGATAAAGGGGGTGCGGTCGTTGTTATGGACCGATCCCTTTATTTACAGGAAGTTTATAGACAGTTGAATGACACAGCTGTATACAGGAGGATTTCGATAGATCCTATGAAGGATATTCAGAAACGAATAAGAGTGTTGGTTGACAATGCCTTTGCTAATGATATGATAGACAGGGATTTGTATACCTTTTTAACACCTGCATATCCGATAACTCCTATACTGTACTGTCTGCCCAAAATACATAAAAGTATTGTCAACCCCCCAGGGAGACCCATAGTCTCAGGTAGGGAGTCGCTTCTTAGCCCCCCTGCCATTTTCCTTGATAAAGTTTTGAGAAATTTTGCCGTATCTGCTAGATCTTATATTAGGGATACAGCGGATTTTCTGAGCAGAATTAGAGATATTGAGATTCCTAATGGGGCTTTGCTGGTCTCATTTGATGTGACCAGCCTGTATACTTCCATCACCCATACGAGGGGTATGATGAGTGTGAGCAAAGCACTTGATGGAACTGAATTTTCCTGTGAGTGCAAAGAGTTTTTGATGGACCTGTTGGATATAGTGCTAACCTGTAATCACTTTCTGTTCAATGATGAATACTTCATGCAACTTCGTGGAACAGCTATGGGGTCCAATGTGGCCCCTACGTATGCCAATATTGTCATGGCTGACATGGAGGAGACGTCGATCTATGTATCACACCACTTCACTTCGGTACTTGGGTGGTGGCGATACATAGATGACGTCTTCCTCATTTGGACAGGGGACCTGCTTGGTTTGAACAGTTTTTTTGAGTATTTAAACTTGATAGACTCCGACATTCAATTCACTATGGTTGTTTCTGATAGTCAGGTTCAATTTCTTGACACCTTGGTGTGCATACAAAATAATAAACTTGTAACTGATTTATTTGTTAAAGACACGGACTGCAACAATCTACTCAGCTTTGATAGTCATCACCCTAAGGGGATGATCAAATCCCTACCGTATAGTCAGCTATTGAGGGTTAAACGGATTGTTGATGATCCCATTAGTTTAGACCATAAACTCAATATGATGGTAAGGAAGTTTATAGACAGAGGATATCCAGAGCGTCTTCTTAAGACACATCTGGAAAGAGTTAAACGAGTGGATAGGGCCCAACTAGGGCAGGATAAGAAGAAGACTCAGCGGAAAATGGATAGACTCCCTATGGTTTCCACATTTAGTGTATGCAGTCCTAATGTGGCAAATATTATCAGAAAACACTGGGGAATTTTGATATTATCTGATGTATAGGAATAGGAAAGCTATTATACTGTAATAATTTTTAATGTACTTACCCGTTTCTTCTTTCTTCTTTTTTATAGATTGAAGTCTCGATATTGATATTGGAAGACACTTGCCAACTGGAACAAGGAATTCTGTACACATGTGGCCTCTTTTTTCTGTCAAAGGAGAGTGTTATTGAATAAAAAAATGTCATTTAAATTTTTATTTATATTTTTCTTTATATTTTGATCTATGTGAACTGCAATAATGTTGTTGATTTTGGACAGCTCTACCACATCTGCCATCTATGTATGTTTAGTATCATTTGGGTTGTTTATTGACTCTTTTTATATATATATATATACGTTTTGAGCCGTGAATGATAGCTCCGCAACGGGGGAGTTCTGATTTGAAGGTAAAGGATTCTGCTCTTTTTCCAGAGATCCCTTAATAGGAGTAATACTATGCGCCTCTGTGTTGATGATAGATCATCACATTGGTAGAGTATTTTTCCGTGGGACTTGAGTTTTGCACGTTATGTGAGCGGGCGTTCTCTTGTCTCTTGGGACATAAGGTATTCCAATTGAGCAAATCCTACCACTGTGCATTTTATACACAGTTTTCATATACTCCTTCTTGAGCAGCGGAATGCATTATTCACTACTTCATTAGAAGTATTTTAGTGGTATTCTTACCCCGTAAACTGTAGTTTTGGCATATTTGCCCTTAACAAACATGGCGTATTATGTTGCATTGACCCTAGCACGACTGTGCAATTTGATGGGCATCTGCTAGTGATGTAATCATGTCAGCTGTTGCGTCGCTGTGCATCGTCACGGCGAGTCAGATCACATGTGATAGCCTTACCCAATGGACAGATAGAGTTGGGCCATGCGCAGTTCGGTGTTTGTGACGCCGAAAATTTTAATCTACACATGTTTTGTTCAGGATGTCCTTGTTTCTCCAGATTGGTGAGTGCCAGCTATTGTGTATTATAATGTGATTATTAATCGATATGCAATTAATGCATTACACTATTTTATATGCACGTATTACACTTGTTGGAATTTTAAAGTTCTTCATACCATTTGTCAATGTTTGACTCTTGTACACATATATGTGATATTTTGATACACTGTTACACGGGGTATTTTTTTCAATATGAATTGTATAATTGCTGCTATTTAGATGATTTGTTAATTGAGCTTTGTGCTCCCTATATATACCTGTGTGTGCTTTTCACTAATTGCTTGAAAATGCTTCCATGGAGGAAGTGAAACGTTGCTGTGTTGGGTGAATAAACTTAATTTTTTGCTATTGAGTGCTGCTTCTTTGCTCGATTTTTTCCATATACCTTACTGGGAGAACGTCACTCCCTGTTATCTGAAGCTTAGCACCAGCTGTTTTTGTTTTTTTGCACAGTGCTGCTCCTATTATATGTTTGTTTCTATATATATATATATATATATATATATATATATATATATATACATCTAAATATATGTATATATATATATGTGTGTATATGTGTGTATATATATTTATGTATGCATATATATATATATATATATATATATATATATATATATATATTATTAGTTCATGTGAGCTCCATACTAGCATTCTATGCCTTATTTAATGTTGCCCCCTACTGGATGGTAATAGAAAATTGCAAAAATTTGTTATATAACAACTCTGGTGCAGAAAGAGGATTGACAATCTCACAAAAGTGCATAGTGAATATAATATACATATGAAAACATTAACATTATTAGAAAACTATGTAGAATGCTGGTTGGGACGTACTACTTGATCCTAAAAACAGACTAACTTACATCTTCAGAGATTGATTTATTTCAAGATAATTAAGAATTTATCTAATATGGAGATTTACAAAACTGCAACAATATTGGCAAGAGGCTATTGATTTCTTAGTAAATATTTTCTTTAGAGATGTACCTGTGGATTCAATCATTTCTATTTTGGAACATAAAAGTATATTAAAGGGTTATCTAATCTGGACGGCCCTACTCAGAATGAAGCCTCTTCCCGTAATCGACTGATTGCTGCAGGACTTTTTCTAACCCCACCCGGTAATACCAGGGGAAATTCAGGGCACTGTAGGGGAAATATAGTGCACTAGCTTAGTACATGCTCTTTGTAGTGGCACCCCCTCTATGATGTCAATATGCCTTAATAGGGCATATAGTGAGAAGTTGTCCAGATGGTATAATACCTGAAAGGGGTTGTCCAGTTTAGAAACCCTATCATAGAATTCGGATTTCATAAAGGGGGTCCTCTTTTGGCCAAAGTGAAGATAGGTTACAAAGAGCGTCTCTCGCTCTGAAAGATTTGTCCTGTCTTGCCTTATACAGATGACCTTATTACTTGAATGGGCACTGTGCAATGCTTTAATCATGGGGACTGCAGGGAAATTGCACACTAACTCATAGGTTTCCCCACAACAGCTGATCACTAAGGGACCCTGCAGGGGGACATTTTGTGTTCAGTTTAATGTCAAGGGACCCTTCAAACAAATGGGATTTTCCAAAGCGGACAACCTATTTAAAGTGGAAGTTCTAGTATACCAAATTATTCCCTGTATCAAGCTGGGAGGGTGGTGAGGCTGCCTGTGATGGAGTGAGGTCTTATTGTTTTTTTTTACATACGGATGTAGGCAAATTTATCATGATTCTAGCTTGCTGCAGCATGATATCACACAAGAAAAGCCATTGAAATAGTCAAGTTAAAGCTTCTTGACACTGTGTATTTAATACATTAACCCCATCCCGCTCTGGCCACTTTTGACCTTCCTGACAGAGCCTCATTTTTTAAATCTGACGTTCTCTTGTCTCTTGGGACATAAGGTATTCCAATTTAGCAAATCCTACCACTATGCATTTTATACACAGTTTTCATATACTCCTTCTTGAGCAGCGGAATGCATTATTCACGACTTCATTAGAGGTATTTTAGTGGTATTCTTACCCCGTAAACTGTAGTTTTGGCATATTTGCCCTTAACAAACATGGCGTATTATGTTGCATTGACCCTAGCACGACTGTGCGATTTGATGGGCCTCTGCTAGTGATGTAATCATGTCAGCTGTTGCGTCGCTGTGCATCGTCACGGCGAGTCAGATCACATGTGATAGCCTTACCCAATGGACAGATAGAGTTGGGGCATGCGCAGTTCGGTGTTTGTGACGCCGAAAATTTTAATCTACACATGTTTTGTTCAGGATGTCCTTGTTTCTCCAGATTGGTGAGTGCCAGCTATTGTGTATTATAATGTGATTATTAATCGATATGCAATTAATGCATTACACTATTTTATATGCACGTATTACACTTGTTGGAATTTTAAAGTTCTTCATACCATTTGTCAATGTTTGACTCTTGTACACATATATGTGATATTTTGATACACTGTTACATGGGGTATTTTTTTCAATATGAATTGTAGAATTGCTGCTATTTATATGATTTGTTAATTGAGCTTTGTGCTCCCTATATATACCTGTGTGTGTGCTTTTCACTAATTGCTTGAAAATGCTTCCATGGAGGAAGTGTAACGTTGCTGTGTTGGGTGAATAAACTTCATTTTTTGCTATTGAGTGCTGCTTCTTTGCTCGATTTTTTTCTATATATATATATATATATATATATATATATGCACATACGTACGTACGTACGTACGTACGTACGTACGTACGTACGTACGTACATGCATTATACATATATATACGCACACACACACATACATAGACACACACACACACACACACATCCTTAAAAGGATCCTGTGCATTGCTAATGTTTACATGGTATTTACATGATAAACGAGGGATTTACTATTGCATTAAAGATTTTACATAGATAACCATAAAATAATTCTACAATTGAATAGGTTGTAAGAATATGATTAAGCGTTTAATACATTGGGGAGGCAGTATAAAGTTTACAGGACATTACCTTGTATAAGAGCTGTACCGAACCAACAACATAAGCTATTTAATAAGGTATTTAATTAGTTTTATAGCATTAGCAAAAAAAAAGCTGTTAAGAGAAGTGGGAGCTAATATTGAGTGTCGGTAATCTGCTGTGGTTGATATCTGTATATCATCTTGAAATTATCACCTTCAACTATTTAAACTAACCAAAGTAACTCTTATGCTGTGTGCTTATCACTGAGCACTGGGGACTGTAGCAAATTACAATGTTGTGACTATTTCACTGCTTAATACAATGGCCAGGTTTAAGTAGCTCAAATTATCACTTCCTTTAATGATAGGTGACAATATAGATAAAGAAAAATATTAATCTGGGACAGTGGCGTAACTACCGCAGTAGCAGCCATAGCGCCATAGCCACCTAACGTCACAACGCCCCCCACCCATGCCCGGGGGGGGGGGCTGTATGGCAATATTTACAAGGGGAGGAGTGCCGTGTGGTGCTATCTACAAGGGATGGCGGGTTGTGGGGCACTATATACAAGGGAGGGGCCTGTGTGGCACTACATACAAGAGGGGGCTGTGTGGCACTATTTACAAGAGGGGGGCTATGTGGCACTATATACAAGAGGGAGCTGTGTGGCACTATCTACTAAGGGGGTGCTGTGGGGCACTATCTACAAGGGGGGCTGTGTGGCACTATATACAAGGGGGGAGGACTATGGTGCTATCTACAAGGGGGCTATTTGTGGCTCTACAGGGGGCTGTGTGTGGCTCTACAGGGGTCTGTGTGTGGCTCTATGGGGGGCTGTGTGTGGCGCTATTTACAGGGGGCATTATTACTGTGGGGGCACAAAGGGGGCACGGTTACTGATAGGGCACTTTTATTGTGTCAAGCACTGAGGGATCATTATTACCATCTGGGGCATTGTGGATTACGAGTTTGTTTACAGCAGGGGTCTCAAACACGAGGCCCGCGGACCGCATGCGGCCCCTGAGACTGTTATCTGCAGCCTGCGGGGCAACGTCTCTCCCTCGTGACAGGAGAGAGCAGTCTGAAGGAGGAGTGCACCAGCGTTCCTTCATGCTGTCACACATCCCCCTGTAGTAGATATCTCTATTGGGGCTTGCTCTTGGAGTGGAATCCCCAGCCAGAGAATTGCTGACGCTTTGGCTGGGGATTACTCTGCTGGAGGAGCTGCTGAAGTCACTGTCCATATATGGACAGTGATGTCAGGGGCTTCCCCAGAGAAGGAGTCCCAGAGCAGGGACTATATTAGCACTCTGCTCCAAGACTCCTACTCTGGGGAAGCCCCTAACATCACGGTCTATATATGGACAGTGATGTCAGGAGCAGAGCAGGAGTCCCAGGCAGAGCGCTAGAAGCAAGTAGCGCTCTGCCCAGGACTTCGGTTCTGAGGTTACCACAGACTTCTGGAGCAGAGCCTATACTAGCATTCTGCTGTGGGACTCTGGCTATGAGGTTTCCCCTGACTTCACTGCCCATATATGGACAGTGATGTCGGTAGCAAATCTGGAGTCCCAGGCAGAGTGCTAGTACCACTCTGCCGGGACTCCTGCTCTGGGGTTTCCCCTGACATCACATTCCGGTCAAGGAGGATCCCCTGATGTCACTATCCATGAACAGTGACGTCAGGAGCTCCTCCAGCAGAGGAATCCCTGGCCAAAGTCTCGGGAACGCTCTGGCTGAGGATTCCACTCCTAGAGGGAGCCCCAATTAAGCTATCTACAGGGGTGTGTGTGGCACTTTCTAAAGGGGTGTGTATGTGGCACTAACTAAAGGGTGTGTGTATGTGGCACTATCTATAGTGTGTGTGTGTGTGTGTGTGCGTGTGTGTGCGTGTGTGTGTGTGTGTGTGTGTGTGGGGGGGCATTATCTACAGAGGCCACTTTGGCACTATCTACAGAGCGCACTGTGGCATTATCTAGGAGGTGTGGCATTATCTATAGAGCGCACTGTGGCATTATTTACAAAGGGCACTGTAGCATTATCTAGCGGGGTGGCATTATTTACAGAGGGCACTGTGGCACTATCTACAGAGGGCAATGTGGCACTATCCAAAGAGGGCATTGTGGCACTATCTAAGAAGGGGCTGCCAATGTTGACATTCTTGTGTCTACCAAACACTGCCAACTGAGCTAAACACTTAAACTGGAAAACGGGATTGTTAAAATACACGTGGAGTAAACTCGCTAATTTCCAGAAAGTTTAAACCAAACTGTATTATTGTAGTAGTGTAGTATTGTTATAGTAATGTAGTATTATTATAGTAATGTAGTATTGTTATAGTAATGTATTGTTATAGTAATGTAGTATTGTTATAGTAATGTAGTATTATTATAGTAATGTAGTATTGTTATAGTAATGTAGTGTTGTTATAGTAATGTAGTATTATTATAGTTATGTAGTATTGTTATAGTAATGTAGTGTTGTTATAGTAATGTAGTATTATTATAGTAATGTAGTATTATTATAGTAATGTAACGTTGTTATAGAAATGTAGTATTGTTATAGTAATGTAACATTGTTATAGAAATGTAGTGTTGTTATAGTAATGTAGTATTATTATTATTATAGTAATGTAGCATTGTTATAGTAACGTGGTATTTTTACAGTAATGTAGTATTATTATAGTAATGTAGTATTATAGTAATGTAGTATTATTATAGTAATGTAGTGTTATAGTAATGTAGAAATCAGTAATGCAGTTCTCTGCACACCGCCTTCTCAATTGACTGCATTATTGATACAGTAAGGGTGTGTTCACATCAGCATTTGGTTTCCGTCTACTGTGCTATTGTATCCACCAAAAAAAACGAAACCTTATGGAATGGAGACAAACAGAAGCCATTTCCGATGGAAACATTACTATTGAAATCAATGATAATGCAAACGGAAAGCTATGGTTTCCGTTTGGTTTCCATTCATGGGTTCCCCTGACGGAAAGTTCTGACGGAAGCCATCAATGGAACCCCGACGCAGATGTGAACAGGCCCTAATTTAGCATTTGTGGCCCCACTTTTAACTTTGCCCAGGGCCATACTTTGTCTAAAACTGGCCCTGGCTTCAGGCCATGTTCGGCCTGCAGTCTATCAGGCGCAGGGACAGTATCCCAGCACAGGCCGGCGTGATGAAGTCACTGGATCACGCTTGTCTATCTACAGGGGGTGCTTTATGGCAATATCTACGGGGGCAGTATGGCACTATCTACAAGGGGGAGGTAGGGGCGCTATCTACAAGTGGGGTGTAACACTGTCTACAGGGGGGCTGTATAGCACAATCTACATAGGGGCAGTATGGCACAATTTACAGGGGGGCACTATGTACACGGGGGGCTGTGTGTGGCACCGAGTGGTGGGGGGGCTTGTTTGATATAGGGCTCAATCTTTCCTAGTTACGCCCCTAATCTGGGATATGGGTTCTGATTGTCTGGAAGCTCAACTTCTTTTTGCCTGGGGCCATTGCCCTCTATCTGTCAATTACTATCAATTCCATTTGTCCAATATTAATCATTGTGGGAAAGCTGGGTGAGATGGCTGTCACAGCCTTCTTGTCATGGGAGAAAGGCAAGGAGTGGTAAAGTGGTAAAGGAATCAGGGGAAAGCAGCCTGGCAGCGCAGCACCAAGATTTGTGTGGCACCCACCTTTGCCTCTTGTATCACTTGTCAGTGAATGAGTAATACAGAAACAGAAGTCGGCTTTGGCAGGGTTCGTAGGAGGTCGTTGGCAACGACATGTACAATTTAGAGAAGGTATTGAGTAGCAAAGGTTAATTTATGTGGCTAATTATTTGAGGTACAGTGCGGGACACGCTCTGAGCTCATGTCTATGGCTCCATATAATCGCAGTTGACCACTAAAAACGTTGGGGTTTTTCTAATAGTATTAATTGATATTTGTTGATAGTTTTCTATAAAATGTTACAATGTTTGTAAAAACTGTGTGGCTAAGAATATATACCAAGCATTATACTTTTTTAATGGCATTTTATTGCAGACAAAACCAACTGTATTGGCATAACGTTTAATACTTCTAACTAAAGGTAAACACCAAATTTGATATTTTTGAGCATAAATAACATCCAAGACTTTTTCCAACCAACCTTGAGTCCTTGGATATATTATTTAAAGATGGGAGTAGCTGGATAGAGCTGAACTCTGCCTACTAATCCTACTTATAACTATTACACTGTGTTCACATAATGTTCTCATGTAGTGCTTCTACAGAGATATATGCAGTGCAGCATGGTGGGTCGAGGGGGAAAAAAAGCCGGAAAAATACTACAGTGTTTGTATACGTGAGCAGAATTGTATGAACTAGAATGTAACTTACGGTATGATCACTGCAGTATAGTACTGCAATAGCTAAAATGTACTGTACCTAAAGCATTGTGAACATAGTAGAAAGGCAATATGCACTAGATTTTTCAAGGCAGCATATACTTCTAGGGTCTGGCATAAGGTCTTATGCACATAGCCAAGTCATGCACAGAAGTTGTACAAAGGCAGATATAGTTCCTGCATACAGAGCCATAGGCAATGTGGGCTGCTGTTTAGTGCCTCTGTATGTCACCATATTACAGAGATAGTCTTACCTTGAAACAATGACTCCAGTGGGGAATAACTTCATAATTTGTAATACGATAAATATGGCAGGAAATTGAAAGCATACAGTAGTACAGTCGAGCCCCTTAGACTTCTTTAGGTATCGTATTATGGCTTTGTATAAATCAAAGGTTTACGGAGCCGTAATATGGACATGTACGTGAACCCTCACCATAGTTTTTAAAGGAAAAATGTAGATTATGCTGTAATTATATTAAAAAATATATATATCACAAATACTGTTTATAAAAAAAAAAAAAAACACCTGCATTTTAGAGCATGAATTCAGCCTTAATGTGCCGAAATTAACTTTCTACCTAACTGAATAGCTAATAGCATCACAGATCTAGCAACACTAATTAGATTGTATGGTCATTAGAACAAGCCACATTTCCATGCAGCAAAGATTCTGAGATTTCTCCTCTTATACAAGTCTCTTAATTTCTGCAGTTCTAATATTATGGTAATGTTGTTCCAACCTCTTCAATGAAATTATTAAATAGTAGTTAGTGTTAATTTATTTGAGTAATTGGAAAATGCAGTCAAGATGTCAAGAAAGCAAACAAACAGTCAGGTTTTTTTTTTCCCCTTTTAGTTTGTTTAGAGAATATTTCAATGGTATACGCGTACACAACTCTGAATATACATGCTCCCAGCATATGTTAATTGACATTCTGGTGCATTTGATTATGCAAACCTATTCTGAAAGTCATTTATCACAGCTTTGGGGAAGTCATCTGTTCATGAAACTTTAACAGGAATCATTGGATCATTTGGCAATAAGGAACATTGCAGAATGAATGACAGGGTCACACCATATGACAAGATTGCACAAATCAGATGGATGTTATCATGGACATTAAGACATTTTTGCATTCTACAGCATACCTGTAATCAGCTAGCTTAGAAGAAGTAAAACATGGCAGTGTTCCAGGATTGTACTGTGCCCAAAACAGGCCGATAACTAATAAAATCAAATCATTGTAATATCCCAATGGTAGAAGAATTTGTGGCACTTAACAATGGTATATGTATATATGGTATGGTATACTCCTTGTTTTTATCAAATCTTTTTTTATAAAATGTTTCTAAATGTTACTTGTTATACATATATTTAAGCTTATACAAGTGCAAATAGTTCATTAGACAGCTGTATTGCATGTACAAAGAAAGGTGGTGCTCACCTAGATATATCGATTGACCTGGACAAAATGTGAGGAGAAGCAAAAATAACATATGTCTGTGTGAACTACATCTCACTTTGTAGAGGTGCCACGAGTTGACACTGTAAGGGAAATATTAAATGTATGATAGGGTTCTAGGCTAGTGTTCAAAGACTTTCTTGAACAAAAGAATGGTAAAGCAAACAGATAGTAAAAGAAAGCTGTAGATGTATGTTAGATGTTGTGTCTAACCTGTTTACAGCTCCTAGATAGCACCATACAGCACCCCGTGTAGATAGCGCCATACAGCCCCCCTCCTGTAGATAGTGCCATACAGCCCCGCCTGTAGAAAGCGCAATGAAGCCCCCCTGTAAATAGTGCCATGCAGGCCCCCTGTAGATAGCGCCCCTACCTCCCCCTTGTAGATAGCGCCATACAGCCCCCTTTTGTAGATAGCGCTATAAAACCCCCTATAGATAGTGCCATATAGCCCCCTATAGATTGTTCCATACAGCCCCCTCTTGTAGATAGTGCGATACAGCCCCCCTGTAGATAGAGCCTCCCACCTCCACCTTGTAGATAGTGCCATACAGCCCCCTCCTGTAGATAGCGCCATATTGTGCCCCCAAACAAATAAAACAGAAAAACGTTATACTTACCTAGGCCCCGTTCCCGTGAGGAATGGAGCAAATAAACGCAGACGGGATCCTTGCATAGGCAGCTGTGATCCAGTGACGTCATCACGCCGGCCTGCACAGGTATCCTGTCCCCGTGCCTGATAGGCTGCAGGGTGATCGGCCTGTAGCCTAGTAAATGGCAGAGAAGGGAGATACCTCCCTGCTCTGCCACAATGTTCTATAGTATCCACGTCCTAAGGACACAGACTGTATCGTCGCTACAGCTGTAGAAGCCATAGCGGCTGCTAGCGGCGCCACCGTGCATGGGAGGCCGTGCCGGTGGGCGGGACGAGCCCCCTTATACCGCAGACGCAGTAGCAGCCGCTATGGTTGCTACAGCGGTAGTTACGCCACTGCTGTCCAGTCGTATATTTAGTGTAATTAGACTCTTCCCAGTCTTATTTTTTTAAGTACTGAGGAGTTTTATAAACATTAGCAGAAAGTTGCAGCCACATCCCATAAAAATATATATTACCAAGTTTCCTATATTTTCATGTATTACAGATTTAGGCTAAAAATGTATAACACTAGATACGTTTTAAGATAATACATACCAATGTGATTTTAAAAATAGCATTCCCAGGTGGCATATTTACTTAAAAAGTCCTACTTTTATGGTTTTATCCAGGTTTATTCATTTAAAAGAAGTCTGTCACTAGTTTCTTCCACCCCAAACTGCACATACCATTGGTCAGGGCTTGAGAAAACCATTGTCCACATACCTGTATTACAGGTTTCTTTCTAAACGCTTAAAAACCACATTTGTTCATCCGTAAGTCGTATGCTAATTAGACACAAAAAGTCCTCAGGTCCAGAAAGTGTCTTGCATCTTAAGGCCCTTTAACATGGGCCAATTATCGGGCAAATGAGTGTTTATGTGAACGCTCGTTCCCTGTCCTTGCCCTGGGTAAACAGGGCAACAATGACACGATGAAAAAGCAAACGCTCGTTCATCGGCTGATTGTATTGTTATGCTGTAAGAAATATTATTGATTATTGTTGTCGGCAGTGCTTTTCCCTGTGTAAACAGGAAGCTGTGCTGCCGACATAAAAGGAATGTATACTGACAAGTGATTGGAGTAACGAAGACTCGTCCCCATACATAGCTCCTTGTGAAAGGAGCAAACGAGCGCCGATCAACGAGCTGTCTTGTTGACCGGCACTTGTTTACACGGCCCATGTCGGGCCTTATAAGAGGAGCCTAACTCTGTAAGATCGCACTGCTTACCCCCTTCCCTCCCCTGTACACTTGCCTGACGTGTCTTCCCGGCTGCTGCATTATCTGCCACTTCATCTCAATCCTGCGCCTTTGCTGTGCGGTCTGTATCCACTTCAGGCAGGTGTACATGGGAGGGAATGGGGTGGCTTTACACAGTAAGATGCAGGACACTTTCTAGTCTGGAGGATTACAGGTATGTGGAATAATTGTTAATTGTCTTCTGATGTCTTCACAGTCAATTAAACATCACATAAACAATTATTTATATTTAGAGACAATTTCTTAGTCATTAATTGGAAATTGAAAGAAAAGTCTTCATTGATAATTGTCGTTCACTTTCCTTTTTCTTCACTACTGGCCCAGACAGCCATTAAGACTTCTTCCAGCCACAACTTGTCTCTGCAGAGTATGCAGCCCCAGACATATTTCTTGCTTTTCCAGCATCCCCTACACAAATTTTCCATCCTGCAGCTGCGCCTAATGCTCAACATCTTGCGCAGTCGATCTGTGCAGGGAGATCGAAAGAGGACTACGTAGCTGTGCCTAATCCCTGCCTGATCACTAAATTAAGAACCAATTTTTCGTGAGAGGGAGTCTGCTGCAACCCTTAAAGGCAATAGGGGTATGACGACATCTTTGAGCTCCCTAGGCTTCAGGACCCGATTGCAACTGCAACCATTGTGGCCCCTATAGCTACATTAATGGTTGTAGATTATTCAACATTACGTCACATGTGCTTGTGAATGTACGAGTGAGTATAATGTTTTGCAGGTTTCAATAGTATTGTTATACAATAAAAACACTGAAATTATGCAGAGACTATATATAATAATGTTACAGATATACATTATTCAAAAGTATTTGGACTTGAGCCAGATTGAAAAAACAGCTAAAAATGCATAGAAAAGGATCACACAAAATATATATATTCTAAAATGTGAGTGTCTTGATTTTTGCTATGAAATTGGATTATAACAGATTTACACATCCCTTTTTAAATTTCCTTTTGCTGTACTGCTTTGAAAGAACCAATGAGCCCTAAACCTCACAGGGCCTAAACTTTCTATAAAATCTGTGTAACACTAATAAACTGCTGACCTTTTGGTACATCTGACAGCATAGAATGAATTCTCTATATCAGTAGAAGCCTGATTCATATGCTGTAAAATATAAACATTTTTCTGAAAGTTTTACATGGAACAGGTTTTCACTATATTTCTTGTATGGGCCACTCATATATATATATATATATATATATATATATATATATATATATATATATATGTTAATCATGTCCCCCTTAGTCGTCTCTTTTCAATGTTAAATAGGTTTAATTATTTCTAATATTTCCTCATAACTTAGATTCTCCATCCACCTTATTAGCTTTGTTGCTTTTCTTTGTATTTTATCCAACTCCAGGGCATCCTTTCTATGAACTGGAGTCCAGAACTGAACTGCATACTCTAGATGTGGCCGCACTAATGCATTGTAAAGTGGTAATATTATATCCCTGTCCCACGAGTCCATACCTCATTTAATACACGACAATATCTTGCTGGCCTTAGAAGCAGCTGACTGACATTCTATGCTGTTATTTAGTTTATGTGACTCTCCCAGTATAGCTTCCTCTAGGACATATGATGCATGCAGATTGTTGGTACACAGATGCATAACTTTACATGTATCTGAATTAAACCTCATTTGCCAAGTGGATGCCTAAAAACTCAGTGCGTCCAAATCAGCTTGCAATTTACGAACATCTTAACATCTTCCATAGACTACATAACTTGGTGTCATCTGCAGAAATAGAAATAGTGCTATTAATCCCATCCTCTATATTATTAATAAATAAGTAGTGGTCCCAGGACTGAATCCTGGGGTACACCACTTATAACCGGGGACCATTCAGAGTAGGAATCATTGACCACAACTCTCTGGATACTGTCCTTGAGCCAATTTTCAAACCAATTACACACTATACTTTCTAAATCTATAGTCCTTAATTTACCCATTAGACGTCTATGAGGGTCAGTGTCAAATGCCTTTGCAAAGTCCAAAAACACTATATCCACAGCAGCTCCTCGGTCTAGGCTTCTACTCACCTCTTCATAAAACAAATCAGGTTGGTTTGACAACTTCTGTCCTTGGTAAAACCGTGCTGGCTGTCACTTATAATTGTCACGGTCGGTGGGTATGTGGACCCACTAGGCCGCACCGCCATGGCGGAGAGGCAGCTTGCCAAACCACAGAGCAACGCAACAATACAAAGTCCCGCACAAGGGTACCTGAATAATCCAGACAGTGGCCGAGGCTTTGGCACGGATAGAGGTGGGTGCAGCAGATTATGCCAGACGTGGCAGATGACAGCAGGCGCAGCACGTTGCGCCAGATGTGGCGAATCACACTTGACAAGGAAGATGGCACTGGACGCGGCAGATGACAGCAGGTGCAGCACATTTTACCAGTCGTGTCCTATCACACTGGACATGGAAGATAGCACTGGACGTGGCACATAACACAGGACGTGGCAGATGACACAGGACGCAGGTGCAGTAGATACGACTCCAACACTAGAGCAAGAACACAGCACAGGATACAGGAAAAGGTAACAGGACACGGGTAACAACTGGAATGGGAAAACACTAAGGGACCATTTGCAAGACAGACTTGGAATACACTAACAATGCTCAGGCAAGATCAGAAGGGCAGGACCCTTCTTATAGTCCAGGAAATCATGTGTAGTTGATTATGATGATTGTTCACATGTGCGCGCGCTGGGCCTTTAAGACCGTGCAGCGGACCGGAGCAGAAGTAAGCGCTGGTGTCTCCTAGGAGGGAGATGCGAGCCAGCGCTCACTGATCCATGGCTGCAGGCGTCAGGAGGTGAGTAAACCCGATGGCCCGCAGCCATGGACGCTACAATAATACTATTTTTTGTCACATACTCCTGTATATAGTCCCTCAATAGCCCCTCAAATATTTTTCCCATGATGTATGTTAAGCTAACTGTTCTACCTAGAGTCCTGGGTTCGTTATGGGTTCGTTATTGTAGCTGCATTTCCATTGGATCTCTTATGGTTTACGCCCATCTCCATGTTATTCGGAGGTTATATGTTCGGACTGACTGGAGTATGCCGCCATTAGCCCCATAAACACCTGAAGACGCTACGTTGGTAGCGAAACATGTCAGGGTGGCTGACTCTTTCCTCATAAGGCAACGCTTAGCTGACAGTTAGGTTTAATATCAATAAAGTAGTCTTGTTCTGAAGCTACAGACAGAGGAACCAGGGGAAAATGTATGCAAGTGGGTAAAGAATTGGTTAAGGGACAGAAAGCAAAGAGTTGTTATAAATGGAACTTACTCAAAATGGGTTGAAGTCAGCAGCGGGGGACCAGAAGGATCAGTGTTAGGCCCCATGCACACGAACGTAAAAACGCCCGTAATTACGGGCCGTAATTACGGCACATTTTACGGGCCCATGGACTTCTATAGGCCACGGGTACCTCCCCGTATGCTTACGGGAATGTGCCCGTGCCGTTGAAAAATATAGGACATGTCCTATTTCAGGCCGTAATTACGGCACGGGCAGGCCCATAGAAGTCTATGGGGCTCCCGTAATTACGGGTGGCTACGTGTGTGCACCCGTAATTACGGGAGCGTTGCTAGGCGACGTCAGTAAATAGTCACTGTCCAGAGTGCTGAAAGAGTTAAACGATCGGCAGTAACTGTTTCAGCACCCTGGACAGTGACTTCCGATCAAAATATAGAGCAACCTGTAAAAAATAAAAGACGTTTATACTTACCCAGAACTCCCTGCTTCTTCCTCCAGTCCGGCCTCCTGGGATGACCGCCGCAGCCAATCACAGGCCAATCACAGGCTGCAGCGGTCACATGAACTGCCGCGTCATCCAGGGAGCTCAATCGCAGTGTTTATGCCGCAAAAATCGTAATGTGGAATGAAAATAAAAATCATACATACCCAGAACTCTCTACTTCCTGCAGTCCGGCCTCCTGGGATAATGTTGCATCCCATGTAACCACTGCAGCCAATCACAGGCTGCAGCGTCACATGGCCTTCAACATCATGCATGCAGGCCAAAGCGGACGTCAGAGGAGGGAGTAAGTATGAACAGAATTCTTCTGCAGAGGAACTTCTGTCTGAAAAATCGCACCACAATTGTGGTGTGTCCTGCGGGTTCCAGGTCAGACACGCTGCGTGATTTTTACGCAGCATATCCGTCCCATGGGAACCCGTCCTAACTGATCTCAAAATATAAAACAAGGTATTTTTTTGAGTATGTCCTTTTTATCTTATCTTTTCTCTGCTTTACAGTAAATTTCTTCTTTTTTGAAGGTGCATAACATTTGTGACACTGATGGACAATCAGGGGTTTATGTAAAGTATCAAATATTTTTCACACTTTATAATTTATGTGTTTTAATAGAGACTATTTTTACATAATTTAAGCCCTATTTACTCAGGGAGATGTAAGAAAATGCCCTTTATTGTATGCAAATGTTATAGACATAATTTATGATTTAGCAATACTCTTTTTTTATACATTGCCAATTTTCTCTCACTTCCCTATTACAACAACATTTTCTTCCTTGCATTCTCTGATGATAACTCAGGGGAGACGTCAACACCCAGATAATCTATCTGCATGGGCAGTCAACGGCCATACATTCACAATTTTTATTATTATTTGTTTTATTATTATTGCTGCACTGCATTTAAAATAAAAAACGTGAACATTTTAGCAAATAGTTGTGATTCAAAAAGGCCTATTGTTTTGTGTCTACATCTCCTATGAAGTTCTATATGTCTACATGGTAACAGACTACAATCAAACTCTTTGTAGTCTGATCCTACTGTCATACTTCCTTCTATTTGTGGCCTACTTCTCGCTAGTATACATTCGATAGGTTAAATGAAGTAGGGGACAGATGAAAGGAAGACTGCAGGATCAGATAACACAGGATTTGTTTGTACTCTGCATTCAAAGCAAAGCTACATATTTTTTTCTTGTTTAGATACATTGAAGCAATACAAAAAGAATTGGTTGCAAAGGTAAACATACGTAAAAAAAAAGCTGTAAACTCTACACTGTACAAAAAAATGTTTGAAAGCTAAAATTAGTTCCAATGCATATAACTAGATTGAGGAAAGTTATGAGACAGCCCACTTAAAATTAAAGGTTGGAAAATGGGGCCTGTTCAGCTTGGAAAATGATGCCTTAGAGGTGTTCTTATTAATATGTACACATATATACATGGTCAATATAGACATTTGGTACATGAAATATTAATTCCTAGAGTTGTATATTGGAATAGGGGACATCATTTGCTTATTGAGGAAAGGCATTTCCATCATCAATATAGGAAGGGGTTCTTTACAATACAACCTCAGTATTTACTGACAAAATCAATAGCGTCAATTTTAAAAAAAAGCAAGAGAAATGTATCTTATGTCTAATGCTTTTGAGTTTGAAATAGTGATTGGATAGGATGGAGTTATTTTAATCCAGGTAATTTATCCAACTGAGCTTGGTTTCCGGCATGACAGCTATGATATATCCGTTTTCAAATGAATCTCAACAAATCCCGATGGAACCTATTGAAATGAGAGTCTGTCAGGTTTCTGTCGGGGGTCTGGTATTATTTTGATAAGAATAGCAATGCAGACTACAAGATTATCTGCCATCAAAAAGCAAAGTAATCCTGACGGAACGGAACCCAGTAACAGCTTAATCAGAGCTTTACCCGTTTAACGACGAGTGATTAATATATCTGTCACTAGCATGTGCTAGTTCCTGCATCCTGAAGGAAATGGTCATCACTAGGATCTCGTAGGTACAGCCACTGTATCTACAAGAACAGCAGCAAGTGCACCGTTTTTATACACAGCAGGGCTCCTGCCGCAACTGCCGGGATTGGAGATAAAGCCAATCCCAGAAATGTAACCCCTTAAATGCCGTGGTCAATAGCAATCATGGAATCTCAGATGTTTGACAAAGGGAGGAGGCACCTTCTGTCAGCCCCTAAGCATCCCGCAACACACAACCGTGGGGCACCAATGGTTCACCATGGAAAGATGGAGCCCAACGGTGACCCCAGGTCTGTCAATGGTATCTGGGTATGGCCTAATAGTTTGTCAGTGATACACTGATAGGCAAAAATGCTTTGAAATACTAAATATTCTAAAGCATTAAAAAATTGATCACAGAATCGCAGTTCAAGTCCCCTAGTGAGACAAAAAAAAGAAAAATTGTGTTGAATAAAATTTTATAAATGTCCATCACTAGGACAAAAATTAAAAAGTACCACCCCCAGAAAAATAGATTAAAAAGTTTTTTTTATTAACATTATTCCATTTTTATTAAAAAAAAGTTTTACCTAAAAAAAAAAAGAAATACATATTGCTGTCTACTGCAATCATAACAATTCCCTAGAATAAAAATAATTTATTATTTATACTCCACCCCCCCCCCCAAAAAAAACTTCTGCCATTTGTTGTTTTGCATCTCCAAAAGTTATTTTTTTTAAAAAGTCTCCAAAATGTAAGTACCCCAAAATTGTGCCAATAACAACTAAAACAAGCTGTTATATAACTACATGGGAGTAAAGATTCAAAAGTAATGGTTTTCGGAATGCAGTGATGTAATACTGACTGATTTCTGTAACATATGTTTTATTCTGCAGAGCTACTAAATGTAAAACAAGAAAATATACATATGGTATCACCGCATTTGTACCGACCTGTACAATAAAGTTAACATGTCATATTTACCGCAAGTTGAACTGCAAAAAAAGCCTGCAAGAAACAATGGCGGAATTGGCCCCCAAAAACCAATGCTTCATTAAGGGGTTAAGCATTCTGCGGATCTTAAGGAGATATTACCGTTACCCATTAGATACCGCTGTAATCAGTACATTTTGTTTAATAAAATCCATCTGTTCAATATTTATTAAGTTTGCAACCCCCAGAAAACAAGCAGTTGCTCTTAATTATGTGAATGGGACTTTGGTCTTGTGAAATGTGTTTATTTGGCTGTTTCCGACACTTCTTCACATCTCTATAGAGAGGGACAGTGCATGTGCACTCTGCTCTTCCTCTTAGTATGGAAATTTGAGGCTTCTTATTCTCAGAAACGTTGGGGATTCCAAAGTCCGGACCGTCACCTAACTCACTTTTATAATTAGGAATAAACCTTCTACATAAAGAGCATTTTCAATAATGAACAAAATGTTGAATGTGCTCGAAAAGTTTCACAAAATCTTTATTTAAAGGCTATGTACACCTTTGAAATCTTGATTTTTTTGTTGTTGTTTTTAAATAAAAATGTGTATTTTTACTTTTTGAGATACGGCTGCTTTGTTTCCTATATGAAGAGCAGCTGTATCTTGTGGTCTTTTACTATATATATATATATATATATATATATATATATATATATATATTTATATATATATATATATATATATATATATATATATATATATATATATATATATACATATATATACATATATATACTGTACAGAAACACACACACACACACACACACACACACACACACACACACACACAGACATTGTTGGATTGTGACATTCCCCTTGTTTTACATAGACCCTAAGAACCAAAGTGAATGTTTGATGGAATTTCTGCTTTGGCAAAGAAAATAAAAGAATGTAGTCATCTACCTTATATAATGTCACTTTATAAAAGCAGACTGTTTACTGTATTGTTGCTCTTACAATTCTCACTTATTATCCCAAGCTTAGGATTTGTTCACATCTGCATCAGGGTTCCGTTCATGGGTTCCATCAGAGGAACCCATGAACGCAAATGTCTGTTTTCATTACCATTGATTTCAATGATAATGCTGGTGTTGCTAATGATTTCCGTTTGTCTCTGTTCCGTAATGTTTCTGTTTTTTTCGGAATCAATAACGTAGTCAATTACGGAACAGAACCCGACGAAGATGTGAACAAAGCCTTAGGCTGGGTTCACACGTGGCGGAATTTCACTTAAATTCCGCTGCGGACACTCCGCAGCGTTAATCCGCAGCGGAGCCGTTTCTCCATTGACTTCCACTTTAATTTAGCAGTGTTCGTTTAGACGATGCGTAAAATTCCGCTGCGGAGCATAGGCTGCGGAGCGGAATTTGGTGTCCGCAGCATGCTCTGTCTGTTGCGGTGCAGTGGCGGACTGGTTGCGGACTCATGGCGGAATTTCTCCATTGACTTCAATGGAGATTCTAATTTCCGCAATGAAGTCCGCAGCTGTCATGCACATGTTATGTGTGCTGCGGATGCGTCTTGCTTTTTTGACATGACATTTCTTCATTCTGGCTGGACCTATGTATTTCTAGGTCTACAGCCAGACTGAGGAAGTCAATGGGGCTCCCGTAATGACGGGAGCGTTGCTAGGAGACGTCAGTAAATAGTCACTGTCCAGGGTGCTGAAAGAGTTAAGCGATCGGCAGTAACTGTTTCTGCACCCGGGACAGTGACTACCGATCCCAATATACAGCAACCTGTCAAAAAAAATAGAAGTTCATACTTACCGAGAACTCCCTGCCTTTGTCTCCAGTCCGGCCTCCCAGGATGACGTTTCAGTCTAAGTGACGGCTGCAGCCAATCACAGGCCAATAACAGGCTGCAGCGGTCACATGGACTGCCGCGTCATCCAGGGAGGTCGGGCTGGATGCCGAAGGAGGGACGCGTCACCAAGACAATGGCCGGTAAGTATGAATTTCTTTGACTTTCACAAGGGAAAGTGCTATCCCTTCTCTCTATCCTGCACTGATAGGGAGAAGGGAAGTACTTTTACCGCAGTCCGCAGCAGCTAGTCCGCATCAATTTACTGCACATTTTGGGCAGATCCGCAGCAGAATCTGCAACGCAGATTCTGTGCGGCATTGATGCGGACAGTTGCGGAGGAAATCCGCCACGTGTGGCCATGCTCTTACTTGGATAGGAGGAATAGTGTAATTCTGTTTTGCCAGAGCATATCTTGGGCAAGAGTGTAAGTGCAGAGAGAGATGCTTGTAATTATTTTCCAGTCATTTTTGCAAAAAAAAAAATTTTCAAATCCCTGGAAAAACGTCAGTAAAATCATGCATATTAGTGTACCTTGTTCTCTCCTCTTTATCCCCGCTTCATTCCTCCAGTTCATAAAAAAAAAATCTACAACTCATCTTGTAAAAAAAAAACGTCCTTATACGCCTACATTGATGAAAAATTAAAGCGTTACGTCCAACTAAATGCAGAGGGGCAAAAGAATTTTCTTGGTTTTTAAAGCCAAAATTAGCTACATCATTAAGGGGTTAATATCCACTATATGGACTGTGCAAACCATATTCACATTAGACATATTTAAAATGTCGACAATCAAAAATGTGATGTTTTTTTACTCTTAAGGGGTTAATGTATATTGCAATACTGTAAGTCTGATAGTTTAGTCCGTACTTGAAAAAAAAATAAAAATAAAAACAGTTTGTAGGCGCCTTGCTCTACAATATCTCAACTTAGGTCTCGCACAATCCACCAGTAAGGGCACATTCACATGTGGCGGAATAGCTGGGGAATTCCATTGCGGACAGTCTGCAGTGAAATTCTCCAGCAGACGTTATTTACATTTGTTTCAATACATTTTTAGGCAAGTTAGTTCAGACGTTGCGGAAAACTCCGCTGCAGACCATAGGCTGTGGTGCGGAATTTGCACTGTCTGTTGCGGAGAAGAAGCGGAATTTCACTGCAGATTTCAGCCTTTGCAATGCAAAAACTGAAATATGTGGCAAGTCCGCTGTCTTTTCTGCAACGTCTGAATTACCTGTCAAATATGAAAATGTTGGTGCAGATTCGTTGCGCAATTGCCCCAAATCTGCACCAACATTTGTAGCGGAAAAATTCCGCCACGTCTGAACGTGCCCTAATTGTGAGATATGAAACATGTTAGCACAATCCCTACAATCATCAGCATTTTCTAAACCAAAACCAGGAATGGAAAGTAAACAGAAAAAGTATAAGGCCTTTTTCACACACAATATTTGTGTGGCACCCCCCCCCCCAAAAAAAAAATCATCTGAAAAAAACTATAGCTTCTACACATCTTTTCAATTATTTGAAAAACGCCAAAGCAAGGCTTGCTGCAATTTTGGATGAATGCCACTGATCCCAATAAAATGCAAGATGAAATAGAAAAAGCCACCTAAAAAAATGCCATGGTTGTTTTATATTTTCCCATTGACTTCAAGCTAACATCTGACGGAAGCTCAAACACGGCAAAAAATGACAGAAACGACGCCAATAAAGAATAATTCTTCCTAAAAAGCTATGTGTGAATCTATCCTAATGGAAAAATTCTGTTATTCATACACCCCTATTTTTGGCTTACAATACTGATGCTAAATACTGTCATGTGAAAGTGTCCCAAGGTTTCTTTCACCCGGGAGTATTTTTGTCAGTATTTTGCATCAGTATTTCTGAACCAAAACCAGGAATGGATCCAAACACGGAAAGAGGTGCAAATCTTTCCATTATACTTTTTGTCTTTGTAGGTTCCAAAATACTGGCGTGTGAAAGGTACCTTAGGGTATGTGCACACGTAGTGACCAAAAACGTCTGAAAATACAGAGCTGTTTTCAAGAGAAAACAGCCACTGCTTTTCAGACGTTTTTTGAGCAACTCGCGTTTTTTGCTGCATTTTTTGCGGCGTTTTCGCCGCGTTTTTTACGTCCGTTTTTGGAGCTGTTTTCATTGGAGTCTATGAGAAAACAGCTCCAAAAACGTCCAAAGAAGTGTCCTGCACTTCTTTTGACGAGGCTGTATTTTTACGTGTCGTCGTTTGACAGCTGTCAAACGACGACACGTAAATGACAGGTCGTCTGAACAGTACGTTGGCAAACCCATTCAAATGAATGGGCAGATGTTTGCCGACGTATTGTAGCCTTATTTTCAGACGTAAAACGAGGCATAATATGCCTCGTTTACGTCTGAAAATAGGTCGTGTGAACCCAGCCTTAGGCTAAATTTGCACCACGTCTGTGTTGCACTGTCGGTGTATACAGCAGGAAAATCTTCTGGGATATATAGTGATATACCCATATACTTTAATGGCAAAATATATACCAAAAGTGTGTCTGCACCTCTGGCTAGATTTTACCTTGGATGTACTGCGCTGGATGTATGCCATCACAATATGGTGCAGGCCCAGGAGCTGAGGCCACACCATAAGTAGAGTAGAAAATAGTGGATGAGATCCAGCGCACAATTTATGCAAAATAATCCAATAGTAGGTTTAAAATGGAATCTGGTTCCAATTTTATTTGAATAAATGTAAAAACCGGGAGACAGACTTCCCACAACGGGTAAGGTGGATGTATTGAAGAAGAAATAGGTGTGTAGCCTACGCGTTTCAGACGGAGTCCTCGTCCTTAGTCATGGCTGAAAGAATGAGAAGTTTGACAGTCGGGGTTGGAGCTATATCCGGTTCTATGCAGGTGAATTTGATTGCGGTTCAAAGAAATGAACATATGGAACGCAACAGTACGATTGGTATGTAAACAATATACATGTTTTTGAACTTTCGCATATCGTAGTGAACAACTCGGTACAAATTCTGTGCAATAAATAAAGTGCTGACAAAAAGAACTAAAAATATATATAAGCCCCTTGCCAGATCGTCAATCATTTAAGACGCACTATAGTCGAGGCAAGCAGCATCATAATCTACGCTTGGTAAGATGATGTTTTATCAGCGTGATTTTTGTAGTATGAATATTCTAATGTCAGATTTATAATTTACAGAAGAAAAAATGTATGTAGTTGATCTAGAATGGTAATGTTTAATTGAATTAGAACCGGAGATAAGTCCTGCTTGAATAGAAACACCCCAACTTGTCATACGTATTGTAATGGAGTGAAAAGATGGTGTGAATACGGTACAAGAAAAATAATTTAAAATAGATTAAAAGTGACAAACATTGATGTATATATCTGTAGGTCTATACTGGACTACTGGTCAGATGTAGCATGTCTCATATCACCTAAACAAACAAAACAAACAGAGACCCTGAATGTATATCGATTAATTGGTTTCGGAGCAACTAAGAACCCAAAAACCTAGTCTACCATAAAATGTTGGTTGTATTTTTTATGGGGCATGAGCGATGGATAAAGATTCGTTTATGTATCAATAATATGGGCAAAAAAATGCGATGTATCGCAATGTATATAAGACCATAAAGTCATAGGCCCACAGCCGTTTATTATGATAACCTAGGAGACCAAGTCCATAGAATTTAGGTCAATAATATAACGATTTAACCAAAGCATAAATAAAAGGCAACGATATAAATCCCATAAACACTATAATTAAGGAGAGATACAAAAGTGGGAATACTTATTGTATAGTTATGTGTATCCTCCAAGAATTTGGAACATGAATTTTTGGATTAATGCTCCGATCTCTTGTCAACTTAATGTATTTAATATTTGTATATATTATATGGAACAGTGTTTATAGTTCGTATAAATACCAACGGATAAACAGTGTTCGTCCATCAGACATTGGAATGTTAGCACATAATTCAATTGTTAAAAAATAGAGAATAGAAAGAAAAGAACTTACATTGGTGTATAGAAAAAATGTAAATCTGATTATTTAAGTTGGTAATAGATGCTCATAATTTACATATTGCTCATGTATTGGTGATGAAATGGGCATGATTATAATTAAGGTGCTGGTTACCAACTATCTACTTTAAGTTGTTAATGTGTAATGTATTTTGTTCTTTTCATTTATTCTATGACTATCGAGTATGAACTAAAGCGATGTGTTACGAATAATGTATTAAAGCCGTTTTAATAGTGAAACATAAGATCCTTTCTCAAATTTAAACCATTGGGATGTCTCGTGTTGAGACGAAAAATCCAGAAGGCTTCTCTTCCCAAAATTTTGTGCTTCAAGTTTCCTCCCCGTTTGGGTGAATTAACCTTTTCGATGGCATAACATTTCAAGGAATCAGTTGATCTATTATGATAATTGACAAAATGTTTGGCTGCATTGGAGATATTCAAGATGTTAGGGTTCCTGATATAGCCTAGATGTTCCAAAAATCTTACTTTGAACTTACGATTAGTGCAGCCAATATACTTTAAATTGCAAATTGTGCATTCAAGAATATAGATCACTGATTCGCTGTTGCAATTAATGTAATTCTTAATGGGGAAACTGTGGATGTCTGAGGAATCACAAAATTTTTTTGTCGGGAAGGCGTAGGTACATGTTTTACATGGATGTACACCACATCTGAAAAATCCCTTATGTTCTATCCACATACTTGTGCGTGTGTCTGGTCTCAACATAGAAGGGGCCAAAGCATTTCCTATAGTGGAAGCTTTACGGGCGACTATTTTGCAGCCTTCTTTCAGAATGTCATCTAGAGTTGGATCTTCCTTGAGAATAGATATACGATTCTTGATGATCTCTTTGATTGCTGTGAACTGATTACTGTACTGGAGAACAATAACTGGTTTATTGCTATCCAATGCTTTATATTTAACTGTATCAGTAAGTATATCTTCTCTACTTTTTTTGGAAATGATGTTAGAAGCTCTCTTGAGTGTCCAGTTTGGGTATCCTCTACTATGTAATCTATGGGAAATTGAGCTTTGTTCCACCATAAAATAGGAGTTTGTACTACAATTACGTCTAGCTCTATACATTTCACCGACTGGAATAGAGGTGATCGTTTGCTTCAGATGGTTACTTTTTGCATGTAGGATTGTGTTTCCCGAAATGGGCTTCCGGTGTGTCTTGGTATAAATGATTTCACCTACCTCCCCTCTTAATTCCAAATCCAAAAAAATTGTGTTATTAGAATGGAAGGAATGGGTGAATTTTAGATTAGCTTTATTTGTATTGAGGTAATCGATAAAAGGGGGAATGTCTGAAATTAATCCTTTCCAAATAAAGAGCAGGTCATCAATATAGCGACCGTACCAATGTATGCATGTATTGAAGATATTATTGTCAGAAAAAATATAAAGTTCTTCCCACCATGCCATTACCAAATTGGCCATGGATGGTGAGAATTTTGCCCCCATTGAAACACCCTTAAGCTGGAGGTAAAATTTATAATTGAATGAAAAATAGTTATGTTGCATTAAGAAAATAGACACATCTAGAATGTAAAGTTGGAGCTCCTGACTGTATGTACTATGCTTATATAAATGATACTCTAGTGCATTATGTGCTACTGTGTGAGGTATGTTGGTATATAACGAAATAACATCACAATTTAACCACATGAATTCTTGGGACCAGGATTCTTTTTCAAAAGATCTAAGAACGTCCTGGGTATCTTTGAGAAAGCCTGGAGTATTCATTGCAAGAGGCTGTAATAGAGAGTCCAACCATTCAGAAAGCCTTTCTAGGAGTGATCCTATCCCAGACACTATGGGTCTCATCGGTGGAGGGTTCAAGTTCTTATGTACCTTCGGTAAAGCGTGTAAAATGGGTATTGTAGGAAATTCAACATCGATATATACAGACTGTTTCGGAGTGAGGAGACCTTTGTTTAGACCTTCTTGAATTAATTTCTTTATTTTAATTTGGAAATTCTTGGTGGGATTGTGGTCCAAGATCTTGTAAGTATTTGTATCCGATAACAAGTTAGATACTTCAGTAATATACATATCCCTGTTCATAACCGCAATACTTCCTCCTTTATCTGATTTTTTGATGATGAGGTCGTGATTATTTTCAAGAGATTTCATTGCTGTGAATAATTCTTTAGATAAATTCTTGGGGTATTTAAGCACTTTTGTGGAAGTAGTAAGAGATTGAAGATCTTTTTCTATGGCCATTTGAAATTTATCCATTGATTCTGTTCTTGATTCCCAAGGGTAGAATTTGGGGTTGCTAGTTTTCATTTTTGTAGAAATGTTAACATCTTGTATCTGTGTTTCCGCACTTAAACTTTCCAAATTAATCAGCGTTTTCAATTCATCAAAAAGAAATATCTTGGGATAGGAATTTTCAGCGGTAGTTTCCAATGTAATGGGATTTTCAGTGTCTGGGTCTGACTCCATGTTGTTGATGAAATGCCTTTTAATGGTAAGGTCTCTAACGAATTTATTAATGTCCAGGAGTGTGGTGAAAGGATCAAAGTTATAAGCTGGTGCAAAATTAAGTCCGAGCGAGAGCACTTTTTCCTGGGCTGGAGTTAATATAATAGATGACAAATTAATAATACTAAATTGCGATGTTAGATTCTCCGGTGTCTCAGACGTCGACCTTGATCCTGTTCCGAATATTTTATGTTTTCTCCCCCCTCTGCGGCCCCGTTTTTTGAGGCTTTGGACTGATTTCTGTCTTGATTATAGAATGTTGCTGATCTAGGATTTGGATCCTCACTGTCTGAAGTTTCTACTGACTCCAAATCCGTGGAGCTGAAGCTGACTTTGGAAGTGTTATTGCCTCTGTTTCTCCCAAAGTTCCGTTTTTTGAGAATGGATTTAGATTTAAAATGAGCAGATGTTCTTTCCTCGTTAGTCCATGTGTACACCTCATCGTTGGCATAATCTCTTGAATCTCGAATAAACTTTCTCTTTTTAACTTCTGCCAGTGACTGGTTCACTTTGTTGATGTACTGGGACGTGCGGGCTTCAAGAGTAGCAAAATCAGGTGAGCTGGAGGCTGCATGGATTAATATCTCCACTTTTTGTATGTCAGTTTCTAGACTTATGAGTTTGGTTTCCTCTTCCTTTGTAATGAGTTCCATTAGTTTAAGGGAACAATTGGTTAATGTTAGATTCCAGTTGTTAGAGAAATCATCGGAATATCTAAAGGAGGGATTTTTCTTTATTCGTAAGCCTCTAGGGATCATACTTTTAGACAGGTAATTGTTCAGGTCTTTGGCAACATTGAGAACTCAGGAGAAAACAACCATAGCCTAAAAAATCTCTTTCATCAAGTGGAAAAACTTAAAATCCAGGAAGCAAAGGTGTGGTGGGATTCAACTACCCTAAACAATTACCTGTCTAAAAGTATGATCCCTAGAGGCTTACGAATAAATAAAAAAAATAAAAAAAATCCCTCCTTTAGATATTCCGATGATTTCTCTAACAACTGGAATCTAACATTAACCAATTGTTCCCTTAAACTAATGGAACTCATTACAAAGGAAGAGGAAACCAAACTCATAAGTCTAGAAACTGACATACAAAAAGTGGAGATATTAATCCATGCAGCCTCCAGCTCACCTGATTTTGCTACTCTTGAAGCCCGCACGTCCCAGTACATCAACAAAGTGAACCAGTCACTGGCAGAAGTTAAAAAGAGAAAGTTTATTCGAGATTCAAGAGATTATGCCAACGATGAGGTGTACACATGGACTAACGAGGAAAGAACATCTGCTCATTTTAAATCTAAATCCATTCTCAAAAAACGGAACTTTGGGAGAAACAGAGGCAATAACACTTCCAAAGTCAGCTTCAGCTCCACGGATTTGGAGTCAGTAGAAACTTCAGACAGTGAGGATCCAAATCCTAGATCAGCAACATTCTATAATCAAGACAGAAATCAGTCCAAAGCCTCAAAAAACGGGGCCGCAGAGGGGGGAGAAAACATAAAATATTCGGAACAGGATCAAGGTCGACGTCTGAGACACCGGAGAATCTAACATCGCAATTTAGTATTATTAATTTGTCATCTATTATATTAACTCCAGCCCAGGAAAAAGTGCTCTCGCTCGGACTTAATTTTGCACCAGCTTATAACTTTGATCCTTTCACCACACTCCTGGACATTAATAAATTCGTTAGAGACCTTACCATTAAAAGGCATTTCATCAACAACATGGAGTCAGACCCAGACACTGAAAATCCCATTACATTGGAAACTACCGCTAAAAATTCCTATCCCAAGATATTTCTTTTTGATGAATTGAAAACGCTGATTAATTTGGAAAGTTTAAGTGCGGAAACACAGATACAAGATGTTAACATTTCTACAAAAATGAAAACTAGCAACCCCAAATTCTACCCTTGGGAATCAAGAACAGAATCAATGGATAAATTTCAAATGGCCATAGAAAAAGATCTTCAATCTCTTACTACTTCCACAAAAGTGCTTAAATACCCCAAGAATTTATCTAAAGAATTATTCACAGCAATGAAATCTCTTGAAAATAATCACGACCTCATCATCAAAAAATCAGATAAAGGAGGAAGTATTGCGGTTATGAACAGGGATATGTATATTACTGAAGTATCTAACTTGTTATCGGATACAAATACTTACAAGATCTTGGACCACAATCCCACCAAGAATTTCCAAATTAAAATAAAGAAATTAATTCAAGAAGGTCTAAACAAAGGTCTCCTCACTCCGAAACAGTCTGTATATATCGATGTTGAATTTCCTACAATACCCATTTTACACGCTTTACCGAAGGTACATAAGAACTTGAACCCTCCACCGATGAGACCCATAGTGTCTGGGATAGGATCACTCCTAGAAAGGCTTTCTGAATGGTTGGACTCTCTATTACAGCCTCTTGCAATGAATACTCCAGGCTTTCTCAAAGATACCCAGGACGTTCTTAGATCTTTTGAAAAAGAATCCTGGTCCCAAGAATTCATGTGGTTAAATTGTGATGTTATTTCGTTATATACCAACATACCTCACACAGTAGCACATAATGCACTAGAGTATCATTTATATAAGCATAGTACATACAGTCAGGAGCTCCAACTTTACATTCTAGATGTGTCTATTTTCTTAATGCAACATAACTATTTTTCATTCAATTATAAATTTTACCTCCAGCTTAAGGGTGTTTCAATGGGGGCAAAATTCTCACCATCCATGGCCAATTTGGTAATGGCATGGTGGGAAGAACTTTATATTTTTTCTGACAATAATATCTTCAATACATGCATACATTGGTACGGTCGCTATATTGATGACCTGCTCTTTATTTGGAAAGGATTAATTTCAGACATTCCCCCTTTTATCGATTACCTCAATACAAATAAAGCTAATCTAAAATTCACCCATTCCTTCCATTCTAATAACACAATTTTTTTGGATTTGGAATTAAGAGGGGAGGTAGGTGAAATCATTTATACCAAGACACACCGGAAGCCCATTTCGGGAAACACAATCCTACATGCAAAAAGTAACCATCTGAAGCAAACGATCACCTCTATTCCAGTCGGTGAAATGTATAGAGCTAGACGTAATTGTAGTACAAACTCCTATTTTATGGTGGAACAAAGCTCAATTTCCCATAGATTACATAGTAGAGGATACCCAAACTGGACACTCAAGAGAGCTTCTAACATCATTTCCAAAAAAAGTAGAGAAGATATACTTACTGATACAGTTAAATATAAAGCATTGGATAGCAATAAACCAGTTATTGTTCTCCAGTACAGTAATCAGTTCACAGCAATCAAAGAGATCATCAAGAATCGTATATCTATTCTCAAGGAAGATCCAACTCTAGATGACATTCTGAAAGAAGGCTGCAAAATAGTCGCCCGTAAAGCTTCCACTATAGGAAATGCTTTGGCCCCTTCTATGTTGAGACCAGACACACGCACAAGTATGTGGATAGAACATAAGGGATTTTTCAGATGTGGTGTACATCCATGTAAAACATGTACCTACGCCTTCCCGACAAAAAAATTTTGTGATTCCTCAGACATCCACAGTTTCCCCATTAAGAATTACATTAATTGCAACAGCGAATCAGTGATCTATATTCTTGAATGCACAATTTGCAATTTAAAGTATATTGGCTGCACTAATCGTAAGTTCAAAGTAAGATTTTTGGAACATCTAGGCTATATCAGGAACCCTAACATCTTGAATATCTCCAATGCAGCCAAACATTTTGTCAATTATCATAATAGATCAACTGATTCCTTGAAATGTTATGCCATCGAAAAGGTTAATTCACCCAAACGGGGAGGAAACTTGAAGCACAAAATTTTGGGAAGAGAAGCCTTCTGGATTTTTCGTCTCAACACGAGACATCCCAATGGTTTAAATTTGAGAAAGGATCTTATGTTTCACTATTAAAACGGCTTTAATACATTATTCGTAACACATCGCTTTAGTTCATACTCGATAGTCATAGAATAAATGAAAAGAACAAAATACATTACACATTAACAACTTAAAGTAGATAGTTGGTAACCAGCACCTTAATTATAATCATGCCCATTTCATCACCAATACATGAGCAATATGTAAATTATGAGCATCTATTACCAACTTAAATAATCAGATTTACATTTTTTCTATACACCAATGTAAGTTCTTTTCTTTCTATTCTCTATTTTTTAACAATTGAATTATGTGCTAACATTCCAATGTCTGATGGACGAACACTGTTTATCCGTTGGTATTTATACGAACTATAAACACTGTTCCATATAATATATACAAATATTAAATACATTAAGTTGACAAGAGATCGGAGCATTAATCCAAAAATTCATGTTCCAAATTCTTGGAGGATACACATAACTATACAATAAGTATTCCCACTTTTGTATCTCTCCTTAATTATAGTGTTTATGGGATTTATATCGTTGCCTTTTATTTATGCTTTGGTTAAATCGTTATATTATTGACCTAAATTCTATGGACTTGGTCTCCTAGGTTATCATAATAAACGGCTGTGGGCCTATGACTTTATGGTCTTATATACATTGCGATACATCGCATTTTTTTGCCCATATTATTGATACATAAACAAATCTTTATCCATCGCTCATGCCCCATAAAAAATACAACCAACATTTTATGGTAGACTAGGTTTTTGGGTTCTTAGTTGCTCCGAAACCAATTAATCGATATACATTCAGGGTCTCTGTTTGTTTTGTTTGTTTAGGTGATATGAGACATGCTACATCTGACCAGTAGTCCAGTATAGACCTACAGATATATACATCAATGTTTGTCACTTTTAATCTATTTTAAATTATTTTTCTTGTACCGTATTCACACCATCTTTTCACTCCATTACAATACGTATGACAAGTTGGGGTGTTTCTATTCAAGCAGGACTTATCTCCGGTTCTAATTCAATTAAACATTACCATTCTAGATCAACTACATACATTTTTTCTTCTGTAAATTATAAATCTGACATTAGAATATTCATACTACAAAAATCACGCTGATAAAACATCATCTTACCAAGCGTAGATTATGATGCTGCTTGCCTCGACTATAGTGCGTCTTAAATGAATGACGATCTGGCAAGGGGCTTATATATATTTTTAGTTCTTTTTGTCAGCACTTTATTTATTGCACAGAATTTGTACCGAGTTGTTCACTACGATATGCGAAAGTTCAAAAACATGTATATTGTTTACATACCAATCGTACTGCTGCGTTCCATATGTTCATTTCTTTGAACCGCAATCAAATTCACCTGCATAGAACCGGATATAGCTCCAACCCCGACTGTCAAACTTCTCATTCTTTCAGCCATGACTAAGGACGAGGACTCCGTCTGAAACGCGTAGGCTACACACCTATTTCTTCTTCAATACATCCACCTTACCCGTTGTGGGAAGTCTGTCTCCCGGTTTTTACATTTATTCAAATAAAATTGGAACCAGATTCCATTTTAAACCTACTATTGGATTATTTTGCATAAATTGTGCGCTGGATCTCATCCACTATTTTCTACTCTCCTTTCAACGTGTGCCGACACGAAGATCCGTGCGCAGGAGGCATTGGAAGTCCATTTGCCCTAAGGTGAGCTGGAGGTTTCCTCCCATACATTTTCTACCACACCATAAGTAGTGGGTGCCGACTGTTTCAAATAGCTGGCACCCATCTGCCACGGCCAGGAGTATAGATAACTCTGATCACGGGCATTTAATCCCTCAGCTGTGATCCATAGCAACTGCTGCATCTGAGCGGTTAGGTTGAACAAGGGGGCTTCCTTTGTCCTCCAATTGCCTACCCAGACAACAAGTATTAATAATAGAGCACCGATAAAGGCAATACATAAGTATTGCAGTGTATTACAAGAGCGATCCAAAGATTGCATGTTTAAATCCCCTATTGTTAAACAGCATTTTAAAAAATAAAATAAAAAAATAACTAAATTTTTTTATAAAAAAAAAAACTACTTTTACTATTTAAAAAAAAAATCATAAGCTATTAAAAATATAAACAGAATTGGTATCGCCACATGCGTTAAAGTCAGAACTATTAAAATATCATGTTATTTCTCAATGCATTGCTATTTTTTATTCACCTCACTTCCCCAAAAGCCAAAACAATGGAATCAAAAGTGATAAAAAATTTGCATGTACCCTAAAATGGACCCGCAAACACAAGCCTTCACACTAAATCAACAGAAAATAAAGGTTTGGGTCTTAAAGCATGGCAATAAAACAAGTTGTTTTTTAACAAATGTTTTCTTCTTTGTAAAAGTAGTCAAACATAAAGGAACTGTAAAAATGTGTATTTGTATTGAGCTACAGAATGTAGTTATCATATAGTTTTTACCTCATAGTGAATGCCGTTACAACAATAGTCTAAAAACAATGAAGAAATCACAGTTTTTCCCCATTCCACCCGACAAAGATTTTTTTTTTCAGTTTCCATGTACATTAAATGGTGGCAGTAAAAACTACAACTTGTCTAACAAAAAATAAGCCCTTGTATGGCTATGTCAACAGAAAAATAAAAAGGTTATGTTTATAGAATGCAATGATGGAAAAACGAAAAGAAGAAAAGAAAATTGGCGGTGTCTTCAAGGGGCTAAACAGTTCTCTTGAACATTACAGGCGTTATCTGGTTTAGAAAACCCCTTTTCAAATACAATTAGAAAGTTCTGAGTAAATATAGGTAGATCTTTTATTCAGAACCTTAATCTACAAAAAAATATTAAAATGCAGCTACAAAGAGTGTATTTTTCTCTTGAGGACCCTGCATGTTCATGCACTGCACAGACAGTCCAAGAGATTTTAACCCTTTCCCACCACAGCCATTTTTTGCATTTTCACTTTTTTGTTTTTTCTTCCCCACCTTCCAAAAGCCGTAACTTTTTTATTTTTCTATCAATATTGCCGTTTGTTTTTTGCGGGACAAATTTTAGATTTTCACATCACCATTTATTGTACCATATAATGTAGTGGGAAACTGGAAACATTTGTGGGGTGGAATAGGAAAAAAACAGTGATTCCTCAATATTTTGGGTGGTTTTCTTTTTACAGCATTCACCGTGCAGTAAAAACTGCATGTTAACTTCATTTTTTGGGTCAATACGATTGCAGCGATACCAAATTTGTATAGTTTTACTACATATACAAGGAAAAAAATGATAGTTCAAAATAAAATTTGAGTTATGTCGCCATATGAGAGCCATAACTTTTTTCTTTTTCTGTCGATTTAGTGGTATGAGGGCTTATTTTTTTGCGGGGCGAGCTGTAGTTTATATTGGTACCATATTGGGGTAAATGAGTCTTTTTGATCACATTTCATTAAATTTTTTGTGGGAGATGAAGTGACCACAAAACAGCAATTCTGATGTTTTTATTTTTAAATTTTTTAAGGCGTTCATTGTGCGGACTAAATAATGATATATTGCAATAGTTCAGCCTTATGGACGCGTCAATACCAGTTATGTTAGTTGTTTTTTTTTTTACATTGCGCATGAGGGAAAATGGGTAAAGGGATATTTTTTAACTTTTTATTTATTAAAAAACTTTACTTAACTGTCTTTTTAATTTTATTTACTTGTCCCGCTAGGGGACTTTAACCAGTGATTGTTAGATCGCTTGCACGATATACTGCAATACTAATGTATTGCAGTATATCGTGATTCTGACAGTCATCTATGAAGCCCTGCCGGATTTAACAGGTTAAACGAGTGGGATCGCGCTCGAGCGGGATCCCGCTCATTAACAGGAAATCTCGGCTGTAACACACAGCTGACACGCTCGTCCTATGGAACGGGCTCAGCCCGCAAGCCCGCTCCATACTCTCCCACCCAGCATGCACCGTATATATACGGCAGATATCGGGAAGTGGTTAAGGTATTTGTATAATACTTAATTTACCCTGTGGTGCACTGCAGGGATTTAAAAAACTTGCTGTCATGTTCTTTTACAGATTATAGCTAATCACTAAAGGTACGTCCACACAGTGCAAAGACTGCAGAATTTCCATCCGGAATTTCCATGCAGAAATTCTGCAACATTTTCTCAAGAGAAATTGATATGCTGCAGATTGAAACCCGCACCACAGGTCAACTGCTAAATTTATTTTCTGCAATATTTTCCACGGTGTTTAAACTCTGTGTGGATGTACTGTAAGGCCCCGTTCACACAGAGTATTTTGCAGACAGAAAAAATTTGACTCAAAATTCCTTCCTCAAAAAGCCACTCAGGAAAAAAACTCCTCTGCCTCCCATTGAAATCAATAGAAGGCTATTTAGGACGTTTTTTTGGCGTTGATTCTGTAAAAGTTTCCACATCAAAATCAGCACCAATAAAACGTGTAACTGGGACTAAGGGTTTTAGCAATGGAATAACCTGTAATTCGTTTATTGTTCAGGGACCCTTAGAGCAAAAAGATTGACTCTTTAATAAACTATGAACAAAGTTTTAGTATCTTTGGGGCCAGTTGATAGATATTTGTGTTTGTGGTTTATTGCTCTTTCCCTAGTTACTTCATAGTAGTTTTGCTGATTAACTTTCTTTATAATATTTTGCCAAGATTTTCTAAGGATTTTCTAAAAAAAAAAAACAACTTCTTAATTTCGGATCACAGCTTGCTTGCAATTGACAAAATCAAATTTTGGTAATCATCTTAGAATACACATATTTGGGGGTTTTATAACTCAATTAACTTCTTGGCCTTCATATTAATTAAACTGCATATGTTCCATTATTTTGTCTATTTTAATTACTCTTCTATCTGGTGAATTTCAGTCATAAAACAGGTTTTCAATACACTATCTGGGTCGTGTAGTCTGCAAACTCTTTTAACAAGCGCATAAATGGTATATTTACAATTTTCTCCTTTTGTTATCATTATTTTACAGTAGCATATGGCGGATCCCAGATGTTTTGAAAATGGCATATTTCAAGCAACTAGATCCCAATGGTAGCTAAAATCATGAGAATGTGTTAAACATGCAAACATATGGATTTAATATGATGAGGAGTAAATTAAGGAATACATTTGTTAATAAATAGACAGACATTCACTGAGATACGACAAGGCGCTGTATGCTCTTTGATGTTCCTTTTTTTTATTTGATATTGACATTCACAATGACCATTCTTTTATGGGGTGGTAAGTTAATAGAAAACAATAGACTATATTGAAATTAAATTGCTATACATGTTTTCCCTTGGTTTAATCTTCTAATGGGATTGAGCTGATGTGTGACCCTTGAAAACTGCCAGAAATCTCCTCTTGGGAATTGTCACAGAGAGATTGATTTGTGCACAGTAGATATACATGAAAACTAAATGTAATGCTCACCCCTCCTATAGCTCCTAAATCGATGTTGTGTCCTGGTATGCGCGGAGTACACGGATGCCTTGTCGGCTTTACAAGGTTGAGTGGGAAATTTCTGTAGCAATAAATAGAATCCAGCACATTCTGATAAAAAAACAACCACTTTTCTTTATTGAAAAATAAGTAAAACATGCTGTTGTTAGAGATCCTTATGTGAGACGCTTACTCATTTTGAACACGCTTGTTCTTTACCATATCGATACGTCACAGATACGTGCATTTACAGTGAAGGAAATAAGTATTTGATCCCTTGCTGATTTTGTAAGTTTGCCCACTATCAAAGACATGAACAGTCTAGAATTTTTAAGCTAGGTTAATTTTACCAGTGAGAGATAGATTGTCTAAAAAAAAAAAATAGAAATTCACATAGTCAAAATTATATATATTTATTTGCATTGTGCACAGAGAAATAAGTATTTGATCCCTTTGGCAAGCAAGACGTAATACTTGGTGGCAAATCCCTTGTTGGCAAGCACAGCAGTCAGGCCTTTTTTTGTAGTTGATGATGAGGTTTGCACACATGTTAGATGGAATTTTGGCCCACTCCTCTTTGCAGATCATCTGTAAATCATTAAGATTTTGAGGCTGTTGCTTGGCAACTCGGATCTTCAGCTCCTTCCATAAGTTTTCGATGGGATTAAGGTCTGGAGACTGGCTAGGCCACTCCATGACTTTAATGTGCTTCTTTTTGAGCCACTCCTTTGTTGCCTTGGCTGTATGTTTCGGGTTATTGTCGTGCTGGAAGACCCAGCCACGAGCCATTTTTAATGTCCTGGTGGAGGGAAGGAGGTTGTCACTCAGGATTTGACGGTACATGGCTCCATCCATTCTCCCATTGATGCGGTGAAGTAGTCCTGTGCCCTTAGCAGAGAAACACCCCCAAAACATAATGTTTCCACCTCCATGCTTGACAGTGGGGACGGTGTTCTTTTGGTCATAGGCAGCATTTCTCTTCCTCCAAACACGGCGACTTGAGTTAATGCCAAAGAGCTCAATTTTAGTCTCATCTGACCACAGCACCTTCTCCCAATCACTCTCAGAATCATCCAAATGTTCATTTGCAGACTTCAGACGGGCCCGTACATGTGCCTTCTTGAGCAGGGGGACCTTGCGGGCACTGCAGGATTTTAATCCATTACGGCGTAATGTGTTACCAATGGTTTTCTTGGTGACTGTGGTCCCAGCTGCCTTGAGATCATTAACAAGTTTATCCTGTGTAGTTTTCGGCTGAGCTCTCACCTTCCTCAGGATCAAGAATACCCCACAAGGTGAGATTTTGCATGGAGCCCCAGATCGATGTCCATTGACAGTCATTTTGTATGTCTTCCATTTTCTTACTATTGCACCAACAGTTGTCTCCTTCTCACCCTGCGTCTTACTTATGGTTTTGTAGCCCATTCCAGCCTTGTGAAGGTCTATGATCTTGTCCCTGACATCCTTAGAAAGCTCTTTGGTCTTGCCCATGTTGTAGAGGTTAGAGTCAGACTGATTAATTGAGTCTGTGGACAGGAGTCTTTTATACAGGTGACCATTTAAGACAGCTGTCTTTAATGCAGGCACCAAGAGCGTGTAACTGGTCTGGAGGAGGCTGAACTCTTAATGGTTGGTAGGGGATCAAATACTTATTTCTCTGTGCACAATGCAAATAAATCTATATAATTTTGACTATGTGATTTTCTTTTTTTTTTTTTCTCTCACTGGTAAAATTAACCTAGCCTAAAAATTCTAGACTGTTCATGACTTTAACAGTGGGCAAACTTACAAAATCAGCAAGGGATCAAATACTTATTTCCTTCACTGTATATTTAAAAGCAAAAGGCACCAATTGACATCAGCTTATTAACATAATATACTACAATAAAGACAAACATTGATAAAACATTGGTAAATCTCAAAACTTCAAACCATATGGTAGAGGTGAAACACTTTGTAGTACACTTGTATTAGAAAATGTTAATATATATATATATATATATATATATATATATATGTATATATATGTATATACATATATATATATACATATATATGTATATATATATATATATATATATATATATATATATAAATATATATATATATATATATATATATATATATATAGAGAGAGAGAGAGAGAGAGAGAGAGAGAGAGGGAATCCTTTGCAGCCAATGACTTCCTGAAGTCTGGAATCCATGGACATCACCAAACGCTGGGTTTCCTCCTTTGTGATGCTTTGCCAGGCCTGTACTGCAGCTGTCTTCAGTTGTTTCTAGTTTGTGGGTCTTTCTGCCTTAAGCTTTGTCTTAAGCAAGTGAAATGCAGCTCGATTGGATTGAGCTCTGGTGATTGACTTGGCCATTGCAGAATATTCCACTTCTTTGCCTCAAAAAAACTTGTGGGTTGCTTTTGCAGTATGTTTTGGGTCATTGTCCATCTGTACTGTGAAGCGAGGTCAAATCAACTTTGCTGCATTTGGTTGAATCATAGCAGATAGTATATCCCTGACCACTTCCGAATTCATCCAGCAGCTTCTGTCTTCAGTCACATCATCAATAAACACTAGTGACCCAATGCCTTTGGCAGCCATGCATGCCCACGCCATCACACTGCCTCCACCATGTTTTACAGAGGATGTGGTGTGCTATGGATCATGAGCCGTTCCAAGCCTTCTCCATACTTTCTTATTCCCATCATTCTGGTACAGCTTGATCTTAGTTTCATCTGTCCAAAGAATGCTGTTCTAGAACTGGGCGGCTTCTTTAGATGTTGTTTGGCAAAGTCTAATCTGGCCTTTCTATTTTTGAGGCTGAATAATGGTTTGCTCCTTGTGGTGAACCCTCTGTATTTGCGCTCATGAAGTCTTCTCTTTATGGTAGACTTAGAGACTGATACATTTACTTTCAGGAGAGTCTTCTTCACTTGGGTAGATGTTGTGAAGGGGTTTTTCTTCACCATGAAAAGGATTCTGTGATGATCCACCACTGTTGTCTTCAGCAGTGGACGTCCATGCCTTTTGGAGTTCACGACATCACCAGTGCGCTCTTTTTTTTCAAGAATGTACCAAACTGTTGTTTTGGCCACTCCTAACATTTGTGCTATCTCTCTGATGGATTTCTTTATTTTCTTCAACCTAACGATGGTCTGTTTCACTTGCATTGAGAGCTCCTTTGACCTAAAGTTGTGGGTTCACAGCAACAGCTTCCAAATGCAAATGCCACACCTGGAATCAACTCTAGACCTTTTGCCTGCTTAATTGATGATGTATTAATGAGGGAATACCCCACGCAGCCCATTAAATGGCTTTTGAGATAATTGTCCAATTACCTTTGGTCCCTTGAAAAAAAGGCAGCTACATATTAAAGAGCTGTAATTCCTAAACCCTTCCTCAAATTAGGATATGAATACCCTCAAATTAAAGCTGAGAGTCTGCACTTTAAGCCCAAATTGATTATATAACTGTGTATTCAATATGTTTTGGTAAACAGCTAAAATGACAAAACTTGTGTCACTGTCCCAATAATTCTGGACCTTGCTTCATCTTCAGCGGGTGTCAGCTGTAATATACAGCTGACATCCCACTGCAATGGCGGCAAGGGCAGTAACCGCCGATTTCCACCGTTTAACATCTTCAATGCAGCGGTCAATGCCATCCGCCGCATTGAAGTGGTTGACGGAGGGGGCTCCCTCTGTACCCCCCACCCCCCTTCACGAGCGATCGCGGATGCCGATTGTATAGCCTAGTAATGAATATTAAGATTTATTTTTTGAATATTAGGGGTATAAAAGTTCCAGTAAAACGGTTGGCAGTGTTTAGTGTGATTACAACGTATCTTCCAGGGATAATAATATTACAAGAAACTAATTTGACAGTAGATTCCGTTCAGTTGATTTGTAAAGGTTGGGTGGGTTAGGCATATCACTCATGTTATTCGAATTATGCTAGGGAGTTTTCAATTCTAGTGCATAATAATCAGATTTCAGATTGAAGATAAGAGAATTGATGATCAAGGTATATCTATTTGCTTATATGGGTTGTTGGAAGGCCTGAGGTGTATTATAATGAAAGTGTATCCAATACTGGTCGATATATGTGCTCGCTTGTTTGATCGGAGTGAATTACCAGGTAGTATGAAGGAGGTATTGATAATCTTGATTCTTAAGTCAAATAAAGATCCTTTGGATATGGGTTCTTATAGGCCCATATCACTTCTCAATGCCGATTATAAGTTGATTGCCAGTGTATTGGCTGATAGATTGGCTGGGGTTTATGTTTCATTGATTTACCCCCCGATTAGACGGGCTTTATGCCCTGTAGGACCACCTCTTGGAATTTGCGTAGATTATATTGGAATTTGCAGTGTCAGCTGGAAGAAGTGGGCGGTCGGGCTGTGGTTTTGCTTGAATCTACATAGAGGGACAAGACAGGGATGTCCTATCTCACCCTTTTTGTTTGCCCTGATAATGGCGGCAATGGCTGATGTTATAAGAATTAGATCTGACATTAAGGGTATAATGTATGGGTCTGTGGAGGAAAAAAGTTTCTTATATGCTGATGATATTTTGTTAATGTTGGGTGAGGCAAAGGACTTGCTGAATAAAGTGATTAAGATTACAAAAGAATTTGGGCAGTACTCAGGAGTAAGGATGAACTGAAAGAAATCTGCTTTTCTTCCTTTGGATGCTACTTTAGATACATTAGAATCTCCCCATGCCTTGCTCCACCTCATTTAAATATCTGGGTATAGAGATATCAGGGAGAGTGGAGGAGTTTGAGATATTAAACTTGATCCCTCTGTTAAAAATAATGAGAAATAAGGCCAAGATATGGAGTAAATTGCCCATTTCAATGGCTACTAGAATCTCATTGATAAAGATGATCTGGCTTCCACAAATACAGTATTATTTGCAGAATTCACCTGTTTGGATTTCTGATAAAGTGTCTATAACCTAAGATAGGATAATAAGATAATTTGTATGGAAGGGGAAGCAACCAAAAGCGAAATTACAGTTGCTAAAATTGCCGAATAATCAAGGGGGACTGGGAGTACCAGACTTTAAATTATATTACTTTATGTCTCAACTGCAACAATTGAGGGGAAGTAATGTAGAATTGTTAAAGAGTTCACTGAAGAAGGATCACATGTGATGTCATGAATCGTGTGATATTTTTTCAATTCTTGAAGCAAGGGTATTTAAAAAATGTTTTATACTAAATTGGTCACAGGGGTAATGTTACAGAAGATATAGGAGAAGGTAAAAGATATGTGTGATGTAAAAGGATATTTTGGTTTTACACCAATTTAGTGTAATAATTGGGATGAATTAAACATTTTAGAGAATAAGGAGTTTTGGTGGAAACAGAATATATTCTATCTCACAAGTATTGAGTGGTAATAGAAATAAAATCTTTGCTGAGGTGCAGTAAGATTTTCACATTGCATCTATATTTATTTTTTATTATATGCCGTTGAATCACGCTATTAGTGTGCAGTTGGGATTGGAGGAATTTAGGAGAGAGTTTTCCCCCTTTTTTAATTATGTTAATTTGTCAGAAATTAGAAAGGGATTTATACCAAGAACATATGGCATGTTAAATACGATTAGAGCTGATGAATATGGAGCCCAGTTGTAATACGTGGAAGAAGGATTTGGGTGACTTGAAAAAAGAGCAATGGATGAGAGCCTTGCGTTTGGCCCCTTTGGTATTAAGGAATCCGACACATAGAATTTTGCACTGGTATACAATACATATGTTGTAGTATACCCCAAAGATTATGGGTACATTTTCCAATTGGGAACCTTTTAAATGTCCGAGGTGCCTTAGAATTAGAGCGGATAAGATACATATGTTCAAGATTAATAAGATACTGGGAATAAGTGAGTCAGGTTTTGGGAGCAGCTTTTGGGACCCCGTTCTCACTAAATATTGAAAAAGGTATGTTAGGTACTGATTCAGGACTAGAGGTCAATTTCCAACTTGTTTGAAAGCTTTTTTTTTTACTCAGAGTAATCGCCTTAAATTGGAAATCATCTAAGACCCCAACAGTGGATGCATGGAAGAAATTAATGAATAGGGCAGCGGTGTGTTATAGAGTGGAAAGTAATAAAACAAGAACTGCAGGTGATCCGTGTACCCCTTGGAGAGATTATTTTGGTTTGTGAACATGTATTAAATAATAGGGATTGTTTGTTTTTCTGTTTTTTTGTTGTTTTTTTACTTATTTATTCTCTCCCCCTCCACCAGGGTGATATGGGTGGAGGTGGTATGGGGGGGGGGTGTTAATATAATGTTATACGTATGTGTAATATGCATATAGGCATGTACTTTATACTATTGATGCAATGTTGGAGTTATGCAATATGTGTTGATATGTATACTATGTAAGCTTATTCATATATCTATATATGTATAGATACCAACATAGAGCATAGCAACGGCCCCAGGACTTCAAGACGGATGAAAAACAGGGTGGATTTATTCACCTCAAGAAATAACAGCAACGTTTCGGTTCAACCGGAACCTTTCTCAAGCCATCACAAACTAACAATAGTGTCAGGTATAAATAGGGGGAGCATACATTATACAGCAATCAAGCTAATAACAGTACAATTCCCATTATATGCATGTGAATAAAAATTTCACAACACATTACAAACAGTGTTACAAAAGTGTATATCTTTATCTATAAGAAGCCGAGCATAGGCAGTGTTTCAAATCTATAGATAGTGTACAAACGTCATAAATAACGACAATTGGAGCAATTAGAATGATTAGGAAGGAGGCAGGGGCCAATTATATTCAGGTGAGGATCAATAGACTTACAGTTAACAGTCCAACAGCAATGTCCACATAGCCAGCGTGTATAGTCCGCGCGCTTCAACTGCGCATGCTCAAAGATGGCGTCCAAACCGGATGTTCAATCCGGTGGAACGCATCAGACAGAGCGGTCGTAACTGCGCATGCGTAACTGCGCATGCGCGGAAATGGAACTTGCATTCCAATCTCACTACGCAGGCGCCAGTATCGACGCAGGTCAAAATATTTATATAAATAGTGTAGACATATAGTTTTAGCAACAGAACAAAGTCCAAGAGTTTAGATAGGAACTATAATGCATCATCCACCGAAACCAATGGATTCTGCAGCACAGAATCCATTGGTATACTAATATACTAATATACAAATTTTTGTATATTTAATATATGTGGAGCATATATGTGGAGCATGATTGTCCATTTTTTTTGGGGGGATACATTACATCCTTGGTTAGGATGTTAGTAATGCCACAAGTCCTTTTAATTGCTCCTAAGGTGACTACAGTCACATTACATGTTATTTGGATTTGAGTGCTCTCAAAATCTGTGGTTTCACAGTGTATGGGGTTTTGCATAGACAATTTTCCCTTCAGACTATGGGCACTGTGCTGCAGAATCCATTGGTTTCGGTGGATGATGCATTATAGTTCCTATCTAAACTCTTGGACTTTGTTCTGTTGCTAAAACTATATGTCTACACTATTTATATATATATATTTGACCTGCTTCGATACTGGCGCCTGCGCAGTGAGATTGGAACGCAAGTTCCGTTTCCACGCATGCGCAGTTACGCCTGCTCTGTCTGATGCGTTCCACCGGATTAAACATCCGGTTTGGACGCCATCTTGGAGCATGCGCAGTTGAAGCGTGCGGACTGTACACGCTGGCTATGTGGACATTGCTGTTGGACTGTTAACTGTAAGTCTATTGATTCTCACCTGAATATAATTGGCCCCTGCCTCCTTCCTAATCATTCTAATTGCTCCTATTGTCGTTATTTATGATGTTTGTACACTATCTATACATTTGAAACACTGCCTATGGTCGGCTTCTTATAGATAAAGATATACACTTTTGTAATACTGTTTGTAATCTGTTGTGAAATTTTTATTCACATGCATATAATGGGAATTGTAATGTTATTAGCTTGATTGCTGTATATATATATATAATGTATGCTCCCCCTATTTATACCTGACACTATTGTTAGTTTGTGATGGCTTGAGAAAGGTTCCTGTTGAACTGAAACGTTGCTGTTATTTCTTGAGGTGAATAAATCCACCCTGTTTTTCATCCGTCTTGAAGTCCTGGTGCCGTTACTACGCTCTATCTTGGTATCTATCTAAAAAGAACGGGAATTGATTCATCCCCTGGTGACGAGCACATGGCCTGATTTCCTTGATCTGTGGAGTGCTGTGTTTATTTGCCTTTGGATTGTATATATATATAAAAAAGAAAAATAGAAGCAGCACCGTAATTCGAAGTATCGGGTGCACAGGTTCCTGTTCAGACACTCGACCAGTGTCCCAAATAGCCAGCAACAATTCCAAAAGACAAGACAGCACTCCAAATTCAGTGAAAAATGGGATCACTTTTAATCACCTCTTGCAACGTTTCAACCCTGCTCAATGGGGTCTTGAAAAAGACCCCATTGAGCAGGGTTGAAACGTTGCAAGAGGTGATTAAAAGTGATCCCATTTTTCACTGAATTTGGAGTGCTGTCTTGTCTTTTGGAATTGTTGCTATATATATATATATATATATATATATATATATATATATATATAATGAAAACAATAAAGAAATATTATAATTAAAAAAAAGAAAGCCTAGCATCGGCTTCCTGGTCGACCAGGTACGGAAGCCTGCTAGGTCCTGCCCAAGGCAGGACATAATAGGCTTAACTGTCAGGTGAAAAATGACAGTTACAATATACTGCACTACGTAAGTAGTGCAGTGTATTGTACTGGGGATCAGAAGATCAGATCTTCAAGTCCCCAGGTAAGTGTAAAAAAAAAAGTGAAAAAAATAATACAATGTTTGAGTTTAATAAAAAGTTTTAGGTAATAAAAACAATAATCACCCTCTTTCCCTGATCAAGTTAATTATAATTGAAAAAACCCTATACATAATAGGCATTGCCACGTTCGGAATGGCCTGAACTATAAAAATATAACAATGTAAACATTTTGAATAAAAAACAATGACAGAATTCCTTTTTTTGGTCACCTTGTCTCAGAAAAAAAATAATAAAAAGTGATCAAAAAATGTAAAGTACTCCAAAATGGTACACACAAAAACTACAGTTCGTCACACAAAAAACAAGCCCTCCTACAGCGATATCAACTGAAGAAGTATTTTTATAGTGTGAAAGTAGTAAAACGTAAAAAAAAAACAATATAAATTTGGTGTTGCTGTAATCGTATCGACCCACAGAATGAAGATAAACATGTTGTTTATACTGCACGGTGAACACTGTAAAAAAAGAAAAAACAAAACATTGCTAGAATTGCTGTTTTTTGGTTTCCTCGTCTACCAAAAAATTAAATAAGTAGTGATGAAAAAAAAAATCTCATGTAGATGCAGCCCGTAGATGCAGCAGAGATGAGGACACTTTAGGGTCTTGTGCTGTTTATAGGGCTAGTAAAGAAGTCAAAGATTAGGCAATACTGGGGCGCAGATATTTTGTCTGATACCCAAAAAACACGGCCTGTGCATAAAGGATTGTTTCAAAGTGTACCACACCAATTCATGGATTAATCATTTTATTATTCATTCACCCCATTATTACATCATCCTATTATGCCCTGATGTACTCCACCCACATTACATATGCCCCCACATTATGAACTGAAATACAAGTAAAACCCCAAACAAAACTACTACCAAGCAAAATCTACGCTCCAAAAGCCAAATGGCGGTCCTTCGGAGCCTGGAAGTGTGCCCAAACAGCAATTTATGACCACGTATGGGGTATTACTGTATTCTGGAGAACCCGCTTAACAATTTTTGAGCTGTGTGTCTCCAGTGGTACAAGCTGGGCACATCATATCGTAATCGTATATCCGTGGGAAAATGGCAATTTTCAACCTGCAACATCCTCGGTGCACTAATTTCTGCAAATTACTTGCAGGATCAAAATTCTCAAAATACCTCTAGATGAATTTCTTCAGGGATGTAGTGTCCAAAATAGGGTAATTTTTTGGGCTTTCCAATGTACTGGTACCTTAGCTCAATGCAACATGGTGTCAGAAAACTAATTTTGTAAAATCTCCACACCAAAAACCAAATTGCGCTCTTTCCATTTAGAGCCTTTCTGTGTATCCAAAAAGCAGTTTATGATCACATGTGGGATATTGCCGTACTCGGGAGAAATTGATTTACAAATGTTGTGTGCGTTTTCTCCTTTATCCCTTGTGAAAATGAAATTTTTTTACTTTTTAGTGGAAAAAAAGGTGATATTCATGTTTACGGCCTAATTCCAATAAATTCTGCAAAAGACCCGTGGGGTCTAAATGCTCACTATACCCCTAAATAAATTCCTTGAGGGGTGTAGTTTCCAAAATGGGGTCACTTTTGGGAGTCTATGACATGGCGCCGCAAACCATTCCAGCTAAATTTGAGCTGCAATTGGTGCTCCTTCCCTTTTGAGCCCTGCCTTGTGTCCAAACAGAAGTTTATGACCACTTATTGGGTATTGCCATAATCAGGAGAAATTGCTTTTCAAATTTTGGGGTGCTTTTTCTCCTTTATTCATTGTTAAAATTGAATGTCCACGTTTTATCGGAAAAAAATGTGCTTTTCAATTTCATAGCCTAATTCCACTAAATTTGACAAAAAAAAACTGTGTGGTCAAAATGCTCCCTATACCCTTAGATACATTTATTTAGGAGTGTAGTTTCCCAAATGGGGTCACTTTTGGGGGTTTCCACTGATTTGGTACCGCAGGGGCTTTGCAAATGTGACATGGCGCCGCAAACCATTCCAGCAAAATTTCAACTCCGAAAGTTAAATGGTGCTCCTTCCATTCTAAGCCCTGCCATGGGTCCAAACAGCAGTTTATTGCCATATATAGGGTATTGATGTGCTCAGAAGAGGTTGCTTTACAAATTTTGGGGTGCTTTTTCTCCTTTACTTATTGTGAAAATGGAAAATTTGGTTCTAAAACTGCATTTTATTCTAAAAAAAAAATAAATTATTTTCACGATCTAATTCTACTTAAGTCAGCAAAAAACGGTGGGGTTAAAATGCTTACTATACCCCTCAATAAATTCGTTGAGGGGTGTAGTTTCACAAATGGGGTCACTTTTGGGGGTTTTCTACTGTTTTGGTCCCACAGGGGCTTTGCAATTGCGACATGGCACCCGAAAACCATTGCAGCAAAACTTGAGCTCCAAAAGCCCAATGGCCTCCTTCCATTCTGAGCTCTGCCGTGTGTCCAAACAGCAGTCTATTACCACATATGGGGTATTGCCGTAATCTGGAGAAATTGCTTTTCAAATGTTGGGGTGTTTTTTGTCCTTTTTGCCTTGTAAAAATTGAAAATATCTATGTTTTATTGGAAAAAAATTAGATTTTCATTTTCACTGCCTCATTACACTAAATTCAGCAAAAAACTGTGGTGTTAAAATGCTCACTACACCCCTTGATAAATTCCTTGAGGGGTGTAGTTTGCCAAATTGTGTCTTTTTGGGAGTGTTTCCACTGTTTTGGCCCCACAAGACCTCTTTAAACCTGACAAGGTGCCTAAAATATATTCTAATAAAAAGAAGGCACCAAAATCCTCTAGGTGCTCCTTTGCTTCTGAGGCCTGTGTATCAGTCCATTACCACACTAATGCCACATGTGGGATATTTCTAAAAACTGTAGAATCTGGGCAATAAATATTGAGTAGCGTTTCTCTGGTAAAACCCTCTGTGTTACAGGAAAGAAAGGATTAACGGGGTTGTCCAGGAAAAAAAATAAATTCTAAAAAGTGTCCCCCAGCCTTGGTTTGCCTTCCCTAATACCCCCTATTAAACTTCTAACCAGTTTCTGTTTGATTTCCATTGTCACTGCTGCTCTTTCTGTTTGTTTACATCCCTTGCTGTTTGTTTACATCTCTTACTGTCTGTTTCCTGTCTTGTAACCCACCATATCCATGATCCCCTGTAATGCAGATGTTACCTGCAGTCCTATGTAACACCACAGATAACACACTGATAACTCTCTGAGTACAGATAATGTAGTAGTGTTACCTGCAGTCCTGAGTAACACCACAGATAACACAGTGATAACTCTCTGAGTACAGATAATGTAGTTGTGTTACCTGCAATCCTATGTAACACCGCAGATAACACAGTGATATCTCTCTCAGTATAGATAGTAGTGTTACCTGCAGTCCTATGTAACACCACAGATAACACAGTGATAACTCTCTGATTACAGATAATGTGGTAGATGTTGCCTGCAGTCCTATGTAACATCACAGATAACACAGTGATAACTCTCTGAGAACAGATAATGTAGTAGATGTAAGAGCCATACACATGCAGAGACACAGACAGACAGAGACACACACACACATACATACACTGTAACAAATACACATACAAATACAGAGACACACACTGTATACACACTACACACACACATACACACACACACACACACAGACACTCACCATGTCTCCTTGCTGACAGCATCACAAGTCAGGACCGGCTGTGGGCAGAGCTTCCTCTCTGCTTCTCGGCGTGTGTAACAGCAGAGCACAGAGTAGAGGCAGAGCTGCAAGGCTGCAGCACGGGAGTGGACCTGTCCCCTGACCTGAGTCATCTGGCCTCATGTCACTGACGTGAGTTCAGGTGACAGGTAAGGTGACTGGACTGGTCCACTCCCTGGCCGCCACAGACCCCAGTCAGAACGCCATAATTTCCTGGCTCTTCCTAAAGCTGCTGCAGGTGTCCGACATACGGGGCGCCTGTCAGCAGCTAGCCGCGTGTTGGATAATCCCTTATGAAAGCCTAGTATGTGTAGGCTTTGGCAGTGTTTGATCTAAAAGTGCCGATGCTGCCACTGTACCTCGTAGACTTGGCTAGTCCTACGCAGGTGCCATCCTTTTTCACAGTGAACACGCATAGGCGCGCTCACAGTGAAAAGCTACATAGGCTGGGCGGGCAGTAATCAACCAGCACACGCCGAGGGGGCGAGACCATGTGATCGGGATACGACACGACAGTGGAGGAGCCTGAAAAAGTGACGTCAGAAGTCATGTGATCCGAAGAAAAGAACAGCCAGAGCGGAGAACAGAAGCAAGATTGCACGGGTAAGTATATTATTCAACTGTAAATATGTGCAATGTGTGTTTAAATTTACTGAAAAAATTAATCTCGGACAACCCCTTTAAATATGAATTTCTGCCCAAAAAATAAAATTTGTAAATTTCACCCCTACTTTGGTTTAATTCTTGTGAAACGCCTAAAGAGATAAGAAACATTCTTAATGCTATTTTGAATACTTTGAGGGGTGCAGTTTTTAAAATGGGGTGATTTATAGGGGTTTGTTTGGGTCTTTGAAAAAAAATCCATTTGAAATTTTCTTGAAAATGTGAGAAATTGCTGCTAAAGATCTAAGCCTTGTAATGGCCTAGAAAAAAAAAAGAACTTTCAAAAAATTATGCCAACATAAAGTAGACATATGGGATATGTGAAATAGTAACTGCTAAATCTACTTACAATAGGGAGGTTCTTAGTGCACATTTTGTGATCCATATATGTGGGGTTAGTGACTGCCTCTATTTTTTGTTCTTGCACTCCTCCCATACTACCCTGGTGATTTTAATTAGTTTAATGCTGGTTCCTAGCATCCCCAGGTATATATGTAGGCTTAGACCCAGTTCTGAGTGTATGTGCAGAGTAGGTCCCCACCTTACAGAGGTCGCCTTGTCGTGGCAGGTGGGCAAACACTTTTTGATCAAAATGTGCACTAAGAACCTCCCTATTGTAAGCAGAAGTAATGCATATTTATTTATATTTAGTGGTTTAGGTTACATTGGTGTTCACAGTGTGCTGTCGCCATTCTTCGTCTGCTGTATATTTGCAGTCACAGGTGTTCTTGCACCTGCATAAATTTGTTATATTATTTTATTGGAATGTGCAGTTCAAACTTTTGTGTTGTTTATATGTATATATATATATATATATATATATATATACATATATATATATATATATATATATATATATATATATATATATATATAAGAAAATGCAGTAAATGCAGAGTACAGCAGAATAGGACTGGTCCAGGGCTACTGCGCATGCACGGAAACTGTCCTAATCAGCCCTATACACTATCAGAGGGGTAACCGGATCGGGAGCTACTGCCCATGCTCCAACAAAGCTTGTTCCTAAGAACACGGCCAGGATAATAGAATTGGCCACCAATGCAGACTGACTGCAGTGATGGCCGTAACTACTAGAAACAAAGAATAACAGGACTAGGAACCTGGAAAGAATATTTGGAGAATGTGTAAAAAAAAAGGGTTATAACATATATTAATATCTAGGCATCAGATGCTATATTAAATAGGATCTTTTGAGATGGAAGTATCCCTTTAAGAAGAGGCTAGCACTGCATTGGTATTCTTAAAAATATTGAAGCATTTATTTCTTCCAGACTGAAATGACATCTGTAATGAAATACTAACTTCATTGATGCTTTGAAAGATCTAATCACATATTTTTAACTTTGTCCAATTTTTTTATGGTTTAATCTAAAGAAATGGAACCACAGCATCAGTATCATTGAATTACATCACAGATATACAGTATAGAGACTGTGAAGTATGTGTCGGCTGCTAGTACCAGCTTCAGAATTTATTGTTGTGTTTGTAGAGTAAAATCAGTATTGATTATATCTGCAGCTGTAATTGAACCTTGAGGTCTTTTGGGAGTCAGAGTAGTGAAAGCAGATACATTGTACTAGAGGAAAAATATATCTTGCTGTGTAGAGAAAAAAATAGGGAGCAATTTTTAAAGGGAATGGACAACAATGATCCTTCCATTAGCTTTTCTTTTAGGTGGACAGATTGAATAACAGGCTTTGTGCTTGCAATTTACCAGTGACATTACCAGTTTACTATGATGTAGTCAATAAAAGTTAACATGGTACAATGTGCAAGTTACACCTATTAATGTCTTGTAAAACCTAATTCTTAAAAAGGATAGATTCAATCTTTATACAGATGTCCATTGAAGGGCCTAAATTATGTTAGATTGTGTACAAAGCTATTTTAAACCACTAGGTTGATGAAAAAAAAATGAGGCAGATTTATTATCCAAAATGCACCACAATTCTGGCTCAAATTGAACCAAAATTATGGCTTACATGCTGTGCGCTACATTTATTAACAGCTTTAGACACTTTTTATTTTACATGCTCAACAGGGGGCGTGGGTTATCAGAAAATGTGTGTGGCCTAGTGGAAAGAGGGTGTAGCTTAAAATGTTAACATTTTGGCTCAAATAACTGTCGTAAACTAAGCCAATTAATAGAAGTCACAAGGAAGGCATAATTGTCTAGCATGTCTAGCTATACAGTGGAGGAAATAAGTATTTGATCCCTTGCTGATTTTGTAAGTTTGCCCACTGTCAAAGTCATGAACAGTCTAGAATTTTTAGGCTAGGTTAATTTTACCAGTGAGAGATAGATTATATAAAAAAAAAAAGAAAAGAAAATCACATTGTCACAGAGAAATAAGTATTTGATCCCCTACCAACCATTAAGAGTTCAGCCTCCTCCAACAAAGGAGTGGCTCAAAAAGAAGCACATTAAAGAGGCTCTGTCACCAGATTTTGCAACCCCTATCTGCTATTGCAGCAGATAGGCGCTGCAATGTAGATTACAGTAACGTTTTTATTTTTAAAAAACGAGCATTTTTGGCCAAGTTATGACCATTTTTGTAGTTATGCAAATGAGGCTTGCAAAAGTCCAAGTGGGTGTGTTTAAAAGTAAAAGTCCAACTGGGCGTGTATTATGTGCGTACATCGGGGCGTTTTTAATACTTTTACTAGCTGGGCGCTCTGATGAGAAGTATCATCCACTTCTCTTCAGAACGCCCAGCTTCTGCCAGATCACGCTGTGACGTCACTCACAGGTCCTGCATCGTGTCAGACGAGCGAGGACACCGGCACCAGAGGCTACAGTTGATTCTGCAGCAGCATCAGCGTTTGCAGGTAAGTAGCTACATCGACTTACCTGCAAACGCCGAAGCTGCTGCAGAATCAACTGTAGCCTCTTTTGCCGATGTGGCCGACACGATGCAGGACCTGTGAGTGACGTCATAGATCTGCACTGCCAGAAGCTGGGCGTTCTGAAGAGAAGTGGATGATACTTCTCATCAGAGCGCCCAGCTAGTAAAAGTATTAAAAACGCCCCGATGTACGCACCTAATACACGCCCACTTGGACTTTTACTTTTAAACACACCCACTTGGACTTTTGCAAGCCTCATTTGCATAACTACAAAAATGGTCATAACTTGGCCAAAAATGCTCGTTTTTTAAAAATAAAAACGTTACTGTAATCTACATTGCAGCGCCTATCTGCTGCAATAGCAGATAGGGGTTGCAAAATCTGGTGACAGAGCCTCTTTAAGGTCATGGAGTGGCCTAGCCAGTCTCCAGATCTTAATCCCATCGAAAACTTATGGAGGGAGCTGAAGATCCGAGTTGCCAAGCGACAGCCTCAAAATCTTAATGATTTACAGATGATCTGCAAAGAGGAGTGGGCCAAAATTCCATCTAACATGTGTGCAAACCTCATCATCAACTACTAAAAATGTCTGACTGCTGTGCTTGCCAACAAGGGTTTTGCCACCAAGTATTAAGTCTTGTTTGCCAAAGGGATCAAATAATTATTTCTCTGTGCACAATGCAAATATAATATATATAATTTTGACAATGTGATTTTTTTTTTTTTTTTTTTATATAATCTATCTCTCACTGGTAAAATTAACCTAGCCTAAAAATTCTAGACTGTTCATGACTTTGACAGTGGGCAAACTTACAAAATCAGCAAGGGATCAAATACTTATTTCCTTCACTGTATGTGGCAAATGTATTACACAGCATATACCACTTTCATAAATTTAGCGCATTTTCTGACTGCCTTGTCTAAGTTTTCACTGTCTAAACAGTATTAGTAAATCTGCCCTTGAATCTTTGCTTAAGGTGATATTACATGGCCTGACGTGGGCTGTGAAAACGAGCGCCTGTGAACGGAACAGCTCGTTCGGCGCTTGTTTGCTCCTTTCACAAGGAGCTAGTATGGGGACGAGTGCTCCTTTCTCTGACCGCTCGTCCTCATACATTTTTATCATGTCGGTAGCGGGTCTCCCATTTTACACAAGGAGATGTGCTGCCGACAACGATAATAGTTTTGGCATTGCAAAATGATACAATCAGCCGATTGATTCTTCATCGGCTAATTATTACCCTGTTTAAACAGGCCAATTTCCGGGAGCGAGCATTCTGTGAACACTCGTTTGCCCGATAATTGACCGGTGTAAAAGAGCCTTTCGGCTGTTCCATAAAAGTGATTTTATTTTGATGGCAAAAGAGAGCTGGGACCAGATCAGGAGAGCAAAAGATAAGGTGGCATTTGGAGTCTTTCTTCGACTAAATTGGAGAGACAGGCTGGGAGGGGATACTAGGGGTGGGATTAGAAGGATGATAGAGACCAAAGGTTTTTGTTTAGAGATGAGCGAATTTCATTAAATTCATTTTGGGTCCAATTGCTCTAAAAACTTGTGTACGACTCTCTGATGTCTTCTAGGACTGGATCCAACTAGTTTCAAGCACTAGGTGGCCACATTATGTTTATTTTTACTATTGTGTGGGAAACATCATTATGTGCCACTTACTAATACATAGTCATCAGAAGATCAACTTCAATGTTTTTCCGTGTGAAGTGCCTCCCCCTTGTTAGTACAGCCTTTTCCGAGTTCTCCGGTTCTGAACCTTCCCGCTGATGGAGGGACATGTGACCAGGCACATTCACCAGTGGCCTGCATTAAATAACACTGTGCACGGCAAGGGAAACTAGCACATACGTTGTGCCGTTTGTCTAATGTCCCTCCATATTGGTTTTAGCAATAACCAATAAGCTTTTAAAAAGGATAATACTAACAAACCACTGTGTTTCAATACAGTGTCATACAAGAGCCACATGTGGGATATTTAAAAGAAAACTGCGGAATCTGGGAAATAAATATTGTCTTTCAATGGTAAAACCTTCTGTGTTAAGAAAAAAAAATATTGCATTTTTGCAAAGAAAATGAAATGTAAAAATTTCACCTCCGCTTTGCTTTAATTCCTCAGTAACACTTAAAATTTAACAAACTTCTTAGGAGCTGTTTTGAATATTTGAGTGTGCAGTTTTTAAAATGGGGTGATTTATGAGGGGTTTCTATTATATAGGCCAATCAAAATCAATTCAAAACTGAATCGATGTCTAAAAAAATAGAATTTGTAAATCTTGTTGAATATCAGAAAAAAATATTTTAGCACAAAAAGATATATGGTGAACCTTATTTATTTACTAATTTGTGTGGTATCATTATCCATTTTAGAAACAGAGAAAAATTATGATTTTTCCAAATTTTTTTTACATTTTGTATTATTTTTATAAATGAAGAGTAAACATATTGAGCAAAATTTACCACTAAGATAAAGCATACTGTGTCATGAAAAAGCAATCTCAGCACCACTTGGATTACCAAAAGCATTGCAAAGTTATTACCACATAATGTGATATGTCAGATTTGAAAAATAGGGCTGCGTCCTGAAGGCCAAAATAGGCTCTGTCCTGAAGGGGTTAAATATTATCTTATATATGATCAATAATGTTGTATCTTTTTTTAGGTTTCATTGAAAAAGCTTACGTATAAACTTTTAACAGGTACAATTATTCTAAATAGAAAAAAATACACAATTGACCTAGGTGTTAACTATATTAGATAGTTTTGTTGACCATATGTGAACCGGTTTCTTGTAGGTCACCCTAGACATGGTTTTACATTAGATATAATCAATAAAAGTTACTATAGCATTCACACATGTATATAATTAAAGTCAAAAGCAAGCACAAGCATATCTACCGTATAAAGATACCTATGTAGCTCACCGTAACAACACACTTGATAACGTTTATCAAGCGACCTAGGACTAGACGACCATGATAAATGTTTAGAATACCGTTAAAGTTAATGATTGTTCACCCCAAAAAAATAAAAAATTATAATAATTCTGCTAAATTTGATGTGAAGACTATTATCAAAACCCAACAAACTTCAGTGTAAGTTAATGGGGTAAGTTGGGCACTGGTTACATCTGGGGTACAACAGAAACGGCACTGCCTCATGGTTTTTGTTATAAATTGATTCCAAGATGCAAAGTCTGAATAACGTGCAGAGTAAAATATACTAATATCACATAAAACATAATAAACTACATGCAAAATCAGCTCCTGCAAGGCCTTCACCGGGCAAGTGAATACAATTATTAAAAATAAATAGCAACAGCAATAAAAAATACAGACAATAGTGACCACAATTATTTTGGTTATGGCTAAATAGAGAGGGACTAAAAATATACAGCCAGACCTCCAGTAATCTCGCTCAGTGTGGGTATTGTTGTATGGATCATGTACAAAGTCCCAATAAATGTAATGCATTTTCTTACATGCAAACAACCCTTGTACGTGAGTCGACAGATGGATAAGGGCACAAAAAGTTACATTTCTTTGGCATTTTTTTCCTAAAAAAAAAAATGTCATTACACTACTGTATTTTTTGCAGCATGTCTAGTGTATGACTTTCTGGCATTTTTCATGTACATAGAAAGATAGAGCATGAATTCTTTTCATAAGCCATTTAGAGCTATCTAGAAATGAACATAACATCTGGACAGTCTCCACATGATCCTCAGCACAGTCAGTGAAACTCATCAGTCTTGTGTAATGAAGCACACCTATATTGAGCAGATATGCCCAGGTGAAGGGCTCCCTATTGTGTCCTAATGTTTAAAACACACACTCCAACAAATGGCCACTAAACCAGCACGAGGATCGCTCCGGCACAAAACTGCAATTATCTCTCTGCTGGCCATGTCAACCTTTTATTTTGTGAATAAATTAGAGTCCCTGGTTGCATTAATGTAGCATAAGACCGCACTGTCATGAAAATATTCCGCCTCACCAGATTAGCTTACTGTCAGTAATCTTGTTTATTGCCTGTAATGTCTTTTGTTCATTTAAGTGTTTACACATATTTATTTTTCTGCCAAATAATCAAGCAGCTACAGCAGAAAAGATTAAAATAAAACTCTGAGGGTTGTCACGGCAACTGTTCCAACTGAAGGCCGACAGATCTTTGTCATTTTTATTGTGTCATCATCTGGATGGAATATTGTAATTCTGTTTCTTTAATAACTTTGAACAGCTGCAGACAGTTAAAAGATCTGCATCACCCGGAATTACCCAGCCGCAGTGAAGGGGTAAGTATATAAGTCTAGGATGCAAACTGACCCTGGTTCCTTACTGGATGTTACAGGTTGATTGCTATTAACTTGCAACAACTTTATTGCATTCATATTTTGATTTATATATGTGATATGTAAGTCTTGTAATCAGAGGATTAACTTAAACACCTTTGGCACCAATGCAAAATGATATCAGGGTCCCCCGCTTACCATGATGCTATTTAATACTGACATAAAAGCAATAGGACCAGGAATCATATACTATTAATGGTATTAAAATAGAATATCTTATTTTTATTATATATAATAAGAACATATAAAATATACAGGAGATCCCGACAATATTAACTGTATAAGGGCTAAATAGAAACACAGTGTAAAAAAAAAAAAACACAGTATATATGTGACACCCATGGACGCGGACCGTCGGGATTACTCACCCACTGACGGCCGCAGCCATGGTCTGCATCTCCCCCTCACTTCCACTTCACTCTGCTGTGTTCCATAGGGTGCGCACACACGCTTGTGAGATCCGTGAGTTACAGCGGTTCGTACAGACTTTCCGTACAATATATGAGGAACGCAGGAGAGTTTCATCGGCTGCTGCATCGCTGCTGACCCTCCGTGGGCAAGACAGGGATGCATCCCAGGAAGACACGTCCATGTGCAAGTACACAATTCAGTTCCGCACCCTGGCTGACAAACTAACCTGGAGCAACGAGGTCTTGGTGGCTACATTCTGGCAGGGATTGTCCCCTGAAATTAAGGACAAACTTGCTGCCCGAGATTTGCTATCTACCCTGGATGACCTCATTCTCCTGGCCTCCCGGATTGACATGAGGATCCGAGAACGGTCCCAAGAGGTTCGTCGGGAGATAGGAGCCCCTAAGCCGGCACCTACATTTCAGCAACCCCTGCTGCCCTCATCAGCTGATCCACCAGAGGAGTCTATGAGAATGGACCATCTCAAGTTGTCTATGCAGGAGAAACAACGCAGAAAAGCTTACGGGACTCTGTCTGTATTGCGACCTCAGAGGCCATCTTGTGTGTCTGTGCCCCCAGAAGCCCCAGAGGGTTGGTTGGAGACACAACTCTGGGTGGAGAAAGACTTTCTTCAAAATTCTCCATCTCAGTAACCATAGTGCCATAGAGAGTAGGAAAGACGCACCGGGTCTCTGCCTATCTGGACTCTAGATCCGCAGCTAACTTCATTCAGGGAGACCTGGTGGATCTTCTCCAGTTGCCTACAATCCTCCTGGAGAGGCCGTTGATCATTGCGTCAGTGAATGGACTGCCTCTGCCCAACCCGATTGTAACCTGTGACCAAACCGCTGAAGCTCCAAGCCCCAAGCTCCCTTCATTCTCAACTCATCTAGTTTCTTGTCCTGCCCAAAGCCGTCAACCCTGTGCTGCTGGGTCTGCCTTGGCTCTGACTACATGCCACAGTTCTGCACTGGAATTCTGGAGAAGTTCTCCAGTGAGGTCCCAAGTGCCTCAACCGCTGCCTGGGGTAGATCCATCCGGTCCAGCCTCCTCTGCCTCAGTCATTGGCAGGATTGCCTTCTCACTAGTCTCTGTTCTCAGATGTCTTCAGCAAGAGGGAAGCGGAGACGCTACCCCCACACCGGGCATATAACTGCTCTATTGAACTGGTTACTGACGCATCCCTTCCCCGTGGTAGGGTATACCCTTTCTAGTTGCAAGAGACTCAATCTATGTCGGCCTATATTAAGGAGAATTTGGGGAGGGGATTCATACGAAAATCAACCAGATCACGGTCAAAAATAGATATCCGTTGCCACTGATATCAGAACTTTTTGATCGCATACGAGGAGCCAAGATTTTTTCTAAGCTAGCCCTGTGTGAGGGGTATAGTTAGAAGTTGGACCCCACAGTTTTTTTGCTGAATTTATTGGAATTAGTCTGTGAAGATGAAAATCTACTTTTTCCTGAAAAAACATAGTTTTCTAATTTTTACAAGGAATATAGGAGAAAAAGTACCCCAACATTTGTAAAGCCATTTCTCCCGATTACGGCAATGCCCCATATGTGGTAATAAACTGCTGTTTAGACCCACGTCAGAGCTCAGAAGGGAAGGAGTGACATTTGGATTTTGGAGCGCAGATTTTGCTGCAATGGTTTTCGGTGCCATGTCGCGTTTGCAATGCAATGTAGGGACCAAAACAGTGGAAACCCCCCAAAATGTATCCCATTTTGGAAATGATGCCCCTCAAGGAATTTTTCTAGAGGTATAGTTAGCATTTTGACACCACAGGTTTTTTGCTGAATTTATTGGTATTAGTCTGTGAAGATGAAAATCTACTTATTTCTGAAAAAACATAGAGTTTTCTAATTTTTACAAGGAATATAGAAGAAAAAACACCCCAACATTTGTAAAGCAATTTCTTCAAATTACGGCAATACCCCATATGTGGTAATAAACTGTTGTTTAAACCCACGGCAGTGCTCAGAAGGGAAGAAGTGGCATTTGGAGCGCAGATATCGCTGGAATGGTTTTCGGTGCCATGTCGTGTTTGCAACGCCCTGGAGGGACCAAAACATTAAAAAACATTAAAAACTCCAAAAAGGGACTCCATTTTGTAAACTACACTCCTCATGGAATTTTGCTAGGGGTGTGATCACTTTTTTAACCCAAAAGTGTTTTTGCAGAATCTTGTGGAAATTTGGCTAGGTTTTCATAGCCGGAATCATGGTATTTAGGTGGTAATTTTTTTACCAAATCTATTATTTTTGGGGCATGGTTGCCTTCCACAGCATATTAACCCTTAGAAGTGCATTTTCCAGTGTATGTAACTATGTCATGCTAACAAAGCAGATGACCAACAAATGTGTCAGTCCACAGCTGTTAAGAACAGTTAAAGCAGTGAGAATTAAAATTAGAACTGTATTGGACTGAAGGGCAATATATTTGAGAACTGAAGGAAAAATTGTAGAACTTGAGCATGTTCACAGGATGAAAGAACGGGGCTTTATAATGTTACTTCTATTTTTCAAAGGGACTGCTCATGCAACGTCCCTTTAGCCTCATCAATCTCTATATCCGAGACGAACGTGCCAAGGGACATTGGCACACCATTACAGGTCTCTGCCCGGCAAAGTAGGAACGGTAATGTGCGCAGAACAACCCATCACCTGCGAGCAGTGAGTGTCTGTTGTCACTCGCCGCCGCGATCTGCCCGCTGTTACCGTGTCATTTGACATGGTGACAATTTATTGTCGTCATGTAACTGTACGTGAGAAGGCACAAAGCACCGCCAATTGTCAAGTACAGTTACGTGATTGGGCGGGAAGGTGTTAATAAACACCTTTTTTCCCGTTTAAATCATATATTAATAAAAATTAAGAAAAAAACACATTTCCCATACATAATACACAGCAATACATCAGCTTGTTCCTCAGGCAAACACGGGATTATTGTATTGATTTAAATGGCTGTTTCTCATCAGTATGTTTGCATGGCGGAGTCGATTGAGGCCTATATAATAGAAAAAGGATTGATCTGGACTGAATTGGTATTTTTGTACAGTGAGATGAAATTAGTGTCTTTGTATAACCTTTGAATGGACTAGTCCACTCTCTTTCTCAGTTAGAGACAAAACACATACATGTTTGTTCTACAGCATCATGTCCTGTATACAGATTGAACGGACTCATTCTATATCAGAACTGTGTTTACACAAATCATTTAACCCTTTAAGAACGCAGTCTATTTTGATCCCTTATAATCCCATTCCGAAAGCCATAGCTATTTTATTTTTTGTCAACTTTATGAGGGCTTTTTTTTTTTTTGCAGGACGAGTTGTAGTTTTCATTGCCACATATTTTGGGGTATATAGAACTTCTTAACTTTTATAAAAAAAAAAAAATCTGGATGGGGTAATGAACAAAAAACAACAATTACGCCATTGTATTGTACCTTTCATTATGATTGCGGTGATACCAATCATGTATTGTATTTTTTTAATATATTTTTTCAGAATAAAATATTTTGTAAGGTAAAAGGGGTTTATCTTTTTTTGTTTTACTTTGGAATTTGGTTTTCAATACATTTTACACTGATTAGTAGTTTATTAGGCCCTGTTTTCAATAAGAAGGAGTTTGAATGGAGCTTTGGTCGAGCATGTGTGTTGCCCCTTTTTTTTAAAAGTCTATGAGGTTAATGAAGAACAACCAAACTTGTTGCAAATGAAAGTGGAATAGTTGCCCATGACAATCAGGTTAATGCTTTAATTTTCCAAAGGGCATCTGACACATGAGAGAAGGAAACTGATTGGTTGCTATGGGCAAGTACACCAGTTTTTGTTTATAAACATATTTTTTGTTGAAAGTTTTCAATAGAAAGTAAAAACATGATTGTGTCGGTGACATACTTGCATTGACTTTTCTTCATATGTATGGTACATTAGAAGATAATGTCAGCTCCAAGAAAAATTAATTGTAACCAGTTTTAATATAAGAATATTATAAAAGGGAAACATAACAAAAAATGAAACACAGTAAGAAACAAAGTACATAAGCTGTCTAATGCTTCATAATACCGCAAGGTAATAAGGTAATGCCAAAAGCTAGTCTTCTTATTCCTTTGCACCAGTTTTGATACATCTCCTTTATACTCAGTTGTACACAAACACAAAATAAAGTACTACTGGTTCCTTTCCTTTCTTACTTCCGTTTCTTTTTCAACCTTTTCTTTATTTCAGCTTCTTTTGGCTTCTTTCTTATTTCTGTTTCAATTTCTTCAACCTGTTTTGCTTTTATTCATCTTTTTATATCTTCTTCATTCTTCTTCTTCCTCTTCCTCTTCTTTTTTGTTCATGCTTGTTTGAATTTTGCTATATTTTTCCTCCCTTTTCTTCTTTTTCTCGACTTCTTTTTAAAATACCTCTTTTTTTTTATTCTGTTTTTCTTTTATTTGTAATGTTTTTCCTTTTTTCTTCTTTCGGTATACTTTTACTCACACAAAAAGGTGTGTGGTTTATTTTTATTTTAAGATTGTTGACTGCATGACTAATGGATTGTTTTTGTAATTATAGATGTATGGAGGTTGAGGAAGTGTAAGTAATTTAAACTAAATGCGCTCCATAATAATCCAAATTGGCAATGATTATATAGAACACACATTTAAACAAGAATTTAAAGGCAATGCTGAGAGTTCAAGACTGCTTATCCTCAGAGCAATAATTCAAGTAATCAAGCAATTGCCATAGACTCATACTAAAATCCCAATTAAAGTTTCTAATCTTACAATTTGTAAAGCACAGAGACTATTATTATAAAGCAGAGAGATAGACATCAGCCCACTTTGCTCTTATAACACATTGACAATGACAAGACAAGAAATATGGAGTAGCAAATTAGTTTATTTAATAGGATACTTCTACATAAATAAGGCTTCACAAAATTTAAAGTACAGTACTTATCTAACCGTGCATTTTGCTGTTTGGCAGTCTGATGAACTGATCTGCATTTGGCAGATGCCAGGAGAACCCCACCTACAAGAATGCATAGAATACTGTACAAGTTGGTGAAGGAGGGATAATGGTCTGGTGCTGTATTTTAAGGTTTGGTCTAGACCCGTTATTGAAGGATAATGTTAATGCTACAATGTACAAGACAATTTGGACAACTGTATGCTTGAAACTTTGTGACAGTAGTTTGGGGAAGGCACTTTCCTGTTCCAGTATGACTGTGCCACTGTGCACAAGGTGAGGTGCATAAAGACATGGATTGACAAGCATGATTTTCACTGAGCCCTGACCTCAACCCCATTAAACAACTTTAGGATGAATAGTGAATAGGTATTCCGATTGTGTGACTGACCTCACAAATGCTCTTTTGGCTGAATGGGCATAAATTTGTAGAGACATACTCCAAAATCATGTGGAAAGCCTTCCCAGAAAAGGAGAGGCTGTTTTATTCGCAAGAAGATGCCCAACATCATATTTTTTTCTATGGTTCTGGAATGTGATGTCCAGCAAGCTCATATACAGTAGGTGTGATGGTCAGGTGTCCACATACTTTTGGCCAGATAGTGTGTATATGTATGTGTGTGTATATATATATATATATATATATATATATATATATACACTACCGTTAAAAAGTTTGGGGTCACCCAGACAATTTTGTGTTTTCAAATGAGCTGCAAAATGACTAGAAAATATAGTCAAGACATTGACAAGGTTAGAAATAATGATTTTTATTTGAAATAATAATTTTCTCCTTCAAACTTTGCCTTCGTCAAAGAATGCTCCATTTGCAGTAATTACAGCATTGCAGACCTTTGGCATTCTAGCTGTTAATTTGCTGAGGTAATTGGGAGAAATTTCACCCCATGCTTCCAGAAGGCCCTCCCACAAGTTGGATTGGCTTGATGGGCACGTCTTCCTTATTCAAAATCCCTTTTACCTTGTACAAATCTCCCATTTTACCAGCACCAAAGCAACCCAAGACCATCACATTACCTCCACCATGCTTGACAGATGGCGTCCGGCACTCTTCCAGCATCTTTTCAGTTGTTCTGTGTCTCACAAATGTTCTTCTGTGTGATCCAAACACCTCAGACTTCGATTCGTCTGTCCATAACACTTTTTTCCAATCTTCCTCTGTCCTATGTCTGTGTGCTTTTGCCCATATTAATCTTTTCCTTTTATTAGCCAGTCTCAGATATGGCTTTTTCTTTGCCACTCTGCCCTGAAGGCCAGCATCCCAGAGTCGCCTCTTCACTGTAGACGTTGACACTGGGTACTATTTAATTAAGCTGCCAGTTTAGGACCTGTGAGGCGTCTATTTCTCAAACTAGAGACTCTAATGTACTTCTCTTGTTGCTCAGTTGTGCAGCGGGTCCTCCCACTTCTCGTTCTACTCTGGTTAGAGCCTGTTTGTGCTGTCCTCTGAAGGGAGTAGTACACACCATTGTAGGAAATCTTCAGTTTCTTGGCAATTTCTCGCATGGAATAGCCTTAATTTCTAAGAACAAGAATAGACTGTCGAGTTTCACTGTAGACGTTGATATATATATATATATATATATATATATATATATACAGAAACAAAAAAAGGGGATCCAGCAGCACCGGTCAAAGAATGTGGGTGCAAGCCTCCGAGAGCAGACCGAAGCTCTCAATATCAACAGTGATCAAAAAAGTAGGCAGCACACCATCGGATTTAGTGAAAAAGAGGGTACTTTATTAACCCTAAGTGCGACGTTTCAGCTCTATCCACTAGAGCCTTTCTCAAGCAAATGACAAGTGGAACAACAGTGGTATAAAACAGGTTCACAATTGAAACAATTAATAACAGTAATTAAATACAAATCAGAACATACTGTATAGAGATGTAAATATAGTGTAAACAAATCAATGGTGATAATATATCGATGCACATATAGACAAAGAGCAATAGTACAAAAAGTGCTGAGGGATACACTAACGCATTAATGCATCTAATATGTGTAAATGGTGATAATATCCACACATGTGTACATAATCATGATCAAAACAAGTTAAAAACAAGGGGATATCACCTGGGGATGTTAGATCATACAGCCGCCATAGCGGCGTCCACGAGGCGCAACCGCGCATGCGCGGACATATGACTGAGGGCGAAGGTCACCCAAGACGAGTGACATACTCGGCGCATGCGCACTGCGCAACTAAGTGTATCGGCGCCATCTTAGGTACTGGCTGTAAAGAGGTAAAGGCAATTACTAGGTAACGTGCCCAGAAATTAAACAAATACTGGTGAACCGAACGAGGACAAAGGTGGTAGACATAAAGGTCCACAGATATCACGGACCCCGACATTTAGATAAGCTCTTATCCAGTAAGGGGAGACACCGTCCAGAATAAGCTAGAGGGAGGACAGGAGGACATAGATCAGCGGAACGCCGATCCCTGCCACTCTCATATAGGGAAGGCACTGTCACAAATGCGTGAAAAAACACACAAATGCATATAGGCGCAATCCCAAAACCCCCCCATTAGCAACATAGGACGTGTATAGGGAGCGAAACCGGAGAGCACTTATGTCCAAGACGGGTTATGGTCACATGGAAGCATATATGTCAATAATCACCACCAGTCATCTCCGGACCCAGATTGCATAAATTTAATAAGACAGTACCATACAGCATAGCACCAGGATAATCAGTCATAAAAACAAAATAAAACAATGATCCAACCGATCCATATAAGTGATATCCCAAAAGATGAATCTTCATCTAGAAAAAGAGAGAAAGAGAGACGCAGGAGATCTTTCGCACCCAATAAAGTTGGGATGGATAATTCCTTTCCTTTTTTAGGGGAGACCCCGGACTCTTCTTTACCGGCAGGAAGCGTACTAGGAGAGGGGGCAGAAGGCACGGTTGGCGGTCTAAACCAGAGAGTGAACAGGCCCAGACCACAGATGAGGAGAGGTCCAATGGAGTTGAGGAAACGATAATCATAAATATCTCCTCCAAGGTATTGACTGTTGCTCAATCTTCACTTCTGAATAAGGGTTTGTTGTTTTGTCCTGCTGCATGCACTGATTGGTTCTCTATTGAAAAAGATTTATTTCGCTTTTTTAGATCCATTAAATTAAAATGGTGGTTCTCTGAGAAGCTTTTTGATACACCAATCCAGAGTTCTGAATTGAATCTTAAATGTGTGGGTCTTTTTAAAGGGAGTAATTTCATACCTCCATCGAATATACCGGCTATTGAGGCATTCAGTACTGCAGTTAGGAATGATATTGAAGCTATTAAAGTGGGTCCCAGCTCTGACAATAGATTTGCACACCCCAATCTTACTACAGCAGAATTTGAGGCACTTAATGAGCTCACTAAAGATAGGAGTATTACAATTAAACCAGCTGACAAGGGTGGGGCGGTTGTTATTATGGACACTACTCTGTACGTAAGTGAGATACGGAGACAATTGAGTGATTCCTCTGTATACAGGCGGATCTCATATGATCCCAAATTTGAGATCAGTAGAAAAATTAGGATGGTACTGGACGAAGCTAAACTAGGAGGGATTATTGATGAGAATTTGAGCAATTATTTGATTATTGAACATCCTAGAACTCCGGTTCTATACACGCTCCCTAAAATCCACAAAACCCTTAACAATCCTCCGGGTCGACCTATTGTGTCCGGTACTGATTCAATTTTTTGCCATGTGGCTATTTTTCTTGATACAATTTTAAGATCCTATGCTATAGGGGCCGATTCTTACATTAGGGATACCTCTGATTTTTTAACAAAATTGCAGGGAGTCTCTATACCTAAGGATAGAAGTATCATACTTGCATCTTTTGATGTTACGAGCCTTTATACCGTCATTGACCATGTCAGGGGCCTGCAGGCTGTGGAAGATTTTTTGCAACGGTCTGATCTCTCACCCGATTGTCGCATTTTTCTCTTACAACTGTTAGACATTATTTTGAGATGCAACTATTTTCTGTTTGGGGATGACTTCTTCCTACAACTACGAGGTACTGCAATGGGGTCGAACATTGCCCCCACTTACGCCAATATTTATATGCGTACACTAGAAGAAACCTCCATCTATGTTTCCCATCACTTCAAACATGTTGTGAAGTGGTGGCGTTACATCGATGATATTTTCTTAATTTGGTCTGGAGACCACACAATGCTGACTGATTTTCACATCTTTTTAAACTCAGTAGACGAGGGAGTAAAATTCACACTGGTGCAGTCTGAGTCAGAGATTCAATTCCTGGATGTATTGGTCAGGATCACAGGTGATCATTTCAGTACTGAATTGTTTGTTAAATCGACTGACTGTAACAATTTACTCCTCTTTTCTAGTAGTCATCCACGTAAAATGGTGGAAAGCTTACCTACTAGTCAGCTTATGCGCGTCAAAAGGGTGGTCAGTGACAAAGACAGTTCTGACAAGACATTGGATTTGATGATGGATCGGTTTAAAAAACGCGGATATCCGACGAGACTCTTGGACAAACATAGAGCCAGAGTAGACAGAATTGACAGGACGACACTTTTAGAATCAACGGATTCAGCAACTGAATTAGGTCGTATTCCTTTTGTTTCGACCTACACGGAAAGTAGCAAAGAGATCGCTAATGTGATCAGGCGACATTGGCCCATGTTGGGCAAATGTCTTCCCCGTGTCAATGAATTTACCAAACCTCCACTTTTTTCATATCGTAGACCACCGTGTCTTAAAAATAAGTTAGTCAAAGCCGATATTGGCCCTTTTAGAGCCAAGAAACAAATGTTTCTATACAAACAGAGATTTGGATGTTATCCGTGGTTGTGCTGTGTCAACTGTAACCTTATGTGTAAGGGGCAAATCTTTGAACATCCTGGCACAGGCAAACAATTTCACATTAGGCATTACTTAACATGTAACAGTGATTTTGTTATTTATGTATTGCAATGTCCGTGTAAGCTTCTGTACGTGGGTGAGACCACTTTAGATTTAAAAACCAGACTCAACCAACATAGGTATACCATCAGGAAAAAGAGGTTGGATCTTCCTGTATCCAAACATTTTTCCGACCTTGGACACTCCGAACAGCAACTTAGATTTACAATTCTAGATCACATTCCACTACCTAGAAGGGGCGGTGACAGGACTAAACTCCTGAAACTAAGAGAACTTCAATGGATTGGGAAACTGGATACTTTAAAACCAAGGGGTTTAAATGTTGATTTCGCATTAGGTGGTCTGATGTAGACCCCCTACATTGAGTCCCAGGGGTGGTATGCTCTGACCTCTTGTTCCGTATATTTGACAAGAATGTTTTACTGAATACATACTAACTCTGTTTCTCTTTTTCTAGATGAAGATTCATCTTTTGGGATATCACTTATATGGATCGGTTGGATCATTGTTTTATTTTGTTTTTATGACTGATTATCCTGGTGCTATGCTGTATGGTACTGTCTTATTAAATTTATGCAATCTGGGTCCGGAGATGACTGGTGGTGATTATTAACATATATGCTTCCATGTGACCATAACCCGTCTTGGACATAAGTGCTCTCCGGTTTCGCTCCCTATACACGTCCTATGTTGCTAATGGGGGGGTTTTGGGATTGCGCCTATATGCATTTGTGTGTTTTTTCACGCATTTGTGACAGTGCCTTCCCTATATGAGAGTGGCAGGGATCGGCGTTCCGCTGATCTATGTCCTCCTGTCCTCCCTCTAGCTTATTCTGGACGGTGTCTCCCCTTACTGGATAAGAGCTTATCTAAATGTCGGGGTCCGTGATATCTGTGGACCTTTATGTCTACCACCTTTGTCCTCGTTCGGTTCACCAGTATTTGTTTGATTTCTGGGCACGTTACCTAGTAATTGCCTTTACCTCTTTACAGCCAGTACCTAAGATGGCGCCGATACACTTAGTTGCGCATGCGCCGAGTATGTCACTCGTCTTGGGTGACCTTCGCCCTCAGTCATATGTCCGCGCATGCGCGGTTGCGCCTCGTGGACGCCGCTATGGCGGCTGTATGATCTAACATCCCCAGGTGATATCCCCTTGTTTTTAACTTGTTTTGATCATGATTATGTACACATGTGTGGATATTATCACCATTTACACATATTAGATGCATTAATGCGTTAGTGTATCCCTCAGCACTTTTTGTACTATTGCTCTTTGTCTATATGTGCATCGATATATTATCACCATTGATTTGTTTACACTATATTTACATCTCTATACAGTATGTTCTGATTTGTATTTAATTACTGTTATTAATTGTTTCAATTGTGAACCTGTTTTATACCACTGTTGTTCCACTTGTCATTTGCTTGAGAAAGGCTCTAGTGGATAGAGCTGAAACGTCGCACTTAGGGTTAATAAAGTACCCTCTTTTTCACTAAATCCGATGGTGTGCTGCCTACTTTTTTGATCACTATATATATATATATATATATATATATATATATATATATATGTATATATACACTCCTGAACATTGAAATTGCTAGTTTTGGAATTGTGGAAATCACTGGATCGATAGACATGTTAAGAATATGTAAATGATAAAAAAATATGGAAACAAAATATTCCAAAACATCTTGATTTATTCAGTATCGGGTATGAGTGCTATGCACAGAATTACATGCATTTACACACCTTGGCATGGTATCAATAAGGTTATTGATGGTATTCTGAGGAATGTTATGCCATGCTGAATGCACTTGGGAACACAAAGCATCAAGATTGGCTGCTGGAAGCTCCCTTTGCACTTGCCGACAAATGAAGTCTCAGATGTGCTCGATGGGAGACAAGTCCGGAGACGCTACAGGCCATGGTAGCACATTTAGGCCACGCAAGCTGCTTACAGTAGCATGAGCTGGCGTTGACCTGTCTAGAGGGAGGGGAGCCCCTGACGTGATACGCACAGTGACGTCAGGGGCTCCTCCAGGAGCGGAATCCTCGGCCAGAGCGTTGCCAAAGCTCTGACCAGGGATTTTGCTCTTGGAAAAGCCCCTATTATCAGTATCCATTTATGGACAGTGATGTCAGAAGCACCTCCAGGAGAGGAATCCCCTGCCAGAGCGTCAGCAATTCTCTGGCTGGGGATTCCAGTCCTAAAGGGAGCCCCACTGGTGCTATCTACAGATAGGGATTGCAGCACTATCTACAGAGTAGGGTGTTTGTCGCGCTTTCTACAGGGGGGGTGTGGTGCTATTTACAGGGGGATGTCACACTATCTACAAGGGTGTGTGTGGCACTATCTACAAAGGTGTGTGTGTGTGGCACTATCTACAGGGGGCACTGTGACATTATCGAAAAAGGCCAATGTGGCATTATCTACAGAGGGCACTGTGGAAATTTCTACAGAGGGCACTGTATATATGAGGGCACAAACTGTAGCATAACTTTTATATGGAGACATAAAGGGAGCCTAACTTTTATTTGGGGGCACAAACTGGTGGACTAACTTCTATTTGTGGTCATAAAAACGGCCTAACTTATATATGGGGGACAAACTGCGATTTTCTGCCGTTTTACTGCCGCCGTAAGTTCCCCTACAAAGGGACCCACTAAGTCTGTGTCGCCCAGGTGCCCATATAAACCTTAAGCAGGCCCTGCACTGATGCCATACTGCACATGTGCCACCCATAACCAGGATACATGCCGCATATGCACCACTTACACATAGGACAAATGAAGCAGCTGCACCACTCAAAAACAGGACACAGTATGCACATGAACCACTTACACATACAACAAACAAGCGTCATTTACACATCACTCACATGCTGGACACAAGCCACACACACAAAGCACACATGCCACACGCGCGCCACTCAGACAGCACACATGATGCATAAGCACCATTCACACACCACACACATGCACAGGACACATAACACACACTGACTACATGAATTACACATCAATCAAAATTACCAGGTCTCTTTTTTCCAATTGGTAAACCCTGGTAGAATACCTATAAGCTGCAACAAAATCTTGCCCTCGAGTCAGGTTAACTCTGTCCACATTGCCATTAAGCCACGCCCCTCCCGACATAGCAACTTTCTAAAAAATCAAGACTTCAGTACCGTGCCAACTTAGCTTCTGCTTCCTTAATCTAACTGTGGTAGAGATGTACCACCCACGTCTTGGGGCCCCTGTGCACCTGCACCTACTGCATTAGCGGTATGTCCGCTGCTGATTCAGAGAGAGAGGTCAGAGGAAACTGTATTGACTGGGTGACTGACCCTGTAGAATGTAGAGACAGGTCAGAGTGGAGGGGGAGAAGCTACAGAAGCCTGTCGGGGATGAAGAGGAAAGCGGCCTACTGAAGACACCAGACCATCCGGCATTTGGTACAATTGCCAAATGAGCAGTCCGGCCCTGCCGGTAGGACATATTAACCCCTTCCCGTCGTAAACGACTTTCAGATTTAAATTTTTGTTTTTTCCTACCCACCCTCCAAAAGCCATAACATCTTTATTTTTCTGTAGATATAGTACTATGAGGGCTTGATTTTTGCGGTACGAGTTGTAGTTTTTCGTAGCACCATCTTTTGTGCCATATAATGCACTAGGAAATAAAAAAAAATTATTTGTGGGGTAGAAAATTAAAACAATTTACGGAATTCACTGTGCAATTAAAAAAACATGTTAACTTTATTCTGTGTGTCAATACAATTACGGAGATACCAAATATATATATATATATATATATATATATATATATATATATATATATATATATTTGCATATTTTACTACTTTTACAAGTAAAAACCAAAGTGTAAAAAAGAAAATTTATTTTGTGTCGGCAAATTCCGAGAGCCATAACTTTTTTATTTTTTCGTCGATTAAGTGGTATGAGGGCTTATGTTTTGCGAGATAAGCTGTAGTTTTTAATAATACCATTTTGTTGTACATGCGATGGTTTGATCACTTTTTATTTAATTTTTTGTGGGAGATTAGGTGACCAAAAAATATAGATTCTGGCGTTTACATTTTTTTTTTTTTTTTTTACGGCGTTCACCGTGCGGGTTAAATAATGATATATTGTAATAGTTTAAACTTTTACTGACGTGACAATACCAATTATGTTTATTTATTTATTTTTTTACTATGCTCTAGGGGGAAAATGGGGAAAGGGTTTTTTTTTTTAACTTTTAATATATATATATATTTTTTTTACACAAAAAAACAACTTTATTTAACTAATTTTTACTTTTTGTATTAGTCCCCCTAGGAGACTTCAACCAGCGATCGTTAGATCGCTTGCACAATATACTGCAATACTAATGTATTGCAGTATATCGTGATTCTGACAGGCAACTATTAAGCCCTGCCGGAGGCCCCCAGGCAGCCATAGCAACCATCGCCCCCCCCCACGATATAGTTGTGGGGGATGCGGTGAGCTGTTAGAGGAGGTCGCCGTCCTCTTTCTAACGATTTAAATGCTGCGGTTGCTATTGACCGCTATTGACAGCATTTAACGAGTTAAACGAGCGGGATCGCTCTCTAGTGCGATGCCGTTCGTTACTCTGAAGTGTCGGCTGTAACAAACAGCCGACACCCGCATCGTATGGAGCGGGTTCACTCCGTGAGCCCTTTCCATACTTCCCCTACCCGACTTTGGCGTATGGATACGTCAAATGTCGGGAAGGGGTTAATATGGCAACTAGTTTTCACAGTGCAAAACTGTACTTAAACTGTACAAAACTGTACTTAATAGAGTTTTACTGCATTTTCAACATGAGCTACATTTTGCTATCTCAAATGGGTATAGATGCTTGACTAATTGGGCCCCCCCCAGTAGGATTTGCCTCATCTTCATTTGCTCCTCCACAGACAATCAGTTTATAATATTTTGTTTTATTGTCTTATTGTATGTCACTTTCGTGTCACATATTTTAAATTAATGAAAGTTGCTTTTCATCTTATATATATTTTCGAAAGTTTGTTTGAACCCCGATTTTTCATTGGTTTAAAATAAGGGAATAGCTATTTTAGATTGGACACGTGTTCCCCAGGTAACGGATTGCACTGACAGGCCCTGCCCCCTATTGATGACGTGGCAGCCCATAATTGGCTGCAACGTACATCATTCCTCGCTAAAATGCCTAACACAGAAGCACTGCGATGTTGGCCACAGCGGGTTTACACAGAGGCAGGACTGTTGTCCTGTCTCGTATAATTGAGGGACTAAAATGTATGGAGAAGCAATGAGGGATTGAGGGACTAAAATGCATGGAGAAGCAATGAGGGATTGAGGGACTGAAATGCATGGAGAAGCAATGAGCGATACAGGGACTAATGGTAGAGATGAGTAGCGAGGAAAAATGATGCCAAATGGGCATAAATCAGAAGTCCCCGCCCCTCATCCACCACTTCGTAGTTTAGTCTAGGAGCACTGGCTTAGGACTTTTATTTCCTAAAGGGAATACATTTTTTTGATCATGTGATCATAGTGTTAAGGACATTTAATGGTGCTTCCAATAACATTGGGTCCGGTGTCACCAGTATTCCACCCGTACTTACGGACCCGTTTTCTCTGCACTAATCGACAGCCCCTTCTCTCTATCAGTGCTGGAAAGAGAGAAGGGGCAGCCCTTTCGGGCAGAGTTTCCGCAGCGATTGAAAGTAAAAGAAGTTCATACATACCGTTGTCTTGGTGACGCGTCCCTCTTGATATCCAGTCCGACCTCCCTGGATGACGCGGCAGTCCATGTGACCGCTGCAGCCTGTGATTGGCCTGTGATTGGCTGCAGCGGTCACATGGACTGCCGCGTCATCCAGGGACGCTGGACTGGAGGAAGAAGGAGGTAAGTTTACTTTTAATACCCTCTAATTATTATGTGGCTCGTGCTCCCATATAAAGTATGGGAGCACGGTCCGTAAAAAGCAAAAACAGGACATGCCCTATCTTTTGCGGAGCCTTTCTACGGCACGGACACCTTCCTGTAAATATACAGGAAGGTGTCCATGGGCAATAGAAGTGAATGGGTCCGTAATTACGGACAAATTCTACGTTCGTTTGCATGGGGCCTTACAACACATAATTGGGTATTTAAATAGTGAGCTTCTACTCTATCTATATCGTAAGTCAACCTCCCGAGCAACGCCGGGTATAAAAGCTAGTAACTAGTATATTTTTATACCTCACCACCACCACCACCACCCTGTTTTGTTTTGATGTATACATATCTGTTATTTAAGTGGATATTGTTTTAACATCTGTGAATCCAGGTGGTCGCTCTTGAAGATGAGGGGCGGCCATTTACAATAGATTTTCTGTGACATGTGTCGCTTATTATTCCTTCTGGGATACTTCTTTACAGTATTTTACAGGACATGTGCCCGGATATATATGACTTGTTATATTTTGTAATGTTCTTCTATTTTCAAAACTTGAATCTCATAATAAAAATGGATGCAGGCCAATGCATTTATGGGTATGGAGTCTAATAAGGTCTACGGTTTAGGAAGTCTATGAACACTATAGATGACCAGCTCCTGTTGTTGGCACATTGGAAAGTTTTCAGCTTTTTATCAGAGACCATTTCTCCTATTTCATGAATTGTTTACCTACAGGTCGGTTAAATGCCTGACACATACCACATGGTATGTGTCTGGTGCAAGTGATTCGGAAAAAAGAAGGTCTGATGGTCTTGTTTCTATCTGGAGGTAAGAGTATTTTGCCTTTTGTTTAGCTGGGCTTCTTGAGTTGGGAAAATCAGGAGTGTGAGTATCTGTCCTGTTGTGCGGCTTGCCTCTCAATATGGCAGGTCCCTCCTCTGTGCAGAATGCATGGTTTCTCTTGGCCACTCGCTTATTTCCTGCTGCTCATGATGGCCATTATCCATTTAGTCACGGGTTGCAATGAACATAATCAGGCTCCTCATCTGTGAGAGTTGTCATGCCATACCCCTCTACAGTGCTAAAAATTAATGAGTTGAGGTTTGCAAAGGCAAAAAAATCTACAACTACTTTAATTTTGGATATTTTTCATAATATAATAAATTCATCATGTAAATTTAATTTAGAACTGTACATTGGGTAAATAGGCAATCTGCAAAATAAACAAACCAAAAAAGCAAAAAACTAAGCTACACACCCTGTAACGTCCGTGGTTGCTGACCACGAACTCCTCCCATCCTGTTGACACCCTTCCCTCTTGAGATGTCTGCAGATGCGGCTGTCCTGTTCCGCAGTGACCACTAGGATGCGCTCGCGGGCTCAGTCCAGCCTTAAGTAGCCAGAGCGCACACATGTGTGAGATTGAGCTGATTGCTCCCATATCACTCTGGACTATAAGAAGGGCTCTGCCCCTCCCTGCATTGCCTGAGCATGTTTGTATCTACCCGTGTCTGTCTTGCAAATGGTTCCTTGAGTGTTTTCCATTTCCAGTGTTCCAGTTCCTGCTACCTGTATCCGGTTTCCTGTGCTACCGTGATCCTGTGCTGTACCGTGTTGGAGTCGTGTTGTGTCACCTACTACACCCGCTGTGTTTCTCCGCACCTGTTGTTTGCCTGCTGCCAGAGTTCCATCCGAGCCTAAACCATCGCTACTGTCTGATTTGCCACAGGTCCCATTATCGCAACAATACACATTTACTTTGTACCCTGTTTGGCCAGCTGCTATACCACTACAGCGATACGGCCCAGTGGGTCCACATACCCACAGATTGTGACACACCAATATTCCATAAATATTAAAAGAAGATTATTAAAGTGTATTAGTTCAAACTTGTAACAATAAATTAATACAATGCATATAGTCATATAAAAGAGAAACAAGGGCCAAGAGGAACACTGTTAAATCAATTGACAGGAAATGGGTGACCCAAGGGGTCAAGGTTGGAATCAGGTTCCGAGTCCAGTGACTGAAGCAATCGTGAAGGATCGTATTATAAGGCAAGAATAGCTAAGGCCAAATTTGATGCACAAATGAGCAACAACTGTTTTGAAGAGTAGAAGCACACAGCTAAAATACAAGAAAAGCACATAAATGTGGGAATCAGAAAATGCAAGGGCAAGTAAACATGCAAGGGTATGTATATAGGAAATAAGAGGGTCGAGCTAATAGTTCTAGAAAAACCAAGCTTGGTAATTATCACACCTGGGCAAATCTGGGTACTGACATTAGGAAGGGGTCTGTCTAGCAGAAACCTTCCCAATTAAGTCATCCCTAAGTTGCAGCAGTTCCTACGTTATCTACCTAATGGAATGTACATGTCAACTCCAATACATTGGCCGAACCACACAACATCTGAGATCTAGAATTAATAAACACAGATCCAATGTGAACACAGGTTTTTTGAAGCACAGTGTGTCTCGACACTTCACTTATGTACACAAGTGTCAATTTAAACAAATCACAGTTACACCCATCGAAGACATACACCACGATGTCCCCAATAGATACACTAAACTGAAACAGAGGGAAAATTATTGGATCTTCAAATTGCAGACTTTATACCCAGGGGGCTTGAATGATATTTCTGAATCAACACTTGACTAATCAATAGCTTTATTTTTTCCAAATGTAAAGAAGTACCCAAAATCATATGACTGTCATCATTACACAACAATAAATAATAAACATATGATCCGACAATATGAGGGACAAATCCTATTCATACCTATTTACTTCCTTTTTGCCCTTTTTAATCAAATTTCCTTGTATTTATTAGGTCCATCATGTTGTGACCTTCCCCCGTTAGTCCAATCATTGTATATATAACTATTTTTCGTTAACTCTACCGTAGTATATATAGTGCCCAATCCCTTTGATCCCCCTATGCCGCTTACCACGTACTGTTTGTCTATTAACAGAATTTCATACATCTCAGAACCAACATCTCTTATAAATCATCTTATAAATCATCTTATAAATCATCTTCTGTTTATTCCGCTGATAAAATATTACACCAGTGCCGAAAAATACGCTGTGCATCCTATGACAATACACAACAATATATCGTTTTTCCCTTTTTAGTCGCAAGGGCACAGAAAACTGCAAACTAGATTTGACCTAAGAATACTATATATTTAATAATATTATACATATGTTTAACAAACCTGTCCCGTAGCGGTCTTCTTTGGTCTATTCACAGCGAGCGCTGATATTTCTGTTCGTTCGCTGTTCCCGTCCTCTTTGTTTTTTCAGTTGCCTGGCAACGCTTCTGTTAGAGCCACACAAAATCCCGAACAATCCACCTAGGCAACAAAGAGCATTATATTGTATACATATTCTTAATAAAGATTTAACTTTTACAAAGTTTCCACAGCAGATACATATCCTTGTACGCTCTGCAGCACTGTTCTCGGCCAGGTTGCCCTGGTTACCAAGTTCGCGTCCCGGCGTCCTTCGTTGCTACCTAACAACATACTGGTCTGTAGCACAGTACTTTTAACTTCCACGTATTGTGTCTTTTATAAACCATTTATTTTAAGCCTGTTTTTATTTAATTCTTGATTATTCATATGTCGACACTACTTTTAATTTCTTTCTTTTTTTCTTATGTTATGTAACAAGCTTACTGTGTATGAGTGATATACTGAACACTTGTAAATTTTTTTCACTGATCCACGTTGTGATTGGATGCAAAGGTAAAAAGCCGGGTGTGACGTCACGAACGCATCTTGACCTTTGCAGATTTGGCGGTTTTTTCACTCGTGTTAATTGTGAACCATGATGGTATATAAGACGTGTCCAATGTATTATGCATATGGCCTGATGAAGACGATTGTTCATCGTCGAAACGCGTAGCCACTCATTCGAATAAATTCATTTATTATTATTTTCTCCGTACTTCGATCCTATCAATATCACCACACAGCAGCGCCCCTGGAATGATCCTCTTTTTTCCTGCATAAACTCTCCTCCCAAGCGGTCCTATTGGATGCCGACTCGGATCTGGCAGCAGCACTGTGGTTTCATTTACATGCTTTTTAACTCCCTACCTAGGTGAGCATAATACCTGTAATACGGCATCATTGTCTCAACTTTACCGACTGATCTGCACAAGGTGGCGCCGTGTTTTTTCTCTTTTTATCCCATGTCTAGCATCTCAGGAAGCTCAGCGTCCTGTGCTGCTAGCTGAACAAATTTCTATCATCCTGACTAGAGATGAGCGAACCGGGACATCCGAACCCGGTTTCGGTCCGAACATCGCAAAAATTTCGGTTCGCAGCGAATCCGAATTTCACCGGGTTCGGCCGAATACGTTTTGACCGAACCCGGGAGGGCAGAAAAAACATTACAAAAATATTATACTAATCGGCAGCCACTTGTCTCTATCAATCACTGATAGAGAAAAGAGGCTGCTGATTAAAAATAAAATAAAAAGCATTTCATACGTACCCGGTCGTTGTCTTGGTGACGAGTCCCTCTTCTTCCTCCAGTCTGACCTTCTTTCCTGACGCGGCAGCCTGTGATTGGCTGCAGAGGCGGTCACGTGGGATGAAGCGTCATCCCTGGAGGCTGGCCTTCTGACGTCATCCTGACGTGCGTGACCGCCACTACAGCCTGTGATTGGCTGCAGAGGCCGCTGCAGCCTGTGATTGGCTGCAGAGGCCGCTGCAGCCTGTGATTGGCTGCAGAGGCGGTCACGTGGGATGAAGCATCATCCCTCGAGGCCGGCCTTCTGACGTCATCCTGACGTGTGTGACCGCCACTACAGCCTGTGATTGGCTGCAGAGGCCGCTGCAGCCTGTGATTGGCAGCAGAGGTGGTCACGTGGGATGAAGCGTCATCCCTGGAGGCCGGCCTTCTGACGTCATCCTGACGTGCGTGACCGCCATTACAGCCTGTGATTGGCTGCAGCGGCGACATGTATGAAACGTCATCGCTGGAGGCCGGACAGGAGGAATGTAAGTATGAATGTATTTTTTATTTATTTTTATTACATTAAAATTTTATTTTCCGCGCGCCGAGCATGGTACTGTCAAGGTTGCTAAAAGAGTTAGTGCAGCCCACTAACTCTTTCAGCACCCTGGACAGTACCATGCTCGGCGCACGGAAATTACAGGTTCGGTCAGAAGTATTTCGGTCCGAATCGAACTTTTTCGTGAGATTCGGCGAACCAGCCGAACCAAACTTTTCATAAGTTCGCTCATCTCTAATCCTGACAAAGTAAAGTATGAGACTGACAGCATCTTGTTGTGGGTATTATTTTCCACAGCTGGGCAGATAATGCAAACTACAATGAGATAATGCAAGACAAACTGATTTAGTCTGCCTAAAAAACTAAAAGTTCATCTTTTAGCAGGACAATGCTAAGCACAAGACCAAAGTAACACATTCGAAAGAAAAAAAATTAATGTTCTGCAAATTAAAGTCTAAATTTCAATCCAATTGAGACTCCAATGCACTTTAAAGCTTGCAGTCCGCAATCATAACCCAACCAAACTCCGCAACCCGGAGAAAATCTGTCAGTTAGAACAGGTGGAAATCACTTCCAGACAGTGCACAAATAAACCTCAACAGCTCACTGATATTGCATCAATAGGGGTTGAATATGCTATATCTACACACACACACACACACACACACACACACACACACACACACACACACACACACACACACATAAAGTATGTATATACAGTATATATATATATATATTTATTTATTTATATTTATGCCCACTTCATGTTCTAAAATTTAGAAATAAAATAATGTTTTCACTTTGAGAAAAATGCTAAAAAGAATCAAGAAGTAGGTTGAACCAGCACTTAAGTAGACTCTAGCACTAAATGGGACAGATGTCATCTATTACATAATCTATGTAAAACAGAATAATCTTCATTTAAAAATGCAGTGAGGCCTGACAGAGTCCAGCTGTGTTCTAGACTTGTTTGAAGTTCTTAAGAGTATCCCAATTGGATGCCTTCAATAAATAATATGATTTTTTTTAATCCTGCACTATGACCAAAACGTCACTTCTGTCACTAAAATCAAAGACTATCAATAAAGAACAATAATAATGGTTGTGGTAGCAATTTGCCAGTTCTAATTCTTTGATGACTGTCTCCAGGCTTCACTTCTGTAAGTGTTGCTTTGATATGTGGTGTCTTTGCCGGGCTCTTTCCATATGTTGTACATCTATTTACTGGAATCTGCTAAATATATTAATTATTAATATTGATTATGGATGCTGTGATTCTGTACTCTGCCTTTAGATGTTATTAAGACTAATTAACTGTTTACATAATGAAACATAAAATTACAAGAATAGAAGAATTGGTTGTTAATAAAGGATATTATAAAACAAGAGAATTTAACCCCATCCCGCCGCAGCCATTTTTCAGATTTTCAATTAAATTTTTCCCCCACCTTCCAAAAGCCATAACTTTATAATTTTTCCGTCAATATAGTCCTATGAGGGCTTGATTTTTGCAGGGCGGGTTGTAGTTTTTCGTAGCATCATTAATTGTACTATATAAGGTACCATGAAATGGGAAAAACATATTTGTGGGGTAGGTAGAAAATAAAAAAAAAAACAGCGGTTCACCGGCAATTAAAACGACATGTTAACTTTGTTCTGTGGGTCAATACGATTACGGGATACCAAATTGATATTGTTTTTTTCTATATTTTACTACTTTTACAAGGAAAAAACTAACTGTGAAAAATAAAATTCATTTTGTGTCGCTAAATTCTGAGAGCCATAACTTTTTTACTTTTCCGTCGATTAAGCAGCATGATGGCTTATTTTTTGCGTGATAAGTTGTAGTTTTTAATGCTACCATTTTGGGGTACATGCGAGGTTAGATCACATTTATTAAATTTTTGTGTGGAAGATTAGGTGACCAAAAAATAGCAATTCTGGCGTTTTTTTTGTTTTTTTTACGGTGCACACTATGCCGGTTAAATAATGATATATTGTAATAGTTCAGACTTTTATGGATGTCGTGATACCAATTATGTTTATTTATTTATTTTTTTACAATGCTTTAGGGGGGGAAATGGAAAAAAGTTGTTTTTTTAACTTTTAATATTTTTTTTGTACATAAATAAAAACTTTATTTAACTGTTTTTTACTTTTTTTATTAGTCCCTCTAGGGGACTTGAACCAGCGATTGTTATATTGCTTGCACTATAAACTGCAATACTAATGTATTGCAGTATATCATCTTCCTGACAGGCTTCTATTAAGCCCTGCCAGTGACAGGGCTTAATAGGAGCACAAAAGATGGCAGACCTGGGGGTCTTCATTAGGCTCCCAGGCTGCATTAGCAACCATCGTCACACTGTGATTGCATGATTTAAATGATTACAAAAATTTTGCGGGCATTTATTAGGTTAAACGAGAGGGATCGTGATCGAGCGCGATCCAGTTCGTTACTGTGAAGTGTCATTGTGTGTTACAGCCGACACCCGCAGTGTACTCTCATATCAACAAACTTTGCATAAATTAATACAGGCGATTATAAGAAATGTTGTAATATATCTTATTAGAGTAACAAGCCTCTTTCTGCTCTTATCTGGCTGTTTTCCTGCTTCCCCTCCCTCTGTAAAACTGACTTTCATTATGAAAATTAATCTATAACCGTCTTGAGTCAGACTGCAGCTCATATCTATCAGATTACACATATCTATGGAAACCTATGGAGAGGGGAGCGGGGAAGAGTGATCAGGATGTGAAGAAGATAAGAGCAGAACGACAGGTGTAGAAACTGTCTATCACAATCAAAACACTTTATTCACATCAGTACAGGTCAGTACTTCTCCATATATGTCCTGCATAATCCTGGAGCTGTTTGTGAGTGAGAGAGAACATTATGGAGCAGATTCTCCACTTCTTACTGTGTGTAGTGTATGGCTGCCAGTCTCCAGTGAACTCTCCTATACCTGTTATCCATTTGCTTTCTGATTTTGACTTTCTGTTTACCTTTTGGCTGTCTAGTTATCCTGTTCGGATTTGCCTGCATTGCACCTCTTATCCAACACTGAACTCTGCTAAAACAACCTGGGTTCTATGCAGCAAAAACCATCCGGCCTTGCAGTCGGCTCTGGCGAGAACCATAGAGTAGGCTTAGTCTCTGTTGATCAGGGTTGTGACGGATTTGAGGTTGCGGATTCATTTGCCCGCTCACACCTGCCAGTCTCCTGCAGCCTTTGGGATAATGCTCGCATAGCAATTCCATAACATAATCACAAGCCCATTTATATTATATTTTTTCACGATGGAACCTATGCAAGCCCTGTTAGAACAGATGGACAGCTGGTACAAGGTATGGCCTTGAGGATCAAACGGCATGAAACTACACAGGCCCAAGCAGTCGTTCCAGTTGTAACTCAGTTTGAACCAAAAGTGAACTTACCTGATCGTTTCTCTGGTGATCGTAAGTCTTTTGTTAATTTTCGTGAAAGTTGTAAATTATATTTTCAACTAAGACCTATCTCCTCTGGAACTGAGCAACAGCGAGTCGGTATCATCATTTCACTTTTGCAGGGTGATCCTGAAACCTGGGCCATTTAGCTGAGACCTGTTGCACCTGAACTTTTTTCTGTGGAGATCTTCTTTGAGGCTTTAGGTTTAATTTATGAAGAGCCGTATATCTCTGCAGTGGCTGAGGCCAATCTGTTATCTCTCCCGGAAGGACTGCGTCCTGTCGAATATTATTGTTCTGAATTTAGACGATTGTCCATTTCTTCACAATGGAATGATGCTGCATTCGATGTGAGTTCCGCCGAGGCCTTTCAGAAACCTTGAAAAATCTCTTAATAAATAACCCTCCACCCTTGACTCTAGAGGATACATGACCCTTATACATCTGGACTGTCAACTACGGGAGCGAAAAAATGAAAGATCTGTGTCACAATCTGTGGGTGTTTGGACCCACTGGGCCACACTGATGTAGCGGGATAGCAGCTGGCCAAACTACAGTGCACCAAGTCAATATATATAGTCCAAGCACAAGGGTACCTGTGATAGTATAGACAGTAGTAACGGCTAGGCATAGACGGAACCTTTGGCAGCAGGTGATGCAAAACGTGGCGGAGGAAACCAGACGTGGTGTAACACAGCAGGCGTAATAGACTGCACAACACGACTCCACACTAGAGATGGCACAAGACCAAGTACAGCACGGGATATGGGATGCGATTGGTTTCTGGGCACCATGTCACATTTGCAGCGCTTCTGGGGTGCCAGTACTGGGGAAACCCCTTAAAAGTGACCTAATTTAGGAAACTAGACCCTTTAAGGAATTCACTGTAGTTTCCATGGGGCGCTGCGACGTATTCTATTTTTTAAGAGGCGTGGCGACTAAAAAACAGCAATTCTACTATTGTTTTTTATTCCTTTTTTTACAGCGTTCATCATGCGCTATGAATGACATATTCACCTTTTGTTTTGTGGCGATACGATTACGGCGATACCGTATGTTTACAGTTTTTTTATGTCTTATGGCGTTTGCTCAATAAAATACTTTTTATAAAAAATAATTTACTTTTTGTATTGCCATATTCTAAGTGCCATAACGTTTTTATTTTTCCATCACAAAAGCGTTGTGAGGGCTTGTTTTTTGCATAACAGACTGTCGTTTCGATCAGTACAATTTTTGGGTACATGCGACTTTTTGATCTCTTATTATTCCAGTTTTGGGGAGGTGAAGTGACCAAAAAATTGTGATTCTGGTATGGTTTATTATTATTTTCTTTTACTGAGTTCACCACGCGGGATAAATAACAAAATTATTTTGACGTTTACAGACGCGGCAATATCAATTATGTATTATTTATTTATGTATTTATTTTTTAATAATAAGGGTCTGATAAGGTAGAAAGGGGGAGTTTTCCAATCATAACTTTGAAACTTTTTTTTTTTGTGCAACTTTTTTTTTTTTTTTGTACCACTAGGGGACTTGAAGGCAGAAGGCCCTGATCACAACTCTAATACACTATACTACATGCGTAGTGCAGTATATTAGAGCTGTCAGCTACTTGCTGACAGCAAGCATAGTGGGTCCTGACCTTGCCAGGACCCACTAGGCTTCCCGAGATGGCATAGTCGGAGGCCATTGTTAGGCTTCCGGTTGCCATAGCAACTATCGGCGGCCGCATTTATGTCACGGAACGTCGATGGTGTTTTAACCCCTTAGAAGCCGCGATCGCTATTAAACGTGGCTTCTAAGGGGTTAATCGGTGGTGACCACCGCTGTCGGTCCCTGCACACTGAGCTATGATAGCCTGCTGTCGGAAACAGCAGGTATCACAGCTAAAACACGTTCCGGGGAAAAATGGCGCTGTATTTATTAAGGTCAGTAATATTACTGATCTAAGCGTGAACGATGCACTCAGCCCGACGTAATAGTTCTGATCTGAGTGGGAAGTGGTTAAAGACAGTCTCCGTAAGGGTCATATTCGTCCATCTACTTCTCAGGTGGGTGCAGGTTTTTTCTTTCTTGAAAAGAAAGATGGCGGCTTAAGACCCTGTATCGACTATCATGAATTAAATAAGATTACCGTTAAGAATCAATATCCTCTTCCACTCATCCAGGACCTGTTTAATCAGATCTAAGGAGCCAGCTGGTTCTCTATACTAGATTTATGCGGGGCCTACAACTTGGTTCGTATCCGCAAAGGGGATGAGTGGAAGACAGCATTTAATACTCCAGATGGTCATTATGAGCATTTGGTCATGTCTTTTGGTTTATGTAATACTCCAGCAGTTTTTCAAAACCTGGTTAATGATATTTTCAGAAATTTTATTGGACGCTTTGTGGTTTTGTATCTGGACGATATTCTTTATTTTTCTTCCGATTAGTCCTCTCGTTTTCAACATTTAAGGTCCGTCCTTCAAGTACTGAGGGAAAACTGAATTTACGCAAAATTTTAAAAATGTCTTTTCGGAGTTCAGGAAGTTAATTTCTTGGGATATGTGATGTTTCCTTATGATTTTCGTATGGACTCCGCGACGGTTCAGGCAATTCTTGATTTGGTCCAATCCACTTCACTAAAAGCTCTGAAGAGGTTCCTGGGTTTTGCTAATTATTACCGAAAATGTATTCATAATTTTTCCTCCATTGCCAAGACTTTGACGGATCTTACGAAAGTGGGTTCTGATCTTGTAAATTGGAAACCAAGTGCAGTCTCCACCCTTGAAACCTTAAAATGGTGTTTTATGGAAGCACCTGTACTTGTTCAACCTGACCTCTCTAGCCCCTTTATTGTTGAGGTTGATGCCTCAGAAATAGGTATGGGGGCTGTGTTGTCTCAAGGATTTTTTGTATTGACTAATTGGAGTCACAGTTCCCCGACATTCATCCTGAACCTATTTTATCTAAGGGCATAGTGGTTTCTGCAATATCTCCTGATCTTGCAGCTGAGATTAAAGAATGTCAGCAACTTGCTCCGCAAACCATTCCTGCTGGGAAGTTGTTTGTACCTCCTCAGTTTAGATTTTGTTTACTCAATGAGTTACATGATTCTGGTTTGTGTGGCCATCCAGGGATAACTGGTACTAAAAAATTAGTCTCATGGCTCTATATCGTGATGTAAGTTCCTATGTCTCTGCTTGTGATGTCTGCACTCACGCTAAGACTCCTCGAACTCGTCCTATTGATGAACTACCACCATTGTCTGTTCCACAGAAACCTTGATCTCATCTGTCTATGGATTTTATCACCGATTTGCCTCCCTCTGAAGGGAAAACTGTCTGTCACGTAGGGTTCGTGGACCCACAGCACAGGTCAGAGTCTATAGTTCATATAAGTTACCTGTGGCAGCTCGGACAGTAGCAAGGCAGGCTTGGCTAGGACTAGGCAGCAGGTAGACGTCAGGTGTGGAGTAGCAGGACAGGCGTGGTATACAGCACAACACGGCAACAGCTCAACACGGCACTAGTTCAGAATACAGGTTACAGGATACAGGAACAGGAAACACTGAAAGCAGGAAACGCTAGGGTACCATTTGCAAGCCAAACTTAGGATACGACAACAACGCTCAGGCGTGGGAGGAAGGGGCTGAGACCTTTTTATAGCCCAGGGTGCTCAGGGAGCAATCAGCACAATCTCCCACATGCGTGCGCTCTGGCTTCTTGAGTCTGGACTGAGCTCGTGAGTGCACCCTGGTGGTCACTGTGGAACAGGATGGCCGTATGTGCAAAAATCTCTAGAGGGAAGGGCGTCGACTGGATGGAAGGAGTTCGTGGTCAGCAACCATGGACGCTACACTGTCATTTGGTTGGTGTTGAACTATTTCAGTAAAATGTGTCATTTCATTCCATTGCCTCAACTCCCTGATTCCAAAGCTTCCAGTGTTCTCCCAGATGTGCCAGGCACTGTACACAAACACTGCAATTTTTCTCTATACTCTTTTATATTCCCGATCCCGGGAGCCGTCAATGTCCCAAGATAAACAGTGGGTGGCAGCCGGCCATACTTATTACCTCACAGATATAATACAGTAGAGTTATGCCTGCCATAGCACAACCCAAATAGGTGAGTGGAACAAACTACCTATATGAAAATATTTATATCCTTGTGTAAAACAATATTATCTTAGAGAAGCGCCACCTCTTTGTTTTTTTTGTCTCACTCTTTCTAGCAGTTTATGTCAGTCATGTGTAAAGTGTCAGAAAATGCTGTATCACAACTCATAACTTTTTCAGCATGCACTACTTTTTCCCTTATAAATTAAATCTGTGCATAATGAACTAGCATGATAAAATAGTCCCATGGCTCCTGTCCTTCTATCTGGCGTAGAAAGACTTGGAGAGTTCTGTTGGTCTGCTTAGTCACGTTTGGGTGGATTCAGAGCGCGTGTTTGTAGTCTGTTACCATGGAAAATTATAGGTCTGCTTAGAAGCTGTAAACACAAAACAATATGAAATGTAATAAATAGGACTATTTGCAAACTTTATTAATGTTTCAGATGCATTAAAACAATAAAAAATTGACCTTCTGTTTAATAATAAAGTAAATAAAATTATTGGTTCCACTTTTGGATGTATCTTTCTGTTGGGTAAGATCTTGGTTGGAAGTCGGATCGCTATCAGGTGTGTAGGAATCATACTAAAAAAAACAGTTTTGTTCATCACCCGTGTTAAAAAGAATTCCTAACAGATGCAAGTAATAAAGAATGTTCTAATTAGTGCTAGATTAAGAATTATTCATCTAAGTGTCATTTGAGAGAGGCCTTGTTTGCTTTGCACAGTGGACCATAAATCTCATTATTTTTTTGAGGCGACATTTGTTACTGAACAACTTAACATATGTTGGCAAGAGAAGTCAATGTTAACAGAGAGGATTAACAAGAAAAAAAGTTTCTTCATTTATTTTGGGATAGAATTTAAATACTCAAATACATAAAGGAGAATAGAATTAAGACAATCTTTAGCAAACATCTAATTATTATTTTTCAAATTATTGCAACTGAGTATAATTTGTAACATTTGATCATTAGCTACAGTATATAAAAATCCTTCCAATTCAATTATTATTGCCATAGAAGTTTGTAAAGTGTTTGGTAGGGAAATCATGTGCCCACCATAGTTAAATATATCTAAGGGTGTATTCACATGGGAGTCTTTGTGGACGAAAACCGCACCAAATAGGACACACATTTTTGCTGCGATTTGTAAAATCGCTCTAGAAACGCATGCTTTTTTTCTGTGCGGTTTTCGACCACAAGGCAAAAACGCAGCAAAACTGCATCGTGTTAATACACCCTAATGTGGGTTAAATTGATGTCATAGTCAGTAGAAGCATGTAACAAAAGAAAAGGAAAAAAGACAGGCGCTCCTCTAAGGTGAATAACTTTGGGAGATGTACAGATAGGAAAAGGCAGGCATACAAGTGAGTTATCTTAGTCAACTCACCTACTGAATTCTCGTGCTTTGGTTTATAAATCTGTGCTTGGGAAGTCCACAGTCTGCAAGCCTCCAAAGTTAGCATAGGATGTTGGTAGAAACCAAGCTTCTTCCAAGGGTAAAGATAGTTTATGAGATAAAAGAAAAATATGTATACTCACGGTGGAAACACTCCTATGTTCATGGTGGTGGTGCAGTGGCTTATATCGATACAGGCAACTCAAGTTTCGTGGAATGAGTATTTATTAAAACCACATTCAAAAGGAATAAGTTAAAATAAAAAACATGCCACGCGTTTCAACCCTGTACTAGGGTCTTTGTCAGGCATATAAAAAACATTAAAAAGCATGGTACATATATACTGGTCCATGGCTAATGACTCTAAGGTCAAATAGTGTGGGTATAGGTTCAAAACGGGGAGGTGATTAACACCAATAAAATGGTTTTTGCTTCCATTTGCACATTTTGGCATTTGTTCAAAAGAAGAGAAGTTAAACTTTACATAGTAACTTTCTATTATATAAATAGATTAATAAAATGGAACAGATTGCTGTGTTAATAATTTGGGATCGTGCTCATTACGTTTGAGTCTACGCTAGTTGTCAAAGCATAGAGTGGTTTAAGTTTTTACTCCCATGCTTGGCTTTTTGCATCAACAAAAAGGAGGGGGGTGAAACCTTGGGTGGTAATTTTCTACTATGTTAATGAGTTTAAAAGATGGAATGAAACAAATTACAGTGTTAGATACGTCAAAGTAGCATACTTGTTATGTGTGAATCTACGCTGGTGATCAGAGCGTCTCTTGATTGCTAAGTCTGATATCCCATAGCTGATCTGTCATATTGCTATTTGTCTCATCCTCATTGCTAAATGACGGATATCTCGGATCTGGTTTGTGTTATAACTAATCGTCTCGTTGTTTAGACAAGGAGGGTAAGGGGTGAATGAGGTTTCCCATAGATCGCTCAGTCTGTCACCTAAGGTATGCCCCTCCGCGGGGGTTTTGGGAATAGGGGTCTGAAAAAATAAGTTTCTTCTTTCCGGTTCAACTCTTTATTACCAAGGCAGGATGATATATTGTGTGCCTATCTGTATATGTGTACAAGTTTCTGTTATATGTGAACCCCGATAAACTCGATTTGAATACAATTTTTTCAGAAAATTCTTATGAAACCTGTCCCTGTTGTATCTGAAGATGAATATGGGGTTTCTAGAAATAGAAAGGGGCAGATCAGTGCAGATCTCGCGCGGTCTGTATGTGTCACATTTCTTGATATGTCAAACCTTCAGACATGGAGGTATGGGTTAAAGGGTTTCTCAAACTGTTTTGATGTTTTCGTTCAAGCCGTCAGGTGTGAGGGATGTAGTTTAAAAATCCAATAGGCCTTTTGTTTATTTATGGAAGTTATCCGGCTGTGTGGTTTTAGGAATTTGTTCTATTGGTGAGATTCTTATATGAGCAAACGAGAATTCTTAATAATTGTCTCAAGAGACTATGTTTTAAAAAAAGCAATTCTTCCATTAAACCTATTGCTGTTTAGTCTGCATCTTAGTGGTTGGGTAGTTCTTCCAACCTATTGGATGCCACATTCAATTACATATACCACGTAGTAAGAGCCACAATTAAAAAAGTATTTTACTGGGAATTCCTCTTTTGTGAAATTGGATTTAATTGCTTTGATACTAGTTGTAATGCCGGCATCCCCTTCTTACCAGCAGCCGCGACAGTGGGACTATGCCTATTCACCGGCGTTTCCCTTCCCAGTGACAGCGGCACGCTCAGCTCCCTGCAATTCTTAAAGGGTCAGCGTGTGCACCAGTAAAATTGTCCCCAGCCTATCCCTGTGCACCCTGGCCCTTATAAGTGATTCTGCCCCATTCCCCAGAGTCTGAGAAATGTTGTTGCTAACCTTATGTTAATCTGCAAAGGTTCTGGAGCCTGTTCCTGATTCCAATGTTCGTGTCAAATTCAGTGTCCGAGACAACTTCAGTATACGTGTCCGGTGTCCGTGTCAAGTTCACCGTCTGTGATGACTTCAGTATCCATGTCCGTGTCAAGCCAGCTTCCGATAATCCAGCACAAACCATCTTCCGATAATACAGCACAAGCCGTTTCCAGCTATCCGGCACAGCCTGCCATCCAGGTACCTCCGTCTAGTGACTGTCCTATATTGTTTGATTTGCTGATACTCCGTTACGGCAGAGTGGCCCAGTGGGTTCAGAACCCTGGCGGATGTTACACTAGTACAGCAGGGGCATTTATGTTTGCCACATTTGTAGATGCCTACAATGGATGGGAACATGTTTTCGTTGGTCGTATAGTTTTACCCTCGTCTGAAGGTGATATTTTGTTTTTTTGGTATTATTTTTTTTTCAAATTGGATCATCAAGTAGTATTCCCTAGTGTTTATTTAACGTATTTCTAATCAAGCCATTACCCGTGTTAAATGCAGTGATACAATTATTTGAGTAGTGCTTTTTGTCGCCTGTTTCTTTAACTTTTCTATGAGAAATTCTGCTTGTGATATAGCCAAATTGTTTTGAAAAGCACTGGTTATTAGATTTCTATGGTAACCTTTTTCCTTGAAACTCTGATTTAAAATTCTCACACATCTGTATTGACTATATGGGATATTTAATTTCCATTTTTTATAATGAGCGCTTTTGAAGTTTAAATATCTGTTGATATCAACCTTTTTAAAGTGTGTTTTGGTTATTAAGATGTTTTCTGAGTAACTGATTTGCAGATCCAGGAACACTAAACGTACAGAGAAACATACAATAAGGAGGTGCACAGGATCCTCTCTGACACATCCTATTACCAGATACTGACATGCGACTGCGACCCCACTGTACAATTTCAACGTGAATTTCAACTATTTATCAAGAAAGCTTTTATGAAACGTCTCCTAAACAAAAAAGAAAAACATTTTCTGATTGTAAAAAACCCTGGGACCCCCTTCTTTTATCATCTACCGAAGATCCACAATGCCCAACGTCCAAACCCAATCCAACGTCGAACATGGATTGGGCTTGCAAGAAACAAGGTTCTACCTAGAAGAAGATGACCTATTACATAAAGATAAAAGTAACTTCCTATTAGAAGGCCTGGAATTTATACCTAAAAAAACCCACATTTTTAAATATGATGGCAAACTATACCACCAAACGAAAGGAACGGCAATGGGGACCAGAAATGCCCCCAGTTACGCCAACCTGTTTATGCGGCACTTTGAGTCCCTCTATATATTAGAAGGACATTTAGCATTGATAGATCGATGATCTGTTCATCCTATGGGCAGGATCAACCAAAGAAGCCTTGGATTTTGTGGAGTCCCTCAATAAAAATACTTGGGGTCTCACTTTTACACTCATTTTATCTAAAACTAAAATAGTGTTCCTGGATCTGAAAATCAGATGGTCGGAAAACCTCTTTATAACCAAAACACACTTTAAAAAGGTGGATATCAACAGATTTTTAAACTTCAAAAGCACTCATTTTAAAAAATGAACACTAACTATCCCATATAGTCAATACAGTCGTGTGAGAAAAAAATGTTCTTCAACAACATCATATAAGGATCTAGCAAAAATTTAAAATCAGAGATTCAAGAAAAAGGTTACCCTAGAAATAATAAAAACCAGTGCTTTATAAACAATTTGGCTATATCACAAGAAGAATGTCTCATAGAAAAACGTTAAACAGGTGACAAAAGGCACTATTCAAGTCATTTCATCACTGAATTTAACACGGGTAATGGCTTCGTTAGAAATACCTTAAATAAGCTCTGGGGAATACTACTCAATGACGCAATTTTAAATAAAATAATACAAAAAAACAAACAAATATCACCTTCAGACAAGGGAAAACCATACAAAAGTAGACTAAAACCTATACAACCAATGAAAACACTAAGCTGTTTTCAATCAGGCAAAAATAAATGCCTCTGCTGTATTGGCATCAACTTTGTCCAACAATTAAATCCAATATCACAAAAGAGGAATTCCCAGTAAACTACTTTTTAAATTGTGGTTCTGACTACATGGAATATGTAATTTAATGTGAATGTGGCATCCAAAGCGTTGGAAGAACTACCCAACCTCTAAGATGCAGACTAAACAGCCATAAGTTTAATACAATAATAGTTTTTTTTTAAAAACATAGTCTCTCAAGACATTTATTAAGATTTCACAACTCTTCGTTTGCTCATATAAGAATCTCGCCAATAGAACAAATCCCTAAAACCACACACAGCCGGGTAACATCTCTAATTAAACAAGAGGCCTATTGGATTTTTAAATTCCAAACCTTCACCCCTGATGGCTTGAACAAAAACATTGAAACAGTTTGAGAAACTTGACTTTTTAACCCCGTGCCTCCATGTCCGGAAACTTCGACATTTCCAGAAATGTAACACTTACGGACCACACGAGATCTGCACCTTTCTATTTCCAAAACCCCATAAGTTTTTTCAGATACAACACACACGGGTTTCATAAGAATTTTCTGCAAAAATTAATTAAATTCACATTTATCGGGGTTCACAAATAACAGATACGTGTGCACATATACAAATAGGCACACAAGATATCATCCTGCCTTGTAATAAAAAGTTAAACCAGAAAGAAGAAACTTGTTTTATAAGACCCCTATTACCGAAACCCCCTGGAGGGGCATACCTTGGGTGACAGGCTGAGCGATCCATGGGAAATGTCATTCACCCCTTACACTCCTTGTCTGAACGAGACGATTAGTTATACCACAGACCAGATCTGAGATATCCGTCATTTAGCAACGAGGATGAGACAACCAGCAATATGGCAGATCAGCTATGGGATATCTGTCACTTAACAACTGAGAGACGCTCTGATCACCATCGTAGATTCACACGTAACAAGTACGCTACTTTGAAATATCTAACACGGTAATTTGTTTCATTTTATTTTTTAGACTTATTAACATTTCCACCCAAGGTATCACCCCCCCCCCCCCCTTGTTTGATGCAAAAAGCCAAGCATGTGAGTAAAAACGTAACCCACATTATGCTTTAACAACTAGCATAGAGCACAATTCTAAATTATTATCCTAAATTATTAACACAGCAATCTGTTCCATTTTGTTAATCCATTTGTACTATGTAAAGTTTTACTTCTCTTTTTTTTAAACAAATGTCAAAATGTTCGAACGGAAGCTCAAACCATTTCACGGGTGTTAACCACCTCCCCGTTTTGAACATCGACCCACACTATTTGACCTTAGTGTCATTAGTCACGAACCATTGTATTTGTACCATGCTTTTTAATGTTTTTTTTTATGCCTGACAAAGACCCTAGTACAGGGTTGAAACACGTTGCATGTTTTTATTTTAATTTATTACTAATTAATGTGGTTTTAATAAATACTCATACCATGAAACTTGAGTTGCCTATATCAATATAGGCCACCGCGCCACCACCACTTTGATTTCATAAACTATAGTCAGTAGGAGGGAAGTTTGGAGCATGCTTACGGGCTTAACTCAATCCATACACCGCACGTGACAGCTGTATATTATAGCTGACACCTTACACTAATGTCCAGGATCAGAGATAACTCACAATACCGGCTGTTTAACCAATTACATGCCATGGTCAATAACGACCGCGACATCTAAGTTGTTAGACAGAGGAGAAGAGGCCTCCTCTGTCACCCTATCCCACCCCCACTATAGGTGCTATAGTTGTCATGGAAGCATGGAGGCCAGAAGCAGGGCTTAACCCCTTCCCGACATTTGCCGTACATGTAAGCATTGAAAGCATTGACTTCCCGCATCTTGCCGTACATGTACGCCGAATGTTTGGCACCGGCTCAGAAGCTGAGCCGGTGCCATCATCACCGGATCTCAGCTGTATCTTACAGCTGACATCCGGCTGTAACGGCGGGGACCGAAATTAGCTTCGATCCCCGCCATTAACCCCTTAAGTGCAGCGCTCAAACGCGATCGCTGCACTTAAGGTGTTTGCAGCTCATCGGAACCCCTGTAATGAAATTGCCGGGGTTCCGGTGGCTGCAATGGCAACCGGAGGCCTAATACTGGCCTCCCGGTCTGCCTAGCACCGAAGCCGGTCAAGATCCGCCCGGCGGCGGAGCCTGATCGGCTTCCGTAGCTGCCGGCAAGATGGCGCCGGGTCAGGAGCTGATCCGGCGTCATCAGCGGTGGAAGTCAGCTGTACTGTACAGCTGACATCCACCTGTAACGGCAGGAACCGGAGCTAGCTCCGATCCCTGCCATTAACCCCATCGATGCAGCAATCGAAAGCGATTGCTGCATCGTAGCGGTTACTAGCAGATCGCCAGCCCTGACAGGCAATCAGGACTGGCGACTGCTGTTATGGCAACAGGAGACACAATGGTCTCCTGCTCTGCCATTACGGAAGCCAATTTAGGCCCCGCCGGGAGGCGAAGCCTAATCGGCTTGCTGTCAGTGAATGACTGACAGATCTAATACGTTGCACTACATAGGTAGTGCAATGTATTAGAAAAAAAAAAAATCTGACCATTGGACCTTCAAGTCCCCTAGTGGGACTTGAGAAAAAGTGTAAAAAAAGTATAAAAAAGTGTAAAAAAAAGTGCAAAAAATCAAAGTTTGAAAACAATAAAAGTTTCAAGTAATGAAATAAAACACAATTCCCCTTTTACTCTTATCAAGTCCTTTATTATTGAAAAATAATAATAAACTATATGTATTTGGTATCGCCACGACCGTAACGACCGGAGGTATCAAAATATTATATTATTTATTGCACGCTATGAACAGCGTAAAAAAAAAACATAAAAACGTTACCACAGTTTCTGTTTTTTGGTCACTTTGCCCTACAAATGTTAGAATAAAAAGTGATCAAAAAGTCGCACGTATCCAAAAATGATACCTATAAAAACTATAGCTCGTCCCGCAAAAAACAAGCCCTCATACACCTCCGTCGACAAAAAAATTAAAAAGTTATGGTTCTCACAACTTGGCGACAGAAAAAATACATTCTTTTTACAAAAGTTACTTTATTGTGCAAAAAGTTGTAAAACATAAAAAAGTGCTATAAAGTAGGTATCGCCGGAATCGTACTGACCCGCAGAATAACGTGAACATGTAATTTATAACGCTGTATAAAAAAACCGAAAAAAGCTGTGCCAGAATTGCGTTTTTTTGTTTACCTGGCATCCCAAAAAATAGGATAAAAGGTGATCAAAAAGTTGCATGTACCCCAAAATGGTACCAATAATAACTACAGCTCGTCCCGCAACAAACCAGCCCTCATACCGCTACGTCTATGAAAAATAAAATTAGTTATGGCTCCAATAAGTCAGGAAATAAAAAAATATGCAGTTGTGCCCGAGGGGAACATTTCTTTTGTTTGAAGAGGCGATTTATCAAGGACCTAAAATTAGGGAACCAGGAAGGGGAGGGCCCAAACATATCCGCTGGAAGCGACGGTGCCCGTATTATACCAGGAACACTTTCCCAGCAAAATTCCCCAAACTGCAAAGGCGCGGATTGTGCACCAAAAGGGGGATAAGAAAGGACGCCATATATCAGTGCGACACCGGCCTGTGCAGAAAGAATTGTGTCACAGCCTAACACACATCTATGGATCATTTTATTGTTTTTTTTTACCCCATTATTATACCACCTGACTACGCCCCTTATATACTCCGCCCCGCTTACATATGCCCTACATTATAAACGGAAACACCAGTAAGACTCCAAACAAAACTACTACCAAGCAAAATCCACGCTCCAAAAGCCAAATGGCATTTCCTCCCATCTGAACCCTACAGCGTGCCCAAACAGCAGTTTCCTTCCACATATATGGCACCGTCATACCCGGGAGAACCCTTTTAGCAATTTTTGGGGTGTGTGTCTCCAGTGGCATAAGCTGGGCACGACATATTTGCCACTGAATGGCATATCTAGGGAAAAATATAAATTTTGAATTTGCACCATCCACAGCGCATTCATTAATGGAAAAGACCTGTGGGGTGAAAATGCTCACTACACCCCTTAATAAATGCCTTGAGGGGTGCAGTTCCCAAATGGGGTCACTTCTCAGGGGTTTATTTTTATTATTTCACATCAGAGCCTCTGCAGTTGTGAACCAATACTTTGTAAATCGCCAAATTAGGCCTCAATTTGACATGGTACGCTTTCACTCCTGAGCCTGGTTGACTGTCCAGGCAAGAGATTAGGGCCACATGTAGGGTGTTTCTAAAACCAGGAAACCCAGCATAATAATTAGAGAGCTGTCTTGTTATGGTGGCACAAGCTGGGCACCACATATTAGCATATCTACGGAAAAAAATCCCATTTTCACTCTGCAACATCGAGTGCACACCAATTTCTGCCAATCACCTGCAGGGTTAAAATGCTTACTACACCCCTAGGTAAATGCATTGAGGAGTGTAGTTTCCAAAATGGGGTCACTTCTGGGGGGTTTCCACTGTTTTGGGCCCACAGGTGCCCAGAAACCAATCCAGCAACATCTGCACTCCAAATGGCGGTCCTTCCCTTCTGAGCCCTGCCGTGTGCCCAAACAGCAGTTTATGACCACATATGGGGTATTGCCGTACTCGGGAAAAATTGCTTTACAAATGTTGGGTTCTTTTTTTTCCTTTATTTGTTGCGAAAATGAAAAAATTTGAGCTAAAGCTACGTCTTATTGAAGAAAAAGGATTGTTTTTATTTTCACTGCCCAATTCTAATAAATTCTATGAAACATCTGTGGGGTCAAAATGCTCACTACACCCCTAGATGAATTCCTCAAGAGGTGTAGTTTCCTAAATGGAGTCACTTTTTGGGCGTTTTCATTGTTTTTTTCCCCTCAGGGGCTTTGCAAATGTGACATGGCCTCCGCAAACCATTCCTGCTTAATGTGATCTCCAAAAGCCAAATAGCGCTCTTTCCCTTCTAAGCCACGCCGTGTCTTCAAACAGCCGTTTATTACCACATGTGGAACGAGGAGAGAAAAAAAGCCACGGCGCCACTTGGTATGGATCAAAGAAGATGATGTAAGAAGGTGAAGAAATATAATGCTCACCGTGTGGGTTAGAAGAGTTGAGCACTGGGGTCCACGGGGTAGCTGCTGCCAGATCCGGGCCGGTCGCCACATGTGGGGCATTGTTTTACTCGGGAGAAATTGCTTTACAAATTTTGTGGTGCTTTTTCTCCTTCAGTCCTTGTGGAAATGAGAAAAAATAAGCTAAACCTACATTTTCTTTGAAAAAATGTAGATTTTTATTTTCAGGGCCTACTTCCAATAATTTCTGCAAAAAAACTGTGGGGTCAAATCGCTCACTATACCCCTAGATAATTTCCTCAATGGGTGTAGTCTCCAAAATGGCGTCTCTTGTGGGGGATTTCCACTGTTTTGTCTCCTCAGGGACTTCGTAAATGTGACATGGCCTCCGCAAACCATTCCTGCTAAATATGATCTCCAAAAGCCAAATGGCACTCCATCCCTTCTAAGCCCTGCCGTGTGTTCAAACAGCCGGTTATTGCCACATGTGGGGTATTGTTTTACTCGGGAGAAATTGCTTTACAAATTTTGCTCCTTCAGTCCTTGTGGAAATGAGAAAAAATTAGCTAAACTTACATTTTCTTTGAAAAAATTTAGATTGTCATTTTCAGGGCCTACTTCCAATAATTTATGCAAAAAACCTGTTGGGTCAAAACGCTCACTATACCCCTAGATAATTTCCTCAATGGGTGTAGTTTCCAAAATGGGGTCACTTGTGGGGGTAAATGTGACATGGCCTCCGCAAACCATTCCTGCTAAACTTGAGCTCCAAAAGCCAAATAGCGCTCTTTCCCTTCTCAGCCACGCCGTGTCTCCAAACAACAGTTTATTACCACATGTGGGGTATTGTTTTTCTCCTTTAGTCCTTGTGGAAATGAGAAAAAAAATCGCTAAACCTACATTTTCTTTGAAAAAATGTTGATTTTAATTTTCATGGTCTACTTCCAATAATTTCTGTAAAAAACCTATGCGGTCAAAATGCTCACTGTACCCCTAGATAATTTCCTTGAGGTGTGTAGTTTCCCAGATGGGGTCACTTTTGGTGGATTTTGACTGTTTTGGCACCGCAAGAGCCCTTCAAACCTGACATGGTGCCTAAAATGTATTCTAACAAAAATAAGGCCCCAAAATCCACTAGGTGTTCCTTTGCTTCTGAGGCCGGTGCTTCAGTCCAGTAGCACGCTACGGCCACATGTGGGATATTTCCTAAAACTGCAGAAACTGGGCAACAAATATTGAGTTGCATTTCTCTGGTAAAATCTTCTGTGTTATAAAAAAAATTGTATTAAAAATTTATTTCTGCAAAAAAATATGACATTTGTAAATTTCACCTCTACTTTGCTTTAATTCCTGTGAAATGTGTAAAGGGTTAAGACATTTTCTAAATGCTGTTTTGAATACTTTGAGGGGTGAAGTTTTTAAAATATGGTGACTTTTTGGGGGTTTCTAATATATAAGGCCCTCAAAGCCACTTCACAACTGAACTGGCCCCTGTAAAAATGGCCTTTTGACATTTTCTTGAAAATGTGAGAAATTGCTGCTAAAGTTCTAAGCCTTGTGATGTCATAGAAAAATAAAAGGATGTTCAAAAAACGATACCAATCTAAAGTAGACATATGGGGGATGTTAATTAGCAATAATTTTGTGTGGTATAACTGCCTGTATTACAAGCAGATACATTTAAATTGAGAAAAATGCTAATTTTTGCAATTTTTCGCTAAATTTTGGTGTTTTTCACAATTAAATACTGAACATATCGAGCAAATTTTGCCAGTAACTTAAAGTCCAATGTGTCACGAGAAAACAATCTCAGAATCGCTTGGATAGGTGAAAGCATTCCGGAGTTATTACCACATAAAGTGAAACATGTCAGATTTGAAAAATGAGGCTCGGTCAGGAAGGTCAAAAGTGGCTAAAGAGGGAAGGGGTTAATATAAGAACACTAAAATAACAATACACTGCAATACATAAGTATTGCAGTGTATTGTACCAGAGATCTAACGATTTCATATTCAAGTCCCCTAGTTGGACTAAAAAATAGTTAAAGGAGCACTCCACTTATTTCTTCTATTGCCCCCTCCATTTGTACATTGGTATGTCAGTGGGGTGCTGTGTGCAGAAATACTTATGATCCCTGCATCTTGTCATTTTCGGGTCCAACACCGCCCACGTGATCTTCATTCATAGGAATGCATTAAGTGCCTGACTACTGGTTTTCTGATAGCAGAACAGGTCAGAATAAAGATAACGTGGGTGGCGCTGGACACAGTGTGGGAATCGGTAAGTATTTCTGCACACAGCACCCCACAGAATCACCAATGCACAAATGGACGGTGCAATAAAAGAAAAAAGTGGAGTACTTCTTTAAGTTAACTGTAGGTTAAAGTTAACAAGTCATTTTTAATTAATTAATACGTACTAGTATAAAAAATTTTACCGTATTTTTCGGACTACAGGACGCACTGGACCATAAGACGCACCCATAAATTGTAGCATAAAAGAGGAGAAAAAAAAGGTTTTGCCTTTAACTGTACATTTCCTGGGTAAAATTTAGACAATAGGGTACCACAGTGCCCCCAATACAATGCCAGCCACAGTGCTTCACTACAATGCCAGCCACAGTGCCTCACTACAATGCCAGCCACAGTGGCTCACTACAATGCCAGCCACAGTGCCCCATAACAATGTCAGACACAGAAAGGTCTCTCACCCTCCCCTGAACTCACCAGACATCAGAGGTGTGGAGAGACAGGAGTTAATGGTGTTGAATCTGCTCTTCTTATGGCGCTGTACATAGGAGGGGGCGTGGCTAGGAGGTTCTTGCAGATCAGGACCTGCACAGATTTACTGTGCTGTGTGTACTAATGTTTGCGTTATTTGCTCACTGAACAGTCAGGTTTGGCAGAATTCTGTGACTTTTCAGTGAGCAGATAACACAGAGATCTTTTACACACAGCACAGGACATGCCGCTCCCATTACACTGCAATGCACTGACCTTTTGAAGCTCCAAGCTCCGGCTTCTTCATACACTGGCAGCTATTTGCCTTCAGGAGATAAGACGCAGCTGGAGTATGTAATCATATTTTCCGTGCGGGACAGTAGTTCCGTGGATAGGCAGTGACACCTTGCGTCATAGATAAGTATAATGCTAGGAGCCTGGCTCCCTGCACAGTGTTCGGTCCGGGACATGCACCCGACATGCGGACCGTATATCACGGTCATGTACATGGGGCCTAAGATAAAAACTGTGTCTAAGGCCAGATTCACACGAACGTTGCGTTTTTGCACGCGCAAACAACGCAGCGTTTTGCGAGCGCAAAAACCATTTGACAGCTGCGTGTGTCATGCGTGTCTGATGCGCGGCTGCGTGATTTTCGCGCAGCCGGCATCATAGAGATGAGGCTTGTCAACGCCCGTCACTGTCCAAGGTGCTGAAAGAGCTAAATCTTTCAGCACCCTCGACAGTGAATGCCGAACACAACAGCGAAAAACCTGTAAAAAAAAAAGATAAAGTTCCTACTTACCGAGAACTTCCCGGCCGTTGCCTTGGTGACGCGTCCTTGGTGATGCGTCCTTGGTGACGCGCCTCTCTTGACATCGGGCCCCACCTCCCTGGATGACGCAGCAGTCCAAGTGACCGCTGCAGCCTGTGATTGGCTGCAGCCTGTGCTTGGCCTGTGATTGGCTGGAGCTGTCACTTGAACTGAAGTGTCATCCCGGGAGGTCGGACTGCAGGAAGGAGACAGGAGTAATCGGTAAGTTAGAACTTCGGTTTTTTTTACAGGTTAATGTATTTTGGGATCGCAAGTCACTGTCCATGGTGCTGAAACAGTTTAACTCTTTCAGCACCATGGACAGTGACTATCTCCTGACGTCGCGTACCGATAATTTTTTTGCCGGGATCGGCCAAAACGACTTTGGCCGAACCCGGTGAAGTTCGGTACGCTTGTCCGGCTTCGCTAATCGCAAAGACACTCCGTTTGGATGTTCGGAAACAGAAAAGCACGTGGTGCTTTTCGGTTTTCATTCATCCTTTTCACTGCTGTTGCGCGAATCACGCTCGTCCCACGGAAGTGCTTCCGTGTGGTGCGCGTGATTTTCACGCACCCATTGACTTCAATGGGTGCGTGATGCGCGAAATACGCAGAGTTATTGAACCTGTCGCGCTTTTTGCGCAGCAGACAAACGCTGCGCAAAAAGCACGGACTGTCTGTGCTGCCCCATAGACTTGTATTGGTCCATGCGTGCCGCGTGAAAACCACGCGGCCCGCACGGACCGAATACACGCTCGTGTGAATCCCCCCTTATAGTCCAAAAAATCTGGTAATCATCCCTTCTTATACTGCTAGTAAGAAACAAATAAGATATAAAATACAAAGAATTTCCAAAGAATACAACATTTCCAAGCTACTTAATTCCATAAAATCGAAATTAAGACAGTCAATGTTTGGAACCAATAAAGGGGTTTTCCAGCCAGTAAAAATTGATGGCTTATCCTAAGGATAGGCCATCAATAGCTGATCGCTCAGGGTCCGACTGCCGGGACCCACGCCGATCAGCTGTTTAGGAGGGGTTGCAGCGCTCACACGAGTGCTTCTTCCCCTTCATTTCGGTCACTGCTCGTACTGTGAATCGCCGATACAGCAGTAGCGGCGGTTCACAGTACTTTTCCAATTCACTTCAACTGCAGTGCATTTTGGGAACACTTCCAGCAAGGCATTATGGGGAAGCTACCCAAGGTTATGTAATCCTTTATAAAAATCCGTCCAGTGTCCGCCCTTTGGCACGATATGTGTGTTGCGAATCCCAATAATTTTGGAAAATCCGGACTCAATTTGATTAGTGTAAATTGATTCGCCCATCTCTGCTAACAGACCTAAGTGAGGTCTGTTTGCTTTATGCACAATCTAATTGGCCAAAATGGTGAGCACAGTTTAGATGTCATAGAAGAACTCTCCAGTACATACTGTGATGTGCTCAAAGAAAGCACTCAATAATATTTTTCTTTATAAAGACTTGTTTGTTCTTTAAACAATGGAATTATAGCAAATACAAATAGAGGCTGAAAAGTGAGGTTTACATTTTAAATTGTGTAATTTCTTAGAAAAATCAAAGAAGCAGTAAAGGTACAATTTATTTTCTGCCACAACTTGCTTCATCTCATCTATGAACAAATTTGTAGCCTTGAAGGCTCATTATTCTCTCCCCAGGACGGGCATGCTCAAGAGACTCTGATGTTAGTCATTTCATACGGGCCTCTCTGACCTTTCTTAACTTCTCCAGCATTCTACACGGTAGGTGTCTTTTGACATCTGAACCGGCATGTCTCACAACTGGGTCTATCTGGTGATGGCCATGCTGGTCTGTTTCATCCAACACCTGTTTCCCGGGTAGATTGTCCTGAAGGTCACAACCTGCAAGTCCTGTGTTGCTGAGTCCAAACTCTCTTGATGCGGTTTAAGGGTAAAGACTAGGGGCTCATTGAGCTTGACTACATTGACATCCCACATTACAGTATAATTAAAGGACAACTTATTACTACTGCTCAGTCTACTTGGTCTTTTTTAAGAACCAATTATTATCAAAATATATTCTTAATATCATGAAAACTCACCTTTTGCAAATATTTTGGCTAGATTCTGATGTCAAAGATATATTATTCAACAAAGAGATATTTGTATAATGTAACAAATGTATCCTGAACAATTACTAGCATCAAATTTCAGTCACCATGAGAACAAACTTCTGTCATATATTTGCCTAGTAACAAAAAGCACACCTTATAGTATGGAATTATACAGCTTACAACAAAACAAGATAATAATAAGGGTATGTTCACACAGGGCGAATACGCTGCGTAAAAGCAAATAGTGTATCCACCCTGTGCGCCGCAGGGAATTCTGGCCGAAAAACCGCACCAAATTGTGGTGCAGTTTTTCAACTGGAATGTCCGCTGCAGAAAACTGCACCTAAATAAAAAAAATATTCATACTTGCGTAGCTATGGCGACACGTCCCTCCACCATTCTGCAGCCCAGCCTCCTGGGATGATGTTACGACACCCCATGTGACTGCTGCAGCCTGTGATTGGCTACAGTGGTCTCATGGGATGAAATGTCATCCCAGGAGGCCGGCCTGGACAAAGATATACAGAATTCTGTTAGGGAGATCAGTATCCACTAGTGCTGCCATTTCTGAGACTGACACCCTCGCATCATCACCCAACTTGGCAATTTTGCTTTGAAATATCAGAAACAGGATTGGTCTTCCTTTTATTGGACCCCTTTCTACTGCCCCAAACTACATTAACCCAGCTATTTGCCTGATCCTGCTGACCCATGTCTTCATCCTCCAGTCCTACCCCACTAACTGCTTGCTCAGTGAGCAGCAGGCTCCGCTCAAAATCGTCTATCACTCTCAGTGTTGCATTTTGCTCCTCCAGATCTTTAATGCGAGCTTCCAGGTGAACAACATGCTCACAGCTGCCACAGGGGTGTTCACCCTGGAACTCAGGCTCCAGTCGTGCATACATATGGCAGATTGTGCACTGAGGAAAACCTCCAATCCTGCAATCTATTATCCCAGTTACAAAAAAAGAGTGAACAAGTGTTAAAGTAAAAGAAAAGAAGAGTACTTACAGGGACTTTAACACCTCTTTTTAACTCCGGTTTAATAACTCCACTTATATCACAAGCCATTTAATCCAGCAGGCCCAAAAAAGAGCAAGAAGATTTGAGAAGATTTGTTTTTTATATATACATTTGCTTGACAAAGCTGCTACAGCGAAAGATGGACTACCATAGCAGCAGTGATTTTATTAGGTTTGGGGGCCAAAATTTAAAGTACGGATGTAGCCATCTTTATCTTGGCCCTGATAACTTGCTGCAGCGTGATATCACACAACAAAAGCCATTGAAAAAGTCAAATCAAAGTTTCTTGCCTCTGTGTATTTAATGCGTTAGAGTCAATATAAAGATGACTATATCTGTATAGCTTTAACCTTTACTAAATGGAACACTTACTCTATAAATATAACATTGCAGCAAATGAATAAAATCAATAAAGCAAAGTATTAAAGAAGCACAAGTGACATGTGGCATTTACCGTATAATATACTTTATAACCTGAATGATGTAATAAAGTGATTTATTATGTTACATTCATTGCTTTGACTCCAGAGTGGTTTTCCACTTAACCCCTTCGCGCTCAGGTCAGTAATAGTACGTCCTGCTAAGTAGAACGTTCGCGCTCAGGTCAGTACTATTACTGACCTGAGTAAACACGGCGCCATCTTTCCCCGGCGCGTGTCTGAGCTGTGATACCTGCTGTTTCCGACAGCAGGCTATCACAGCTTAGTGTGCAGGGACCGATCGCGGTGGTCCCCGCCGATTAACCCCTTAGAAGCCGCGTTCAATAGCGATCGCGGCTTCTTAGGGGTTAAGCTGCCATCGCCGGCCTGCTACACGATAGCGGGCCGTGATGGCTACTATGGCAACCAGAATCCTAACAATGGACTCTGGCTACGCCATCGACGGAAGCCTAGTGGGTCCCGACAAAATCAGGACCCACTATGCTTGCTGTCAGCGAACAGCTGACAGCTCTAATACACTGCACTACGCATGTAGTGCAGTGTATTAGAATAGCGATCAGAGCCTCCTGCTCTCATGTCCCCTAGTGGGACAAAGTAAAAAAAGTGTGAAAAAGTAAAAAAAAGTTGTGTAAAAATAAGAAAATAAAAGATTTAAAAGTAATAAAAGTAAAAGTCCCCCTTTTTCCCTTATCAGTTCTTTATTATTAATAAAAATATATAAATAAACAAATAAACTATACATAATTGGTATCGCCGCGTCCGTAACGTCCTGAACTACAAAACAATGTCGTTATTTATCCCGCGCGGTGAACGCCGTAAGAGAAAATAATAATAAACCGTACCACAATCACAATTGTTTGGTCACTTCACCTCCCAAAAAATGGAATAAAAAGAGATCAAAAAGTCGCATGTACCGAAAAATGGTACTGATCGAAACTACAGTTCGTTACGCAAAAAATAAGTCATCGCACGGCTTTCCTGATGGAAAAATAAAACAGTTCTGGCTCTTAGAATAAGGTAACACAAAAAATAAATTATATTTTACAAAATGTATTTTATTGTGCAAACGCCATAAGACATAAAAAAAAACTATAAACATCTGGTATCGCCGTAATCGTATCGCCCCGCAGAATAAAGTGAATATGTCATTTATAGCGCACGGTGAACGCTGTAAAAAAAATTTAATAAAAAACAATAGTAAAATTGCTGTTTTTTTAGTCACCACGCCACCTAAAAATAGAATAAAAACTGATCAAAAAGCCGCATGCACCCCAAGAAAACTACAATGGATTCCTCAAGGGGTCTAGTTTCCAAAAAGGGGTCACTTTTGGGGGGTTTCCACTGTTTTAGCACCACAAGACCTCTTCAAACCGGACATGGTGCCTAATAAATTAAATTAAATTAATTAAATGTCACCTCTACTTTGCTCTAAATTCCTGTGAAACGCCTAAAGGGTTAATAAACTTTTTAAATGCTGTTGTGAATACTTTGAGGGGTCTAGTTTCTGAAATGGGGTGTTTGATAAGGGTGTCTAATATATGGGCCCCTCAAAGCAACTTCAGAACTGAGCTGGAAACTAAAAAATAAAATAAAAATGAGGCAATACTTCGCTTCTTACATTATACTGATAATGAGCCGTGCCCACCCCGAGATGACCCCAGTTTTGACCGTTTGTATAAACGGAGACCCCTATTAGACCGTTTCAGTGCCCGGTTTGCCCAAGCATACACCCCCGAGAAGTGTATTTCTAATGATGAGTCCTTGGTACATTTTAAAGGGAGGCTTCAATTCCGCCAGTACCTGCCGGGTAAGAGGGCAAGGTATGGCGTGAAGATGTATAAGCTGTGAGAGTGCATCAGGGTATACCTACAAATTTAGGATATATGAAGGGAAGGACACCAGTTCTCAGCCCCCAGAATGTCCCCCCTTACTGGGAGTTAATACAAAAATTGTGTGGGATTTGGTGCACCCACTGCTGGACCAGGGTTACCACCTCTACCTGGATAATTTTTATACCAGCGTCCCACTCTTCAACTGCCTCGCTTCCAGAAGTCCTGCGGCATGCGGCACTGCTAGAAGAAACCTGAGAGGCCTCCCTACGACTCTGCTTGGGCAAACACTCAGAAGGGGTGAGAGCAGGGCACAATCTAGCAGCAACATATTGTGTCTCAAGCACAAGACCAGGGAGATGCCACACCAGTACCCATGTACCTGTACGAGGTACCAGTACAGGGACCCCCAAACTAGACTGCATCCTGGACTACAATAGGTACATGGGAGGGGTGGACTTGTCAGATCAAGTCCTGAAGCCTTACAGTACTTCTGGAAGCGGGGCCACAGGCATCGTACCAGGGCAACACTTTTTAGGAGAAGTTCCCCAAACTGGCAAGAAGGGAAAAAGTCAAAAGAGGTGCAGGGTCTGCTATAAGAGGGGGATAAGGAAGGACACAATATATCAATGTGACGCGTGTCCCGAAAAACCAGAGCTCTGTATGAAAGAGTGTTTTCAAATTTATCATCCATCCCTTTATTTTTAATTTACCCCAGTTTTACTCGCTCTGATCCACTTCGCACAGCTTACCCCTCCTCATCTTTCCCCTCTGAGCCCTGCTGTGTGCCCAGGCAGCTGATAACAGCCACATGTAGGGTATTGCCGTACCCGGGAGAGCCAACATTACAGTTTATGGGGTGTAGGTCTCCGGTGGCACATGCTGGGCACAATATATCGGACACTGACATGGCATATATATAGAAAATTGCAAATCTCACTCTGCACCATCTGCTGCGCATTATCTTTTACACAATACCTGTGGGGTCAAAATGCTCACTACACCTCTAGATGAATTCCTTAAGGGGTGTCGTTTTTAAAACGGGGTCACTTCTCGGGGGTTTCAACTGTACTGATACCTCAGGGGCTTCTGCACACACGACTTAGCACCAGAAAATTCCCAGTAGGCCACATGGTGGTCCTTTCCTTCTGAGCCCTCCCATGGGCCCAAACGGCAGTTTATCACCACAAATAGGGTATTGCCACACTCAGGACAAATTGGGCAACAAAATGCGGTATTTTATTCCTTGTGAAAATAAGAAATTTTGAGCCAAAACTACCTCTTATTGGAAAAAATATATTTTTTTTTAATTCACAGCCCAATTCAAATAAATTCTGTGAAAAAACTGTGGGGTCTAAATGGTCACAACACCCATAAATAAATTCTTTGAGGGGTGTAGTTTCCAAAATGGGGTGACTTCTGGTGGGTTTCCATTGCTTTGATACCTTTGGGGCTCTGCAAATGCGACATGGCACCCGAAAACCAATCCAGCAAAATCTGGGCTCCAAAGAACACATAGCGCTCCTTTCCTTCTGAGGCCTCCCATGGGCCCAAACGGCAGTTTATCACCACAAATGGGGTATTGCGGCACTCAGGACAAATTGGGCAACAAATTGGGGTATTTTATTCCTTGTGAAAATAAGAAATTTTGAGCCAAAACTACCTCTTATTGGAAAAAATTTCATTTTTTTGAATTCACAGCCCAATTCAAATAAATTCTGTGAAAAAACTGTGGGGTCTAAATGGTCACAACACCCATAAATAAATTCCTTGAGGGGTTTTGTTTCCAAAATGGGGTCACTTTTGGTGGGTTTCCATTGCTTTGATACCTCTGAGGCTCTGCAAATGCGACATGGCACCCGAAAACCAATACAGCAAAATCTGGACTCCAACAAACACATAGCGCTCCTTTCCTTCTGAGCCCTCCCATGGGCCCAAACGGCAGTTTATCACCACAAATGGGGTATTGCCGCACTCAGGACAAATTGGGCAACAAAATGGGGCATTTTGTTCCCTGTGAAAATAAGAAATTCTGATCAAAAATGACATCTTATTGGAAAAATTGTCATTCTTTTAATTTCACAGCCCAATTCAAATACGCGCTGTGAAAAAACTACGGGGTCAAAATGGTAACAATAACCATAAATTAATTCCTTGAGGGGTGCAGTTTCCAAAATGGGGTCAGTTTTGGGGGATTCCTACTGTTTTGGCACCTCAACACCTCTCCAAACCTGGCATGCTGCCTAAAATATATGCCAATAAAAAAGCACCACCAAAATGCACTAGGTGCTTCTTTGCTTCTGGGGCTTGTGTTTTATTCCACGAGCGCACTAGAGCCACATGTGGGACATTTCTAAAAACTGAAGAATCTGGACAATACATATTTAGTTGTGTTTCTCTGGTAAAACCTTCTTTGTTACAGAAAAAAAATAGAATAAAATTGAAATTCAGAAATAAAAACGAAATTTGCAAATTTCACCTCCACTTTGCTTTAATTCCTGTGAAATGCCTGAAGGGTTAAAAAACTTTCTAAATGCTGTTTTGAATACTTTGAGGGGTCTAGTTTTTAAAATGGGGTGCTTTATGGGGGTTTCTAATACATAGGCCCCTCAAAGCCACTTCAGAACTGAACAGGTACCTTAAAAAAAAGGCTTTTGAAATTTTCTTAAAAATATGAGAAATTGCTGTTTATGTTCTAAGCCTTGTAACGTCCAAGAAAAATAAAATAATGTTCTAAAAACGATGCTAATCTAAAGTAGACATATGGGAAATGTGAACTAGTAACTATTTGGGGTGGTATAACCGTCTGTTTTACAAGCAGATGCATTTAAATTCTGAAAAATGCTATTTTTTCTAAATTTTCTCTAAATTTTGCAATTTTTCTCAAATAAAGACTGAATATATCGACCAAATTTTACCACGAACATGAAGCCCAAAGTGTCACGAGAAAACAATCTCGGAATCGCTTGCATAGGTTTAAGCATTCCGACGTTATTACCACATAAAGTGAAATATGTCAGATTTGAAAAATGGGCTCTGAGCCTTAAGGCCCAAACTAGGCTGCGTCCTTAAGGGGTTAACAATAGAATTGAGAAATGATTTATGAAATCACATTCTAAAGACATTAAAATAGATATAGAATTCATTTATAATACAACTTTGTTGACAATTATCAATGTCATGGGTCAAGTCACATCTATACTTCATGGCCTCCGTCTCGTTGTTAGTTGTTAGTACTTATTGACTGCATATTTTTGATGACTCACTAGAATACAGTCATCATAATGAAGCCTTTGTACATTTGAGTATCAAATGGTTTGAATATATATCCTAAAATGTCATCCACTGCTTTGTTTTTTTGTTTAGCACAAGATGACAAGCAAGAAAAAAAAAGAATTACCTGTTGAAAATGAATGTGACATTAACATATTTATACTAATCATTGTCTGCGGATCATGGTGTAACAACTTTAGCTATTCCATAAATTTAGTATCAAATCCCATTTATCTTAGTACCTCAACTAAACTGAATCAAAAGCCTCAATTCTCTAGGAGCATTTGTAAATTCATAATTAACCACCTTATATTAGGCTCTGTTCACATCTGCGTTGGAGGCTGCGTCGAATTACTGGAATCAGTAGCGCAGCATTATGCCCTATTGTTTCCGGTAAAACCACGGACACCCCGATGGAAAGCCAACGGAACCCATTAAAGTCAGTGGTTTCCTTCAGCCACTGGTGGTATCCACGGTGTAATGGAAAAACGGAAACCAATAATACAAATCTAAAGCTGGAGGATATTTGCCAGTTATAAGAATAATCACTGCTTCTTTCATAGATCTTGGAAGCCATTCTTTTGAACTCCTTTAGGACCACCAACACTTCCTCTCAGGCTTCCCTTACCCATAGTTGTTTTCATTGGTATTTTAAACTGTATGAAAAATAATTTTAAAACAGCTTTTTTTTATGGTGTTTTTATTGGCGTTTTTGGCGACATTTTTTATTAAGTATAATTTTGTATTTGTTCTGCTGTTTTAGAAGTCCTATAGGAAAGCTTATGAAAAAAAAAAACACTAAACCCACAAAAATGTAACAAAAACTACAAGCAAAAACACAGTGTATGTAGTGCTTTTTCTATGTTATTATAGACTTTAATATAACAGCTGGCTGCACCAAAAAATGCACCACAAAAACGCCAATGAAAGCACATAAAACGCCCAAAAGTTTATCTCGGTGATAAAAAGAATCAAAGTACAAATTACCCAATAAATTCTTTATAGTCACCTACCTAAAAATATTCATAGAAATCTACAATATTTTGGAAATAAAAACACGGGTTATCCAATCTTTAACAATGGGTTATCCGATCTTTAAAAACTGTATACAAATGGTTTTACTGCAGCAGGATTAATCAAATACGAATGTACAATCTGTTGCTGAATTTCCTATGTAAGCCAGGTCTCACACACGGTCACATTTTCATGCCCCTGATGTTTATCTCCTGTTTGTGTGACAATCTGTACACTGAACACGTGGTTATCTCCTCTCTCCTCTCCCCTCTCTCCCTGTTGTTTGGGACATCACACATCACATGCCACTTATTTCTAGACATCCATCTTTAAGCCTTCATTGTCTTAAATTTGAGAACTACATATCATATATATATTTGGCAAGGACGTGGTGTCTGAGGCACAGTTAGCTCCGCCCACAGCCCGACATGCACGAAGCCTGTTAGGAAGGAGATGTGAGTGCTCAGTCTGTCTGTTGTTTGTAACTCTATTTGTCTGTGTGTCTCTGTGCTTGTGTGTGTATAAGTTCCAGTATGTGTGTCTTTGTGTGTGTGTATTTGTGTGTCTAAGTGCCTATATATGTATCTGTATTTGTATATATTTCTGTGTGTCTACTACATTATCTGTACTTAGAGTTATCGCTGTGTTATCTGTTGTGTTACATAGGACTGCAGGTAACATCTACATTATCTGTTGTTTTAGAGAGTTATCGCAGTGTTATCTGTGGTGTTACATAGGACTGCAGGTAACATCTACATTATCTGTACTCAGAGAGTTATCACTGTGTTATCTGTGGTGTTACATAGGACTGCAGGTAACACTACTACATTATCTGTACTCTGAGAGTTATCACGGTATGTTCACACTCTTACTAAAAAACATCTGAAAATACGGAGCTGTTTTCAAGGGAAAACAGCTCCTGATTATCAGACGTTTCTTAGGCCGCTTGCGATTTTTGCGACGTTTTTTACGCCCATTTTTGGAGCTGTTTTTCTACAGAGTCAATGAAAAACGGCTGTAGAAACGGCTCTAGAAGTGACATGCAATTCATTTTCACGGCCGTTTTTTTACGCAGCCGTTTTAATAAATGACCGCGTAAAAAACGCCCCGTCAGAACAGAACGCCGTTTTTCCCATTGAAATCAAGGACAGATGTTTGGAGGCATTCGGCTTCCAAATTTTCAGCCATTTTTCAGGACGTTTACGGGTTTTCTATAATAGTATAAATATATATATATATATATATATATATACACTACCGTTCAAAAGTTTGGGGTCACCCAGACAATTTTGTGTTTTCCATGAAAACTCACACTTATATTTATCAATAGAGTTGCAAAATGACTAGAAAATATAGTCAAGACTTTTACAAGGTTAGAAATAATTATTTTTATTTGAAATAATAATTTTCTCCTTCAAACTTACAGCATTGCAGACCTTTGGCATTCTAGATGTTAATTTGCTGAGGTAATCGGGAGAAATTTCACCCTATGCTTCCAGAAGGCCCTCCCACAAGTTGCATTGGCTTGATGGGCACTTCTGCGTACCATACGGTCAAGCTGCTCCCACAACAGCTGTATGGGGTTGAGATATGGTGACTGCGCTGGCCACTCCATTACAGATAGAATACCAGCTGCCTGCTTCTTCCCTAAATAGTTCTTGCATAATTTGGAGGTGTGCTTTGGGTCTTTGTCCTGTTGTAGGATGAAATTGGCTCCAATCAAGCGCTGTTCACAAGGTATGGCATGGCATTGCAAAATGGAGTGATAGCCTTCCTTATTCAAAATCCCTTTTACCTTGTACAAATCTCCCACTTTACCAGCACCAAAGCAACCCCAGACCATCACATTACCTCCACCATACTTGACATATGGCGTCAGGCACTCTTCCAGCATCTTTTCAGTTGTTTTGCATCTCACAAATGTTTTTCTGTGTGATCCAAACACCTCAAACTTCGATTCGTCTGTCCATAACACTTTTTTCCAATCTTCCTCTGTCCAATGTCTGTGTGCTTTTGCCCATATGAATCTTTTCCTTTTATTAGCCAGTCTCAGATATGGCTTTTTCTTTGCCACTCTGCCCTGAAGGCCAGCATCCCGGAGTCGCCTCTTCACTGTAGACGTTGACACTGGCGTTTTGCGAGTACTATTTAATGAAGCTGCCAGTTGAGGACATGTGAGGCGTCTATTTCTCAAACTAGAGACTCTAATGTACATGTCTTGTTGCTCAGTTGTGCTGCGGGGCCTCCCACTTCTCTTTCTACTCTGGTTAGAGCCTGTGTGTGCTGTCCTCTGAAGGGAGTAGTACACACCGTTGTAGGAAATCTTCAGTTTCTTGGCAATTTCTCGCATGGAATAGCCTTCATTTCTAAGAACAAGAATAGATTGTCGAGTTTCACATGAAAGCTCTCTTTTTATAGCCATTTTGAGAATTTAATCGAACCCACAAATGTAATGCTCCAGATTCTCAACTAGCTCACAGGAGGGTCAGTTTTATAGCTCCTCTAAACAGCAAAACTGTTTACAGCGGTGCTAACATAATTGCACAAGGGTTTTCAAGTGTTTTCTAATCATCCATTAGCCTTCTAACACAGTTAGCAAACACAATGTACCATTAGAACACTGGAGTGATGGTTGCTGGAAATGGGCCTCTATACACCTATGTAGATGTTGCATTAAAAACCAGACGTTTGCAGCTAGAATAGTCATTTAGCACATTAACAATGTATAGAGTGTATTTCTGATTAATTTAATGTTATCTTTATTGAAAAAAACTGTGCTTTTCTTTCAAAAATAAGGAAATTTCTAAGTGACCCTAAACCTTTGAACGGTAGTATATATATATATATATATATATATATATATATATATATATATATATATATATATATAAATATATATATATAGACAGCAAAAATAGAAAACCCAGCAGCACCGGTGTAAAATGGGTGCAAGCCTTAGGAACCAGACCTAGGTTCCACCTATACAAACTTCAAAAAATAGGCAGCACTCCGCAGTATGGTGAAAAAAGTGAGGATACTTTATTGCCCCATGTGCAACGTTTCAGCTCTGTCCTCTAGAGCCTTTCTCAAGCACATAACAAGTGCATATTACAGTGTATATAACATGGTGTCAATTAACACACAATCAATATTGACATCAAGCAAAAAATTTATCAAAACACAATATAGAACATATTCAAAGTGTATCATGTAAAGCAGTGAATAAAATACAGACATAAAATCTATAAATAAGATGGATAATTAAGAGATGGCATCGTACAGTCTATGGGCCCGCTATTTCGGGTCGTAATTACGACCCTTAATAACGGGTGTTTTTACGGTCGTGTGCATGAGGCCCCGTAATGACGGGTGGCTACATGTGTGCACCCGTCATTACTGCAGCGTTGCTAGGCGACGTCAGTAAATAGTCACACTTCAGGGTACTGAAAGAGTTAACTGATCGGCAGTAACTGTTTCAGCACCCTGGACAGTGACTACCGATCACAATATAGAGTACCTGTAAAAAAAAAAAGCCGTTCATACTTACCGGGAACTCCCTGCTTCCTCCAGTCCGGTCTCCTGGCCGTTGCCTTGGTGACGCGTCCCTCGCGACATCCGGCCCGACATTCCTTGATGACGATGCAGCCCATGTGAGCGCTGCAGCCAATCACGGGCTGCAGAGGCCTCTGCAGCCAATCACAGGCTGCAGAGGCCTCTACAGCCAATCACAGGCTGCCGCGTCAGAAGAGAAGGTCGGACTGGAGGAAGAAGAGGGACTCTTCCGCAAGACAACGACCAGGTACGTATGAAATGCTTTTTATTTTATTTTTAATCAGCAGCCTCTTTTCTCTATCAGTGATTGATAGAGATAAGTGGCTGCCGATTTGTATAATATTTTTGACCGGGTTCGGTCAAAACGGGTTCGGCCGAACCCGGTGAAGTTCGGATTCGCTGCGAACCGAACTTTTCCTGAAGTTCGGACCGAAACCGGGTTCGGTTGTCCCGGTTCGCTCATCTCTAACAATCAATATTGACATCAAGCAAAAAATGTATCAAAACACAATATAGAACATATTCAAAGTGTATCATGTAAAGCAGTGAATAAAATACAGACATAAAATCTATAAATAAGATGGATAATTAAGAGATGGCATCGTACAGATAACATTCTAACTAAACTATCCAATGAAGTTAATTCTAAACACCTGTGAAAAACGGTGTCTGTATTAAAAATAATCACCTCCTGGATTCATCCTGATCACGGCGCCGCCATTATGGCCAGCAGAGAGCGCTACTGCGCATGCGTCAGGTGGTTATATCACAATCTCGGCAACAGGGATATCCGGATGCAGGCGCACTATGGCGAAAGCGCGGATGCGGCCATATTGGAAGTGGGAACAGGTAACTATAGTGATTTCTAAGATACGAGACTAAGGTCATATACGTAGAGTAATGTCTATCAAACAATGAACAGAGGGGAAATATTACTATAGTGCCTGAGGATGGTGTAAATCAAGCATATTTATGAGCAGCAGTGTACTCAATTAGAACTGTCGAATAATTTAAGCAAAACCTCTCAATTCGCTATAAATCTAGAAAGTAGAGCGGAAAATGGTCAGTGAATATTATAAACAGACACTGCCATCAACCAGAGAGGTAGACATAGGCACCACAGATGTATCTCACATCCATGTGCCTTAATGTCGCCTCAAGCCCCTAACACGTACATTATTTTAATAAATGGAGGTCTGCAACCCTAATTGCGTGTCATGACTGCAGAACATTTTTCGAGACACCTGCATCAATCATGCCATGGCAACCCATCGAGAAGGGGCTTAAACGCTGGGCTTGAATTTATATACGGCGTAGGGCGGTAAGAGTTTAATCTATTATTGGGCAGTGTGCGCAATGACAATAAGCATTCTGCCCTTCCACTGGGCCTGATAGGGGTGTGGAATATTTTTCTGTTCTACCCTCAGATTGCTTCTGGGTATCTAGTCCTATGGTTTTCCTAGAAAATGAGGCCCTGGGCAATTGTCCAATTTGTCACCCCCTAAACCAACCCTGCATAAACCTTTGAAACACAAGCAATTTTTTTTTATTAGTAAGAAATGTGTAAGGGTATATTCACATGACAATTTTTCCAGCGGTAAAATCTGACATGTATTGTGACAATATTCCACATTTTCTGCATGCAGATTATGCCCATTTAATAGGGATAATCTGCTTGTGGCTTCCGACACAGTTTTTGCTGCAGAATATGCCACCAAAACTGCGTCAAGAAGCAACATGGCGTTTTTTTTCAGTGAGGCGTTTCTCCCCCTAAAATTTCGTGCCGGTCCATACAATGTGGCGGTTTCTCATTGACGTCAATAAGAGCTTTGTTACTGACAGAATTCACGTTGATTCCAATGCGGAAAACGCGTCAGAATCAGCGTGAAAATTCCAATGCGTGAACAAAGCTTTACCCTTTTATTTTTGTGGATTCTACAGTATTGCATTTTCCTACATAAACAATGTTTGTTGAATTGTACATAAATATCTTACCTCTCAATATCAGTATACACATAATCATGCTAAAATGATTGTATAAGGTCACTGAGAAAATTATAAGCAGATAATGGATACTTGAAAATTTAAAGCCATATTTCACCTCTTGAGAATACTCTGGTCCAACTCCCTGTATGTATCAGAGAGATCATAAGGGCTATTATAATTTTCAAGTTTCAAAAGTGGCAGTGAGACATTAATTAAAGTGTTTTCTTCAATTGTGTCAAACCGGCATCAATTGTTATGTTGTTTTATGTTGTTTTTTGTTTGCAAATAATGTTTATTTTATGAGAATAAATCATATATATAAAAAATGAAACAAAAAGAATATGATTTTAAACTTTCCCATGTTTATATTACATAACATCATTCTTTTTAAAATTAAATATGCATCTTAAAAGCATAAAAAGCACAGCCAAGATAACACCATTATCATGTGAATATAATACAAATATTATTGTATGTTCTAAAATAGCATTAACAGCATTATAAATAAAGTATTTTCTTGAAGGTATTTTTTTTTGGCAATGTCAATCCCTTTCTTGGTAAGACAATTGATTTAAATAAATGAATGTATTATAGATGATCACATAGAGAAATAAACACATAGTGCACATACTGTAGATGTTATGTTCAAGAATGTTACATCAAAGGGGTTTTCCAGCCAGTAAAAAATGATGGCCTATCCTCAGCATAAGCCAGCAATAGCTGATGGGTCGGGATCTGACCCCCTGGTCCCCCGCCAATCCGCTGTTTTGAAGGGGGTGCAGCGCTTGTGTGAGCGCTGCTTCCCCTTAATTTCTACTTGCTCGCTGTGAATCTTCGACACGCATTTAGCGGCACTTCACAGCAGCCTTTTCTTCCATTCACTTCAATGGGAGAAAAGGCTGAAATACCTGTGAATCGCCACTAAATGCATGTCGAAGATTCACAGCGAGCAAGTAGAAAAGAAGAGGAAGCAGGACTCATAAATTTGCTGCACCCCTTCAAAACAGCTGATCGGTGGGGGTCCTTGGAGTCGAACCCCGACCCATCAGCTATTGATGGCCTCTCCTGACGATAGGCCATACATTTTTACTGGCTGGAAAACCCCTTTCTATTACTTAATTCTTAATCTGAGTATTATTAGGAGAGCTTTAGGCTATGTTCACACAGAGTTTCTTGACGAGTTTTTTGACGCGAAAACCGCGCCGCAAAACGCGTCCAAAACGGCCAGAAAATGCCTCCCATTGATTTCAATGGGAGGCGGAGGCGTCTTTTTCCCGCGAGCAGTAAAACCGGCTCGTGGGAGAAAGAAGGGACATGCCCTATCTTCGGGTGTTTACGCCTCTGACCTCATATTGACATCAATGGGAGGCAGAGAAAGCGTATTTCACTGTGTTTTATGCCCGCGGCGCTCAATGGCCATGGGCGAAAAACTACGTGAAAAACGGCGCAAAAAACGCGTGCAGGGAGAGGAAAATCTGCCTCAAACCTCCAAACTGAATTTTGAGGCATATATTCCGCCTGCAAAATAACTCTGTGTGAACATAGCCTTAGAATTCATATGCATACATATTTATACGTATATGCATATGATTTATTTTCACATTTAATTGTAAGTACAGCCACTAATGGAATGACAATTAATAAAATGGTTGTCAATTAACCCTTTATGGAGTAACCTTATGTCACTGTTTCCATGAAAATATACATTTAGGTTCCTACAATCCACTATTAGGTTTACCAGTGCAGTATCATCATTATTATTATAAAAATAATAATTTTTGTGCTTTATTTTCAAACTCCACTTTACTCATAGGAGCTAATATTATCATTTTCCAGTCCGTTAAAGAATAATTATCAGGCTCTATTTTAGTTCAAAGTAGTAGTACTTGAGATGAGTAGGCTATTACCCTTCTCTTTTGTCCATTACCTAGCAAACATAATAGCATGCCATAGACAGAGCTCTGCACTTACAAGCCTTGTTACCACACATTGAGACATAATATATGTTCTAAATTTGTTCTCATTGGCTCTTTGTGATGTCAACCATCAATTGACCTATAAAAGAGCAGTCATTTTGGCAATTGCCACCCCTAAAAGAAGCCAGAAATGCTGGTGAAACGCGCGTCGGGTGTCACAAGCTTTTAATCTAACCCTGTTAGCCCCATAACCACTATGTACAGATGTAGCCATCTTTAACTTGCTTCTGATAACTTGCTGCAGCATGATATCACACAACAAAAGCCATTGAAAAAGTCAAGATAAGGGATCTAGCCACTGTTTATTTAATGCGTTAAAAGTCAAGGTAAAGACGGCTACATCTGTATATCTCACAATACCTCTCAATAATAACAAGTAATGAGTTCCTTACCATTGCTCTCTCGCTGCCTCTGCTCTGAACATGAGCGAGGACACTGCGAGGCAGAGTAGTAGTGTCCGGTGCTCTGACCACAGCAAGCTCCGAGCGCTACAGGAAGAATCAGTGACAGTGGTGCACAGACGAGAGCCACGTTCTGTGTACCCCTGCTAGCTCCTCTCTGCTGTGCTCTTGCTGTCTCCACTTCTAAACGAGCGGACACACAGCGAAACAGGAGACAATACTCAGTTCTCTAACATATCTAGTAGAGAGTGCTGAGTATAAGAGGACAATTTCGAGCTGTCGGTGCTCAGCTGAAAATTTAATTCAGTGCACTCACAACTGAACTGAAGGGACTACATGACTATATCCTCAGGGTCTGGAATCTTAAAATATAATCTATAATAGTCAGATGCGAGGTTGTACTCGTCTCTCCAGTTAGAATCTAGCCTCTATCACAGCGCAATATAGAGAACTGTACAGATCATTTTCAGGTGTTTGCTATGTGATTCAACATCAGGCATTTAATTGTCGCAATATATCTCATAAGCCACACTGTATCTCACCAGTTATGGTGATTTACCCACACTGCAGGTATTAGAGCTAAGGTGTCATTTGCAGATATACAGGCAAGAGCTCAAAGGAATTATAGGCACACATATTGTCTATGCCTCACAACGGAGAGAGGAATATAATACAATTAGGTTGGGCATTAATTGTTCACCAGGGCCCTACAGAATGCAGACAAAGGGGTCCTCTGCATTTGTCACAATGATATCAACATATGAATTTTAATATTAAAAATAATTTTAAAAGTACAATATTTTAATCTATACTGTTAAATAACCATACACTGTCCCATCTTTTCCCTTTTCCTTTTTCCCTCCAAGCATACTATATATAGACCGGTGGTGCACACCATTTGCGGTTAATTGTAACAATATTACATTTCTATTCTTTGAGGGAATTTGCCAACCTTCTCCACTGGAAAACCCCTTTAATTTGGATAACATCTAAATGACACAATGTTGTCCAATGGGTCCAGAATGGTGATCTATGAGGAAATCCTAACTTACCCTCTTTTTATTATCTTTATAATCTCTACATCCTGTATCCATCATTTTCGTGACAGTAGTAGTCTAATGTGCAGGCAGATTTCAGATGTGGTGCTCCACCCTGGAGGAAAGGCAACTGAATAAGGTGGTCCTGCCTCTGCCGGCTTAGTAATTTGACAGAACAGAGATAATGGTGTATTAATGTATACAAACTAATGCAAAGGAAATTTGAGCAGCTGTCCACCTTGTTTTCTAGGGCACAGTAAAAATTAAAGGAACAATGTGATTGATTCCACTGCTCCAGTTTTATGTTGAGCTAGTTTTGATAAATCTCTCGTATGTCCCAGAGTATTAAAGCATTGGCAAGATGCATTTTGTAAAGAATCCTAATATTTTAAAAAGTATTATAGATATGAACTATGTGTTTTTTTATGTCTGCATTAGGTAGTGATTATTTTGTGAGTAGGCACAAGATATTGGATGAGTATTGGTCGGTGGGGGGGGGGGGGGCTCCATAAGACTACTGGTCCTTACCATGTGTACCCTTTTTCTAGCCCTGGCACAAAGAAGCCTGTAGGCACTCCCCATCTATTGGCCATATGTTAAATGCTGGGACTGCTGTTCTTATTGTTATATTTATTCTCCACTCCTGCACCTCATATTTTGATATCTAGGACTGGTCACTTCTCCAGTGTACTGCATGTGCAGCAAGCCATTGTGGTGCGTCCCTAAAAACATTAGGGAAATCATCTACCAAACCTCTACTGCCTTCCCCTTGTCCCTATACATCCTCCTTTTATCCAAAAGTAATGCAAACACCTTATTAACATACATAAATATATAACTTGCATATAAATACACAAAACTCTGGTGCACTCATATTTAAATGATCTCTCTAACATGTGCCTTTCTGTCAGGGCTACCTATTGGCACGTGCCTACTGAGCCTGTACTGAGCTTGTAAGTAAATCTGGCTCTGGTGGGACCAAGTAGTAAAAGTTGATAAAAGCTTTATTATTATAATCCTCAACAACTATATTGCAGAAGGCAGCAAATTGTCAGCCTTGCTTTTGACTTTGCCTCTGCTACCGTATCCTGGGCCCCAAACACCATCAAGAGATATATGCAAGTACTTGTCACCTGTAGAAGCAATTGGGAAGTTTACATCTCTCCTACCACAGTTGACCCAAAGGCCGAAAATGTAACATCACCTTCTTCGTCTAGTCGAACTCTAAATGGTGATTCACCAATCTACGCCGAGGCAACAAAGCACATGTGATAGAGACTTTCCTTTTGAGTACTTCCCTACTGATGGCATCAGCACCAAGCCAGGTAAGTTTCAATGATCTCCTTGTACAAAACATCTAAACCCTCAACGGACCCAGAGGCCTCAAGGTTTTGTGCAATTATCCTAGGTATTGGTCAACCACCTGTCAGGGTGAAAAAAAAATACAGACTAAACGACTGACCCTCCTCAACTAAATAAAATTTAGCACAAACCAGACATATTGAGTCCCAAACCCGATACATGAAGGCTTTGTGCAGATTGAGATTATATCAATTAAAAAGGATTTCAATTATAATATTGATTTCCTAGATTGGTTGCAAGAGTCCCAAGAGCCTATGGAAAATAACCTTAATCTCTGCCAAAAGGACCTGGACTGTGAGTACACCCGGACATTCCAAATGAAACACTCAGTGGATGACCAATTTAATAGAGGTTGGGAGTTTAACATCAAAGTTAGAGTTATTGAGAAATCTGTCACAACCAGTGATCTAGTACAGACTTTGGTTCAAATTGTAGAGAAAAGCAAACATTAAAACAAAAGGTTTTCCCTTAAGGTGACTGGTAATTATCATACTAACCTGGCAGGGCTTTGCTATGGGGGGGGGCACAACACACTGTAGGGGCATATAGGTGTAGTAAAGCTGCTGCACATCTCCATCTAGATAATCATAAAGTTGCAAGAAAAATAAAGATCAGTATAGTAGGTAACCTAGTAATCCAGAAGACTCAGAGTATGTAGTGACTTCAGCGCCACACTAGCTCCTTGTCATGAACTACACTGATGTATTTGTTAACCAGCAAGGATAATTTAAAATGGAAAAGAACTGATTCTTTTCATTTTAATATTGACGTTTAAGAAAGGTTTTTCTTATATTTATGTTGTTTGGCATCACAATTAGTGTATTATCTAAGCCAAAATTACTATATTTTACGGACACATTCTTCATTGCTGTGTTAACGTATTGAACCATATTTTTTAGATACATTTAAAAGCGTTTTTTGAGAACTGCATGTTAAAAATTCCACATCTACATATTTAAGTACCATTTTTTGACATGAATGATTTCTGCTAGTAAGAATGTTTAATTAGACCATAGAAAGAGATATACATCAATATAACAATCTCACTCTGTTGCAGTACATAATGTTCAAGACAAATCATAGGACAGGAGAAATACAAAAACCATAAAAGAAAAAGAATAAATAAAACCCAAACGAATCTAAAAACATAATTTATGAAAATGAAGCAAGTTGAGCAATAAAAGAATGAAAGGGGCATTACATTAATGGACCGTCTGTAATAGTGAAAGCAGTGCTTCTACAAGTCCCTTCAATCACATTCTTTTGTGTTCCAAACATAATGAAATAATTTCAAATAAAATAAATTCACTCAAGAATTCCTTTTTTTTGTTTTTCCGCAAAGCAGTATTTATATCAATGAGTTGGTAGTATTTACGGGAATGATTTCTAATCATAGAGGAGTAGGAACATACAGAGATAAACAGACACTGGGGGTGGAATTAATCAAATTCTATTTCAAAAACAGCCCCCTCCATCTCCATGTTTTGTTTAGTATTAATGCCGTGTATGATTTCCCTTCTCTAAATATTTCCCTTGGACTAATTTGCATTGGCATTCTCTAAATAACAGTAGATTTCTTCTAACATTTATATCAAAAGAATTGCTTGCCAATAAAGCCCCATGGAGTTGGGATGCATGACATATCTAACGTAATCTTCTACATCTAATTCTCTCTAATTGCATTAGTTGGAGATTTAACAGCCCCCGAAATAGACATTGTGAATAAAAATGCACAATGTAAATATCAATGTTTTGCATTTATCTATTTTTTAAATATACAAATGATTTAACATATTTTATAGTAAAAACTCAGAAATAATACACATACCGTGTAAGGCCCCATGCACACGACCGTATTTTCATCTATCCCAAAATACTGTCCGTAAATACGGATCCGTAGGCATCCGTATTTCATACGTATACACGGAAGGGTGTCCGTAAATAAAGAGGGAGGATGCACATGATGTCATCAGCATGTTGCATAGCAATGCTTCCGTAAATACAGACGGTATACCGATGCACATCAGTAGCTGTCCCTATTTACCGAAGCCCCCATAGACTTCTATGGGAGAGTCCTTGCCGTAATTACGGACAAGAATAATACAGGTTCTATAATTTTTTTCAGCACAGACACCCAACAGTAAAAATACTGATAGGTGTCCATGGCCAATAGAAATGAATGAGTTCGTATTTACTGTCCGTTATTACTGATGAAAAATACGGTCGTGTGCATGGAGCCTAACTACGTAAGCATTGAGAAAAATCTTTTATTAACATCATAGTATTGCAGTTCTTTTTCCACAAATATTGTACTGTGATATAAAATCAAAAGCTCCATCAGTGATATATTTAATATTGATATCTTCTCTGTGGCAGAGGGACTTTTGGGCTTCCTCAAGCACCAAGGCATGGGTGCGACTGCTACCTCTGCACCCGCTATAGCTACTCCTGTGTATGTTCTGCAGCATAGATGTATAGACTTGGAAATAACATTTTGCTGATGGGCAAATTTCCTGTTACAGACCCATTTTTGCCTCTTATAAAAAAAAAATTGAATCTGAAATACAGTAAATATGGACCCAGTATACAAGGTTTGCCAACCGATGCAACCAATAACCTTTTACCCAAAAAAATCCTCTAAATGTATCATATATATATATATATGTGTGTAAAATATGTTAACTAAAAATAGTTGGTTGTTTTTCTAGTAAGAACACAACGGTGATATTTAGCACTCTGTTCAGTGGTTTCTGTGATTTTCTACTTATATCTGTAGTATCGCACTGAAAGATGAGGCTGTCATTATGACAGCTCAATCTGGAAATATCACAACATACTATTTAATGTTATCTGCCATTAATTCTCCAATGTAAAAAAAAAATATCCTTTTCTGCCAACACACATTACAGTACACTGGGCGCTGCTACCGGCCTATAGTGAACCTGCTGAGAAAAAGCCAGGAACGTGAACAGAGTAAAAATATGTACAAATAAATATTATATTTATTCTGTAAAATCTTCAGCGTGTTTTAACCCTTGACCCGGGTATTCTTCAAGCATAGTTTTTTTTTAACATAAAATATTATGAAACTGAAAAATACTTTTATAAAAAGAAAAGCATTAAAATATGAATAATGTAATACAAATAGATATTAAACATTGCATTGACAGCTGTAAATGGTTATGATATAACATGATATATTCCTTAAATCATATTCGTAACTATGCCAGGTTGCACTCAAAAATATTAATAGAAGGTCCTAGTAGTTGGCGGGCAAAACACTTACATTTTTACAGAAAATTGCCAAAGGCAAATGAAGCCCGTTATTTTCCCATCTACACTAAACTAATTAAACTAATAGATACAATCTTTATTAAATAGCAAAAATAGGGACCTACCACCTATAGTTAAATTTACAATGCGTACTGACAGATGGGTATAAATACTAATACTGCTAGGTATAATTGCGGCCATATGTAGACCAGAACGAATGGTTGGTGTAGAGTAGCAGCATGTGCCTAATATGCACTGACACTACTGGGTATAGTGATGGCTAAGTATAGACCGGACCAAACAGTTAGATGTAAATAACAGCAGTGTGCGGATTGTGATCTATAGTAACTGCCAGAGATATTGAGATAAAATTCAGAAAAGCCACCCCCGCGACATGTTTCGCTACAGACGTAACGTCTTCAGGGGGTAGGGACTAGCCCCTACCCCCTGAAGACGCTACGTCTGTAGCAAAACCATTATACCACAATTATACCTCAATTGTACCTAGCAGTATTAGTATTCATACCCATCTGTCAGTGCGTATTGTAATTTTAACTATATGTGGTGTGTCCCTATTTCTGTTATTTATTAAAGATTGTATCTATTAGTTTAATTCATTTAGTGTAGTTGGGAAAATAACAGACTTCATTTGCCTTTGGCAATTTTCTGTAAAAATATGCAGGTTGTAGCCTCAACTAAAAACCATATTTAGAGACATTTGTAACCCGAATGCATTTTTTTGGCTGTATTTTTTGAAAAACTTTTTTTATCCCTTAAACAATACTGCCAAATCTTTACATTCAAGTACATTATGCCTGTGTATAATAATATATTAAAGTATTTAGGCAGAGAAAATACTTTAAAAAAAAAGAAAGAAAGAAAATAATGCAGCCTTTGTCTCCCTGGTAGTGTTTCTGCCTTGCATGCACATGGTCCCGAGTTTGTGCTCCGACATAGACAAGTTGTTTAAAATGAAAGCAATATACTGGGACGTTGCAGAAATCCTTACTAACCCCTTAGGCTGGGTTCACACGACCTATTTTCAGGCGTAAACGAGGCGTATTATGCCTCGATTTACGCCTGAAAATACGGCTCCAATACGTCGGCAAACATCTCCCCATTCATTTGAATGGGTTTGCCGACGTACTGTGCCGACGACCTGTCATTTACGCGTCGTCGTTTGACAGCTGTCAAACGACGACACGTAAAATGACTGCCTCGTCAAAGAAGTGCAGGACACTTCTTTGGACGTAATTTGAGCCGTTTTTCATTTAATTCAATGAAGAACAGCTCTAAATTAAGGCCGTCATAGACACCTCGCAAAATGCGAGTACGAGCAATTACGTCTGCAATTACGGAGCTGTTTTCTCCTGAAAACAGCTCCGTAATTTCAGGCGTAATGGTCGATATTGTGTGCACATACCCTTACCCTACTTTGCCAGGTGCTGATGCTAGCCCCGATCCCAACTGCTTAGAGAAACCATTCTGAACCATACAGAAACTAAAGTCGGGCTTGGTGTTTAACTCCTTCCCACTTTGACCTTCTTGACAGAGCCTCATTTCTCAAATCTGACATGTTTCACTTTATGCGGTAATAACTTCAGAATGCTTTTACCTATCCAAGCGATTCTGAGATTGTTTTCTCGTGACACATTGGACTTTATGTTACTGGCAAAATATGTTCCTTATTTAATTATAAAAAACACAAAAATGTAGCAAGAGATTGCAAAAATGTGCATTTTTCTCAATTCAAGGCCTTATTTACACGAACGTGTGCATTTTGTGCGCGCAAAAAATGCTGCGTTTTTGCGCGTTACAGTTCCGTGTGTCATCAGTGTTTGGTGCGTAGCTGCGTGATTCTCGCGCATATGCCATCCTTATCACATGCGGTTTTGAGGTTTAGAAAATCAAATGAAGGAGGTGGTTTTCTTTTTCCCTTCATTGACTTCAATGGGTGCGTGATGCGCAAAAAACGCTAAAGTATAGGACATGCTGTGAGTTTCACACAGCGGACACACGCTGCATGAAAAACACGGAATGTCTGAATGGCCCAATTGACTTACATAGGTCCGTATGACGCGTGTGATTTTCACACGCATATCACGGACGTGAAACACGTTTGTGTAAATAAGGCCTAAATGTATCTGCTTGTAAGACAGGCAGTTATACCACATAAAATTGTTGCTAATTAACATCCCCATATGTCTACTTTAGATTGGTATAGTTTTTTGAACGTCCTTTTATTTTTCTAGCCCGTTATAAGGCTTAGAACTTTAGCAGCAATTTCTCACATTTTCAAGAAAATTTCAAAAGGCTATTTTTACAGGGGCCAGTTCAGTTGTGAAGCGTCTTTGATGGCCTTATATATTAGAAACCACAAAAAAAGTCACCCATTTTAAAAAATGTCACCCCTCAAAGTATTCAAAACAGCATTTAGAAAATTTCTTAACCCTTTTGACGTTTCACAGGAATTAAAGCAATGTAGAGGTGAAATTTACAAATTTAAAATTTTTTTGCAGAAATAAATTTTTAATCCATTTTTTGTAACACAGGAGGTTTTACCAGAGAAATGCAACCCAATATTTATTGCCAAGGTTATATCCCAAATGTGGCCCTAGCGTGCTACTGGACTGAAGCACCGGCCTCAGAAGCAAAAGGAGCACATAGTGGATTTTGGGGCTTTATTTTTATTAGAATATATTTTAGGCACCATGTCAGGTTTGAAGGGCTCTTGCACTGCCAAAACAGTGGAAATCCATCAAAAGTGACCCTGTTTGGGAAACTACACACCTCAAGGAAATTATCTAGGGGTATAGTGAGCATTTTGACCCCTCAGGTTTTTTACAGAAATTATTGGAAGTAGACTGTGAAAATTAAAATCTACATTATTTCAACGAAAATGTAGGTTTAGCGATTTTCTTCTCATTTCCACAAGGACTAAAGGAGAAAAAGCCCACAAAATTTGTAAAGCAATTTCTCCAGAGTAAAACGATGCCCCACATGTGGTCATAAACAGCTGTTAGGACAGACGGCAGGGCTAAGAAGGGAAAGAGCGCCATTTGGCTTTTGGAGCTCAAATTTAGCAGGAATGGTTTGCGGAGGCCATGTCACATTTGCAAATCACCTGAGGGGACAAAGCAATGAAAACGCACAAAAACGGACTCCATTTAGGAAACTACACCCCTTGAGGAATTCATCTGGGGTTGTAGTGAGCATTTTGACCCCACAGAAGTTTCATAGAATTTATTAAAATTTGGCAGTGAAAATAAAAACAGTCTTTTTTCTTCAATAAATTGTAGCTTTAGCTCAAGATTTTTCATTTTATGAACAAATAAAGGAAAAAAAAGAACCCAACATTTGTAAAGCAATTTCTCCAGAGTACGGCAATACCCGATATGTGGTCATAAACTGCTATTTGGGCACACAATAGGGCTCAGAAGGGAAGGAGCGGCATTTGGCTTTTGGAGTGCAGATTTTGCTGGATTGGTTTCTGGAGGCCTGTGGGACCAAAACAGTGGAAACCCCACAGAAGTGACCATATTTTGGAAACTACACCCTCAATGCATTCACCTAGGGGTGTAGTGAGCATGGTAACCCCGCAGGTGTTTTGTAGAAATTAGTGTAGCCTCGATGTTGCAGAATGAAAATGGGATTATTTCCATAGATATGCCAATATGTGGTGCCCAGCTTCTGCGACCATAACAAGACAGCTCTCTAATTATTATGCGGTGTTTCCCAGTTTTAGAAACATCCTACATGTGACCCTAATCTTTTGCCTGGACATTTGACAGGGCTCAGGAGTGAAATAGTAGCATGCAAAATCGAGGCCTAATTTGGCGATTTACAAAGTATTGGTCCACAATTGCAGGGCTCAGATGTGAAATAATAAAAATAAAGTGACCCCATTTTGGAAAACACACCCCTCAAGGCATTTATTAAGGGGTATAGTGAGCATTTTCACCCCACAGGTATTTTCCATAAACGAATGCGCTGCGGATGGTGCAAATTATAAACTAATATTTTTCCTTAGATATGCCGTTTCTGTGGCAAATATGTTGTGTCCAGCTTATGCCACTGTAGACACACACCCCAATTTTTTTTAAAAGGGTTCTCCCTTGTATGACATTGCCATATATGTGGAAGTAAACTGCTGTTTGGGCACGCTGTAGGGTTCAGAGGGGAGGGAGCGCCATTTGGCTTTTGGAGGGCGGATTTTGCTTGGTAGTAGTTTTGTTTGAGTATTGCTGGTGTTTCCGTTTACAATGTGGTGGCATATGTGAGCTGGGCAGAGTACAACAGGGGCATAGTCAGGTGGTATAATAATGGGGTAAAAAAAACAATTAAATAATCCATAGATGTGTGCACAGGCCAGTGTCGCACTGATAAATATCCTTTCTTATCCCCATTTTGGTCCATACTCCGCACCTTTGCATTTTTGGGAATTTTGCTAGGAAAGTGGTGTCCTGGTATAATACGGGCACCGTCACTTCCAGTGGATATGTTTGGGCCCTACCCTTCCTGGTTCCTTAAATTTACAGCCTTGATAAATCGCCTCTTGAAAGAGAAGAAATGTTCCCCTCGGGCTGACACAACTGCATATTTTTTTTATTTCCTGATTTATTGGAGCCTTAACTAATTTTATTTTTTCATAGACGTAGTGGGATGAGGGCTGTTTTTTTTGCAGGACGAGCTGTAGTTATTATTGCTACCATTTTGGGATACATGCGACTTTTTGATCACTTTTTATCATATTTTTTGGGAGGCTAGGTGACCAAAAAAACATAATTCTGGCATAGTTTTCCAGGGTGTACCCATACGTCAAATGTTGGGAAGGGGTTAATGATGGTATAGCGATATGTAGAAAGAGATGGAAATGTGCAAAGACGGCCACACAAAACTGAAGGAACCTGACAAACTACAAATTAGACTGATACCAATATCTCATTGAGACCATAATGATGTAATCATTGAAACTTACAGATCCCTTCTTAACCCCTTAGTGATCAGCCTATTTTAAACCTTAATGACAAAGGTATTTTTTAAGTTTTTCCATCGTCGCATTCCAAGAGCTATAACGTTTTTATTTTTGCATCGACATAGCTGTATAAGGTCTTGTATTTTGCGGGACAAGTTGTATTTTTTAATAGCACCATTTTGAGGTACATATTATCGATTGATTAACTTTTATTAACTTTTTTTTTGGGGGGGAGTAGATAAGAACCTGAAATTTCGCCACACTTTTTCACGTCCTAAATCTACGCCGTTTACCGTGTGGTATAAATAACACAATAATTTGATTCAGCGGGTTGTTACGATTGCAACTATACCAAATTTGTATAGATTTTCTATGTTTTACTACTTTTACACAGTGAAAACGCTTTTTTTTCAAAATTATTTGTTTTTGTGTCTCCATATTTGAAGAGCCATACCTTTTTTATTGTTCCGCCGATGCAGTTGTATGAGGCCTTTTTTTTTTGCTGAAAGACTTGTCATTTTTATTGGTATCATTTTGAAGTAGATGCAACTTTTAATCACTTTTTATCACATATTTTTTAAATCAGGATTCACAGAAAACAGCAATTTTTCCATAGTTTTTTTTTCATGTTTTACGGCGTTCACCGTGCGGGTTAAATAATGTAATGGTTTTATAGTCGGGGTCGTTACGGATGCGGCGATACCAAATATGTGTAAGTTTTGAACTTTATTTTAATAGTAAAGCAGTTTGTAAGGGGAAAAAGTGTATTTTTCATTAGTTTCCAAATTTTTTTTAAATTAACTCTATTAAGCTTTTTCTCTTACTTTTTTACTAGTCCCACTAATGGACTTTAATATGCGATCATCCGATCGCTTTATAATACACTGCAATACTTTTGAATTGCAGTGTATTACTGCCTGTCCGTTTGAAATGGACAGGCATCTGCTAGGACATGCCTCCGGCATAACCTAGCAGGCATTCACTACAGGCAGACTTAATTTTTTGTAAGTATAAACGCAAGTAATATTCTAACAAATTCAATTGTCTTGTTAGAAAAATCCAGACGCATCAGGTATGAAGAGCAGCATCAACGCCTCAAGAATGATCTATGGAGGTGTAAAGACTTTCAACATCAAGGGTGGCAAGGATCGACTGGCCAGGGACCCTAAGAGAGCCAATCCTGACCAGAAAATCGCTGGTATCTTGATGTAGGAGTTAGCCCCCATGGCAAACTGCCTCAAATAAAGATTCACTCCCTGATACAATTGGACGACCTGGGGGTTTTAATGGGTCTTTATGAATCTTAGGGAGAAGGTACGGTAGTGGAGTAACCGGATGTCTGACCTTCAAAAATTCACAGGGATCCTTGTCAATGACTTTTGTAGAAAAAGCTTCATCAACAAGTAATCCCAATTCGTTCATGAATAAAAACTTGGGGTCACCTGATAGTTTAACATACACATCATGATCATTCAATTGTGTCTCCATTTCTTGCAGATAAAAGGACGTGTTCATCACCACGATGGCACACCCTTTTTATGCTGGTTTAACAGTAAGACAAGTATTATAAATTAGTTCTTTTAAAGCTATCTGTTCTAGCCGTGTCATATTCCTATGATGGTTCTCTCTGTTAAGTTATTTTATACAAAATGATTTAATGTGTTTATCTACCAATGAAATATATGCCTCTATCTCATGTGAGTTTTTAGGAGGTTGAAGTATACTCTTTTTAGTTAAGTTTAGACTCTTCATATCAAACATGCACTCTTTATATAAAGGCACACTTAAATCAGGAGCACCTAAACTGGGTTGATCTGAAAAACGTGGCTTTAATTTTAACATTCTAAAAAGCAACGCTTTAAATCAAGATCCAATTCAAACCAATTAGCAAAGTTTGTGGGATAGAATGATAACCCACGATTAAGTACTTTCAATTGCAACGTATTCAATGAAATAGATGAAATAATCACCACGAGGCTTAAGGATTCTTTCTCCTCATCTGGTAATGGCGATTCCCTCGCACCAGGGTTGCCTTGCCCCTTAATATGGTGTTGGTTACCATTTCTCTTGTGCCTCCTACCGCCCCTGCGAGACTGCTTTCTCCTGGGGTTTCGGTGCTGTCCCCCAAAGAATGAACATTGTATGGATCGTCCGATAATTCTGAGTCGGTTACAAAGTTGTCTGCCATCTTATGACGTCTCCGTATGTTTCTATCTTTCCTCACTGGTGCTCTGTATTCTGCTTAATCTCCTTGCCAGTAATAGATTTTTCCTGATGTATAATCATCCAGATCACGTTGCCATTTTTGACGTTTTGTTCCCTCAATCTCATTGCAAAATTTCTTGAGAAAATCAGACATTTTGTTTTGATACAATTGATATTCAGATGCCACCATCAACTCCTTGAGTTGACCATCCCTTTCACTGAGTCGTATCTTAATCATATCAATTTCTTTTATGTAAATATTCAATATTCAATAGTAACAAGTCCTGAGAATATTTATTTGAGATGCCCTCAAATCCCTCCTTAAAGCTGATATTCGATGGGAATAAGTTGGGTCTCAGATGAGATCGCATCCCACGTGATATGCGTTGGTACTTAAAATATTCCCCCAATTAAGAGAGATGTAGTTCCAAAGCAATCAGCCTCTTGGAATTTTCACACTTTCAATTGTAGGTATACTTAAAAAAAGCAACATTTCCAGTGAGTCTCTGTAGAATATGATCCACGTCCTCCTGGGTATAAGTAAACACTTTTGGTTGATTTCCAACAATTTAAATGTCACCTTTTCACAACATATATGTATATATATATATATATATATATATATATATATATATATATATACAGTGGAGGAAATAAGTATTTGATCCCTTGCTGATTTTGTAAGATTGCCCACTGTCAAAGTCATGAACAGTCTAGAATTTTTAGGCTAGGTTAATTTTACCAGTGAGAGATAGATTATATAAAAAAAAAAAAAGAAAATCACATTCTCAAAATTATATATATTTATTTGCATTGTGCACAGAGAAATAAGTATTTGATCCCCTACCAACCATTAAGAGTTCAGCCTCCTCCAGACCAGTTACACGCTCCAAATAAACTTGGTGCCTGCATTAAAGACAGCTGTCTTAAATGGTCACCTGTATAAAAGACTCCTGTCCACAGACTCAATTAATCATTCTGACTCTAACCTCTACAACATGGGCAAGACCAAAGAGCTTTCTAAGGATGTCAGGGACAAGATCATAGACCTGCACAAGGCTGGAATGGGCTACAAAACCATAAGTAAGACGCTGGGTGAGAAGGAGACAACTGTTGGTGCAATAGTAAGAAAATGGAAGACATACAAAATGACTGTCAATCGACATCGATCAGGGGCTCCATGCAAAATCTCACCTCGTGGGGTATCCTTGATTCTGAGGAAGGTTAGAGCTCAGCCGAAAACTACACGGGGGGAACTTGTTAATGATCTCAAGGCAGCTGGGACCACAGTCACCAAGAAAACCATTGGTAACACATTACGCCGTAATGGATCAAAATCCTGCAGTGCCCGCAAGGTCCCCTTGCTCAAGAAGGCACATGTACAGGCCTGTCTGAAGTTTGCAAATGAACATCTGGATGATTCTGAGGGTATGTTCACACGGCCAAATTTCAGACGTATACGAGGCGTATTTTGCCTCGTTTTAAGTCTGGAAATACGTCTCAAATACGTCGGCAAACATCTGCCCATTCAATTGAATGGGTTTGCCGACGTACTGTGCAGACGACCTGTTATTTACGCGTCGTCGTTTGACAGCTGTCAAACGACGACGCGTAAAAATACAGCCTCGTCAAAAGAAGTGCAGGACACTTCTTTGGACGTTTTTGGAGCTGTTTTCTCATAGACTCCAAGGAAAACAGCTCCAAAAACGGACGTAAAAAACGCCGCGAAAACGGCGTGAAAACGCCGCGAAAAATGCGAGTTGGTAAAAAAAACCTCTGAAAAGCAGGGTCTGTTTTCCCTTGAAAACAGCTCTGGATTTTCAGACGTTTTTGTTGACTACGTGTGAACATACCCTGAGAGTGATTGGGAGAAGGTGCTGTGGTCAGATGAGAAAAAAATTGAGCTCTTTGGCATTAACTCAACTCGCCGTTTTTGGAGGAAGAGAAATGCTGCCTATGACCCAAAGAACACCGTCCCCACTGTCAAGCATGGAGGTGGAAACATTATGTTTTGGGGGTGTTTCTCTGCTAAGGGCACAGGACTACTTCACCGCATCAATGGGAGAATGGATGGAGCCATGTACCGTCAAATCCTGAGTGACAACCTCCTTCCCTCCACCAGGACATTAAAAATGGCTCGTGGCTGGGTCTTCTAGCACGACAATTACCCGAAACATACAGCCAAGGCAACAAAGGAGTGGCTCAAAAAGAAGCACATTAAGGTCATGGAGTGGCCAAGTCAGTCTCCAGACCTTAATCCCATCGAAAACTTATGGAGGGAGCTGAAGATACGAGTTGCCAAGCGACAGCCTCAAAATCTTAATGATTTACAGATGATCTGCAAAGAGGAGTGGGCCAAAATTCCATCTAACATGTGTGCAAACCTCATCATCAACTACTAAAAATGTCTGACTGCTGTGCTTGCCAACAAGGGTTTTGCCACCAAGTATTAAGTCTTGTTTGCCAAAGGGATCAAATACTTATTTCTCTGTGCACAATGCAAATAAATATATATAATTTTGACAATGTGATTTTTTTAATATCCAGTGATTGCAGAACTTGTCTATCTCTCACTGGTAAAATTAACCTAGTCTAAAAATTCTAGACAGTTCATGTCTTTGACAGTGGGCAAACTTACAAAATCAGCAAGGGATCAAATACTTATTTCCTTCTCTGTATATATATATATATATATATATATATATATATATATGTACGTACGTACGTACGTACGTACGTACGTACGAGTGTGTGTATATATATATATGTGTGTATATATATATATATATATATATATATATATACATATATGATATATCCCCTTCCCGACATCCGCCATATATGGGGGGGGGGGAACGTGGGATGGGGCAACATGGAGCGGGCTCACAGGCTGAGCCCTCTCCATAGAACAAGCAGATCGGCTTGGTGTTAGAGTCGTCACTTCAGCGCGATCCCGCTCGTCTAACCTGTTAAATGCCGTGGTAAATACCGACCTCGGCATTTAAACGACTAGAAACAGGATGCGCAGCCCCCTGTAACTTTCCAATGGCCCCCCTGCGACACGATTTCGGGGTGCCATTGGTTGTACTTTTATGAAGCAAGGCAGCTTCATAGGAGACTGTCAGTATCACGATGTACTGCAATACTTTAGTATTGCAGTATATCGTGCAAGCGATCTAACGATCACTGGTTCCTCCCCTGGGGAGGAAATAAAGAACAGTAAATAACTTTTTTAATAAATTAAAAATTAAAAATAAATTTTCCCCTCAAGCACAATGTAAAAAAAATATTAAAAATAAACACAACTGGTATCGATACATCTGTAAAAGTCTGAACTATTACAATATATCACTATTTAGTCTGCACGGTGAACGCTGTAAAAAAAAATGCCAGAAACACTTTTTTTGGGTCACTACATCGCCCACAAAAAATGGAATAAAACATGATCAAAAAGTCTCTTGTACCCCAAAATGGTACCAATAGAAATTACATCTCGCCCAGCAAAAAATAATCCCTCACACCGCTCAATCGACGAAAAAATTTAAATGTCATGCCTGGCTGTCAGAATGTGGCGACAAAACTAAAATTTTATTTTTAACAATCAGTTTTTTCCTTGTAAAAGTATTAAAACATGAAAAAAACTATATAAATTTGGTAATACTGTAATCATCTTGATGAAATTAATGCACCGTTTTTACTGCAGAGTGAACGCCGTAAAAACAAAACCACCCCAAATATCCTCTGTTTTTTTCCTGTTTTACCAGATAAATATTTTTATTACAGTTTCCCACTACATTATATGGTACATTAAATGGTGGCGTGAAAATCTAAAACGTGTCCCGCAAAAACCAAGCCCTCATATGGCAATATTGATGGAAAAATTAAAAAGTTATAGCTTTTGGAATGTGGGGATGAAAAAACTAAAGTGAAAATCCCAAAAGTGTCTGTGGCGGGAACACACACACACACACACACGCACACACACACACACACACACACACACACACACACACACACACACACACAATTATATTAGCATGATGCAGGGATCCAGTGATTGCAGAACTTGTCTGTCTCTTGCCTTGCAGAAGATGTCTGCATCTATTATATATTTTCGAAAGTTTGTTTGAAGCCCGATTTTTCATTAGTTTAAAATGGATCACATCATCTGTAAGCCATAAGAACCAATCAGATCGCTGCTTGGTTTTTTAATACCTGCTTTGGAAATTATAAAAGCTTACCTTGGCTGCTGGTAGGGATGATACACCGCCTGCTGCCACCAGTCTCCACATCCAGGAGAGGACACACAATATTCCTCAAGAGAACGTACTCCATCTCCTGCTACAAAGAGAAGCCATCTCTACTGTGTTTTCCTGGGACATGATCAGAACAACTGCTTACATGTAACATGGCAGACATCAAAGTCCTTCTACTATACTGGATAATGGTTAGCATATATATATATATATATATATATATATATATATATATATATATATATATATATATATATATATATATATATATATGCAGGTTGTATATTTTGGTATATTTGCCAACAACCCCGTTTTGTGGGAGACAGTCCATCAAGCCGGGTTAGGAAAGGTGGTGTTTATGCAAATTTGTGTTTTCAGGCAGAAAGGGGGCGAGTCATCAATGCTTTGCTACTATGGATTTGGGTTGGTTTGACCATTGGTTCCGTTATTCCCTTGTTATGCTCCTCTGACGGAGCGGAGCAATGGAATGGCACAACGCAGATGTGAACATAGCCTAATTTACACTGACTAAATTACACTGACAAAAAGACGATGACTAAGCGATGCTGACTGATTGACAATCACACACTGACTGACTCTAACTGACTGACACTAACCGACACTGATTGACGCACTGACGCTGATCGACACTAACAGACTGACGCTGACTGACACTGACTAACAGACGGTCTGTCGATCTGACTGACAACGACTGGCATTAACTAAATTTACACTGACTGACACTAACTAAATGGACACTGGCTGATACAAACTAAATTGACACTGACTGACACTGAGGAACACTGACTAAATCACTGACTATCTACTTTTTTTTTAGCGTTGTACAACTTTTTAATAAACAACAACAAATAATCTCCCTTATACAATGGTAGGGGTAGGGTAGTTATCACAGTGGGAAAGAGTTATCAAGGGGTTAATTGGGGGTCTCTCTGAACAAATCTTTCTCAGGACAATGATACAGGCTCTCCACTTCATATACACCAACAGAGGAGATCAGTGTCTGTCGTAAACTTTTACTGTACTTCTGAGCTCCAATTGGTTAGTCTGTACAGTCTAACCAATTGGCGCGATCCCTGACAAAAGGACCACTCTGATTGGTCCCTTGTAGTCTGCCTAGAGACAAGGGCAGTCCCTCACAGCAGTTAACCGCCGCTACATTACAGCGCCGTGCGGCGGTTAACATTTAAACGTGCGGACGTAACTGCACGTCTAGGTGTGAAAAGTTACTGCTCACCTGGAAGTGCAGTTACGTGAAGGTGCGGGAAGGACTTAATGGGCAAAACACCTGTAAAACCCACACTACCAATCTCATCTACTTAATTGAAACACTTTTCGCCAATTAGCTCTAGTGGAAGTTTTTAAACCAGAGGTTCGCTTATGTTTCTCTCCCTGCACTGTATACTCAATGGGCTCAATAAAAGACATGAACAGTACAACTGTTTGTGTGTTATTCATTTAGTTAGATTGTCTGTGTCTTTAACCCCTAGGCGCACCACAACGCAACTCTACGTTCTGGTGGCCTGTGTCTTAGCGCACGGGGACGTACAGTTACTACGCAGTTCTTGGTGCCCACTGTCGGCGATAGTGTGCATCGGAAACCGGGAGGCCAGCTGTTCCTGACAGCTGACACTCCATTGTATGCCGATCAGTGGCTTATTTCCGCTGATTTCGACAATTAACCCCTTAATTGCAGTAATCTATTGCAATCGCCACATTTTAGGGGTTTCTAGCACATCGCCAGACCTCACATTGAAATCAGTAGGTTTGCAGATGGATGGCATGGCGACCGGAGGCCAAGTAATGGCCTCCGTGTCTGCCATGCAAGTAAGCCTATCGGGACCAGCCTCGTGATAGACTTCCTGTCAGAGTGGCAAGACGTCACTGCCGTTCGCGATGCACACTGTTGGTGACAGTGTCTGTGAGAGTGTGCATCGGGAACCGGAACATCAGCTGTCCCTGACACTCCACTGTTGCCGATCAGCAGCTCATTGCCGCTGATTTCGGCAATTAACCTGTTAAATGCAGAGCTCGATTGCGATCTTCGCATGTAGGGGCTTTGTAGCACATCAGCAGCCCCCATGCAATTGTGGGGGCTGCTGATGCTTGTGATGGCACCCAGGGGCCAGACAACGGCGTCCGGGTCTGCCATGTATGCAAGCCTATGAGGATCAGCCTCTGGCTGGTCCTCGTAGACTAACTGTCAGAGTGACTGTGACGTCACACTGACAGTTGGAATACGTTACACTACCTAGGTAGTGTAATGTATTCTAGCAGCGATCAGAGCTGCAGGTAAAAAAAGAAAGTGTAAAAAGTAAAGAAAAAATGTAAAAAAAAGTTAAGAAAAATGTTTTGCAAAAGTGTAAAAATAAAAGATTTTTTTTTTCCTATAATAAGTCTCTTATTATAGGAAAAAAATGAAAACGTTAAAAAAACAGTGCACATATTTGGTATCACCACTTTCGTAACGACCCAATCTATAAAACTATAATGTTATTTTTACCGCACGGTAAACGCCACAAAAAAAACAAACTAAAAACATTGCCAGAATCATTATTTTTTGGTCACCACCCCTCCCAAAATATAGAATAAAAAGTGATCAAAAAGTCGCATGTACCCCAAAATAGCACCAATAAAAACTACACCTGTCACGCAAAAAACAAGCCCTCACACCACTTTTTGACTGAAAAATAAAAAAGTTATGGCTCTCAGAATATGGTGACAGAAAATAAATTATTTTATAAAGAAGTGATTTTATTGTGCAAACGCTGCAAAACATAAAAAACTATAAACATATGGTATCGCCGTAATCATACCGACCCGCAAAATAAAGTAAAACTGTCATTTGTAGCGCATTATGAACGCCGTAAGAAATAAAGAATTTAAAACACCAAAATCACTGTTTTTTGGTCACCAAAGCTCTAAAAAAATGTAATAAAAAGTGATCAAAAAGTTGTATGTACCAAAAAATTGTACCAATAAAAACTACAGCTCGTCCTGCCAAAAATAAGCCCTCACACCGCTCAATTCATGGAGAAATAAAAAAGTTATGGCGTTTGGAAGGCGTGGAGTGAAAAACTAAAATGGAAAAGCAAAAAAGGATCAGTCCTGCAAAGGTTAATTCATTTCTATTAAAAAAATAAATTATTACCACTTGTGGGGTATTGGCATACTCGGGAAAGATTACGTAACAAATTTAGGGTGACTTTTGGTCCTTTATCCCTTGTGAAAATGAAAAAAAATGCAACATTTTAGTGGACAAAAAAAATTATATTCATTTTCACAGCCTAATTCTACTAAATTATGCAAAAACCTGTGTGGTATAAATGCTTACTATACCCCTAGAAAATTCCTTGAGGGGTGTAGTTTCCCAAATGGGGTCCCTTTTGGGGTGTTTCCACTGTTTTGTTCCCTCCAGGACGTTGCAATCGCGACATGGCACTAAAAACCAATCCAGCAAAATCTGCGCTCCAAAATCCAAATGGCGCTCCCTCCCTTCTGAGCCCCGCTGTGTGTCCAAACATCAGTTTATTACCACATATGGGGCATTTCCGTAATCGGGAGAAGATGCTTAACAAATGTAGGGGTGCATTTTCTTCTTTATTCCTTGTAAATATTACAAATTTCTATGTTTTTTCAGAAAAAAAGTAGATTTTCATTTTCACAGACTAACTCCAATAAATATAGCAAAATACCTGTGGGGTCAAAGTGCTAACTATACCCCTAGATAAATTCCTTGAGGGGTCTAGTTTCCAAAAAAGGGTGGTCACTTTTGGGGAGTTTCCACTGTTTTGGCACCACAAGACCTCTTCAAACCCGACATGGTGCCTAAAATATAATCTAAAAATAAGCAGGCCCCAAAATCCCGTAGGTGCCGGTGTTTTGGTCCATTAGGGCACTAGGGCCATATGTGGGATATTCCTAAAAACTGCAGGATCTGGGCAATAAATATTGAGTTGCGTTTCTCTGGTAAAACCTTCTGTGTTAGAGATTTTTTTTTATTACAAATGAATTTTGGCAAAAAAAAAAGAAATTTGTAAATTTCCCCTCTACATTTCTTTATTTCCTGTGAAACGTCTAAAGGGTTAAGAAACTTTCTGAATGCTGTTTTGAATACTTTGCGGGGTGCAGTTCTTAAAATGGGGTGATTTATTGGGGGATTCTAATATATAAGGCCCTCAAAACCACTTCAGAACTAAACTGGTCCCTGTAAAAATAGCCTTTTGAAATTTTCTTGAAAATGTGAGAAATTGCTGCTAAAGTTCTAAGCCTTTAGAAAAATGCAAATTTTTGCAAATTTTCTCAAAATGTTGGTGTTTTTCACGAATAAATATTGAAATTATCGACCAAAATGTTTCCACTATCATAAAGTACAATATGTCACGCGAAAACAATCTCAGAGTCGCTTAGATAGGTAAAAGCATTCCCAAGTTATTTCCACAAAAAAGTGACACATGTCCGATTTTAAAAAATCGGCTGTGCCACAAGGCCAAAACGGGCGGAAGGTGTTAAGGCTGGGTCCACACGTCATGTTTTTTTTGCTACAAATCATGTCAAAATCGCAACCTTTTGCAGCAATTTGACGAAAAGCCAGTCTAATTGTGACTTACTGTAGACAACAATCAGACTTAGAATTCAATGCAGAAAACCAGGGTTCACTTACACTTTCTTGCAACTGTATTTGCTTTGTTATTTGCAGAAACATATAATAAACAATGAATTCAACTGAATAAAACATCTTCTTGGCATTCTATCGAAAATATTGCAACACTTTTTCTTTTTCTGTGCATTTAGTTTTTTTTCCATTGCTGGAGTATATTTTTGCCTTAAACATGAACTGACATTTTCTCCACATTTTCTCCGCATTTTGAATTGTAATTTGACATTTTAGACACATACATTTTAATTTCAGTACAACTCTTTTTTTAAAATAAGAAATATACATCTCCACTCTTCCTTCATCACTTACATGTGGCTCTATTCGCCCACAAGTGTAGGTAGAAACTTTTGCTTTTCTCAAACTTATTCAGCACTATTTTTATTTGCTTGTAGCTTCCAGTAAACTATGTTATAATGCAGAGATAGAAAGATTCTCAGCTTAGATGTATCAACATTACCCCATTCGAACAAATACCAAAACAATGCAGAACAAGTAGATTAGGGATCCTTAAAATAGGGGAGACATCATGGATACATTAATTCGACACATTTAGGTCTAAATGAGTGCATAGAAACTATTGATTGAGAATCAGATAGAGAAGATCCATATAGATTTGATGCGTAGGTTAGTCCCCTTTTCACTTTTTTTCCATTTGTTTTCAAATATGCAAATTTGTACAACTAAGTCACAACAAACACGTGTACAGAATAACTTAAATCATACTTGTACAAATTTCCTCAAAATCTGCCAAAAATAAATTGGCGAAGGTTGGGGCCACTGGTGTACCCATTGCCGTTCCTGACTTTTGACGATACCAAATGTCATCGAATTGAAAAGAATTATGACCCAACACGTACAGTAAAGCTTAACAAATTAAGTCAATAAATGTGGGATCAGGCGCACTGGAGAGCGGACGCACCTAAAGAGAGCTCCAGGCCAGGTCCGTGAATAACGGGAGAATACACCGCTGAAATGGGGAAAGCTAAGACCCGTAGCTCCCTCAAATGCCCACAAACACCGGGCACTTCGGACGTACCCATCCGCAACTTTTTTCAGCCGCTCCAGGAGCTGGCAGATCCAGACGAAGAGGGCGCCGGATTAGTAGGCCTGCAGGCACCATCTTGCCCGGACCATGAGACAGAGGCGGAGGCGCCTCATCCGGAAATGGAGCCAAGCCTGGCAAAAAACCTCGGTGGAGGGTGAGTCAGACCAGGGCCCCTGCCCCGACGATCAGCCCTCAGATAGGGGGGAAGGAGAGCGGAATCACCGCCATCACCAGCCCACGGGACAGCGAGACTGGGCGGCGGCGGCGGGTACAGCTCCCCAGCCGCAGGACCACGTGGCAACCTCCCCTGCACCTTACCTGGGACAGCATACATCGCCTTCTCCTCCTGTTAGTCCAGCGCACTCCCCGATAAGCCCAGGAGATGCTGACAGAATCCTGAGCCCGCCGGCGAAGCAAACGCTGTATGCACCTAAACCAAGCCCCTTACCAGGCATTAGTAGAGAGAGGGGCTTTTCATGTGTGGAGGCAGACTCATTACCTGTCAGGGAGCCGGGTCACGATCACCGTGGTCACTGGCCACCTAAAACGGCCGTGGGAGCGAGATCCATGCAGGGGCTGCCCCCTCCTGATGAAGCAGCGCTAACCCTGAGTGGACACCCGGAGCTACAAGCACTACTTGCCCTTCTACCCACAAAGAACGACATGTCTCTATTAGCTGCAGACCTTAAAGCAGCTTGGTGTCAAGATCTTCAAAGAGTAGAAGGTGAGGTCACGGCACTACATGCCCGAGTAGACGACTTGGAGGAGTTGAAAATCCATATCTTGCAATCCGTACAGGAGTTGGAAAGGGTCACTGAGACTCAAGCGACACAACAACGATTCCTGGCGCCACAACAAGGCGATTTGGAGAATAGAAATCGAAGGAATAACATACGAGTACGAGGCCTTCCAGAAGCGACACGCACGGCTGACCTCCTTCCCACCCTTAGAGGAATCTTCAATGGCCTCATGAAGAAACCTGTGGAGTCCCACATCGAAATTGATCGAGCCCATCGAGCGCTCAGAGCCCGCAGCAATGATCCCAGTAGACCCCGGGACGTAATTTGCCGTATTCATTACTTCGCAGTCAAAGAGGAAATTATGCAGCAAACAAGAGCTCTTCCGACCATTGATTTCGATGGAGCAACAATCTCACTGTTCCCAGATCTCTCGCAGCGCACCCTGCGACAAAGAGCACTTTTGAAACCTTTATTAGCGGTTCTCCAGTCCCGGAACATTCCTTATAGATGGGGATTCCCTTTTGCTCTCCATGTAAAGTGGGGAAACACGATGGCAAGCCTTGCGGTACCGGAAAAGCTTCCTACTTTTTTACGAGAATTAGAACTGCCGCGGATGTCCCTCCCGGCCTGGGAAGGCTTCCTTCGAGAGCCATCGGGCACATCATCTTCTGCCGCCTCTTGGGATCTGAGGATTGCTCCTGAGCGACCATCATCGCCGAGACCACAGCGCCTGCGTTGCAGACCGGCCACTCCGCCGAGACGACCCCGGGATCGCTGACTCCTCACTCCCGTTTCTTTATCAGCTTCCAGTGGGTGAATATGCTACGGCCGATGATGTGATTGCAGATTTCTACCAATGTTTCTCTTTCTCCTTAATGTCATTTGCATTCTCCTGTTTCATATGTTACTGTTTGACTTATAGGGTTAGACCTGGTCCTTCGGAGGGAGTAATTGTTCTCTGGTCTAGTCTTCTGTGACCCCCCCATAGGGTTTAAACTAGTTTACTAGTAAAGAATTAGCGCGAGTGCGCTTCACTGATAGATTATCCTGCTGACAGTATCTACTGTCGCTTGTTTTGGTTCCTTTTCCTCACCTCTCCTTTTACCTTGCTCTTTTTCGTTTCATTACTTTACCTTACTATATTTTTTATTTTTTTGTTTATTATTGAAGAGACAGACGTGGTTAAGGGTGCTCGCTTCTTGACAGGATGACTGATATCAATGTGGCCTCGTTTAATGTACAGGGGTTCAATGTCCCCCAGAAGAGGTCCCAAGTCCTTTATGCAATGCACAAGCAGAAAGCACATATTGTGTGCCTACAAGAAACCCACTTCCACACAAACCATTTTCCTGACATGAAGAACAGATATTATACATCCATGTATCATAGTACTAATCCAGAGGGTAAAACAAAAGGGGTCTCTATTTTTATTCATAAATCTCTCCCCCACAAAGTCCTTCAGGTCCAAACAGATCCCGACGCACGGTTCCTCTTCCTTACCTGTGAGATAGGGGAACAAATATACACGATTGCGAGTTTATACGCCCCAAATATAAATCAGGTTGCATTTTTAATCAAGACACTAGAAGCACTGCAAGTCTTCAAGAAAGGGAGCCTGCTTTTATGCGGTGACTTTAACATACCTCTTAACACATCCTGGGACACCTCATCTGGGAGATCTAGCATTGCACATAATAAGCTGAATAAAATAAAAAAACTCTTCCATGACATGCAGCTCTGCGATGTATGGAGATTGGCGCACCCGTCGGACAGGGACTACACCTTCTTTTCCCACGTTCATAACTCTTATAGTAGGATTGATTACATTTTGTCGAACCATAGTTTGCTTCCTCAAATTACCTCATCACGTATTGGGAATATTTTGTTGTCGGATCATGCACCTGTCTTCTGTGCGATCACCTTACTCCCCAAACAGAGGGGTTCTTACACATGGAGGCTCAATGAGTCACTCCTACAAGACTCCTTATGTAAGCTTGATCTTGAAAGAGCAGTGACGCACTTTGAACAGGATCATGCTGATGATCCTACCTCCCCGCCAATTAAATGGGAAGCACTCAAATGCGTGTTGAGAGGGATCCTTATAAAGCATGGAGCGCGACTCAAAAAAGAGGCGAGCGCTAAACCCATCTCCCTACTTGCTGAACTGCACGCGTAGGAAACCCAACATAAACGTACACTGCAGGCAGACGCACTACAAAAGTTACTCCTAAAAAGACAGGAAATTCAGTATGTGCTCAATAAAAAATATGCTCGCTTGCGCCAACTATTTTCCCGCTCCATGTATGAATGGGGAAATAAACCCAGAAGAACATTGGCCCTATCGCTTAAAAACTGGATTTCAGCCTCCTATATCCCTTCGATCAAGGATGAGGCGGGGGTAGCAGTACATACCTCGGAAAAGATAGCGGAGACTTTCCTACAATATTATAGAGCATTGTACAACCTCCCCGCTCCGGCGGAACCCCAGAGCCCGTTTGGGGAATCCCGCTCACTGACGAAGTACGTGCTAGACACAGCTCTTCCCACGTTGGCCACTGCAGATATTGAGCTATTAGAGTCCCCCTTTACATTAGAGGAGTTAACGAATGTAATTAAACAGCTGCCAATGGGTAAGAGTCCGGGACCAGACGGGTTCACAGCAGCCTTTTATAAGTCTCTGTCCGACGGGATTTCTCCAACATTGTTACATTCCTTACAGGCGCTGTCTGGAGGGGCACCGACACCACCTGAGTTTTTATTAGCTCATATCACCGTTATTCCCAAAGAGGGCAAGGATCCACAATTGTGCACTAGCTACCGACCTATCTCCTTGATAAACACAGACGCAAAAATATACGCAAAACTATTGGCGAATAGGTTGGGAGGCCTGCTGGGGTCCCTAGTCCATCCGGATCAGGTTGGCTTTGTCCCCACCAGAGAGGCCCGAGACAACACTCTGAAATCTTTCTCTCTTATAGACCATGCAAAGCGGACTTCACTCCCCTGCATGTTGCTCTCACTCGATGCTGAGAAAGCCTTTGACCGGGTGGACTGGGGATTTATGTGGAAGACTCTGGAACAGATTGGAGTAGGCCCATCCATGCTGCAAAGTATAAAAGCGCTGTATTCGGGCCCGCAAGCTAGGGTCAGGATAAACGGTCAGCTATCCTCTACTTTTAAAATAAACAATGGTACCAGACAGGGCTGCCCCCTATCTCCCCTTCTCTATGCCTTAACCATGGAGCACCTTCTACAGGCGATTAGGCGTAACCCGGACATCAGCGGCATACAGTTCGGGGCACATCATGTCAAATGCTCCGCTTTCGCAGACGATGTACTGGTATACATCACGCAACCTCGTATCTCCCTGCCGGTACTGATGTCCACTATTGAGGAATATAGCCGACATAGCAATTTTAAGATCAACCTCACTAAGAGCACGGCGTTGAACATATCTCTTGATAGCAGCACCTTACAAGACTTGCAGTCCTCTTTTGGCTTTACCTGGCAACCTAGGGCGATTTGATACCCTCGGACATAACGCAAATATATGCCATGAACTATGTTCCCCTCTTACAAACTATAAGACGAGACTTGAACACATGGGAGGGAAAGTGGCTGTCCTGGCTAGGGAGAATCAATGTCTTGAAAATGAATGTATTACCCCGCTTACTATACTTATATCAAACGCTACCCTGTACCCCCCCCCCCCCTAAGACGCTGTTTCGAGATTTAAATGTTTGCTTTAAGAAATTTGTCTGGGCTTCGAGAGGGCCAAGGGTGGCACGCCACATCCTGGTACAACGGAAAAATAATGGGGGGTTGGCTTTACTGGATTGCTTCTTCTATTACATGGCTGCAACCTTGGCGAGGTTACTTGACATCGCTCATACCCCATCGGACAAGAGGTGGATACAGTTAGATGCAGCCCAGATGAAACTACCATTGATCACCCTTCCTTGGGCGCCTAGGCCACCAGGCAGTAGGTTGGCATCCAAGTCCTTACCTATGGTAGTAGGGGAGCTATTGCGTACCCTAGACAGGTACCTCGCCAGGACTGGCCTGTTCTCTAGAAATGGGCCGTTGACGCCAGTAGTAGGGAACAAGAATTTCGCCCCGGGATTGCAGCCATCCTTTTTGGGTAGACTGGGAGGTGATGGGGTATTGGGTGTCCCGTTTAAAAACGTGATGGTATCGGGTCAAATAAGACAGTATGAAGATTTGGTCACAGTAGACGCCAGGTCCTTACGGTCGAAGTGGGACTATCTTCAGCTGCAGCACTATTTTAGCAAAAATAAACACTCCCTACATCTGTCCAGGGAATTGACCCCTTTCGAGTCTCTGGTCTCCTCGTCCTCCACAGCGCCGAGGCCGATAGCGCTGGTTTATGCTCTTTTACTGGAAGAGAAGAGGGTATCCAAACCTTCCTATGCCCTAAGTTGGGAAAAAGAACTGGGGGCATCTATTCCACCCGCTGACTGGTCCAGGGCATTTACTTTATGCCATAAATTCTCAATCTCATGCAAAGTGCAAGAAACTAATTTTAAAATCTTGTCTCGGTGGTATAAGGTGCCGGCAGTACTGAATCGGATATACCCGTCTACATCAGATCGGTGTTGGCGCTGTGGACTAGCGAGGGGAACGATGACCCATATATGGTGGGATTGCCCTATCCTTCGCCAATTTTGGGGATCAATACTATCTTTGATCAAGAACATCCTCGACATAACCTTAGAGGACATCCCAGAAGTATTACTCCTATCCATAATACCGGGGGCAACCAAGGGACGGGCCCGCACGTTATTGGGCTACATCCTGGTTGCAGCTAGAACGGTGATCCCCAGACATTGGAAAAGTACTGTTATCCCTACGGTGTCGGAATGGATCAGGGAAATGTCACATATACACGACATGGAAGAGTCAATAGCTATAGTCCAACAGCGCACTGTCTCTCACTTTCAGACTTGGCAGAAGTGGCATGATTTCCGTACCACTCCAGAGTTTGAGGCGCTTAACTCTTAAACATACGTCTCTCTGGTGCATTTTAGTTTGTTCTTTGTCTTTTTCTTTTCTCTCTCTGTTTTATCCACGCCGAAAGGTGCCTATTCCTGCCTACCCCCTAATCCTATGAACAGTAGGTACCTGGATTACTCCTGGTAGTAAATTTTAGTAGACTCCACGAGTGTTGTCGGTGATTATAAGATGATTGGTTCTCTGTGAAATAACAGCCTATCAGATGCAATGTTAGGAATATTTTATGAGAACTTGTGATATTTGCTGTATATGCGCCTATGTACTCTTGATAACTTGTTTTATGATATGACAAATTTGAGATATGTATCTACCCCCCTTACTGTGTATTCCCCCTTTGTTTTTTTCCTTTCTGTATCCCCCTTGAATATGTTATGAAAAACTTTAAAATGAAGAATTTATAAAAAATAAATAAATGTGGGATCACCTTTTGTATGCTGTAATTGACGTCTAATTGCCTGTACACCCGCATCCTGTGGGATGCGGGTGTATAGGCTTTCAACGTCAATACTAGCTAATTTAAAATCCTGCTGCCAACCAAAACCCATCAGAATGGATAGGAAATCCTGAGTATCCTGTAAATATGAAGGAATGTTTTTTAATAATGGGTGCATAACCCAGTCCAAATAGCGTGAAAGTGGCTCAGTAACTGACCCAATTCCTGCTATAATTGGACGCCCAGGAGGGACTTCAATTGATTTGTGTACCTTTGGAATAAAATACCAATATGGTCTTTTTGGGAATGGTATAATTAATTTCTCTGCAAATTTTTCCGAGAAAAAAACACCCTCAACCCCCTTTCTTAATAATGATCTTAGTAACCGCAAGTACAATGATGTCGGTTCCTGTTTAAGAATCTCATAAATCCTATCATCATCTAACTGACGGTGAGCTCCCTGTATATAATACTCTCTAGACAGCAACACTATATTTCCTCCCTTGTCTGCCGGTTTTAGTATAACATTTTTATTGGAACTTAACCATTTCAAAGCTTTTCTTTCTCCCATTGATAGGTTATGAATGGCTGATGGATAAATCAAACATTTCACATCACGTAGTACTTCTTTTTGAAATAAGTCCAATTGTGTACCGGCAGGCAAGGGAGGATTAAAAGTGGATGGAGTTCCCCCCTGAAATCTCTCAGTATCCTGTAACTGTAGGTCACACTCTGTTTCATCTAATGGAACATCCATCAATATATGTAGCATCTTTTTTTCTTCAGGTACCAACAGTGACCTTCCTTTCCCCAATGGGAGGTATTCTGATTGGGATGTTATTAGAAAACACCCTGTGTAAATTTATTTTACGTGTTAATTTATAAAGATCTATTTCGAATTTAGTGAAATCAAATTCTGAATCAATGCAATAATTGAAACCCTTAGAGACCAGTGAAATGCAATCTGAGGTCAATGTGAGATCAGAAAGATTAATCACAGTGACCTCCTTGGTAGAATGAAGTACATCACGATCATATACAACTGTGGTGTCATTAGAGTCACAATCTCCTATTGTCTCCAAGAGACCTGCTTTCTTTTGACACCGGCGTTCTTGCCTCTTCTGCCTTTGGCGCTCCCTATGGGTGTATCGCCTAAAGGGTTGTTGTTTCCCTCAGTCACAGGACTGATAGAACTGTCCATCAACGGACCATATCTGGTCACTTCTTCTCCTTGGCTCGAGTCGGATCCTGAATCTGTGGTCCAGTAATCAGAAGATCTATGTTGAATCCTCTTGGATCTAAACTTGCGATTTCTCCGATTGCCCCACCGGTCACATCTTCAATTGGGGCAATTGGAGAAATCGCAAGTTTAGATCCAAGAGGATTCAACATAGATCTTCTGATTACTGGACCACAGATTCAGGATCCGACTCAAAGCATGGAGAAGAAGTGACCAGATATGGTCCGTTGATGGACAGTTTTATCAGTCCTGTGACTGAGGGAAACAACAACCCTTTAGGCAGAGGCGTAGCTAGGTTCTCCAGCACCCAGGGCAAAGATTCAGTTTGGCGCCCCCCCCACCTCTTTTCCGACATCTCCTTCCCCCTCGCCGTGTTTGTTTTCTCTACCAATCGACGTGTCATTTCTTTTTGTGTAACGCGAGCATAAAATTATTTGTACATTTCACAAGCAATATGGTTCTATACACAACACCAGAACCAAGCTCGGTACATATATACAGCCCCAGAACAAATACAGCTCAATTTAGTGCAACCCCTGCTGTATAGGTGTGTACGGCGTAAAACTACAGCTCCCAGCATGGCCCGCACAATGGTAAGGATATGCTGGGAGATGCCGTTTCACAAAAAATAAATCCTATCATAATCATACCACCCATCATCTCGCTGCAGATCATACAGTGACTACAGTGCTGATTAGAGGCAGAATGAACATTTACATTAAGTGACTCACCGGTGACGTCTCAGATTCTAGTTCTTTTTCTCCATTTGGTCCAGACCTCTATGATGACTTCTCCCGGTCACAGCCCATTTCTGCAGTTTGCCGCTCACATGTCTTCAGCTTCTCACTTTTCCAACATTTCTGCACCTATAAATAAATATAAAGTTATCATTATACCACACACTACGCCCCTAAATATAATAGCGCGATACACTGCACCTCTAATTATAATAGCACCATACACCGTGTCCCACACACACACTGTGCCCCCTGTAGATAGTGCCTGCCATAGAGCCCCCTGTAGATAGTGCCTGCCATAGACCCCCTGTAGATAGTGCCCCCATATAGACCACCCCTGTATATAGTGGAGCTATTTGTGGGATACTATATACAGGGGTGGCTATCTCTACAGGGGGACTATATCTATAGGGGGACCATATCTACAGGGGGACCATATCTACAGGGGGACCATATCTACAGGGCTGGGATATACACAGGGGGGCTATATCTACAGGGGTGGGCTATACACAGGGGGGCTATATCTACAGGGGTGGGCTATACATAGGGGGGCTATATACAGGGGTGGGCTATATACAGGGGAAATATATCTACAGGGGGCTATATCTACAGGGCTGGGCTATATACAGGGCGACTATATCTACAGGGGGGGCTATATACTGGGGTGGGCTATCTATGGAGCACCATATACAGGGGTGGGCTATATCTACAGGGGGATATATACTATATAGCCCACCCCTGTATATGGTGCTCTATAGACAGCCCACTCCAGTATAAAGCCCCCCTGTAGATATAGTCCCCCTGTATATAGCCCCCTGTAGATATAGTCCCCCTGTAGATATAGTCCCCCTGTATATAGCCCAGCATATATAGTCCCACTGTATATAGCCCAGCCCTGTAGATATAGTCCCCCTGTATATAGCCCCCCTGTAGATATAGTCCCCCTGTATATAGCCCCCTGTAGATATAGTCCCCCTGTAGATATAGTCCCCCTGTATATAGCCCAGCAGATATAGTCCCCCTGTATATAGCCCACCCCTGTAGATATAGTCCCCCTGTATATAGCCCACCCCTGTAGATATAGTCCCCCTGTATATAGCCCCCCTGTAGATATAGTCCCCCTGTATATAGCCCCCCTGTAGATATAGTCCCCTGTATATAGCCCAGCAGATATAGTCCCCCTGTATATAGCCCCCCTCTAGACATAGTCTCCCTGTATATAGCCCCCCTGTAGATATAGTCCCCCTGTAGATATAGCCCCCCTGTAGATATAGTCCCCCTGTATATAGCCCCCTGTAGATATAGTCCCCCTGTATATAGCCCAGCAGATATAGTCCCCCTGTATATAGCCCAGCCCTGTAGATATAGTCCCCCTGTATATAACCCAGCCCTGTAGATATAGTCCCCCTGTAGATAGACACCCCCCGTAGATAAAGTCCCCCGTGTAGACAAAGTCCCCCCCGCAGATACAGCCACACTTCTATTACAATTAAAAAAATAAATAATCAAACTCACCTTATTCCCGCTCCCACGCCGTCTGGCAGCCATGGAGACCTGCTCTCTTCTGGGCAGGTCTCCTGAGGTTTGAACGCGGCGTCTATGAAAGGCGCTGATTGGCTGGTCAGGATGACTTTCCCTTCCAGTCAGTCAGCGCCTTTCATCGATGGAAGCGTCACTGGTACAAAAGGTACCAGTCGTTTCATTCGTGGAGAAGCGCTGAATGGCCGGGCACGGAACGTGCCCAGTCATTCATTGCTTCTAATTGTACCTGTGTCCTTGCGACACAGGTACAATTATAGTGCAGGAGGAGGGGCCGCTTGCCCCCATAGGGGGCGCCAAAGGCAGAAGAGGCAAGAACGCCGGTGTCAAAAGAAAGCAGGTCTCTTGGAGACAATAGGAGATTGTGTCTCTAATGACACCACAGTTGTATATGATCGTGATGTACTTCATTCTACCAAGGAGGTCACTGTGATTAATCTTTCTGATCTCACACTGACCTCAGATTGCATTTCACTGCTCTCTAAGGGTTTCAATTATTGCATTGATTCAGAATTTGATTTCACTAAATTCGAAATAGATCTTTATAAATCAACACGTAAAATAAATTTACACAGGGTGTTTTCTAATAACATCCCAATCAGAATACCTCCCATTGGGGAAAGGAAGGTCACTGTTGGTACCTTAGGTTTTAGCCTGAGTGATAATTTTTCCGCTGAAGAAAAAAAGATGCTACATATATTGATGGATGTTCCATTAGATGAAACAGAGTGTGACCTACAGTTACAGGATACTGAGAGATTTCAGGGGGGAACACCATCCACTTTTAATCCTCCATTGCCTGCCGGTACACAATTGGATTTATTTCAAAAAGAAGTACTACGTGATGTGAAATGTTTGATTTATCCATCAGCCATTCATAACCTATCAATGGGAGAAAGAAAAGCTTTGAAATGGTTAAGTTCCAATAAAAATGTTATACTAAAACCGGCAGACAAAGGAGGAAATATAGTGTTGCTGTCTAGAGAGTATTATATACAGGAAGCTCACCGTCAGTTAGATGATGATAGGATTTATGAGATTTGTGACGATCGCCGATCTCAGGTCACGTCACAGGGGTGAACTACACTACTGAGTTTATTAATTTACCTCATAAATCCACGCCCACCTACTCTAGATGACAGGATTATGCTAAATTACTCCCGTAGTTTCCAACACCCCAATAATTTATACCACAGTATGCTACCACCACCTATACTTATCTAGGCAATAGGGGCCTAAGTCTCTATGTTCCCTTAACACAAGTTCCTATAACACAGGTTATCTAAATTGAACATAAAATACAGGTAACGTTCCTCACCTTCGGAAGATTAAGTTCTGTAAGACTACAAGGAAGAGACTTATAAATATTTCAGATTTAATACACAATAGTGCAGTGCAATACATAAAATAGTTGTCAGAATAAAAGATAAAAAATATACATACAGTTACAATGCAATCAAACAGTTTATGAAAATAAAAGGGATAAAAGAAACAGAACAAAACCTTACTGATGTACAGCGGCGATATCCTGGCTGTGGGGACAGCTGAAAATATGGGCAGTCACTCCAACCGAGATATGGATCCCCAACGACTGACCCTGACCCTCACTTCTCATGGCATTTTAAACCCAGTTTTTTCCCTCCAGTTCACTGGCTGGTGATGTCACTGAGAGGAGGCTGTTCATATGATAATGAAGGGTACTCCTCCCATTACACAGTTGGATTTCTATAGAGAAACATAAAAGTGATCATGTGTCCTTGCAGGAATCCCCTAGGAATATAATATTACCTGCATTCACCTGTGCAGACATTTACCAACCAGGGCATATCAAACACCACTATAATAGGCCCATGTTTTTAGCCAATAGCCAATCCCAGGTAGTTCCTCTGAGTGTAGGGATCTGAATTTGACATATATATGAGGGCTATTTTCCCTGATCATAACTAGCTATGTGGGTCATTACAAATATAAATTATGACGGGGTTTGCCTTGATGTATCATACTTTCTTTGAACACCATGCCATTCTCCCATGTTTCTCCTGGTCCACAGACAGACACACCACAGGCATCCATTTGCATAGCTTTAGATGTTTGGTCAGGATGTTTGGTCAGCCCTAGTGACAAATCCTTAATCAGCACATCTCGCACCTTGGTGAGGAAAGAGCCAATTAAACATTTGTCAGACAGTGGACATCCTTTGATGGCCAAAGATCTGCATCTCCTATGCAAATCAGATGTATCTTCTGTGTCAGAGGGAGTTATGAAATTACCTCCTAGTAACCTACTTTTGATTCTCTTACCTATAACACCACACCTCCCCCCTTAAGACATGGCATGGGATCATTGATATAGCCATCAATATCCCAAGCCGATCTCCGCAGCTTCCCCCTGGCGCGATAACCCATCTGCGTTGCCATGCTCACTGCCCTTTTTGTGCTGGATAGGGAAATCATATTGTTGCAAGGCTAAACTCCATCTCAGCAGCTTCCCGTTATCACCTGCTACCCTGTGCAACCAACTAAGTGGGTTGTGGTCGGTCACTACGGTAAATCTGCGCCCATAGAGGTATGCCTGTAATTTCTGCAAGGCCCATACAATGGCCAAACATTCCTTCTCTACAGTGGCATACGCAACCTCCCTCGGTAGAAGCTTTCTGCTCAAATACATTATTGGATGTTCATGCCCTTCTGGATGTACCTGGCTGAGCACTGCGCCTAGCCCATAGGCGCTGGCGTCAGTCTGCACCACAAACTTACGAGTGAAATCCGGGCTTTGCAAGACTGGGGAGCTAGCAAGGGCAGCTTTTAAAGCTGACAGAGAACTCTCGCAGTCGGCAGTCCAATTAACTATTTGAGGCTGTTTCTTCTTTGTGAGGTCTGTCAAAGGTTTTGCTAGGGAACTATAGTTAGGAACAAACTTTCTATAGTATCCTGCGGTCCCCAAAAAGGACATAACCTGTTTTTTGGTCTTAGGAGTGGGCCAGGCAGAAATTGCATCAACCTTTCCTGGCTCTGGCTTTAGTGTCCCTCCACCCACCTTGTGCCCGAGGTACTGCACTTCGGTCATGCCGATTTGACACTTTCCAGGCTTGATGGTCAGTCCTGCATCCTGGATATGCCTGAGCACCTGTGACAGGTGGGTCAAGTGATCCTCCCAGGTCTGACTGAATACAGCAATGTCATCCAGGTAAGCGACAGCAAACCCTTCAAACTTCTCTAACAGCTTGTTCACCAAGCGCTGGAATGTGGCAGGAGCATTTTTCATACCAAAGGGCATTACCTTGGACTCATAGAGTCCAAAGGGGGTGATGAAAGCGGACCTCTCCTGCGCTTCCACGGACATAGGGATTTGCCAATACCCCCGACTTAAATCCATAATTGTTAGGTACCGGGCACCGGCTAGCTGATCCAAAAGCTCATCTATGCGGGGCATTGGATACGCATCAAACACAGTGATGGTATTCAACTTCCTGTAGTCCACGCAAAATCGTGTTGTCTTGTCCTTTTTGGGGACAAGCACTACAGGTGATGCCCAGGCACTTTGAGACTCCTGGATCACGCCCAGCCCTAACATTTCCTCTATTTCTTTCTTCATGTCAGCCCTCACTTCTAGGGAAACTCTATAAGCTGCTTGCCTAACAGGTTGGTGATGCCCCGTGTCTACATGGTGAGTTGCTAGCGGAGTTCTCCCAGGTCTCCCTGTAAAAGTGGCAAGGAAGGGGTTAAGTACCTCCTGCAGCTGGAACTTCTGACCCTCAGACAGCTGTGAATTGACTACGGCATCTTCAATGGATCCTATCTCCTTTGCGGAAGCCACTAAATCCAGCAGTGTTTCACTTTCTCCCTCCTCTGGCAAACTGCAGACTGGCAGAGCGCACATATCCCGGTCATAATACGCCTTGATCATATTCACATGAAAAACTTTGTGTTTCTTGCGAACATGATCGACCGTGACTACGTAGTCCACATCGTTGAGGCGTTGATGAATTGGATATGGGCCTTCCCATGCCGCCTGGAGTTTGTTTTGGGTCATAGGGACCAGTACCCATACCTTCTGACCCACCGCATACACTCTCTCTCGGGCATTCCTATCATACCACCTCTTCTGACTTGCCTGTGCCTGCACCATGTTCTCATGTACTAGGCCTGTCAGTTCCTGCATCCTCTCTCTGAATTTCAAGACATAATCTATCACAGAGACCTCTGGTGTAACCAATTCTCCCTCCCATGCTTCTTTCATGAGATCTAGGGGTCCCCGTACCCTCCTTCCATACAGGAGCTCAAAGGGTGAGAAACCGGTTGATGCCTGCGGTACCTCTCTGTAAGCAAATAGCAGGTGCGGGAGATAACGCTCCCAGTCTCGCCCTTGGGACGCCACAAGCATTCGTAGCATCTGCTTGAGGGTCCCGTTAAACCTTTCACACAGACCATTAGTCTGAGGATGGTAAGGGCTGGCCACCAGGTGTTGCACCTGTATTTTCTTACAGAGGCACTGCATCAAATTTGACATAAACTGGGTCCCCTGATCTGTGAGCATCTCCCTGGGAAATCCTACACGGGAAAATATGGTCAGAAGGGCGTCTGCTACCTTATCAGCCCTGATGGAGGATAATGCTATGGCTTCTGGGTAACGTGTGGCATAATCCACTACCGTCAGGATAAAGCGCTTTCCAGAACTGCTGGGTATGGCCAAGGGCCCTACCAGATCCACAGCAATCCGTCGAAAAGGCTCATCAATTATGGGCAAAGGAATGAGGGGGGCCCGGTGCACAGGTCCCGACTTCCCCATCCTTTGGCACACAATACAGGAACGGCAGTAATCTGTCACATCATTCCCCAGGCCAGGCCAGTAAAAATTGTGTTTTAAACGACTCTTAGTCTTACTTATCCCTAGGTGACCAGCTAGTGGTATCTCATGAGCCACCCGCAGGAGTTGTTCCCTGAACTGACGTGGCACCACTAGTTGCCTGTCTTTTAATACATCCTGCTGGGGGTCAGTGGAAATACTTTGTCTATACAGTCTCCCCTGGTCCCAGGTTATTTTTTCAGTGTCCCCCTCCTCTGGGGTCCGATCAGCCAGCTGTCGCAGCTTCTGCAGACTATCGTCAGTGCGTAGGGCCGTCTGAAACAACTGACATTCTGCGTCTGTACTGGCTGATAGCAACACATTCTGACTAACTTCTGCCGCTGGCTGCGGGCTGTCAGCTGTCCCCACTTCCTCTGTAGCAGACACAGTAGGGGGCCCAGAACCCAGACACAGGTTTGTGTTACAGGCACCCTGACTGCGCGTCACAGGAGAAATGGACACAACCTTCTCCCCGTCTTGGTGAACTGGTGTGTGTGTGCATGTGACAGGGATTTCATGCATGTTTATGACGTTTCCCGCTACTAAATCTACACACAAATCATTATCTGACGCTATACAATCCCCACATCCTACATCATTGCTAGTTATACAGTCTATATCCAATGCATTGTTAGATGAGTCTAGGCTATCACTAAGCACAGTAACATTATGTAATTCTATAACATTGCTGGACACAGGGTCATCACATTCCATAGTATTGACAGTTTCATTATTATCATATACTACCTGCGGTGACACACATGGGGCAGCAAGTACGCTAGAGTCCTCCTCATGGTCTGAAGAAATATATCTGGAGACTAAACGTCCCAGATCGGTTCCTAGTAACACATTAGTGGGGATTTTATCCGTCACTCCCACATCCATCATCCCTCTTCCCGCCCCCCAATCCAGGTAAACTCGTGCCATGGGTAAGGCCGGGATCAGACCACCAACTCCAGAAACAGTTAGAGTTTTTCCTGGGATAATGTCTTCTGAAGAAACAAGCTCTGGGTGGACAAGAGTCATTTCGGCACCAGTGTCCCTCAGTCCCATGGTAACCGTCTTGCCCACAGTGACCGCTTGTAAATTGTCACAAGATGCCCTCTCCCTCCCACCCACAAACAAAACTGCTGGGGACAAAATAGATGGTTTGGGCAAAGGGGTAGTTTTCCTCTTCTCTGGGCAAGCAGTGCTGATATGCCCCACTTGGTTGCATCCAAAACACCTGCGATTATCAACAGCAGGCCTGGGAAGTGGGGCAGGGGCAACACCTCCTGGTGATCTGCGAGTAGGGGCAAAAGTGTTAATAGGGGGCTTTCCCCCTTTCCAGCCTGGAACAGCAGGCTTTCGCGCCTCTGGCGCTCTGTTGGCGGCATATACATCCGCTATCTGGGCAGCTTTATCCAGGGTCTTGGGCTCACGGTCCAAAATAAACTGTCGTACTTCCATAGGACAGGTGTGGAGAAACTGGTCCAGGATCATCAGATCCTCCAAATCTTCAAAGGTGTTGACAGCTAATCCCTGCGTCCACTGCCTGAAGTGGTTCTTTAGTCCATCGGCCAGGTCTGAGTAACTGTCAGTACCCGTGTGCTGCAAAGCCCGAAATCGTTTCCTGTATACCTCTGGGGTGAGGTTAAATCGTTGGATTAAGGCCTTTTTAATAGCCTCATAATCTTGATCGATAGTTGTGGGCAGGGCTGCAAACACCTCCAGAGCTTTGCCTTTCAGCCCTGGAGTCAGATACTTAGCCCAGTCTGCAGGTGGCAGTTGGAATTGTCGGCAGACCTTTTCAAAACCTTTTAGATAAACATCCAGATCGCCGTCTTTCTCCATGACAGGGAAACGCTCTAGACGGGGTTTAAGGTTTACTGTGTCCGTGGGCTCACCCTGAGGTGAGGATGAAGCACTTGGCAGCTGCATTTGGGTCAACTTGAGCTGGTACTCCCGCTCTGCCTGGCGTTCTGCATACTCTCGCTCCGCTTGACGTTCCGCAAACTCTGCTTTGCGTTGTGCAGCTTCTCGCTCTGCTTGGCGTTGTGCAGCTTCTCGTTCTGCTTGGCGCTCTTGCATCACCAGTTGCATCCGCATATTCGGATCACAGTTGCCAATCTGCTGGAGGAGTAAAGAAAGAGAAGACTCCATACCGTTTTGAGACCTGGTACTGCTGGTACTGCCATGCCCAGCCAGTTCCTGACTTGAGTCTCCTGTCCGTTCCTCTGAGGCTGAAGTTTCCTGCTCTGTTCCCTCGGAATGGTGGAGCTGTGTATCATCTGCCACCAACGCTAGGATCAGATCCACTTTACTTTTGTTCGTTCCGTCCAGCCTTCTCTCCTCACAGAGGACTAGCAGTTCATCTTTCCTCTTATTTCTATACACCTCTGCCATCTTATCAGCGGTTTTTCAAAATAAAAGAAAGAAAAGAAAAAAAACAAGAAGGGGAAGGGAAACTGTTTTGCACGTGTGTATGTTAGCTGACAAATAGTATGCACTGAGTTCTTCCTTGTGGACTGTTGTATTCTTTTCAAGGATACTCCAGCCCTTAAGTGTAAAGGTTAATTTCTTAAACAAAACACTTAACGTCTTTAACAGTGTAAATGACAATAACACCATCCCACCGCTGCCACCAATCTGTGACGATCGCCGATCTCAGGTCACGTCACAGGGGTGAACTACACTACTGAGTTTATTAATTTACCTCATAAATCCACGCCCACCTACTCTAGATGACAGGATTATGCTAAATTACTCCCGTAGTTTCCAACACCCCAATAATTTATACCACAGTATGCTACCACCACCTATACTTATCTAGGCAATAGGGGCCTAAGTCTCTATGTTCCCTTAACACAAGTTCCTATAACACAGGTTATCTAAATTGAACATAAAATACAGGTAACGTTCCTCACCTTCGGAAGATTAAGTTCTGTAAGACTACAAGGAAGAGACTTATAAATATTTCAGATTTAATACACAATAGTGCAGTGCAATACATAAAATAGTTGTCAGAATAAAAGATAAAAAATATACATACAGTTACAATGCAATCAAACAGTTTATGAAAATAAAAGGGATAAAAGAAACAGAACAAAACCTTACTGATGTACAGCGGCGATATCCTGGCTGTGGGGACAGCTGAAAATATGGGCAGTCACTCCAACCGAGATATGGATCCCCAACGACTGACCCTGACCCTCACTTCTCATGGCATTTTAAACCCAGTTTTTTCCCTCCAGTTCACTGGCTGGTGATGTCACTGAGAGGAGGCTGTTCATATGATAATGAAGGGTACTCCTCCCATTACACAGTTGGATTTCTATAGAGAAACATAAAAGTGATCATGTGTCCTTGCAGGAATCCCCTAGGAATATAATATTACCTGCATTCACCTGTGCAGACATTTACCAACCAGGGCATATCAAACACCACTATAATAGGCCCATGTTTTTAGCCAATAGCCAATCCCAGGTAGTTCCTCTGAGTGTAGGGATCTGAATTTGACATATATATGAGGGCTATTTTCCCTGATCATAACTAGCTATGTGGGTCATTACAAATATAAATTATGACGGGGTTTGCCTTGATGTATCATACTTTCTTTGAACACCATGCCATTCTCCCATGTTTCTCCTGGTCCACAGACAGACACACCACAGGCATCCATTTGCATAGCTTTAGATGTTTGGTCAGGATGTTTGGTCAGCCCTAGTGACAAATCCTTAATCAGCACATCTCGCACCTTGGTGAGGAAAGAGCCAATTAAACATTTGTCAGACAGTGGACATCCTTTGATGGCCAAAGATCTGCATCTCCTATGCAAATCAGATGTATCTTCTGTGTCAGAGGGAGTTATGAAATTACCTCCTAGTAACCTACTTTTGATTCTCTTACCTATAACACCACAAGATTCTTAAACAGGAACCGACATCATTGTACTTGCGGTTACTAAGATCATTATTAAGAAAGGGGGTTGAGGGTGTTTTTTTCTCGGAAAATTTTGCAGAGAAATTAATTATACCATTCCCAAAAATACCATATTGGTATTTTATTCCAAAGGTACACAAATCAATTGAAGTCCCTCCTGGGCGTCCAATTATAGCAGGAATTGGATCAGTTACTGAGCCACTTTCACGCTATTTGGACTGGGTTATGCGCCCATTATTAAAAAACATTCCTCATATTTACAGGATACTCAGGATTTCCTATCTATCCATTCTGATGGGTTTCGGTTGGCAGCAGGATTTTAAATTAGCTAGTATTGACGTTGAAAGCCTATACACCCGCATCCCACAGGATGCGGGTGTACAGGCAATTAGACGTCAATTACAGCATACAAAAGGTGATACCACATTTATTGACTTAATTTGTGAAGCTTTACTGTACGTGTTGGGTCATAATTCTTTTCAATTCAATGACATTTGGTATCGTCAAAAGTCAGGAATGGCAATAAGTACACCAGTGGCCCCAACCTTCGCCAATTTATTTTTGGCAGATTTTGAGGAAAAAAATGATTTATAATCTTTCCAATCCTTATGCTATATATCTACAGTTATATCTGCGCTATATAGATGATATCTTCATAGTGTGGTCTGGAACTCAGGAACAATTTTTAGAATTTGTTCAATATCTAAATAAAAATAGTATGAATATGAGTTTTACACATAAGTTTGGTGATCAGGAAATCGAATTCTTGGACGTATATGTGACGATAGAGGAGGGTGAAATACAAACAAAAGGATATCGAAAACCCACAGCTACTAATACACTTTTACGGTATGATAGTTACCATCCAAAACATGTAACTCAATCTTTACCATATGCTCAATTTTTACGTTTAAGAAGAATTAATAGCAGTGATGTGATATTCCTTGAACAGGCAGATGAAATGAGAAAAAGGCTAGAAATTCGTGGCTATCCCTCTAGATTGGTAGAAGAAGCTTTAAATAAAGCTAATAACAATAAACAGTTATCTCTATTACAACACAATAATAAGAGAAGGAAAAAAGTTAATGCAAAATAACATAAAAGGTTTGTTTTATCTTTTGGTCACAGTCCAATGAGCGATGTTATCCGTATGAGCATTAGAAAAAATTGGCATCTTGTGGAAAATGATCCTCTATTAATGGAGGTCGCAGTTAGGAAACCAATAATATCTTTCCGTAGATGCAAAAATTTGAAGGACATATTAGTTCGAGGTAGTTTTTCCCAAAAAGAGAAGGGAAATGAGAATTGGTTATCAGCCATAGGACCGAAAGGTAATCATAAATGTGGACAGTGCAATTATTGCAACTCCATCATTCACACTAGGAACCTTAATTTAGGGGGCTGTGCGTTTGAAATTAATGAGCTGATAACATGCTGAACTCAATATGTTGTTTATGCTATTGTCTGTAACTGTGGCAGATTTTATGTAGGTAAAACTATCCGACCCATGTATATTAGATTTCATGAACATATTACATCACTAGTCACAAGTGAGGGTTGTCCTAGATTGATACAGCACATGCAGGAAGAACATAAAGGTAATGCTAGATGCATGCGTTTTGTGGGCATAGTTCACATTAAACCGTTAGTGTCTGGAGGAGACAGGCATCGAGTTCTATTGCAAAAAGAGGCAGAAATCATCTCACAGACAGGGGCACTAGGACCTCTCGGCCTTAATGACTGGAACGATCTCAGTGCCTTTATAACATAAAAGAACCTTGTTGTTTTTAAACATAATGAATAAATAGTAACATATTGTTACTTTATTTTGATTAAATACGATATATTGCTTCACCATATTATATATTGTGTATTTCCCTGTCTTTTAGTATTTTGTTGCATAACATTTTGTACTGACATGTGGATAAAAAGGCAGGTAGAAGAAGTGACGCCAAGGCCTTGAGAAAGCGTGTACGCACGTGAAACGGCCGTAGGCTAATTCCACATCCTGACCGAGATCCAGAAATAAAGAAGTTTGTTGAATATCCGGTGAGTGTCTCGATAATTTCTACTTGTTTTATTTCACAAATATTTATGTTTGAATAGGTCTTGGAACAAAACTGAGACAATTGCTTGGAATAAACAAATATATTACTTCCTGGAGTAAAATTACAATTTTAACTATGTACCAAGTTCATGAATTGTGCCCATTAATTTTGTAACTACTCAAAGAGTAAATGTTAAATGACAAGAAGTAAAACTGACGCCTACATATAGACTTAAAATTGTATTTTAGGAGTAATACAGGTACACACTTAAATCACCAGATTTAATTAAAAATAAACTCTCTGACTTTGCTTTGAGAAATGGGAGATTATTTGTACTTCTCTGGAGCTATAAACATGATAACATATATCAATGTTTAAAGGAATAGGAAGATGGATTTAATTATATTTAATGTATGTTCCAGGAAAAGACCTTGTTACAGTTACAAAAAATGTAAACATCCCATGTAAGAGTCATATGAGGCGAGGTGAGTGCCTTGACTATAATGATATTGCTATAGTATACAAAAAATTGCTTCAGTGCAATGTAAACATCAATACTTGTCACTCAATGTTATCATTATACCAATTATAGACAACAGGAAATTGACAGGTGACAATGGTGTAAACAAGCACAGAAAGTAAAACAAAAGAGCAGCAGAATGGAGAGGTAGACCTGTATACCTGATATGATGTTGATATCAACAAAACCAACAAGGCATGGCTATTATAGTTTAACCCCTTAACGCCGAAGGACGGATATATCCGTCCTCAGCAGCTGCTAGTTCGCGCAGGAGGACGGATATATCCGTCCTGTGATCGCGCGGGTACTGCCAGTGTACCCACGCGATCAGCGGCAGGAGCACGGCTGTTATACACAGCCTGGCTCCTGCTGCAACTGCCGGAATCGAAGCGCGCGCCGATTCCGGCAGTTTAACCCATTAAATGCCGCTGTCAATAGTGACAGCGGCATTTAATGTGTTTGACAGAAGGGGGAACTCCCTCTGTCTCACGATCGGCGCCCCCGCAAATAAATCGCGGGTCGCCGTCGGGTTTCCATGACAGCCGGGGGTCTAACAAAGACCCCCAGGTCTGTCTTCAGCATCTGCCTGTTAGGCGATGCCAGAGGCATGACCTAACAGGTTGCCTGTCAGTTTTACACTGACAGGCAATAATGCTTTGGTATACGAAGTATACCAAAGCATTATATATGCGATCGGCACATCGCATAGTGAAGTCCCCTGGTGGGACTAAAAAAAAAATGTAAAACAGTTAAATAAAGTTTGTGAAAAAAATAAATAAAAAATTACAGTCAAAGTCAAATAAAACTACTTTTTTGCCCCAAAAAGTGGTTTTATTTAATAAAACGGTCAAAACAAATCACACATACACATATATGGTATCCCCGCGATCGTAACAACTTGACCAATAAAATGAACACATTAATTAAACCGTCGGATGAACGGCGTCCAAAGAAAACGCAAAAAACAACGGCAAAATTCTCTCTTTTCTCCCATTCCCCCCATAAAAAATAAAATAAAAGTTAATCTATAAGTCCTATGTACCCCAAAATAGTACTAATGAAAACTACACATTGTCCCGCAAAAATCAAGCCCACGTACGGCCACATCGACAGAAAAATAAAAAAATTACGGCTCTTGGAATGCGGCGATGCAAAAACAAGTAATTTTTTTCTAAAAGGGTTTTTATTGTGCAAACGTAGAAAAAACATATAAAACCTTTACATATTTGGTATCCCCGTAATCGTGCCGACCCATAGAATAAAGTTAACATGTTATTTACGCTGCATAGTAAACGGCGTAAATTTATAACGTGAAAATTAATGCTGGAATAGCTGCTTATTTTCAATTCTCTCCTAAAATAAAGTTAATAAAAGTTAATCAATATATTGTAAGCATCTAAAAATGGTGCAATTACAAAATACAACTCGTCCCGGAAAAAACAAGCCCTTATACGGCTATGTCAACGGAATAAAAAAAGAGTTACGACTCTTGGAATGCGACCATGAAAAAAACAAAAAATAATCCTTGGTCATTAACGTGCAAAATGGCCCGGTCATTAAGGGGTTAAGGGGGTTGCACGAAAAAAATCATAACAACTTGAGTTTTCTTTTAGCTCATTAAGACATGTTATAGAAGTATTAAACCACATCAATACTATTCAAGGTGAACCTGTCACTCAATTTATGCAGCCCTATCTGAGAACAGTATATGATAGAGGGAGAGAAGCGGAGCTCTTTGATATATAGGTTTATTTGATTTGAAGCAGGATTTCTGAGTAAACCGTAGACTAAATCCTGACAGAACTCATAGGAAAGAAGAGTCCTGCATACCCAGCCCACACACTGTGATTCACTGGCTGCTAGGTACACACGCTATTTCAGGGATAGCTGTCAATCACAGTGTGTGGGCGGGGTTAGCAGGACTCTCACTGTTTCTCCTAGGAGTCCTTTCAGGATTTACCCTGCTTTTTACTCAAAATTCCTGTGTTAAATCATATAAACCTATATATACAGTGAAGGAAATAAGTATTTGATCCCTTGCTGATTTTGTAAGTTTGCCCACTGTCAAAGACATGAACAGTCTAGAATTTTTAGGCTAGGTTAATTTTACCAGTGAGAGATAGATTATATAAAAAAAAAAAAAAAGAAAATCACATAGTCAAAATTATGTATATTTTTTTGCATTGTGCACAGAGAAATAAGTATTTGATCCCTTTGGCAAACAAGACTTAATACTTGGTGGCAAAACCCTTGTTGGCAAGTACAGCAGTCAGACATTTTTTGTAGTTGATGATGAGGTTTGCACACATGTTAGATGGAATTTTGGCCCACTCCTCTTTGCAGATCATCTGTAAATCATTAAGATTTCGAGGCTGTCGCTTGGCAACTAGGACCTTCAGCTCCCTCCATAAGTTTTCGATGGGATTAAGGTCTGGAGACTGGCTAGGCCACTCCATGACCTTAATGTGCTTCTTTTTGAGCCACTCCTTTGTTGCCTTGGCTGTATGTTTCGGGTCATTGTCGAGCTGGAAGACCCAGCCACGAGCCATTTTTAATGTCCTGGTGGAGGGAAGGAGGTTGTCACTCAGGATTTGACGGTACATGGCTCCATCCATTCTCCCATTGATGCAGTGAAGTAGTCCTGTGCCCTTAGCAGTGAAACACCCCCAAAACATAATGTTTCCACCTCCATGCTTGACAGTGGGGACGGTGTTCTTTGGGTCATAGGCAGCATTTCTCTTCCTCCAAACACGACGAGTTGAGTTAATGCCAAAGAGTCAAATTTTAGTCTCATCTGACCACAGCACCTTCTCCCAATCACTCTCAGAATCATCCAGATGCTCATCTGCAAACTTCAGACGGGCCTGTACATGTGCCTTCTTGAGCAGGGGAACCTTGCGGGCACTGCAGGATTTTAATCCATTACGGCGTAATGTGTTACCAATGGTTTTCTTGGTGACTGTGGTCCCAGCTGCCTTGAGATCATTAACAAGTTCCCCCCGTGTAGTTTTCGGCTGAGCTCTCACCTTCCTCAGGATCAAGGATACCCCACGAGGTGAGATTTTGCATGGAGCCCCAGATCGATGTCAATTGACAGTCATTTTGTATGTCTTCCATTTTCTAACTATTGCACCAACAGTTGTCTCCTTCTCACCCAGCATCTTACTTATGGTTTTGTAGCCCATTCCAGCCTTGTGCAGGTCTATCATCGTGTCCCTGACATCCTTAGAAAGCTCTTTGGTCTTGCCCATGTTGTAGAGGTTAGAGTCAGACTGATTAATTGAGTCTGTGGAAAGCAGTCTTCTATACAGGTGACCATGTAAGACAGCTGTCTTTAATGCAGGCACCAAGTTGATTTGGAGCGTGTAACTGGTCTGGAGGAGGCTCAACTCGTAATGGTTGGTAGGGGATCAAATACTTATTTCTCTGTGCACAATGCAAATAAATATATATAATTTTGACTATGTGATTTTCTTTTTTTTTTTTTATATAATCTATCTCTCACTGGTAAAATTAACCTAGCCTAAAAATTCTAGACTGTTCATGTCTTTGACAGTGGGCAAACTTACAAAATCAGCAAGGGATCAAATACTTATTTCCTTCACTGTAAGAACAATCATTTCGCATTATGGCCAGGTATACTTTATCTTTATAAGGAAATAATACTTGCTGTGATAGTAACTGACAAAATAAACAGCCCCACATGCCTGCAAATCGCAGTCCTATCCCGGGATGCAACTTCAATTATTTCTTACGCTTTCTCTGTTCCTTTTTGCTCTCAAAAGCAACAGACATTAATGGCTGGTATGTTGAATTTTTATAAAATACAATAAATTTATTATCCATTTACAAAAATTTAAATAAATTCTTGCATATGCATTTTTCTTTAATATAATCTATTTTGTTATGATCTTCGCTAGGCTTATTAACCCCTTAGTGACCACTAATACGCCTTTTTACGTCGGTCACTAATGGGCTTTAGGCTAGGCTGACGCCTTTTCACGTCAGCCTAGTCTAAGTCCTGCACGGGTCTCCCGTGCAGGCTGGAGCCGGGGCTCTGCTGTCTGATGACAGCTGAGCTCCTGCTCCAACGCCCGCGATCGAAGCTTACTTCGATCGCGGCCGTTTAACCCGTTAAATGCCGCCGTCAATAGCGACCGCGGCATTTAACTTTGTTTACAGAGGGAGTGAGCTCCCTCTGTCACCCATCGGCGGCCCGCGAATGAAATCGCGGGTCTCTGATGGGGTGTCATGGCAGCCGGGGGCTTGATAAAAGCCCCCAGGTCTGCCCTGGACATATTCCTGTTAGCGGCACGTCCTAACAGATTGCGTGTCAGATTTACACTGGCAGGCAATAATGCTCTGGTATACGAAGTATACCAAAGCATTATAGCAGCGATCGGAACATCGCACAGTAAAGTCCCCTAGTGGGACTAATAAAATCAGTTATCAAAGTGAAATAAAGATTATTAATAAAAAGTACAGTAAAAAAATAAATAAAACCATTTTTTTTCATAAAAAGTGGTTTTATTTAGTAAAAGTGTAAAAAAAAAAAAAAAGTACACATATATGGTATCGCCGCGACCGTAATGACTCCATTAATAAAGTTAATATGTAATTTAAACCGCAAAGTGAACACCGTAAAAAAAAAACACAAAAAACCATGGCGAAATTGCAATTTTTTTCCATTGCCCCCCAAAAAAGTCATAATAAAAATGAATCAATAAGTCCCATGCACCCCAAAACAGTACCATTCAAGACTACGTCTTGTCCCGCAGAAAACAAGCCCAAAAAATCACTACATTGATGGAAAAATAAAAAAATTACGGCTCTTGGAAAGCGACGATGCAAAAACAAATCATTTTAGTTCAAAAGTGTTTTTATTGTGCAAAAGTCGTAAAACATAAAAAAACCTCTACATATGTGGTATCGCCGTAATCGTACCGACTCATAGAATAAAGGTAACATGTTATTTACGTCGCATAGTGAACGGCGTCAATTTAAAAACGCATAGAACAATGGCGGAATTTCAGGTTTTTTTTATAATCCCCCCCAAAAAGGTTAATAAAAGTTAATATAAAAATTATATGTACCCAAAAATGGTGCTATTAAAAAGCACAACTAATCCCGCAAAAAACAAGTCCTCATACAGCTATGTAGATGAAAAAATAAGAACGTTATAGCTCTTTGAATGCGACTATAGAAAAACGAATAAAATAGCTTGGTCATTAGGGCCTAAAATGGGCTGGTCACTAAGGGGTTAAAGGTTTTATTTTTTTGTGTCAAGGTTATTGTTTGAATAAAGATTTATTCCTAAACTATTCGTAACATAATTACAAAATCTCTTGAAGCTTTCAAAGAATCAAATCGGAATGTATTATATATTTCAATAGTGTTGACAAACACATGTTGACAGTTAGGTTTATTGAGCTTACAATTATTACCAGGGATTCTAGTAAACAATCAATTTTACAGCAGAACTGGGTAGAAGAATGAGATGAAACCTTACAGATATTGTATATTTGGCATGATTTATGAGAAACTGTTATGATTAATACGACTAATAATTTATGCAGAAATGGTAATATTTTCACACGGAAATCTGTTGCTTTTAATACTTATATTTTTCTGATCCATTACTAGTTTTTGAAAAAAAATGTGAACTGAGCCTTTTTGAAATGCTGTGACTTAGATAACAAGGTTACCACTATATTTAGACCAATAAAAAGTTTTTGATCTAGCATATGGCATAGTGTTGCTTTATAAGATAAGTCATTGATTCAAAAAAACAAATTAAAACAAAACCTGCATCCTCTAGCAATGTTAACTAAAACTAAGATCGCATAATAATCTAAGGTTCCCTTCTTAAACTTCAAAAGAAGCTTTAAAGTATTTAAACATCACTGCCCTTGTTAGTTTTATGATGGACACAGTCATCATGCTCCTACTGTGTCTTTTTATTAAATGTTTATGTGATCCCCTTACCGTTAAAAACAAAGTTAATTTTCATGTAGTGGAATAGAATTATACATGTTTTCAGAATCTTTGCTCTGATTAAAAACAACAATAATTATAATGATTAAACAATAAAGTTGGCATTAAACTATTTTACAGCTATAATTTCAATATTATAAGACAAAATATTAAATGGATTGGTTGGGTGGTATTAACGCAACCATGGCCCAAAAATATATTAGACTGAAATTTGTAATGGGTACATCAACCGATACCCTCAGTGATTTATCCAGATCCAAATCTTATTAATATATCAGGGAGGAATAGCACACAGATGCTGCTGGCATGCTCAAAATACTCCTTTGAGGTTTATTGCCAAAATCAATTGCAGTAATATCATTCATTAAAGGGAGTAGGCTTAATTTCAGCCAATCGTTTACAATATGACAATAACTCTGATTCAGCCAATAGCATTCAATGAGAATATTTCACATTCAGCCAAAGACATGCATTACATTTTTAAATATAATATTAGAAATTCATTAGTTGCTGACGTCAGTCTTGCAGCTGTCTTATTTCTCTTGGCAAGGATATAATAGATGGTTCTTCTAAGATGGTGAGTTTTACATACATATGTGTATGTGTCTCCTTCTCTTATCTCACTTCCTCCCGTTTCCTTCTTTCCACAAGCTTCGCATGAGAAGCAAGGACAAAGATAACTAACTTAGAAACATACAAAATCAGCATTAATATACTTGTCTTAAAGGAACAATGACTTTCTTATTCACTACAAAAGAAACAAGATGGATACACCGTGCGCGATGGCTGCTGCACAAAATGGAATAATTTAAACATATTTGAATCACTTTCACATTTCCCACCTTTTGTTTATTTGAGGACATTTTGTATTCAAGCCCGGTACTTAACACCTCAATTACTGGGCCTGAAAAGGCCTTAATGACCAGCTAAAATTTTCTATTTTTGCCCCTCTGCCTTTCAGCAGTCATAACCTTATTTTATCATCGACGTGGGTATATGAGTCATTATTTTATGTGGGTGAAATGGTATTTTTTTTCCCTGCAGTTTGGAGGTAGAACAATTTTCTATTTTTCCAGCGTGAATATAGGAAGAAGGGATTCTCGGCATAGTCTTTTTTTTTTTTATTCCGTTCACGTTTCACACTAAATAAACTGTTAAATTAATTCTTCAGGTTATTACGGTGGAGTAGATACCTAATATGTGTATATTTTTTTTTAAATCAAATGGTTTTTATTGACATGTTTTTTATAGTATCCAAACATTCAAATATGAGACAATAACCTCACCTCCACCCATACCCTCCCCAAAACTTCCCTCCAACTTGCAAAGAGCACTATGAACTGTATTACTCTACTGGATCACAACGAGTCTCCCAACACCTGGGATATATATGGCGCTGTCAGGAAGGTGTTCCCGCAAACCGCAGTACAGTTACGTCATGGTGATGGTGTGGTCTCAGAAGCGGAGGCCGCACCATCACCGCAGGGTGATAGCTGAATTATACAGATGGAACCCTCCTGTAATAGCCAGGACCGGAGCTATTCTCTGATTCAGGCGATTAACCCCTCAGATGCTGTGCTCAATAAAGAGCGCAGCATCTGAGAGGTTTTTTTTTCACCGAAACGGCAACCCAGCGACACATTCGTTGGGTTGCTATGGCAACCTGAGGCCAAATAATGGCCTCCGTGTCTGCCTCGTAATGAAGCCGATAATGACCTGCCTCCGGCGGGTCCTCATAGGTTTGCTGTCAGTGAATAACTGGCAGCTCTAATACACTGCACTACGTATGTAGTGTATTGTTTTAGAGTAGCGATCAGAGTATCAGGCCTTCAAGTTCCTTAGTGGGACAAGTAAAAAAAGTAAAAAAAACGTTGTTGTAAAAATGTTGTAAAAAAATAAAAAAACACAAGTTTCAAGTAAAAAAAAGCCAAACTGCCTTTTTTTCCCCATAATAAGTCTTTTATTATTGGAAAAAACATTAAAAAAACCGAAAATATACATAATTGGTATCGCCGCGTCCATAACACCCCAATCTCTAAAACGATTATGTTATTTATCCCGCACAGTAAATGCCGTAAAAAAAAATATGAAAAACAACGCCAGAATCTTTGTTTTTATGTCACATCTCCTCACAAAAAAGGGTATAAAAAGTGATGAAAAAGTCACATTTACCCCAAAATAGTACCAATAAAAATGACAACCCATCCCGCAAAAAATAATCCCTGACACAGCTTTGTCCACACAAAATGTAAAAAGTTATGGGTCTTAGAATATGGCAACACAGAAAAAAAATATTTTTAAAAAAAGTGATTATATCGTGCAAATGCTGCAATACATAAAAAAGTATATAATTTTGGTATCGCCATAATTGTATCGACCCGCAGAATAAAGTTAACTGTATTTTATGGCACACGGGGAATGCCGAAAAAAAATCAATGAAAAACTATTCCAGAATTGTTTGTTTTTAGTAATTTCCCATTCCAAAAAATAAAATAAAAAGTGACCAAAAAGTCGTATGTGTCCCAAAATGATACCAATAAAATCTACAGCTTGTCTCGCAAAAAAAGAGCCTGCACACAGTTCTATCAACGAAAAATAAAAAAGTTATGCCACTAGTAATGCAGTGATGAAAAAACATCCCGATGTGCAGGCCAGAGGGGAACATTCCTTCAGTTTCAGGGGCATAGTATTTAGTAACTAGGAAGGGATATAGCACATCTGCTGGAAGCGAGGGTGCCCGTATTATACCAGCGCAACACTTTCCCAGCATAATTTCCTAAACTACAAAGGAGAAAAAGTCCCCAAAAGTTGCAGCGTGTTACAAAAGGGGATAAGTAAGAAAACCGTTTATAAGTGCGACACTGGCCTGCGCAAAACGGATTGCTTCACATCATACCACACATCTATGGATAATTTTATTATTTAACCCATTATTATACCCTCTTATTATGCCCCTGATGTACTCCGCACACATTACATATGCCCTCATATTATAAACTGAAATACCAGTATAACTCCAAACAAACTATTACCAAGCAAAATCCATGCTCCAAATGGCGCTACTTCCCATCTTAACCCTACTGTGTGCCCATCAGCAGTTTACGTCCACAAGTAAGGCATTACCATACTCAGGAGAACCCGCTTAACAATTTATGGGGTAGATTCTCCAGTGGCACAAGCAGCATAGGCAGATCAGTGGAAAAATTGCAAATTTCACTTCGCATCATCCACTGCGTATTTATTTCTGCAAAACACCTGTGGGTCTAAATTCTCATAAAGGATAAATGCCTTGACAGGTGTAGTTTCTAAATGGGGTCTTTTTTTTTTTTTGTTTCATCAGGGGTAGAGATGAGCGAACTTATCAAAAGTTCGGTTCGGCTAGTTCGCCGAATTTCACAAAAAAGTTTGATTCGGACCGAACTAGTTCGGACCGAACCTGTCACTTCCGTGCGCCGAGCATGCTACTGTCCAGGGTGCTGATAGAGTTAATGGGCTGCACTAACTCTTTCAGCAACCTTGACAGTACATGCTCGGCACGCGGAAAATAATGTAATAAAAGAATAAAAATAATACGTTCGTACTTACTTTCCACCTGTCCGGCCTCCAGCGATGACGTTTCATCCCTTTTGCCGCTGCAGCCAATCACAGGCTGTAGTGGCGGTCACGCACGTCAGGATGACGCTTCATCCCACGTGACCGCCTCTGCAGCCAATCACAGGCTGCAGCGGCGACATGGATGAAACGTCATCGCTGGAGGCCGGACAGGAGGAAAGTAAGTATGAACGTATTATTATTATTTTTTGGCATGTATGTATGTTGGCATGTATGTTGTCATGTATGTATGTATGTATGTTGTCATGTATGTATGTATATATGTGCATGTATGTTTGCATGTATGTTGGCATGTATGTATATATGTGCATGTTTGTATGTATATTTGCATGTATATATTTGCATGTATGTATGTATGTATGTATGTTTGCATGTATGTATGTTTGCATGTATGTATATATGTGCATGTGTGTATGTATGTTTGCATGAATGTATGTTTGCATGTATGTATGTATGTATGTATGTTTGTTTGTATGTATGCATGTATGTATGTTGTCATGTATGTATATATGTGCATGTATGTTTGCATGTATGTTGGCATGTATGTATATATGTGCATGTTTGTATGTATGTTTGCATGTGTGTATGTTTTCATGTGTGTATGTTTGCATGTATGTATGCTTGCATTTATGTATGTTTGTATGTATGTTTGCATGTATGTATGTTGTCATGTATGTATGTTGTCATGTATGTATGTATGTATGTATGTATGTTGTCATGTATGTATGTATATTTGTGCATGTATGTTTGCATGTATGTTGGCATGTATGTATATATGTGCATGTGTGTATGTATATTTGCATGTATATATTTGCATGTGTGTATGTTTGCATGTGTGTATGTTTGCATGTATGTATGTTTGCATGTATGTTGTCATGCATGTATGTATATATGTGCATGTTTTTATGTATATTTGCATGTGTATATATATATATATATATATATATATATGTTTGCATGTATGTATGTTTGCATTTATTTATAGAAAAAAGATGTGGTTATTGAAAACCATACCTAAACATACCCAAATTTGCAATATAATATAGCACGGTGCCATTCCTGATAAAGAATATTGAAAAAGAAAAAGAAAAAAATGATCCAGGAATATAACTAGGCACTCTTGGGTTGGATAAAATTTAACAAAATATTTTATTCATAAATCCAGATAGTACCGGCAGTATAAGTTTATACAACAATAATTTAAAACATTTTTCTCCTGGCCAGGAAAAGAGACATATAATAACACCTCTATGCTTCTATACTGTCACCTCATGAGTATGTATATAAACATCATATATGCACAGAACAAATTTGAAAAGATAACAATTTTCAAAGCAAAAACGCTGGGTTATGTTCACACTTGCGATTTTTGACCATATATGCTGTTTTTGTCACGAAGTGGCCAGAGTTCCTATGTAGAGTGATTAGTAATGAAATTTCGAAGACATTCTTTTTATAAGAAGTATAGATCTCAAAATAGGAAGACAGTCCCATATGTTAAGGGGATATAGTTTACAACATATCTTTTTCCCTCCTAGGCGGATCCTGATTTTTATAAAACTTATAATGATAGAGAGTCCTTTCACAGACCTGTTTAAGGTCAGATATGTAACATATAGATCTTATAGTGATAGATGGTCTTTTCACTGACCTTTAGGGTCAATATGTAGCCCTTAGACTTAAGCCTTAGAGGTTTTTACCTTGAACAGCCAGCGAATGCCAGGAATCCTTGCATGAAAGCAGTCGGTCCAATAGATGGAAGGTCAAGATCTTCACAAAAGGCAAAATTCACCTGTATGGCCATACATTTCATTTACGCCTCCAAATCTCCATCATCATATCAGTTGAGGATTTTTCTCCTCGGTCTCCACGGGCATTCGCCACTGCAGTCAGAGAGACACGGGCCCGGCAATGCAGGATCACACGCTGGCAGCCAGGTAAGTTTAAAATTTCAATCGTATGTCTCCTTCCACGTGGTATTTCCAACACTGGACAGGAATTCACAGGGCAAAGTGTAGACGTCACTACCCGCCCTGTCTAATTGAGACAGCTGACGCGTTTCATCCAGTACAGGATTTCTTCAGAGCCGTTTGACAGATACTGCCAAACCTGATACCTTTATAGTATCCCAAAGTTCATTCATTGGTTCCATGGTTGTACAAGTAATCTTCCATGGGGATAATCCAAAAAGCATTATAGGAGTCATATATAGATCTTTCAAAAAGTACAATGACCAATTTCAATAAAAGATAGAGGTATTTTTTTTGGGTCAAGTAAACAGTACATTTGTCCATTAATTTATATATATGTATAGACAATGTGTTTAGTGCTCTCATAGGGAGAAGAATTAATATTGCATCCCCATATAGTTTTAACAATAATATCAATTGAGTATGAATCCTCCATAAGAATATTAGTATTCCCTAGGTCTAATTATCAATATTAATTTATCCAAGAACATAATTAGCCAAAATTGCTATTTATTTAAACCTTGTGGCGGAATTATGGAGAAATAAGTTTTTTAAAAAAGAAATCCCTTGCTACACAGTTAATGTAATCATGCTATATCATAAGTTATATATAAAAAAAAAAAGAAGAAAATTGATTAGCTAAATTGATCACTATTTCGAAACTGAACAAATAATTTGTTCATTTTGCAGCTATCTTTATATATATATATATGGAATTCATAGTATATTTCAGGGGAAGCAGGGAGAAAGGACCCATATCCATTAAGGCATCAGGACCTGAGTCCCCACTTAAACCCAGAAAATGTTCAAAAACAATGATCCATCGATATAGTGGCAGGATCCAATAGGAACACTTTCACCACTAGATCTCGTGGTCGTTTAGTAAAATGTATATAGCTATTACTAATGAGGGGAGCCACCAAGGAACCCTAGGGGGGGCAGGGAGAGGGATCATATGCCCAAGGGATGCCCGAAGGGCACCAGGTCCCTAGTCCCCACCACCCACAGCGGACCTATAAGCAACCCCTCCCACTGTAAAGGATTGCAAGGGGTATATAGTATTTTATTTTATTACATTCACCCAATTGATTAAATATTTTATATTAAGAGAAAACCATTCACATTCATTCTACAAAGAATAGATCCTATTATGTAAACGAAATGGGACATCCAGACCAGAGGCAACTGTTGACATTAATGTCCGATTCCAAGGAAGAGTTTTCTATATATAAGGTCACCTACGAGTTTCAAATTCGATTTTAATATGGAGCTCTCAGAGGGGTACATATATATATTTATATTGTTTGCTAATACTATGTAGCTCGAAAAATACAGAAAATCGAAGGAAGAGCACCGTACCACAAAGATAAGACCACTCAGCATGCTTGTCCCAAGATTCAAAAGGAGCAACTGGAGACCACTGCGGGCGCTGGAAAACAGTCATCCCAGTGGAAGTCCATTAGCTCCCAATAGATAGAGTCTCAGAGGAACATATTAAATTTTATTTCATTATTAAGTCCCCTAGGATTCAAGGTTCCCAATGTATAAATCCACATGGTTTCTTTTTGAAGAAGTATTCTGTTAAGATCACCTCCCCTTCTATCTTGAAATAATTGGTAGATCCCCATGAATTTTAGGCCAGTCGGTGATTGAGCATGATATGTTTTAAAATGTGCAGCTAGGGGATTTGTTATTTCACCTTTAATAATGTCCCGGACATGTTCATTGATACGAATGTGTAACTCTCGCTTCGTTTTACCAATGTATTGTTTCCCACATGGGCAAACAATGGAGTAGACGACCATAGTCGAACGGCAATTGATGAAATTAAGGACTTTAAATTCCCTTCTATGTTCACTATCGAAAAAGGTGTCTGATTTTGACACATACTTACAACATTTGCAAGAGCCGCACATGAACATTCCTTTTGGACGTTTTTGTAGCCAGTTCTCATTCCCTGGGGTCCTTCTCTTAAACTCCGAGCTCACCAACATATCTCTCAATGTGGGGGCCTTTTTTGGGACCATGCTCGGTACATTCCCTACTATTGATTTGATTTTTTTATCCAAAGTCAGGTGTGGCCAATTTTTTATCATCAAATTTCGAAGTATATCCCAATGGGACCCATATCTCGAAATGAATCTAACTCTGTTGTCACTGTCGTCTTTTTTACCTCTTTTGAGGATTTCCTCTCTATTTTGTCTGGATGCCCTATTATATCCTTTCTTAATCAATTTTTTGGAGTATCCCCTATTTTCAAAACGAGAAGACAGATCTTGTGCTTCACTTTTGAAATCCCCAAAATCAGTACAATTGCGACGAATTCGAAGAAATTCACTTATCGGGATCCCCTTAATTTGAGATGGAAAATGATGGCTGCTTGCTGCCAACAGGGTATTACCTGATGTTGGTTTTCGATATGTGGTCGTTTTTAGTCTATTTCCCTCCCTGTGGATATTAAGATCAAGGAAACTAATATGGTCTTCACTATAAGTGAAGGTCAGAAGAATATTTAGCTCATTGACATTTAGATCTCTAATAAAACTTTCCAACAAATCCAATGATCCCCTCCAACATAAGAGAACATCATCCATGTATCTAAGCCAAGCGGAAGCACATTTTCTAAAGAGGGGGTGTGGGTATACTATAAATTCTTCCCACCATCCCAGATGTAAACAGGCATAGGATGGTGCACAGGAGGACCCCATGGCTGTTCCACGGATCTGGCGATAGAATTTGCCATCAAAAGAAAAACAATTATAATTCAAAACAAATTCCAACATTTCAATAATAAATTCATTCTGGTGAGCCCAATCTCCTCCTCTCCTCTCCAGAAAATGTGCAACCGCTTTTAGGCCAACATCATGTGGGATGGAAGTATACAATGACTCCACATCCAGACCTACCAAAATGAAATCCTCCTCTAGGGTCAATTTGTCAATTTTATTTAAAAGATCTCCTGTGTCCAAAACAAATGAGGGGAGTGTACGAACAAAGGGTTTCAATTTTTCATCTATGTATTTCCCAAGGTGATCTGTTGGACCATCACACCCCGAAATAATAGGTCTACCTGGAGGTGAATTTCTATTTTTATGCACCTTGGGAAGCACATATATAGTAGGCATGCGAGGTTCCCTTACTTCCAGATATTGGAACTCATGTTTGTTAATTAAGCCCTCATCCAACGCAAAAATTAATTTTCTATTTAAAGTTGTCATTATGTTATCCGATGGGTTGTCATTCAAAAGAGAATATGCATCTGTTTCCAATTGTTTTTTAATTTCACTGACATAGTCCTCCTCTCTGAGGAGGACAACATTTCCACCCTTATCACTGGGCTTAATTACAATGTTTTTAATATTCTGCAATTCTTTTAGGGCTTTCCGTTCCCTTCCAGTTAAGTTGTCCTCACACAGAAACGAGGACCAATCAATAACACTTATATCTCTGAGCATAGCCTCCAAGAATGCATGTGTGTATCTATTGGAATATGCACTTGGCATGGTACTACTTTTTTTCCGCAGACCCGTATATTCTGGGATTATATCAATAGGATCCTCCTCAGGATCCTTTGTATTCTCCAATGTGTTACCTTCTCTCCATAACTCATTTAAATCTGCCAAGGTATCCAAATCAGACATTTCTAAGTTAGGGATCATATCAACTTCCATTATGTCTTTCTGTAGCTGAGATGCAATATTCTCATTTTGACTATTCCCCTCGTTTTTTTCCCCATGCCAAAGTCTCAAAAGAATCTTTCTGAGAAAAAGGTGAAGATCTTTGCATATCTCAAATTCTTTTCCAGGGGTGACTGGTGAAAAACCCAATCCCCGGTTCAATAGGGATATGTGATGTATTGATAAGGGAAAATCTGTTAAATTTATTACATTATTAGCATTATTTTCTATCTTCCCCTGCGTTGTCTTGTATTGGGTCCTCCTTTTTTCTCTACTATTCTTTCCTCTCCGAATTTCCCTCTGTTTCGATCCCCTAAAAAAGATACCTTTGGCTGTGATTCCTCCACTCTAATGTATTTTCCCATCTCATTGTCACTAGATGGGTCACTTGTGGTTTCCCCATCTGTTGACATAAAGGTATTCCTTCTTACTCGTGGTCTACTTTTATTTTGTCCCTCTCTATTTTTTGAGAAGGAGAAAATTTGTTTCTGCTCAAAATCAAAGGTATCCCTTTGAAATTTTTTCCTTTTACGTATCGATATTTCTCGAAGTTCTTTTTCCACCTCTTTTTTAAGATTATCATTTAATTTTTCAAATTCAGGATCCTTACAGAAAACATCCAATTTTTTGACACTCTCTTCAATCTCTACACTAAGCGAGCTTAGCATTTTTTTCTCCTCATCTATAAGTAAATCCATCAGGTTCCTTGAGTGTCTTAAACATTCCTCATCCCATTTCTCCAAAAATAACTCACTCTTGAAGTGTGATGCAGGTATTGTACGTCTGCGTAATCCTCTTGGAGTTATTTTGGACATCTTGTATGCCTCTAGGCTCTGGATATCCCATTTACGTCTTAAATGACTCAAAATTAATCTCCGATGATTTTTAAATAAAACATATATGTCTCCTCCAAAGTCCTCAGTACTTTTATTCATTTCACAATTTAATAGGGCAGCAATCCGAGCATCTACCTCTAAGTCTAGGCAATACGCCATACTGAAGACACACGGCTAGTCGCCCTCAAATTTGAGGAGAGACTATAATTAATTCAATTCTACAGGTATATAAGAAAAAAGGAAGGAAAAAACCACCCTCCAAAATATATTTATAGAAAAAAGATGTGGTTATTGAAAACCATACCTAAACATACCCAAATTTGCAATATAATATAGCACGGTGCCATTCCTGATAAAGAATATTGAAAAAGAAAAAGAAAAAAATGATCCAGGAATATAACTAGGCACTCTTGGGTTGGATAAAATTTAACAAAATATTTTATTCATAAATCCAGATAGTACCGGCAGTATAAGTTTATACAACAATAATTTAAAACATTTTTCTCCTGGCCAGGAAAAGAGACATATAATAACACCTCTATGCTTCTATACTGTCACCTCATGAGTATGTATATAAACATCATATATGCACAGAACAAATTTGAAAAGATAACAATTTTCAAAGCAAAAACGCTGGGTTATGTTCACACTTGCGATTTTTGACCATATATGCTGTTTTTGTCACGAAGTGGCCAGAGTTCCTATGTAGAGTGATTAGTAATGAAATTTCGAAGACATTCTTTTTATAAGAAGTATAGATCTCAAAATAGGAAGACAGTCCCATATGTTAAGGGGATATAGTTTACAACATATCTTTTTCCCTCCTAGGCGGATCCTGATTTTTATAAAACTTATAATGATAGAGAGTCCTTTCACAGACCTGTTTAAGGTCAGATATGTAACATATAGATCTTATAGTGATAGATGGTCTTTTCACTGACCTTTAGGGTCAATATGTAGCCCTTAGACTTAAGCCTTAGAGGTTTTTACCTTGAACAGCCAGCGAATGCCAGGAATCCTTGCATGAAAGCAGTCGGTCCAATAGATGGAAGGTCAAGATCTTCACAAAAGGCAAAATTCACCTGTATGGCCATACATTTCATTTACGCCTCCAAATCTCCATCATCATATCAGTTGAGGATTTTTCTCCTCGGTCTCCACGGGCATTCGCCACTGCAGTCAGAGAGACACGGGCCCGGCAATGCAGGATCACACGCTGGCAGCCAGGTAAGTTTAAAATTTCAATCGTATGTCTCCTTCCACGTGGTATTTCCAACACTGGACAGGAATTCACAGGGCAAAGTGTAGACGTCACTACCCGCCCTGTCTAATTGAGACAGCTGACGCGTTTCATCCAGTACAGGATTTCTTCAGAGCCGTTTGACAGATACTGCCAAACCTGATACCTTTATAGTATCCCAAAGTTCATTCATTGGTTCCATGGTTGTACAAGTAATCTTCCATGGGGATAATCCAAAAAGCATTATAGGAGTCATATATAGATCTTTCAAAAAGTACAATGACCAATTTCAATAAAAGATAGAGGTATTTTTTTTGGGTCAAGTAAACAGTACATTTGTCCATTAATTTATATATATGTATAGACAATGTGTTTAGTGCTCTCATAGGGAGAAGAATTAATATTGCATCCCCATATAGTTTTAACAATAATATCAATTGAGTATGAATCCTCCATAAGAATATTAGTATTCCCTAGGTCTAATTATCAATATTAATTTATCCAAGAACATAATTAGCCAAAATTGCTATTTATTTAAACCTTGTGGCGGAATTATGGAGAAATAAGTTTTTTAAAAAAGAAATCCCTTGCTACACAGTTAATGTAATCATGCTATATCATAAGTTATATATAAAAAAAAAAGGAAGAAAATTGATTAGCTAAATTGATCACTATTTCGAAACTGAACAAATAATTTGTTCATTTTGCAGCTATCTTTATATATATATATATGGAATTCATAGTATATTTCAGGGGAAGCAGTCGGTCCAATAGATGGAAGGTCTGGGTTTAAGTGGGGACTCAGGTCCTGATGCCTTAATGGATATGGGTCCTTTCTCCCTGCTTCCCCTGAAATATACTATGAATTCCATATATATATATATAAAGATAGCTGCAAAATGAACAAATTATTTGTTCAGTTTCGAAATAGTGATCAATTTAGCTAATCAATTTTCTTCTTTTTTTTTTTATATATAACTTATGATATAGCATGATTACATTAACTGTGTAGCAAGGGATTTCTTTTTTAAAAAACTTATTTCTCCATAATTCCGCCACAAGGTTTAAATAAATAGCAATTTTGGCTAATTATGTTCTTGGATAAATTAATATTGATAATTAGACCTAGGGAATACTAATATTCTTATGGAGGATTCATACTCAATTGATATTATTGTTAAAACTATATGGGGATGCAATATTAATTCTTCTCCCTATGAGAGCACTAAACACATTGTCTATACATATATATAAATTAATGGACAAATGTACTGTTTACTTGACCCAAAAAAAATACCTCTATCTTTTATTGAAATTGGTCATTGTACTTTTTGAAAGATCTATATATGACTCCTATAATGCTTTTTGGATTATCCCCATGGAAGATTACTTGTACAACCATGGAACCAATGAATGAACTTTGGGATACTATAAAGGTATCAGGTTTGGCAGTATCTGTCAAACGGCTCTGAAGAAATCCTGTACTGGATGAAACGCGTCAGCTGTCTCAATTAGACAGGGCGGGTAGTGACGTCTACACTTTGCCCTGTGAATTCCTGTCCAGTGTTGGAAATACCACGTGGAAGGAGACATACGATTGAAATTTTAAACTTACCTGGCTGCCAGCGTGTGATCCTGCATTGCCGGGCCCGTGTCTCTCTGACTGCAGTGGCGAATGCCCGTGGAGACCGAGGAGAAAAATCCTCAACTGATATGATGATGGAGATTTGGAGGCGTAAATGAAATGTATGGCCATACAGGTGAATTTTGCCTTTTGTGAAGATCTTGACCTTCCATCTATTGGACCGACTGCTTTCATGCAAGGATTCCTGGCATTCGCTGGCTGTTCAAGGTAAAAACCTCTAAGGCTTAAGTCTAAGGGCTACATATTGACCCTAAAGGTCAGTGAAAAGACCATCTATCACTATAAGATCTATATGTTACATATCTGACCTTAAACAGGTCTGTGAAAGGACTCTCTATCATTATAAGTTTTATAAAAATCAGGATCCGCCTAGGAGGGAAAAAGATATGTTGTAAACTATATCCCCTTAACATATGGGACTGTCTTCCTATTTTGAGATCTATACTTCTTATAAAAAGAATGTCTTCGAAATTTCATTACTAATCACTCTACATAGGAACTCTGGCCACTTCGTGACAAAAACAGCATATATGGTCAAAAATCGCAAGTGTGAACATAACCCAGCGTTTTTGCTTTGAAAATTGTTATCTTTTCAAATTTGTTCTGTGCATATATGATGTTTATATACATACTCATGAGGTGACAGTATAGAAGCATAGAGGTGTTATTATATGTCTCTTTTCCTGGCCAGGAGAAAAATGTTTTAAATTATTGTTGTATAAACTTATACTGCCGGTACTATCTGGATTTATGAATAAAATATTTTGTTAAATTTTATCCAACCCAAGAGTGCCTAGTTATATTCCTGGATCATTTTTTTCTTTTTCTTTTTCAATATTCTTTATCAGGAATGGCACCGTGCTATATTATATTGCAAATTTGGGTATGTTTAGGTATGGTTTTCAATAACCACATCTTTTTTCTATAAATATATTTTGGAGGGTGGTTTTTTCCTTCCTTTTTTCTTATATACCTGTAGAATTGAATTAATTATAGTCTCTCCTCAAATTTGAGGGCGACTAGCCGTGTGTCTTCAGTATGGCGTATTGCCTAGACTTAGAGGTAGATGCTCGGATTGCTGCCCTATTAAATTGTGAAATGAATAAAAGTACTGAGGACTTTGGAGGAGACATATATGTTTTATTTAAAAATCATCGGAGATTAATTTTGAGTCATTTAAGACGTAAATGGGATATCCAGAGCCTAGAGGCATACAAGATGTCCAAAATAACTCCAAGAGGATTACGCAGACGTACAATACCTGCATCACACTTCAAGAGTGAGTTATTTTTGGAGAAATGGGATGAGGAATGTTTAAGACACTCAAGGAACCTGATGGATTTACTTATAGATGAGGAGAAAAAAATGCTAAGCTCGCTTAGTGTAGAGATTGAAGAGAGTGTCAAAAAATTGGATGTTTTCTGTAAGGATCCTGAATTTGAAAAATTAAATGATAATCTTAAAAAAGAGGTGGAAAAAGAACTTCGAGAAATATCGATACGTAAAAGGAAAAAATTTCAAAGGGATACCTTTGATTTTGAGCAGAAACAAATTTTCTCCTTCTCAAAAAATAGAGAGGGACAAAATAAAAGTAGACCACGAGTAAGAAGGAATACCTTTATGTCAACAGATGGGGAAACCACAAGTGACCCATCTAGTGACAATGAGATGGGAAAATACATTAGAGTGGAGGAATCACAGCCAAAGGTATCTTTTTTAGGGGATCGAAACAGAGGGAAATTCGGAGAGGAAAGAATAGTAGAGAAAAAAGGAGGACCCAATACAAGACAACGCAGGGGAAGATAGAAAATAATGCTAATAATGTAATAAATTTAACAGATTTTCCCTTATCAATACATCACATATCCCTATTGAACCGGGGATTGGGTTTTTCACCAGTCACCCCTGGAAAAGAATTTGAGATATGCAAAGATCTTCACCTTTTTCTCAGAAAGATTCTTTTGAGACTTTGGCATGGGGAAAAAAACGAGGGGAATAGTCAAAATGAGAATATTGCATCTCAGCTACAGAAAGACATAATGGAAGTTGATATGATCCCTAACTTAGAAATGTCTGATTTGGATACCTTGGCAGATTTAAATGAGTTATGGAGAGAAGGTAACACATTGGAGAATACAAAGGATCCTGAGGAGGATCCTATTGATATAATCCCAGAATATACGGGTCTGCGGAAAAAAAGTAGTACCATGCCAAGTGCATATTCCAATAGATACACACATGCATTCTTGGAGGCTATGCTCAGAGATATAAGTGTTATTGATTGGTCCTCGTTTCTGTGTGAGGACAACTTAACTGGAAGGGAACGGAAAGCCCTAAAAGAATTGCAGAATATTAAAAACATTGTAATTAAGCCCAGTGATAAGGGTGGAAATGTTGTCCTCCTCAGAGAGGAGGACTATGTCAGTGAAATTAAAAAACAATTGGAAACAGATGCATATTCTCTTTTGAATGACAACCCATCGGATAACATAATGACAACTTTAAATAGAAAATTAATTTTTGCGTTGGATGAGGGCTTAATTAACAAACATGAGTTCCAATATCTGGAAGTAAGGGAACCTCGCATGCCTACTATATATGTGCTTCCCAAGGTGCATAAAAATAGAAATTCACCTCCAGGTAGACCTATTATTTCGGGGTGTGATGGTCCAACAGATCACCTTGGGAAATACATAGATGAAAAATTGAAACCCTTTGTTCGTACACTCCCCTCATTTGTTTTGGACACAGGAGATCTTTTAAATAAAATTGACAAATTGACCCTAGAGGAGGATTTCATTTTGGTAGGTCTGGATGTGGAGTCATTGTATACTTCCATCCCACATGATGTTGGCCTAAAAGCGGTTGCACATTTTCTGGAGAGGAGAGGAGGAGATTGGGCTCACCAGAATGAATTTATTATTGAAATGTTGGAATTTGTTTTGAATTATAATTGTTTTTCTTTTGATGGCAAATTCTATCGCCAGATCCGTGGAACAGCCATGGGGTCCTCCTGTGCACCATCCTATGCCTGTTTACATCTGGGATGGTGGGAAGAATTTATAGTATACCCACACCCCCTCTTTAGAAAATGTGCTTCCGCTTGGCTTAGATACATGGATGATGTTCTCTTATGTTGGAGGGGATCATTGGATTTGTTGGAAAGTTTTATTAGAGATCTAAATGTCAATGAGCTAAATATTCTTCTGACCTTCACTTATAGTGAAGACCATATTAGTTTCCTTGATCTTAATATCCACAGGGAGGGAAATAGACTAAAAACGACCACATATCGAAAACCAACATCAGGTAATACCCTGTTGGCAGCAAGCAGCCATCATTTTCCATCTCAAATTAAGGGGATCCCGATAAGTGAATTTCTTCGAATTCGTCGCAATTGTACTGATTTTGGGGATTTCAAAAGTGAAGCACAAGATCTGTCTTCTCGTTTTGAAAATAGGGGATACTCCAAAAAATTGATTAAGAAAGGATATAATAGGGCATCCAGACAAAATAGAGAGGAAATCCTCAAAAGAGGTAAAAAAGACGACAGTGACAACAGAGTTAGATTCATTTCGAGATATGGGTCCCATTGGGATATACTTCGAAATTTGATGATAAAAAATTGGCCACACCTGACTTTGGATAAAAAAATCAAATCAATAGTAGGGAATGTACCGAGCATGGTCCCAAAAAAGGCCCCCACATTGAGAGATATGTTGGTGAGCTCGGAGTTTAAGAGAAGGACCCCAGGGAATGAGAACTGGCTACAAAAACGTCCAAAAGGAATGTTCATGTGCGGCTCTTGCAAATGTTGTAAGTATGTGTCAAAATCAGACACCTTTTTCGATAGTGAACATAGAAGGGAATTTAAAGTCCTTAATTTCATCAATTGCCGTTCGACTATGGTCGTCTACTCCATTGTTTGCCCATGTGGGAAACAATACATTGGTAAAACGAAGCGAGAGTTACACATTCGTATCAATGAACATGTCCGGGACATTATTAAAGGTGAAATAACAAATCCCCTAGCTGCACATTTTAAAACATATCATGCTCAATCACCGACTGGCCTAAAATTCATGGGGATCTACCAATTATTTCAAGATAGAAGGGGAGGTGATCTTAACAGAATACTTCTTCAAAAAGAAACCATGTGGATTTATACATTGGGAACCTTGAATCCTAGGGGACTTAATAATGAAATAAAATTTAATATGTTCCTCTGAGACTCTATCTATTGGGAGCTAATGGACTTCCACTGGGATGACTGTTTTCCAGCGCCCGCAGTGGTCTCCAGTTGCTCCTTTTGAATCTTGGGACAAGCATGCTGAGTGGTCTTATCTTTGTGGTACGGTGCTCTTCCTTCGATTTTCTGTATTTTTCGAGCTACATAGTATTAGCAAACAATATAAATATATATATGTACCCCTCTGAGAGCTCCATATTAAAATCGAATTTGAAACTCGTAGGTGACCTTATATATAGAAAACTCTTCCTTGGAATCGGACATTAATGTCAACAGTTGCCTCTGGTCTGGATGTCCCATTTCGTTTACATAATAGGATCTATTCTTTGTAGAATGAATGTGAATGGTTTTCTCTTAATATAAAATATTTAATCAATTGGGTGAATGTAATAAAATAAAATACTATATACCCCTTGCAATCCTTTACAGTGGGAGGGGTTGCTTATAGGTCCGCTGTGGGTGGTGGGGACTAGGGACCTGGTGCCCTTCGGGCATCCCTTGGGCATATGATCCCTCTCCCTGCCCCCCCTAGGGTTCCTTGGTGGCTCCCCTCATTAGTAATAGCTATATACATTTTACTAAACGACCACGAGATCTAGTGGTGAAAGTGTTCCTATTGGATCCTGCCACTATATCGATGGATCATTGTTTTTGAACATTTTCTGGGTTTAAGTGGGGACTCAGGTCCTGATGCCTTAATGGATATGGGTCCTTTCTCCCTGCTTCCCCTGAAATATACTATGAATTCCATATATATATATATAAAGATAGCTGCAAAATGAACAAATTATTTGTTCAGTTTCGAAATAGTGATCAATTTAGCTAATCAATTTTCTTCTTTTTTTTTTATATATAACTTATGATATAGCATGATTACATTAACTGTGTAGCAAGGGATTTCTTTTTTAAAAAACTTATTTCTCCATAATTCCGCCACAAGGTTTAAATAAATAGCAATTTTGGCTAATTATGTTCTTGGATAAATTAATATTGATAATTAGACCTAGGGAATACTAATATTCTTATGGAGGATTCATACTCAATTGATATTATTGTTAAAACTATATGGGGATGCAATATTAATTCTTCTCCCTATGAGAGCACTAAACACATTGTCTATACATATATATAAATTAATGGACAAATGTACTGTTTACTTGACCCAAAAAAAATACCTCTATCTTTTATTGAAATTGGTCATTGTACTTTTTGAAAGATCTATATATGACTCCTATAATGCTTTTTGGATTATCCCCATGGAAGATTACTTGTACAACCATGGAACCAATGAATGAACTTTGGGATACTATAAAGGTATCAGGTTTGGCAGTATCTGTCAAACGGCTCTGAAGAAATCCTGTACTGGATGAAACGCGTCAGCTGTCTCAATTAGACAGGGCGGGTAGTGACGTCTACACTTTGCCCTGTGAATTCCTGTCCAGTGTTGGAAATACCACGTGGAAGGAGACATACGATTGAAATTTTAAACTTACCTGGCTGCCAGCGTGTGATCCTGCATTGCCGGGCCCGTGTCTCTCTGACTGCAGTGGCGAATGCCCGTGGAGACCGAGGAGAAAAATCCTCAACTGATATGATGATGGAGATTTGGAGGCGTAAATGAAATGTATGGCCATACAGGTGAATTTTGCCTTTTGTGAAGATCTTGACCTTCCATCTATTGGACCGACTGCTTTCATGCAAGGATTCCTGGCATTCGCTGGCTGTTCAAGGTAAAAACCTCTAAGGCTTAAGTCTAAGGGCTACATATTGACCCTAAAGGTCAGTGAAAAGACCATCTATCACTATAAGATCTATATGTTACATATCTGACCTTAAACAGGTCTGTGAAAGGACTCTCTATCATTATAAGTTTTATAAAAATCAGGATCCGCCTAGGAGGGAAAAAGATATGTTGTAAACTATATCCCCTTAACATATGGGACTGTCTTCCTATTTTGAGATCTATACTTCTTATAAAAAGAATGTCTTCGAAATTTCATTACTAATCACTCTACATAGGAACTCTGGCCACTTCGTGACAAAAACAGCATATATGGTCAAAAATCGCAAGTGTGAACATAACCCAGCGTTTTTGCTTTGAAAATTGTTATCTTTTCAAATTTGTTCTGTGCATATATGATGTTTATATACATACTCATGAGGTGACAGTATAGAAGCATAGAGGTGTTATTATATGTCTCTTTTCCTGGCCAGGAGAAAAATGTTTTAAATTATTGTTGTATAAACTTATACTGCCGGTACTATCTGGATTTATGAATAAAATATTTTGTTAAATTTTATCCAACCCAAGAGTGCCTAGTTATATTCCTGGATCATTTTTTTCTTTTTCTTTTTCAATGTTTGCATTTATGTATGTTTGTATGTATGTTTGCATGTATGTGTGTGTGTTTGCATGTATGTATGTTTGCATGTATGTATGTTGTCATGTATGTATGTTGTCATGTATGTATGTATATATGTGCATGTATGTTTGCATGTATGTTGGCATGCATGTATATATGTGCATATGTGTATGTATATTTGCATGTATATATTTGCATGCATGTATGTTTGCATTTATGTATGTTTGCATGTATGTATGTTTGCATGTATGTATGTTTGCATGTATGTATGTTGGTATGTATGTATGTATGTATGTATGTATGTTGTCATGTATGTATGTATATATGTGCATGTATGTTTGCATGTATGTTGGCATGTATGTATATATGTGCATGTGTGTATGTATATTTGCATGTATATATTTGCATGTATGTATGTTTGCATGTATGTGTGTTTGCATGAATGTATGTTTGTATGTATGTTTGCATGTATGTATGTTTGCATGCACGTACGTATGTTGCCATGTATGTATGTATATATGTGCATGTATGTTTGCATGTATGTTAGCATGTATGTATATATGTGCATGTTTGTATGTTTGCATGTATGTATGTTTGTATGTATGTTTGCGTGTATGTATGTTTGCATGTATGTATGTATGTTGTCATGTATGTATGTATGTTGTCATGTATGTATGTATGTATGTATGCATATATGTGCATGTATGTATGTTTGCATGTTTTTATTTTTGCATGTATGTTTATATATATATGTGCATGCATGTAATTATGTTTACATGTATTTATGTTTGCATGTATATTTGTGCATGCTTGTATATATGTATGTATGTATGTATGTATCTTTGCTTGTATGTATGAATGTTTTCATGTGTGTGTGTGTATGCATGTATGTATGATAGTTTGCATGTATGTATGTATGTATGTTGTCATGTATGTTGTCATGTATGTATGTATATATGTGCATGTATGTTTGCATGTATGTTGGCATGTATATATATATATATATATATGTGCATGTGTTTATGTATATTTGCATGTATATATTTGCATGCATGTATGTTTGCATTTATGTATGTTTGCATGCATGTATGTTTGCATGTATGTATGTTTGCATGTATGTATGTTGGTATGTATGTATGTTGTCATGTATGTATGTATATATGTGCATGTATGTTTGCATGTATGTTGGCATGTATGTATATATGTGCATGTCTGTATGTATATTTGCATGGTATATATTTGCATGTATGTATGTTTGCATGTATGTGTGTTTGCATGAATGTATGTTTGTATGTATGTTTGCATGTATGTATGTTTGCATGTATGTATGTATGTATGTTGTCATATATGTATGTATGTATGTATGTATGTTGTCATGTATGTATGTATATATGTGCATGTATGTTTGCATGTATGTTAGCATGTATGTGTATATGTGCATGTTTGTATGTTTGCATGTATGTATGTTTGTATGTATGTTTGCGTGTATGCATGTTTGCATGTATGTATGTATGTTGTCATGTATGTATGTATGTTGTCATGTATGTATGTATGTATGTATATATGTGCATGTATGTATGTTTGCATGTTTTTATTTTTGCATGTATGTTTATATATATGTGCATGTATGTAATTATGTTTGCATGTATTTATGTTTGCATGTATATTTGTGCATGCTTGTATATATGTATGTATGTATGTATCTTTGCTTGTATGTATGAATGTTTTCATGTGTGTGTGTATGCATGTATGTATGATAGTTTGCATGTATGTATGTATATATGTGTGTATCTTTGCATGTATGTATTTTTGCATGTATATATGTGCATGCTTGTATGTATGTATGTTTGTATATATGTATGTTTGCATGTATGTTTGTTTGTATATATGTCTGTATGGCCATGTATGATACTGTCTGCTGGTGCCCTGTATCTAAGTCAACTTCGCGGCAGGCTTCTATACATGGTATAACAGTCAGTATCACACATTAAACTGAATCTAAGCCTACGACATGTTTTATTTCATATTTTTTTTTTTTTTACAGGTTTGGTGTTTGGACTACGTCGGTTTCGAGGACTACTTCGATTACATTTTTTTTTTCTACATTAAAATGGTTAATGAGGGTTGTGTTGGGGGTGCTTTATTTCAATAAAATATTTTATCTATAGCTTTGTCTTTTTCTTTTCAAATTTTATTAATACCACTTTAGTAATGGCCGCTGTCTGAGTGACAACATCCATTACTAAGGCGAGTCTGAGTGTTAGCCGGTGCAGAGGCTAACACTAACCACCATTATTACCCCGGTACCCACCACCACCAGGGGTGCCGGGAAGAGCCAGGTACGATCCAGTACCCGACCATCTGTTGTGATGGTCGGGCTCTGGTATTATGAGGCTGGGAAGGGCCAAAAACAGTGGACCTTCCCACCCTTGTAATGCTAGGCTGCTGCTGCTGTGTTGTATCTGGCTGGTTATAAAAGTGGGGGGGACCCCACGTCATTTTTTTAAATTATTTATTTTTTTTTATTTTTTTTTAAAAAAGACATGGGGTTCCACCCAATTTATCATAACCAGCCACATACAACACAGTGTTATTAGCCTGGGAATGGACAAAACCAGTGGCCCTTCCCACCCATGTAATGCCAGACTGCTGCGGCCTTGTATATGGCTGGTTATTAAAAATGTGGGGGACCAGTCTATTGTTAAATTTAAAAAAAAACGACGTGGGGGTCCCCCCCCCCATTTTTATAACCAGCCCGATACAACACAGCAGCAGCAGCCTAGCATTACAAGGGTGGGAAGGTCCACTGTTTTTGGCCCTTTCCAGCCTCATAATACCAGCCTACGGCCGCCCCAGTACCCGACCATCACAACAGATGGTCGGGTACTGGATCGTACCAAGCTCTTCCCGGCACCTCTGGTGGTGGTGGGTACCGGGGTAATAATGGGTGGTTAGTGATAGCCTTTGCACCGGCTAACACTAAGTACCGCCTTAATAATGGACGCTGTCAATCAGCCAACTGCCATTATCTAGGCACTAATAAAGTTGAAAAAAACCCACAAAGACAATTCTTTTTTATTGAAATAAGAAATCCCCAACAAAACCCTCGTTAACCATTTTATAAAAATTTGAAAAAACGTAGATCTACGCAGTAGTCCAACAAATCGAAGATGTAGTCCAATCGGTACATCAAAATCTGCAACAACATAAAAAAACAGTTATCAATGTGAACAATACCAATACTTCTACTCACCTACACACATATATACACGCACACACAAACAAACAACGATACACAAACATATATACACAAACACAACAAGATATATACACACACACACACACACATATAAACAGACAAACACACACACACGTATACACAAACTCACACATATACAAACAAAAACACACATATCCAAACACACACATATACACGAACACACACAAACACACACACACATATATACACAAACACATATACACAGTTATACACAAACACAACAAGATATACACAAACACAACAAGATATACACACACACATAAACACACACCCATATACACAAACACACACATATACAAAAACACACACACACAAACATCTACCCACAAACATATACACAAATACACCCATATATACACACACATATACACAAACATATACACAAACACACCCATATATACACAAACACACATAAACACACACACACACACACACACACACACACACACATATACACAAACACACATATAAAAACAAAAACAGACAAAGACACATACCCAAACACACATATATACACAAACACACACATACACAAACACACACACTAATTCTTTTAAATGCGGCTGGGGAACCTGCTCGATCCACTATATAAGGCTGCGCTACAGTGCAGCATTTAAAAAAACAGGGTCCTGACCTGTCCATAGAGTTTAAGGCAGCACAGAGTATTTCAGGAGATGAGCGTGCAGATTCAGTGCTGCTGTGAACTCTGCTCTTACCATTACGTAGCTCTCAGTCTGTTACCTCTCCTCCACTCCTGTCCTCAAGAACACCTTCACATGATTGGCAAGTCACCACCCCGCACAAGATCCGCACGCTCATCTCCTGAAATACTCTGTGCTGCTGTGAACTCTGCTCTTACCATTACGTGGTGACTTGCCAATCATGTGAAGGTGTTATTGAGGACAGGAGTGGAGGAGAGGTAACAGACTGAGAGCTACGTAATGGTAAGAGCAGAGTTCACAGCAGCACTGAATCTGCACGCTCCTCTCCTGAAATACTCTGTGCTGCTGTGAACTCTGTTCTTACCATTACGTAGCTCAGTCTGTTACCTCTCCTCCACTCATGTCCTCAATAACACCTTCACATGATTGGCAAGTCACCACCGTGCACAAGATCCGCACGCTCATCTCCTGAAATACTCTGTGCTGCTGTGAACTCTGCTCTTACCATTACGTGGTGACTTGCCAATCATGTGAAGGTGTTATTGAGGACAGAAGTGGAGGAGAGGTAACAGACTAAGAGCTACGTAATGGTAAGAGCAGAGTTCACAGCAGCGCTGAATCTGCACACTCCTCTCCTGAAATACTCTGTGCTGCTGTGAACTCTGTTCTTACCATTACGTAGCTCAGTCTGTTATCTCTCCTCCACTCCTGTCCTCAATAACACCTTCACATGATTGGCAAGTCACCACCGCGCACAAGATCCGCACGCTCATCTCCTGAAATACTCTGTGCTGCTATGAACTCTGCTTTTACCGTTACGTGGTGACTTGCCAATCATGAAGGTGTTATTGAGGACAGTAGTGGAGGAGAGGTAACAGACTGAGAGCTACGTAATGGTAAGAGCAGAGTTCACAGCAGCACTGAATCTGCACGCTCATCTACTGAAATACTCTGTGCTGCCTTAAACTCTGTGGACAGGTCAGGATCCTCTTTCTTTTAAATGCTGCACTGTAGCGCAGCGTTATATAGTGGATCGAGCGGGTTCCCTAGCAGCATTTAAAAGAAACAGGATCCTGACCTGTCCACAGAGTTTAAGGCAGCACAGAGTATTTCAGGAGATGAGCACGGCCGGCCACAGGCAGCCGGTCGTTTTTCCAAGCCGTGCTCCCATTATTCACACAACCGTAAAAACACCCGTTATTGCGGGTCGTAATTACGACCCGCAATAACGGGCTCATAGACTTCTGTTACCCATGATTACCTTCCCGTTTTCTCGCGGGAAGGTGCCCGTGCCGTTAAAAAAATAGAATATGTTCTATTTTTCTATTTTACGTGCCGTGCTGCTATAATTATAATGACAGCACGGCTCGCAAAAGCGGCCGGCTGCCCGTGGCCGGCCGTGCCCGGCCGTGCTCGTAATTACGAGTCGTAATTACGAGCACGGCCCGTAAAATAAAAAAATAGAACATGTTCTATCTTTTTAACGGCACGGGCACCTTCTCGTGAGAAAACGGGAAGGTACCCGTGGCTAACAGAAGTCTATGGGCCCGCTGTTTCGGGTCGTAATTACGACCCGTAATAACGGGTGTTTTTACGGTCGTGTGCATGAGGCCCTGTAATGACGGGTGGCTACATGTGTGCACCCGTCATTACGGCAGCGTTGCTAGGTGACGTCAGTAAATAGTCACTGTCCAGGGTGCAGAAAGAGTTAACTGATCGGCAGTAACTGTTTCAGCACCCTGGACAGTGACTACCGATCACAATATAGAGTAACCTGTAAAAAAAAAAAAGACGTTCATACTCCCTGCTTCCTCCAGTCCGGTCTCCTGGCCGTTGCCTTGGTGACGCATCCCTCTCGACATCCTGCCCGACATTTCTTGATGACGATGCAGCCCATGTGAGCGCTGCAGCCAATCACAGGCTGCAGAGGCCTCTGCAGCCAATCACAGGCTGCAGAGGCCTCTGCAGCCAATCACAGGCTGCCGCGTCAGAAAAGAAGGTCGGACTGGAGGAAGAAGAGGGACTCGTCACCAAGACAACGACCAGGTACGTATGAAATGCTTTTTTTTTTTTTTTTAATCAGCAGCCTCTTTTCTCTATCAGTGATTGATAGAGACAAGGGGCTGCCGATTTGTATAATATTTTTGACCGGGTTCGATCAAAACGGGTTCGGCCGAACCCGGTGAAGTTCGGATTCGCTGCGAACCGAACTTTTCCGGAAGTTCGGACCGAAACCGGGTTCGGTTGTCCCGGTTCGCTCATCTCTAAACAGGGGTTTTGCGAATGTGCCGTAGCGTCCATAAACCATTCCAGCAAAATCTACGCTCCAAAAGTCAAATACCACTCCTTTTCATCTGAACTTTCCAAAAGTCAAATACCACTCCTTTTCATCTGGACCCTAAACTTTTCACAGGTACCTTTGCTGTTTTACCAATGTCATGCTGTGCACACATCATGCAGGCTACTACAAACCTAATGTTGGCATTATTGAATCTGGGGACAAGCCAACTTGCTGACACCAGGCTGCACATACTCTCCTTGCCAGGTCTGTCATCTCTTGCTCTCTCAATTGGCTTGTCCGATCATCCAACAAAGTTCCTACTACCAATGGGCCCATAATCGTGGGCAATGCCAAAAGCGTACCTAGACTGAGTATAAATGTTGGCCATCTTACCTTTTGCGAGTTTACAAGCCTCAGCGAGCACCTCCAGCTCCGCTTCTTGAGATGAACAAGAAGGTGGGAGTGGTTTATGGATGATTTACCTTGTGCATCGTGACTACCGTGTATCCTGTCTTGTACAAACTGTATAAGATGAAGTATCTCTTCATTACAAATTTACATTAACAACCCATATTGCATATAGATAAACAATTTCAAATGGGGTCTTATTTTTCCTACACTCTGATAATCCAGAACACCTGAGAATCCCACCCCAACCAGGTCCCGCAAATACCTGATTAACACACACAAACAAACACAAATTAGTCTACCAAAATCTGGCATAAAACGTAACAATGTTCAGGCAATTTTTACCTCGGCCTCCTGTGTAGATTTGCTGGAGGGGAGTGATCTATTACACTATACCTCATATTGGGTGGTGACTACAGCACAGCATATCCGGTGCTATATTTACCAATCTGGAACCATCTACACAGAAAAAAACTCAAAATCTGGGTTACTCTCGTACACATTTAGGCCCCATGCACACGAACGTAAAAACGCCCGTAATTACGGGCCCATAGACTTCTATTGGAAAACGGCTACCTTCCCGTTTGCTTACGGAAAGGTGCCCGGGCCATTGAAAAATATGGAACATGTCCTATTTCAGGCCATAATTATGGCACGGGCAGGCCCATAGTCTATTACGGATGGCTACGTGTGTGCACCCGTAATTGCGGGAGCGTTGCTAGGCGACTTCAGGGGATAGTCACTCTCCAGGGTACTGAAAGAGTTAACTGATCTGCGGTAACTCTTTCAGCATCCGGGACAGTGACTACCGCTGGAGTTAATAGTATTAAAAGTTAACTTACCCAGAACTCCCTGCTTCTTCCTCCAGTCCGGCCTCCGGGGATGACGTTTCATCCCATGTGACCGCTGCAGCCAATCACAGGCTGCAGCGGTCACATGGACTGCCGCGTCATCCAGGGAGGTTGGACTGGCTGTCAAAAGAGGGACGCGTCACCAAGACAACGGCCAGGGTACATATAAACGTATTTTACTTTCAATCGCTGCATTAACTCCGCCCAAAAGGGCTGCCCCTTCTCTCTATGCAGCACTGATAGAGAGAAGGGGCTGACGATTAGTGCAGAGAAAACGGGTCCATAAATACGGGTGGAATACTGGTGACAACGGACCCGTATTTACGGGCACGGGTCCATAAATAGTGGTGGAATACGGGTCGAATACGTGTGACAAAGGACCCGTAATTACGCCAGGAAAAAATATATTCGTGTGCATGGGGCCTTAATCTGGGTTACTCATTAGGGTCTCATATTCTCATATACACATTTGTATATCTCCTAGCTCTAAATTCATTAATTCAAAAGCAAATATGTACGTTGTCACTGAGACGTACCTGATCAGTCTTATCGCTACTTCCCCCTTTTTGGACCCTGCGGAATTAATGTAGCAGGGTTCAAAACTGCATATATCAACATATTGGGGTTGGGCACTCTATCTGGGGGCACTAGTTTGGCCTCCTTTAAGACACAATAACCTAAAACAAAAATTACTTCCTCCGGACAAAGCCTCATTTTATCTTTTAGATACCTTGCAGCCATTTACTTTTAAAATAACATACATTTATAAAATGACATTTAAGCAGTCTTATTCTGACTCATAGACCAGAAGAACATACTATACCACTTGCCTGCATGTGTAAAAGCAAAAATAACAACTGTAATTCTTCATCCAGTAAAACAGAGAATAATATGTCTGCTAAATTAACCGATAATAAACTCTGTGTGGGAGTAGGGAACAGTAGGGGTACATCAATTTTCAACACAATATCTGTATTTTACTTCATTTGAATTAACTTCAAAACATTACAACATTAAATCATATCATATTATAACACATGAATGTGTAACATAGCGCTACACAATCCAGGAGTTCATATTTTGTAACTTTATCTTTTATGCAGACATATTCACCCTGCATTGATATTTTAATCAATCTCCATACTAAGAGAGAGAGAGAGAGAGTGTGCATGTGTAAATATATGACAGTTCACATTCCTTCACATTGTAACCCCCCTTTCTTCAGAGCTATGCTGTGCTGGACTTTACACAGTTAACATAGTTAACTCCTTATACTTAATTTTAATACACAATTATACACAGTACCACTGTTAAGAATGAGAGCATACAATATAGATTTAAAATCAATGTTATATTGTGGCCACTGTACTCATCAAACTTCAGACATGTTATATCACACACACCCCTCCCCGTCGCAATCGACATTAGTCATCATCATCATCATCATCATCAATTCCTTACACGCAGCATTACGGATTTATTTACTCTGTCTGTCTATTCAAAAACAGCCATTTATTAACATCCACACAGCTTAAATTTTTTAACTTTCAACTTATTTAATCACATATATCTCATCCTCCCCACTCAATCATTCACTCTGTGGGTTGTAGTCTAGGGGTTTGCTATGCATTTTGGTGATGATTTCTTTAGGGGCCCTGGGAGCGAGCCAATACCAATTCTCCTTTACTGTAATTTGTGTAGGTAGTTATCCTACTACGACACATATGGTACTTCAGGTGTGGGTCAGGGTCATTAATTGAACACAGGTTGTTATTTTACAACGGTAACCAGTTCCGGACGGTCTGATGATATATTACTACAGACTTACTTGGATGTTATGCTATATCAAAGTATATGCCGGATTATCAAATGCATGCTAGAAATCAGTCTGTACTGATTCTTACCTTATGCCAGTCTGACAATGCATACAACTGACCTTTTTTTGTTTTTGTTTTTTCAAAAACCCTTACACACAATATTACAATCCGGCAATGTGCTAGGAGCTCATAAAGGGTTTTTCAATACAACATTCAAAGTTTTCCCTATTGCACTGTGTAATGGTACATATACACTTATCACACTTTTAACATACACTCCCATATATATATCCATTTGACCATTACAATCATAACAAAGGACCTGACTAGAGATGAGCGAACCGGGACAACCGAACCCGGTTTCGGTCCGAACATCGGGAAAAGTTCGGTTCGCAGCGAATCCGAACTTCACCGGGTTCGGCCGAACACGTTTTGACCGAACCCGGTCAAAAATATTATACAAATCGGCAGCCACTTGTCTCTATCAATCACTGATAGAGAAAAGAGGCTGCTGATTAAAAATAAAATAAAAAGCATTTCATACGTACACGGTCGTTGTCTTGGTGACGAGTCCCTCTTCTTCCTCCAGTCCGACCTTCTTTTCTGATGCGGCAGCCTGTGATTGGCTGCAGAGGCCACTGCAGCCTGTGATTAGCTGCAGAGGCTGCGGCAGCCTGTGATTGGCTGCAGCGGTCAAATGGGCTGTAACGTCATCCAGGAATCTCGGGCCGGATGTCGAGAGGGACGCGTCACCAAGGCAACGGCCAGGAGACTGGACTGAAGGAAGCAGAAAGCTCTCGGTAAGTATGAACGTCTTTTTTTTTTTACAGGTTACTCTATATTCTGATCGGAATTCACTGTCCAGGGTGCTGAAAGAGTTACTGCCGATCAGTTAACTCTTTCAGCACCCTGGACAGTGACTATTTACTGACGTCGCCCAGCAACGCTGCCGTAATGACGGGTGCACACATGTAGCCATCCGTCATTACGGGGCCTCATGCACACGATCGTAAAAACACCCGTTATTACGGGTCGTAATTACGACCCGAAATAGCGGGCCCATAGACTTCTGTTAGCCACGGGTACCTTCCCGTTTTCTCACGGGAAGGTGCCCGTGCCGTTAAAAAGACAGAACATGTTCTTTTTTTTTTTTTACGGGCCGTGCTTCTATACTTTATAATGGGAGCACGGCTCGGAAAAAAGCCTGGCTGCCCGTGCTCATCCTGAAATACTCTGTGCTGCCTTAAACTCTGATTGGCAAGTCACCACGTAATGGTAAGAGCAGAATTCACAGCAGCACAGAGAATTTCAGGAGATGAGCGTGCGTATCTTGTGCGGGGTGGTGACTTGCCAACAATGTGAAGGTGTTATTGAGGACAGGAGTGGAGGAGAGGTAACAGACTGAGCTACGTAATGGTAAGAGCAGAGTTCACAGCAGCACTGAATCTGCACGCTCCTCTCCTGAAATACTCTTTGCTGCTGTGAACTTCTGGCTTATTTCTCTTGGCAAGGATATAATAGATTGTTCTTCTAAGATGGGGGTGTTTTACTCACATACATATGTGAATGTGTCTCCCTCTCTTATCTCACTCCCCCCCCTTTCTTTCTTTCTTTCCACAAGCTTCGCATGAGAACCAAGGACAAAGATAACTAACTTAAAAACATACAAAATCAGCATTAATATACTTGTCTTAAAGGAACAATGACTTTATTATACACTACAAAAGAAACAAGATGGAGACTCCATGCAATATGGCTGCTGCACAAAATGGAATAATTTAAACATATTTTAATCACTTTCAAAGGGGGGCGGGTTTATTTCACACTAAAAATATGTCCCTTTGTACAAATATCACTTTTGTTTCCCAGATTGAAGTGTAGTGTAACAAAAATTAGTAGAAATTAACTGGCCTGCAAAGAGCTCTAATCTCCACTGCATCAACAACATTTTGAGGGAATTGGAAAGCTCAGTGAGATCCTGGCCATATCACCTAGTTTTAGCATCTGACCTCACTAATGCTTGTGAAAAGTGGACCTGTGAGGTTTACGGCCCTAGTAAGTGTGTTGTGGCAAAGATGGTATTAAGACAGGAGATTTCTTGCAAACTCAACTTCACTAAGCTGGTATTCAACTAGCTGCACTAACTTGCCGCATGCTGTACACCTGAGAAGGCCCCTACCTGCACCCACCTACACTGCTCATACGACTCTCAAACACCACAGGCAGGTTCCTGCCTGTCATGTGCGTCTGGCTCCAGGACTGGCTCAAGTGCCGTCGCTTCCACAGCTACTCACACAAACACTCTCATTCTACCAGAGCTCTCTTTCTATTTCTGTCACAGTCATGTTCTTCCTCTTCCACCCAAACACTAAACACGGCTTGGCTGGAACACAGCCGCTTTAAGCACAGCAAGAGGCACAGTCTCCAGTTTCAGGAAGCAGCGTAGTCACAGTGCGTAGTCCCAGTGCTGTTATGTCGGGGCATGAAATTTAGCAGGGATGGCATCCGCACCATACATCCCAGCTCCAAACCAATTTAGACAAGCCAACCATATTTGCATTACAAAGAATCGGTCACAACATCACAGTGAAGTAACATCAGCACAACAGAACAAGTTTTAAAATGATATAACTTCCTGAGGGAAAACACAGTCAAAGACATATCATAAACATAAGACCCATTACGGGATACATAAGTGCAGTAGGCCGGACAGGCCTCTCCTCCTGTAAAACGCCACCTAAGTGTGATAACAGCATAAAACAGACATCACAACAGCATAAATTAGAGGCTCTGTGCATAATAAATAGACCTTATTGTGGATATATACAAAATATATAAAAAGGCAACATAAAATTCCCTTTAAAAGTTGGGATTTTTCCCTAGACTCTTAAATTTGTGTGACTGAGTGGCTGAATGGGTATAACTTTACTGTATAATCCCATGCAGGATTATCTAAAAAAATAATCAAAATCTGGAACTTTTACCCTGTAGTTGACAGATAGGTTAGGAATGTGGGTGTAAAGTCTCAACAATATGTATTGAGATCAATGTGATTCTGCAGAAGCCCACAATTCTGCCATGCAAATAGGAATGTTAACTTTATCACATCAGCTTCATTATATTAACATTAACACAGATGCTTCGAAGAAACAACTTAATAAATAGAAAGGGAATTATGTTCATGCGTGCCAGTTTTTGGGCTTTAAGACAGAATTCTTGCGCACTATTAATAGTAAATCTGCCTCATTAAATAATAGATAACCAACATGTACACGAGCAGTAATAGTGTGAACTCCAAGAATATATATCTTTATGTGTCCGTAAACGTCAAAGTAACACAAATAGCTATAACGATGGACTAAGGAGAACACACATATAACTCAATATGACCTGGTACTCCGACCATAGCATTACTAAGAAACCTATAGAGAAAAGAGGTCAAGTACGCTCAAAATAATATGTGATAGAAAAACTTCTTTATTGACAGATACACAGAAACAGGACAATTAAAAAATGAGTCATACAGTGTAAAGTGGCGTCAGCCCATGTGGTATACATATATTAATGGTAGAACATGATGTAACAAATGAATAACAAGAACCCGGGATCAATACTGTTGTAAATTAAACAGTCTTGAATGCATATGGCTATATGTAACACAACATGAATAAATGGTCCAGGAAACAATTTTCAAGTTGGAACCACCATTGCCTATTATATGAGAGTAATAAGCAGTGTAGATAAATATATGGTGCCAATACACATGGATAAAGTAATTCATATATGAGATACACAATTAATTGGTACTGAAGAGTGTAAACCGTAAATGTAATTGGTAGCACAAAGTAGTGTAGCTAAGGAAGATGCAGGTGAAAGTAGAAGATCTGGATCCTAATACCAACAAATAGCCAGATGCATGGGAAAGAGTGTAATGTTACGTACCCGGATTCATATAACCAACATGGGGGAGACGCCAGTCCCGATGCGCGTTTCGGCTAGATGCCTTCGTCCGGGGATGTGTTACATATAGCCATATGCATTCAAGACTGTTTAATTTACAACAGTATTGATCCCGGGTTCTTGTTATTCATTTGTTACATCATGTTCTACCATTAATATATGTATACCACATGGGCTGACGCCACTTTACACTGTATGACTAATTTTTTAATTGTCCTGTTTCTGTGTATCTGTCAATAAAGAAGTTTTTCTATCACATATTATTTTGAGCGTACTTGACCTCTTTTCTCTATAGGTTTCTCATTATCCCCTTCGCGCTCAGGTCAGTAATAGTACGTCCTGCTAAGTAGAACGTTCGCGCTCAGGTCAGTACTATTACTGACCTGAGTAAACACGGCGCCATCTTTCCCCGGCGCGTGTCTGAGCTGTGATACCTGCTGTTTCCGACAGCAGGCTATCACAGCTTAGTGTGCAGGGACCGATCGCGGTGGTCCCCGCCGATTAACCCCTTAGAAGCCGCGTTCAATAGCGATCGCGGCTTCTTAGGGGTTAAGCTGCCATCGCCGGCCTGCTACACGATAGCGGGCCGTGATGGCTACTATGGCAACCAGAATCCTAACAATGGACTCTGGCTACGCCATCGACGGAAGCCTAGTGGGTCCCGACAAAATCAGGACCCACTATGCTTGCTGTCAGCGAACAGCTGACAGCTCTAATACACTGCACTACGCATGTAGTGCAGTGTATTAGAATAGCGATCAGAGCCTCCTGCTCTCATGTCCCCTAGTGGGACAAAGTAAAAAAAGTGTGAAAAAGTAAAAAAAAGTTGTGTAAAAATAAGAAAATAAAAGATTTAAAAGTAATAAAAGTAAAAGTCCCCCTTTTTCCCTTATCAGTTCTTTATTATTAATAAAAATATATAAATAAACAAATAAACTATACATAATTGGTATCGCCGCGTCCGTAACGTCCTGAACTACAAAACGATGTCATTATTTATCCCGCGCGGTGAACGCCGTAAGAGAAAATAATAATAAACCGTACCACAATCACAATTCTTTGGTCACTTCACCTCCCAAAAAATGGAATAAAAAGAGATCAAAAAGTCGAATGTACCTAAAAATTGTACTGATCGAAACTACAGTTCGTTACGCAAAAAATAAGTCCTCGCACGGCTTTCCTGATGGAAAAATAAAACAGTTATGGCTCTTAGAATAAGGGAACACAAAAAATAAATTATATTTTACAAAATGTATTTTATTGTGCAAACGACATAAGACATAAAAAAAAACTATAAACATCTGGTATCGCCGTAATCGTATCGCCCCGCAGAATAAAGTGAATATGTCATTTATAGCGCACGGTGAACGCTGTAAAAAAAATTGAATAAAAAACAATAGTAAAATTGCTGTTTTTTTAGTCACCACGCCACCTAAAAATAGAATAAAAACTGATCAAAAAGCCGCATGCACCCCATGAAAACTACAATGGATTCCTCAAGGGGTCTAGTTTCCAAAAAGGGGTCACTTTTGGGGGGTTTCCACTGTTTTAGCACCACAAGACCTCTTCAAACCGGACATGGTGCCTAATAAATTAAATTAAATTAATTAAATGTCACCTCTACTTTGCTCTAAATTCCTGTGAAACGCCTAAAGGGTTAATAAACTTTTTAAATGCTGTTGTGAATACTTTGAGGGGTCTAGTTTCTGAAATGGGGTGTTTGATAAGGGTGTCTAATATATGGGCCCCTCAAAGCAACTTCAGAACTGAGCTGGAAACTAAAAAATAAAATAAAAATGAGGCAATACTTCGCTTCTTACATTATACTGATAATGAGCCGTGCCCACCCCGAGATGACCCCAGTTTTGACCGTTTGTATAAACGGAGACCCCTATTAGACCGTTTCAGTGCCCGGTTTTCCCAGCATTCACCCCCGAGAAGTGTATTTCTATAGATGAATCCCTGGTACATTTGAAAGGGAGGCTTCAATTCCGCGAGTACCTGCCGTGTAAGAGGGCAAGGTATGGCGTGAAGATGTATAAGCTGCGAGAGTGCATCAGGGTATACCTACAAATTTAGGATATATGAAGGGAAGGACACCAGTTCTCAGCCCCCAGAATGCCCCCCCTTACTGGGAGTTAATACAAAAATTGTGTGGGATTTGGTGCACCCACTGCTGGACCAGGGTTACCACCTCTAACTGGATAATTTTTATACCAGCGTCCCACTCTTCAACTGCCTCGCTTCCAGAAGTCCTGCGGCATGCGCCACTGCTAGAAGAAATCTGAGAGGCCTCCCTAAGACTCTGCTTGGGCAAACACTCAGAAGGGGTGAGAGCAGGGCACAATCTAGCAGCAACATATTGTGTGTCAAGTACAAGACCAGGGAGATGCCACACCAGTACCCATGTACCTGTACGAGGTACCAGTACAGGGACCCCCAAACTAGACTGCATCCTGGACTACAATAGGTACATGGGAGGGGTGGACTTGTCAGATCAAGTCCTGAAGCCTTACAGTACTTCTGGAAGCGGGGCCACAGGCATCGTACCAGGGCAACACTTTTTAGGAGAAGTTCCCCAAACTGGCAAGAAGGGAAAAAGTCAAAAGAGGTGCAGAGTCTGCTATAAGAGGGGGATAAGGAAGGACACAATATATCAATGTGACACGTGTCCCGAAAAACCAGAGCTCTGTATGAAAGAGTGTTTTCAAATTTATCATCCATCCCTTTATTTTTAATTTACCCCAGTTTTACTCGCTCTGATCCACTTCGCACAGCTTACCCATCCTCATCTTTCCCCTCTGAGCCCTGCTGTATGCCCAGGCAGCTGATAACAGCCACATGTAGGGTATTGTCGTACCCGGGAGAGCCAACATTACAGTTTATGGGGTGTAGGTCTCCGGTGGCACATGCTGGGCACAATATATCGGACACTGACATGGCATATATATAGAAAATTGCAAATCTCACTCTGCACCATCTGCTGCGCATTATCTTTTACACAATACCTGTGGGGTCAAAATGCTCACTACACCTCTAGATGAATTCCTTAAGGGGTGTCGTTTTTAAAACGGGGTCACTTCTCGGGGGTTTCAACTGTACTGATACCTCAGGGGCTTCTGCACACACGACTTAGCACCAGAAAATTCCCAGTAGGCCACATGGTGGTCCTTTCCTTCTGAGCCCTCCCATGGGCCCAAACGGCAGTTTATCACCACAAATAGGGTATTGCCACACTCAGGACAAATTGGGCAACAAAATGCGGTATTTTATTCCTTGTGAAAATAAGAAATTTTGAGCCAAAACTACCTCTTATTGGAAAAAATAATTTTTTTTTTAATTCACAGTCCAATTCAAATAAATTCTGTGAAAAAACTGTGGGGTCTAAATGGTCACAACACCCATAAATAAATTCTTTGAGGGGTGTAGTTTCCAAAATGGGGTGACTTCTGGTGGGTTTCCATTGCTTTGATACCTTTGGGGCTCTGCAAATGCGACATGGCACCCGAAAACCAATCCAGCAAAATCTGGGCTCCAAAGAACACATAGCGCTCCTTTCCTTCTGAGGCCTCCCATGGGCCCAAACGGCAGTTTATCACCACAAATGGGGTATTGCCGCACTCAGGACAAATTGGGCAACAAATTGGGGTATTTTATTCCTTGTGAAAATAAGAAATTTTGAGCCAAAACTACCTCTTATTGGAAAAAATTTAATTTTTTTGAATTCACAGCCCAATTCAAATAAATTCTGTGAAAAAACTGTGGAGTCTAAATGGTCACAACACCCATAAATGAATTCCTTGAGGGGTGTAGTTTCCAAAATGGGGTCACTTCTGGTGGGTTTCCATTGCTTTGATACCTTTGGGGCTCTGCAAATGCGACATGGCACCCGAAAACCAATCCAGCAAAATCTCTGCTCCAAAGAACACATAGCGCTCCTTTCCTTCTAATACCTCCCATGGGCCCAAACGGCAGTTTATGGGCACAAATAGGGTATTGCCGCACTCAGGACAAATTTGGCAACAAAATGGGGTATTTTATTCGTTGTGAAAATAAGACATTTTGAGCCAAAACTACATCTTATTGGAAAAAAGTTTTTCTTTTTAAATTCACAGCCCAATTCAAATAAGTTCTGTGAAAAAACTGTGGGGTCTAAATGGTCACAACACCCATAAATAAATTCCTTGAGGGGTTTTGTTTCCAAAATGGGGTCACTTTTGGTGGGTTTCCATTGCTTTGATACCTCTGAGGCTCTGCAAATGCGACATGGCACCCGAAAACCAATACAGCAAAATCTGGACTCCAACAAACACATAGCGCTCCTTTCCTTCTGAGCCCTCCCATGGGCCCAAACGGCAGTTTATCACCACAAATGGGGTATTGCCGCACTCAGGACAAATTGGGCAACAAAATGGGGCATTTTGTTCCCTGTGAAAATAAGAAATTCTGATCAAAAATGACATCTTATTGGAAAAATTGTCATTCTTTTAATTTCACAGCCCAATTCAAATACGCGCTGTGAAAAAACTACGGGGTCAAAATGGTAACAATAACCATAAATTAATTCCTTGAGGGGTGCAGTTTCCAAAATGGGGTCAGTTTTGGGGGATTCCTACTGTTTTGGCACCTCAACACCTCTCCAAACCTGGCATGCTGCCTAAAATATATGCTAATAAAAAAGCACCACCAAAATGCACTAGGTGCTTCTTTGCTTCTGGGGCTTGTGTTTTATTCCACGAGCGCACTAGAGCCACATGTGGGACATTTCTAAAAACTGAAGAATCTGGACAATACATATTTAGTTGTGTTTCTCTGGTAAAACCTTCTTTGTTACAGAAAAAAAATAGAATAAAATTGAAATTCAGAAATAAAAACGAAATTTGCAAATTTCACCTCCACTTTGCTTTAATTCCTGTGAAATTCCTGAAGGGTTAAAAAACTTTCTAAATGCTGTTTTGAATACTTTGAAGGGTCTAGTTTTTAAAATGGGGTGCTTTATGGGGGTTTCTAATACATAGGCCCCTCAAAGCCACTTCAGAACTGAACAGGTACCTTAAAAAAAAGGCTTTTGAAATTTTCTTAAAAATATGAGAAATTGCTGTTTATGTTCTAAGCCTTGTAACGTCCAAGAAAAATAAAATAATGTTCTAAAAACGATGCTAATCTAAAGTAGACATATGGGAAATGTGAACTAGTAACTATTTTGGGTGGTATAACCGTCTGTTTTTCAAGCAGATGCATTTAAATTCTGAAAAATGCTATTTTTTCTAAATTTTCTCTAAATTTTGCAATTTTTCTCAAATAAAGACTGAATATATCGACCAAATTTTACCACGAACATGAAGCCCAAAGTGTCACGAGAAAACAATCTCGGAATCGCTTGCATAGGTTTAAGCATTCCGACGTTATTACCACATAAAGTGAAATATGTCAGATTTGAAAAATGGGCTCTGAGCCTTAAGGCCCAAACTAGGCTGCGTCCTTAAGGGGTTAAATAATACAAGGGAAGGGGCTTAAGCAAGTTAACACTATTTATGGATTATGCTGCATGTATTGTCATAGAATGTAAATATCAGTCATCATCAAGCTGACAGCAACCAGCTATAGTTAAATATTTTTTTAGAAATTTCAAAATCATCAAGGTCTCTGTGTGAATTTTGAAGCTAACACAAGGACAAATAGAAGTATACTGTGACCCAGATACTGAACTTCACTTTATCTGTTTTCAAAGACCTTGCAAAGTTCTCAAAAAAAGGTTTTGTTATTCATGTGAAAGTCTCTATCCTGTGAGCTTCTGATCATGTAATTTTAAACGGCAGAAGCAAAGCTATAAATCTCAAAGCTTTGTGTAGGTGCCTCGAGAAATCTGTAAAGTGATGTAAACTACATGCAAAAATTGGCTTTTAACAAATTATAATATGTATTAATTCATTTCTTCCAATACAGCCCCATAAAGTAATTTTTATCTTAAATTATAAAGAAGAGGAAGACTTGAGATGGGACATTGAATAGGGCCTATTACTTTAAACATCAGCCCAAAAGAGAAATAAACTTGAGTTTTACGTCCTTTCCTCTCCCCTAAGGCCAGGATCGCATATAGAGTTTTGTTGCAGTATTTATGGCAGTTTTTAGCTTAGTTTTTTTTAAGCTAAATACAGAAGTTAACACAAAAGAAGGAAGTTGCATAAGTCTTTTCTTTCTACCTTTCCTTCCTTCGGAATCCACTTCTGGCTTTGGCTAAAAAATATGATACAAAAATTGCCACAAAAACTGCATTAAAACTGTAGAACTGATCCCGGCCTAAAGAGTGGTAGATTTGGTGGTTAAACAAGGCCATGCTAACTTGGTATGAAGTCGGGTGCTGTAATGGCATTTACACACACCAGGTCAGAGGGCCTTAGTGTGAACTCTTGTTTCTGGAACATTTTAAGCTAATCTTTTTTCACATAAATTGAGTCTCTCATAGCTGATTTTTTCCATCTCTCTTAATAACATAAAATTCACATTTGGTATTGCAGTTGTGCACATACAATTAACCCGGGGAATGGTTGGCGGTTACAGGCTTGGATTGGCAAAAATACTGATCCCGGCCATTTAACTTATGAGATCAATAATGATTGTGGCATCAATAAATTGAGGAGGCTCCCTAGAATTGTGATTGTTAAGATTGATGCTTTTATAGTGACATCCCTGGGCCTAACAAAGGCCCCAAAAGCTTGTCCTGAGATACAGTGAAGGAAATTATTTGATCCCTTGCTGATTTTGTAAGTTTGCCCACTGTCAAAGACATGAACAGTCTAGAATTTTTAGGCTAGGTTAATTTTACCAGTGAGAGATAGATTATATAAAAAAACAAACAGAAAATCACATTGTCAAAATTATATATATTTATTTGCATTGTGCACAGAGAAATAAGTATTTGGTCCCCTACCAACCATTAAGAGTTCAGCCTCCTCCAGACCAGTTACACGCTCCAAATCAACTTGGTGCCTGCATTAAAGACAGCTGTCTTAAATGGTCACCTGCATAAAAGACTCCTGTCCACAGACTCAATTAATCAGTCTGACTCTAACCTCTACAACATGGGCAAGACCAAAGAGCTTTCTAAGGATGTCAGGGACAAGATGATAGACCTGCACAAGGCTGGAATGGGCTACAAAACCATAAGTAAGATGCTGGGTGAGAAGGAGACAACTGTTGGTGCAATAGTAAGAAAATGGAAGACATACAAAATGACTGTCAACCGACATCGATCTGGGGCTCCATGCAAAATCTCACCTCGTGGGGTGTCCTTGATCCTGAGGAAGGTGAGAGCTCAGCCGAAAACTACACGGGGGGAACTTGTTAATGATCTCAAGGCAGCTGGGACCACAGTCACCAAGAAAACCATTGGTAACACATTACGCCGTAAAGGATTAAAATCCTGCAGTGCCCGCAAGGTCCCCCTGCTCAAGAAGGCACATGTACAGGCCCGTCTGAAGTTTGCAAATGAACATCTGGATGATTCTGAGAGTGATTGGGAGAAGGTGCTGTGGTCAGATGAGACTAAAATTGAGCTCTTTGGCATTAACTCAACTCGCCGTGTTTGGAGGAAGAGAAATGCTGCCTATGACCCAAAGAAGACCCTCCCCACTGTCAAGCATGGAGGTGGAAACATTATGTTTTGGGGGTGTTTCTCTGCTAAGGGCACAGGACTACTTCACCGCATCAATGGGAGAATGGATGGAGCCATGTACCTTCAAATCCTGAGTGACAACCTCCTTCCCTCCACCAGGACATTAAAAATTGCTCATGGTTGGGTCTTCCAGCACGACAATGACCCGAAACATAGAGCCAAGGCAATAAAGGAGTGGCTCAAAAAGAAGCACATTAAGGTCATGGAGTGGCCTAGCCAGTCTCCAGACCTTAATCCCATCGAAAACTTATGGAGGGAGCTGAAGATCCGAGTTGCCAAGTGACAGCCTCGAAATCTGAATGATTTCCAGATGATCTGCAAAGAGGAGTGGGCCAAAATTCCATCTAACGTGTGCAAACCTCATCATAAACTACAAAAAACGTCTGACTGCTGTGCTTGCCAACAAGGGTTTTGCCACCAAGTATTAAGTCTTGTTTGCCAAAGGGATCAAATACTTATTTCTCTGTGCACAATGCAAATAAATATATATAATTTTGACAATGTGATTTTCTGTTTGTTTTTTTATGCAATCTATCTCTCACTGGTAAAATAAACCTAGCCTAAAAATTCTAGACTGTTCATGTCTTTGACAGTGGGCAAACTTACAAAATCAGCAAGGGATCAAATACTTATTTCCTTCACTGTATAGGTATGAATTTAGATATGCCTAACAGGTGCCTGCATAGTTGATACACATAGGCATTGAAATTATAACAATAAAAAAAAGTAAAAGACCATGAGTGGAACAAAGAAAAAGTTAAATAAATATACGTATTTTGTATTCACATAAATTGCTCAACTAGTAAAATAGAATTAACACGTTTATTTCTTAGTGTTTTACCGTTAGTGACCGCCAAAATGCCTTTTCACGGCGGCCACTAACGGGCTTTATTCTGATGCATACGAGATTTCAAGGTGCTGCATCAGAAAAAATAAGCGGGCGGATTTAGTTTAACCCCTTAGATGTGACGCTCAACAGCGAGCGCCTCATTGAGTGGTTTTGGAGGGGGGGAGGGGGCTCCCCCACTCACTCCACCGGCACCCTGCATGCGATCGAAAGGTGCCAGTGGATTCTATGGCAGCCGGGGGCATAACAAAGCCCCCCAGGTCTGCCTTTAGTTAATGCCTGCTAGGCCTAACTAAAGGTGCCAGGCAGGTTTACACTGACAGGCAATAATACGCTGCAATACAGAAGTATTGTAGTGTATTATAAAAGCAATCAAACAATCGCATAATAATGTCCCCTAATGGGAGTAACAATTTAAAAAAAAAAAAAGTTAAATAGATATACCACAGGCATGCTTTCTTGAAAATATGGCTGCCTTGGAAGCAATATAGAAATTTTGAATAGACTCGACTCTTGTTCACCTTCATAATTTGTAGTGATTATTCCTTTTACAGGAACTCTTACTGTGATGTTGACATTTTCTGTACTTTTATTGTGACTGACCGTCTGTAACACTCCTTGCTTTGTACAACTTTTATTGTATCTGCTTGACTACACATGTACTTTTTGTATTTTCTTGTTTATATTGTATATTTGTTTTCTTACAATAAAAAAATGTAAAAAAAAAGTTAAATAAATAAAGACCCACTTTTTCCCCTTACAAAATGCTTTATTATGAAAAAACATATTATTTTTTTTTTTAAATTACACATATTTGGTTTTGCCGCATCCATAATGACCCCAGCTATAAAGCTATTAAGTTATTTAACCGCTCTGCGAACGGTGTAAAAAATAAAATAAAAACAATGCCAGAATTTCAGTTTTCTGTGAATCCTGCCTCCAAAAAAATTTGATAAAAAGTAATCAAAAAGTCGCACATTCTCCAAAAGGGTACCAATAAAAACTACAAGTCGTCCTGCAAATAAAAAAAAGCCATCATAAAGCTGCATCGGTAGAAAAATTAAAAAGTTTGAAAAAACTCTGTTTTTACTGTGTAAAAGTAGTAAAACATAAGAAAACGATATCAATTTGGTATCATCACAAACATAATCATCCACTAAATAAAAGTCCTTATACATGTCGATGCCAAAATAAAAAAGTTATAGCTCTTGGAATGCAACGATGTGAAAATGTAAAAAGCTTCGTCATCAAGGTTTAAAATAGGCTGGTCACTAAGGGGTTAATAATGTAAAACAAAAAAAATAAATATTTTTTTAAGCCCAGGAAACCTTACTGTAGTCACAGTAATGTGCTATTATTTTAGAAATTAAAGGGGTTTCTCACTTTGGTACCCTGACTATAAATTAATCTCAGGGTGTCCCACTGTTGGACACCTTAGTGATCAGCTGTAATCGGTGGAGGAACCCAGCAACATGTGTTTAATTTCCCTGCAGCACCCTACACATGGTAAATTAAGTTTTACACAGTTCCAATTGAAATCAATGGACTGTCCATATAATGCACCGATATACCGGTCCTCCAGAAGGAAAGACACTTTTTTTTAGCCAACCTCCACTCTGGCAAATAGACGAGGGTCCTGAACTGGGGACCCCCATTATATTAACTATTTCCATAATAGAGTATTGGAAAATAAGTTTTCTAACACAAAGACGATCCCCTTTAATATAAAGTATTGCTTTACTGTGCATTCTTCTATTTGTCCATCATATGTGCTACTTTGTTAGGATAATTCTCTATATAACGACTTCTAATTATTTCTAATTCTTCATAAACCTGCAATGTTAGATATGTATGCCCTACAAGAAATAATTCCATAAAATCCAAAAGGCTTATTGACATAAACAAAATGTTAGGCTGATGGAACAAGATACTTAAATCAAAGTCCATAAATATTGAATTATGAGGAAAGTATTGGAAGTTCTCTGTGAATTTTGAAGAAGCATGGGTATGAACAGAGAGCTTATAGTATTTATCTGTTCAAACACATTTTCTTACGAGGATTATTAGGGATTTTAGTTAGAACCATGTCATAACAAAACTAGTTTAGAAATAATTTTACATGGAGTTTAGACTGGGAATGTAAGTAGACTAAAACATCATTCTGAAAACACAGAACATAGATAGTTGCATTGGTATTTGTAATTAAGTGATATATATTTTTTTTATAATAAGTCAGAGGGATTTTATTCCCTACATCCATGAACCCCTTAACCCCTTAAAGACCAGGCCAATTTGAGTTTTTAATTTTCATTTTTTCCTCCCCGCCTTCCAAAAGCCATAACTTTTCTACTTCTTCGTCGACATAGTCGTATGAGGGCTTGTTTTGTGCGGGACAAGTTGTCGTTTTTCATGTCACCATTTATTGTACCGCATAATGTGCTGGGAATCTGAAAATACTGGGGGGTTTTGTTTTTGCGGCATCCATCAGGCGGTAGAAACAACATATTCACCTTATTCTACAGGTTGATTACGGTGATACCAAATTTATATGTTTTGTTTTATGTTACAGTATATCACTTTTAAATATGTTTTGTGCTGTCATATTCTGAGAGAAATACATTTTTTCGTTTTCCATCAATTTAGAGGTGTGAGGGCATAAATTTTGCGGGGCGAGCTGTAGTTTTCACCGATACCATTTTGGGGTACATGCGACTTTTTGATCACTTTTTATTCCTTTTTTTTAGAGAGCTAAGGTGACCAAAAAACAACAATTTGTAGGTTTTATATATATTATTTTTTACATCGTTCATTGAGCAGGTTAAATAATGCTATATTGTGATAGCTTGGGCTTTTATGGATGTGGCGATACCAGTTATATTAACTTTTATTTTTTTAACATTGCTTTAGGGAAAAAATAGGAAAAGTTTTTTTTTTTAACTTTTAATTTAATTTTTTTTGGAACATTATAAAAATCTTTATTTAAATGTTTTTTACTTTTTTGTATTAGTCCCCCTAGGGGACTTGAACCAGCAACGTATCGCCGTGTATCGTGATTCTGACAGTCTCCTTTGAAACACTGCCGAAGGTGGGATTTCAAAAGAGTACAAAGATGGCAGACCTGGTGGCCTTTATTAGGCCCTCAGGCTGCCATAACTACCACTTTAAACGACCGATCGTGATGCAGGGGGGCATGATGGCATGTTTGAGGGGGCGCCCCGCTGATTCTAACAATGTAAATGCTGCGGTCACGATTGATGGCAGCATTTACGGTTTTGAATGAGCGGAATCAAAGTGATCTTTGATTCCGGCCGTTGCAGTGAGGTGTCGGCTGTGTAACAAAGCCGTCATCCGCAGAGTATGCCGCAGAGTATGGAGCGAGCTCAGCCCGTGAGCTCGCTCCATACTTCCCCTTAACGGCTGTCACGTAGCAGTATTTGACATGTCATTCAAGGGTTAAGGACACAGCCTGTTTTTGTCTAATGGACCAGGCCATTTTTTTTTAAAATCTGACATGTGTCACTTTATGTGATAATAACTTCGGAATGCTTTTATTTTTTCAAGTGATTCTGATATTGTTTTCTCATGAAACATTGGACTTTAACCCCTTCCCGACATTTGTCGTATGGATATGTCATGGAAAGCTAGTGCTTCCCGCATTTTGTCGTATCCATATGACAAATAGTGGACGTCGGCTTAGAAGCTGAGTCGGTGCCACCATCCCGGGATGTCGGCTGCATGTTATAGCTGACATCCTGAGGTAATGGTGAGGACTGAAGTTTGCTCCGATCCCCGCCATTAACACATTAAATGCAGCGGTCAAAAGCGATCGCTGCATATAAGTTGTTTGCAGCTCATCGGAACCCTAGCAATGAAATTGAAGGAGTTTTGGTAGCTGCAATTGTAACTGGAGGCCTAATACTAGCCTCCCGGTATGCCTAGCATGCAAACCCTTCAGGACCTGCCCGGCGATGGAGCCTGAAAGGCTTCCGTAGCCGAGGGTAAGATGGTGCCGGTTAAGGAGCTGAGCCGGCGTCATCAGCGGTGGATGGTAGCAGTATGTTACAGCTGACATAAACCTATAATGACAGGAACCGGAGCTAGCTCCGATCCCTGCCATTAACTCCTTATATGTAGCGATCGGAAGCGATTGCTGCATCTGAGAGGTTGCTTGCAGATCGCCAGCCCTGCCATGCAATCAGGGCTGGTGACTGCTGCTATGGCAACAAGAGACCAATGGCTTCCTGCTCTGCCATTACGTAAGGCGATTAGGCCCGCCGGGAGGCGAATCCTAATCGGTTTGCTGTCAGTGAATGACTGACAGATCTAATACATTGCACTACATAGGTAGTGCAATGTATTAGAAAAAAAAAATCTGACAGTTGGACCTTCAAGTCCCTTAGTGGGCCTCGAAAAAAAAGTATGAAAAAGTGTAAAAAAAAAAAGTTTGAAAACATATAAAAGAAACAAGTAATAAAATAAAACACAATCACCCTGTTCAATTATCACGTCCTTTATTATTGAAAAAAAAAAATAAACCATACATATTTTGTATCGCCGTGTCCGTAACGGCCTTAACTATAAAAATATTATATTATTTATTTCACGCGGTGAACAGTGTAAAAAAAAACCCATGTAAAATCTATACCAAAATGTCTGCTTTTTGGTCACTTTGCCCTACAAATATTGGAATAAAAAGTGATCAAAAAGTCGCATGTATCCAAAAATGGTACCTATATAAACTATAGCTCATCTTACAAAAAACAAGCCCTCATACAGTTCAGTCGATGAAAAAAATAAAACGTGATGGTTCTCACAACTTTGCGACAGAAAAAATATTCTTTCTACAAAAGTAATTTTATTGTGGAAAGAGTTGTAAAACATAAAAAAGTGCTAGAAATTAGGTATCGCCGGAATCGTACTGACCCGCAGAATAAAGTTAACATGTAGTTTATAACGCATGGTGGATGCTGTATAAAAAAAAAACTAAAAAAAACTATGCCAGAATTGCAGTTTTTTGCTCAACTTGCCTCTCAAAAAATAAGATAAAATGTGATCAAAAAGTCGCATGTACCCCAAAATCATACCAATAAAAACTAAAGCTCGTACCGCAAAAAAACAGCCCTGATACCACTACGTCTATAAAAATTAGTTAAGGCTCCAATAAGTCAGGAAGTAAAAAAAAAATGCAGTTGTGCAGGCCCGAGAGGAACATTTCTTCTGTTTCCAGAGGCAAATTATCAAGGCACTAAAATTAGGGAACCAGGAATGGGAGAGACCAAACATTTCTGCCGTATTATACCAGGACAACACCTCCCAGCAAAATTCCCCAAACTGCAAAGGTGCGAAGTGTGGACCAAAAGGGTGATAAAAAACGACATTTATCAGTGCAACACCGGCCTGTGCAGAAAGGATTGTGTCACAGCGTAACACACAACTATGGATTATTTTATTGTTTACCCCATTGTTATACCACCTGACTATGCCCCTGATGTACTCTGCCCAGCTTACATATGCCCCCACATTATAAACTGAAACACCAGCAATACTCAAACAAAACTACTACCCATCAAATCCACACTCCAAAAGCCAAATGGCGATCCCTCCCCTCTGAACCCTACAGCGTGCCCAAACAGCTGTTTACTTCCACATATATGGTATCGCTATACCCGGGAGAACCCTTTTAATAATTTTTGGGATGTGTGTCTCCAGTGGCATAGGCTGGGCATGACATATTTGCCCCTGAATTGGCATAACTAGGGAAAAATATTAATTTTTACTTTGCACCATCCGCAGTGCAATCATTTATGGAAAAGTCCTGTAGGGTGAAAATGCTCACTACACTACAAAATAAATGCCTTGAGGGTGTAGTTTTCAAAATGGGGTCACTTGTCAGGGGTTTATTTGATTATTTCACATCAGAGCCTCTGCAATTGTGAACCAATACTTTGTAAATCGCCAAATTATTCCTCAATTTCGCATGGCACTTTTTCACTCTATCAAATGCCCAGGCAAAAGATTAGGGCCACATGTAGGGTGTTTCTAAAACTAGGAAACACAGCATAATAATTAGAGAGCTGTCTTGTTATGGTGGCACAAGCTGGACACCACATATTGGCATATCTATGGAAAAAATCCCCTTTTTACTCTGCAACATTGATTTCTGCAAAACACCTGCAGGGTTAACATGCCTAATACACCCCTAGGTGAATACCTTGAGGGTGTAGATTCCAAAAGAAGGTCACTTCTGGGGGGAATCCACTGTTTTGGTCCCACAGGTGCTTTGCAGATATGACATAGCGACCAGAAACCAATCCAGCAAAAATCTGCACTCCAAAAGTCAAATGCTGCTCCTTCCATTCTGAACCCCATATGTGGTCATAAACTGCTGTTGCCATACTCAGTAGAAATTGTTTAGAAATTCTGTTGCAAATTGAGTGGCTAGCTTACTATGTCCATGTTGTAGCACGATTTGTTGCATTCAGTGCATTGTACACTTAGACCTCTAGAATGCTAGAAGATCTAATGGATTGATTGCTGTAGGCCCCTGAACTTTTTTGGGCAGAAATAGATAGCAAAGAAACGCGTAGGGCTAATAGTGGGTAGGATAGTAATAAAGGGTCTTAGCATTTGAACAATATTCCTTGCACCTAACTTGGATGTGCTGGACTTGGATTGAATTTATATAACCTGTGCAGATCTCTATAGGTGTGATTATTGGGCCCCACCTATATTTCTGATATTCTATGTCCAGATTACAAACATATACAAAAACAAATAACAATATATAGCTACTAAGATAGAAACTGGATATGCATATACAGTATGTGATATGTTAATTTTTTTTTAGCATCATTACCTACCACACTAGATTAATTTATTTTGTGTCAATGCAAAGTGCAAAAGCATTAGACACATATGCTTGATCATTGTATTATTAATCTTATATAAGATGACATATCTATGATATAAATATTGGTGGTGAATCGTTGACTGCCAAGTTATATATCCCCTAAACGACTCAGTAAAAATACACATATGGGGTATTGCCATACTCGGTAGAAATTGCTTTACAAATGTTGTGGTTCTTTTTTTCCTTTATTTGTTGAGAAAATGAAAAATGTAAAGCTACATCTTATTGAAGAAAAAGGATTGTTTTTATTTTCACTGTCAATTCTAATAAATTCTATAAAACACCTGTGAGGTCAAAATGCTCACTACACCCCTAGATGAATTCCGCAGGGAGTGTAGTTTCCTAAATGGAGTCACTTTTTGGGCGTTTTCATTGTTTTGACCCCTCAGGGGCTTTGTAAATGTGACATGGCCACCGCAAACCATTCCTGCTAAATGTGATCTCCAAAAGCCGAGTAGTGCTCTTTCCCTTCTGAGCCCCGCTGTGTGTCCAAACAGCTGTTTATGACCACATGTGGGGTATTGTTTTACTCGGGAGAAATTGCTTTACAAATTTCGTTGTGCTTTTTCCCCTTTAGTCCATGTGGAAGTGAAAAAAAAATTGCTAAACCTACATATTCTTTGAAAAAATGTAGATTTTAATTTTCACGGCCTAATTCCAATAATTTCTTCAAAAAAACTGTGAGGTCAAAATGCTCACTATGCCACTAGATAATTTCCTCAATGGGTGTAGTTTTTAAAATGGGGTCACTTGTTCAGAGATTTTACTGTTTTGACTACTCAGGGGCTTTGCAAATGCGACATGGCCTTCGCAAACCATTCCTGCTAAATTTGAACTCCAAAAGCCAAATGGCGCTCCTTCCCTTCTAAGCCCTACCATGTGTCCAAACAGCCGTTTGTGACCACATGTGGGGTATTGTTTTACTCGGGAGGAATTGTTTTACAAATTTTGTGGTGGTTTTCCTCCTTTAGTCCTTGTGGAAATGAGAAAAAATTTGCTACATTTTCTTTGACAAAATGTAGATTTTCATTTCAACGGCCTACTTTCAATAATTTCTGCAAAAACCATGTGGGGTCAAAATGCTCACTATACCATTAGATAATTTCCTTGGGGTGTGTAGCTTCCCAAATGGAGTCACTTTTTGGGGATTTCCACTCTTTTGGCACCGCAAGAACCCTTCAAACTTGACATGGTGCCTAAAATATATTCTAATAAAAAGAAGGCCCCAAAATCCTCTAGGTGCTCCTTTGATTCTGAGGCATGTGCTTTAGTCCATTAGCACACTAGGGCCACATGTGGGATATTTCCTAAATCTGCAGAACCTGGGCAATAAATTTTGAGTTGCATTTCTCTGGTAAAACTTTCTGTGTTACAATAAAAATGCATTAAAAATTAATTTCTGCAAAAAAAAAATAATTTGTACATTTCACCTCTACTTTGCTTTAATTCCTGTGAAACGTCTAAAGGGTTAAATAAAATTTCTAAATGCTGTCTTGAATACTTTGAAGGGTGAAGTTTTTAAAATGGGGTGACTTATTCGGGGTTTCTAATACATAAGACCCTGAAAGCCACTTCACAACTGAACTGGCCCCTGTAAAAATAGCCTTTTGAAATTTTCTTGAAAATGTGAGAAATTGCAGCAAAATTTCTAAGCCTTGTAAAGTCCAAGAAAAATAAAAGGATGTTCAAAAAATGATGTCAATCTAAAGTAGACATATGGGGGATGTTAGTTAGCAAAAATTTTGTGTGACTTTCAAGCAGATACAATTAAATTTAGAAAAATGCTAATTTTTGAATTGTTTTGCTACATTTTGGTATTTTTTTACAATTAAATACTGAATGTATTGAGCAAATTTTGCCAGTAACATAAAGTCCAATGTGTCACGAGAAAACAGTCTCAGAATCGCTAGGATAGGTAAAAGAATTCCGAAGTTATTACCACATAAAGTGAAACATGTCAGATTTGAAAAATGAGGCTCTGTCAGGAAGGTCAAAAGCGGCCAAAGAGGGAAGGGGTTAAGTTATTGTTAAAATTTGGTCGATACATTCAGTGTCTATTTGTGAAAAATACCAAAATTTGAAAAAATTAGCATTTTTCTAAATTTAAATGTATGTACTTGTAAAACAGATAGTTATACCACACAAAGTAGTTACTAGTACACATATCCTGTATGTCTACTTTATGTTGGCATTGTTTTTTGAACATTCTTTTTTTTCTATCTAAAAAATACACAATTTAACTATTGCATGTAACCAGTATTCCCAAAAAAATCAAAACTTATTGAATAGTGATAGCTTAGAGATTCGGATTTATGTTAATAAAGCTTAAAATTGTTTTCTGAGATCCCCAGAAAACAGACTGAATGGAACAAATTACTTAAAATAACCAAATTAGGGATGTTACTAGGCTTAGAACTTTAGCAGATATTTCTCACATTTTCAGGAAAATTTCAAAAGCCTATTTTTTCAGGGGCCAGTTCAATTCTGAAGTGGCTTTTAGGGCCTTATGTGTTAGAAACCCCCTATAAACCACCCGATTTAAAAAAAACTGCACCCCTCAAAGTATTTAAAACAGCATTTAGACTATTTCTTAACCCTTTTGGTGTTTAATATGAATTAAAGCAATGTGGAGGTGAAATTTACAAATGTTATTTTTTTTTTTTGCAGAAAATCTGTTTTAATTCATTTTTTCTGTAACACAGAAGGTTTTACCAGAGAAACACAACTCAATATTTATTGCCCATATTCTGCAGTTTTTAGAACTATTCCAGATGTGACTCTAGTGTGGTAATGGACTGAAGCACCGACCTCAGAAGCAAAGGAGCACCTAGTGGATTTTGGGGCCTCAAGTTTATTAGAATATGTTTTAGGCCCCATGTCAGGTTTGAAGAGGTTTTGTGGTGCCAAAATAGTGGAAACCCCCCAAAAAGACACCGTTTGACAAACTACACCCTTAAGAAATTTATCAAGGGGCATAGTGAGCATTTTAACCCCACAGTTTTTTTGCCATATTTAGTGGAAATAGGATGTAAAAATTAAAATCTATTTTTTTCAAATAAAATGAAAAAATCTTCAATATTTACAAGGCATAAAGGAGAAACAGCATCCCAACATTTGAAAAGCAAATTCTACCGATTATGACAATACCCCATATGTGGTAATACACTGCTGTTTGGATACACGGCAGGGCTCAGAAGGGAAGAGCACCATTTGGCTTTTGGAATGGTTTTCGGGTGTCATGTCACATTTTCAAAGCCCCTGCGGGCCCAAATCAGTTGAAACCACCCAAAAGTGACCCCAGTTGGGAAACTACACCCCTTGAGGAATTCATCTTCATATACAAGGGTGATGCAACCACTCTCAGATTCCAGGGCATTGAACAAATACGACCATCAGTAAGGGGTGGTAACCTGGACAAGAGGATTTTACAGAAAGAAGCCCAATGGATCTTCCGTATGCAAACCATTAAAACTGCAGGTCTTAACGAACACATTTCATATACTTGCTATTTCTAAAACCCCAATTTTATTGTGTTATTCGTGATTTGGGGTACTGTCCCTAGTCTCTTGCATTGCCCTGTGCTATATATAATCAACACTCCTTTTGGTCATGTTATAGTTCACTTTGCCACTGCAGACATACATGCATGCCATAACTTGGATGGTTGGCTCTGCTGTCATCATCTGTGTATTGGGTTCATGTAAGCTATCCCCTTTCCCTTGGGGTTGTTGTCTAAATCAACACACCTAGCTTTGCATGGCCTTTTATGCCATTTACACACACACAACAGGGTCCCCTACTTATCAAGGGGATCGATCAGTGTGTGGTTCATACCTCTTCAGTTGCCCCTTACCCGTGTTTCAATGGGCAATTGCTAATTATGATTATTTTAAATTGGTCGGTTCTACACTGTGTTCTGATGGCAAGTTCTGTCAATTCTTCTTGCTGTTTATCATGTTGCCACTATGCTTTCACATTGGGTATATGTGGCCACTTACAGATCCCTAGGTTACCAGGGACACATGTCGTTGCTGCCTGGTGGTTGGCTGCGGGTCTGGGGGCTTGTCTTTGCCCGTGACGTCAGATTCATGACGTTGGTGGGCGGGGATTGGCCGGCCAGACGATGCGTCATCGCTGAGTGGGAGGGACAATACTTACTTATGTCCGGCGTCTACTCGACGCGTCCACGGCCGAATGACTAGTGTCGTGCATACACTGGGAGACTGTACAGCACGCAATAGGTGCTCACCAGCCATTAGGTGTTGAATATAACAATTAATGTGATCCCTGATGATGCACTAGAAATGAAGGTGTGTAGAAACGCGTAGGGACGCAATTTCAGTGGTAACTGTGACCGAAGTGTTATCTAATAAGAAGGGAGAGTGACATGTTGGTGCTGGAGGTGTACATGGATGTGTGATACCTTGATTGCACCCTCCCGTTTAGTCATACTACCTATGCCTGTTTAGTATTCTGGCTAATGATCCATTTTTGAGTGTCTTGTGTTTTTTAATCATTCACACAGGCAGTGATATTATTGGTAAACAAAATATAACAGCATCTAAGTGTGCCATTTTTTTTTTTATTTTTTTTTTAATTCTGTTTGCCAAACAGTACAAATAAGGCCAGGTTCACTTCACCTTTCAGCATCTTAACAAAACATCCTTTTTTTTATCATGTAAAAAAAATGGATGTCAAACAGGAAGGTGCAACTGGATACAATAGGATGAATTACGTGTAGCATCCTGTTGGCATAAACTTGCATTGTAAATAAAAATGGATCCGTCAGCATCCAGTTGTTCAACTGGACAGAAAACAAAACAGTCTTTGTTTGTTGACTTTATTATATGGGCTGTTATGATTATGGGGACACCAAATATGTATACAGTATGTATGTGTTTTCAGATTTGATGATTTTTATGAAAAAAATATATTGTTTTTTTTTATTTTTACATTTTTTTTTATTTATCTCGCTAGGGGACTTTTATTATTATTATTATTATTATTATTATTATTATTATTATTTTAATTTGCTGTAATGCATTAGAATGACTTTGTGTTCTAATGCAATGCAGCCTGTACATGTAAAATATATATTTTTTTTACCTAACACCAAAAGTAGATTATGGTTGATCTGATGTTACCTTTTCCTTAATATTCTATTATGGCACGAGGGTTACCTGCTATCTGTAACTTTTTCTGAATCAATGATGGTATTCTTGAAAATCAATAGGCATTTGCTTTTGAAAGAAACATACAGTTCTTTTATCCTTTATAATTAGGCTTGGCTTGCTTTCCAATACCTATCAACTCTTATTTTAAAGAAGAATCTTTCTTGTGCTTCACTCATTTTGAATTGCTACATAAAATACAACTGGCATTCCCCACACTGTCATTATATCAAATAAACACTTAGAATCAGAGCTTTTGTTATTCATTGGCATACGGATGGGCCCCAGCATGACCTGGGCCTTTGAGTGGGTTGTTAATATTTCACAAGCCATTCCATGGCATCTCATTATCACCCAGTGCTGATGACCTAACTCATCTTGTGTATACACACTTCTCATAAATAATGAATCTGCTCTGGGAACTCAAAGACAAACTTATGGCCCTTTCTGTAAATTGTAGCTTTAGTTTTAAGAGCATGAAAGGTATAGGATGACTGCTTATATCCATCAGTAGTAACACATAGGAATTACTTACAGTTTTTAACAAAAATTGGCTAACTATTCATATCCATCAAGAGCAACAAATAGGAATTATTTATAATTTAGCTATTTAATGGTAAATCCTGCATCAGAAGTTCCTGAGTGGTGATAATTTTCTGTTTTAACTCAACAACCAACCAAACAACCAACCAAAAATGATCCTTCTTGTAAACAATTTGTTAGTAATTGCCCCCTTCCAGGCACTTTACACTTTAAAGCTTATGTTCAAACTTCAAAAAGTGTAAAACCCTAAATCAACTTATAAATCAAACAGGTCAAGTTTTTGAAGGATGGGTAACCTGTAGGCTTAAAAATAAATTAATACACACCATAAATAGTACCGTAATTAAATAAAAACACATTTACTTCCTCCTCATACAAAAACAATGGCATTCCATATCATCTTAGCAGCAAGAAGCTTAATAGCTAAATATTGGAAAACCCGAATCTTCCATCACTCTCAGAAGTCGGGACATCAGTCCCACATGCCCATAACATAGAACTAAAATTTATTGCACAATCTTTAACCTTAGGAAGAATCAGAAACAAATGGGTTCCATAGAAACCGGAGCTAATACAAAACTAAAATTCATAGCCCACTTCCTCTTCTTCAAAGAACGTAGTTTGAACAACACAGTTACAAGAATACAGAACTTTCAATTACTTATATAGGATTACCATCCCGCCTTTGATGTTTATGATATATTATACTGTATATCATGACTTAAAGGAAGGGTGTCATGAATTTTATTTATTTTTTATTAATTTGTGTTTTTATTTAATAAAATATTATATTAACTTTTTTTATTAACAATTTTTTAATTTACTGAAGGATGCCATGTTTTATTTGCTCTGTGTATGTGTCTCTTAACAACACATACACAGATGAAATATGACAGCTACAGGGCATAGGACATAACGAACGGGAGCCGTTCGTTATATCCTGTGCTTCTGTCTTCTAGCTCTGTAATGCGCATGTGCAGTTCAGAGCGACGCAGCATAGACCATGGTTTGTAGGGGGAAAGCTGGAGCCATTTTGGTGAAGACCGGCCGCGCTGCAGGTAAGGTGTGTGTGCGGGGCAGGGGGGGTTTATGTGTGTATGGGGGTTTGTCTGTGTGGGGGGGTCTGCGTGTGGCACTGTTGCATGTTTGGGGGGTGTATGTGTGTGGAGGGCGTTCGACAGAGCAGCGCTGCTCGCCGCTGTTCCTTCAAAACAGCTCATTAGCGTCTATGAAGGATCAGCGGCACATTACAATTTATCTGTGATATTTCACTATAATTAATCTAATATCCAATATCTTCAAGAGATAACACTCTAAAAATGCATATGTCCGCTGACAATGACCAAACTTTTACTTTTGCCCGCTGATGCACATATCCAAGTTGGTTTTAACCCCTTAACCACTACTCTTAAGAGAGATTTGTTCTCTCAATGTTAGCTATTATCTACTTTGTACAATGATACTAATAACTTATGTAGACAATATATAATGCCGCTACTGTTATATTTGATTTTTTGTTTGTATTGAAAAAACAAAACAATAGAAACTATCTTTTGAAATATACATTTTACATTTATATTTTATTTTTCATCATTTAAACACAAGGCCACTTTCAGATAGCCAGAATATAGGTGTTATTCCCGCACCCACAGCGGTTCAGCTAAACCATATTTATATTACATTACATTATAGTATAGTAGAATCTGATAATGTTCATATAGTGCTGCAGTAATATAAATGCTAAATTGTGCCTGTCCATCTGTGAGGGGCCGACCTGCAACAGCTTTGGGGGTAGGTGCATATATAAAAATGCTAAGATATGTGTGGAAACCAGTAGTCAATCAGGGTAGACATACAGCCACAATCTTTGATAGGTAATGCTTTTAGCAGTATTGTTGTTCTCTGTATAAAATGATTCGTAGTCACTAGACTTGGAGGACATTCTTATGTTAAGACACAAGGCCTTTCCTTCTAACTGGCCTTCTTGGAAAGTTATTAGATGCTATGGCAGATATGTAACCTCAAATAAGACCTAATAGTAAAATATGTAAACTCTGTTACTACTGCAGAACCAATTTTCCAGGAGTAAGGGGAGCTTCCAATCCAAGAATGACTGAAACTTCCTTTTAAAAAAAAAGGTCTGCAGCATCTGAGTTGTGCATAAAAGAGGCTCTGTCACCACATTATAAATGCCCTATCTCCTACATAAGGAGATGGGCGCTGTAATGTAGGTGACAGTAGTGCTTTTTATTTAGAAAAACAATCTATTTTCACGACGTTATTAGCGATTTTAGCTTTATGCTAATTAGTTTCTTAATGGATAACTGGGCGTGTTTATACTTTAGACCAAGGGGGAGTTGTACAGGGGAGTTTATGACGCTAACCAATCAGCGTCATGCACTCCTCCCCATTCATTTTGCCTCAGCGCATAGGGATCCTGCTAGATCAGTATGAGCTTTCTTATAATAACACATTTACGTTACTGAAGTGTTTAGACACTGAATAGACATTACTTCTAGCCAGGACGATATGTCTATTCACAATCCTGACACTTCGTTAACGTTTGTTTGGTACTTACAGCAGAGCAAAGCGTAATCTCTCTGTAACCTGTCATATACAGCGTGATCTCGCGAGATTACGCTTGCTCTGCTGTAAGTACCACAGAAACGTTAACGAAGTGCCGGGATTGTGAATAGACATCCAGTCCTGGCTGGAAGGAATGTCTATTCACTGTCAAGACGCTTCAGTAACGTTAATGTGTTAGTATAAGACAGCACAATAATATCAGGAATAGAACAGCACCTTACCTATCTCAGTGGTCCTAAAAGCCTGCATGACATGTGCAAGACCCGCGCGTTGGGGTCTTGCACATGTCATGCAGGCTTTTAGGACCACTGAGATGGGTAAGGTGCTGTTCTATTCCTGATATTATGGGCTTCTCCTATCCCTATATGGACTGTTTTGTCCTGACTACATGCACTTGCACATTGGATAGGGTATCGCCACTTTCAGGCCACTGCACCACCTATTCTTTACATCCCTAATATGGAGACTACAGTATACTCTGTTTATATCATAGGTTCTGTTATCCTGTCATGACATGCGAATACTTATAGAGTCTTCCCTGTTTTGATTCCAATTTTTAATTGTTTTGTCTAACTTTCATGTCAATAAAATTGTTATACTTTTATTATATATACATGGCTTTGTACTCCGTTTCTCCTGTATGGCATTAATCTTGGAGTGGCCCAACTTTTAAGAAAGGGAAGGTGTTCCTTGTGGACACAACTTAGCCCATTATCACACTGTTCTAGGAGTTTATATATTTGTAAAGTAAAAACACGCCGAGTTGTTCATTAAGAAAGTAATTAGCATAAAGCTAAAATCACTAATAACGTGGTAAAAATAGATTGTTTTTCTAAATAAAAAGCACTGCTGTCACCTACATTACAGCGCCCATCTCCTTATGTAGGAGATAGGGCACTTATAATGTGGTGACAGAGCCTCTTTAAGTTATTTTTCAGTATCAGGTGCTCATAACTATACACACTCCTCAACATTGAAATTGCAACACCAAGAAGAAAAAGTTTTTAGAATTATGGAAATCACAGGACCGATCGACATGTTAGTGATATGCAAATGATAAAAAAATGGAAACAAAATATTCCAAACATCTTGATTATTCAGTATCGAGTATGAGCGTCTCATGCGGAATTACACGCACTTACACGCCTTGGCATGCTATCAATGAGGTTATTAATAGTTGTCTGAGGAATGTTATGCCACGCTGAATGCACTTGGGCACCAAATCATCAAGATTGGCTGCTGGCAGCTCCCTTTGAAAATGCCGACCAATTACTTCCCAGACGTGAGGGATGTGGGCTAGTCTGGAGATGCTGCAGAACATGTTAGCATGTTTAGGCCACACAGGCAGCTCACAGTAGCATGAGCAACATGCGGCCTGGCGTTGTTCGGTTAGAAACGGCTTTTGGGATACTTTGGAGAAATGGTCGTACCACTGGTTCCACGATCAAATCGATGTAATGCTGAGCTGTTTGTGTACCTAAAATGAAGACTGCCAAACATTATGACACTGATGGCTTGTGTCAAAACTGGTTCCCGCCCTAGGCTTGGGATGTGACATCCAATTTCACTTGCAGTACAACCACTGTTTTTGAGCTGTTCACTAAAAAGTGAGGACGTGTACCATCAGTTTTCATACCCTCAGTCACTTAAAGAGGCTCTGTCACCAGATTTAGCAACCCCTATCTGCTATTGCAGCAGATAGGCGCTACAATGTAGATTACAGTAACGTTTTTATTTTTAAAAAACGAGCATTTTTAGCAAGTTATGACCATTTTTGTAGTTATGCAAATGAGGCTTGCAAAAGCCCAAGTGGGTGTGTTTAAAAGTAGAAGTCCAAGTGGGTGTGTATTAGGTGCGTACATCGGGGCGTTTTTAATACTTTTACTAGCAGGGCGCTCTGATGAGAAGTATCATCCACTTCTCTTCAGAACGCCCAGCTTCTGGCAGTGCAGACACAGCCGTGTTCTCGAGAGATCACGCTGTGATGTCACTCACAGGTCCTGCATCGTGTCAGACGAGCGAGGACACCGGCACCAGAGGCTTCATTTGATTCTGCAGCAGCATCGGCGTTAGCAGGTAAGTCGATGTAGCTACTTTACTTACTTACTTACTTACTTACTTACTTATCAGTCATATTCCATTTCAACATGCCCGGTCATTTGTTCCCAAGAAAAATAGCAAGCTGCCAGATGGGTCTGCCAGCCGCATATGCCCCTCTCTCCATTAAAATTAACATACATGCTTTGCCAAGCAGGCCTCTCTTTGGTGGAGTCGGGAATAATACTTGTACAGCCAAAAACCATCTTATGTGTTTGGAAAGCTTAAGCCTCTTAGATACAGTAATTATTTGGGATGACATAGGCACGGTGATGCAAATCTGACCAAATGGAAGACAGAAGAAAAAAATTACAAGAGAAAGACCTATATACAAATATAAGCATATCGCTAACCTAAGGTTTACTATCTTTGTATGTATATATATATATATATATATATATATATATGTATGTATATATACTATATACATATGTGTGTATATATATATATATATAGAGAAAAATGTAGAGCGTAGTAACGGCACCAGGAACCTTTCTCAAGGTTCCTGTTGAACCGAAACGTTGCTTTATTGAGGTGAAATAAATCCACTTTTGCTTTCATCCATCTTGAAGTCCTGGTGCCGTTACTACGCTCTACATTTTTCTCTATCTGGATATTGGGGAATCGATTCACCCCCAGGTAACGAGCACATGGCCTGATTTGTTGCATTTGGAGTGCTGTGTTCATCCACCCTGGACTGTATATATATATATATATATATATATATATATAAAAATAAGAGAAATGAAGCAGCACTGTAGCAGAAGAACCTCGCGGCCGGTGCCAAGCTTCAGAGAAATAACCCTTCCACACAGCAATAGAAAAATTGTAGAGAAGCAGAACTCAAGATCAAGGAATTTTATTCACCAAATATCATTAACACAACGTTTCACCGTCTCTATGAGGACATTTTCAAGCAGTTTTGTTTATACTTTATATGGGTGATTATTTTGGCTCCAAACACTTCTTAGGGGATTTTACCTTGATTCCTTTGAGGTATCTGCTTAGAAGCTCCCCCCTTCTACATAGTAAACCACCTCTAGTGTAAATTCACATGGAGTTTGTAGCCAGAGCTTTGCCGTCACAATAAAGCAGGGAACCCCACACGGTTTTGTCATCTTGATGTTGTAGAAACTAGCTCTGGTTGTCCATCACTGGGTCTGGTTATGGAAATGGGGGTATTGAAAAGTTTTATCTGCCCATCCTGTACTAAGAATAATTAGTCACCTTGTGCTTTACAATACATGGTCTTGGACCACTAAAATATCAAACTGTAAATATATACAAAATCTATGACCACAAAAGACGTTTTCTGAGGACAGGAGTAAAATTGGTGTCTAACAAGGCATTATGTGATTTGTCCAACTGTAGGAGGTAACCAAACTCTATTTTTATTTTTCTCTTGACATTATTGTGTTTGGTGCTTTCATGCACCGTACTGCGGGATAATAATGAATTTCAGACCAAAACTTAAGAAAACCCATTTTATGAATGAGATTTGATTTTGCTTATTGCACACTGAGATGTAAATGTGTAGGGGAGTCTTTGTGTCTCCAAACAAGATTCATGCCCTTACAGTATAAAATCAAACCTACCTTTTTGGAACGAATATAATTATACATGTACTGTTTTCCCTTGCTTGATTTCTTCGCTCTAGTATGTGTATGGGGTTTTCTTATATTTTAGATATTTAAAAAGCAAACTTTATTACTACATTAGTACTAAAAACTAAAAAATAACATATTACGTTTATTTTTGTGATTTTCTAGCCTTACCTCCTTATGTTTATGATACATTTGAAATCAGATTCCATCACAACCTAAAGTTCAACTATAAGGAGACTTTTTTTGTCATTTTTAATTAATTTAAAATGATTTATGCATCTAATATGTCATCTCATATATATAGAATTCAAAATTTTCAGTCAGTTAATTCTTTCATTTATGTATAATGTTTAATATTTCCTGCCTTGTTTACTACTTGACACCTAAGGACTTATGTTCATGTATGATTAAACATTTGGAGTCTATAATTGCTTCTTTTTTTTTTAAACAAAATCCAATTCATTAAGATGTGCATATAGGGTTATATGACATCATTCATAACATACAAATTAAAGCAAATACAAGTGTGAATTCCAGTTGTTGGTCAATAGAATTATGACTCTGTACAAACACTTTTTGATAGTGACAAACAAACGCTGGGTTTAGAAGAGAAATAAAAAGGTACATATGTCATTAGAATATTTATAATAAAATAACAATACCAATTCCAAGTAAGAAGTGTCTGTCTTGTATTTGTGTAGAAGTCAAATATAGGGAAATCTCTATAAATGGAAGGAAAGAGGAAAAACATAAAACTAAATTACTAAAGTAAAGTTAAAGGCTATGTAAACCTTTGCACTTTTTTTTAAATAAAACAAGGTTTTGTTTGATTTTAAGCAATGTTTTATTTGTTTTTTATTTAACTCCTTAATGACCGGGCATGTTTGTACCTTAATGACCAAGCCAGATTTGTTAAATCTGGTATGTCTGACTTTATCAGAGAATAACTCTGTGAAAGTTTTGAATATCCAAGTAATTCTGACATTGTTTTTTCGTCACATGTTGTACTTTATTTTAGTGGTAAAAGTAGACTGATACGATTTGCGGAAATTAATAAAAAAATAGAGAAATTGAAGAAATTTTGTAAAAATTATCATTTTTCCCTATTTTTAACGGCAATATGTCACATATGTACATACATACAGCACAATTTTTTTAATTAAATATATATTTCCATCTCTTTACTCTATTTTGGCAGCACTTTTGAAAAAAAACAATTTTTTTTTCAGCAATTTGGAAGACTTACAAGTTTAGTAATAATTTTATACATTTTGAAGTACATTTTGTTTTCCTGCACCAAGCCAGGTTTTCAGAGGCTCATAGGTGTCAGAATGGTGGAAACCCCCACAAGTGACCCCATTTTGAAAACTACACCCCTTAAGGTATTTATTAAGGGGTGTTGTAAGTATTTTGACCCCACAGTTTTTTTGTAAGAATTCATGCAAAGCAGGCGTAAAAAAATATAATTTCACTTTTTTCATAAAAGTATCACTTTGAAGACCGATTTCTGTGTAAAGTGACCATGAGAATGAAGAAACACACCCCAAAATATATCACCCTGTTTCTCCTGTTTTCAAAAATGCCCCCATTGTGACCCTAATGCATTGCTTGGACACACGACAGGGCCCGAAAGGGAGGGAGCACCCGGAGGCTTTCAGGACACATATTTTGCTTGAAAATGTTTTAGGCCCTACTGTATATTTGGAGAGGTTTTGAGCTACCAGAGCGATAGAATCTCCCCATAAACGACCCCATTTAGAAAACTAGACCCTTTAAGGTATTTATCTAGGGGTGTAGTGCGTACTTTGACCCCACAGTTTTTTGCTAAATTTAATGCATAGCAGGTGAAAAAAAAACAAAAAACACTTTTTTCATAAAAGTATCACTTTGAAGACCGATTTCTGTGTAAAGCGACCATGAGAATGAAGAAACACACCCCAAAATATATCACCCTGTTTCTCCTGTTTTCAAAAATGCCCCCATTGTGACCCTAATGCTTTGCTTGGACACACGACAGGGCCCGAAAGGGAGGGAACACCCGGAGGCTTTCAGGACTCATATTTTGCTTGAAAATGTTTTAGGCCCCACTGTACATTTGGAGAGGCTTTGAGCTGCCAGAACGATAGAAACTCCCCATAAACGACCCCATTTAGAAAACTAGACCCCATAAAGTAATTATTTAGGTATATAGTAATTATTTTGACCCCACAGTTCTTTGCTAAATTTAATGCATATCAGGTGAAAAAAAAAAGAATTTCACTTTTTTCATAAAAGTATTTGTTTGAAGACCGATTTCTTTGTAAAGCGAACATGAAAATGAAGAAACACACCCCAAAATCTATCACCCTCTTTCTCCTGTTTTCAAAAATACCCACATTGTGGCCCTAATGAGTTGTTTGGACACACGGCAGGGCCCCAAATGAAGGGAGCACCCGGAGGCTTTCAGGACTCATATTTTGCTTGAAAATGTTTTAGACCCCACTGTACATTTGGAGAGGCTTTGAGCTGCCAGAACGATAGAAACTGCCCATAAACGACCCCATTTCGAAAACTAGACCCCTTAAGGTATTTATCTAGGGGTATAGTTAGCATTTTGACCACACAGGTTTTTCGCTAAATATATTGGAATTAGTCTGTAAAAATTAAAATGTACTTTTTTTCTGAAACAACATAGAAATTTTTATTATTTACAAGGAATAACGAAGAAAATGCACCCCAACATTTGTAAAGCAATGTCTCCCGATTACGACAATACCCCATATGTGGTAATAAACTGCTGTTTGGACCCACAGCAGGGCTCAGAAGGGAAGGAGCGCCATTTGGATTTATGATTTTGCTGGAATGGTTTTCGGTGCCATGTCGCATTTGCAATGCACTGGAGGGACCAAAACAGTGGAAACCCCCCAAAAGTGACCCCATTTTGGAAAAACCTTCAAGGAATTTTTCTAGGGGTATAGTGAGCATTTACACCCCACGGGTCTTTTGCAGAGTTTATTAGAATTAGGGCGCGAAAATTAATATCAAAATTTTTTCCACTAAAATGTTGCATTTTCTCATTTTCACAAGGGATAAAGGAGGAAAAAAACAACCATTTTTTATAAAGCAATTTCTCCCGAGTACGGAAATACCCCACATGTGGTCAAAAGTTTTTTCATTAGAAATGAATTAACCCTTTCAGGACTGATCCATTTTTTGCTTTCATATTTTAGATTTTCACTCCCCGCTTTCCAAGAGCCATAACTTTTTTATTTTTCCATCAATAGAGTGGTGTGAGGGCTTATTTCTTGCGGGAGGAGCTGCAGTTTTTATTGGTACCATTTTTTGGTACATAAAAAGTGATTCAAAAGTTGTATTACATTTTTTTTTTAGAGCGAAGGTGACAAAAAAAAAAAACAGCGATTTTGGCGGTTTCAATTATTACATTTTTTTAAGGTGTGCACTGTGCAAATTAAATAATGGTATATTGTAATAGTTCGGACTTTTACGGACGTAGCGATACCAATTTTGTTAATTTTTTTACATTACTTTAGAAGAAAAATGCGAAAAGGTGTTTTGTTTTTTTAACTTTAAAAAGAATAATTCTCACTACTAATAACTATAATTCTTCTACACATTTTATTAATTAATCCCCTTAGGGGACTTGAGCCAGCGATCATTGGAATACACTGCAATACTAATGTATTGCAGTATATTGTTATTCTTACAGGCTTCTGTAACAGAGCGATCGCTGTTCCTGTCCGTTAGTACCGAGGGGGCCTGCTGTAACACACAGCCGACACCCGCAGCGTATGGAGCGGGCACAGCACGTGAGCCGGCTCCATACATCAACCGCCGCACCATGACGGGCAGTTAAGTCATAGTGCGCAAAGGGGTTAGTGCACAGCGGATGGTTCGAAGTGAAAATTGCAATTTTCCACTGATATGCCATTTTAGTGCATAATATGTTGTGCCCAGTTTGTGCCACAGAAGACAAATACCTCATAAAACGTTAAGCGGGTTCTCTCGGGTATGGCGACGCCGTATGTGTGGGCGCAAATTGTTGATTGGGCACACTGCAGGGCTCAGAAGGGAGGGACGCCATTTTGCTTTTGGAGCGCAGATTTTGCTTGGTAGTTTTTCTGTTTTGGGTTTCGCAGGTATTTCAGTTTATAATGTGGGGGGCATATGTAATCTGTGCGGAGTCCATCAGGGTATATGTAATCTGTGCGGAGTACATCAGGGTATATGTAATCTGTGCGGAGTACATCAGGGTATATGTAATCTGTGCGGGGTACATCAGGGTATATGTAATCTGTGCGGGGTACATCAGGGCATAATAAGAGGGTATAATAATGGGGTAAATAAATAATATTTCATAGATATGTGGCCGGTGTTGCACTGATAAATGGCACCCGATCTTATCCACTTTTGGAACGCTCTGCACATTTTTCATCGCCATATTCTGAGAGCCTGAACTTCTTTATTTTTTCTCCACCGGAGCCGTGTGAGGGCTTATTTGTTGCGGGACAATCTGTAGTTTTCATTGGTACCATTTTGGGGTACATGCGATTTATTTATTTTTATCACTTTTTGTTCAATTTTTTTGCAATCCTGAGCAAAAAACAGGAATTCTGACACTGTTTTTTAGGTTTTCTTTTTGCGGCGCTCACCGTACGCTATAAATGACATTTTTACTTTATTCTGCGGGTCGGTACGATTACGGCGATACCATATATTTATAGGTTTGGTCCTTTTTTTTAGCGTTTGCACAATAAAATGACTTATTTATAAACAAAAAAAATTCTGTGTCATCATATTCTGAGAGCCATAATTTTTTTATTTTTTAGTCAAAAAAGCTGTGTAAGGGCTTGTTTTTTGCGGGACAGATAGAAGTTTTTATTGGTACTATTTTTGGGAACATGCGACTTTTTGATCACTTTTTATTCTTTATTTTGGGAGGGGTGGTGACCAAAAAAATTGTGATTCTGTCGTCGTTTTTTATTGATTTTTTTGGGGGTGTTCATCGTGCGGGGAAAATAACATTACAGTTTTATAGTTGGGGTCGTTACGAACGCGGTGATACAAAATATGTGTACTTTTTTAACGTGTTCATTTTTTTTCTATAATAAAAGTTTTATTATAGGAAAAAAAGCAGTTCATGTTTATATCACTTCTAACTTTTATTTTTACACTTTTTTTAAAACATTTTTATTACTTTTTTTTGTTAGTTTTTTAACTTGTCCCACTAGGGGACACTTAGGGTATGTTCACACGGCGGGGGTCCGTAACGGCTGAAATTACGGGGATGTTTCAGCCTGAAAACATCCCCGTAATTTCAGCCGTACCGGCAGGTGCAGGCGCTTGAACGCCGCGTCAATTACGGCCGTCATTAGCGCTGCTATTCATTGGAGTCAATGAATAGCGGCTCCAATTACGGCCAAAGAAGTGACAGGTCACTTCTTCTACGCGGGCGTCTATTTACGCGCCGTCATTTGACAGCGGCGCGTAAATATACGCCTCGTGTGAACAGACAAACGTCTGCCCATTGCTTTCAATGGGCAGATGTTTGTCAGCGCTATTGAGGCGCTATTTTCAGACGTAAATCGGGGCAAAAACGCCCGAATTACGTCCGTAAATAGGCCGTGTGAACATACCCTTAGTCTTGCAGCTTTGATCGCTGCTAGAGTACATTACACTACACACGTAGTGTGATGTACTCTAACTGTCATTGTGACGTGACTGTCGCACTGACAGGAAGCAGAGGAGGAACGGCCGGAGGCTGTTCCTCCGAGGCTTCCGTACATGGCAACCCGGAGGTCATTATCTGACCTCCGATTGCCATGACAAGCATCGGTAGCCCCCACGATCACTTCGTGGGGGCTGCCGATGTGCTTCAAACCACTTAAATGCGGCGACGGCAATCCGTCGCCGCACTTAAGGGGTTAACTGCCGAAAGCAGCGGCGATGGTCCGCTGCCCGGCGAGACTGATGTCTCAGCTGTCTAGGACAGCTGTCAGCGCGCGTCTGTCACTCTGTGTTTACACAGAGTGACAGTTTGAAATGCGGACGAAAATGCACGTCCTGGTGCGGAAACTAGCAGCCGACCAGGACGTGCATTTTCGTCCTTGGTCGTGAAAGGGTTAAAAAAAAAAAACTTTTTGGAGATGCAGCTTTTATTTATCCTGGATACATAGTAGCTGTATCTTGTGCTTAAACGCAAATCCATCTGTTCACCAGGACTGACGGTTTTGGTGACAGCGGGTACTGCGTGTCTCTGACATGTATGATTCGCCTGTTATCAATCACATCTATGTTCATGAACTTAGATATGATCGATAACAGATGGATTCTGTGTGTCAGAGACTCAGAGGACCCGCGTTCACCGAAGCCATCAGTGTGCAAAGGTTTACATAGCCTTTAATTCATTTAAGTGTTCCTCAGTAAATTATTTATGGGAATTGTAGAGACAAGCGTATCATTAGTAATGTGGTATGCAAGGAGAGAACATCTCGGGGGGTTTCTAAAAAGTGCCCTTTCTCCCCAGCGTTTAGGGCTTACAAGGGGAGAGCCTGGAAATATATTGTTAGGATCTTGTTTGTGGGGTGAGATAGTCCATTGGTGCCAGATTTTGAGAGTCTTAATTATTTAATCAATATAGTTGAATAGCTATACTGTATATAGTATATTATAGACAGTTTTCATTTATTTTTGGCCCTAAAAGTTGATATTCTAAACGTATTATATTCATCCTGAGTATTTGTCCCAGCCAATATAATAAAATTCTGCATTTTACACTTTATTTTAATATTTTCTTTAACATGGCTTTTTTTCTTAAAGTATAACTAAACTTTCCAAAAATTTCTAACATGTCATAGTAACATGTCAGAAGTTTTGATTGGTGAGGGTCCAAGCACTGAGACCCCCACCGATCTCTAAAATGAGGCGACGTGAGCACTGAGCCCCTTAGTTTCTGATCGGCTTCTCTCAGAAACCCGAGCAATTGGTGTATCAATAGAAAGTCTATGAGCCCGTAAATCAATTTCTCGGCTTCCTGAGAAAAGCCAATCAGAAACTAAGCAACTCAACGCACCTGAGCTCTTCTGTTGCTTTGATTTATCGATCGGTGGGAGTCTCAGTGCTCGGGCCCTCACCGATCAAACCTTCTCACATGTCACCATGACATGTCAGAAGTTTTTTGAAAGTTTAGTTACCCTTTAAGAAAAATACCCTGTACATGCCTTAAGAGTGTCCTAAACTAAAAATTAAAGTTCTTGAAGCAGAATTTAAATTTTTAACCAAAAAGCTAATAAAGGGTTTTCTGGAACAAAGTACGACATGCCACCTACTTATCAGTATGCTGCTTAGACACAATTCACATTGTCCCCCTGCACAGTGACCTTCTTCTGTGCAGGGAACTACAACACAGCTCTTTTCCCAGCCCTTTTCACTTTAACCCCTTCCCCCTGCTGGCATTCTGGGCCCTAATGTCCAAGCCATTTTTTACATTTTTCCATTGTCACATTCGAAGAGCTGTAACTTTTTTATTTTTGCGTCGGCATAGCTGTATAAGGTCTTGTTTTTTGCGGGACGACTTGCAGTTTTTATTGGTACCATTTGAGAGTAGATGCGACTTTTTGATCACTTTCTATCACATTTTTTTAAAGTCAGGATTAACAGAAAACAGCAATTTTTCCATTGTTTTTTATTTTATTTTTTACGGCGTTCACAGTGCGGGTTAAATAATGTAACAGCTTTATAGTCGGGGTCGTTACGGACGCGGCGATACCAAATATGTGTAACTTTTTTGCTTTATTGTAGTTTTTTTTAATAGTAAAGCATTTTGTAAGGGGAAAAGCTGGGTTTTTCATTTTTTTTTTTTCACTTTTTTTTTTAATTAACTTTATTAAACTTTTTTTTACTTTTTTACTAGTCCCACTAGGGGACTTCCCTATCCTCCGATCGCTATTATAATACACTGCAATACTTTTGTATTGCAGTGTATTACTGCCTGTCCGTTTAAAACGGACAGGCATCTGCTAGGTCATGCCTGCGGCATGATCTAGCAGGCATTCGCTGCAGGCAGACCTGGGGGTCTTTATTAGACCCCCGGCTGCCATAGAAGACACAGACACTCGGCGATTTTATCGCCGGGTGTCAGTGAGATGAGAGGGAGCTCCCTCCCTCTCTCCAAAACCATTCAGATGCGGTGCTCGCTATTGTGCACCGCATCTGAAGGGTTAAACAGGTGAGATCGATACTAATATCGATCTCACCCGGCAGAGCAGGGACGCTCCCAGCCCTCAGCTGCTTCTGGCAGCTGAGAGCAGGGAGATTTCACGGCTCCCTGCTCTGTTTACTTTATTCTAATGCAGCGACGTAGTTTGGCGGCGCTCTAGAATAAAGCCCACTAATGACCGCCGTAAAAAGACGTATCGGCGGTCATTAAGGGGTTAATAATGTATAGGAAAGTGCAGCCTGCTCTACTTTCCAATACAGTTAGCTACTGTAAAAAAAAAAAAAAATATTTTGTTTTTAACATGGCAGCCAATGGATGACAAAGGTATGACATACAGTTTAGAGGGTTTACGTTTGGCAAATGCAGAGGGAGATTTTCCTGGCATATGCACTTAATGTAAACATTAAACGTGATGTGACCAGGGCCTTAATGTTGTTCTGACTAATTCTGACAGGAACATCATTGTCGGTTCTGGGTTGGTTTATCTATACATTTATAGTTTGGTATTTAGACATATTTAGCCGTATTAGAGTTTTGTAATTAAATAAAACAGGGTTTGTTTTTTTAAAGTAGGATCATTTACTATTTTTTTTAATGCTCAGGAACTCGGGAGCTGTTACTAATCACATCTTAGTTAATAACTTAGATGTGATCGATAAAAGGTGGATTCTAAATATCAGAGACACGCAGGACCCGCTGACACTGAACCCGTCAGTCCTGCAGAACTGACTGATTCAGGTCTTAGCGAACTATACAGCTGCTCTTTTTAATAAAAGCTATTTAGAAAGTTGCACAAAATACAAAGAGACATGTTTATTTTAAAAAATAAAAACAATTTCAAATGTGTACATAACCTTTAAAACTCATTAGTGACCGCCAATACGCCTTTTCACGGTGGCCACTAATGGCCTTTATTCTGATGCATACGCCTTTTCACGGCGCTGCATCAGAATAAATAAACAGAGCAGGGAGCCGTTAAATAACCCTGCTTTCAGCTACCGAAGGTAGCTGAGGGCTGGGGGCATCCCTGTTCTAAATAGTGAATATCAGTATCAATCTCACCAGTGTAACCCCCTCAAATGCAGCGCTCAATAGCAAGCGCTGCATCTGAGTGGTTTTGGAGAGAGTGAGCGTGTTCCCTCTCATCACACCGGCACCCAGCAATAATATTGCCAGGTGTCGTGTCTTCTATGGCAGCCGGGGCCTAATAAAGGCCCCCAGCTTGCCTGTAGTGAATGCCTGCTAGGTCAAGCCAGAGGCATGGCCTAGCAGATGCCTGTCCATTTTAAACGGGCAGGCAGTAATGCACTGCAATACAAAAGTATTGGAGTGTATTATTAAAGTGATCCGATATGGAGACACAAAATCAAATAATTTAGAAAAAAAAGTGTTTTTACTGTGGTAAAACATAAAAACCAATGCAAATTTGGTATTGTTGCAATCGTAACAACCCGCTGAATAAAGTTATTGTGTTATTTATACCACACGGTAAACGGCGTAGATTTAGGATGCAAAAAAGTGTGGCAAAATGTCAGGTTTTTCTCTATTCCCCCCCAAAAAAGTTAATAAAAGTTAATCAATAAGTTATATGTACCCCAAAATGGTGCTATTAAAAAACACAACTTGTGCTGCAAAAAACAAGACATTATACAGCTATGTCAATGCAAAAATAAAAAAGTTATAGCTCTTGGAATGCGACGATGGAAAAACGTAAAAAATAGCTTGGTCATTAAGGTCTAAAATAGGCTGGTCATTAAGGGGTTAATTATTAATTATGATGTTTGGAAATAATTTTATCAAAAATTAAGTGTTATTTAATTTATACCTATTATTTACTTATTTCACCAAATTATTTCATAAAAATATAATACAGAACAATGTTGAGTAAGATAGAACAGAAAACAATATCCACTGTCAGACTGTTTATTACCAATGAAAACAAATTTATTATTTTCAGTACATTAAGTATTTGAATTGATTTTTTTTTTGTCTTTTTGCCCTATGGCCAATCATTCTATTTTTCATATGTCATTGTTTTCCAAGACCTGGAAATGGATTTGCTATAGGCAGTAGATTTTAATTAGTTATTTGCTTACTGTGTTTCATGTGCAATCTTAATATTTAGTCTGTCATTCTGTTTGAAAGAGTTTATTTTGACAGCTCACATATTTTCCAATTACCCTTTCTGCAAGTATTAAATCGTAATGAATATGCAATGGTGTGGGTATTTAATTTGTTGACTTTAAGGGTGGTTCACGCAAATAAAAAAATTTTCCCCAAAATTTGCAGACATGAGAATACTTTCCTATTGGAATGTTTTAAAACACTATTATCAAGTTAATATAACAGTGTACATAGTCCAGGTGAATAGCTATAGCGGGTGTAAAGGTATTAGTTCCACTTTACCCAAAAAACAAGACCTCCCACAGCTTTTGTGACAGAAAAATAAAAAAGTTATGGCTCTCAGAATATGGCGACACAAAAAATAAATGATTTTTTAAAAAAGAAAAAAAGTTTTATTGTGCAAACGCCGTTAAATATAAAAAAAAACCTATATACATATGGTATCGCTGTAAGCATATAGACCCGCAGAATAAAGTAAATATGTTATTTATACTGCATGGTGAACGCTGCAAAAAAAAAAAGAATAAAAAACGTTTTATTTTAACTTTCAACTCAGAATTGATGGTTTTTGGTCACCTTGCTTGCCAAGAAAATGGAATAAAAAGTGATAAAAAAAAATCGCATGTACCCTAAAATGGTACCAATAAAAACGACAGATTGTTCCGCAACAAATAGCTTTCTCCGTTGGAGAAAAAATAAAAAAGTTCTGTCTCTCAGAATATGGTGACACAAGATTGGGCACCATTTATCAGTACGACACTGTCCACACATCTGCGGATTTTTTCTTTATTTATACCCTCTTGTTATGGCCTGATGTACTTCGCACAGATTACATACGCCCCCACATTATAAACTGAAATACCAGTAAAACGCCAAACAGAACTACTACCAAGCTAAATCTGCACTCCAAAAGCCAAATGGCGCTCCTTCCATTCTGAACACTACAGCGTGCCCAAACATCAGTTTACATCCACATATGTGGCATATATGGCATTGTCATACCCGAGAGAACCCGCTTAACAGCTTATGAGATATTTGTCTGCAGTGGCACAAACTAGGCACAACAAACTGGGCACTAAAATGGCATATTAGTGAAAAATTGAAATTTTCACTTTGCACCATCTGCTGAGCGTTCATCTCTAATAAAAAAAAAAAAAAAAACCCTGTGGGGTCAAAATGCTCACTACACCCGTTAAAAAATGCCTTGAGGGGTGCAGTTTCCAAAATAGTAATCAATACAAGGGGTTTGTTTTACTATTCGACCTCAGAGCCCTGCAATTGTGGGCCAATGCTGTGAAAATCAAATGCACATTGTTAACTTTCACTCCCTGTCATATGTACATGGTTGTAGTTCCCAAAATGGAATAACTTATCAGGTGTTTCTACTGTACTGGTACCTCAGGAGCTCTGCAAATGCGACATGGCGCCTGTACACCAATCCAGCAAAATCTGCACTCTAAAAGCCAAATGGTGCTCCTTTTATTTTAGCTCTGCCATATGCCAAAACAGCAGTTAAGGGCCACACATGGGGTATTGCTATACTCGGGAGAAATTGAGTAACAGATTGTGTAGTGCTATTTCTCCTATTACCCCTCGTAAAATTGAGAGAAAACACAACATATTTTTGGAAAAAAAAATTTTTTTCATTTTCACTGTCTAATTCTAATAAAATCTAGGAAACACCTGTGGGGTTAAAATGCCTTGAGAGGTGTTGTTTCCAAAATTGAGTCACTTCTCTGGGATTTCTATGGTACCGGTACCTCAAGGGCTCTGCAAATGCGACATGGCACCTAAAAAACAATCACGTGAAATCTGCATGCCAAGTAGCACTCCTGCCATTCTAAGCCCTGCCATTTGTCCAAACAGCCGTTTATAACCAAATAAATGAGTATTGCTGTACTTGGGAGAAATTGCTTTCCAAGTGTTGGGAGTGCTTTTTCTCCTTTATTCTGTAAAGGATCTGCCAGGCACAGCTTCGGGGTTAACTCCCATAATTAATCAGTCAGCACCTGAATCTACATCCCTGAGACTGACTCCAGCTTCCACCACTCAGGCTGGCAGGCTTAGGAGTGGGAGAGCCTATCACAACCTGGCCAGACTCAGCTAGCTCCCGCCCTCAGTCTATTTAAGCCTGCCCTTCCTGTCCCTCGGTGCTTGTGATTCTTTTCGTGTGGTTTCCTGGCCCAGCTACAGCTCCTTATATTTTGATCCTGCTCCATACAGACCCTGGCTTACTGACTACTCTTCTGCTCTTCGTTTGGTACCTCGCACACTCCTAACTTGACTCGGCTCGTTCACCACTCTGGTTGCTCACGGTGTTGCCGTGGGCAACTGCCCCTTTCCCTTGCTTGTATTCCCTTGTATGTTTGTCGTGTTTGTCGTGCACTTATTGAGCGCAGGGACCGCCGCCCAGTTGTACCCCGTCGCCTAGGGTGGGTCGTTGCATGTAGGCAGGGACAGAGTGGCGGGTAGACTAGGGCTCACTTGTACGTTTCCCTACCCCCCGTCATTACATAATCACAAGCCCATACCTAGTCTACCCTGGTCCCTGACACCACTATGGACCCCCGTGAGACCCTGGCTCAGCAAATGCAGGGTCTCTCCCTACAGGTCCAGGCCCTGGCTCAGAGGGTCAACCAGCCTGATGCTACCTTGGTAGTTCCCCTCACCTCACCTCTTGAACCCCACCTCAAGTTGCCCGACCGGTTCTCTGGGGACCGGAGGGCTTTTCTCTCCTTTCGGGAGAGTTGTAGGCTTTACTTTCGTTTAAAGCCTCATTCCTCAGGTTCTGAGAGCCAGCGGGTGGGTATAATTATGTCCCGGCTCCAGGAAGGGCCCCAAGAGTGGGCCTTCTCCTTGGCTCCTGACACCCCTGAACTTTCCTCCGTTGATTGTTTCTTTTCTGCTCTCAGACTTATTTATGACAAGACTGACAGGACTACCTTTGCCGAGAGTCAGCTGGTGACCTTACGTCAGGGTAAGAGACCTGTTGAGGAGTATTGTTCTGACTTTAGGAAGTGGTGCGTAGCTTCTCGGTGGAATGACCCTGCCTTAAGGTGCCAATTTAGGTTGGGTCTGTCGAATGCCCTGAAAGACCTGCTAGTTAGCTATCCCTCTTCTGACTCCCTAGACCAGGTTATAGCTTTAGCGGTACGACTTGACCGACGTCTCAGGGAACGACAAAGTGAACGTTTATGTGTTTTCTCCTCCGACTCCCCCATGATGCCTCCCGAAGTTCCGTTGCTTCGTTCCTCCCCAAAAGACTCAGAGATACCTATGCAACTCGGGGCCTCCGTGTCCCCCCAACAATGTAGAGAATTCCGCAGGAAGAATGGTCTCTGCTTCTACTCTGGGGATGACAAGCATCAAGTGAACAACTGTCCTAAGCGAAAGAATGCAGCCAGAGAACTTCCGCGCCTAAGTGATCATTGGGGAGGTCACTTGTGCGCACAGGTATTTCCCGTAAATAGGAAACGTACTAAGATCTTGCTTCCCTTTCAGGTCTCTTTTGGTGGTAGGTCTGCTACCGGCAGTGCCTTCGTGGATTCAGGGTCCTCTACTAATATCATGTCTGTGGAATTTGCTATGTCTCTTGCTATGCCTCTGATTGATTTGCCTAAACCTGTCCCGGTAGTGGGTATGGACTCCACTCCTCTTGCTAATGGTTATTTTACACAGCATACCCCTGTTTTTGAACTCCTTGTTGGCTCCATGCATTTGGAGCAGTGCTCTGTGCTGTTGACGCAGTGATTATCATACAATTTGGTTCTAGGCCTTCCCTGGTTGCAGTTGCATAATCCCACATTTGACTGGAATACTGGGGAGCTAACCAAATGGGGTAATGAATGTTTTACGTCATGTTTTTCTGTTAATTCTATTTCTCCACCTGAGGAGGCGAACACGCTACCCGAGTTTGTTCAGGACTTCGCTGATGTTTTCTCTAAGGAGGCCTCCGAAGTGTTACCTCCTCATAGAGAATATGAATGCGCTATCGAATTGGTACCAGGAGCTAAGCTTCCTAAGGGTAGGATATTTAATCTTTCTTGTCCCGAACGTGAAGCCATGAGAGAGTATATCCAGGAATGCCTGGCCAAGGGTTACATTCGTCCCTCTACTTCTCCGGTAGGTGCTGGCTTCTTCTTCGTAGGGAAGAAGGATGGTGGTCTTAGGCCATGCATTGACTACCGTAGCCTGAATAAGGTCACGGTAAGGAACCAGTATCCCCTTCCTTTGATTCCTGATCTCTTCAATCAGGTTCAGGGGGCCCAATGGTTCTCTAAGTTGGATCTACGGGGGGCGTATAACCTTATCCGCATCAAAGAGGGGGATGAGTGGAAGACTGCGTTTAACATGCCCGAAGGTCATTTCGAATACCTCGTCATGCCCTTTGGGTTGTGTAATGCCCCTGCGGTCTTCCAGAATTTCATAAATGAGATTTTGAGAAATTACCTGGGGATATTTCTTGTAGTGTACCTTGATGACATACTGGTGTTTTCCAAGGACTGGTCCTCCCACTTTGAGCATGTCAGGAAGGTGCTCCAGGTCCTTCGGGAAAACAAACTGTTTGCCAAAACCGAAAAATGTGTGTTTGGGGTACAGGAAATACCATTTTTGGGTCAAATCCTCACTCCTTATGAATTCCGCATGGACCCCGCCAAGGTTCAGGATGTGGCGGAATGGGTCCAACCTGCCTCCCTGAAGGCGTTACAGTGTTTTTTGGGGTTCACTAATTATTACAGGAGATTTATTGCTAACTTCTCGGTCATCGCTAAGCCTCTTACGGACCTCACTCGCAAAGGAGCTGATCTCCTCCACTGGCCTCCTGAGGCTGTCCAGGCTTTTGAGGTCCTTAAGAGGTGCTTTATCTCGGCCCCGGTGCTGGTTCAGCCCAACCAAATGGAGCCATTTATCGTGGAAGTTGACGCATCTGAGGTGGGAGTGGGGGCTGTCTTGTCCCAGGGTACCAGGTCCCTCACCCATCTCCGCCCCTGTGCCTACTTCTCCAGGAAGTTTTCGCCAACTGAGAGTAACTATGATATTGGCAACCGCAAACTCTTAGCCATTAAATGGGCATTTGAAGAGTGGCGCCACTTCCTGGAGGGGGCTAGGCACCAGGTAACGGTCCTTACCGACCACAAGAATCTGGTTTTCCTAGAATCTGCCCGGAGGCTAAACCCGAGACAAGCTCGATGGGCGTTATTTTTTACCAGATTCAATTTTTTGGTTACCTATAGGGCTGGGTCTAAAAATATTAAGGCTGATACACTGTCGTGTAGCTTCATGGCCAGCCCTCCTTCGGAGGAAGATCCTGCTTGTATTTTGCCTCCAGGTATAATCATTTCCTCGATCGATTCTGATTTAGTCTCTGAAATTGCTGCTGATCAAGGTTCAGCTCCCGGGAACCTTCCTGAGAACAAGCTGTTTGTTCCCCTGCAATTCCGGCTAAGGGTACTTAGGAAAAATCATGACTCCGCACTATCTGGTCATCCAGGCATCCTGGGTACCAAACACCTCATTACTAGAAACTATTGGTGGCCTGGGTTGCCTAAAGACGTTAAGGCCTACGTCGCCGCTTGTGAGGTTTGTGCTAGGTCCAAGACTCCCAGGTCCCGACCAGCGGGCTTACTGCGTTCGTTGCCCATTCCCCAGAGACCTTGGACACATATCTCCATGGATTTTATCACTGATTTGCCTCCATCCCAAGGCAAGTCGGTGGTGTGGGTGATAGTAGACCGCTTCAGTAAGATGTGCCACTTTGTCCCCCTCAAGAAACTACCCAACGCCAAGACGTTGGCTACCTTGTTTGTCAAACACATCCTGCGTCTCCATGGGGTCCCTGTCAATATTGTTTCGGACAGAGGGGTACAATTTGTTTCATTGCTTTGGAGAGCCTTCTGTATGAAGTTGGAGATTGATCTGTCCTTCTCCTCTGCCTTCCATCCTGAAACCAATGGCCAAACTGAGAGGACTAATCAATCTCTAGAACAATATTTAAGGTGTTTTGTCTCTGACTGTCAATATGATTGAGTCTCATTCATTCCCCTCGCCGAATTTTCCCTTAATAACCGGGTCAGTAACTCGTCAGGGGTCTCCCCCTTTTTCTGTAATTTTGGGTTTAATCCACGGTTCTCCTCCGTTTCACCTGGTAGTTCCAACAATCCCGAGGTAGAGGTCGTTCATCGGGAACTGTGCACAGTCTGGGCCCAGGTTCAGAAGAACCTAGAGGTGTCCCAGAGCGTACAAAAAACTCAGGCTGATAGAAAACGTTCTGCTAACCCCCTGTTTATGGTCGGGGATCTGTTGTGGTTGTCGTTTAGGAACTTGCGTCTCAAGGTTCCGCCCAAGAAGTTTGCTCCCCGGTTTATTGGGCCGTATAAGGTCATTGAGGTCCTCAATCCTGTCTCCTTCCGGCTGGAGTTACCCCCGTCTTTTCGTATACACGACGTGTTTCATGCCTCCCTCCTTAAACGCTGCTCCCCGTCCTTGGCTCCCTCGAGGAGACCTCCTGTTCCCGTCCTCACCCCTGAGGGGGTGGAGTTCGAGGTGGCCAAGATTGTGGACAGCAAGAGTGTCCAAGGCTCCCTCCAGTACATTGGAGAGGATACGGGCCCGAGGAGAGGACTTGGGTACCCGCCCGGGATGTTCACGCTGGGGTATTGGTCAGGAGGTTCCACCTGCGTTTCCCCAGTAAGCCAGGTCCACTTAGAAAGGGTCTGGTGGCCCCTCATAAAAGGGGGGGTACTGTAAAGGATCTGCCAGGCACAGCTTCGGGGTTAACTCCCATAATTAATCAGTCAGCACCTGAATCTACATCCCTGAGACTGACTCCAGCTTCCACCACTCAGGCTGGCAGGCTTAGGAGTGGGAGAGCCTATCGCAACCTGGCCAGACTCAGCTAGCTCCCACCCTCGGTCTATTTAAGCCTGCCCTTCCTGTCCCTCAGTGCTTGTGATTCTTTCCGTGTGGTTTCCTGGCCCAGCTACAGCTCCTTCTATTTTGATCCTGCTCCATACAGACCCTGGCTTACTGACTACTCTTCTGCTCTTCGTTTGGTACCTCGCACACTCCTGGCTTGACTCGGCTCGTTCACCACTCTGGTTGCTCACGGTGTTGCCGTGGGCAACTGCCCCTTTCCCTTGCTTGTATTCCCTTGTATGTTTGTCGTGTTTGTCGTGCACTTACTGAGCGCAGGGACCGCCGCCCAGTTGTACCCCGTCGCCTAGGGCGGGTCGTTGCAAGTAGGCAGGGACAGAGTGGCGGGTAGACTAGGGCTCACTTGTCCGTTTCCCTACCCCCGTCATTACATATTCCTTGTGAAAATGAAAAAAATGCAACATTTTAGTGGACAAAAAATTTTGATTTTCTTTTCCACTGCCTAATTCCAATAAATTCAGCAAAAGTCTGTGGGGTCTAAATGCTCACTATACCGCTAGATAAATTCCTTAAGGGGTGTTGTTTCCTAAATAGGGTCACTTTTGGGGTGTTTGCACTGTTTTGGTCCCTCAGGGACTTTGCAAATGCAACATGGCACCCAAAAATCATTCCAGCAAAACTTGAGCTCCAAAAGTCAAATGGCGCTCCTTCCTTTATAAGCCCTGCCATTTGTCCAAACAGCAGTTTATGACACATAATGGGGTACTGCCATGCTCAAAAGAGTTTGCTTACAAATGTTGGGGTGCTTTTTCTCCTTTATCTATTGTGAAAATTAAAAAAATCTGACCTAAAGCTAAATTTTATTAGAAAAAATGTAGCGTCAAAACACTCAATATACCCTTAGATAAATTCCTTGAGAGATGTAGTTTCCCAAATGGGGTCACTTTTGGGGGTTTCCACTGTTTTGATCCCTCAGGGGCTTTGCAAATGCGATATAGAACCCAAAAACAAATCCAGCAAAACTTGAAATCCAAAAGCCAAATGGCGCTACTTCCCTTCTGAGCTCTAATGTGTGTCCAAACAGTCATTTATTAACACATATGGGGTTTTGCCATAATCATGAGAAATTGCTTTTCAAATATTGGTGTGCTTTTTATCTTTTATTAAGTTTTATTGGAAAAAATTTAGATCTTCATTTTCACTGCCTAATTTGAGTAAATTCAGCAAAAAAAAAAAAAACCCTGAGGGGTGAAAATGCTCCTTATACCCCTCGATAAACTCCTTCAGGGGTGTAGTTTGCCAAATGGTGTCTTTTTGTGGGTGTTTCCACTGTTTTGGCACGACAAGACCTCTTCAGGCCTAAAATATTTTCTAATAAGAAGGAGACCCTAAAATCTCCTAGGTGCTCCTTTGTTTCTGAGGCCTGTGTTTCAGTCCATTAGGCCACATGTGGGATATTTCTAAAACCTTTTTACATTATGAGTTGTGTTTCTCTTGTAAAACCTTTTGTGTTACAGAGAAAATGGATTACAATAAAAAAATAATAATTTTGTTGATTTCACCCCTACTATTCTTTTAATTCCCGTGAAACGCCTAAAGGGTTAAGAAACTTTCTAAATGCTGTTTTGAATACTTTGAGGGATGCAGTTGTGAAAATGGGGCGATTCGTGTGGATTTCTAATATATAGGCACCTCAAAGCCACTTCAGAACTTAACTGGTCCCTAAAAAAATAGATTTTGTAAATTTTATTGAAAATGTGAGAAATTGCTGCTAAAGTTCTAAGCCTTATAGCGTCCTGGAAAAATAAAAGGACGTTCGGAAAACTATACCAACATAAAGTAGACATATGGTAAATGTTAACTAGTAACTATTCTATGTGGTAATACTATCTGTCTTACAAGCAAATACATTTAAATTTAGAAAAATGCAAATTTTTGCACATTTTCTCAGAATTTTGGTGTTTTTCACAAATAAAAACTGAATATATCAACCTAATTTTACCACTTACATAAAGTACAATGTGCCACGGGAAAACAATCTCATAATCGCTAGGATACATAAAAGCAACCTAAAGCTATTACGGCATAAAATGACACATGTCAGATTTAAAAAAATTGGCCTTGTCCTTAAGGCCAAAACAGGTTACGTCCTTAAGGAGTTAAGTTTTAGGGGTTAGTGTTTTCCAGGCACACTAGTTTGTTTTAAGTACACATTGGTTTAATGGTCATATTACATCTTTGCCCTATGTTTAGTGTGTACATCAAGATGTACACGCTAAACGGGTCTACAGGGCTCGATCAGCCCAAGAAAGGCCAAAAGAGGCCTCCATCAGGCTCATACACGTCAGTATGCCTTTTAGACCTAGTAGACTACGCAATACCATACAAAGGAATTCCATAAAAGCATTTTTTTCACATGAAAGTGTCACGCCTGTGGGCTATGTGAACCCACTGGGCCGCTCTGCCGTAGCAGTGTAGCAGATGGTCAAATAGAAAGTCTATGACAGACATAAGGGCGAGAGTACCTTGGTAGAAGGCTTGTTCCGGACTATCGGAAGCAGGCTTGTACCGGACTATCGGAAGCAGGCTTGCACCAGACTATCGGAAGCAGACTTGTTCTGGACTATCGGAAGCTGGCTTGTACCGGACTATCGCAAGCTGGCTTGTACCGGACTATCGGATGCTGGCTTGTACCAGATTATTGGAAGCAGGCTTGACATGTACACTGGACTTGAACACTAAAGTCGTCTCGGACACTTGACTTGGCACCGCCACCGGACTTGAACACTGAAGTAGTCTCGGACACTTAACTTGACATGGACACTGAACTTGAACACTGAAGTCGTCTTGGACACTTGACTTGACACGTACACCAGACACGGATATTGCAGTCATTTCAGATACTTGTCTTGGCTCAGACACCAGACACAGATACAGGATATGGGAATATAGGATACGGGATACAGGATACAGCTAGGAAACTTTTGCAGACAAACACTGGGAAAGACACAACATTACTTAGGCAATGGGAAATGGAGAAGGGTTCTTTATAAGGGCCAGGGTGCGCAGGGATAGATGGGAATAATTTTACTGGTGCGTGCACTGGCCCTTTAAGGCTTGGCACGAGCATGCGTGCACAAACCTACGGGACAGACGAGGAAGCAGAGAGCACAGCGCGCCAGCATCCCTGGGAAGGGAGACGTCGACGAAGAGGCGCAGTCAAGAAAGTCGCGGCTCCCACTAAGAGGGGGATGCCGGCGGTCTTCGGTCACGGACATAACAGAGAGCTTATAGGTGACAGTTGCCACTGCATGTCATATGCCACAGGCATCTGTTTATCATATACATCATGGACCTTTCAATAGCATATACATTAAACTGATACCATAATAGTCCATGGGTGACGGATGCCTGTGATGGATGCCTTGCAGTGACATTAGTCACCCATAGACTGTAAGGGTATATGTTTAATATTTGGGCATTTGTCACAGCCTATGTTTAAAGTATGCATCGGGAGCTTCTCCTGGTCTATTTGTCAAATGTAGGCCAAGATTGTGATGTAAATGATGCCTAACTGGTACTGCCATTAAAACCCTAGTAACAGGGAAAATAAGCCCTTTGACAGTTGTATATGTTAGGTCCATGTTACTGATCACTTGAATGTTCAATAGAGGCATCGCTGTGTATGTGAAAACAGAGAAGATAAAATTGGTAATAAACTGCTCATGTAGTCATTGATATCAATGATACAACAGTATGTAGTAATCTCCTAAGCTTCCTTGGTGCAAAAACAGTGGTCTACAGCAAGCCAACCAAAAGAAGTGTCTAAAGATGCTTTACATTTATCATCCATTTATCATCCAGCATTGAGCCACTGTAATAAATTTGGCGCATCAAGTCTAATTGTAAGCTGTCTAAATTTAAGACACTATTAGTAAATCTGCCCCAATATCTCTTAAATCTATATCTATTCAGGCTATTTAGAGATCTTTATCATTAAAGACCAAATCTCAGGCAGCTATAAAGATGTATTAAGAAATTAATCAGCACAGAATTGTTAACCTAAAAACGACATGATGATAAAAGGTGGACATTTAAGCTGCGTTCTACATTTACTACTGCACTACTTTAAATCCCAGGACCATGCGATGCACATTTATTTTGTAAAGATCCTAAACCTGTCAGTGTGACAGATTAAAAATAGAAGGAGACATCTGGAAGGGGGCATACGCGTTTGACAGCACTGTAGCTGCAGGTAGGTGCTCTGAACAGTATCCTCGAGAATGTACTTAATGTTTTCATAAAGCCAATACACGAGCCATGTAAGCAGTTGATACCCATTAACATATAGTCCCTGCTGTGAATAAAGGGAAACAGTATGTACACTTTAACATTTATAGTTACCAGAAATAGATTACACTATGTAATCCATAGGCAGTTTATATCAATTGTCTGTGTAATGGTCTTTTTGCTGCTGATTGAAAATGTGCCCTTCCTTGTCAGATCAGTTATAGTCGGTATTAATGTAAGTGCTTGTTGCCAAAAATGTTAGGCTTAAGTTGAACTTTGAAGCAATTTTTGTCTACGATATGTCTTAATTGATGTGATAATGATAACATGTGAACTTAAGGGTATTGCATAGAAAAGCATTGAACAACTCCAAAATGTAAGTAAAAATAGCACAACATCCTGCATAAAGACATAAGCAGCATAATTTTATTTATCATGATAATTCTCAGAGTTAGGATGATGTAGCAGTCATTGATAAAACCACGGATAACATCATGATGGATTATACCAAATAACAATCTTAGTTGTGCCTAAAAGGTGGTGTGTGGTTTTGAAAACCTGTTTTAAAATACCCTATTAGGGGAGGCATTTCTTGCTCTGGAGGACCCAACATGTCCATGCAGTACACAGCCATGCTATTCATTTCCACAAGACACTATGTAATGCTTAAAGTGAAACTCCAGCCAATTTTCATAATTAGGAAAATGGACCTAACTAGAGTCATGTAATATAGCAGGGCTCTTAATGCTTTCACTCTGGTCCCAAATGTGAGGTTCTGTGTTAACTGTAGTTCCTTAATGCCACAGGCAAAAATGGTTGCATGTTACTGGGATGTACATCAAGGTTGCTAATGATACTGATATAACCCCAGGCCACCGAGTGGTGGTGTAAGGCCAATGTGCAGGGTAGTCGTGGAAAGATGGAACGAAAAATAGGAGGTAAAAAAAATAGCCACGTTACTTAGGCCGGTGTTGCACTCACACAAAACCAGAGCAGACAGCAGCACAACTCTTCTCAGAGCACATGAGAGGCATAGTCTCTTTACCTTATGTAAACTTGGTTCAGGCGAGGCTGACTGCTACCCTACCTCTTTGCAGCCTTTCAAATTACACTTGCGAGGAGGGCTCCTGCCCATTCAACCACGATCTCATGCTGTCTTTTAAAGGGAGACTCCTGCCACGGTTATCCGAAACAGCGATCCACGTGGGGAGTCTCCTGTCTGTCACCCGCTGCCATTCCAGTAATTCTCCGACCCTCACATAACACCGGTGCCCTCTGGCAATTTACCAATAACTCTGTTATACCATGGGCCGTAGCCTGCACACTGAGCCTCGTTAGGTGGAAGCAACCACCATTTATGTACAAAACACTGCACATTCTCAACGCTGCTTTGGTGCAGCAATACACCTTAACTAAGATGAGTCCAGGTTGTTTCTCCCAGTGTGAAATGCCTTAACACAACAGCAGCTGCCATTGCTTGTACCAGAACCAAACCACATTATAATTGACAGTACAAATGACAAGTAATCATGCAATAAACAAAAGGAAGATGCCTTTCCCCAACTCTAGGGAGAGAAAAGCACATTAGAGCTAACATAATGCATTCAAAGAAACAGTACATTTTGCATGCTGCTTGTCACTCCCAAATTCTTACACTGACACACACTTCCCTGATATCACTCAGTGCTCTGTAGCTATTGGCTGAAGCTGCACCACTCAGACTTCCTGCTGTGCCAGCCCCCTGCATGTCCTGTGCAAATAACACTGGCAACACTGAGAGCTCTATGCTTTTCCTGTACAGCCCAGTAATATGCTACCATTGTGTTACTGCCTGTGGTGTTAAGAATCTATAATATGCTGAGCAATTTGTTAACTAGCATTTGGGGGATGAGGGTGAAAGCATTAAAATCTCTGATTTGTTAAATGACCCTAGTAGGTCGATTTGACTAATTATGAAACCTGCCCAAAGTTTTTCTTTAATTTTCCTTGTGGTGGCACTGCAGGAAAATTGAACACTTGTTGCTAGGCTCCTCCACACTGATCGCTTTGGGTCCCAGCAACAGGATACTTTGTGATAAGCTTATTATTGGGGGCACTTTGCAGATAAAAAGGGATTGTCAAAAGCGGATAACCCTTTAATTCTTACAAAGTCAGTTTTCCCGTACCTTTACTTTACACAGAACATCAGAATTGTCTTTATTTTATGTTTTGTACCTAAATAATATTCATTAGTCATATTTATTATTTTTTTTTTATATAAGACAGATATTGTGTGAATAGATTCTCCATGGTCTATAATTAGAATACATTCCTGGCTTTGATCCCATTATACATCTTCTAGACATAAATCAATGTTTCTGGACACAAATCTGTCCATCAAAAGCTCTGCAAGAGTTGAATTTAATAAAGCTGATATAAAATATTTATCATGCAAGATGGTCTGCCGAAAGTGATACAATACTTTGGTAAACTATTCACATACAATGATCTAAGCTGGTTTGCTCAGTTATTTTTTTATTATAGAGCTGCAGTAGATAGGCCTACGGTGCATGATCAATATTTAGTTGTCTTTGTAAAACCTGTTTTTGATCATGAGACTTGTTATATTTGTGATTGATGATCACACAAATTAGTCGTGTAGCTAGAGGGGAGCTGGTGGGGAATGGGTCGCTGGGTGCTTTCGGGGAAGCCAAAAATAGCCATTTAAATACATAGCTAGGGCAGCAAACTGAATCCTTGCCGGAGGCAAAGGAAATTCTTACACTTGCATCTCCTAGAGTACCAAATGGATTCCATTACACCAGGTACAGACAGGTTTGTGGTGTTTAAAAACTCATGTAAAAAACTATGTTTTTATTTTTGTATACATTTTAGTGGCATTTTTGTAGCATTTTGTACATACATATTCTTCAGCCATTTTTGTTAAAGTTGAATTGAAAACCCTATGAAGAAAAATGTCTATACCTTCAACATGCTGCTCTTTGATAAAAATGCAACTGACCCCTAAAACACAAAAAAAACACCATAAACCAAAGTGCTGTGTATCTAGACATTCTTTTATTTTACTATAGACATTCAGCTAACATCTGGCCGTGGCCTATTAGCCAAAAAAAAATAACATGGTAAACACCATGAATAAACACAGCTAAACTATGTTTGGGGAAATGGCCTTATAGACGTTTATGGAATTTACTGTGACAATAATTAAAAAGGGTTGTCCAGTTTCGGCAAATAAATGTTATACAACAATGTTCCAATATACTTTCTGTATTAATTTCTCAGAGTTTTCAATATCTCTACTTGTTGTTATTCAGTAGGAACATTTATGGTTTACTTCCAGTGGCTACAATTCGGTCGATGGTTATGTGAAGTACACACAGCTGAACGACTCGTTACAGTTACAGTATGAGCATCAGAGCTGAGTCTTATAACAAACCCAGAACCTGTGTGTCCATCACATGACCATGGACAGAATTTTATGCACTGGAAGTAAGCAGTCAATGTTCCTACTGAATAATAACAAGCAGATATATTGAAAGCCATGAGGAATTAATGCAGAAAGTATATTGGAAAATTGTATACAATTTTATAACTTTTACATATAGAAAAAACAAAATTAATTTGCAGTAAAAATTAAGACAACCCCTTTAACAATTGGCATGATCATATACTGAATACAATTTTAAAATTGACCTTGAAAATCACCAATATAGTTAAGCTAAGCATTACTTTATAAAGTGATCAGGGCAAAAACAATTCTGAACTGGTGGGACTACAAGCAATGTGTTACTTTATGTGCTAGATCTACAGTTCTCCAGCCAGCCAGCATATGAGGACAATCTAATGGAATGGACTCCACACATTCATTAGGTTTCTATTATGTTGAAAATGTCAGAATTAGGCACAACGAGTAATTGAAACCACAACCTGCAAGGTTTAGAAAAAATATATGTATTCTTTGTATAAAAAACGCAATATACAGGCCACTTATAAAATAGTTCAAAACAGTCTTTTAAATTGGTATTCACCCCGTATGAAGAAGTCCTCTGATCGTAAACTCAAGCCGGTGAGATGTTCGTTGAACCTGGCTTGGAATCCGATGGACATCTGCAGAGACTGACGTGGAGGTAGAAGTGTGGCGTTAGACTACGCCAGGTGCGAAGTTTCGGGGATCTACACCTTTCTCAAGCGTGTTGGATTACATCCGGTGTGGGCTTATATAGTGAAGCCGGAACAAGTAATCACATAAAAATGTGAGTAAAAATAATATTTTTGTGAAAAAGTGTACATAAATGTGATTTAAAATAGACTATACATGATTTAGAGGGTATGAATATGGTTTTTTGGAGTTGTAAATATGTTCTATTAGAAATATGCAAAATTTTGATTTATTGTTATATCTCAAAACATTTTTCTGATAGATTTATTCACCTCTAAATAAATGGATGTAATTTAGTAAAAATGACATCTTAGTAACATATATAAACATGGTAATGTTCTATATATAATTAAATCACTGTTGAGTATTATTTCAATAGTATTTAAATCGCTCTTTGGACTTGTAATATTATTTACTTATAAAAAAAATATTGAAATTACACATTTTATTCATTCCTGCTGGATTGACACTATTTAGTGTACGGATCCAAAAGACTTCTTTTTGCAGTAATTTCGATTTTATATAATCGCTATCATTGCCTGTAATCTCTTCTAGGATACACCATTTTAATTCAAAAACTTTATGTATTGAATCAAAAAAATGTTTGGCTACAGTTGTCTCACCATGTTTCCTTTCAGATGTACTATCTAATTTAGTAATTTGCTCTTTAGTATTTTCGCCATAATTTTTAATTTCTGATCTATGTTCATTAATACGCGTCTTGATGAAACGCGCCGTCTGTCCGACGTAGACCATTCCACAGGGGCATTTAAGCATATAGACTACATTTTTGCAGTTGCAGGTGTAATAACCTTTATGATGGATTTTGTAGCCTTTGCTTGGATGATTAAAATGATCTCGTTTCATAATGGAACTGCAATTAGGACATGACAGACAAGGGTATGTGCCTTTTTTTTGGGGTGTTAAGGAAAGTTTGTTTAGAAAGTAATTTTTTTACGAACATCAGCCCAAATGAGTTCATTGGCAATGGACTTCCCTTTTCTGTAAACAAATTTTGGTTTATCGTGGAACAAGGAGCCATATTTGGGATCATATTTAAGCATGTCCCAGTATTTGTTTATGGTATTTTTTATAAGATTGGCGTGATTGTCATATGTAGAAATAAACAAAGATTGCTGTTCTTTATTTTTGTCCTTATTTTTTGATATACGTAATTCTTCTTTGCTATGAAGTGCAATTTCTGAACCAATTTTAACCATTTATTCTCTCTTATAACCTCTGTCTGTAAATTTGTTGATCAGGTTTTCTTTTTAGTCTCAGATGTTACAAAGCACAGGAGCTTTGAGAGCCATCGATCAGAACTGCTGAGGCCCCCTGCTGCAAGTACTATACAGCAAGTGTAAAGAAGGCATATGATACAAAGGACTGGGTAATACAGTTGCCAGCTATTGAGAAGGAGAGATGATATGATAAGAATAAAAGGGGAGTGTGTACCTGAGGGGAGGAAAGGGATAATACATAGGTGGAGGATGAGAGATGATACCTGGGGAAATGGAGGAGAAAGCAATGATACCTGAGGTGGTGAAGATGATGCCTGAGTCATACCTGGGTGGAGATGATTACTGTGGGGAGAATATAATAAGGGCATACCTGAGGGGGGAAATTATGAAATCTTAGGAAGGGTAGAGGTGATACTTGGTGTTATCTGACGGAAAGATACCTAGGTGGTACATGATCCTGGGGGAGGAAGAGAGAAAGAGACAATTGGGGGAGGGGGAGTAAATTATTATTTTTTTTCACCTCCTATGGTGTCTGTAAATTGGTGGGTGCACCAAAATAGTCCTCCACAATGTTGCAATCTAACTAAAGGCATGCCCTGTACATGAGTATTGATCTTTATTCAGTCTCATTGATATATGAAATATCTTGCAGACAGCTAAACTTATGTCTTTTTCATTTATCTTGAATGACATTTCCTCTGTGCTTTTTTGTTTTAGGAAACCAAGCCTCTGCATGCACTAAACAAAGGTTATCATTTTCATGCTGTGCTTTCCTGTTTTAAAATCTTGTCACCTGACATCCCAATCTCCTTTGAGTGGTAGGGAGTCTAATAACAAAATACAGAACTCGTGTAAGACCAGACGAATCCGTACTTGTTTTTAATCAGTTCTGGAATCATGGTAATAAGTGTTGATATTGTTGCAGCATTTGTGTGGATTTCGTCTGTTTCGTCTTGCACAGAGAATGTTTTGTTTTTTCATTACTTTTTTACAGTTTTTTCATCGTCACATTTCAAAAGCCTTTTATATTTTTCTGTAGATATAGTCATGTAAGGGCTTGTTTTTTGCAGGACTAGTAGTATTTTTCAATGGCACAATTTTGGGGCACATATCATTTATTTATTTACTTTTATTAATTATTATTTGTATTATTTTTTGGGGGCGTAATGGAAATAAAAGAGCAATTCCACCATTATTTTTTTGCGTTTTAAATTTACACCATTTACCATGTAGTATAAATCAGATAATAATTTTTTTCTGCGAGTCATTTACGATTATGGCAATACCAAATGTATCGTTTTTTAATATTTTACTACTTTTGCACAAAAAAAGTATCTGTTTTTTTGTCGCCATAGTCTAAGAGCCATAACATTTTTTTTTTTCTGCCAACTTAGCTTTATGAGGATTTTGTTTTTTTTTGCGAGACAACTTGTAGTTTTTATTAGTACCATTTTGGGACACATACTACTTTTTGATTGTTTTTTATTAAGTTTTATTTGGAATGCAGGAAGGCAGGATGAAGAGGAATAGCAACTGGTATTGTTTTTGTATTAAAAATTTTTTAAATGTTTTTGTGGAGTCCTCATATCCTCATGGCGCCACAAGCATAGCCAGTCTCTCTTTTTTAAAGGCTATTGTAAGAACTTATATTTATCACTATATGCTCTTTTGATATTGTATTGACAGCCTCATTTTTGTGAGCTTGTATGTATACATGTAATGAATATATTTCTGTGAATTTTTTTTTGACCTGTGGTATATGGCTTTTCGAAATTTATTCTTAATGAATGATTTGTCCTTTAGCATGACCAGGGGCTAGGACTTGGGTTCGACACATGTTTATGCGTTTTTAAATGTTATTAATTTTTGTCTGTTTCCTTTGCATTATGCAATAATATAATAAAGGAACTTTATTTGTATAAGAGGTGTAGTCTAATATACATGCAGCAACTGCTCTAAAACTGTACTGTGTGAACAATGCCATATAAATAGGATATGGAAAACATATACTTCCTATTTTGTCTGCTTTGTGAAAGTCTTAGCTTTCAGTAAACTATTACTGCCAATGACACGTTATTTACATAGTATGATAGAAGGTATTCAGCAGGTAGATGAGTTTGTTTAGTAGTTCATTCCACAAACAAAAATCCTGTGTGCAATTACTTCAAGAAGTGTACAAAAAACAAATATAATTTATTTCATATAATATCTCAAAAATGTTGGAAAACAAATATATCACATATATTGTCTTTTTTTGTTCTTATTATATGTTCGACAATAAATCCCACATTTCTAGGGCTTCATCTTATAGAAGGAGTTAAAACAATGTTCTCTGATAGGAACAAAATGTGTTCTTTGCTGTGAGTATTTTGTACAAAATGTCATCCTTACAGCCTACAGTTTATTTTTTTCCTTTTTTTTTCTTCTAAAAATAAGCACAAAAGTGCATGTCACCAGCAGGAGCTTGAAAATACAATAGGGTATATGGCAGTATTACTGTATGCCTCACAGTGAGATACAGCAGTGACCAAGTAATGACTAGGCTTCTGTTTAACCCATACTATTCAACTCAAAAGAAATTCAAAGGACTTCTCTTAAAAGTAAAACGGATGCAGTGCTGCTTCAGGGAAATTACTTTATTTATTAGCTAAATCTATAAAAAGTTAGCTGCATCTGTCTTGACCCAATATTTTAGTATATGTATGGAATGATCAATAAATATAGTTTGCTTACAAGTCTACGTTGGAAATTTGGTATTTCAATAAATGCTATCAAAGATCAACTTATGGGAATCGAAACTCATGAAAGACATGCTAATTTCAAAAAACTCTACCCTTGGTCAGTACACTGCAATACAAATAGTAGGAGTTATCAGCCTTTACCCAGCACATGTCATAAGCAGTGAAAAGCAGGGACCTAGCTATAGGGGTATTGAGGCTGCAATCTCACTTAAGTTCTGGAGCCTAAACTGGCCCACAATGTCCCTCTGCCCCATATGAAAGACCAGTACTATAAATGCAGTGTGATAGTTGGGTGGCCTTATTACAGATTCTGCATTGCAGCTCAAGAGCTTCATGCCTCTGTGCAAAGGTCAGTTTTGAAAATATATTTTTTTCCAGCCAAAATAAGCACACATAACAGGAAAAGTCCCTCTATTATACTTTTCTTTCTTTTAAGATCCACTCATCGCTATGACTAAAAATAAAAAGCATAAGAAACTGCATCAAACTGCTGTGTGTAAACCTTGGCCATAGGTTTCCAGAGTGATTGAACCAACCACATCCTCCAGCCACTTCCAATGTCAGTTGCTTCCTGTTTGGAACAAAATCTGGAACCTCTATCAAAGCGCTGCTAATTATGAATTAGACAGTGGTGATATTGGTATATCAGAGTAAGTTTTATAAATGTTGCGCGTTTCAATGCTGAAATAGCATCTCCTCAGGCCAATAATACAGAAACATGGAGTGACAGGACTTATATAACAATAAAAATCTGCCAAGCACACCCTCTTTCCATCACATTAGATCAAAAGTAGGTAGTTGGCGGTCAGGACTGAAAGCCAATGCAAGCAGAGGAAACAAACATATAAAGAAATTAAGTGGTATACCATGGTAAAAGGAGCAGTATGGCCTCAGGCACACAACCGTAAACCCGCAGACCGTAACACGGTCCACAGTGTTACGCACCCATTCTAATCTATTGGCCGCGGACACCTTTCCGTATCGCTACGGATGGGTGTCCATGTCGTAGAACTGTGCTGGGAATTATGGAGCGTGTCCTATTTTTCTATTTCATGGGCCGTGCTCCCATACATTGTATGGGAGCAAGGCCCAAAAATGCGGGTGGCTGGCAATATTCGGCCAAGTCCGTAATTGCTGCCCGCGAGCATGATGCCTTATGGCTAATAAATATGATGTACAAATAGAAGTTAAATATACACATATGATAATGAATGCACAAATTAATACAATTTAAAAGAATCACAATAAATCAATTCATTAAATAGATAAATAGACAAATGCATGATCAAATATTAAAATAATTTTTTTTTATCACTTTGTGTCTATATTACAGCAGGGACACATAGGATCCAGATGCACTAGAGTGCAATGCCTGTGTGCAAGGCAAAACAGAAAACAAGTTAAAGCGGCGCTCATTGGCGAGACAACCATCAAACGCCTTAGGACACAGGGAGCCTACAGATGACTAGAGGCAACCCCTAGAGCGAACACGAGGCACCAATGTGAAAAAACACAACCCGGGGTAACAATGAAATACGTAGTAAATTAGTATGAAATATGAAAATGAGACTATGTATAACACTAACCATACAAAGAGAAATAAACGCTATATCGGTAATTCATGCAGTGACCATAGCAAGTGGACATGTTGAATAAAGGTGTGTTGTGTTTGACCATTAGTCAAGTGATGATTCCACCATGTCATTAAGGCCACCCGGTTGCAGACAGGAGAGTGTGTAAGTCCAAAAATGTTCTCTTTGTTTCAACTTCATAAATCTGTTTTGTACAGTAGCTGTTTGTGTTCAAATTAATTATTGTAGATAGTGGCAAAATGTCTTGAAACACTATGCTTAAGAAGAGGTAAAGATGGTGTGTTTGTCTTATTTTTATTGTTATATAAGTCCTGTCACTCCATGTTTTTGTATCATTGGCCTGAGGAGACGCTAGTTCAGCATCGAAACGCGTAGCCATACTAAAACTTACTTTGATATACCAATATCACCACTGTCTAATTTATAATCACCAGTTTTTTTTCCTCTTCTTGAATCTTATCTACCAGCGGTGGCGTGCCTTTCGGTCAGAGCCCAACTGCAGCTGACGTACATCATCTTTATATACACCAGGGTTGTTCCTGTCACTTGCACAACCTGCTAAGGTGAGCCCAATTTCATCTGCATTCTTCACCACTTTGTGACTAAGTGACCTGCACAATGAGACGCTGTACTTTTTTTCTTTTTTAAGTTTATCTGCTTGTTTTTTGTGTCCTTTCTATTGAATTGGGCCTATCAGTACGTCAGCGTTCACCTTTATTATTCCCATTTGATGTTATGATGCCTCATAACAGTTCTGAATGTAGTAGATAATGAGTTTGTAGGGAAAATGGAATAGTCCGACTCCTGTCTTTATATTTTCATTTCAGTGAACAGCTTTTAGATAAAGAGTTTATTCAGAGAATGTCATAGCAGATATTATCTTAAGTAAGTGAATGCTTGACGGCAATAAATCATATATACCTCAGTGGCTTTACATACTTTAATAGTAAAATATAGATGTAAACAGTTTTTGTGATACCTTTGTTAGCTTACTACTTAAAGAGTTATGCCATTAAAGTACAGATAAATCCTGCATGGGAAAATTTATAATCTTTGGTTTTCTTCAAGTACTCAAGTTTCCCCCACAAAACATGTTAATTTCGGTTTTAAGAAAAAAAAAAAAGAATGCTTTGCTGTCTAGAAAAAAAATGCCTCAGCCTCCCTTTGAAATCAGTGGGAGGCGGTTTCAAATGTTTCTTGGTGCTGATTCCAAATCATCACCAAAAAAACTCTGTGTGAACTGGACCTACTGGTTTTAGAAGAGCTTATTCACTGCCTAACACCACATATGCTCCAAGGAGTACAGGGTACATGCCGGGTTATTTATTCTAGAAACAGAGTCCTCCTCATTTTTAGTCAGCAGGGCATTGTGAAAAAAAGTAAGAAGATTTTTTTTTTCATTAACCCCTTCCCGCTGTGGCTACTTTTGACCGTCCTGACAGAGCCTTATTTTTCAAATCTGACGTGTCACTTTATGTGGTAATAACTTTGGAATGCTTTAACCTATCCAAGCGATTCTGAGATTGTTTTCTTGTGACATATTGAACTTTATGTTAGTGAAAAAATGCAGTCGATAAATTCAATATTTGTTTGTGAGAAGCACCAAAATTAGGAGAAAATGTGCAAAAATTTGCATTTTTCTAAATTTAAATGTATCTGCTTGTAAGACAGATAGTAATACTACACAAAATAGTTACTAGTTAACATTTCCCACATGTCTACTTTATTAATTAACAGAGTTAATTGTACAGCGACATCAGGATAATAATATGCAGCAGACATTTCGTAAAACAGTAAGGAATGATTGCTATCATGCATACAAAATTACACAAGGCATAGCAGTAGTACGCAAACCACATAGCAGTACAAACAAAAAAAGACAAATACAATTTAAAGGAAAGTTTAGACAAATGTTACAAAATGATGTAAACAAAAATACAATCAGATAGGAAACATCCACCCCTCTTATCGGCCTAGAAATACATGACCATGTGAATAAGTTCCATCCCACCAATGCACCCTAGCCACTTCCAATCACAGCATGCACAAAAGAATCGGATAAACCCTGAACCGTACAGTGAGTGAGATTCAATGAGCACCAACCACCCCAGATCAAGGTAAATTTAGCCGGACGATCACAATGCTTATATACAATTTTCTCAAATGGAAGGATATCATTTATCAGTTTACGCCATTGAGCTACCGCCGGCCTCCTATCAGCCATCCAAAGTATAGCCACTGCCTTCCTTGCCATAAAGAGTGATTCCCTGAGAAAGATTCTCTCATGTACCGAACACTGCTCCTCTGATACCAATCCCAACAAACACACTTCAGGCTTGAGTGGAACCTCCTTCCCCAATACTGCAGTTAATAAGGCTACTACATCCTCTCAAAAACAAAAAATCCACCTACAGTGCCATATTAAATATATAAAATCAGCTCTATCCTCCTCACATCTATGGCAATGTGAGGATGCCATCCTTCCCATATGCTGTAGTCTTATCGGCGTTAAGTAACATTGATGTATGGTATATAATTGCACTAATTTATTATTTGCAGCAGGAGAAACTAACAGATGAGATCTCACTCACCTACATGACAGAATTATCTGCTGTAGGAATTTGTAACAAGGTATGTACATCTCTAGAAATCCAATAATTCTTCCCCAATAATCCAAAAAGGTGGGAAAAACTCGGATTATTCCATAGTGGGACGTCCGCTACTACCCCCTCAAATCCCATTAGAGATTTAGCTTACTGCCAACCACGTCTGACTAACTTATACAATGGTAACAAAGAGCGGTGACTAAAGTCATGTGGCTCCAGTACTGGCCACAAAGTTTTCAATCCCAGGACATGAGCCAAATTAAATTCAGCATTAGAATTCAAGGGAGGAGAGACCCAAGACACCAGATAATACAAGAATACATCTGGTAACGCAGCTCCAGCTTCATCCTTAGGTCTCTGAAGAGTAGAAATTTTAAGTTTTGATCTCCCCCCAATACAAACGGCGCAAACAGTGAGTTCACTATTTTGAAAAAAACGTTTAGGCACAATCACATCTATGTGTTCCAGAACGTACAAGAACTTAGGCAAAACAATAATTTTCAATAAATTAATGCGTCCCGCCACCGACAGAGGCAGAAGTTTCCACACTTGAAATGTATCCCTAAGATATTTCAACAAGGGTGTGATGTTTAAATCATAAGATCGAGAACTGTCCCTAGCAATATGAATACCCAAATATGTGAAGTCAGGGGTAACGCTTAAACCACAGAATTCGGAATCCCACTCACAATCATCTCATCTCAGGGGCATCAAATACGACTTCTGCCAATTAATCAATAAACCAGAATACTTCCCGAAGACATTGACCATGGAAATAGCTCTAGGAAGAGTAGCAGTAGGATTAGCTATAAAGAGTGCCATGTCATCTGCATAAAGACCTATATGCTCCTCTCTAGGGCCTATTTAATCCCCATATATGCGGAATCTTGTCTAATTCGAATAGCTAAGGGTTCAATGGCCAATGCAAATAGGAGTGGCGAAAGGGGACACCCCTGCCTCGTGCCCTATGGAGGCAAAAGGAAGGGGACAGTACCCCATTCACCAACACCTGAGCTCTAGAAGATCAGTACAACATAAAACCCATTTAATAAAACCCTCCCCAAAACCAAATCTGCGCAACACTGCTAGTAAATAGGGCCATTCAACTGAATCAAAAGCCTTGGCTGCATCCAGAGAAGCCAAGGCCCAGTCCTGCTGCTCCCCGCATCCGACCTGAGACACAACCTGTACTCGTCGTACATTTTCAGAAGTGGATTTGCCAGGTATAAACCCACACTGATCCTAGTGAATAACATCCTGTATCACCGTACATAAGCGATTAGCTAACAACTTGGTCAATATTTTGTAATCCACTGTTAACAGCGATATTGGTCTATAAGACCCACAGTCTTCAGAGTTTTTCTCAGGTTTTAATAACACTACTATTGTTGCATCACACATCGAATCCGTAAGAGCAGAACTCCCAAAACTATACTCAAACAGGGTCAACAACTGAGGAGCCAGCAACTCCCCATATTGTAGATAGACTTCAAGTGGAATCACGTCCGGCCCATAGGCCTTCCCCTTAGACATAGATGCCATCCACTCCAATTTATCTCTAACATCCCCACTTGCTCGGAAGTCAAGGTAGGGAAAGCGACTCCATCCAAATATGACTCCAACTCATCCAGCTCATAGTCAACACAATACAATTGATCATAAAATAATGCAAATTGAGTAAGAATGTCCTCCGGGGAGGTACATAACCTATCATCCGGTCCGACAATGCCAAGTACAGGAGGAGATCTAGAGCTATTTGTATCTATATGAGCAAGAATCTTACCCGATTGATTACCCAGTTCAAAGTGGGATTGCTTGCTAAAAAAAAAACTGCATGAGGCTTTATCTTTCAGAACCCAAAGAGATTGAGGACCCTTGACATGGACTTGCGAGCTTATATATTTTTGCCAAAATTATTTATGCTTTGTTGTTTAAAAACGTTTAACATATGATATGGAAGACCGAAGACACCCCTCAAATAGGCCTTAAGTGTATCGCACATAAGTATGCGATTCTCCATTCGAGAATGGGCCTCTATAAAAACCGACAATTGATCAGGTATTCGGTCATTCTGCTGGATGAGTTGGAGCCAGAAAAGATGGATTTTACACACCCCCCTGAGACCAACCTGTGTCCTTTTCAATGTCATTAGTACCGGACTATGGTCCGAGATCCACATCACAGAGAACAGCAGGAGAACCAAAAATATAATCTATTCTAGATAACGCATTGTGTTGGCCAGTATGACACGTAAACTCTCTAATACCAATATGAGTAGCTCTCCATAAATCTATCCACCCCATTTCTAACATAAGGTGGCTCAATTGAGACGGGCCAGTGGAGCCATGTCCCACGGGTCTATGTAGACGGTCTATACAGGGTTCCATAAGCAAGTTAAAATCCCCCATCAAAATAATACGGGAGCCCAGATATGAGGACGCAAATCGCATGGCATCCTGAATAATCTCCAATGTGGCCGGTGGGGGGTTGTATATACCCATTAACACATGGGGACAGTCATCAATTACTGCATGTAAAAAAATAAATCTCCCAATAGGATCAATGGTAGACTGCCGCAGTTTCCATCGGAGCTCAGAATGCACCAAAATTGCCATTCCCCTAGAATAAGATGTGTGGGAAGCATGACCCACCCATTGTACCCAGGGCTTACTCAGAGTCTGCACCGTGTCAGCTGTCAAGTGCGTTTCTTGCAGACAAGTCAAATGAGGCCGATGTCGCCTCAAAGCAGCAAATATCATATGTCTCTTTTCAGGAGAACCCATACCACGCACATTCCTGGACATTAACTGTAACCCCGCCATTCCCCAATATTGTTACATATTAGACAGTCACAGCCCAGAGCCCCACTAATGAACCCCTGAGTACAAACATTTCTGATCCAGCATAAGTGACTAAGTATCTTCAATACATGTATTGTGTATGCATATATGTCTGCAGCAATTTGAATTGACCCATAAACTCGCATAACGTAGCTGTGAAAACACATTGCTCAACAGGAGCAAACCTTTTGCAGCCGAGAATCTAGGGGGTAGTCTCTACAGCTAGCGTAATTCTGCCGTAAACACTCAAAAGTATCCAAGTACTGCAGCACCCCTCCCAGCTAGCACCTTTTACACAGAAAAAGCCAGACACATTTTGAAAACTGATCCTCAATTAGCAACCCGCAACCCGCATATGTGACATTTCCACCATAGTAATAAAATGAGAAATATAAATATCTTAATCAAGCAACCAATACCAGGTATTCCACACGACCTCCTGCATCAAATAACAATATACAGGACAGTATCAACAGCGCAGAATTGTGCACCCAAGAGGAGGTACAATCATATCAAACAATATGGGATATCCATGAGTTCCATATGTCAGCTATATTCACCTAACCTGGATAGCCAGACTGATCAGCGATGAGGAGAATGTCTGTTCTTTTTAATGAGCCAGTCATCCGCATCAGACGGATCAGTGAAAAATAATGCACGATCTCCATCCACAATGCGAAGTATAGCAGGGTAAGCCATCAAATATGGAATCTGCAAATCCCGAAGTCGGCGCTTGATCTGAGCATAGGACGCCCTTTGACGCTATAAATCAGGCGAAAAATTAGGATAAATGGACACCGAAGCATTATCAAATCGTATCCCTCCAGCCTTGCGGGCTTCCAAGAGAACTGTATTCCGGTCCTTACAATTCAGCAGATGAGCTAGCAATGGTCTCGGGGAGCTCCCGGTATGGGAGGTCTCGCTGGGACACGATGTGCCCTCTCCACCGCAAAGGCCAACTAAAATGAGGCCTCAGGGAAGGTATCCCAGAGCCATTTCTCCACAAATTCCCCTGGACGTTGCCCCTCTGCTCTCTCCGGCAATCCCATAATCCAGGTGGGATTTTCCAGGTCATCGGCCTTCTGTCTCCATAAATCCACCTTGCGATGTAAGTCTTGTATAGCAGCCGACATACTCTCAGTGCGGTCCTCCAAGGAGGAAACCCGGCCCTCTGCCTCAGTCACCCATTCCCGCAAATTTTGAAGGTCCTGGCGCAGCAAGCCCACATCTACCCTCACCTCATCAATCTTCACGGTGAACGATGTACGGGTGTCCAAAAGCACTGCAGACGCCGGCACAGAGGAGCTCCCGCTGGCGCCATCTTGGATCACCACGCGGGCAAAAGACCTCAATTTTTTCGCCGCATCTGTGGCTTTAGTCGAACCCATCCTTTTCTTGGAAGTTATCCTTCCCTTCCTTCGCAGTTGGTAGGACATTTTGGCAGGTTTAGCAGTGTCAGGAGGATAATAAGCAGGATGCTGGCCCGGAACTACCGCCGCACACGTCCTCTCACATCAGCAGCTGACCACGCCCCCAAGACTTAGAACTTTAACAGCAATTTCTCAAATGTTAAAGAAAATTTCAATATAAATTTTTTCATGGACCAGTTCAGTTCTGAAGTGGCTCTGACGGCCTTATGTATTAGTAATCTACAATAAATCACCCCATTTTAAAAACTGAACCCATCAAAGTATTCAAAACCTAATTTAGAAAGTTTCTTAACCCTTCAGGCGTTTAACAAGAATTAAAGCAAAGTAGAGGTGAAATTAAACAAATATTTTGTTTTTTTTTTCAGAAATTTATTTTTAATTAATTTTTTCTGTAACACAGAAGGTTTTACAAGAGAAATGCAACTCAGATTCTGCAGTTTTTATAAATATCCCACATGTGGCCCTAGTGTGCTACTGGACTGAAACACAGACCTCAAAAGTAAAGGAGCAGCTAGTGGATTTTGGGGCCTTCTTTTAATCAGAATATATTTTAGACACCATGTCAGGTTTGAAGAGGTCTTGTGATGCCAAAACAAAGGAAACACCCCAAAAAAGACCCCATTTTAGAAACTAGGATTTCATCTAGGGGTGTAGTGAGCATTTTTAATCCACAGGTGTTTTATAGATTGTATTAGAATTTGAACGTGAAAATAAAAAGTTTTACATTTTTCCACTATGATGTCGATTTAGCCAAAAAAAAAAAACTATTTCCACAAGGAATAATGAAGAAAAAGCCCCCCAACATTTGTAAATCAACGTCTCCAGAGTATGTAAATACCCCATATGTGGTCATAAACTGCTGTTTGGGCACACGGCAGAGCTTGGAAGAGAAGACACACTATTTGGCTTCTGGAGCACAGATTTTGCTGTATTGGTTTCTTGGCACCATGTCGCGTTTGAAAAGGCCTTCCGGAACCAAAACAGTGGAAACTCCCCAAAAGTGACTCCATTTAGGAAACTACACACCTTGGGGAATTTATCTAGTGATTATTTTGACCCCACAGGTGTTTCATAGATTTTATTAGAATTGGGCAGTGAAAATAATTTTTTTTATTTTTTTCCAGTAAGACCTAGCTTTACCTAAATTTTTTATTTTCTCAACAAATAAAGGAGAAAAGGCACCCCAACATTTGTAAAGCAATTCATCCCGAGTATGGCAATACCCTATATGTGGTCATAAACTGTTGTTTGGGCACACAGTAGGGCTCAGAAGGGAAGAAGAACCATTTGGCTTTTGGAGTGCAGATTTTGCTGGATTGGTTTCTGGGCGCTATAACACATTTGCAAAGCCCCTGTGGGACCAAAACAGTGAAAACCCCACAGAAATGACCCCATTTTGGAAACTACATCCCTCAAGGTATTCACCTAGGGGTGTAGTGAACATGTTAACCCTGCAGATATTTTCCAGAAATTAGTGTGCACTCGATGTTGCAAAGTAAAAATGGGAATTTCTCCGTAGATATGCCAATATGTGGTGCCCAGCTTGTGCCTCAATAACAAGACAGCTCTCTAATTATTATGCTGTGTTTCTTTAGAAACACCTTACATGTGGCCCTAATCTTTTTCCTGGATATTCCACAGGGCTCAGGAGTGAAAGAGCACCATGTAAAATTGAGGCCTAATTTGGTGATTTGCAAAGTATTGGTTCACAATTGCAGGGGCTCTGATGTGAAATAATAAAAGAAACCCCCGAGTAGTGACCCCATTTTGGAAACTGCACCCCTCAAGGCATTTATTAATTATATGTAGTGAGCATTTTCACCCCATAGGTCTTTTCCATAAATGATTGCGCTGCGGATGGTGCAAAGTAAAAATTGCAATTTTTCCCTAGATATGCCATTTCAGTGGCAAATATCTCATGCCCAGCTTGTGCCAGTGGAGACCCCAAAAATTGTTAAAAGGGTTCTCCCTCATTTGGTGATGCCAAAGTACACTGCATGGAAGTAAACTGCTGTTTGGGCACGTTGTAGGATTCAGAAGGGAGGGAGCGCCATTTGGAGTGTGGATTTTGCTTGGTAGCAGTTTTGTTTGGAGTTTTACCTGTATTTTAGTTTTGTAATGTGGGGGTACATGTAAGCTGTGCGGAGTACATCAGGGCCATAGTATGGTGGTATAATAATGGAGTAAAATAATCCATAGATGTGTGTTACGCTGTGACACAATCCTTTATACGCAGGCAGGTGTCGCACTGATAAATGGTGTCATTTCTTATCCCCCTTTTGGTCCACACTTCGCACCTTTGCAGTTTGGGGAATTTTGCTGGGAAAGCCTTGTCCTGGTATAATACGGGCACCCTCGCTTCCAGCAGATATTTTTAAGTCCTCCCCTTCCTGGTTCCCTAATTTTAGTGCCTTGATAAATTGTCTCGTGAAACAGAAAAAAAATTCCCCTCTGTACAACTGCATATTCTTTCTTTCCTGACTTTTTGGCGACTTGACTTATTTTATTTTTTCCTAGACGTAGCGGCATGAGGGCTATTTTTTTTTTGTGGGATGAGCTGTAGTTATAATTGGTACCATTTTGGGGTACATGCGACTTTTGATCAGTTTTTATCCTTTTTTTTGGGAGGCAAGGTGACCAAAAAAACAGCAATTCTGGCATAGTTTTTTTTGTTTTTTTTTATATAGCATTCACCATGCGTCATAAATTACAAGTTAACTTTATTCTGCGGGTCAGTACGATTCCGACGATACCTAATTTATAGCACTTTTTGCACAATAAAATTACTTTTGTAAAAAGAATGTATTTTTTCTGTTGCCATGTTGTAAGTGCCATCAATTTTTTATTTTTTTCGCCTAGAGAGCAATATAAGGGCTTGTTTTTTGCGAGACGAGCTATAGTTTTTATTGGTATCATTTTTAAACTCATGCAACTTTTTGATCACTTTTTATGTAAATTTTTGAAAGACCCGGTGACCAAAAAACAGCAATTCTGACAATGCTTTTTTACTTTTTTTTTAAATTGTTCACTGCGCAGGATAAAAATATAATATATGTATAGTTCAGGTCAGATTTTCGTGGCGATGTATGGTTTATTTATTTTTTCAATAATAAAGGATTTGATAAAGGAAAAAGGCGATACTGTTTATTTTATTACTTGAAAGTTTTATTTTATTTTTTACAACTTTTATTTTTACTTTTTTTTAGTCCTACTAGGGGACTTGAAGGTCCAGCTGTTTGATTGCTGTTCTAATACATTGCACTACCGATGCCTAATTGGCTTCCGTAATGGCAGAACAGGAGGCCATTGTTAGGCCTTCCTGTTGCAATAGTAGTAGTCGGCATCACATGGCAGGGCTGCCGATTTGCTACGAACCACTAAGGGTATGTTCACACGGCCTATTTACGGACGTAATTCGGGCATTTTTTCCCCGAATTACGCCCGAAAATAGCGCCTCAATAGCGCTGACAAACATCTGCCCATTGAAAGCAATGGGCAGACGTTTGTCTGTTCACACGAGGCGTATATTTACGCGCCGCTGTCAAATGACGGCGCGTAAATAGACGCCCGCGTCAAAGAAGTGACCTGTCACTTCTTTGGCCGTAATTGGAGCCGCTATTCATTGACTCCAATGAATAGCAGCGCTAATTACGGACGTAATTGACGCGGTGTTCAAACGCCTGCACATGGCGGTACGGCTGAAATTACAGGGATGTTTTCAGGCTGAAACATCCCCGTAATTTCAGCCGTTATGGACCCCCGCCGTGTGAACATACCCTAAGATGCAACAATCGCTTTTGATTGTTAAAGAGACAATCCAGCAATTTTTTTATTTTTTATTATTGCTACCGTTTGCGCAGACTCACATTGAGCATCTCATAGGAATCCGTAGAGAAAGAGACTTTCGGTCCACACAGCAGACGCTGTATAAATTGGCCGGTCACAGTGCAGTCGCTTGACCTCATTGAGGCCGGCATATTTCTGAAAACAAAGTGCCCGGTAAGAGAATGGCCTGCCCATCTTTTCACCAGGTGTACTGTACAGAAAGCAGCAATAATAAGAAAAATCGCTGGAATGTCTCATTAAGTAAGTCTTTTATTAACCCCAGCTCCAGTAGTATGCATTTTGAATTAAACAAGTTTGTTAACCATACAGAATGCAAAAGTTCTTTAACAATTATGAAGCAGCATAGGAGAAAGTTAAGGAGAACACCAGACAAATACATAGAAACACTATAAAAATGTAAAAGAAAAGAGAAAAACATGACAGCACTTTGAGTCTCAGTATCTTTCATTCTTTGCATATAAATAACACATAAGAAATACGTAGATAGTAAACTGAAAAAAGAATTAAGTATTTTTAAAGAGGGGAGGATCTAAGGGTATGTACACACGTAAACGTCCCGAAAAATGACTGAAAAATTGGAAGCAGAATGCCTTCAAACATCTTCCCATTGATTTCAAAGGGAAAACGGCTGTTCCGATGGGTCGTTTTTTACGCGGCCGTTTTTCATAGGTCCTTGTGGTGTCCGCGAAAAAAAGAAGTGCATGTCACTTCTTCAGCCATTTTTTAAGCCGTTTTTCATAGACTCTGTAGAAAAACAGCTCCAAAAACGGCCGCAAAAAAACGGCTCAAAGAACGTGAGTATGATTAAAAAACTGCGGAAAATCAGGAGCTGTTTTCCTTTGAAAACAGCTCCATATTTTCAGACGTTTTTGAGTTTGCATGTGCACATACCCTAATGTATATGTTTCATAGAACTGCAAGTACAAAGAGGCAGGATTTGATCACAGTGTGTGTTCAATAGAAGGTATTTTGCTAGAGAAAGTGTCCTTTCTCTTCATTTAGGCCTTATTCAGTTGAGCGTATTTCATGTCCGTGTGCTGTCCGTTTTTTTCACGGACACCACACGGACCTATGAAATTCAATGGGGCTATTCAGCGTGTGTCCATCGCGTGAAACTCACTGCATGTCCTATTTTGGGGGTTTTTTGCGCACGACGCAGCCCATTGAAGTCAATGGGTGCGTGAAAAAAACAGATAGCACACAGACGACATCTGTGTGCTGTCCGTGTTTTTGACGCACCAGTTGCTAAAGACATCATGAGGAAAAGAAAACATCTCCTTCAGTTTTTTGCTGACGTAAAAAACCCATGACATACGGATGGAATGCGCGTAAAAAAACTGCAGACGTGCACATTACATGGCTGCCAAAACAGAGCTGCAACGCAAGAAATATGCTGCAGTTTTTATGCGTGCAAAATGGACACGTTCATGTGAATCTAGCCTTAGTATGTTAACAACCTGGAAAAGGGCTGGGTGGCTGGAGCGTAAGGCTGGATTCTCACATAGCGTAAACGCTGTCGATTTTCCGCAACGGAATTCTGAGCGGAAATTCTGCAGCATTTACAGTAGCAGCAAAGTGGATAAGATTAAGAAAATCTCAGCATAATCATTAATAAATTGACCCCTCGGTGTGGAATTTATGCAGCATGTCAATTCATGCTGCGTTTTTGTTTATTTTCTGTTGCGGGTTTTCCCCATTGAATTCAATGGGGATGAAAAACCTGCAACAGAAAGCCAAGTGTTGCAACTTTTGCGGCGGAATCACAGCGATTACTCCCTGCTTCTGCCTGCAGTCTGCACACCTGGCATGATGTTACATGTTGACTGCTTCAGCTAATCACAGGCTGCAGCGTCACATGGCCTGCAACGTCATCGCAGGAGGCCGGACTACGCGCAGAGAATAGGTAAGGGGTAAGTATGGACGTTTTGTTTTTTTCTTTAACACAGAATCTTTACCAGAGAAATACAACTCAATATTTATTGGCCAGATTCTCAAGTTTTTAGAAATATCCCACATAAGGCTTTAGTGTGCTAATGGACTGAAGCCCCGGCCTCCGGAGCAAAGGACCACCTAGTGGATTTTGGGGCCGCCTTTTTTTAGAATATATTTTAGGCACCATTTCAGGTTTGAAGAGGTCTTGTGGTGCCAAAACAGTGGAAACCTCCCAAAAGTGACCCCATTTTGGAAACTACACCCCTGGAGAAATTTATCTAGGGGTATAGTTAGCATTTTGACCCCACAGTTTCTTTACTAAACTTATTGGAATTAGTCTGTAAAAATGAAAATCGACGTTATTCTAAACAAACATAGACATCTTTAATAGTTACAAGGAATAAATGAGAAAAAGCACCCCACCATTTGTAAAGCATCTTCTCCCGATTATGGCATTGCCTCATATGTGGTAATAAACTGCTGTTTGGACCCACAGCAAGGCTCACAAGGGAAGGAGCACCATTTCGATTTTGAAAAGCAGATTTTGGTGAAATGGTTTTCGGTGCCATGTCATGTTTGCAATGCCCTGGAGGGACCAAAACAACGGAAAACCCCTAAAAGTGACCAATTTTGGAAACTACACCCCTCAAGGAATATTTCTAGGGGTATAGTTAGCATTTTGATCCCACATGTTTTTTGTAGAATTTATGGGAAATATGCCTTGAAATTGAAAATACATTTTTTTTCTAATAAAATGTAGCTTTAGCTCTTATTTTTTCATTTTTGCAATAGATAAAGGAGAAAACCCACCCCAATATTTGTAACGCAAACTCTTCTGAGCACAGCAATACCCCATATGTGGTAATAAACTGCTGTATGGACACACGGCAGGGTGGAGAAAGGACAGAGAGCCACTTGACTTTTGGAACGCATGTCTTGCTGGAATGGTTTGCGGCGCCATGTCACATTTCCAAAGCCACTGAGGGGCCAAAATAGTGCAAACCCCGCAAAAGTGACCCCATTTGGGAAACTACACCTCTTGTGGAATTTATCTAGTGGTATACTGAGCATTTTGACCCCACTGTTTTTTTGCTGAATTTATTGGAATTAGGCAGTGAAAATGAAAATCTACAATCTTTCCACTAAAATGTTGATTTTTTTTTCATTTTCACAAAGAATAAAGGCGAAAAAGTGCTCCAACAATTGCAAAGCAATTTCTCCTGAGTACGGCAATACCCCCATAAGTGGTCATAAACTGCTGTTTGGACACACGGCAGGGCTCAGAATAGCAGGAGTGCTACTTGGCATGTAGATTTTGGTTGAGTTTTTTGGGTGCCATGTCACATTTGCAGAGCCCCTGAGGTACCAGTACAGTAGAAACCCCTGAGAAGTGACTCCATTTTGGAAACTATACCTCTCAGGGTAATCATATAGGGGTGTATTGAGCATTTTGATCCCACAGGTGTTTCATAGATTGTATTAGAATGAGGCAGTTAAAATGAAAAATTATTGTTTTTCCCAAAAGTATATCGTTTTGCACCCAATTTTTTTTCCACAAGGAGTAATAGGAGAAAAAAAACAGCACACTATTTTTTACCCAATTTTTCCCGAGTATGGCAATACCCCATGTGTGGCCCCAAACTGCTGTTTGGGCACATGGCAGAGCTAAAAATGGAAGGAGTTCCATTTGGCTTTTAGAGTGCAGATTTTCTGGACTGGTGTACGGGCGCCATGTCGCATTTGCAGAGCTCCCTTAGGTACCAGAGTAGAGTGTAAAACCCTGAGAAGTGACCCCATTTTGTGAACTACACCCCTCAAGGCATTTATCATTTGCCTGGACATATGACAGGGCTTAGGAGGGAAAGGCACATGTGAGGCCTATTTTGGTGATTTTCGCAGCATTGGCTCACAATTGCAGGGCTCTGGGGTCAAATAGTAAAACAAACCCCCAAGTAGTGACCCCCATTTTGGAAACTGCACCCCCCAAAGCATTTTTTTAAGGGGTGTAGTGAGCATTTTGACCACACAGGTTTTGTTTTTTTTTTATTAGAAATGAATGCTCAGTGGATGGTGCAAAGTGAAAATTTAAATTTTCCACTGATATGGCATTTTAGTGCACAACTAGTTGTGCCCAGTTCGCGCCACTGAAGACAAATACCTCAAACTGTTAAGCGGGTTTTCTTGGGTATGGCGATGCCATATATGTGGACGTAAAAAGCTGTTTGGGTACGCTGCAGGGCTCAGAAGGGAGGGAGCGACATTTGGCTTTTGGAGCGCAGATTTTGAGTAGTGGTAGTTTTGTTTGGAGTTTTGCTGGTATTTCAGTTTATAATATGGGGGCATATGTAAGCTGTGCGGGGTACATCAGGGCATCCGCTTTTGGAACACTGCACATTTTGCATCGCCATATTCTGAGAGCCAGAACTTTTTTTATTTTTTCTCATATGTATATCGTTTTTCTGATGTTTTGCAGCGTCTGCACAATAAAATTACTTTTGTTTCAAATAATACATTTTTTGTGTCACCATATTCTGAGAGCCATAACTTTTTTATTTTTCCGTCAAAAAAGCTGTGGGAGGGCTTGTTTTTTTGCGGGATGGACTGTCGTTTTTAATGGTATAATTTTGGGCTACATGCAACTTTTAGATCCCTTTTTTTATTCTGTTTTGGGAGGGGTAGTGACTAAAAAAACAATGATTCTGGAATTGTTGTTTTTTTCTTTTACAGTGTTCACCGTGCGGGTAAAATAGCATGATATTTTTATAGCTCGGATCGTTACGGATGCGGTGATACCACATATGTGTACTTTTTTTAATGTTTTCAATTTTTTCCAATAATAAAATACTTATTATGGGAAAAAAGTAATTTATGGGAAAAAAGGTTATATTTTTTATACTTTTTTACAACATTTTTATTAACTTGTTTTAACTTTTTGTTTGTCTCACTAGGGGCTAGGCATTAAGCCCTGATCGCTATTCTAATACACTGCACTACCTACATAGTGCAGTGTATTGGAACTGTCAGCTATTCACTGACAGCAAGCCTATTAGGCTTCACCTCCCATGGGGGGGCCTAATAGACTTCGTACTAGGAAGCCATTGTTAGGCTATGGTTGCCATAGCAACCAACGGCACCCCCCCGCGGGCGCCCATGGTTGCCATTAGCAACCATATGGTGCAATCTAACCACCTAGATGCAGAGATCTCTGCATCTAAGGGGCTAATCAGCCGGATTGGAGCCTAGCTCCAGTCCTGGGTGGTAGAGCAGGATGTCAGCTGTGACAAACAGGCAGAAGCGGCGATCGCTGCAACTAAGGGGTTAATCAACCGGATCGGAGCCCAGCGGAGTGTCGGACAGCCGATACCCAGCGGTGTTGGCGCTGGCTCAGCTTCTGAGCCAGCTCCGTCACATACACGTTCAAAAGGAGCTGTGATTGGTCAGTCTGCTGTATCTGACCAATCACAGCGATCGCCGGCCAGCTTTCTTACTGTGCCGACTAACTGTGGTAAACAGTTAATGGCACGGTTCTGTCACCCTGTCCTTTGACAGGGTGACATTTTTTAGCCAGGACGCACCTGTACGTCCCAGTGCCTTAAAGCACTGCTAAACAGGACGGACGGTCCTGTTTAGCAGGGCTTTAAGGCACTGGGACGTACCGGTGCGTCCTGGTGCGGTAAGGGGTTAAGGTCCGAGCCATTTTTTGATTTTCGTTTTTTACTCCCTTCCTTCCAAGAGTCATAACTCCTTTATTTTTCCATCAATAGAGTGGTGTGGGACTTCTATTTTGCGGGAGGAGTTGTAGTTTCAAATGACACTATTTAAAGTACCATATAATGTACTGGGAAGCTGAAAAAAAAATACTAAACTGCGATTCCTCCATTGTTTTTGGGTTTCGGTTTTACGGCTTTCACCGTGGGGTAAAAACAACAACTTAACTTTATTCTGTGGCTCAATACAATTATGGTGATATAAAATTAATATCTTTTTTTTATATTTTACTAGTTAAAAAAACAAAACTTTTTGTTAAAAAAAGAATTGTTTTGTTTCACAACATTGTGAGAGTCATAACTAATTTTTCTGTGCATTGAGCGGTGTGAGGGCTTATTTTTTGCGGGACGAGCTGTAGTTTTTGTTGGTACCATTTATTTATACGGACGGTTTACATTTTTTATTTTTTACGGGGTTCACCGTGCACGTAAAATAACTCTATATTGTAATAGTTCAGACTTTTACGGATGCAGCAATACTAATTTTATTTACTATTTTATTTTTTACATTACTTTGGAGGGAAAATTGTTTTTTTTAACTTTTAAGTTTATTTATTTTCACTAATAAACTTTTATTTCACTCTTTGTTACACATCTCATTAGTTCCTCTAGGGAACTTGAACCAGCGATCATTAGATCGCTGGTACAACACACTGCAATACTAACGTATTGCAGTATATTGTCATTTTTATAGGCATCATAGTTGAGGCAAAGTGAATGCAGTCCTGGGGGCCTTCATTAGGCCCCTGGGCTGCAATGAAAAATTGTCGAGAGCCCACCATTCTCACTGCAGGGGCTGGCGAGGAGCTGTCAGAGGGGGCCGCCCCCCTCTTTTCAATGCCTCAGATGCTGTGATCGACAGCAGCATTTGAGGGGTTAAACAGCCATTAACAGCGTGATCATACTTCTCCCCCTGTACCTGGACGTACCTGAACAAATCTCATCCACATGCTGCATAAATGCTGAGCGAAAAAAACGCTCAGATATTGACCTGTGGTGCGTTTTTTTAATCCGCAGTATGTCAATTGTATTTGCGTAATCGCTGCTTATTTTTTGCAGATTTTCCCCGCAACAAATAGCCGATGTTACATTTTTTTGTGGCGGAAAAACTGCGATTCGACCACAAAAATCGCAGGTCAGAAAATAATTTTTTTTCATACTTATAGTTCTGTGTTTATTCATCAAGGCCGGCCTCCTGGGATGACATTTCCTCCCATGTGACTGCTGCAGTCAATCAAAGCCTATAGGATGGCAGAGGGGCGCGTCGCTATGGGTGCGTAAGTGTCAAAGTATTTTTTTTAATGTGAATTTTTCCACAGCTCGGTGTGGTTTTTTGGCCAGAATTCCCTGCGGCGCCCAGGGCGATACGCTGTGTGTATTTACGCAGCATATCCGCCCTGTGTGAACATAGCCTTAATGTGCCCATCTTGTTACCCTGGAGAAGGCGATCCTGTGAGCTAACTTGCCCCAATTTGTCAGAGTTTTTTTTTACATGAACGTTTAAATTTCACTGGAATAATTATTTCAATGAACATTTAATTTTCTGGAATACAAAGTTATATAAAACTATAAAACAAAGAAACATTTTAGTATGAAGGTTTAACATTGCATAATAAGTCACTGGATTCAGCAAAACCCCTCCAAACAAATACTATAGGCCAGATGTACTGACTGTCATTTCATAGCCCAGTCTTGGTCATAAGCCTGTAGGAGTAAAATGCAAGCAATTTATTAAGAGGGGCACGCATCTTAATAAATTAGTCACATGTTGTGCTGTTCGTGCGCCTGAAAGAAAAATCTACGGCAGCTTTTTGCTATAATTACCGTCAGTTTCTGGTGTAAATTATAGTACATTCGTCGGTCCGTGGTGGCCTGACAAATTTAGCTTATCCAAGCCTCTTGAAAAGTTTCGGGCGCAGCTTAAAAGTAAAAAGAGTTACAAAGAATAGTGGCGCAAATCACTATGGCCGCTCTATTCATTAGCACATTTTTTTTTATACCTCTAGAGGCAGTGGATTCTCCTATCTCAAAACATCATGCACAAGGCCGTATTATGAATCCATGATGCAGCACCCATAGCCTACTATGGTCCCATACCAGACCGCTGTGTGTTTAATTGTATGCGATATAATGGAGCAATTGTTTTATGGGTGAATAAGGTCCCCCATTGAGGCATTAATATGGTCGCACACAAAGTGACTGCAAGTTCCTAAAATAAGCGCCTAGGTACTCTTTATGCCACCTCACAGGCTTCGTACATTGTGGTGTGCACAATTTCTCCTCATCTACCTTTACTCACCCCAATGAGCTCTCTTCCTGCTTTTTCAATGTACATAGACGTTCATCCACTTTGATTCACGGCTAGCCTGACATCTCACCATTCATCAGACACGTCAGGCTGCTGGTGAATCGGAGTGAATAAACTGCATTCTGAATAGCTACTGGCCTGTCTCCCACAGTGATTACCATGGTTGAATAGACACAATAATATTTGTGTCCGCGTGCCCTGTGTCGCCCTGTATCTGTCCCGCATCATGTCTTTTCTTCAGGTCACACAATAGCCCTAATACCATGATGCATCTAAATTTATGCATAGCGAAGATGAATATATAAAGGCTATGCATACTATAATACATGCTTGCGTTTTAGAGATAGGAGTCTTGTCACAATTCCCTTTATTTGTACTTGATGATGTAAATGTTTTATCCAAATTGTTACTTATGATATACCTGGTGTGAAATTGCTCCATAATTCAAACAATATAAACAGAACTTTGGAGGCCCAGACGCCAGACCTTAAATGGGTGGTCTGATGGTATAGGACATATAAATATTATTAAGGGGGGTCCCTGGCTCAGGACCCCCTCTATGAGCCACAAATAAGGGCTCATGCACAAAGTGTATTATGGCTCTGTATAACCTCCAAGTTGAATGAAGCCATAATACTGCACCCACAGACTTTTATGGGCTTTACTGTACCTCCTTATGCCTCTCATTTCATACAAAATCTGACAGAAATAAAATTGTGGCATAGCACGGGACACCGTATGAAAGTTTTTGCCCCTAAAAAGAGTTCTGCTAGAAAAGCATTATTCTGTAATATGGCATCATACAAAGCACTAAATGACGGTGCCACCAGCTCTGCGGTCTGTATTAAGCCTTATGTTTGCACCAATTATATGATTCATCTTCATGTACACACAACCTATAACTTACTGTAGCTAAACAAAATCATTTTGTCAACAATATGCTTCTACTATTTGCCAATATATTAATACAAATGTCAATGTGTTTAACATAATAAAATACATACTGACATGGAAAACAGATGATTATCCACAAATGTCTGGGTGTTAAAAAAATTATTTTTATTACTTTTCTGTGTCAACTATAAATCTAAACACAAGAGAATATCAATTGCTAATAAAGCACATTCATAAATTAGTGCATATAAATTAGTGGCATCAACATAGTTTACAATATCCTCCTCAGTATTGTGTTGATTCCATAGCTTGACAAGGCTCTAACAATCTAAAGGCCCTTCTGCACGGGCCAGTGATAGGGTGAATGAGTGCTCATACGAAAACTCGGTCCCAATCATTGACCTGTGTAAATAGGTCAGCCAAAGAACAAATGCTCGTTTGTCGACTGTTAGCATTTTTTATGCGGCCAAAAAATGGATGCTTGTTGGCAGCACATCTCCTCATGTAAGAAGAGGATGTGCTGCCAAAATGCAAAATGTATGAAAATGAACTATCGTATTAATGATTGTTAGTCCCCATACATTCCAACCATTTAAATGGAGCTGAACAAGTGCCGATCAATGTGCTATATCCTCGAATGGTGCTCTTTAACAGCTAGGAACACTGGCCATGTAAAACTGCCCTTAGTGAAGAATCAATTTTGCATGCAGAAATTGTTTTGTGGCTGGTTTGACATCTGATAGAGGATGCAGGATCAATAACCGGAGAGAACAGGCTGTGTGCTGGGGAGCCTGAGGAAAGCTTTTTATGTTAGATCCGGGGATTGCATTAAAATTTGTAACAGGTTCCTTACTTGGCTGACAAAGATATAAGCGGGGAGGGGGGGGGGGCATTGTTCAGTTTTTGCAGTGTATCGCACCATAGAATATGATTTAAACTTCAATAATCAAATAAATCAATTGCATTGTTTTATATAGTAACATACTATAACTTTCTAAACTTGTGTGACTCCCTGTCCAGAGTGTTTAACTGGATTGAAACACTATGGATTAAACTACATAAGAATACATACCTACTTACAGCTCCAACAGTTATTATATTAAACTGACCCATTACGTATAGACTTATATGTGCACTTTCAGTACTAAAGGTGTGCACAGTCCAAGTACTTAAAGAGGCTCTGTCACCAGATTTTGCAACCCCTATCTGCTATTGCAGCAGATAGGCGCTGCAATGTAGATTACAGTAACGTTTTTATTTTTAAAAAACGAGCATTTTTGGCCAAGTTATGACCATTTTTGTAATTATGCAAATGAGGCTTGCAAAAGTCCAAGTGGGTGTGTTTAAAAGTAAAAGTCCAAGTGGGCGTGTATTAGGTGCGTACATCGGGGCGTTTTTAATACTTTTACTAGCTGGGCGCTGTGAAGAGAAGTAACATCCTCTTCTCTTCAGAACGCCCAGCTTGTGACAGTGCAGATCTGTGACGTCACTCACAGGTCCTGCATCGTGACGGCCACATCGGCAGCAGAGGCTACAGTTGATTCTGCAGCAGCATCAGCGTTTGCAGGTAAGATCGACTTACCTGCAAACGCTGATGCTGCTGCAGAATCAACTGTAGCCTCTGGTGCCGATGTGGCCGTCACGATGCAGGACCTGTGAGTGACGTCACAGATCTGCACTGTCACAAGCTGGGCGTTCTGAAGAGAAGAGGATGTTACTTCTCATCAGAGCGCCCAGCTAGTGAAAGTATTAAAAACGCCCCGATGTACGCACATAATACACACCCACTTGGAAGTTTACTTTTAAACACACCCACTTGGACTTTTGCAAGCCTCATTTGCATAACTACAAAAATGGTCATAACTTGGCCAAAAATGCTCGTTTTTTTAAAATAAAAACGTTACTGTAATCTACATTGCAGCGCCTATCTGCTGCAATAGCAGATAGGGGTTGCAAAATCTGGTGACAGAGCCTCTTTAAGCTTGTAGTTGCCGCTGTAATAAGGGTAGAGAGAAATGCCCTGTGCACAGCACGCCTGGCAAATCTCCTGGATTCTTGCCACAATCCTGAATACAAAAGCCAAATGCAGGGGCATAACTAGGAAAGACTGGGCCCCACAGCGAACTCTTGACCGGGCCCCTTCCCCAGGTGCCACAAGCAGCCCTCTTATAAATAGTGCCCCTTTAGAATGTACCATACAGCCCCCCTGTATACAGTGCTATATATACCCGCCTGTAGACAGTGTCACACCCCATTTATAGATAGTGCCCCCCTTGTAGATAGTACCATACATCCCCCTGTAGATATCGCCATAAAGCCCCCCACTGTATACAGCGCTATACAGCTCCCACTGTATATAGTGCCACACAGCCCCTCCCTTATATATAGTGCCACACAGCCCCCCTTAGTAGGTAGTGCAGCACAGACCCTTGTAGATTGTGCCACACTCAGCCCCTTGAAGTTAGAGCCACAGTCCTCCCACTTGTAAATAGTGGCATACAGTTTCCCCATGTTTATAGTGCCACACAGCTCCCCCTTGTGTATAGTGCCACACAGCTCCCCCTTGTGTATAGTGCCACCAGTCCCCCTTGTGTATAGTGCCATACAGCCCCCCCTTGTGTATAGTGCCACAAGACAATGGCGCATCCAAGAAAGTTGTATCAGCCAGGGAGATGTCAATCAAACATGGAAAGTGGGTTTGGAGGCAGGATTATGTGACTCTTCACTATAGCGGCACCACCCCATGACCCTTTAATGAGTAATTAGCATATAGTGTGCACCGTTTTAAAAGTGGATTTAAAATATTTTGCTGCATCTGAAAAAAACATACAAGGGAATGTTTGAAAATATTGTCAGGTCATGTATTACCACATGGTGGCGTTTCAAGGGGTTGAAAACTACCAGACAGGTCCCCATGAAATATACACTGAATTGAGAACAATTCCATCTGCCCTGCAATTTTGTTATTAGAAATATATCCTATATAATTACAGATCCAGAACCAAGCTCTGACATATATACAGTACCACAACCAAGCTCAGTACATAAATACAGCACTAGCACTAGTACCAAGCTCTGACATATATACAGCATCAGAACCACGATCAGTACATATATACAACACTAGATCCAATCTCAGTACATAAATACAGCACTAAAACCAAACCCATGCATATATACAGCACCAGAACAAACTTCAGTACATAAATACAGCACCAGTACCAACCTCAGTACATAAATACAGCACTAGAACCAAGCTCAGTACACAAATACAATACCAGAACTAAGCTCAGTACATATATACATCCCCAGAACAAAGCTCAGTATATATATACAGCACCACAACCAAGCTCAGTACATAAATACATTCCCAGAACCAAGCTCAGTACATATATATACATCCCCAGAACCAAGCTCATTACATATATACAGCACCAGAACAAATCTCATACGTATATACAGCACCAGAACAAAGCTCAGCACTTAAGTACAGCATCAGAACCAAGATCAATACATATATACAACACCAGAACAAATACAGCTCAATTTAGTGCAACCCCTGCCGTACAGGTTTGTACAGCGTAAAACTACAGCTCCCAGCATGGCCCGAACAATAGTAAGAGTATGCTGGGAGATGCTGTTTCAAAAAAAAATCCACAATCATCTAGCTGCAGATCATACAGTGACTACAATACTGATTAGAGGCAAAATAAACATTTACATTAAGTGACTCACCGGTGACGTCTCAGATTCTAGTTCTTTTCTTCTCCCTCTAGTCCAGACATCTATGATGGATTTCTCCCGGCCATGACCCATTTCTGCAGTTTTCCACTGAAATATCTTCAGCTTCTCACTTTTAACCCCTTAAGGATGCAGCCTAGTTTGGGCCTTAAGGCTCAGAGCCCATTTTTCAAATCTGACATATTTTACTTTATGTGGTAATAACGTCGGAATGCTTAAACCTATCCAAGCGATTCTGAGATTGTTTTCTCGTGACACTTTGGGCTTCATGTTCGTGGTAAAATTTGGTCGATATATTCAGTCTTTATTTGTGAAAAATTGCAAAATTTAGAGAAAATTTACAAAAAATAGCATTTTTCTGAATTTAAATGCATCTGCTTGTAAAACAGATGGTTATACCACCCAAAATAGTTACTAGTTCACATTTCCCATATGTATACTTTAGATTGTCATCGTTTTTTGAACATTATTTTATTTTTCTTGGACGTTACAAGGCTTAGAACATAAACAGCAATTTCTCATATTCTTAAGAAAATTTCAAAAGCCTTTTTTTGAAGGTACCAGTTCAGTTCTGAAGTGGATTTGAGGGGCCTATGTATTAGAAACCCCCATAAAACACCCCATTTTAAAAACTAGACCCCTCAAAGTATTCAAAACAGCATATAGAAAGTTTTTTAACCCTTCAGGCATTTCACAGGAATTAAAGCAAAGTGGAAATGAAATTTGCAAATGTCATTTTTTCTGCTGAATTTCAATTTTATTCAATTTTTTTTCTGTAACAGAGAAGGTTTTACCAGAGAAATACTACTAAATATGTATTGTCCAGATTCTGCAGTTTTTAGAAATGTCCCACATGTGGCTCTACTGCGCTCGTGGACTAAAACACAAGCCCCAGAAGCAAAGAAGCACCTAGCGCATTTTGAGGCCTCTTTTTTTATTAGAATATATTTAGGCAGCATGCCAGGTTTGAAGAGGTGTTGAGGTATCAAAACAATGGAAACCCACCAGAAAAGACCCCATTTTGGAAATTACACCCCTCAAGGAATTAATTTATGGTTTTTGTTATCATTTTGACTGCACAGTTTTTTCACAGCACCTATTTGAATTGGGCTGTGAAATGAAAAAAATGATATTTTTTCCAATAAGATGTCATTTTTGATCAAAATTTCTTATTTTCACAGGGAACAACATACCCCATTTTGTTGCCCAATTTGTCCTTAGTGCGGCAATACCCCATTTGTGGTGATAAACTGCCGTTTGGGCCCATGGGAGGGCTCAGAAGGAAAGGAGCGCTATGTGTTTGTTGGAGTCCAGATTTTGCTGGATTGGTTTTCGGGTGCCATGTCGCATTTGCAGAGCCCCAGAGGTATCAAAGCAATGGAAACCCACCAGAAGTGACCCCGTTTTGGAAACTACACCCCTCAAGGAATTAATTTATGGTTTTTGTTATCATTTTGACCGCACAGTTTTTTCACAGCATCTATTTGAATTGGGCTGTGAAATGAAAAAAATTATATTTTTTCCAATAAGATGTCATTTTTGATCAAAACTTCTTATTTTCACAAGGAACAACATACCCCATTTTGTTGCCCAATTTGTCCTTAGTGCGCAAATACCCCATTTGTGGAGATAAACTGCCGTTTGGGCCCATGGGAGGGCTCAGACGGAAAGGAGCGCTATGTGTTTGTTGGAGTCCAGATTTTGCTGGATTGGTTTTCGGGTGCCATGTCGCATTTGCAGAGCCCCAGAGGTATCAAAGCAATGGAAACCCACCAGAAGTGACCCCATTTTGGAAACTACACCCCTCAAGGAATTCATTTATGGTTTTTGTTATCATTTTGACCACACAGTTTTTTCACAGCACCTATTTGAATTGGGCTGTGAAATGAAAAAAATGATATTTTTTCCAATAAGATGTCATTTTTGATCAAAATTTCTTATTTTCACAAGGAACAACATACCCCATTTTGTTGCCCAATTTGTCCTTAGTGCGGCAATACCCCATTTGTGGTGATAAACTGCCGTTTGGGCCCGTGGGAGGGCTCAGAAGGAAAGGACCACCATTTGGCCTACTGGAGCTTTTCTGGTGCTAAGTCATGTATGCAGAAGCCCCTGAGGTACCAGTAGAGTTGAAACCCCCGAGAAGTGACCCCATTTTAAAAACTACACCCCTTAAGACATTCATCTAGAGGTGTAGTGAGCATTTTGACCCCACAGGTACTGTGTAAAAGATAATGCGCAGCAGATGGTGCAGAGTGAGATTTGCAATTTTATATATATATATATGGCATGTCAGTGTCCGATATAGTGTGCCCAGCATGCGCCACCAGAGCTATACACCCCTTAAATTGTAATGTGTGTTCTCCTGGGTGCGGCAATACCCTACATGTGGCTGTTATCAGCTGCCTGGGCATACGGCAGGGCTCAGAAGGGAAAGATGAGGGGGGTAAGCTGTGCGGAGTGCATCAGGGTAAATTAAAAATCAAGGGATGTATGATACATTTTAAAACAATCTTTTATACAGAGCCCTGGTTTTTCGGGACACGTGTCACATTGGTATATTGTGTTCTTCCTTATCCCCCTCTTATAGCAGACTCTGCACCTCTTTTGACTCTTTCCCTTTCCACCGGTTTGGGGAACTTCTCCTGGAAAGTGTTGCCCTGGTACGATGCGTGTGGCCTCGCTTCTAGAAGTACTGGGTGCCCCCCCCCCCTCCTGGTCCCTAAAGATTAGATCTTGAAATTCCAGGAAAGTTCCCCTCTGGCCTGCACATCGACGTAGCACATCTGTATGATGTGCCCGGCCAGCTTCTTATACCACACCGCATGGCGCTGTAGGGCTTCAGTGCTTGATTTGACAAGTCCATCCCTCCCATGTACCTATTGTAGTCCAGGATGCAGTCTGGTTTGGGGGTGGCATTTCCTTCATATATCCTAAATCTGTAGGTATACCCTGATGCACTCTCGCACAGCTTATACATCTTCACGCCATACCTTGCCCTCTTACCCGGCAGGTACTGGCGGAATTGAACCCTCCCTTTAAAATGTACCAAGGACTCATCAATAGAAATACACTTCTCGGGGGTGTATGCTTGGGAAAACCGGGCACTGAAACGGTCTAATAGGGGTCTCCGTTTATACAAACGGTCAAAACTGGGGTAATCTCGGGGTGGGCACGACTCATTATCAGTATAATGTAAGAAGCGAAGTATTGCCTCATTTATTTATTTTTTTAGGTTCCAGTTCAATTCTGAAGTTGCTTTGAGGGGCCCATATATTAGAAACCCCTATCAAACACCCCATTTTAGAAACTAGACCCCTCAAAGTATTCACAACAGCATTTAGAAAGTTTATGAACCCTTTAGGTGTTTCACAGAAATTTAGAGCAAAGTAGAGGTGAAATTAACTTTTTTTTTTTTGTCAGAAAATCCTCTTTATACCATTTTTTTTATAACACAAAAGGATTTATCAGTGAAACGCAACTTAATACGTATTGCCCAGATTCTGCAGTTTAGAGAAATATCCCACATGTGGCCCTCGGGCGGTAATGGACTGAACCACCGGCCTCCGAAGCAAAGGAGCACCTAGTGGATTTTGAGCCCTCTTTTTTATTAGGCACCATGTCCGGTTTGAAGAGGTCTTGTGGTGCCAAAACATTGGAAACCACCCAAAAGTGACCCCAATTTGGAAACTAGACCCCTTGAGGAATGCATTGTAGTTTTCTTGGGGTGCATGCGGCTTTTTGATCAGTTTTTATTCTATTTTTAGGTGGCGTGGTGACTAAAAAACAGCAATTCTACTATTGCTTTTTTATTCTATTTTTTTTACAGCGTTCACCGTGCGCTATAAATGACATATTCACTTTATTCTGCGGGGCGATACGATTACGGCAATACCAGATGTTTATAGTTTTTTTTTATGTCTTATGGCGTTTCCACAATAAAATACGTTTTGTAAACAATTATTTACTTTTTGTGTTGCCTTATTCTAAGAGCCATAACGTTTTTATTTTTCAATCAATAAAGCCGTGCGAGGACTTATTTTTTGCGTAACGAACTGTAGTTTCGATCAGTACCATTTTTAGGTATATGCGACTTTTTGATCTCTTTTTATTTCATTTTTTGGGAGGTGAAGTGACCAAACAATTGTGATTGTGGTTATTAATATTTTTTTTACGGTGTTCACCGTGCGGGATAAATAACAAAATAATTTTGTAGTTCAGGCCGTTACGGACGCGGCGATACCAATTATGTATAGTTTATTTGTTTGTTTATATATTTTTATTAATAATAAAGGACTGATAAGGTAAAAAGTGGGACTTTTACTTTTATTACTTTTAAAACTTTTATTTTCTTATTTTTACACATCTTTTTTTAACTTTTTTTAACTTTTTTACTTTGTCCCACTAGGGGACTTGAGGGCAGGAGGCCCTGATCGCTATTCTAATACACTGCACTACATGCGTAGTGCAGTGTATTAGAACTGTCAGCTACTCACTGACAGCAAGCTTAGTGGGTCCTGACGTTGTCAGGACCCACTAGGCTTCCGTCTATGGCATAGCCGGACGCCATTGTTTGGTGTCCGGTTGCCATAGTCACCATCGCCGGCCGCTATCGTGTAGCAGGCCGGCGATGGCGGATTAACCCCTAAGAAGCCGCGATCGCTATTGAACGCGGCTTCTGAGGGGTTAATCGGCGGGGGAGCTCCGCGATCGGTCCCGGCACATTGAGCAGTGATAGTCTGTTGTCGGAAACAGCAGCTATCACAGCTCATGAACGCGCCCCGCGCGAACGGCGCCGTGTTTACTCCATGACCTAGTATTAGGTCACTGAGCGCGAACGCTACAGTTAGCATGACCTAATAGTAGGTCATGGAGCGTTAAGGGGTTAAAACATTTCTGCACCTATAAACGTAGTTAAAATTCTCAATACCTCTAATTATAATAAAGCGCCATGCACTGCACCTCTAACTATAGTAGCGCCATACACTGTGTCTCTGATTATAATAGTACCATACACTGTGTCCCACACACATACTGTGCCCCTGTAGATAGTACCCCCATAAACTCCTGTAGATAGTGACCCCCCATAAAGCTGTAGATAGAAGCCCCTGTAGATGATGTCCCACATACAGCCCTCTGTAGATAGTGCCCACATATGGACTCCATAGCTGCAAAGCAATAGTGCTAATCACTTAGCCACCGTGCTGCACTACATATAGATTCCCCTATAGATAGTGCTCCACGTGTAGCCCACCTCTGTACATAGTGTCTCACATATAGCTCCCCTGCATATAGTATCCCACATATAGCCCACCCCTGTAGACAGTGCCCTTCATATAGCCCCCCTGTAGCTAGTGGCCCACGGGTAACCCAAACCGGTATATAGTGTCCCACATATAGCCCACCCCTATAGTAAGTGGGCTATATGTGGGACACTCTTGTAGCGGCGCTACCGCTGTAGCAGCCATAATGGCTACTAGCAGCGCCACTAAGCATATGGGGAGAGGCGTGTCAGCTGGCAGCATGGGCCCCCTCAAGCCGTAGGCCCCGTAGCAGCCGCTACTGTGGTAATTACGCCACTGGTCAAATGTACAGATACAGTATCAGAATCTAATGTATAGGTGCGGTACCAGAGCAAAGCTCATAACATAAATACAGTAGCAGAACCAAGCTCAGTACATATATACATCACCAGAACAAAGCTCAGTACATATATACAGCAACGGAACAAAGCTCAGTACATATATACAACACCAGAACTAAGCTCAGTACATATATACAGCACCGGAACAAAGCTCAGTACACATATACAGCACCAGAACACAGCTCAGTACATTTATACAGCACCAGAACAAAGCTCAGTATATCCATACAGCATCAGAACCAAGCTCCGAGCATAAACATAATACCAGAACCAAGCTCTGTCCATATAGTACCAGAACCGAGCTCAGTACATAAATACAGCAGTAGAACCAAGCTCAGTACATATATACAGCAACAGAACTAAGCTCAGTACATACATACAGCATCAGAACCAAGCTCAGTGCATATATACAGCTGCAGAAACAAGCTCAGTACATACATACAGCACTAGAACCAAGCTCAGTACATGTATACAGCTGCAGAAACAAGCTCAGTACATACATACAGCACCAGAGCTAAGCTCAGTACATACATACAGCATTAGAACCAAGCTCGATACAGAGATCATTGGCAAAGTCAGGTGAACTTCTGCCATGTAATTTAGCAGCATTTAAAACTACAGCTTCCAGTATGGCCTGAACAATGGTTATACTGGGAGATGCTGTTTTACTAAAAAAAAAAAAAAAAAAACACTGATACTACCCAATATCTTGCTGCAGATCATACAAGTGACTACAGTACAGATCCAATGCAGCCAGAGGGAGAATAAAAAAGGACTTTCAATGACTCACAGGGGATGTTAACTCTGACTGGAGTAGTTTACTTTCTTTCTTTTTTTTCCTCCATTCAGCCTAGACATCAATCATGACTTTTTCCAGTTACACCTCGCCTCTGAAGAGTTTTTCGTCCAGATATCTTTTGTGCCTCACTTTTTCAGCACACCCACAACCCCAATACTAACACAAACTTCTCATACAGCCACACATTGCGCCTCTAAATACAATAGCATTACACACTGTGCCCTGACTACAATTGTGTGATGCATTGTGTCCCCTGAAAATAAAGTGCCATGAACAGTGCCCCATAGAAAGAGTGCCACACATTATGCCCACTGAAAATAAAGCACTGCACACAATAAAATGCCCCTGTAGATAGTGCCGGACACGCTGTGCCCCATCTAGATATTGCCACACTGCACACAATAAAGTGCCCACTGTAGAACGTGCCTCATATACATATACACACTGTGTCCCCTGTAGAAATTGTCACACACACACTTTACCCCTGTAGAAAGTGCCATACACAGTGTCCTTAAAATAAATAAACATTAAATTCTTACCTGACCCCGGTTCCTTTGCTATTTCCAGCAATGCAGGTCTGCCCTCTTGTGGCCAGGCCTTCTCTGGCGGAGTGACGCAGGCACCATGATGACATCATCACAACGTCTGCATCATAGACAAAGCACATATTGGCGGGGCAGGGCCAGTTAGGACTCTCCTAAGGACATGGAAAAAATTGAGTGCAGGGAAGACTGGATCTGGTTTCCCCTTCTTCACAGTTTTGTTAACCGGCTGTCATCTTAACAACATGTTCAGGACTACGGGATGGATCCCACCCCTGAATAGAACATGACAATAGAGAAGATTGTTTGTTGTAATTAACCACAGGATTCTGTAAACCAGCAGCAAACACATCCAGCGGTGAAACAAGTCTTATTCAATAATTGTTCCAACTTTTCTAAAGTTGAATTTGCGCTTTAAGGTGCTATACATCAATTTCCCTCATCAGATGAATTAATTATTTGAAGGGAATGTCTCTTTAATTAGATCTATGTCTGTAGAAAATAAATAATAAGAAAAGTTGCATCTATTTATATTTAAAATGTTTCTGAAGACGGCCATATTGGAGATACAAACTTCCTTCCTGTATTTTCTCAACACACAGTTTAGCAGGGTATGTGTGCTTTATCGCAGGTTAAATTAATTGGAATCAATTGATAGAGAAATGTCATATACTATTACAGTCTCCAGGAAGTGATGGAGTAAAGCCAGAGACCAGGGAGTGACAGGGCAAACGCAAACATAACCTTATCTCTGTGTGTATAGAGTTACTTTCCTGCACGTTTTAATGATAATGAGATAACTCCGTTCTTCCCTTCCAAATATAAACACCAAAGCTGATACATTCCATTTAATATTGAAATTTATCAGAAACATGCAAATGTATTACTCTAACCTTGGAATGAATCTGCTGTTGTTGCTAAAGAAAGATCTAAGCAATTCCAATCTTAGCCAATTGCTATTATGCTCTATTTACAATGACTACTGATTACAATAATTTAAACAAAGCCTGCTACTTTTTCATTTTAAAAGATCCGTCTAAAATAATTTGACTGTAATCACATTGACACAAACATTCTCACTCTAACTACCAGTTAAAGAGGCCATGTATGTTCACACAACATTTCCTTTACAACTGGAATCTCTCCAAAATATCTGCAGACCAGGGGTGTAACAAATATCCATGGTCTTGAAGCAAAGCTTGGTATAGGACCCTATTCCACCATCACAAAATTCTGCCTAGTTTGAGTTCAGGATTAGAGCCAACTACAGCCTTATGTGGTTCCTTAGGCGATAGTCAGAATGGGCCCCCTTATGCCTCAACTTCTTTCATTCACCCAATAAACTATACACACAAATAATGGCACCAGTGACCCTTTTTTCATCAGTTTTAGCTCCCTTCTTTTCTATGCGTAAATTTAAAAAAAAAAAATAATGAAATAAACTAATTTTCCTGTAATTTCTATAAAGAAAATGCACCCCCCCAAAAAAAAAAAAACCCCAAAAAAGAAGAGAGAGAGCTGAATGCTGCAAAGTTTGTAATTTAAGCCTTTTATTGACCGAAATGTGGTTGTTGTACTTTCACCTTAGCATAGTGTCAAATGAACACATAAAGTCCGTTTTTTTGCAAGATGAGCTGTAGTTCTTTCAGGCACCAATTTGCCATACATATAACTAATCTTTACATTTATATTAACTTTTATTATGGGTTACATGCAGAAAAATAAAATTGCACCATTTGGATTTCCAATATTTTACGATCACTATACATAATGTGTTCACTGTCTTATACGAGTTATTACGGGGATTCCAAATATGTCTATGTTATAAAGTATTTTGTGACTTTTGTTCAAGAAATTGTGTAACAGGTGGTAGGGGGTTTAGGAGGGTTACTGCCCCGCAGAGGAAATTGCACAGCCAGAACTTCAGACGACACAGGTATAAGATGCTGAACAGAACTTTACTCCTACAGAGGCACAATCTTCAAGGTTACAATATTTGGTACATAAGCTTGACGGTTTCACTAATCAATAGGTTTTATACTTATTGGTTTCTGATATAACTGGTGAGAACCGGACATTGTCTTGGCTAATGGTTCAGTCTCAAGTTAATTTTGTGGTGCAGGGGATCTTTGTTCTCATATGAAGTGCTGAGCTGGCGATGCGCCTTTCAGCCTAGCAATACAAAGTAGTTTTTGTGGATCAGTCACTTGGTAGCTTGCACCCTACCTGGCAATCTCAACTGGCAGCTCTCGCCCTGCCCGGCTATCAAACAGCGGCTCACGCCTCGCTCGGAAAATTCACCCTCTCTGCACTGACTTCATTCTCCCTCTCGTGCTTATCCCACACACATCACTCTTTCTGTCCCTCTCCATCACTCACCAACTGGCACTATATCAAAATTGTTGTTGTTTTTTTAAAACAGGTTCCTCTTATTTTTTTAAAGGGGCCATACACCACAACTGACTTCTGATGCTAATCTGTACAAGTCTGTACAAAACATATAGAGCTCTAAGGGAAATAACCTTTTCTCCTAATATAAATACAGTTGCATTACAAAACATAACATTAGGTGTTTAACCCCTTCCCGACATTTGACGTATCCATACGTCATAGCCGGGTAGGGGAAGTATGGAATGGGCTCATGTTACAGCTGACATTTCACAGTAACGCGCGGGTTCGCACTCGATCGCGATCCTGCTCGTTTAACCCTTTAAATGCCGCGGTCAAAGCGACCACTCTAGCAGCTCATCGCGCCCCCCGCAATGCAATCGCGGGGTGGCGATGGTTGCTATGGCTGCCTGGGGGCCTAATGAAGGCCCCCAGGTCCGCTATCTTTGTGCTCCTACTAAGCCCTGACTTTCAGAAAGCCTCTCAGAAAGACTCTATACTGCAATACATTAGAATTGCAGTATATAGAGCAAGCAATTCAAGGATCGCTGGTTGATGTACCCTTGGGGGAGTAATAAAAAAAAAGTTAATAATTAGTCAAATAAAGTTAAAAAAACCTACCTTTTCTCATTTTCCCCCTAGGGCACTGTAAAAGAATAAATAAACATAATTGGTATCGAGGCATCCGTAAAAGCGATCACAGCATCTTAGTTGTTTCCAGGAGACCGGCATCGCTGTGATGTGGTGGCACGGATGCCGATCGTTACTATGGCAACTGGAGGCCAAAAATTAGTAATTCTCTTTTTCTGTCTTTTCCATCAGACCTAGACCAGCATGAAGGCTTCTTCTTCCAGTTATCAAGCGCCTCTGCAGCTTCTCACTTTTATACCACATAGCTCCTATAACAGCCACATTGCCTCGCTATGCCACAAGCCCACCTCACACTTACGTCCTTTGCTGACCTGGGCTTCTTCTTGTCTGGCATGCAGCACTTATACTTATCCAAAAAGAAGGAAAAGTATAAAGAAAAGAGTAATGCATCCCTTTTCTTTTGTGTCCACTTCTGCGTTTGAGTCCAAAAGAAGAAAAAAAATATGGTTTGTATGTGTGAGCATATGTGCATATATATATATATATATATATATATATATATATATATATATATATATATACAGTATATATATATATATATATATATATATATATATATATATATAATCCCAACTTGTGATACCATTTAATATAAAAAGCCATTTGTATAGTAAAGACAAATTTGATAAACTTAGGCATGTAACCAATCATTCCATTAACTTTTTACATTGTCCTCAAAATGATACCATCTACTTTGTAAATTAAATATTATTCCAACACTCATCTACTTCAAAATCCTTTGAATTTAAAAATGTATTAATCTGTTTCTGAGAACATTAAAAAGTGGCAAATATATCATACGTAATTATTCTCCACTGGAGCAGGTTTAATTTAATATTAAGATTGGCTTGCCATCTATCTCACGGTAAGCTTGCAACCTCTCATTACTCTCTTTGTGATTTAATTTACTGTATGCTCCTGTAGAAAATGTCCATTCTCTGAGGAACAAGGCAAGATCTCTTTAATACTATATAGGTAAGCAATCACACTCTCAGATACCTTTATTAGGGTTGTAATAGATTATAATCAAGGGAAAGATGGAAAATATAATGAAAGCTGAAAAAAATAGATGTTACATTACTGGAAAAACAAACAAGGGGGAGGAGTCTGGGCCCATGTTGGATAAATGGCTAGAACAGTGCTCTGCACTGATTTAAGCCTATAATGATGTATTCAGCTTACAGTCTAAAAACCCTCCGACACACTAGGAGACCTTGACAATTTTGTCAGAAAAGGTAGCGGTTCTTTTCAGAGCCAAGAATCCAAGATTTTGCTGGCTTCACATGCAAAGCAGGACGCTGTGGATACAGAACAAGACAGTAAGCACAAACTGCTCTGGAATATAACGGTGCTTCCACACAGGCTTTCTCCACCTACCAAGACCACATTTCTGCACTAAATATCAGGAAAACCGTGGCCATAGGAACAATCTATGTCTAAGAAGACTACTGGAGACTGTGATGACTGAGACTTTTCCAGCCAAATTAAAGCAAACATTATTCAATTGCTAGGCCCTAATACAACACCGGACCTAACTCTGGCACACGCGCACCGTGCATTAAGGCCCAAACCAAAATTTGATAATCCTCAGTTTCAAGATTTATCCCCTATGACTCTACAAAAGAGGAAAGCATTGAAGTTGCTTTGCGACTGTCTAATTAGCAAAAAAAAACACTATAAGATAAGTGGCTATTCCCATTTGAACACCATTTTCTATGGAGGAAAATACGTCTCTTTCCACAATCCGCTTAAGACCGGACAAAAACAAAGAACATCTGGATATTGACCCACTGGATTCCAAACTGGGAACACTTACATAACTTAGATTCACTGCCTACAGTATCTAAACCTCCACAATGGGAGCGTCCTGGGCCATCAAAATCTTCAAAGCCCAAGAAAAAAGCTGTAAGCATCATCCCGCGCATCATTCCATTTGTTCAAGTTCCACCCAGTTAATTTAAATTTCATGTCTACATTACAGATTTTCTTTCAGGTCACATTCCTCAGGCCACTCATGTTGTCGAATTCAGATTTTTAATTGCTCCTATATATTGTGTCTCCTTAATTAGACATTGTTGCTTCTCAACCTATGCCTTAAGTCATTATCTTTATGTTTATTTTAGTGCTGATCTTGCTTAGTCTGGTTGAGGTATTGTAGATTCTATTACTATGATACCCTTTTTTTTTCCCCATTCCCTTTTTATATACTTCTGTTTATTTTAAAGCTTCATAGTCTTGTCCTTGTCAAGACTCAACAATTATCCAATCCACCTATTATTTTTTGTACTTAGTTTTTTTTTACTTTTTCTGACAACGCCAGGGACTTTAGTTCTATTCACACAGTTAAGTTTACACAATTAAAGGTACAATTAAGTTACATTCTTTAATGGGCATGGTTAAAATACCTCGTCAAATGGCAGCCACATTTCTGCACTTTTAAGCAAACTCAAATCTGTTCCCATTTTCTACCACAGCAAACTTCTTCCTTATCTCACACGTTTCCCAACACTATATCTTAGGACACATATATCTGCCCCCCCCCATAGCATTAGCATTTCCTTTGGCAGACAGGTACCAGTCCAAATGATAGGCTCTGTCTCAGATGGGAAATACCTGTTTTTGAAGGGCACCATTAACTAGTGTCACTTCTGTGACACGATTTCACTTGTACGTCAGTAATTTTTCTCAAATTAATTGGATCACGTCCACTCTGGATAAAGTACTTTCATTTGCTGAAAATCTAATGGTGCTTGAGGGTAACCTAAACCTCACTTTTAATCCCAATTTAGGTACTTCCAAACATTCTCATACTATATCTCACAAAGCACTGAGAAAGCTGAAACAAACTCTCTCCTCTTTACAGCTAATAGATGTCTGGAGAATACCTAAACCAAAAGAGAGGGATTACAGTTTTTTCTCTTCAACACACCTCACATACCACCAATTAGGCTACATCTTAGGACTCATGCACACGACCGTAAAAACACCCGTTTTTGCGGGTCGTAATTACGACCCGCAATAACGGGCCCATAGACTTCTGTATTCTCACGGGAAGGTGCCCGTGCCGTTAAAAAAATAGAACATGTTCTATTTTTTCATTTTACGGGCCGTGCTGCTATGCTTTATAATGGGAGCACGGCTCGCAAAAGCGACTGGCTGCCCGTGCCCGGCCGTGCTCGTAATTACGAGTCGTAATTACGAGCACGGTCGTGTGCATGAGGCCTAAATCTTTTAGAGGAACTTGCAAAATGTTGTGAAGTCAAAAAAAGTTACTATTCTGGTTTCAGACCATGCTCCAACTTCCATCACAGCCTCACTTAGCTACATGCCAGTTAAAACTTGGTCTTGGGCCCTGAATGAGGCTTTATTGCAAGATATTAAACCGACTGAACATGTTACCAATCTAGTGGCTGAATTTTTTTCCTTTGAATCATACCCCAGACATTTCAGAACATACACTGTGGTAAATCCACAATTCTGTAATTAGGGGAGGACTTATCACCCTGGGCAGAAAGCTTAAAAAATAAAGAGGAAGCTTAACATACTGCTTTTCAAAATATATACACTGTAAAAAATCGAGCTTTGCATCAACTTAAGAGGAGCTTATGATCTTAAAATTCAGTTGAAACATTTCCTAAATTTTAGGACTTGAGAAGAATTTTAAATATGCAAGTTTAAAGGCTTTGTAAACCTTTCAAAGCTTTGTTTTAGTAAAAATATATTTTTGAATGTATTATAGTGTTTAATGCAACTTTGTAATTGCTTTTTGTTACTTTTTTTTTTACTTTTTGAGATACAGATTCTATGTATCCTGGATACATATAAGCTGTATCTAGCGCTGAAACCCAAATCCGTCAGGTTAGCGGGGCTGATGGCTTCAGTGACAGCGGGTTATCGATCACATCTTAACCTCTTCAAGACACAGCCTGTTTTGGCCTTCAGGACACAGCCAATTTTTTCAAATCTGACATGTTTCACTTTATGTGGTAATAACTCCGGAATGCTTTTACCTATCCAAGCGATTCTGAGATTGTTTTCTCGTGACACATTGGACTTTATGTTACTGGCAAAATTTGCTCGATACATTAAGTATTTAATTGTGAAAAACACCAAAATGTAGCGAAAAATTGCAAAAATTTGCATTTTTCTAAATTTATATGTATCAGCTTGTAAGACAGATGGTAATACCAAAATTGTTGCTAATTAACATCACCCATATGTCTACTTTAGATTGGCATCGCTTTTTGAACATCCTTTTATTTTTCTATGACATCACAAGGCTTAGAACTTTAGCAGCAATTTCTCACATTTTCAAGAAAATTTCGAAAGGCTATTTTTACAGGGGCCAGTTCAGATGTGAAGTGGATTTTAGGGCCTTATATATTAGAAACCCTCGATAAGTCACCCCATTTTAAAAACTTCACCCCTCAAAGTATTCAAAACAACATTTAGAAAGTTTCTTAACCCTTTAGATGTTTCACAGGAATTAAGGCAAAGTAGATGTGAACTGTTCAAATTTCTTTTTTTTTTTTGCAGAAATTAATATTTCATCTATTTTTTTTGTAACACAGAAAGTTTTACCAGAGAAACGCAACTTAATATCTATTGCCCAGATTCTGCAGTTTTTAGAAATATCCCACATGTGGCCCTAGTGCGGTAATGGACTGAAGCAGCGGCCTCAGAAGCAAAGGAGCACCTAGAGAATTTTGGGGCCTCCTTTTTATTAGAAAATATTTTAGGCTCCATGTCGGGTCTGAAAGGCTCTTGCGGCACCAAATCAGTGGAAATCCCCCAAAAGTTACACCATTTTGGAAACTATACCCCTTGTGGAAATTATCTAGGGGTATAGTGAGCATTTTGACCCCGCAGGTTTTTTGCAGAAATTATTGGAAGTAGGCCGTGAAAATGAAAATCGACATTCTTTCAAAGAAAATGTAGGTTTAGCTAATTTTTTCTAATTTCCACAAGGACTAAAAGGAGAAAATGCACCACTACTTTTGTAAAGCAAATTCTCCCGAGTAAAATAATACCCCGCATGTGGTCATAAACGGCTTTTTGGACACACGGCGGAGCTTAGAAGGGAAAGAGCGCCATTTGGCTTTTGGAGCTCAAATTTAGCAGGAATGGTTTGCGGAGACCACGTCGCATTTGCAAAGCCCCTAAGGGACCAAAACAGTGAAAACACCAAAAAAGTGACTCCATTTAGGAAACTACACCCCTTGAAGAATCCATCTAGGGGTGTAGTGAGCATTTTGAACCCACAGGGGTTTCATAGATTTTATTAGAATTGGGCAGTGAAGATAAAAAAAATCCTTTTTTTCCAATAAGACGTAGCTTTAGCTCAACATTTTTCATTTTCTCAACAAATAAAGGATTAAAAGAACCCCAACATTTGTAAAGCAACTTCTCTGGAGTACGGCAATATCCCATTTGTGGTTATAAACTGCTGTTTGGGCACACGGCAAGGATCAGAAGAGAAGGAGTGCCATTTGGCTTTTGGAGCACAGATTTTGCTGGATTGGTTTCTTGAGACCATGTCACTTTTGCAAAGCTCCTAAGGTACCAGTACAGTGGAAACTCCCCAAAAGTGACTCGATTCACGAAACTACACCCCTTGAGGAATCCATCTAGGGGTGTAGTGAGCATTTTGACCCCACAGGTGTTTCATAGATTTTATTAGAATTGGGCAGTGAAAATAAAAAAAATCCTTTTTCTTCAATAAGACGTAGTTTTAGCTGAAAATGTTTCATATTCTCAACAAATAAATGTAAAAGATCACCCCAACACTTGTAAAGCAACTTCTCCTGTGTATGACAATACCACATATGTGGTCATAAACTGCTGTTTAGGCACAGAGTAGGGCACAGAAGGGAAGGAGCACCATTTGGCTTTTGGAGTACAGATTTTGCTGGATTGGTTTCTGGGCGCTATGTCGCATTTGCAAAGTCCCTGTGGGACCAAAACAGTGGATCCCCCCCAGAACTGACCCCATTTTGGAAACTACACCCCTCAAGGTATTCACTTAGGGGTGTAGTGAGCATATTAACCCCACAGGTGATTGGCAGAAATTGGTGTGCACGTGATGTTGCAGAGTGAAAATGGTTTTTCAATAGATATGCCAATATGTGGCGCCCAACTTGTGCCACTGGAGACACACACCCCAAAAATTGTTAAAAGGGTTCTTCCGGGTATGGCGATGCCATATATGTGGAAGTAAACTGCTGTTTGGGCACACTGTAGGGTTCAGAAAGGAGGTAGAGCCATTTGGCTTTTGGAGCGTGGATTTTGCTTGTAGTAGTTTTGTTTGGGGTCTTACTGGTGTTTCCGTTTATAATGTGGGGGCACATGTAAGGCGGGCGGAGTATATAAGGGGCATAGTCAGGTGGTATAGTGGGGTAAAAAAAAACAATAAAATAATCCATAGATGTGTGTTATGCTGTGGCACAATCCTTTCTGCACAGGCCGGTGTCGCACTAATAAATGGTCTTTACTTATCCCCCTTTTGGTCCGCACTCCGCACCTTTGAAGTTTGGGGAATTTTGCTGGGAAAGTGTTGTCCTGGTATAATACGGGCACCCTCACTTCCAGCAGATATGTTTGGGCCCTCCCCTTCCTGGATCCCTAATTTTAGGGGCCTTGATAATTCGCCACTTGAAACAGAAGAAACGTTCCCCTCGGGCCGGCACAACTGCATATTTTTATTTCCTGGCTTATTGGTGCCTTGACTAATTTTATTTTTTCATAGACGTAGTGGTATGAGGGCTGTTTTTTTTTTTTTGCGGGACGAGCTGTAGTTTTTATTGGTACCATTTTGGGGTACACGCAACTTTTTGATCACTTGTTATCCTTTTTTTTGGGAGGCAAGGTGACCAAAAAACAGCAATTCTGGCATATTTTTTTAGTTATTTTTATACAGCGTTCGCCACGTGTTATAAATGACATGTTATCTTTATTCTGCGGGTCAGTCCGATTCCGGTCATACCTAATTTATAGCACTTTTTATGTTTTACAACTTTTTGCACAATAAAGTAACTTTTGTAAAGAGAATGGATTTTTTCTGTCGCCAAGTTGTGAGAGCCATAACGGTTTTAAATTTTTAGTCGACGGAGCTGTATGAGGGCTTGTTTTTAGTGAGACGAGTTATAGTTTTTATAGGTACCATTTTTAGGTACATGCGACTTTTTGATCACTTTTTATTTCAATTTTTGGAAGACAAAGTAACCAAAAAATAGCAATTATGTCAGTATTTTTTAGTTATTTTTTTTACGGCGTTCACTGTGCGGAATAAATAACATAATATTTTTATAGTTCAGGTCGTTACGGTCGCAGCGATACCAAATATGTATGGCTTTATTCTTTTTTTCAATAATAAATGACTTGATAAGGGAAAAAGGGCGATTGTGTTTTGTGTTATTATTTGAAACTTTTATTGTATTTATTACAACTTTTATTTTTACTTTTTTGACACTTTTTTTTACACTTTTCTTTAGTCCCACTAGGGGACTTGAAGGTCCAACAGTTTGTTTGATGTTCTAATACATTGCACTACCTATGTAGTGCAATGTATTAGAACTGTCAGTTGTTCACTGATAGCAAGCCGATCAGGCTCCGCCTCTGGGCGGGGCCTAATCAGCTTACGTAATGGCAGACAGGAGTCCATTGTTAGGGCTCCTGTTGCCATGGTAGCAGTCGCCAGCTTTGCCATCGCGTGGCAAGGCTGCCGATTTGCTACAAACCTCTAGGATGCAGCGATCACAATGGATCGCTGCATCGAAGGGGTTAATGCCAGGAATCGGAGCTAGCTCCGGTTCCTGGCAATAGATCGGGGTGTCCGCTGTAACATACAGTGGACACCCACTGCTGATGACGCCGGCTCAGCTTCTGAGCCGGAAGCTGAGCCGGCGCCATCTTGCCGATGGTACCGGAAGCCTCCTGGGCCCCGCCGACGACGGGGCATAGGAGTATTCCGTTGCTGGCGGACCGGGAGGTAAGCATTAGCCCTCCGATCGCCTTTGCAGCCACCGGCAACCCAGTGATCACGTTGCTGGGGCGCCGGTGGCTATAAACTCCTCACATGCTGCGATCGCTATTCAACGCAGCATGTGAGGGGTTAATCGGTCGGATCGGAGGCTAGCTCCGGTCCTGGCCGATACCTCAGGGTGCCAGCTGTAACATACAGCTGTCACCCGGCGGTGATGTCGCTGGCTCAGCTCCTGAGCCAGCTTCATCTCCATGACGTACAGTTACGTGGAGATGCGGGAACAGTCCATCTCCCATGACGTAACTGTACGTGATTTTGCGGGAAGGGGTTAAGCTTCGTTGCCATCTGCGTTGTGCCTTCCGTTCTAGTGGATCCGTTAGAGGACCACAAGGTCGGAAGTAAACGTTTCAGTCAGAGAACCCATTGATTTCAATGGGTTTTGGTTTTGCATCAGTTGTGCTCAGTTAGGCTCCATTCCGTCAGGTTTCTATTTTTTTGATGGAATCAATAGCGTAGTCTGCTGCATAATTGTTTCTGTCAAAAATTACGGAAAGTACCTTTCCGGGTTTTTTTTAACATTGAAGTCAATGGATGACGGATACAAACTAATATGCCATCTGTTTGAATCAGTTATGTATTACATTTAACAAATCCGTTTTTTCCTGCACATGCACAGACTGAAGATAAAAGCAAAAAAGATGCAAAGATAAAATCTGATTAATTAAAAATGGAGTATAACTGATGACAATCTAATACAAACATAAAGAAAATAGTCAGTTTTTTTACGGATCCGTAAAAATCAAACAAACATATTTTACCATCCGTTGCAGTCCGCCACTTTGCAGATGTGAACGAAGCCTTAGTTATGAACTTAGATGTGATTAATAACAGCCCGAATTGTCCAAATTATCTCAGAAGTCACAGTATAAACTAATATCTCCATTTACTCACCCTGCGATCCTAGAGGTGCTTTCGTTTATCCCAACAGGAAACAGACCTGGCCCAGCCGGCTTATTATATAATTATAAAAATTTTAGGGATATCCTCCCACCACACTTTCTTAAGGTGTGTAACTCATTGCTAGCAGGTGATTACTTACTGCATCAAGCTTTAGTAGCATATATTACAATTCTTCCAGAAAAGGGAAAAGATTATGAAGTTTCTGCAAATTACAGACCTATTTCTCTTTTAACGCCGACTTAAAATGTTAGGCCAAACTAGTGACACTTCGTATAAGTGTTTTTTTCAGAGGAATTTTTAAGTTCTGAACAGTTTGGTTTTGTTCCCTGCAGAGAGGGTAAATGTAATACTGCTAGGCTTATACACTCTATATATTTGGGCAGATTTACTTTTCAAAATGTGCCAGAATCCTAGCATATATGGTGTGCGCCACATTTGTCAACTGTTTAAGACTCTTTTTTTCTAGATATCTGACAAGCCCTACATGGCGTGGCTTAAAATGTTGCACCGAGGGGGGGACATGGTCTGGTTGTACATGGAGGAGGACGTGTGACTGCTATGCTCGCGAGCACTGAACCCTAACCTGGCATAAAATAAACCCTTCACCTGCAACTGTATGCATCCAGCAATACTGATTCTCCTGCATAGAGGGATTCAAATTTTCGACCTCCGGTGAGTGCTGACCGGGCTGAGTTGTGCCCACAACTTACTGCAGTGTGGTGGGTAGCCAATTTATGAGAAGCTGTGTATGGAAGTAACCACATTTAAAGTTTACTTATGTGATTCAAGTACCTCACTCCCGCATTATTATATCTTACATTGGGACTGCCCTCTTTCTTGTCATGCATCTTGGTGTCTTTCTTACCTGTATACTGCTCAGCCACTGCAAGAGTTTGCCATTGGATTCTACTGAGAATACTTAACAAGGAGTTTTTAACACAATCATTCTCTCAGTTTTATTAGGAGTCTCTTAATATAATTTACATACTGACTGGTCAGACCTGTGTTATATCACTACTATTATAATATTTAGTCTGCAGTTTACTTTTATTGTTTTTCTAAGCTATTCAGAGTGTCAATTAACATTAACACCAATGGGTGGTACAAAGAGAAACACCAAGTATAAACCAACTAAACTTACGGAATTCTTCACCAAGCCTTCATCTCAACGCTCTGAAGTGAATAGACGTATAGCTCCTCCTCCCTCCTCTCCCTCCCATTCCTCCAGGGCTGATTCAATTGATAACAACATACAAGATACCAACATGCACCCGAGAAAGACTACACATTTTATTCCTCCCCTCACGGAATGTACTCTAGGATTGATAGCTTCCTTGTGGATAGAACGGTTCTGTTAAATTCTCACTCGACAGAAATTGGACTTCTGACCTGGCCAGATCATGCCCAATTGGACTCTCACTTTCTGAGAAATTTACCAATTCGTGTGGTTCTTCTTGGAGACTAAACTCTTTTCTTTTAAAATCTTCCTTACTTCAATCCTCCATAGGAAATGCCCTGAAAGAAAATCTAAACATCAATATTAATACAGTTTCATCCCCTGTGATTCTCTGGTGCGCACATAAGACCTATATCAAAGGTTTATTTATTCAAGCTGCTTCTAAAGCAAAAAAAGGAAAGGAATAGAACAAGATTCAGTCCTTAGAATCGCAACTAAAATCTCATCCTACTGAATCTTGTAGGCAAGAAGTTCAGAGGGAAAAAACTACGTTCACATAATCTTTTTTTGTCTGAAAAGACTCTGAGAAAACAAAATTGGAATTTTTATGTCCAAGGGGATCGACCAAGCAAAATCCTGGCTAAACGTGTCAAACAACATGTAGCAAAGAGCAAAATCTCCTTCTTAATTTCTCGAGATGGTTCAAAAATCTATTATCCCCCAAAAATCACAGAGGCCTTTGCTGCATACTATAGTTCGTTATATAACCTTAAAGATGATCTCTCTCTTCCAGTAATTTCCAGAGAAAGGGTTGATGCTTTTCTAAATTCATCAATTTCCCCACTCTATCAAACTCTATCCCACTTGAATGCCCCTATTTCCTCGGATGAAATTCGTAAAATAATCCTTCAGTCTAAACAAAATAAATCCCCTGGACCTGACGGTTTGCCTAATGAGTATTATAAGACTTTTTCTGACATCCTACTTCCCTATCTACAAAATACTTTTATGGGGATAGCATCTAACCTAAAGCCTCCTCCAGAAATGTTACAGGCCAATATAGTCACCCTACCTAAACCAGGAAAAACTCCAGACGCGCCGGCCAATTTTCATCCAATATCTCTTTTATTTAAATTGCGATATAAAACTTTATGCTAAAATTTTAGCTTCTAGATTGAATGACTGCCTGCCGTCTTTAATTGCTTTAGATCAAGTGGGCTTTGTCAAAGGACGTCAAGTTAAGGATGGCACTTGTAGGATTTTGGACCTAATCTAAATAGCCAACACTTCTTCGAATCCAACCATTTTTATTTCCCTCAGTGCTACGTTCACATAATCTTTTTTTGTCTGAAAAGACTCTGAGAAAACAAAATTGGAATTTTTATGTCCAAGGGGATCGACCAAGCAAAATCCTGGCTAAACGTGTCAAACAACATGTAGCAAAGAGCAAAATCTCCTTCTTAATTTCTCGAGATGGTTCAAAAATCTATTATCCCCCAAAAATCACAGAGGCCTTTGCTGCATACTATAGTTCGTTATATAACCTTAAAGATGATCTCTCTCTTCCAGTAATTTCCAGAGAAAGGGTTGATGCTTTTCTAAATTCATCAATTTCCCCACTCTATCAAACTCTATCCCACTTGAATGCCCCTATTTCCTCGGATGAAATTCGTAAAATAATCCTTCAGTCTAAACAAAATAAATCCCCTGGACCTGACGGTTTGCCTAATGAGTATTATAAGACTTTTTCTGACATCCTACTTCCCTATCTACAAAATACTTTTATGGGGATAGCATCTAACCTAAAGCCTCCTCCAGAAATGTTACAGGCCAATATAGTCACCCTACCTAAACCAGGAAAAACTCCAGACGCGCCGGCCAATTTTCATCCAATATCTCTTTTATTTAAATTGCGATATAAAACTTTATGCTAAAATTTTAGCTTCTAGATTGAATGACTGCCTGCCGTCTTTAATTGCTTTAGATCAAGTGGGCTTTGTCAAAGGACGTCAAGTTAAGGATGGCACTTGTAGGATTTTGGACCTAATCTAAATAGCCAACACTTCTTCGAATCCAACCATTTTTATTTCCCTCAGTGCTGAAAAAACATTTGACAGGGTTAACTGGAGATATTTGATATAAAAAATGCTTGCTTTCCCTGTACTCATTGCCGTCGGCTATGGTCTTCTCTTCAGGATTTATTTCTAAACCTTTTTACTCTCAATAATGGCACTCATCAGGGTTGCCCTCTATCCCCCCTAATATTTGCTTTATCTATGGAACGCCTCAAAGAAATGGTCCGTTGCTTACAAAAAGTGTCATGTATTAATCCCTTCCCGACATTTGCAGTATGGATACGTCATGGAAAGTCATGAGTTCCGGCGATTTGCCGTATCCATACGCCAAATGAAGAAGGGGTTACAGTTTAAAAAATAAAAGTTACAAAATAAAGATGGCTGCTGTTCATAACAGCAGGCCATCTTTACACGAGGGCCAGGGGGTTGGCTCACCCACCCTGCATCGGCGATCGCTGCAATTGGCAGGTCAATTCAGACCGGCCCATTGCGGCCATTTGCAGCTTCCGCCAATTACTGTGCCTATGACAGCACCAATCCCTGCCATGTAGTGATGATGAGGTGGCGGTGATGCCACCCCCCCATCGCTACGATTTGTCGGTCTGCATTGGTCTGCATCGATAGCAGCCATGGCGGGTGTTTGAAACACCCTCCACCAGCTCTGCCAACCTCATTCCGGTTAGGAATGGTGAGCAGAGCTGGTATTACGGTCTGTGAGCCATACTTACCCGTTCTGAGGCCTTCTGTGCTGCGATCGTGCTGTGACATCTGCATCCGACTGCTTCCTGCTGCTGTGTGAAAAGTCATCATCATCATCTGTGCTGCTGCTGATTATTATTATTATTTTAGCAGTTTTGTCCCTAAACTTCTTATCCCTGTACCCCTCCCCCTCTTCCCCTTTTTACGTAAAGGCCGCTGAGTTTGGATCAGTGACTGCCAATATTTGGCACAGGATGTTTTTTTAGTATTTTTGCACCTCCCTGTGTGGACCCTGTGGCCACTGAGTGCTGATCAGTGACCGCAATCACTGATCGGCATCCGTGATAAAAAAAATTGCCGCAAGTTGTTTTTTTTCATCTTTTTCTACCCGCACCAATTCACTGTGTGCTTTCTATGGCCGCTGAGCGCTGATCAGTGACCGTCATCACTGATCGGCATCTGTGCTCAATTATAGGCACAGGTTTTTTTCTTTTTTGGGCTTTTTTTTTTATTGCACCTTTGTTTTGTGTGCGCCTGCGGCCACTGAATGCTGAGTCTAATAATCAGCCTCAGTGGTAATTTGTTTATGCAGGTGGACCCGCATAGAGGCAGCGGAGATAATGAAATTTTGGGGCCTTGTCCTACATATGGGCTTAGTAAAAAAGCAAGAGATTAGGCAATACTGGAGTGTGGACATTTTATACAGCACCCCATTATACCGGATGGCAATGACCCAGACACGCTATAAAATAATGCTGACATTTTTGCATTATAATGATAATGCACAGTGCCTGCCCCGTGATGACCCACATACGACCGCCTATTCAAAATCAGGCCAATGATTGATTATTTATGTACCAAATTTCAAGAAGTGTACACCCCCGAAAACATAGCAATAGACGAGTCCCTTGTACATTTTAAGGGAAGACTAAAATTCTGCCAATACCTGCTAAGCAAGAGGGCGAGGTATGGAATTAAAATGTACAAGCTGTGCGAGAGCAGCTCAGGATACACCTACAAGTTTAGGGTTTCTGAAGGGAAGGACACCAGGATAGAACCTCCAGAATGCCCCCCTGTCCGGGGAGTTAGTGGAAAAATAGTGTGGAATTTGGTGCACCCACTGCTGGACCTGGGTTATCACCTTTACGTGGATAACTTCTATACCAGCATCCCACTACTTAAATCCCTCCCCACCAGAAATACTGCAGTATGTGGCATCATGCGCAAAAACCAGAGAGGCCTCTCCTCTCTAAAAATCTGATTGGGCAACCCCTAAGAAAGGGAGAAAGCAGGGCACTACACAGCGATAACTTGTTGCTGGTCAAGTATTAGGACAAGAGGGATGTCCTTATGTTGACCACAATACATGGTAGCGGCCGCACCCCTGTCCCTGTCCGAGGTAGCACTACAATGACCCCCAAGCCAGATTGCATCCTTGGCTACAATAAGTACATGGGAGGGGTTGATCTCTCTGATCAAGTTTTGAAGCCGTACAGTGCCATGCGTAAAACACAGGTGTGGTACAAAAACCTGGCCATGAACATCGTACAGATGGCATTGTATAACTCTTACATGCTATATCAATGTGCAGGTCAGACAGGGACATTCCTTCAGTTTCAAAAGGCGGTTATCAAGGCCCTTGTATTTGGGAACCAGGAAGGGGAGGGACCCAGTACTTCTAGAAGCGATGGCCCACGTATTGTACCAGGGCAACACTTTCCTGGCGAAATCCCCTCCACTGGTAAAAAGGGAAGGAGCCAGAAATGGTGTAAAGTGTGATAAAAAAAGGGGGAGAAGACGAGACACAACTTATCATTATCAAACAGAAGGTATATAGAGAAGAAGTCCTCCAGCTCACCTGACACTTGCTGTGTGTGTCGCGGTCATCGCACGGGCTCTCGTGTCGGCACACGATGGGTATAGACAGGCAGAGGCAAAAGGGTTGAGTCCAGCGCTGAAGAGGGTAAAACGGAAACTAGTTCCAAGTTTACTAAATAATCGATTAAAAGGTCCAATAGGTTGGAGTCCTGGTGTGCAAAACGGGAGTAAATATCGATCCAGTCCTGAAGCCTACGCGTTTCAGACGTTAGGCACGTCCTTAATCATGGCTGTTGATTAAGGACGTGCCTAACGTCTGAAACGCGTAGGCTTCAGGACTGGATCGATATTTACTCCCGTTTTGCACACCAGGACTCCAACCTATTGGACCTTTTAATCGATTATTTAGTAAACTTGGAACTAGTTTCCGTTTTACCCTCTTCAGCGCTGGACTCAACCCTTTTGCCTCTGCCTGTTTATCATTATCAACTTATCATTGTGAAACCTGCCCCAACAAACCTGGCCTGTGCATAAAGGAGTACTTCAAAATTTATCACACATCCATGGATTTTTAATTGAAACATTTTTTTAAATGCTCACTATACCCCTAGATTAATTCCTTGAGGGGTGTAGTTTTCCAAATGGAGTCACTTGGGGGGGGGGGTTCCACTGTTTTGGCCAATCAGGGGCTTTGCAAATGTTATGGCCTCCGCAATGCATTCCAATTAAATTTGAACTCCAAATAGTGCTCTTTCCATTCCAAGCCCTGCCGTGTGTCCAAACAGCAGTGTATGACAACATGTAGGGTACTGATTTACTCAGAAGAAATTGCTCTAAAAATGTTGTGGTGCTTTTTCTCCTTTAGTCCTTGTGGGAATTTTAAAAAAAATAGCTAAACCTATGTTTTATTGGGAAAATTTTAGATTTTCATTTTCACGACCTAATTACAATAATTGATGCAAAAAGCCTGTGGCATCAAAATGTTCACTATACCCCTAGATAATTTCCTCAAGGGGTGTAGTTTCCAAAATGGGGTCACTTGTGGGGGTTTTTTACTGTTTTGGCACCGCAAGAGCCCTTCAAACCTGACATGGTGCCTAAAATATATTCTAATAAAAACAAGGCCACCATATCCTCTAGGTGCTCCTTTGCTTCTAAGGACGGTGCTTCAGTCCATAAGCGCACTACGGCCACATGTGAGATATTTCTAAAAACGGAAGAATATGGGCAATAAATATTGAGTTGCGTTTTACTGGTAAAACTTTCTGTGTTACAAAAAAAATGGATTAAAATGAATTTCTGCAAAAAAATATGAAATTTGTAAATTTCACCACTACATCGCTTTAATTCCTGTGAAACATCTAAAGGGTTAAGAAACTTTCTATATGCTGTTTTGAATTCTTTGAGGGGTGCCGTTTTTAAAATGGGGTGACTTATTGAGGGTTTCTAATATATAAGGCCCTCAAAGCCACTTCACAACGGAACTGGCCCCGTAAAAATAGCCTTTTTAAATTTTCTTGGAAATGTCAGAAAATGCTGCTAAAGTTCTAAGCATTGTAACGTCCTAGAAAAATAAAAGGATGTTCAAAAAACGATGCCAAACTAAAGTAGACATTTGGGGATGTTAATTAGCAACAATTGTATGTGGTATAACTGCCTGTCTTACAAGCAGATACATTTAAATTGAGAAAAATTCACATTTTTGAAATTTTTTCGCTAAATATTGGTATTTTTCACAATTAAATACTGAATATATCGAGCAAATTTTGCCAGTAACATAAAGTCCAATGTGTCACGACAAAACAATCTCAGAATCGCTTGGATAGGTGAAAGTATTCTGAAGTTATCACCACATAAATTGAAACATGTCAGATTTGAAAAATGAGGCTCTGACAGGAAGATCAAAAGTGGCCAAAGAGGGAAGGGGTTAAAGTTGGAAAATCAGAACACAAAATCGGCCTATATGCGGATGATGTTATCCTGTCTTGTACATCTCCTTTAATTACATTAAACGAAATACTGAACATTATCTATACTACAAACTAAATTTATCCAAATCCTTGATATTACTGATTATTATTGATCCGCTACTCAAATCTAATTTATCTATTTCCCGATTAGCCTGGGCCAACTCAGGACTTTCTTACTTAGGTATAAAACTCTTTAATACTCCGTCCCAAGTAGTATTCTCAACACCTCTTTGAAATCTGAATGTGATAGATTAGACAAATTTCTATTGTCTTGGATTGCCAGGATTAATTTAGTTAAAAAGCTACTTTTACCCAGATATCTATACCTATGCAGAACAATCCCTTATCTCATTCCCATTCCTATTACTTCACAAATTCAGAAATTGTTTCTTAGTTTTATTTGGAATAAAAAAACGAGCTCAAGTAGCGAAAAAACAGCTTTTACGTAAAGTTAAGGAGGGTGGATTGCAAGTTCCAGAGGTAGTGGTAGTATACTAGTAAATTCTCTCTGGAACTCTTAATCTATGGTCTCAGTTAGAAAATGACATCATTCTTAACCTCCGGATGAAGTCCATAATGACCGCCTCTTATCTGGAAGCTCATACACCCCACTTACCTCTACAATCCATGACTGACTCCTTAAAAACCTGGAAGTTATATGCCTGCAAATATAAATGGGTACATATACCCCTGGAACATATCCCTTTACAAACTATACGCCTCTTTTCTTCCTCACATACCTATAGCTCCCTGCCAACTAGCAGGTATAGAGACCCTCTCTGATTTTTATGTTAAGGGGTTCATTCAAACCTTTGGAAAACTAGCTGACAATTTTGATCTATCTCATGTTCTTCCCTTTCACTATCTTAAAATAAGACATTTATTGCTATCATTGTCCTTTCCATCGAAGCCAGATTCACTCTCTGCTTTTAACAAATTTTTATTTAATTGGAATGTTTTTTTCCCAAAGGACTCTCGTGTATTTACGTTCTTTTGTTGACTAAAGGTCTGTCTGGTAAAACTTCACATATGTTAAGTTGGGAACGAGACGTGGGAGATTCGTTCTCTTTGGATAAGTGGTCAAATGCGTCTAAATGGGTATTTCAACATACTAAATGTATCAATCATTTAGAACTTACACGTAAAATTCACCTTCGATGGTATATGACTCCATCAAGATTCTCACGTCTCTTCGATGGGACTTCTAACATTTGTTGGAGGGAATGTGCGCACATTGGTTCTACTCTACATATGTGGTGGTCTTGTCCTATGGTTGCATCTCTATGGAAAGAAGTATTTCAATTCATTTCCATTCTCTCTGGTACTGGTACTCCTATACATGCTAGCCCAGAGCTGGCTGTTCTAGACATAGGTCTGGAGAATATTCCCTCGATTTTTTAATTAATAGTACATCACATTTTGATAGCAACAAGACATTTCATTGCCAAATCTTGGAAGTCTCCCATCTCTCCACCCATCACTGAAGTTTTGTGAAGAATAAATAGTAATGCCATCATGAAACTATACTTTCACAGAATTTGAATTCACATCAGCGAGCTATGAAATCCTGGCAGCCCTGGATAAGCTCCCAGTATATCCTTTTATGAAAATGAACCTTTATTTTTCCTTGAATGATTTAGGATATTTAGGATATCTGTTTTTCTTTGAAACTGGCACAGTATGTCTGTAATTTTTCTTGTCCTTGATGGTCTCAAAATGTTTAGAGATCATCAATTTGTTATTTTGTTTGTACATTGTGTTGGGGTGTGGGTGTTCTTGCCGTCATAAACAGTCCTCACTCAGGATTTGGCAAACAATGCTCGTATTTATTTTGAGCTAATACATAATTAACCCCTTAATGACCGCCGATACGTCTTTTTACGGCGGTCATTAGTGGGCTTTATTCTAGAGCGCCGCCAAACTACGTCGCTGCTGTAGAATAAAGTAAACAGAGCAGGGAGCCGTGAAATCTCCCTGCTCTCAGCTGCCAGAAGCAGCTGAGGGCTGGGGGCGTCCCTGCTCTGCCGGGTGAGATCGATATTAGTATCGATCTCACCTGTTTAACCCTTCAGATGCGGTGCACAATAGCGAGCACCGCATCTGAATGGTTTTGGAGAGAGGGAGGGAGCTCCCTCTCATCTCACTGACACCCGGCGATAAAATCACCGAGTGTCTGTGTCTTCTATGGCAGCCGGGGGTCTAATAAAGACCCCCAGGTCTGCCTGCAGCGAATGCCTGCTAGATCATGCCGCAGGCATGACCTAGCAGATGCCTGTCCGTTTTAAACGGACAGGCAGTAATACACTGCAATACAAAAGTATTGCAGTGTATTATAATAGCGATCGGAGGATAGTGAAGTCCCCTAGTGGGACTAGTAAAAAAGTAAAAAAAGTTTAATAAAGTTAATAAAAAAAAAAGTGAAAAAAAAAAAATGAAAAACCCAGCTTTTCCCCTTACAAAATGCTTTACTATTAAAAAAAACTACAATAAAGCAAAAAAGTTACACATATTTGGTATCGCCGCGTCCGTAACGACCCCGACTATAAAGCTGTTACATTATTTAACCCGCACTGTGAACGCCGTAAAAAATAAAATAAAAAACAATGGAAAAATTGCTGTTTTCTGTTAATCCCAACTTTAAAAAAATTTGATAGAAAGTGATCAAAAAGTCGCATCTACTCTCAAATGGTACCAATAAAAACTACAAGTCGTCCCGCAAAAAACAAGACCTTATACAGCTATGCCGACGCAAAAATAAAAAAGTTACAGCTCTTCGAATGTGACAATGGAAAAATCTAAAAAATGGCTTGGACATTAGGGCCCAGAATGCCAGCAGGGGGAAGGGGTTAACCGGTTAAGGACTAGGCTGTTTTACAGCTAAATGACCAGAGCAAATTTCACAATTTTGCTATGCGCTTCTTTAGATGACTATAACTCAGCAGGTGAATAAAGTTCATCTTTGAATTTTACACTCTTTTTAAAGGACAGATAGGGCTTTGTTTTAGTGGCATTTGTCAGTATATATAATTATTTTTTTTTTCTCTAAAGTGGGCAAAATTGGAAAAAAATGCAAGAATTTAACAATTGCGTCGGTTTATGCTAGCATTTTTCACACACGGTATAGACCACGGTCAAAATTCATCTCCTTTCACATTCTTCCACTTCTCCCGTGCATGGGGATACCAAATATGTGAGCCTTATTCACTGTGCGGGCATGTGCCAGGGCTTGGCATAAAAGGAGGCTTTTTGGCCTTTTCGGTCCAGGAATTTTGCATTTGATTTTATAGCCGTATACTGTTTTCTGGGGGGCCTAATGCTGCTGAAACATTAGAAACACCCCATAAATGACTTCATTCACACAAGTAGACCCCACAAGGTTTCCTTCAAGGGGTTTATCATATTTTTAGCAAGTCCAGTTTTCTTCTGAAAGTTTCTTGAATAAGATGGAACAAAATAAAATCAGCACTTTTTTAGCAAATGCGTCAGTTTAGGCTAGCATTTTTCACACACGGTATAGACCACGGTCAAAATTCATCTCCTTTCACATTCTTCCACTTCTCCCGTGCATGGGGATACCAAATATGTGAGCCTTATTCACTGTGCGGGCATGTGCCAGGGCTTGGCATAAAAGGAGGCTTTTTGGCCTTTTCGGTCCAGGAATTTTGCATTTGATTTTAGAGCCGTATACTGTTTTCTGGGGGGCCTAATGCTGCTGAAACATTAGAATCACCCCATAAATGACTTCATTCACACAAGTAGACCCCACAAGGTTTCCTTCAAGGGGTTTATCATATTTTTAGCAAGTCCAGTTTTCTTCTGAAAGTTTCTTGAATAAGATGGAACAAAATAAAATCAGCACTTTTTTAGCAAATGCGTCAGTTTAGGCTAGTATTTTTCACACACGGTATAGTCCACGGACAAAATTAATCTCCTTTCACATTCTTCCACTTCTCCCGTGCATGGGGATACCAAATATGTGTGCCTTATTCGCTGTGCGGGCATGTGCCAGGGCTTGGCATAAAAGGAGGCTTTTTGGCCTTTTCGGTCCAGGAATTTTGCATTTGATTTTAGAGCCGCATACTGTTTTCTGGGGGGCCTAATGCTGCTGAAACATTAGAAACACCCCATAAATGACTTCATTCACACAAGTAGACCCCACAAGGTTTCCTTCAAGGGGTTTATCATATTTTTAGACAGTCCAGTTTTCTTCTGAAAGTTTCTTGAATAAGATGGAACAAAATAAAATCAGCACTTTTTTAGCAAATGCGTCAGTTTAGGCTAGCATTTTTCACACACGGTATAGACCACGGTCAAAATTCATCTCCTTTCACATTCTTCCACTTCTCCCGTGCATGGGGATACCAAATATGTGTGCCTTATTTACTGTGCGGGCATGTGCCAGGGCTTGGCATAAAAGGAGGCTTTTTGGTCCAGGAATTTTGCATTTGATTTTAGAGCCGCATACTGTTTTCTGGGGGGTGTAATGCTGCTGAAACATTAGAATCACCCCATAAATGACTTCATTCGCACAAGTAGACCCCACAAGGTTTCCTTCAAGGGGTTTATCATATTTTTAGACAGTCCAGTTTTCATCTGAAAGTTTCTTGAATAAGATGGAACAAAATAAAATCAGCACTTTTTTAGCAAATGCGTCAGTTTAGGCTAGCATTTTTCACACACGGTATAGACCACGGTCAAAATTCATCTCCTTTCACATTCTTCCACTTCTCCCGTGCATGGGGATACCAAATATGTGTGCCTTATTTACTGTGCGGGCATGTGCCAGGGCTTGGCATAAAAGGAGGCTTTTTGGTCCAGGAATTTTGCATTTGATTTTAGAGCCGCATACTGTTTTCTGGGGGGTGTAATGCTGCTGAAACATTAGAATCACCCCATAAATGACTTCATTCGCACAAGTAGACCCCACAAGGTTTCCTTCAAGGGGTTTATCATATTTTTAGACAGTCCAGTTTTCTTCTGAAAGTTTCTTGAATAAGATGGAACAAAATAAAATTAGCTTTTTTTTTTAACAAATGCGTCAGTTTATGCTAGCTTTTTCACACACAAAATGGACCACGGACAAAATTCATCGCATTTCACATTCTTCCTCTTCTCCCGTGCATGGGGATACCAAATATGTGTGCTTTATTCATGGGCATGTGCCAGGGCTTGGCATAAAAAGAGGCTTTTTGGCCTTTTCGGTCCAGGAATTCTGCACTTGATTTTATAGCCGCATACTGTTTTCTGGGGGGTGTAATGCTGCTGAAACATTGGAAACACCCCATAAATGACTTCGTTCACACAAGTAGACCCCACAAGGTTTCCTTCAAGGGGTTTATCATATTTTTAGCAAGTCCAGTTTTCTTCTGAAAGTTTCTTGAATAAGATGGAACAAAATAAAATCAGCACTTTTTTAGCAAATGCGTCAGTTTAGGCTAGTATTTTTCACACACGGTATAGACCACGGCCAAAATTCATCTCCTTTCACGTTCTTCCACTTCTCCCGTGCATGGGATACCAAATATGTGTGCCTTATTCACTGTGCGGGCATGTGCCAGGGCTTGGCATAAAAGGAGGCTTTTTGGCCTTTTCGGTCCAGGAATTCTGCACTTGACTTTATAGCCGCATACTGTTTTCTGGGGGGTGTAATGCTGCTGAAAGATTAGAATCACCCCATAAATGACTTCATTCACGCAAGCAGACCCCACAAGGTTTTCTTCAAGGGGTTTATCATATTTTTAGACAGTCCAGTTTTCTTCTGAAAGTTTCTTGAATAAGATGGAACAAAATAAAATTAGCAATTTTTTAGCAAATGCGTCAGTTTATACCAGCATTTTTCACACACGGCATAGACCACGGTCAAAATTAATCTCCGTTCACATTCTGCCACTTCTCCCGTGCACGGGGATACCAAATATGTGGCCTTATTTATCACATAGAGATGTAGGAGGGCGGACGATAGAAGAAGATTATTTCACATATCGCTTTTTTTCAAAGCTGGTTTTACAAAACTCAACAGAGTTTCTATAACACTTCCAAAATATCTGCTCGTCCACACTTACATTCTGCTCAGGGGTGTAGAGTTGCAGAAATAAATTATTCAGGGAATTTATTAGCGGTCTTATTTTGAACAACCGATCCCGGTTTGCATCGGTACTTGGGGGGGCCTGTGCGTTGTCATTGAAGTGGAGGAACCTCATTATTGTCTCATAACGAGACCTGGGCATTACTGCAGAATATACTGGGGTGGCTTGGGCGGGTCTTGTTGACCAGTAAGACCTAATGGAGGGCTTTTTGACAATACCCATATTTAGGGTGAGCCCCAAATTTTTTTTTAATTCCTGCAAATTGGTGGGCGTCCAATCTCTGGCATGGGTGGATGAAGGTTTCTGCCTTATATATTGCGTGGCATATAAATTTGTTTCGTGGACAATCTGATTTAGGATGTCGTCCGTTATAAATAAATGGAAGTAATCCATTTGGACAAAATTTGTATTGTCCACGGTTATGCCAGGAGTGGCCGTAAATCCGTGGATTCTAGGCCCAAAAGATGGGGCAGGTGCCCATACAAGAGCCTGGACTGGAGGGACCAGGCTGTCCCGTGCTACAGCGCTACTTGGCCCTGCGCTTTCATGTTCTGCAGTTTCGACTGCATCAGGGACAACGTCCCCTGAAGATGAACCTGAAGTGACGCTGTCATCGTCACTACCTAAAACAGGTTCCATCTCGAACGCCATCTCTGATGCGGTCTCCGACTCAGACCACAGCATGGCGTATGCCTCCTCGGCGCTAAACAACTTCCTCGCCATAACGTAACTAACACTAACACTAACTAAACAAATTTTATTTTTTTATTTTTTTTATAAAACACACAAACTAAGGCCCCATGCACACGACCGTGCCCGCAATTGCTGTCCGCGATCGCGGGCACGGCCGGCCGCTGACTGACAGCCGCATTTTCGGGCCGTGCTCCCATACAAAGTATGGGAGCACGGCCCGCAAAATGCGAAAGAACGGACATGTTCCATAATTCCCGGAACATTTCCACGGCACTGACACCCTTCCGTAGTGCTACTGAAAGGTGTCAGCGTTCAATGAAAGTGAATGGCTCCGTTTTTGCGGACCGCAGTTGCGGTCCGCAAAAACGGAGGTTTTTTGCTGTCGTGTGCATGGGGCCTAACTGCTATATATATCTACACTACCGCTAACAAAAAAATAAACCGCTATTGCTATATATATTATATATATGTGGATATATATATAATTATATACTCCCTACCTGCCTATTCTAATAGAATAAAAGAAAGAAAGGTAGATAGATAGAAAAAAAGATAGATGGATAGATAGATTGTATAGATAGATAGAAATCTATCTATACAGAGAATGTTTTAGTGTAACTGTTTGTTTTTTTTTCACTGTAATCTTCTGGCAGCAATTCTCCCGAGTCTCTTTTTCTCCTCAAACTGAAACAATATTTGAGGAGAAGAAAAGAGGCAGGAGATTTACTGCCAGAAAACTCAAAATAAAACAAATGTGGTCGCTGTGATTTTCACAGCGACCACATGTTCAGGGACCATCAGATTGGTCCCTGATACTCTGCCCAGTGCCCAGAGCTGTTGGTAACAGCGAGGGCACAGGGCTGTGTGCACGCGATCGCGGGCACAGGGCTGTGTGCACGCGATCGCGTGCACACTGTTTTATAAGCAGAAATGCATGTGATCGCTGTGATTGGTTGTCACAGCGACCACATGTTCAGGGACCATCAGATTGGTCCCTGATACTCTGCCCAGTGCCCAGAGCTGTTGGTAACAGCGAGGGCACAGGGCTGTGTGCACGCGATCGCGTGCACACTGTTTTCTAAGCAGAAATGCATGTGATCGCTGTGATTGGTTGTCACAGCGATCACATGTTCAGGGGCCAAAAGATTGACCCCTGACATTCTGCCCAGTGCCCATGGCTGTTAGCAACAGCCAGGGCATAGAGCTGTGTGCACGCGATCGCGCGTGCACAGTCTCTGAAGTGCGGCCGTATATATACTATACGCCGGACTTTAGAGACCCTGACCGCTGGCCGTATATTTACGGCCAGCGGTCGGGAACCTGTTAAAGAACAACAACAAAAAGCAGGTACATCAGGGGTTGAATTGCAGCTGCCTTCATATCGAGCAGCACCCCAATCTTCAGCTCATATGCTCTGAACTGAACCTGTCCCACCCTCCTCTGGGTGCCCTTAAATACACAATATTCTATTTCCCAGAATTCTACAGTCTTAAAGGGACACACACATTTGTGTTTAAATTGCAAACACATACATATACATAAGCCACATATTATACATATTCCATACTTAATGTCTCCTTTTAAAAAGAAAAGGAGCTTACAATCTCTATACACATAACCAAATCATACAAAAGAAAAATACATATACTTTGTGTGGCTGCAGCTCTGCCTCACCTGCCATTAAACAAGTGCCTCCTATATAAACCCACCACACCTTCCATTCAGGTGTGGTCACATGCAGGTAAGATGCAGGTAATGCTGGGTGTTATTGGGGATTGCTGAAGCCGTTTGTCTGTAGAAATAATAGTGGACAGAGACATAGGTTTGCTGGCCAGCAGGTGAAAGAGAGAGAAATACACCTACACAGACAAGCTAATCACTATTCACCCCTCAACACATTGTTTGTCAACAAATTAAAAAAAATTTAATAAAAATCTATTGATTAAAATGTGCTACCGAGAGCCAAAATTTTGATGCAAAAAAGAAACATAGACTAAGCAAAGGAAGAGAAAAATGTCTAGCATATCTAGCTAGATGCGCCAAATTTATCATGCAACATGCACAACTTTGATAAATTTTCTGAGTGCCTTGTCTTAGTTTAAGCAGTCTAAAACTAAATCTGCCCCAGTATGTAAAAGAAAAACTAAAATTCCATGTTTTGTGCTCTGACGCCGAGAATGCATTTCATAGGGTGGATTCAATATATTTGCAGTTGTACGGGAGTTTCTTAGTTTCCCTACATCTTGTTTATCAGCCATATTCTCATTATATTATGACCCTCTTGCTAGGATCACAGTGAATAGCACCCTATCAAAGCCATTCTTTATTAGAAACGTTACCAACAAGCTATCCCTTCACTCCATGTCTGGAGACCAGAAAATAAGACAATCATTAGGAATAAAGTGTCTAAAGATTCATTCCTACACACACACCACTGCATTTGCGGATGACCTGTTAATCCTAAGGGTGTGTTCACACGCAGTGAGCAAAAACTTCTGAAAATACGGAGCTGTTTTCAGGCAAAAACAGCTCCTGATTTTCAGATGTTTTTCTAACAACTCGCTTTTTTCGCTGCATTTTTTATGGCTGTTTTTGGAGCTGTTTTTCAATGGGGTCAATAAAAAACGCCTCCAAAAACGTCCCAAGAAGTTTCCTGCACTTCTTTTGACGGGCCGTCATTTTACGTGCCGTATATTGACAGCGACGCGTAAAATAAAGGCTCGTGGGAACAGAACAACGTAAAACCCATTGCAGGCAATGGGCAGATGTTTGTAGGCGTATTAGGGCCATTTTTTCAGGCGTAAATTGAGGCGTAAAATGCCCGAATTATGTCTGAAACCACTGCGTGTGAACATACCTTAAGGATTAATTCATCTCAAGTTGTACCTTTTTGCTTTATGCCTCTTCCATGCTTTTGAAGACATTTCCAATTTTAAAAAGAATTAATGTAAGTCAGATACTCTAATTATCTAATTGAAGAGTGCTCTTTGTTTTGTTAGAACAAATCTTCCCCCTTAGTTGACCCGCCACAGCAATAAAATATATGGGTAGACAAATAACAGCAGACCCATACGTACTATATTTAATTAATTATTTCCCCTTGGTAACTAGCATTAGAAAACAAATATAGATGCCAATGCCTATGCCTCCTGGATGGGAAGAAAGACTATACAGTACTTAAAACCTATCCAAACTGCTTTACATGCTGAAAACTGTTCCGATCCATCTACCCCAATCATTCTTCAAGACTGATCTTTGTTTGTAAAGTTTCTGTGGACTTGTAGAGTACCTAGATGAGTCCATTCTTAATAATTATTTTTTTTGCTAAGTGGGGCTTTGCCATGTCTGACAAACACATATTACAGGCCAAGCCACTTATTTTGCCTGCTGTAGATGGCCACTCAAATTCAGCCCAGCCCCTCACATAGATATATATAGAAAAAACACTTATGGGACAAAATTATTATTATTATTTTTTTTTAATCTCCGCTCACCTTCCACTCCCTTCATTGGGCATCGTAAGGAATATCATAAGTGAGATCACAAGAGGGACTTTGAAGGTGTGGCAATCTATTTAGCCACAACAAGTGAGTGACTTAGTATTTTCCGTCGCTACTAATAACTCTTTTTAATACCCTCATAACTTTTAAAGAAGTGATAAGCAAATTTCCTGAAATTCGTTTTGGAACCGATTCGAACGAATCAGCCCCAAAATTTGTTTTAATCCGAATAAAGTGGCACGAATCACAAGTCCAAGTGGGATATAGTCCTAGAAGACATCAGAGAGTCAAACAAGGCAATCGGGGCACCTATGATTGAACAAAAAAAACAAAAAACTCCACTAGTCTCCCATAGTGAAGCGCCTCTGCGGCAGATGAGATCATGTAGCTGGCCCATGTGATTACTGCAGCCAATCATAGGCTGCTGAGGTCACATGGGACAAAACGATATCATGACATAGCTGTCCCATGTGACCGCTGCAGCTTGGGATTGGCTGCAACGGTCACAAGGGACCGCTAGGTCATCACACTTGCTGGTAGTGACGCATTGAGATACCACAGTAGGTGGAGAGTATGTTTTATTTTTTTGATTACATTTCTGATTCAATTTTCCTCGTATCTGTAGTACAAAATCTTTCCTGCAAAGACTAGTCTTTAGTCAACTGCACATCTCTTTACAGATTAGTGAAATAGACCCTTTAAATAAAATGTTCTAACTTGATTATGATTTCAAAATTTCTGATTCCCTTTTCATTGACTCTCCAGTGTCTACAATTCACCAGTGGTTTGAAAAAATGTAACACATTTTTCGGTTTGTAGCATTATTAGCCAAGGAAAACAAAACAATCTCACAATTTCTGTCCACCATGATCTCCTAGACTAAAGTCAACAGTTATTATACACTAGAGATCACTCTCAAATTACCTTATCAAACTGTTCTTTCACATATTAAGCCTATGTCTTTAGCTAATTTGATGTTCTTTTAAAAATCTGTTCTTTACACTGCTACTTTTTCCTTCACCGTTGTTACAGGTAATATGTTCATTGTTGCTGAATTCATGTACTTTTTCTCTCACATTTTCGGGGTCTTGTGTGTTCACTTCATTGGACACATTAATTGTACCTTTGTTTTTACTTTTATTGTTAATTTAAAAACTCAATAAGGAGAGATTAAAAAAATTTAAATAATAAATAGGCCAAAAAACCATAGGAGGTATTGTTTAAAATTCTAACTGTAATAGTTATGATCCTCAATTATGTATTATTTATAGTACTTGTCTTCTCCTATGGGGCAGAGGGGCCCTTTTGGATTCCATAATCACAAGGGCCCGGGTGCAACGGAAATCTCTGAACCCCCTATTGTTACGCTCCTCAACATGCATTGCTCTGTACTTTTGTACAATTTTCATTTAACATGGTCACATCAACTTCAGAACCTTATATTTAGAGGCTTATATTGGAATAACAGAACTCATTTAAATACCATACATCATGGACAGAAAAAGCTTGTAGTTAATGCTGACATTTCCCAGAATTTCCTACATACAAAATGTAGTTTCACTCAGTAATTCAACATCCAGATGGCTTCATTGATATAGTGTACATAAAACAAGCTGCCAGCTTAACACATTTTGGCACCATCCATAATAAATGTATTGCCTTGAGAACCTAGGCTTACCCTACATTTACAGCGCTGTGATAAGACAGCGTTTGTGCTCGTGCAATTATTCATGGGTGACAGCTGCTATTGATAACTGCTACTCTGAGAAAACTCAGATTCCAGACATTTAATGTATACCTAAGATTTCAGGTGACTTTTCAGAATAAGTTGTCATATGTGTGTACATGAGGAATAACACTATATCTGGCCATTATACGACTTGTATCCCACATTTTTTTTTTTAGCAATTTTCCCCTCTGCAGGTTCTATCTATTTTTCTCAATTTTCCCTGAGCTAATTGTGGAGCCTAACTGTTATCATGCCTGCCATACATTGCACACATAGGGAAGAGAACATCCTGCTTCCTAATCTCCCTAGAAACGGCAGCAACGCGGAGGACATCATACAGCAGTAATGAGCAGTTTAGCTGAGAATCCAGCACTGGGGTGAGTTAGAACACTTATTAGAAGCTGCAGCGCTGTCTGTGAGTTTCTCCCACTGCCTCTCTCACACTCTGCTCCTGCTTCCTTCTCCCCCTCCCCTCTGCATAGACTTCTATGGGCAGCTGTAACCTGATCCTCCAGTGAGCAGAAAGTCTGTCTAATATTAATAGGATCGATTTAGCAGCAAATTGAGAGTGATGAGCATTTAGCATCAGGGGGGCTGAACAAGTGAAGAAAGAGGCATTTTCCTCTAATAAGACATATCACAAAGTTGCTTATATTTTCTTGTACTATTGATCTAGGCAAAGTTTGTTGAAAAGTTAGTGACCATTCGGCGTCTAAGGCTACCAATGCATATTGCTTGGTGGATCGAGTTGGAGCATGTGTGGCATCTAAGACTGTCAGAACCCTTCTGATGTTAGTTACTGCCGCCCTGCCACGCACAAAACCCACTTGAGTCGGATATATTAGGTTAGGGAGTATATATGAAAGTCGCTCGGCAAATATTTTTGCAATAAGTTTCAGATCCTGGTTAATTAAAGATATTGGGCGATAAGATGAGGGCAATAAAAGGTCCTTACCCAGTTTAGGAAGCACACTTATATACGCCAAGTTAGCTGCTGGGGGTATATCTGCACCATGTAATATGGAATTAAAGTAGGCTACCAGCGCAGGTGTAATTTGTTGTCTGAGAGCCTTGTAGAACTCAGCCGAGTATCCATCAGGCCCCGGCGACTTATTGTTTTTAAGAGCTTGGATTGTCCGCAAAACCTCTTCCTCCGTGACATCTGCATTTCACGCATCTAAGGGTATGTTCACACGCAGAGTCAAAAACATCTCAAAATACGGAGCTGTTTTCAAGAGAAAACAGTTCCTGGTTTTCAGAGGTTTTTTGTGCCACTCGCGATTTTCGCTGCATTTTTCACGGCCGTTTTTGGAGCTTTTTTCAATAGAGTCTATGGAAAACGGCTCCAAAAATGTCCCAAGAAGTGTCCTGCTTTTCTTTTTCGCGGCCGTTGTTTTACGCGTAAAAAAATGCCACAAAAAACGCTCCGTCGGAACAGAACGCCATTTTCCCATTGAAATCAATGGGCAGATGTTTGGAGGCATTCTGCTTCATATTTTTCGGCCATTTTTCGGGTGTTTACGGCCCGAAAAACGGCCGAAAATAGGCCGTGTGAACATACCCTAACTGTGTGGAGGACATAACTGGTAAATCCAAAGATTGGAGGTATTGCCAATCAAGGTCTTTATGAAATGGAGTGCCATCTGCATATAATTGCCTGTAAAACTGCTCAAAAGTGTACATTATTTGTGACGGTTCAGTGTGAACTGTGCCATTGCTATCTTTAATTTTGGATATATGGGAGGAGGGTCTATGCCCCTTAGACAGATTGGTTAGTAACCTGCCAGATTTGTTACCGAATTTAAACAGCTCTGCCTCCTTCACTGAACAATGAATACGCTCTCTGCAGTCAAGCCATAACCAATTGAACAACTAAATAACAAACATTAACCATAGCAGTAAATCTGCAAATCTCCTGTAGGAGAAAAATCATCATAAATGGACTTCGCTTTTTTCCGACAAGCGGAGTGCCCGTGCGACCATTTGTAAAGAGAAGGAGATCATACCAACAGTTGGTGAACATAACCCGACATGTTGACTCTATCAATTACCCTTTAAACCGTGAATATCACAGAACTAGAACATAGTAATATGCATTTTATATATTATCCATACTCACTCAGCCCCATACCCTATCATACCACAGAGTGGAAGGATGGTCATCTATTGCAAATATGATCATAATGCATTAAAGCAATCAAATCAGTCCTTCAGATATTAAAGGGAAAGAGAGTAGCTAAGACATTGGAAGAGACCCTAGAGTCCCGATGTCAGCGATGTTTCAGAGGTGTCTTCACTGCACTAACGGCTGCTGTTAAGGACCGTGTTCTGCTTGCTGCAGCCGTTTCATAGGTTGCCAAAAGATCCGACAGCAATGTCTTCGCTTCTTCAGGATTCGTGTAGGTCTCATTGGTGCCATCTGGCCTGGTAAGGCATAGTGTTGCTGGATATTGAAGCTGAAATCGCCATTTATTGTGATGGAGCGCTGTACAAATCCTACTGAACGCTCTGCGCCTGCGAGTGAGTTCAACGGAATAGTCTCCAAACAGTAGCACACTTGCCCCTTCAATGCGTAAGGGCTGTGCCTTTCATTTATAAGCTCTCAAAATGGCCTCTTTATCACAGTAGTCGAGATACTTGGCGAGGCCAATCAGGCTGACTCCCAGTCTGCGGCATGTTGGTTCTCTGCATATTGCCAGCGCCCAGGCGATGGGCTCACTCAACTTTAAATTGTCCCTTCAAATCGAGAAGGAGAGGTATTTGCACCGCACATATGTGAAACAGTGCACTGGCAGGCACAGATTCCGCAAGAACCACCAACCTTAAATTACTGCGTCTGGACCTATTTTATAGTTCATCAAGTTTTTCCAGAATACAGCCTTTTTCCCTCAGCAGATCCCTAAAATGCGTGTGTGCTTTCGCCATATCATCATAAGTGGCTGAAACGCGATGCTCCGCTTCATCTAGTCTGGCGGCATGCGCAGTAACTTCCGATTGAGTCTGAAGAGAGTCAGTTATAGTTTTAGCTAATGTAGATTGTAAATCCAGTGAAATCCGCTTAGCGACTTTAATAGCCATTTTTTTTTATAATCGATGTGAGGAAGCTGTGCACTAGATTTGGAGTCCTCAGACTCTGCCTCAGAGGAAAGATCTTCCACGTCCCCTTTGCTGGCAGACGAGAAGCTCGCCGCCATCTTATCTGTGCAAGTCATCGGAGACATGTCTCCCTCAAGATGTAGAGATGTAATCACTCCTTTGGTAAGTTACATAGTTACATAGTTACATACATAGTTACATAGTTAGTACGGCTGAAAAAAGACACATGTCCATCAAGTTCAACCAAGGGACGGGGAAAGGGAAGGAACAATTTATACATATAGGAGCTAATATTTTTTTGTTCTAGGAAATTATCTAACCCTTTTTTAAAGCCATCGACTGTCCCTGCTGTGACCAGCTCCTGCGGTAGGCTATTCCATAGATTCACAGTTCTCACGGGAAAGAAGCCTTGTCGCCTCTGCAGCTTGAACCTTTTTTTCTCCAGATGGAGGGAGTGCCCCCTTGTTTTTTGAGGGGGTTTTACAAGGAACAGGATTTCACCATATTTTTTGTATGTGCCATTAATATATTTATATAAGTTAACCCCTTCCCGCTCCTTGACGTACTATTACGTCATGGCAGCTGTATCGTTCGCGCTCCATGCCGTAATAGTACGTCTCGGGAGTAACGGCCGTTTCGGCCGTCCTCCCGACACATACAGCAGCTGTCACAGCTCCAACAGCGGGGACCGATCGCTGTGTCCCCGCTGATTAACCCCTTAAAAGCCGCGTTCTATAGAGATCGCGGCTTTTTAGGGGTTAAGCTGCCATCGCCGGCCTGCTACGCGATAGCGGCCGGCGATGGTGACTATGGCAACCGGACACCAAACAATGGCGTCCGGCTATGCCATAGACGGAAGCCTAGTGGGTCCTGACAACGTCAGGACCCACTATGCTTGCTGTCAGTGAGTAGCTGACAGTTCTAATACACTGCACTACGCATGTAGTGCAGTGTATTAGAATAGCGATCAGGGCCTCCTGCCCTCAAGTCCCCTAATGGGACAAAGTAATAAAGTGAAAAAAAAGTTAATAAAAGATGTGTAAAAATTAGAAAATAAAAGATTTAAAAGTATTAAAAGTAAAAATCCCCCCTTTTCCCTTATCAGTCCTTTATTATTAATAAAAATATATAAACAAACAAATAAACTATACATAATTGGTATCGCCGCGTCCGTAACGGCCTGAACTACAAAATTATTTCATTATTTATCCCGTGCGGTGAACGCCGTAAAATAAAATAATAATAAACCGAACCACAATCACAATTCTTTGGTCACTTCACCTCTCAAAAAATGGAATAAAAAGAGATCAAAAAGTCGCATGTACCTAAAAATGGTACTGATCAAAACTACTGTTCGTTACGCAAAAAATAAGTCCTCGCACGACTTTATTGATTGAAAAATAAAAACGTTATGGCTCTTAGAATAAGGTAACACAAAAAGTGAATGATTGTTTACAAAACGTATTTTATTGTGCAAACGCCATAAGACATAAAAAAAACTATAAACATCTGGTATCGCCGTAATCGTATCGCCACGCAGAATAAAGTGAATATGTCATTTATAGCGCACGGTGAACGCTGTAAAAAAAAACGAAAAAAAAACAATAGTAGAATTGCTGTTTTTTAGTCACCACGCCACCTAAAAATAGAATAAAAACTGATCAAAAAGCCGCATGTACCCCAAGAAAACTACAATGGATTCCTCAAGGGGTCTAGTTTCCAAATTGGGGTCACTTTTGGGGGGTTCCCAATGTTTTGGCACCACAAGACCTCTTCAAACCGGACATGGTGCCTAATAAAAAAGAGGCCTCAAAATCCACTGGGTGCTCCTTTGCTTCGGAGGCCGGTGCTTCAGTCCATTACCGCCCAAGGGCCACATGTGGGATATTTCTCTAAACTGCAGAATCTGGGCAATACGTATTAAGTTGCGTTTCTGTGATAAATCCTTTTGTGTTATAAAAAAAATGGTATAAAGAGGATTTTCTGACAAAAAAAAAATGTAAATTTCACCTCTACTTTGCTCTAAATTTTTGTGAAACACCTAAAGGGTTCATAAACTTTCTACATGCTGTTGTGAATACTTTGAGGGGTCTAGTTTCTAAAATGGGGTATTTGATAGGGGTTTCTAATATATGGGCCCCTCAAAGCAAATTCAGAACTGAACTGGAACCTAAAAAAATAAATAAATGAGGCAATACTTCGCTTCTTACATTATACTGATAATGAGCCGTGCCCACCCCGAGATGACCCCAGTTTTGACCGTTTGTATAAACGGAGACCCCTATTAGACCGTTCCAGTGCCCGGTTTTCCCAAGCATACACCCCCGAGAAGTGTATTTCTATTGATGAGTCCCTGGTACATTTTAAAGGGAGGGTTCAATTCCGCGAGTACCTGCCGGGTAAGAGGGCAAGGTATGGCGTGAAGATGTATAAGCTGTGAGAGTGCATCAGGGTATACCTACAGGTTTAGGATATATGAAGGAAAGGCCACCCCCAAACCAGACTGCATCCTGGACTACAATAGGTACATGGGAGGGATGGACTTGTCAGATCAAGTCCTGAAGCCCTACAGCGCCATGCGGTGTGGTATAAGAAGCTGGCCGGGAACATCATATAGTTTGTTTTTTACAATTCGTACGTGCTACGTCGATGTGCAGGCCAGACGGGAACTTTCCTGGAATTTCAAGAGGTGATTATCAAGAACCTAATCTTTAGGGACCAAGAAGGGGGGGCACCCAGTACTTCTGGAAGCGAGCCCACACGCATCGTACCAGGGCAACACTTTCCAGGGGAAGTTCCCCAAACTGGCAAGAAGGGAAAAAGTCAAAAGAGGTGCAAAGTCTGCTATAAGAGGGCGATAATGGATGACACAATATATCAATGTGACACGTGTCCCGAATAACCAGAGCTCTGTATGAAAGTGTTTTAAAATTTATCATACATCCCTTGGTTTATAATTTACCCCAATTTTACTTACCCTGATGCACTCCGCACAGCTTATCCCCCCTCGTCTTTCCCCTCTGGGCCCTGCTGTGTGTCCAGGCAGCTGATAACAGCCACATGTAGGGTATTGCCATACCCGGGAGAACCCACATTACAGTTTATGGGGTGTAGGTCTCCGGTCAAAATGGTCACTACACCTCTAGATGAATGCCTTAAGGGTGTAGTTTTTAAAACGGGGTCACTTCTTGCGGGTTTCAACTGTACTGGTACCTCAGGGGCTTCTGCATACATGACTTCGCACTAGAAAATCCCGAGTAGGCCAAATGGTGGTCCTTTCCTTCTGAGCCCTCCCATGGGCCCAAACGGCAGTTTATCACAACAAATGGGGTATTGCGGCACTCAGAACAAATTGCGCAACAGAATGGGGTATTTTGTTTCTTGTGAAAATAAGAAATTTTCAGCCAAAACTACATATTATTTGACAAAAATAATTTTGTTTTCATTCCCAGCCCAATTCAAATAAGTTCTGTGAAAAAACTATGGGGTCTAAATGGTCACATTACCCATAAATGAATTCCTTGAGGGGTGTAGTTTCCAAAATGGGGTCACTTCTGGTGGGTTTCCTTTGCTTTGATACCTCTGGGGCTCTGCAAATGCGACATGGCACCCGAAAACCAAACCAGCAAAATCTGTACTCCAAAGAACACACAGCGCTCCTTCCCTTCTGAGGCCTCCCATGGGCCCAAACGGCAGTTTATTGCCACAAATGGGGTATTGATGCACTCAGAAGAAATTGGGCAACAAAATTGAGTATTTTGTTCCCTGTGAAAATAAGAAATTTTGGTAAAAAATTACATCTTATTGGAAAAAATGACATTTTTTTAATGTCACAGCCCAATTGAAATAGGTGCTGTGAAAAAACTGTGCGGTCAAAATGCTAACAACAACCATAAATTAATTCCTTGAGGGGTGTAGTTTCCAAAATGGGGTCACTTTTGGTGGTTTTCCATTGCTTTGATACCTCTGAGGCTCTGCAAATGCGACATGGCACCCGAAAACCAATCCAACAAAATCTGGACTCCAACAAACATATAGCGCTCCTTTCCTTCTGAGCCCTCCCATGGGCCCAAACGGCAGTTTATCACCACAAATGGGGTACTGCCACACTAAGGACAAATTGGGCAACAAAATGGGGTATTTTGTTCCCTGTGAAAATAAGAAATTTTGATCACAAATGACATTTTATTGGAAAAAATGAAATTTTTTTCATTTCAGAGCCCAATTCAAATACGTGCTGTGAAAAAAATGTGCGGTCAAAATGGTAACAACAACCCTAAATGAATTCCTTGAGGGGTGTAGTTTACAAAATGGGGTCACTATTGGGGGATTCCTACTGTTTTGACACCTCAACACCTCTTCAAACCTGGCATGCTGCCTAAAATATATTCTAATAAAAAAGAGGACTCAAAATGCACTAGGTGCTTCTTTGCTTCTAGGGCTTGTCTTTTAGTCCACGAGCGCAGTGGGGCCACATGTGGGACATTTCTAAAAACTGCAGAATCTGGAAAATACATATTTAGTAGTGTTTCTCTGGTAAAACCTTCTGTGTTACAGAAAAAAAAATGAATAAAATTGAAATTCAGCAAGAAAAATGAAATTTGCACATTTCACCTCCACTTTGCTTTAATTCCTGTGAAATGCCTGAAGGGTTAAAAAACTTTAGAACTGCTGTTTTGAATACTTTGAGGGGTCTAGTTTTTAAAATGGGGTGTTTTATTAGGGTTTCTAATACATAGGCCCCACAAAGCCACTTCAGAACTCAAGAGGTACCTTAAAAAAAAGGCTTTTGAAATTTTCTTAAAAATATGAGAAATTGCTGTTTATGTTCTAAGCCTTGTAACGTCCAAGAAAAATAAAAGAATGTTCCAAAAACGATGCCAATCTAAAGTAGACATATGGGAAATGTGAACTAGTAACTATTTTGGGTGGTATAACCGTCTGTTTTACAAGCAGATGCATTTAAATTCTGAAAAATGCAATTTTTTCAAAATTTTCTCTAAATTTTGCAATTTTTCACCAATAAACACTGAATATATCGACCAAATTTTACCACGAACATGAAGCCCAATGTGTCACGAGAAAACAATCTCAGAATCGCTTGGGTAGGTTTAAGCATTCCGACGTTATTACCACATAAAGTGAAATATGTCAGATTTGAAAAATGGGCTCTGAGCCTTAAGGCCAAAACTAGGCTGCGTCCTTAAGGGGTTAATCATGTCCCCCCTTAGTCGTCTTTTTTCAAGGCTAAATAGGTTTAATTCTTTCAATCTTTCCTCATAACTTAAATTCTCCATGCCCCTAATTAGCTTTGTTGCTCTTCTTTGTATTTTTTCCAACTCCAGGGCATCCTTTCTATGAACTGGAGCCCAGAACTGAACTGCATATTCTAGATGAGGCCTCACTAATGCTTTGTAAAGTGGCAATATTACATCCCTGTCCCGTGAGTCCATGCCTCTTTTAATACACGACAATATCCTGCTGGCCTTTGAAGCAGCTGATTGACACTGCATGCTGTTATTGAGTTTATGATTTACAAGAACACCCAGATCCTTCTCAACAAGTGAATCCGCCAGTGTAGCTCCCCCTAGGACATATGATGCATGCAGGTTGTTGGTACCCAGATGAATAACTTTACATTTATCTAAATTAAACTTCATCTGCCAAGTGGACACCCAAACACTTAGTTTGTTTAAATCTGCCTGCAATTCATGAACATCTTCCATAGACTGAACTATATTACATAGCTTGGTGTCATCTGCAAAAATAGAAATAGTGCTATTAATCCCATCTTCTATATCATTAATAAATAAGTTGAATAATAGTGGTCCCAGCACTGAACCCTGGGGTACACCACTTATAACCGGGGACCATTCAGAGTAGGAATCATTGACCACAACTCTCTGGATACGGTCCTTGAGCCAATTCTCAATCCAATTACAAACTATATTTTCTAAACCTATAGTCCTTAATTTACCCATTAGGCGTCTATGGGGGACCGTGTCAAATGCCTTTGCAAAGTCCAAAAACACTAAATCCACAGCGGCCCCTCTGTCTATACGTCTGCTCTCCTCTTCATAAAAACAGATTAGGTTAGTTTGACAACTTCTGTCCTTAGTAAAACCGTGCTGGCTGTCACTTATAATGATATTTATTGTCACATAATCCTGTATATAGTCCCTCAATAGCCCCTCAAACATTTTCCCCACGATGGATGTTAAGCTTACTGGTCTATAATTACCCGGGGAAGACCTAGAGCCCTTTTTGAAAATAGGCACCACATTTGCGCTAAGTAAACGTGTCTTCCTCTGGAAGGTTAAAGAAACAACCATGGAGGTTTTCTCTGCATTGTAAATCACAGGAGCTTATGATTTAGGGAGGCCACTATGGAGCACTCATGTCCTGTTTCTTCACATGTCGGCGCCGGAACCGGAAGTCTTATAAAGAAATATATATAAATAATCTAAATAGCGATTCTGGTGTTTACAATTTTTTTTTGCATGGCGTGCACCTTGCGAGTTAAATAATGATATATTGTAATAGTTCAGACTTTTATGGATGCGTCAATACCAATTATGTTTATTTATTTCGTTTTTTTACTATGCTCTAGGGGGGAAATGGGAAAAGGTTTTTTTTTAAACTTTAAATTTTTTTATATAAAAAAACACTTATTTTACTAATTTGAACTTTTTTTTTAGTCCCCCAAGAGGACTTCAACCAGCGATTCTTGGATCGCTTGAATGATATACTGCAATACTAATATATTGCAGTATATCGTCTTTCTGACAGGCTTCTATTAAGCCCTGCCAGAGGCAGGGCTTAGTAGGAGCACAAAGATGGTGGACTTGGGGGCCTTCATTAGGCCCCCAGGCAGCCATTGCAACCATCGCCACCCCGCAATTGCATTGCGGGGGGGGCACAATGAGTTGCTAGAGGGGGTCACCCCCTCTTTCTAACGATTTAAATGCTGCGGTCTCTATTGACTGCGGAATTTAACGGGTTAAACGAGCGGGATCGTGCTCGAGCGCTATCCCGCTCATTACTGTGAAGTGTCGGCTGGGTCACTGTAAAAGTATACCCCATGGTATTTGCTTTTCTTAACATTATGGCCAAAGTATTATTTACTTCAGATGGCACAGTGGCCATTGTTAGTTATTTTAGGAGTACAGTGGGCAATATTATACACTACTGTTCAAAAGTTTGGGGTCACCCAGACAATTTTGTGTTTTCCATGAAAACTCACACTTATATTTATCAAATGAGTTGCAAAATGACTAGAAAATATAGTCAAGACATTGACAAGGTTAGAAATAATGATTTTTATTTCAAATAATAATTTTCTCCTTCAAACTTTGCTTTCGTCAAAGAATGCTCCATTTGCAGCAATTACAGCATTGCAGACTTTTGGCATTCTAGCTGTTAATTTGCTGAGGTAATCGGGAGAAATTTCACCCCATGCTTCCAGAAGCCCCTCCCACAAGTTGGATTGGCTTGATGGGCACTTCTTGCGTACCATACGGTCAAGCTGCTCCCACAACAGCTCTATGGGGTTGAGATCTGGTGACTGCGCTGGCCACTCCATTACAGATAGAATACCAGCTGCCTGCTTCTTCCCTAAATAGTTCTTGCATAATTTGGAGGTGTGCTTTGGGTCATTGTCCTGTTGTAGAATGAAATTGGCTCCAATTAAGCGCTGTCCACAGGGTATGGCATGGCGTTTCAAAATGGAGTGATAGCCTTCCTTATTCAAAATCCCTTTTACCTTGTACAAATCTCCCACTTTACCAGCACCAAAGCAACCCCAGACCATCACATTACCTCCACCATGCTTGACAGATGGCGTCAGGCACTCTTCCAGCATCTTTTCAGTTGTTCTGCGTCTTACAAATGTTCTTCTGTGTGATCCAAACACCTCAAACTTCGATTAGTCTGTCCATAACACTTTTTTCCAATCTTCCTCTGTCCAATGTCTGTGTGCTTTTGCCCATATTAATCTTTTCCTTTTATTAGCCAGTCTCAGATATGGCTTTTTATTTGCCACTCTGCCCTGAAGGCCAGCATCCCGGAGTCGCCTCTTCACTGTAGACGTTGACACTGGCGTTTTGTGGGTACTATTTAATGAAGCTGCCAGTTGAGGACCTGTGAGGCGTCTATTTCTCAAACTAGAGACTCTAATGTACTTGTCTTGTTGCTCAGTTGTGCAGCGGGGCCTCCCACTTCTCTTTCTGCTCTGGTTAGAGCCTGTTTGTGCTGTCCTCTGAAGGGAGTAGTACACACCGTTGCAGGAAATCTTCAGTTTCTTGGCAATTTCTCGCATGGAATAGCCTTCATTTCTAAGAACAAGAATAGACTGTCGAGTTTCACATGAAAGCTCTCTTTTTCTAGCCATTTTGAGAGTTTAATCGAACCCACAAATGTAATGCTCCAGATTCTCAACTAGCTCAAAGGAAGGTCAGTTTTATAGCTGTTTACAGCGGTGCTATCATAATTGCACAAGGGTTTTCAAGTGTTTTCTAATCATCCATTAGCCTTCTAACACAGTTAGCAAACACAATGTACCATTAGAACACTGGAGTGATGGTTGCTGGAAATGGGCCTCTATACACCTATGTAGATATTGCATTAAAAACCAGACGTTTGCAGCTAGAATAGTCATTTAGCAAATTAACAATGTATAGAGTGTATTTCTGATTAATTTAATGTTATCTTCATTGAAAAAAACTGCTTTTCTTGCAAAAATAAGGAAATTTCTAAGTGACCCTAAACTTTTGAACGGTAGAGTATACTTCAGGGGTCATAGTAGCCATTAATAAATAATTCAGGGGGCCAAGTCGCTATTATTATTTTAGGGAGCACAGTGGCAATTAGCACTTCCCTGATTTAGGAAACAAACTAGAGGAGACTAACATTCCACCCAAACCCTCTACTCAATCAACAAACATTTATCAAAAATGCTCCTTACTTAGCTTTTACTATTATTGTTCTAAAATTAAATCACATTGTTTTACACAATATATACTCAAATAGCACCCACAGTTTAAGATACTAGGGGGAAAAAAGGCAGTATTTGGGCCTGTTCACATCAGTGTTGCCCTACTGTTGAGGGGTTCCGTTGGAGGTTTCCATCGGGTTAACCCCTCAATGGAAAGGCAAACGGAAACCTTAGCTTCTGTTTGCATCACCATTGATCTCAATGTTGATGGAAATTTTGCTAATGGTTTCCCTTTGTCACCGTTGTGAATGGGTTTAGTTGTTTTTACAGAATCAATAGCGCAGTCGACTATACGCTATAGATTCCGTCAAAACAACGGAACCCGTTCACAACGGTGACAAATGGAAAGCATTAACAAAGTTTCCGTCACCATTGAGATCAATGGTGGTGCAATCGGAAGCTAACATTTGCCTTTCCGTTAAGGGGTTAACCTGACGGAAAATGGCTGCGGCGGGAATGGGTTAATGTTGCTGTAGGCCTCTTGGTAGCCTCCCAGACCAATTTTCGTCTTGTCTTTTCATCAAGTTTTGAGGGACGTCCAGTTCTTGATAATGTCACTGTTGTGCCAAATGTAATCTACTTCTTGATGACCGTCTTCACTCAGTTCCATGGTATATCTAATGCCTTGGAAATTCTTTGGTACCCTTCTCCTGACTGATGCCTTTCAACAATCAGATACCTTTTTGATGTGTTGTAAGCTCTTTACGGACAATGATTTTGCTGCCACGTGCAACAAAAAAAGTTTCAGGAAAATCTTAATAGAACAGCTGGACTTTATATGGGTATACTCAGAATCACGTTAAATAATGGCAGCTGTGTACTGACTACTATGTGACATGAGTTTAAATGTGATTGGCTAATACTGAACGCAACAATATCCCCAATAATAAGAGGGTGTTCAAACTTATGCAACCACATTATTGTAGTTTCGTTATTTTTATTTTTCCCCTCTAAATGATTTAAGTTTGTTTTTCAATGGAATTGTACAGATTATGGGTCACATTAAAGGTGGAAAAAGTTCTGAAATTATTCATCTTGTACAAATTTTTTTGACATGACAAAAACCTGCCATTTTAAAAGGGGTGTATAGACTTTTAATATTGTTTGTGTGTGTGTGTGTGTGTGTGTGTGTGTATGTAATCTTTATTTCCTGATTTTGTACTTTTGCATTAACATGAAAGAAACACATTTCATCTATCATCTATCTATCTATCTATCTATCTATCTATCTATCTATCTATCTATCTATCTATCTATCTATCTATCTATCTATCTATCTATCTATCTATCTATCTATCTATCTATCTATCTATCTATCTATCTATCTATCTATGTATCTATTATTTTGTTTTTTGTAATTATGTGATGAAAAGAGAAGTAGTACACATTGAATCGTGTATTTATGATTTCATGTTTTTTTTTACAAACTTTTACAAATTTTACAATTCAGTACATTAAAAACATATTTTTAATTTACATTTATTTTAAATGCGCATCATATCAATGCACACTTAAATAAGGTTTGTGTAAGGGCTTATTCAGACGAACGTTGCGTTTTTGCGCGCGCAAAACACGCAGCGTTTTGTGTGCATGTCAGCAGCGTGTGGCATGCGTATTTGGGCCATGTGTGCGTGTATTACGCGCGTAAGCCATGCGTTTTTCCTGCGCGTGTAAAAAACGCACGCAGGTGTTCTGTTTACGCCAGCCTACAAAAAGGCCAAGAATGCAACACCCCTGCTTGATGTGTGCACCTGTGTTTCTGAATTTGTGTGTTTTTGGTGCAACACAGTGTTCAAACGAGTATTTGCGGTTACTTTGTATGCCACACTGCATTGATGCCACCTAGCTCTCTGGCCCGTGTCCTATTAGCATGGATGGTATCCCGGAGGTTTGGCCAACGCCGTAGCATGCTACTGCCACACCGGCGGAGATCAGGTAGGATGTGGGTTCACCCAATAGTGGCCCAATGCACCTCTAAAGGGCATTTTCATACCCTCTATGCTGACCTCTGTCGTCACCCAGATAAATTTCGCTCCTTTTGCCGCCTGTCTGTGCCTGCCTTTGATATGCTGCTGGAGCTGGTTCGGCCTGGAATAACCTATCAGGACACCAACATGCGGCGCTGTATTTCCCCAGAGGAGCGTCTCCTTTTCACCTTACGGTGTGTGCTGTTTCTTAATCCAGGTTACACATTGTTTTAGCTGCTTCATGTTTTACCTAACATGTTGGCTTTGTGGTTTGTGTTCCTGATTTCCTGTAGATTTTTGGCGACCGGCAATAGCTACCATTCCCTTCATTTCGAATTCCTTCTTGGAGTGTCCACTATTTGTGGCATTGTCCCAGCAACCTGTGTGGTCCTGTGGCTGAGATTGAAGAGCAGCGTGATCCCTCAGCCTACGGCCCAACACTGGCTTCGAATAGCCCAGCAGTTTGAAACCAACACTCAATTTCCCCACTGTATTGGTGCACTGGATGGGAAGCACATCCGTGTCCAAAAAACCCCCCACGGAAAGTGGTGGAATGCGCCTTTGGCATCATGACCAGCAAGTGGAGGGTCCTGATGACAGCAATGCAAATGTCGCCGTCAAATGTGACATGTGTTATCAAAGCCTGTGTTGTGCTGCACAACTTTACCCGCATCCATGATGCCGCTCATGATGGGGAATATATGTTAACAACTGCACCCACCACCAGCCTCGCCCAGGCTGCTCGGCCAGGGCGGCCACCGACATCTGGCCTGCGAGTGCTCCAGCAATTTGCAGTGTATTTTGACAGCCAGCCTGGAGATGTACCCTGGCAGAACGTAGCCATTTGAGGTGTGGTGAAGTTAGTATTCTTTTGTCGAACGTCTGTTTATCCCTCTAGTCCTTTTTTGGTTGGGGGGGGGATTAGGGTTAGGGACTCGCAATACTTGAGGCCCCTTGACGTGGGTTGCGAGCTTAAAGCTCGGGAGGGATTTGGAATTCCCTATTTTGAAGCCAACAATTCCTGGACATAACATCCTCTTGTGTAGACAAAGGATTTCCTGCCCTATATGTCAGCGCCCATTTCTGCGTGAGTGAAGGTAGGTATGGGCAAACAATAACTATACTAATAACACCTCAGTTCCTGGTATTCCAAACCCCTTCCGATCAACGAAGACCTCAACGATGTGGTGGAAAAATGTCATACCGTCCAAACCTCTTACGCCATGGCACCTCATAGCGGTAGAGGCTGTACAAATCGGTGAGCTATGTAACAGAAGGATTGTCCACATGGGAGTGAAATATATAAAACTTTGGCATTTATGTTATTTGCACATACACTCCATAAGACAAAAAAACAGACGGGGGATTACATACCCCAACAAAAATTGGCACCAACATGATGCATTGCATAAAGTCACCTGGAAGGATTAATAGGCTGTCATGGCTTTTTTACATTTGACCTTAGAACACACGCGCCCCTACAGATTGTAATAGGCATGGGGTGGCGAGGTGTAAGCAGACATATCAGCACCACTATGCTGTCCCCGGGCCTGATGAGGATGTTCCTGCACAGCATAGTGGGGCTGATACTGGGTCTGGTAGCCGTGAGGCTGCATGGGAGCCTGTAAACTTGGGGCAGGTAGGGAGTATGGAGGGAAGTGACGGACAGGGCCAGCCATTGGGCCAGGGGAGAGGTATCTTGGCCCTGGAGGATATTGCGGCATCTGCGATATGCCAGGGACAGGTTGTGAGGGTCCTGGCAAATGGACCCCCACGGAGGGCATAAAGACACTACGCCACTGCTCGATAGCTGTGAAGCACCGCCCTGGACTAAGCGGGGGTGTAGCACTGTCGAGTAGCGACAGCATGTTAGACTGCAGCCGTGCCAGCCTATGCACTGGTACCCAGCGCATTAAAGGTGCCATGCTGCGACAAAAAAAGTCGTAGTTGTCCTCATCAGCTGCATGTCGCAGGTACTCCAGAACACGCGCGTCCACCTGTGCACCTGCGGGTGGGTTGACAGGGCGTCTGCGGCGGGGTGCTGCATGGCTAGGTGCCACTTGGTCCGGTGGCCCAGCTTCAGGCGCTGAGGCGACTGGGACAGGATCCTCTCTGGTGGGGTCCGGGGTTAGGGTGACCAGGGGAGCGGCGGCTTCGGACGCCTGGCTAGACTCGGCCCGTGCCTCCTCTTCAGACGCGTCAAGAGTGTCGCTAGTTCTAGAATATAGGGGAGACGTCAGTTGAGGAACACAATTTACTGTGCAAACACAAAGCAGCTTTGGCGTATCTGACATTTTTGGGAGGTCACGTTTGCAAAAAGGAACAACAACGAGTACTTACGGTCGCATGTCCATTATTTCCCGCAGGAACAACAGCTGCTCATAATAAATATAGCGGCGCTTCCTGGTGCTACCTTCTCCGCTGCGGCCGCCGGAACCATATTCTCTCCGGAACTGGCCCTTTGAACTTCGCCACCGTCTCTTTACATCGTCCACTGTATAAATAATAAAGAACACATCATTCAAGAAACACACCAGATGTTACTGCGCACACAGACAGTGCATATAAACTACTGTACCACACGTCCACACAAGAACACACCTTACTTTCTGATACTATAAAGATGCCACTGAACGGAAACGTTGCCAATGACAGGCATTGATTCAACAGGGACGCAATAGGCAATATGGATGCCATTATACACATATATACACTCACCAATGCGTTGGCGTCACGGGTGCGGCTGTCGGCCCACTCCTGTTCGAATAGCGCCTCTGCTATCTGCTCCCATGCTGCCTCCTTGACTGTGCGGTCATGGTATGACTCCGCATGGGTGTTCCAGACCTCCGGACGCTCCTGAACTAAAGCGATGAGCTTAGCAACATCCATGTGGCGAGACATGGCTGCAAGCTGCTTGTGGTGCTGGAGTAAACGGTTTGGCCTCTTTTTGAAAACCTGCTCTCTAAGCTACTTCCTGCTTTTCTGCTGGTTTCAACTAGTTAGTTCAAACTCCTTAGCATAGAGACAACGTGTCCTGCGTGAAAAACGCGCGTTCGCGCAGGTGCCAGAGTATGACATGCGTGATTTTCACGCACCCATTGACTTCAATGGGTGCGTGATGCACGAAATACGCAGAGATATTGAACTTGTCGCGTTTTGTACGCAGCGAACAAACGCTGCACAAAAATCACGCACTGTTTGAACTGCCCCATTGACTTCTATTGGGCTGTGCGTGGCGCACGAAAAAAACGCGCCCTGCACGCACGCAAATCACGCTCGTCTGAATCCGCCCTAAGAGACAGGATGACATAATAGCTCTTTTTATGTCTCCTTCAATCGTCTTTATCCTTTTTGAGTTTTTGGAATTTGGAAAGCACACTATCCATATATAAGGATTAATAGAAATCTAAAATGTTGTCAACATTTTGCAGAACATTTTTAAAACAAAGTTGGTCCATAATTTACCAGAGTCTAGAAACCAGGCAAATAATTTCCTTGATTTCTGCACCTGCATTTGAGTTAATAATGTGCCACTTGTTAATGACAGGGTAATAAATTCATAAGACACATGTACTTTAGGACATTAGTTATTCAGAGAGGCCTTTCATGGTTAAATACATTGACAATGAAAAGATTTACAGTACCTATGCCAGAGCTGTATTTACAGTTGGTACTACCCCAGAAATGCTAATAAATAGACTGTAAATTAGAAAATGTTCATACAATATGCTTATTATCATCACCAACACCATGTGCTCTTTAACTTTTATTGGAAGATAAAATAGCACTAAACATCTACAATAGAACATTATGTATAAACCGTATACTCCATTCTCACTTATTTGGTTGTGTATTGCACAGCCATGACCTATACATATATGGGCAGGGGCGGACATACTATACATGCAGTAGGTAAAGGGGTCCACATTTTACCTGAAAAGCAGCTAACACCTTCTTACTGTCTATTAAATTGCACGTATGGGACTTCTAAATCGAATAGATCACAATTACTTGTGGATTGTCATAGAGACATTATGGCTTTGCTCTATGATTATTTATCAACTATTCTCCCTCTGCATTCTGTATCCACCCCTGTATATGATTTTATAGGCCTATAGTCTGTTCAAGAAAAGAGTAAAAGAGTAAACTCTAGAATCATTGTCACTATTTAAAGGGGTTGTTTAGTTTCGGCAAATCCATTTTATTTTTTGAATTCCGTATTTCACAGACTATGGGACGCACTGGACCATAAGACACACCAATAAATTGTAGCATAACAGAGGTGAAAAAAAGGTTTTGCCTTTGACTGTACATTTCCTGGGTAACATTGAGACAATCAGCCACAGTGCCCCATAACAATGTCAGACACAGAAATGCAAGATATTGGCAGCTATAGTATTCTCAACCCTCCCCTGAACTCACCAGACATCAGAGGTGTGGAGTGGCAAGGGTTAATGGTGTTGAATCTGCTCTTCTGCTCTGTACATAGGAGGGGGCGTGGCTAGAAGGTCCTTGCAGATCAGGAGCTGCATAGATTTACTATACTGTGTACAAATGTCTGTGTTGTTTGCTCACTGAACAGTCAGATTTGTCAGAACTCTGTGTGTAGGATGTGACTGTTCAGTGAGCAGATAACACAGAGATCTTTTACACACAGCACAGGACATGCTGCTGCCATTACACTGCACTTCAAGGACTTTTTGAAGCTCAGAGCTCAGTCTCCTGCTACTGGAATCTGTTTGCCTTCATCAGATAAGATGCAGCAGAAGATTACAGCACAGATTCTAAGATAAAAACTGCGTCTTATAGTCCAAAAAATACAGTAATTAAAAGTTAGACAGTTTTCCAATATAATTTCTGCAAAAGGAGCATATATTTGGTGGGGCTTACTGGGTTAGTGTCCCCCATTATTGCTACCTCCTTTTATTAAGGTCACTAGGATTATGTCTAGCCCTCTACCTTTTCCTTTGTATCAACACTTTCCATTGCGAAGTGTGTGTTCGCTGTGATTAACGACACAATTGTATAGTAAATAAAACAAGGTTTATTAACTAACAGTAATCACAATAGCTATAATACACAGTATATACAAAATATATATAATCACAGTATAGTATCAGTATACTTTAATACATGTAAGAACTATTAATATGTACTAAGCATACTAACACTATAGGGGGTACAATAAATCAACAAGATCTTAGAATCCTATCCTTGTACCCACCCACATACCTGAGGGTATGCTCACATGCTGAGTCAAAAATAATAATTTTCAGATGTTTTTTTAAGCCACTCACGATTTTCGCTGCGTTTTTCGCGGCCGTTTTTCTACGACCATTTTTGGTGCTGTTTTCAATACAGTCAATGAAAAACGGCTCCAAAAACGTCCCAAGAAGTGTCCTGCACTTCTTTTTCATGGCCGTTTTTCAAAACGGTCGCGTAAAAGAACAGCCCATCGGAACAGAACGCCGTTTTTCCCATTGCAATCAATGGGCAGATGTTTGGAGGTGTTCTGCTTCCGATTTTTCAGCCTTTTTTCGGGCGTTTACGGCCTGAAAAACGGCCGAAAATAGGCCGTGTGAACATACCCTAAATACACACACAAAATGCAACACACCCACGCTGACTTATGTAACCCTCTTTTACCTGGCTCTAACTCTCCCTGTAACTAAGGGGTTAATACAATAAGGCACTGTAGGGAAAAGGAGTGCTAGCTAAAAATGGTTGTAGTTGCAGCTGTATGGCAGTGAAGGGGTTAACTTGTACAGCAGGACTAGGGGAGGATAGGGTTAACTGAAACAACAGATTTCTGTAATGCAGTGGGAATGAGATAGAGGAATGTATCAGCTTGTGGAGATAGGGGAGAGGAAGGGTTAAATGCAGTTAGGGGAGAGGGTTAGGATATGGTTTGTAGTAATACTTAGGCCTTATTCACATGACAGTAGTTCACGGCCGTGATACTCGCATGAAAATCACGTGCGTGGCACGGACCTATGTAACTCAATGGGGCCGTTCAGACAGTCCGTGATTTTCACGCAGCGTGTGTCTGCTGCGAAATCTCATGACATGTCCTATACTTGGGCGTTTTTCGCGCATCACGCACCTATTGAAGTCAATGGGTGCGTGAAAATCACACGCGCAAAACGCACACTTTCATGTGAATAAGGCCTTAGACTAATAGTCTTGTCCAGGGAAGAGAGCTCTTAGTGGCTGCAGTGGAATGGTGGGCTGCTGGAGCTTCTTTCAGAGTGGGTTCAGCAGGCTTCCTAGGTGGTATGAAGATTCTCTTCAGGTGGGGCTGATGTCAAGGTTTAAGGAGTGAACTATTTAAGCCAAGTGCTGGTGCACTCCTGTATGACGTCACTGTGCCAAACTCATGAATGTGCAGGGGGGCAGGTGGTGGGAACATACTGCGATGTAAGAATACATCCTTTTGTCACCTGGCTGTTGATGGGTCTCACTGCAGTAGAGAAGACAAACTAACAAAGGAGATCCTCTGCTCCTCCAAGTTGTACAACTAGACAGGGCAGATATATATGAATCACATAAGCAACACAATAGTTTTAACAGCACATTGCAACAGAATGAAGCAAAACGTGTACACAGGTGCAAGAACGCCTATGACTGCAAATAGTTTTTGATCTTGTACTCCTCCCATTCTTCCCTGGGTGATTTTAATTAGTTTAACCCCTTTCCACAATTGGGCGTTACTGTACGTCCTTTTTAGCGGTGCGTTCCCACTAATGGGAATACAGTAACGCCCTGAGGATGAGTAATGTACAGCCGACATCCCACTGAAACGCGGCGATCACAGTTATCTCCAATCGCCACCATGTAACCCCTTAAATAGCATCAGCGGCATTTAAGTGATTGACATAGAGGGAGGGGGCTCCCTCTGTACCCCATTGGCCCCCCATGAAAAAATGTGGGGTGTGCCGATGGTTGCTATGGCAACCAGGAAGCCTTTCAACGGCTTCCTGGTTGCCAGGTACGGAAGCCTATTAGGTCCTGCCCAAGGCAGGACGTAATAGGCTTTAGGGGGGATTCACACGAGCGTGTATTCGGTCCGTGCGGGCCGCATGGTTTTCACGCGGCACGCATGGACCAATACAAGTCTATGGGGCAGTACACACAGTCCGTGCTTTTTGCGCAGCGTTTGTCTGCTGCGCAAAAAGCGCGACAGGTTCAATAACTCTGCGTATTTCGCGCATCACGCACCCATTGAAGTCAATGGGTGCGTGAAAACCACGCAGGTTGCACGGAAGCACTTCCGTGCGAACCGACTGAAACAGCGCACCAGCTGTCAAAAGGATGAATGTAAACTGAAAAGCACCACGTGCTTTTCTGTTTCCGAACATCCAAACGGAGTGTCTTTGCGATGAGCGAAGCCGGACAAGCGAACCAAACTTCACCGGGTTCGGCCGAACTCGTTTTGGCCGAACCCGGCAAAAAAATTATCGGTACGCGACGTCAGGAGATAGTCACTATCCATGGTGCTGAAAGAGTTAAACTGTTTCAGCACCATGGACAGTGACTTCCGATCCCAATATACATGAACCTGTAGAAAAAAAAAAACGAAGTTCTGACTTACCGATAACTCCCGGCGTCTTCCTCCAGTCTGACCTCCCGGGATGACAATTCAGTCCAAGTGACAGCTCCAGCCAATCACAGGCCAAGCACAGGCTGCAGCGGTCACATGGACTGGCGCGTCATCCAGGGAGGTGGGGCCCGATGTCGAGAGGCGCGTCACCAAGGACGCGTCACCAAGGCAACGGCCGGGAAGTTCTCGGTAAGTACGAACTTTTTCTTTTTTTTCAACAGGTTTTTCGATATTGTGTTCGGCATTCACTGTCGAGGGTGCTGAAAGAGTTAGCTCTTTCAGCACCTTGGACAGTGACGGGCGTCGACTAGCCTCATCTCTAAGATGGCAGCTGCGTGAAAATCACGCAGCCGCGCATCATACACGGATGACACACGCAGCTGTCAAATGGTTTTTGCGTGCGCAAAACGCTGCGTTGTTTGCGTGCGCAAAAACGCAACGTCCGTCTGTATCTGCCCTTACTGTCAGTTGTAAAATGACAGTTACAATAAACTGCACTACACATGTAGTGCAGTGTATTGTACTGGGGATCAGAAGATCAGATCTTCAAGTCCCCTAGTATATGTAAAAAAAAAATTGAAAAAAAGTAAAAAAAATGTTTTTCGATAAATAAATAAATAAGTTTTACGGAATAATAACAATAATCTCCCTGTTTCCCTGAAGAAGTCCTTTATAATTAGAAAAAAAAGGAAAAAATAAAAACAAATCTATACATAATAGGTATCGCTGTGTTTGTATCGGCCTAACCTATAAAAATATCATTATTTATCCCGCATGGTGAACACCGTAAAAAAATTAAATAAAAAACAATGGCAGAATTTCCTTTTTTGGTCACATTGTTTCCAAAAATATGGAATAAAAAGTGATCAAAAAGTCGCAAGTGCCCCAGAATGGTTTGTCACGCAAAAAACAAGCCCTCAAACAGCTCCGTCGACAAAAAATAAAAAAGTTATGGCTCTTAGGATATGGTGACACTAAAACATTATTTTATTTAGAAAAAAGTGTTTTATTGTGTAAAAGTAGTAAAATATATAAAAACTATATCAATTTTGTATTGCCATAATCATTTCGAACCGTAGAATAAAGTAAACATGTTGTTTATATTGCACAGAGAACGCCATTAAAAATTTATAAAAAAACTATGAGAGAATTTCTGTTTTTTGGTCTCCTCACCTCCCAAAAAAGATTGAATAAAAACTGATCAAAAAAATCGCATGTACCCCAAAATTATACTAATAAAAACTGCAGCTCGTTCTATGAAAATCAGACACTCACACAGCTCGTCAACGGAAATATAAAAAGTTATGTCTCTCGGAACGCAATAATGCAAAACGACGGCCCAGACTCATTTATATGTGCAGCAGTTCTTCACCTAAAACCCCACGTCATAATTTGCAGCCCCCACTGGTAGACCCTGTAAATGCAGCGGAAACTATGACATTTTGGGGTCTGTGCTACATATGGGGCTAGTGAAGAAATCAAAGATTCGGCAAAGCCGAAGTGCGGATATTTTTTTACAATACCACGGACACCCTTTAGAAGTGCGACTCCTGCACCCAAAAATCCAGCCTGTGCATAAAGGATTTGTTCAAAGCGTACGTCACTATCCAGGGATAATTCATCTTATTATTCATTTACTCCATTATTATATCATCCTATTATGACTCCACCCAACTTACATATACCGTGATGCACTCCGCCCAGCTTACATATACCCTGATGTACTCCGCACAGCTTACATATACCCTGATGTTCTCCGCCCAGCTTACATATACTCTGATGTACTCCGCTCAGCTAAAATATACCCTGATGTACTCCACACAGATTACATACATCCTGATGTACACCGCACAGCTTAGATATACCCTGATGTACTCCACCCAGCTTACATATACTGGTAAGCACTCCACCCAGTTTACATATACCCTGATGCACTCCTCACAGCTTACATATACCCTGATATACTCCACCCAGATTACATATACCATGATATGCTCCTCACAGTTTACATATAACACATTGTATTCCGCCCAGCTTACATATAGTTACATAGTTAAATAGTACCGTTGAAAAAAGAAATTTGTCCATCAAGTTCAACCAAGGGACGGGAACAGGGAAGGGAAAAATGTCTACACATAGGAGCTAATATTTTTTTGTTCTAGGAAATTATCTAAGCCTTTTTTAAAGCCATCTACTGTCCCTGCTGTGACGGCTCCTGCGGTGACTATTCCATCGATTCACCCTTCTCACAGTAAAGAAGGTTTGTCACCTCTGCAGGTTGAACCTTTTTTTCTCAAGGCGGAGCGAGTGCCCCCTTGTTTTTTGAGGGGGTTCTACATGGAACAGAATTTCACCATATTTTTTGTATGTGCCATTAACCCCTTCCCACTGCAGCCATTTAAGTACTGTAGGTGGTACGTGTTAAAATAACATCTACATAAATGCAGAACATTGCACAGAGCGTTAGGCTGGGTTCACACGACCTATTTTCAGGCGTAAACGAGGCGTATTATGCCTCGATTTATGCCTGAAAATACGGCTCCAATACGTCGGCAAACATCTGCCCATTCATTTGAATGGGTTAGCCGACGTACTGTGCCGACTACCTTTAATTTACGCGTAGTCGTTTGACAGCTGTCAAACGACTACACGTAAAATGACTGCCTCGTCAAAGAAGTGCAGGACACTTCATTGGACGTTTTTGGAGCCGTTTTCTCATAGACTCCAATGAAAACAGCTCCAAAAACGGACGTAAAAAACGCCGTGAAAACGCCGCGAAAAACGTGAGTTGCTCAAAAAAACTTCTGAAAATCAGGGGCTGTTTTCCCTTGAAAACAGCTCTGTATTTTCAGACGTAATTGCAGTTATCGTGTGCACATACCCTTAGGCTGGGTTCACACAACCTATTTTCAGACGTAAATGAGGCGTTTTATGCCTCGTTTTACGTCTGAAAATAGGACTACAATACGTCGGCAAACATCTGCCCATTCATTTGAATGGGTTTGCCGACGTACTGTGCAGACAACCTGTCATTTACGCGTTGTCGTTTGACAGCTGTCAAACGACGACGCGTAAAAATACAGCCTCGTCAAAAGAAGTGCAGGACACTTATATACATTATGTGCAGGACACTTCTTTCAGACGTAATTTGAGCCGTTCTTCATTGAACTCAATGAAGCACAGCTCAAAATTTACGGCTGTCAGAGAAGCCTCGCAAAATGCAAGGAGCATTTACGACTGAAACGAGGCAGCTGTTTTCTCCTGAAAACAGTCTGTCTTTTCAGACGTAAAAGCCTGCTACCGTGTGAACATACCCTTACACTGCTTCAACAAACCAGGCCACCTTCTTCCATTGCTCCCTGGTCTAGTTCTGATGCTCATGTACCATCCATAGGCAGGGGCGTAGCTAAAGGCTCATGGGCCAGGGTGCAAGAATTCAGCTTGGGCCCCCCTACCCCTCCCCAGCACCACCATCATCATCAGACCCCTGCGCGCTCCTATGCTCAAACGCCTTGCCCAACAGCCCCCATAGTATAATGCCCCCACACAGTTAATGCTCCCATAGCTGCCCCCACACAGTATAATTCCCCCCATAACAGCCCCATACCGTATAATGCTCCCCATATCAGCCCCCCATACAGTATAGTGCCCCCCCCCACAATATCAGCCCCCCCATACAGTATAATGCCCCCATATGTGCATAATTACTTACCTATCCCCGTTCCCACGTCGAGTGGAGGATCCTTCGCCTCCTCCGGTGTGTGGTATGAGTGACTCAGCGCAGGCAGGCGCGATGATGTCGCTACATCCCGCCTGCTTGCGTCGAGCCACTCAGGGCACAGGGAATGCTAGATCATGGAGATGTCAGCTCCTTGCTCCAGCATTGATTGGAACCGGGACCTCGGTGAGTGACTCGCAACCCCCCAGGGGGACGCGACCCACAGTGTAGGGATGTCCCGATACCAAAATTTGGACTTCGATACCGATACTTCGTTTACTTTGCCAACAGTAATAAAAAAAAAAAAAGTTCTTTCGTTTTCTAATGTGAGGCACGAGGTGTGATGATGAATTTTGAATGTCTCACATTAATAGTAATTAACCCCATCATATTTCTCAGTCATAATGGGTTAATGTGTAAGGTACATGATGGGGTTAATTACTATTAATGTGAGGAACATGGAGGTTAAATTCATCATCGCACCTTGTGCCTCACAATTAGGCCCCATGCACACGACCGTATATAACCTAAGTTTTTGTGGACCGCAATTGCGGTCTGCAAAAATGGACCCATTCACTTTCATTGAGCGCGGACACATTTCCGTAGCTCTACGGATGGGTGTCCGTGCCGTAGAAATGTTCCGAAAATTATGGAACATGTCCGTCCATTAGCATTTTGCGGGCCGTGCTCACATACTTTGTATGGGAGCATGGCCCGAAAATGCGGGTGGCAATCGCGGGCCGTGATTGCGGGCACGGTCGTGTGAATGGGGCCTAAGTGATAGAAAGCAATTTTTTTTTTTTTTTTTTACAGAGTACAAATCATAAATGATGCAAAAAAATAGTTGTGCAGGTTATTACGGCCGCGCCAATACCGATTATGTGCATGTTTAATGTATTGAGACTTATTTTAATGTTTATTGTAAAAAAGGTGTATGTGTATTTTTTTATTTAACATTACTTTGTTTTTACTTTATTTTTAAACTTCAATGTATTGGCCTATATCAGATATGTGCCAGTACATTAGCCTGTGGACGGATAGTACACAGGCAGTTGTTAGGACATACCTCAGTATGCCCTAACAACAGGAAATATGGTAAGACAGCCCTGGGGTCCGTCAATAGACCCTGGGCTGTCTGCCCATATATGGTATGTCCCTCAATCGCGTCACAGGAATTCCCCGTGACGCGATCCAGGGGCATCCCCCCTTCTCATTTTCCCCTGAATGCTGCAGTCAGCTTTGATCGCAGCATTCAGGAGAATAGCGGCGGAGATGAGAGGTTTCTCTGATCTCCGCCGTTATAGAGTGGGGCTGCGGTACTGTAATACAGCCCTTGTCCCGCTCCTGACAACAAGTGCACGCGCGGTCAGCCTGAGGTGATGCGGCCGGCGCTGCACTAATGAGCGGCGGTTCAGGCACTGAAGACAGAACATGGGGGTGTTTTGTAGCGCGCCCGCCATGTTCTGTCTTCAGTGCCGCAGATCATTAGTGCAGCGCCGGCTGCATCGAATCATCCTGACGGCGCGCACATGTCTGGACTCAGGAGCGGGGCAGTGACTGTATTACACAGCCGCAGCCCCGCTCTCATAGTCATGTGTACTATACTGTATATTGTGCAGTTTGCGGTGGAGGAGGGGGGGGCTGTGATTTAACGCCCCCCCCCCTCTCCACCGCAAACAACACAATACATTACAAGGCATCACAACACAATACATTACATTACAATACATAACTTTACAACACAATACATTACACTGCAGCTTATACTGCAGCTTACCTGGAGTCCTCCGCATCGACTCTTCTGCTCCGTCTGGAAGCCGTGTCACGTGACAACACGGTCACATGGTACACTAAGTGTACCATGTGACCGTAGCCAGGAAGTGCCGGCTTCACGGAACAGAAGATTGTTAGGAAACATGCTGTATGGAAACGGGGGCCCGTGGGCCCCCCAGGCTTAGGGGCCCGGTCGCAACTGCGACCGCTGCGACCCCTATAGCTACGCCACTGTCCATAGGGGCTTTGGTGTGGGATTGGAAATGGCATGGGCACTCTAACCAGTCTGCAGCTACACAGCCCCAAACATTGCGAGCTGCGATGCTTTGACACCTTTCTATCATAGCCAGCAATAAACTTTTCAGAAATTTGTGTTACAATAGCTCTTCTATGGGATTAAAACAGAAGAACTAGCCTTTGCTCCCCACAAGCATCAATGAGTGGAGATTTTCAAATTTCCAAAAATTAGTTTCAGGTCAGATTGAATTTGGTCTTAATAAATTCAACCCAAATCGAAAGTGCCCAGATTACCCTTAAATCTCGTGTCTGACTCTCTCATGTCTTCTAGAAGTGTAGTCAAGTAAAATCCAACCCCTTTTAAGCTCTTTAACCCCTTCCCGCAGCCATTTTTCATTTTTGGTTTTTCCTCCCCACATTCCAAAAGCCATAACTTTTTTATGTTTCCGTCGATATAGTCCTATGAGGGCTTGATTTTTGCGGGACAAGTTGTAGTTTTCCGTAGCACCATTTATTGTGCCATATAATGTACTAGAAAATGGGAAAAAAATATTAGTGGGGTAGAAAATGAAAAAAACAGCGATTCCTCCATGGTTTTTTCCACTTCGTTTTTACGGAATTCAATTAAAACAACAGGTTAACTTTATTCTGTGGGTCAATACGATGACGGCGATACCAAATATATATAGTTTTTTCTATATTTTACTACTTTTACAAGTAAAAACCTAAGTGTAAAAAATAAAATGTATTTTATGTCGCCAAATTCTGAGCGCCATAACTTTTTTATTTTTCCGTCGATTAAGTGCTATGAGGGCTTATTTTTGTGGGATAAGCTGTAGTTTTTAATAACACCATTTTGGTGTACATGTGACATTTTGATATATTTTTATTTCATTTTCTGTGGGAGATCAGGTGACCAAAAAATAGAGATTCTGTAGTTTACATATATTTTTTTTTTACGGCATACACATGACATATTGTAATAGTTCAGACTTTTACGAATGCGGCGATACCAATTATGTTTTTTTATTTTTTTTTTACTATGCACTTGGGGGTAAATGGGAAAAGTTTTTTTTTTTACTTTTAATATATATATTTTTTTTTTTACATAAAAAAAACAACTTTATTTTACTAATCTTTACTTTTTTTTATTAGTCCCCTAGGGGACTTCAACCAGCGATCATTAGATCGCTTGCACTATATACTGCAATACTAATGTATTGCAGTATATCGTGATTCTGACAGGCTTCTATTAAGCCCTGCCGGATGCAGCGCTTAATAGGAGCACAAATATGGTGGACCTGGGGGTATTCATTAGGCCCCCAGGCAGCCAAAGAAACCATCGCCACCCCGCGATTGCATTGCGGGGGGCGCAATGAGCTGTTAGAGGTCACCCCCTCTTTCTAACGATCAAAATGCTGCGGTTGCTATTGACCACAGCATTTAACGAGTTAAACGAGCGGGATTGCGCTCGTTACTCTGAAGTGTTGGCTGTAACATACAGCCGACACCCGCATTGTATGGATCCGTACTTCCCCTACCCGACTTTGGCGTAGGGATACGTTAAATGTCGGGAAGGGGTTAATATATTTATATAAGTTAATCATGTCCCCCTTAGTTGTCTTTTTTCAAGGCTAAATAGGTTTAATTCGTTTAATCTCTCCTCATAACTTAGATTCTCCATGCCCCTTATTATCTTCGTTGCTCTTCTTTGTATATTTCCAACTCCAGGGCATCCTTTCTATAAACTGGAGCCCAGAACTGAACTGCATATTCTAGATGAGGCCTCACTAATGCTTTGTAAAGTAGTAATATTATATCCCTGTCCCACGAGCCCATACCTCTTTTAATACACGACAATATCTTGCTGGCCCTTGAAGCAGCTGATTGACATTTCATACTGTTATTTAGTTTATGATCTACAAGTACACCCAGATCCTTCTCAACAAGTGACTCCCCCAGTGTAGCTCCCCCTAGGACATATGATGCATGCAGGTTGTTGGTACCCAGATGCATAACTTTACATTTATCTGCATTAAACCTCATTTGCCAAGTGGATGCCCAAACACTTAGTTTGTTTAAATCCGCTTGCAATTCACAAACATCTTCCATAGACTGAACATTACTACATAGCTTGGTGTCATCTGCAAAAATACAAATAGCACTATTAATCCCATCCTCTATATCATTAATAAATAAGTTGAATAATAGTGGTCCCAGCACAGAACCCTGGGGTACATTACTTATAACTTTGGACCATTCAGAGTAGGAATCATTGACCACAATTCTCTGGATACGGTCCTTTAGCCAATTCTCAATCCAATTACAAACTATACTTTCTAAACCTATAGTCCTTTATTTACTCATTAGACATCTATGAGGGACAGTGTCAAATGCCTTTGCAAAGTCCAAAAACACTATATCCACAGCGGCCCCACTGTCTAGGCTTCTGCTCACCTCATAAAAACAAATCAGGTTGGTTTGACTGCTTCTGTCCTTAGTAAAAGCGTGCTGGCTGTCACTTATAATACTATTTTTTTGTCACATAGACCTGTATATACTCCCTCAATAGCCCCTCAAACATTTTCCCCATGAAGGATGTTAAGCTTATTAGTCTGCTATTAACCGAGAAAGACCTAGAGCCCTTTTTGAAAATATGCACCACATTTGTCCTGCACCAGTCCCTTGGCACTATACCAGTCACTAGCAAATCTCTAAATATTATGACGAGGGGAACAGAAATAACTGAACTAAGCTTTTTAAGAACTCTAGGGTGTAACCCATCTGGTCCCGGGGCCTTGTGTACATTTATTTAATTTAATTTAGCTTGGACCATATCTACATTCAGCCAATTCAGTATATGAACTGATATATTAACAGCACTGGCACCGGCTACATCAGCTGCTCCTTCTTCTGTTGTATATACAGAGCTAAGAACCCATTTAGTAACTGTGCCTTCTCTTGATCCCCTTGATCCCCATTACCACTATTTAGGGGTCCTACATGTTCAGACCTTGGCTTTTTTGCATTTACATACTTGAAGAATTTTTTGGGATTTGTTTTACTATCCTTGGCCACATGCCTTTCATTTTGTATTTTTGCTGATTTTATTACCTTTTTACAGATTTTATTAAGCTCTTTATAATTTACAAAGGCTACAGATGTACCCTCAGATTTGTATTTTTCAAATGCCCTTTTTTTGTCATGTATTGCCCTTTTTACAGAAGGTGTAAGCCATGTGGGGTTTAATTTTAGTCGTTTATACTTGTTACCTATAGGAATAAATTTTGCACTGTAAGGCCTTATTTACACGAACGTGTGGTTTTGCGCGCCCAAAAAAGCGGCATATTTTTGCGCGTTGCAGTTCTGTGTGTCATCAGTGTTTGGTGCGTGGCTGCGTGATTTTCGCGCATATGGCATCCTTATGACACGCAGTTTTGATGTTTAGAAAATGAAATGAAGTAGGTGGTTTTATTTTTCCCTTCATTACTTGAACAACTGTTGTGTGAATCACGTGCAGCACACGGAAGTGCGTCCGTGTGCTGCGCGTAATTTTCACACACCCATTGACTTCAATAGGTTTGTGATGCGCAAAAAACTCTAAAGTATAGGACATGCAGTCAGTTTCACGCAGCGGACACACGATGCGTGAAAAACACGGAATGTCTGAATGGCCACATTGACTTACATAGGTCCGTGCTAATCCCCTGCAAGTTAGAGACATCCCTCCGGGGAGAACTTTTGTTCGTTTGGCAGACAGGAGGAGAATCCTTCACTGGGGACACAGCTCCAAACTGGCTGGGCAAGCTGGTGTTCGTAAGACTCGAGATCTAATTGCTCATCATTTTTGGTGGCCCACGCTGCCCAAAAATATTGTGGACTTTGTCTCTTCCTGCACTGTCTGTGCTTCTAACAAGGTTGCTCACTCCAATCCTGCCGGACTGCTCCAATTTCTACCTGTGCCCAACGCTCTCTGGCAGCATATTGCAATGGACTTGGTCACTGATCTTCCTCCCTCAGCAGGATGCAATACTGTCTGGGTGGTGATGGACCGGTTCTTGAAGATGGCACGTTTTATCCCGCTGACTGGCCTACCTTCTGCTCCTCGACTGGCAAATCTCTTCATTCCGCACATATTTCGCTTGCATGGCTTGCCCCTTCATATCGTGTCTGATCGGGGGGTTCAGTTCACCTAAAAATTCTGGAGAGCTCTCTGTAAACTCCTGGATGTGAAATTGGACATTTCCTCGGCCTACCATCCCCAGTCCAATGGTCAAGTCGACAGGATTAACCAAATCATGGAGAATTATCCACGACACTTCATCTCCATGCAGCATGATGACTGCGTACAGCTTGTTCCATGGTCTGAGTTCCCATATAACAACCACACTCACTGCTTCCACACCATTCTACATTCTCTACGGCCAACAACCAGGAATTCCTCTTTATGTTCCGGCTACATCTCAGGTACCTGCAGCTGACTCTGCATTTGGGGACTTTCCACAAACTTAACAGCAGACCTGTTCCTCTATTCTGCTGGCAGTCGAACGCATGAAGCGAAAGCGGATACAGAAATAAGAGAGTCACCTCAGTTTCCTCCTGGTACCAAAGTCTGTCTGTCCTTAAAGGGAATGTGTTGCCAGAAAAACATGTTTTTTTAAAAAAAATTAAACATTTAGTGTGTGGGTGATTAAACATTGTTCAAATTTTTTTTATTTTTTTCGCGAGTCAGGAAATATTATAAATTATTTCTAATTTATAATACTACCCATTTTTGGTCACTAGATGGAGCTAGTTCCCAAAATTGCAGCATTGCAACATTGGGTTAAAAGCCCTCGCTCTAGTGAGCTCTCAGCATCCCCCCCTCCTTTATCCTGGCTAGTGCCGGGATAAACGAGGGGTTTGAACGGTGTAACCTCCTACACTGTGTGTCGCCATTTTTTGAGCTAACACACAGCGTAGTAGGTTTACATACAGTAGTAAACACACAAACACGAACATACATTGAAAGCTCTTACCTGCTCCTGCCGCCGCGGCTCCCTCCGGCCCGTCCGCTCCGTTTGCTGCCGCTTGTCCAAGTGCACAAATCCGGAAGCCGCGACCGGAAGTAGTAATATTACTGTCCGGCCGCGACTTCCGGTCCACAGGAAAATGGCGCCGGATGGCGCCAATTTCGAATTGGACTGTGTGGGAGCGGCGCATGCGCAGTTCCCACACAGACGCCGTACACGGAAGTCAATGGGACGGGAGCCGTTCACAGTCCCTATGGGACTGTGGCTGCCGTGTTCCATGTCTGTATGTGTCGTTAATCGACACAGACAGAAATGGAACAAAAAATGGCAGCCCCCATAGGGAAGAAAAAGTGTAAAAATAAGAAAAAGTAAAACACAAACACACAAATGAATATAAACGTTTTTAATAAAGCACTAACATCTTTAACATATAAAAAAATAATTTGTGATGACACTGTTCCTTTAAGGAATATTCACCTGAAGGTGCCCTCGTACAAATTTGCTCCCAGGTTCCTCTGACCTTTTGAGATCCTGCAACAGATAAACCCTGTCTCCTATAAGCTTTGGCTGCCTCCTACTCCCAGAATCCCCAACTCCTTTCATGTGTCTCTACTGAAACCTGTGGTTCCGAACTGCTAAAGTAAAACTCCTAGTCCTGCAGTTGCTCCCAGCGGTTATTCTGATGTGTTTGAAGTAAAGGAGATCCTGGACTACAAGAAATTAGGAGGAAGGACTTTTTATTTGGTGGATTGGAGAGGGTTTGGTCCTGAGGAGAGGTCCTGGGAGCCAAAAGAGGACCTTAATACCCCTAGTATCATTACAAAAATCCTCTCATGCTCTGGATCCAAGAAGAGGAGTTGCCAGCACTCACTTACACTCCACTCTGCAGTGTTCTCTAGGGCACACAATAAGTTTATTACAAATTACCCACAAATCACCCTGGACTATAAAAAGGGCTCTGCCATTTCTCACCTTGCCTGATCGTTGTTGTGTATTCCCATGTTAGACTTAGCAAAAGGTCCGTTAGTCGTATCCTGTTCCCAGTTTTCCCGTGCCCTGCTTCATGTATACTGTATCCCATGCTGTGTTTGTTTCTGTGCCCTTTCTAGTGTTGGAGTTGTGTTGTGTCATCTGCCATGCCTGCTGCCATACATCACGTCTGGTTTCATCTGCCACACCTGTTGTCATACACCTTGTGTGGTGTTATCTGCCATGCCTGGTATCATCCGCCACGTTTTGCGTTATCTATCGTCAAGTTCCATCTGTGCCTAAGCCTCTGCTACTAGTATACAAAATTGAGGACAGCATCCATATGGCAAAAATATATCTGTGTTTATTAACAAATCACAAATATATCAAAAAGCTGTCTTTTGACTCCGCAGGAGTCTTTCTCAAGCATATGCAAAAAGCTTTTGATGACGTCAAACATAGGTTTACTTCTGTTTCAATTCTCATCCACTCAAATTCATTCATTGTCGAGGTTGATGCCTCCAAACTAACTGTCGGAACCATTCTTTTCCAGAGAGTGGCACTAGAAGGCCTTACCCATTGCCTTCTTCTTAAAGAAGCTTCTTCCAGCCAAGAGAAATTAGAATTTTGCTGATTGGAGATTAATAGCTTATTAAACTAGCACTGAAAGCATTTCTTTATTATCTACGCAGACTACAGGAATTTGAAATACCTCAGAACTTCTAAGTATTTAAAACCTTGCCAAGCCCGACGGGCTCTACTTTTTCAGTTTCTCATTCCATATTACATATGTAGCCGTCTTTACCTTGACTTTTAACACATTAAATAAACAATGGCGAGATCTCTTATCTGACTTTTTCAATGACTTTTCAATGGCTCTTGTTGTGTGATATCACGCTGCAGCAAGTTATCAGAATTAAGTTAGAGATGGCTACATCCAGATGTATTGTCATGGATCAAAGCTGATGAATTATTCCTTTTAAACTCCACCAACCCATTTTCTCATCATTCTGGTTCTAATTTTGCAAGCAAAGAACTTTCTTGCAGGCTTCTTAATCTGATAACACTTCTTAGGGGTGCTTCCTCAGAGTTCACCGCTTAGAGGCGATCAAGATCATCTTCTTTTCTTTCAAAACCAGATACATAAGGGTATGTTCACACAGCCTATTTTTAGTAGTTTTTCGGGCCGTAAACGCCCCGAAAAATGGCTGAAAATATGGGGGCTGAACTCCTCCAAACATCTGCCCATTGATTTCAATGTTAAAAACTGTGTTTCGTTCCTACGGCGTGTTTTTTTATGCGCCGTTTGTAAAAACGGTGCATAAAAAAAAAACCTGTACAAAAAAGTGCATGTTACTTCTTGAGACGTTTTTGAGCCGTTTTTCATTGTCCCAATAGATAAAACAGCTCCAAAAATGCTTTTCCCTTGAAAACAGCTCCGTATTTTACAGCCATTTTTCGTTTGCTGTCTGAACATTCGCTCACTCTCCTTTTGCTGGAAATGGAGACTCAAGAAGACCACCAATTTATTCCGCAGAACTTTTTGGTGGCCTTGTATAGTCTCTAACTATTGATAGTTCATTAGGCCCTGTTCAGTCTATATCCATAATAAGTATTCCCATACTAGACTGCTTCAGCTTCTCCAAACTCTACCAGGAGCTCAATTTTCTTTTTATTATGGATCTGCAAGTTCTTCAAGATTACTTAGTGATTTTTGTGGTCTTTTACTAGTTCATTAGGATGCCTCATTTCACTCCTCTAAAGGGTCTCCCATCCTTTGTTCAAACCAATGAGATCTTCATCAGGGATATTGTGAGATTGCTTGGTTTTTCTAATAAATTAATCTAGGATCTCAGGGTTAAGTTAACGGTTTAAGGGTATGTGCACACGAGAAGTGGCTTTTACGTCTGAAAAGACAGACTGTTTTCAGGAGAAAACAGCTACGTCGTTTCAGACGTAAAAGCTCCTCCTCGCATTACGCGAGGCATCTTTGACGCCCGTAATCTTGAGCTGCTCTTCATTGACTTCAATGAAGAATGGCTCAAATTACGTTGCAAACAAGTGTCCTGCACTTCTTTGCCGAGGCAGTCAATTTACGCGTCGTCGTTTGACAGCTGTCAAACGACGACGCTTAATTTACTGGTCGTCGGCACAGTACGTCGGGAAACCCATTCAAATGAATGGGCAGATGTTTGCCGACGTTTTGTAGACCTATTTTCAGGTGTAAATCGAGGCATAATACGCCTCGTTTACGCCTGAAAATAGGTCGTTTGAACCCAGCCTAAATCTGAAAAGCTTTTTGTCAAGCTCAGTTAATCAAACTTTCCACATTCACCACATTTTATCCACAAACCAATGGACAGATGGAAATAAAAATCCAAATTTTGGAACTATATTTGTGATGCTTTTTTTCCCCTCCTCTTCTGATAAGTGACTGTCAGTTTTGTCCATGGCAAAATTTCCTTATAATAATTATTTTCACTCTATCACTTAAACCCTGTTCTTTGCCAATTACTGTTTTTATCTTTCTATAATTACTGGTCTACCACAAGAGACCTCTGTACCGGATGTGCAAGATATGTTGAAATTTTTTCAGGATAACATCATTGGTGTCTAGCAATTTCTCGAACAGGCAGAGGCACATCCCAAGTTCTATGCAAATCAAACTAGTCTCCAGAATTTCAAGTAGGTGACAAAATCTGTCAAAAAGAATTGGTTTGAGCCTCTTTGCAATTTTCACACCCAAGATTAATACAAGAATTTCATGCTTCTCATCTCAGTTCGTCGACGCCTCCAGAGTCTGTCTTTGTACATAAAAAAAACACTTTATTTTACTAATCTTTAATTTTTTAAGTAGTCCCCCTAGGGGACTTTGACCAGCGATCCTCAGATCGCTTGCACTATATACTGCAATACTAATGTAATGCAGTATATCGTGATTCTGACAGGCTTCTTTTAAGCCCTGCAGGAGGTAGCGCTTAATAGGAGCACAAAGATGGCGGACCTGGGGGCCTTCATTAGGCCCCAGGCAGCCATCGCAACCATCGCCACCCCGCGATTGCATTGTGGGGGGTGCGATGAGCTGTTAGAGGGGGTCGCCCCCCCTCTTTCTAATGATTTAAATGCCGCGGTTGCTATTGAAAGCGGCATTTAATGAGTTAGACAAGCAGGATCGCGCTCGAGCGCAATCCCGCCCGTTAATCTGAAGAGTCGGCTGTAACAAACAGCCGACACCTGCATCGTATGGAGCGGGTTCACTCCGTGAGCCCGTTCCATACTTCCTCTACCCGACTTTGGCGTATGGATACGTCAAATGTCGGGAAGGGGTTAATGTCAAGTCAGCATGTAATGTGAAAGTCACAGCAACATATATGGATAGACGGATAACTGCAGTGTATTTTAGGAAGTCTGCCTACGAGGCTTTATGGGGAAGCCTTGCCAAATGGCAGTGGTCGCTTGCCAACAGTTGCCATTTTCCTGCGAATTTGTGTGCAACGAACCACAAACGTTTTTATTTGATTACTCAAGAATCGTTTCGCTCAACTTCATCAATGAGCCTTAGGCATCCATGACTGTGTCGCCGGTTCAGCAGTTGTTAATTCTTGGACCACTTTTGGTAGGTATTAACCACTGCATATTGGGAACACTCCTGAGGACCTGCCATTTTGAAGACGTTTGTCTAGCCATTACAATTTGAACCTTAACAAAGTCATTCAGATTCATACGCTTACCCATTTTTCCTGCTTCCAACACATCAACTTTTTTCATCAAATTACTTGCTGCCTAATATGTCCCACCCCTCAAAAGATGTAATTGTAATAAGATAATCAATATTATTCACTTCACCTGGGAGTGGTTGTAATGTTATGGCTGAACTAGGTATATTTATAGTACATATTGCGATGGTTATGGGAACACAAAATATTATATTATATATGTTATATTATTGTATATGTGTTTTATTAAATAAAATAAATAAAACTGTTATTTCATATTAAAAATATAATTATTATTATCAATAGTATTATGCTATTATTATTATTATTATTATTTATTTTATATGCACAGGCAACAAACAGGATTTTACAAGAGTAAGTCTTGGAGACCTTTATCTGGTACTAGGCTTTCTCCTTCATGATGCCAGTCCTGGTGATCATGTTGCTGGGGCTTGTGATCACTGGTGCATGAAGGGGTGCCCCAAAGTGACACAATCAGGTTCAAATGCGACACTGAACAGATCCAAGCAGTTGCGGCAGAAACGCAGCTGTATATTACAACCAACCTCCAGTTTGTCATCAGCTATCTGAGGCCCTTAACATACTTGTATGTCATGGTGCATTAAGGGGTTAGGTGCAAATCAATATATGTTAACCCCTAGGCGCACCAGGACGCAACTGTACATCCTGTTGGGAAGTTTCTTTGTGCACCAGGGCTTACAGTTACTGAGTGGTTCCTGGTGCACACAGTATGCGCCGAAACTGGGAGGTCAGCTGTTTTTGACAGCTGACACTCCACTCTTGCCAGCCAGCGGTACATCGCCACTGATTTTGGCAAGTAACACCTTAAATGCAGAGTTTGATTGCCGCATTTAAGGGGTTTGCAGGAGATCGGCAGCCCCCACAATGTGATCGTGGGGGCTGCAGATGGTTGTCATCACAACCAGATGTCAGACAATGGCCTCCGGGTCTGCCATGTTCGGAAGCATATGAGGACCATCCTACGGCTGGTCCTCATAGACTTCCTGTCAGAGTGACTGGAAGCCACTGAGTGGTTCCCGATGCACACTGTCGATGACAGTGTGTACCGGGAACCGGGAGGTCAGCTGTCTCTGACAACTGACACTACACTGTTGTCGGCCAGCGGTCTCTCGTCGTTGATTTTGCCAATTAACGCCTTAAATGCGGCGATAGGTAGAGGATCTGTAGCCGATAGGCAGCCCCCACGATGTGATTGTGAGGGTTTTCAATGGTTGACATTGCAACCGGTGGCCAGACAATGGCCTCCGGGTGTGCCATGTACAGAAGCCTGTGAAGACCAGCCTCCGGCTGTTCCTGATAGGCTTCCTGTCAGAGTGACAGGAAGTCACTGAGTGGTTCCCGATGCACACTGTCGATGACTGCGTGCATTGGGAACCGGGAGGTCAGGCTGCGTCCTCAAGGGGTTAATCGGTCAATAAAATGGTTCAGCCATTAAAATAAATTCTAAAAATAAACATAACTTAGTTAAAAGGCTTATTATTACACCAATAAAATGAACCGTTGTGACTGTTTTTTTATATAATCTCTATTAATCCATCCATAATATATCTTCTACAGTGGAATATATAATGATAGAATCTATACTTTCTTGATAAAAGATTGAGAATATATCGTATCATTTATGTGTATTTGGTACAGGTCAGCTGTTATTATATGTTCATCACTTTGACCACTCAAGACATATCAGGAAAAAAAAAGTAAAGTACTAGGCTGAAGATGAAGACTGTGCTGACCAGCGGCGTAACTACCGCAAAGTGGGCAATATGTGGAGCACTATCTATAGGGAAAGCTATATGTAGGGCAGCACAATGGCTCAGTGGTTAGCACTATTGCCCTGCAGCTCTGGAGTCCATATGTAGGCACTATCTACAGAGGGCTGTATGTGGGACACTATCTACAGGAGCTTCTATGTAGGGCACTATCTACAGAGGCTCTATGGGGGTCACTATCTACAGGGGGCTATGGGGGCACTATCTACAGGGGGCACGGTGTGTGTGTGTGTGTGTGTGTGTGTGGGACACAGTGCATGGTACTATTATAATTATGGTGCTTTATTATATTTAGAGGTATTGAGAATTTTAACTTCGTTTATAGGTGCAGAAATGTTTTAAAAGAGAGAAGCTGAAGACATCTGAGCGGAAAACTGCAGAAATGGGTCGTGGCCGGAAGAAATCCATCATAGAGGTCTACACCGGAGGGAGAAGAAAAGAACTAGAATCGGAGACGTCACCAGTGAGTCACTTAACAGGTTCCCGACCGCTGGCCGTAAATATACGGCCAGCGGTCAGGGTCTCTGAAGTCCGGCGTATAGTATATATACGGCCGCACTTCAGAGACTGTGCACGCGCGATCGCGTGCACACAGCTCTATGCCCTGGCTGTTGCTAACAGCCATGGGCACTGGGCAGAATGTCAGGGGTCAATCTTTTGGCCCCTGAACATGTGATCGCTGTGACAACCAATCACAGCGATCACATGCATTTCTGCATAGAAAACAGTGTGCACGCGATCGCGTGCACACAGCCCTGTGCCCTCGCTGTTACCAACAGCTCTGGGCACTGGGCAGAGTATCAGGGACCAATCTGATGGTCCCTGAACATGTGGTCGCTGTGACAACCAATCACAGCGATCACATGCATTCCTGCTTATAAAACAGTGTGCACGCGATCGCGTGCACACAGCCCTGTGCCCACGCTGTTACCAACAGCTCTGGGCGCTGGGCAGAGTATCAGGGACCAATCTGATGGTCCCTGAACATGTGGTCGCTGTGAAAACCTATCACAGCGACCACATTTGTTTTATTTTGACTTTTCTGGCAGTAAATCTCCTGCCTCTTTTCTTCTCCTCAAACATTGTTGCAGTTTGAGGAGAAGAAGAGACTCGGGAGAATTGCTGCCAGAAGATTACAGTTACAGTTACAAAAAAATACAGTTACACTCTAAAACATTCTCTGTATAGATAGATTTCTATCTATCTACACAATCTATCTATCCATCTATCTTTTTTTCTATCTATCTACCTTTCTTTCTTTTATTCTATTAGAATAGGCAGGTAGGGAGTATATAATTAGATATATATCCACATATATATAATATATATAGCAATAGCGGTTTATTTTTTTGTTAGCGGTAGTGTAGATATATATAGCAGTTAGTTTGTGTGTTTTATAAAAAAAAAATAAAAACATTTGTTTAGTTAGTGTTAGTTACGTTATGGCGAGGAAGTTGTTTAGCGCCGAGGAGGCATACACCATGCTGTGGTCTGAGTCGGAGACCGCATCAGAGATGGCGTCCGAGATGGAACCTGTTTTAGGTAGTGACGATGACAGCGTCACTTCAGGTTCATCTTCAGGGGACGTTGTCCCTGATGCAGTCGAAACTGCAGAACATGAAAGCACAGGGCCAAGTAGCGCTGTAGCACGGGACAGCCTGGTCCCTCCAGTCCAGGCTCTTGTATGGGCACCTGCCCCATCTTTTGGGCCTAGAATCCACGGATTTACGGCCACTCCTGGCATAACCGTGGACAATACAAATTATGTCCAAATGGATTACTTCCATTTATTTATAACGGACGACATCCTAAATCAGATTGTCCACGAAACAAATTTATATGCCACGCAATATATAAGGCAGAAACCTTCATCCACCCATGCCAGAGATTGGACGCCCACCAATTTGCAGGAATTAAAAATTTTTTTGGGGCTCACCCTAAATATGGGTATTGTCAAAAAGCCCTCCATTAGGTCTTACTGGTCAACAAGACCCGCCCAAGCCACCCCAGTATATTCTGCAGTAATGCCCAGGTCTCGTTATGAGACAATAATGCGGTTCCTCCACTTCAATGACAACGCACAGGCCCCCCCAAGTACCGATGCAAACCGGGATCGGTTGTTCAAAATAAGACCGCTAATAAATTCCCTGAATAATTTATTTCTGCAACTCTACACCCCTGAGCAGAATGTAAGTGTGGACGAATCCCTCCTCAACTTTGATGGCAGACTTAGCTTTCGCCAATATCTACCTTCCAAAAGGGCAAGATATGGCGTTAAGCTCTACAAATTGTGTGAAAGCGGGTCAGGATATACCACCGCCTTCAGGATTTATGAAGGGCGGGACCGCACAATAAATGTTCCTGGATGCCCCCCTGATCTTTCCACCAGCAGTAAGATTGTGTGGGAGATAATGCAGCCTCTGCTTCACAAAGGGTACCACCTGTACTGTGATAATTTTTATTCTAGTGTGCCCCTGTTTAGGCATTTGCATGCTGCAAGGACTGGGGCATGTGGTACCATGCGCAAAAACCGAATTGGTTTTCCACAGCAATTAGTGGGGAAGCGCATGGTAAAGGGGGACTCCTGTGCTTATGCATCTGAAGAATTGCTGGCGGTCAAGTTCAGGGATCGCAAAGATGTGTATGTGCTAAGCACGATTCATACCACAGGAACAGTGGCAGTGAGGGAAAGGGGGGCAACATCGGACAAGCACAAACCAGTGAGCGTGTCCGAATATAACAAGTACATGGGGGGGTGGAATTAAGCGACCAGGTTTTACAGCCCTATTTAGTAAAACGCAAAACTAAAACCTGGTACAAAAAGGTGGCCATTTATTTGTTACAGGTGGCCATCCACAACTCATTTGTGCTGTATAAAAAAAACAGAGGCAGAGACACATACCTGGATTTCCAAGAAAAAAATATTGAAGGCCTCATTTTTGATGTTCAGGACTCCCGAGAATGCCCCCAGTCTGAGGATGTCACGCGACTGACTGAAAGACACTTCATCAGTCGGATTCCCCCAACAGCAACCAGAAGCAACCCCCAGAAAAAGTGCCGCGTCTGCAGAAAAGACGGGCACCGCAAAGATTCCCGATATTTCTGTCCCTCATGTCCCTCGCAACCAGGCCTGTGCATTGAGCCATGTTTTAAAAAATACCACACTGTTCTGAATTATTAGATTTTAGTTAATTTGTTGAAAATATATTTGCCCTACGTTTTTATTTTTCCCATGATTTTACTCCAAGGGTGAGGGAGGGAATGGGTGGGGGGTGGATGTCATGTTTGATGTTTTCTAAAGTTCATCTGCTGGAGAGCTCCATTTGCATTAACCTGCAATTTCTTATTTTAGAAAACCCCAAAAAATAAATTCTCATTATACCCCTAGATGAATATTTTGGGATTTCTGCTTCAAGAGCAGATATTTTGGAAGTGTTATAAAAACTCTGTTGAGTTTTGTAAAACCAGCTTTGAAAAAAAGCGATATGTGAAATAATCTTCTTCTATCCTCCGCCCTCCTACATCTCTATGTGATAAATAAGGCCACATATTTGGTATCCCCGTGCACGGGAGAAGTGGCAGAATGTGAACGGAGATTAATTTTGACCGTGGTCTATGCTGTGTGTGAAAAATGCTGGTATAAACTGACGCATTTGCTAAAAAATTGCTAATTTTATTTTGATCCATCTTATTCAAGAAACTTTCAGAAGAAAACTGGACTGTCTAAAAATATGATAAACCCCTTGAAGAAAACCTTGTGGGGTCTACTTGTGTGAATGAAGTCATTTATGGGGTGTTTCTAATCTTTCAGCAGCATTAGGCCCCCCAGAATACAGTATGCGGCTATAAAATCAAATGCAGAATTTCTGGACCGAAAAGGCCAAAAAGCCTCTTTTTATGCCAAGCCCTGGCACATGCCCGCACAGTGAATAAGGCACACATATTTGGTATCCCCATGCACGGGAGAAGAGGAAGAATGTGAAATGCGATGAATTTTGTCCGTGGTCCATTTTGTGTGTGAAAAAGCTAGCATAAACTGACGCATTTGTTAAAAAAAAAAAGCTAATTTTATTTTGTTCCATCTTATTCAAGAAACTTTCAGAAGAAAACTGGACTGTCTAAAAATATGATAAACCCCTTGAAGGAAACCTTGTGGGGTCTACTTGTGTGAATGAAGTCATTTATGGGGTGTTTCTAATGTTTCAGCAGCATTAGGCCCCCCAGAAAACAGTACGCTGCTATAAAATTAAATGCAGAATTCCTGGACCAAAAAGCCTCCTTTTATGCCAAGCCCTGGCACATGCCCGCACAGTGAATAAGGCACACATATTTGGTATCCCCATGCACGGGAGAAGTGGAAGAACGTGAAAGGAGATGAATTTTGGCCGTGGTCTATACCGTGTGTGAAAAATACTAGCCTAAACTGACGCATTTGCTAAAAAAGTGCTGATTTTATTTTGTTCCATCTTATTCAAGAAACTTTCAGAAGAAAACTGGACTTGCTAAAAATATGATAAACCCCTTGAAGGAAACCTTGTGGGGTCTACTTGTGTGAATGAAGTCATTTATGGGGTGTTTCTAATGTTTCAGCAGCATTAGGCCCCCCAGAAAACAGTATGCGGCTCTAAAATCAAATGCTAAATTCCTGGACCGAAAAGGCCAAAAAGCCTCCTTTTATGCCAAGCCCTGGCACATGCCCGCACAGCGAATAAGGCACACATATTTGGTATCCCCATGCACGGGAGAAGTGGAAGAATGTGAAAGGAGATTAATTTTGTCCGTGGTCCATACTGTGTGTGAAAAATGCTAGCATAAACTGGCGCAATTGCTAAATTCTTGCATTTTTTTCCAATTTTGCCCACTTTAGAGAAAAAAATAAAAATGATATATACTGACAAATGCCACTAAAACAAAGCCCTATCTGTCCTTTAAAAAGAGTGTAAAATTCAAAGATGAACTTTATTCACCTGCTGAGTTATAGTCATCTAAAGAAGCGCATAGCAAAATTGTGAAATTTGCTCTGGTCATTTAGCTGTAAAACAGCGTAGTCCTTAACCGGTTAATGTAAATGTTTATTCTGCCTCTAATCAGCACTGTAGTCACTGTATGATCTGCAGTGATATGATGGTGGTATGATTTTTTTTTTTTGTGAAACAGGATCTCCCAGCATATCCTCACCATTGATCGGGCCATGCTGGGAGCTGTAGTTTTACGCCATACAAACCTATACGGCCGGGGTTGCACTAAATTGAGCCGTATTTGTTCTGATTTTGTATATATGTACTGATCTTGGTTCTGATGCTGTATAGAAGTACTGAGCTTTGTTCTGGTGCTGTATATACATATCAGATTGGTTTTGTTGTTGTATATATGTAATGAGTTTGGTTCTGGGGTTGTATATATGTTCTGTGCTTGGTTCTGGTGCTGTATATATGTACTGAGCTTGGTTCTGGGGAAGTATTTATGCACTGAGCTTGGTTCTAGTGCTGTATTTATGTACTGAAGTTTGTTCTGGTGCTTTATATATGTACTGAGCTTAGTTCTGGAGCTGTATTTATGTACTGAGGTTTGCTCTGGTGCTGTATATATGTATGGGCTTGGTTCTAGTGCTGTATTTATGTACTGAGCTTTGTTCTAGTGCTGTATATATGTACTGAGATTGGTTCTGGTGCTGTATATATGTCAGAGCTTGGTTCTGGATCTGTAATTATAATGGATATATTTATAATAACAAGGGCAGATGGAATTGTTCCCAATTCATTGTATATTTCATGGGAATCTGTCAGATAGTTTTAACCCCTTGAACTGCCACCATGCGGTAATACATGACAATATTTCCAAACATTCTCTTGTATGTTTTTTTTCAGATGCAGAAAAATATTTAAAATTCACTTTTAAACCGGCGCACACTATATGCTAATTACTCATTAGAGGGTCATGGGGCGGTGCCGCTATCCTAAAGTCACATAGTCCTGCCCCCAAACCTTTCCATGTTTGAGTGATATCTCCCTTGCTGATACAACCTTTTAGGATGCGCCATTGCCTTGTGGCACTATAAACAAGGGGTTGTGTGTGGCACTATACACAATGGGGGGGGGCTGTGTAGCACTATACACAAGGGGCAGCTGTGTGGCACTCTATCTATAGGGGGCTGAATGCGGCACTATCAACTAAGGGGGGGCTGTGCTGCACTACCTACTAAGGGGGGGTTGTGTGGCACTATATACAGTGGGAGCTGTATAGTGCTATATACAGTTGGGGCTTTATGACGATATCTACAGGGGGGCTGTATGGCACTATCTACAAGGGGAGGAGGGGGCGCTGTCTACTAATGGGGTGTGACACTGTCTATAGGTGGGGCTATGTAACACTGTCTATGGGGGGGGCTGTATGGCACATTCTATAAGAGGCACTATTTATAAGGGGGGCTGATTGTGGCACCCGGGGGGCCCGGTCAAGAGTTTGCTGTGGGGCCCAGTCTTACCTAGTTACGCCCCTGGTGCTGACCATGACTACAGGACTGATACGAGCCACCTGAAAGGCAACATAGAGAATGCTGTAATTTACAACCTACAGCTATACTACCATATCACATTTTTCCCATTCTGTAAAGATACCCAACATCTCACTTTTTCCCTTTTTAATAGACATCTTTGGCATGTAAAGTACACTAGCAGGGCTGCTATTAGTACAGATCTGTCATTTTGAAACTTTTTCAACTATACCCCATGTCAGCCTATAATAGTTTTAATATTTTACTCGCTGACCTGGAAGACACACTTATTTTTAATTATGAATCGCTTAATACGAAGACTTGGTATTCCTTGGATAAATCAACACATTCGCATTGTTCTGAAGTTGTAATTTTGAAGCAACTTGTACACTCCGCAATGAATGCATTGACACAATTTGGCACTTTAGACCTTATTTAACAGATGGAATTGAAGTTATTTTATAAATTACGAAATGTAGTGTGCATTTTTGGTTTTCTTGGACAAATGACTGGGGTTTTCATATGCATATTTAGAATGACAACACACACATAAATATAGTTTACTTTTTGCATCTAATATAAGCTTTTTTTTTTGTTGCCCAGCAACTTCAGCATCCCTGTATTGAACTGCTTATTGGGAAGGAGTCTAGACATAGCTATTCAAGTGTCACAATTGTCTCTATATATCCTTGTGCCGATGCTTGTCCGTCTTTATAGTGCAAATATATTGTTGAAAAGTGTTGGAGTTTGTCCAAGAATCCAAAGAGACTAATAAATAATTCTTATCTCAGGGAAATGTAATTATGTCACAGATGTGAATATACTCTAAACTCTATATACTTTCACAAAGATATAACAAAGAAATGTGGATATTATGTTTTTGTTTTATTTTATGCAAGACAAGGTGACATTTTATCAGGCACATTTATATCTCTCATTTTGTTTTGTTGAACAAGCTGGTAATTGAATATGTATAAAATATTGATGCAACAAGTATTCTTTATGAGCATATATTTCAAGCTATGAAAACTAATTAGCAAAAATAATATTATGAAAGGTAAAATCTTTCCTAGAGTGTGTTGGATTTTTATTTTTTTTTTAAACTTAATTTACATAGACTGTGTTTAGAAATTATAGCTGATAATAGTTTCCTCCTAAAGGAATTCTTGTTTTTGCCATTTTCAAAGTGAATGTTATGATCACACACCTTGGATGGTAAACCCTTCTTACTGCAAATGTCACAGTTTAGGCTAACTTCAGGCACAAAGTAAAATGCCCCATTCACACGTTCAGTATCTGATATGCACCAAAATCATCTTCAAATTCGCCCACATTCACATCTAATGCAAGTAATTGAGGTTTTTGTAGCCCCATTCACATGCAGCAAAACAAAATCAATGTGGATTTTTGTCCGCATCTCGGAAAAAACTAATCGAGTATAAGTAGCATGCTTCTTATTGTCGCTAATCCCGCATGGAAAAAACAGCAGATGAGCCCCACGCGGATTATCAATAATCCTCATGCGGATCTGCGGCACATTCAATTGGACATTCACGGCAGAGTGTCAGACATTTCTGTAGCGGATTCTCTAGTAAATACATGTTGAATTTGCCATGGGCAAATCAGAGACATGTGAACTTAGCCTAAGGTAGACCTTGATTTCTACATTTAACTTCAATAAGCATGGAACTTGCTGCAAGAAGTTTCCAAGGTTGTAACCCTCTAAACAGTTTCTGATTGTAATAAGGGCAAGGCTGCACCGTGCATGAAGTGTGATGAGCTTCTCGCATCAGGCGGCGGTGTGCTGCCCGGCGGCGCCACTGAAACCAGCCGCTGACATCATCGCACCGCTTCCTTTATTGAAAGGCGCTGATTGACGGGGCAAGTCATATTTCACTGCCAATCAGCGCCGTCGTTCAGCCCCAGCAGACCTGCTCAGAAGAGAGCAGGTATGCATTGACACAGGATGGCGCGGAAACGGGATCAAGGTGAGAATGTAAAGTTTTTGTTTTCCACTTAAAAGTGTGTGTCATTATCTACAGTGGAAGCTATATGTGGGCACAATCTACAGGGGAGGCTATATGTGGGCACTATCTACATTGGGAGCTATATGTGGGGCACAATCTACAGGGGAGCTATATATGGGGCACAATCTACAGGGGAGGCTATATGTGGGACACTACAGGCGGTGCTATATGTGGGGCACTATATACAGGGGAGCTATATGTGGGGCACAATCTACAGGGGAGACCATATATGGGACTCTAAAGGGGGGCTATATGTGGGGCACTATATATAGGGGGTGCTATATGTGGGGAGCTATCTACACGGGTGCACTATATATGGAAATGTATCTACAGGGGTGGACTATATGTGGGGCACTATATACTGGGGGCTCTATATGTGGGGCGCTATCTACAGGGCGATATATGTGGGGCACTATGTGCAGGGGGACTATACAAGGGGCACTGTCTACAGGGGGCTGTATGTGGGCCACTATCTACAGAGAGCACTGTGTGTGTGTGTGTGTGTGTGTGTGTGTGTGTGTGTGTGTGTGTGTGTCTGTGACACAGTGTATGGTGTTGTTATTATAATCAGGGACACAGTGTATGGACTATTATAATTAGAGGTGCAGTGTATGGAACTATTATATTTGGGGGGTGTAGTGTGTGGCACCATGAGAATTTTATCTTCGTTTTTAGGTGCAAAAATGTTTGGAAAGTGAGAAGGGAAAACTGCAGAAATGGGCTGTGGCAGGGAGAAGACCTCATAGAGGTCTGGACTGGATGGAAAAGAAAAGACAAAAAGAACAACTAGATTCTGAGATCGTCACTGGTGAGTTACTTAATGTAAATGTTTATTCTGCCTTTAATGATTTTTTTTTTTTGGTGAAACCGCAACTCCCATTATATACTTACCATTGTTCGGCCACGCTGGGAGCTGTAGTTTTATGCCAGACAAACATATTGTCACATAGGGTATGTGAACCCACTGGGCCTTACCGCCTTGACGGTATGGCAGCTGGCCAACAGGACACAGGTCACAGTCTATAGTTCGTATAGTGTACATGCTGTAGCTCAGACAGTAGCAAGACAGGCTCGGCTGGGACTAGGCAGCAGGCAGGGACCGGGCGTAGTGTAGCAGGACAGGCGTGGTACACAGCACGACTTCAGGTCAACACGGCACTTGATCAGGATAGCATGGGATACAGGTTACAGGTAGCAGGAACGGGGAACACTGGGAACTGGAAAACACTAGGAGACCATTTGCATAGACATACTAGGATAATGACAATAAGGCTCAGGCATTGCAGGGAGGGGCACATCCCTTCTTATAGTCCAGTGTGCTCTGGGAGCAATCAGCTCAATCTCCCACCTGTGTGCGACCTGGCTCCTTGTCTGGACTGAGCTCGCGAGCGCACCCTGGTGGTCACTGTGGAAAAGGACGGCCGCATGTGCAGACATCTCTGGAGAGAAGGGCGTCGACTTGATGGAAGAAGCTCATGGTCAGCGACCACGGACGTTACACCTATACAGAGAAAAATGTGGGGGAGAGATCCTCCAGCTCACCTGACACATAGCATGTGTGTCGTAGACATCGCACGGAATCTCATGTCGGCACACGATGGGTGAAGGCAGACAAAGGCAGAGGGTTGAGTCCAGCGTTGTAGAGAGGTAAAACGGAATCCTGTTCCAAGTTTACTAGTTCAAATTAAAAAGTCCATAGGTATGGAGTCTTAGTGTGCAGGAAGGAGTGTATGTCGGTCCAATCGTGAAGCCTACGCGTTTCAGACGTGTTAGACGTCCTTAATCATGGTCCTTAAACAGCCATGATTAAGGACGTCTAACACGTCTGAAACGCGTAGGCTTCACGACTGGACCGACATACACTCCTTCCTGCACACTAAGACTCCATACCTATGGACCTTTTAATTTGAACTAGTAAACTTGGAACAGGATTCTGTTTTACCTCTCTACAACGCTGGACTCAACCCTCTGCCTTTGTCTGTTACACCTATACGATAGGGCTTGCACTAAATTGAGCTATATTTGTGCTGGTGCTGCATATATGTGTTGAGCTTTGTTCTGGTGTTGTAAAAATGTACCGAGCTTTGTTCTGGTGCTTTATATATTTATTGAGTTTGGTTATGGTGCTGTATATATGCAATGAGCTTTGTTCTGGTACTGTATATATGTACTGAGCTTGGTTCAGGTGCTATATATATGTATTGAGCTTGGTTCTGGAGCCATATATCTCAGAGCCTGGTTCTGATGCTGTATTTATGTTCTAAGCTCGGGTCTGGTGTTGTGTTTGTGTGTATGTGTGTGTATATATATATATATATATACATATATATATATATATACTGAGCTTGATTTTGGAGTTCTATATATGCAGTGAGCTTAGCTCTGGAGCCGTATATATCATAGCTTGGTTCTGAATCTGTAATTATATAGGATATATTTATAATCAGAAAATTGCAGGGCAGATGGAATTGTTCTCAATTCGTTGTATAGTTAATGGGAACCTGTCTGGAAGTTCTAACCCCTTAAACCGCCACCATGCAATAATATATGACCTGACAATATTTCCAAACATTCTCCGGTATGTTTTTTTTCAGATGCAGCAAAATCTATAAAATCAACTTTTAAAACGGTGCAAGCTGTATGCTAATTACTCATTAAAGGGTCATGGAGCAGTGTCGCTATCCTAAAGAGTCACATAGTCCTGCCCCCAAACCCACCTTTCCATGTTTGATTGACATCCCCCTGGCTGATATACATCACTACCAGTCTCCTCCACCTTTCTTGAAAGCGCCATTGCCTTGTACTACTTGGGTACGCACCGTGCAGTGAGGTGTACTCTGCCAGGCTGCACCGCGCATGCCAGTTGTCACGAAGGGTCTGGCGGTAAGGCAGCTGGCCAACAGGAAGCAGGTGATTGTCTATAGTTCTATAGGTACCTGTGGCAGCTCAGACAGCAGCAGGGCAGGCTCGGCTGGGACTTAGGTAGCAGGCGGACGTCAGGCAAGGTGAAGCAGGTCAGACGTGGATGTAGCGCAGCACGACTTTAGCACAGCTCCGTGCTAGACCAGGAAGGTATGGATTGCTAGGGACAGGAACTGGGAACAAGTATAGGTACAGGGACAGGGACTGGAACAGGGACTGGAACAGGGACTGGAACAGGAAACACACTAGGAGGCCATCACATAGACAAACTATAGGGAACACAACAGCGCTCAGGCATAGAACCAGGGGGCTGGACCCCTCTTATAGTCCAGGGTACTCACGGGTCAAAGTTCGTCCATGAGCTCCGGTAGCTGAAAGCAGGGAGCTTTAACTGCTCCCGGCAGCGCTGTTCTATTCTGATGCAATGCCATAAAAAGGCTACAGCATCAGAATAAAGCCCGCTAGTGAACGCTGTGAAAAAGCGTATTGGTCATTAACGGGTTACTCCATTTATGGAAACTGTTAAAGGTATGCATGTAACAACATTAATGCTAAATCTCCTCCAATGTATTGATAGTGTTGGAAATATTCAATTTATGTTGCTGATTTTTTGTTTACAATATACTACTGATGAGAATGATGTTTACATTAGCTGAGGATTAACCCCTTCCCCCTGCTTGCATTCTGGGCCCTAATGTCCAAGCCATTTTTTACATTTTTACATTGTCACATTCAAAGAGCTGTAACTTTTTTATTTTTGTGTCGGCATAGCTGTATAAGGTCTTGTTTTTTTGCGGGACGACTTGTAGTTTTTATTGGTACCATTTGAGAGTAGATGCGACTTTTTGATCACTTTTTATCACGTTTTTTTTAAGTCAGGATTAACAGAAAACAGCAATTTTTCCATTGTTTTTTATTTTATTTTTTACGGCGTTCACAGTGCGGGTTAAATAATGTAACAGCTTTATAGTCGGGGTCGTTACGGACGCGGCGATACCAAATATGTATAACTTTTTTGCTTTATTGTAGTTTTTTTTAATAGTAAAGCATTTTGTAATGGGAAAAGCTGGGTTTTTCATTATTTTTTTTTAACTTTTTTTTTAAATTAACTTTCTTAAACTTTTTTTACTTTTTTACTAGTCCCACTAGGGGACTTCACTATCCTCCGATCGCTATTATAATACACTGCAATACTTTTGTATTGCAGTGTATTACTGCCTGTCCGTTTAAAACGGACAGGCATCTGCTAGGTCATGCCTGCGGCATGATCTAGCAGGCATTCGCTCCAGACAGACCTGGGGGTCTTTATTAGACCCCCGGCTGCCATAGAAGACACAGACACTCAGCGATTTTATCGCCGGGTGTCAGTGAGATGAGAGGGAGCTCCCTCCCTCTCTCCAAAACCACTCAGATGCGGTGCTCGCTATTGTGCACCGCATCTGAAGGGTTAAACGGGTGAGATCGATACTAATATCGATCTCACCCGGCAGAGCAGGGACGCCCCCAGCCCTCAGCTGCCTCTGGCAACTGAGAGCAGGGAGATTTCACGGCTCCCTGCTCTGTTTACTTTATTCTACAGCAGCGACGTAGAATAGCGGCGCTCTAGAATAAAGCCCACTAATGACCGCCGTAAAAAGACGTATCGGCGGTCATTAAGGGGTTAATGAGAAGACAATGGTACATAACCCTGTCCCTTCAGAAGGTAAAAGGGACTAAGAAAATACTGCATATGAACAGTAGCAAAAATGTTCTTGTACATTAGTATGATCTATATATGTAACTGTATGCAGAGAAAACTGGCTTTCAGTAGCAGATTGACAGATATTATAGTAATTCTAATGTATTATAGCAATCTGACAAAATGACTTAGAATGACACAGAAATTCTCCCCCATATTGACTCACTGGGAGCATCATAGAATACGAGCTCTGTGAGTTTCCTCTTTGTTATATATCTGGTTTTCTGAACCCTGCTGATTATTAAATTATTTCAAACTATGAACATAGAAAATGGAAGGGGACCATGTGAAGAATTTCTGTAAATGTAATGCCTAATAATAAATCCTCACTTCACGCGCTAGATGTGTCTTCTACACAATACTAAAAGAGCTATTATTAAAGCCATTTCTGTGAATTTACTTTCACAAACATTTTAAGATTCTATATCATTTTAATATAATTAATAATATTCAAAGTAAGGAATATGTTGACATTTCTAGCATGTTTGAGAGCTATGTTTGGTTTGTTATGTTTTGTACATGTATATAAGAAATGCCAGACCACAAGAACTTTCCCAGTGTATTAAGGTCCCCAGGTGCTTTCATCTACAGAGCAGAAGTACAGTATATGGGTAAGCATTTATAAAACAAAAAAATGGAGAGAAAAGAACTGACTCAGATCCTTTCAGCATTTTCTGAAGTTGATATGCCCAAGAGTTACTTTTGCCCACTACCAATGCTCATACTCTTAGCCTCAGTAAGCATGGCAAGGTAAAATCCAACAAAGCAATCCATGAAGTAACCTTAGACAGTCAACTTCCTTTTTATGTGGTCTTCTCGGAGTTGGTGCATTGGGTGTTTCAGAAATGTTGGTTCTTCTGGCAATTTCTTGGTAACAAATGAGTAAGGTAGACTACCTCTTCATCTTCTGAAAAAAAAATCCCTTTGCAGCTGAAATTAGTATTAAACAATAATTTGCCTCCGCAACAAAAGAACAAGCACTAAATTATTTTTTTCTGATGCCTCTTTTTTTTTATGCTATAGTTTCATTCACAAAATCACCATAAAAGGTGCAGCTATAGCATCAAGTTGCAGTCACAGTATCTACAACGCATCTTTAGGCTAGGGCTACATGACGACTTTGCTTCACACAATTTGATAAAAATGTGCGCTAAGAACCTCGCTATTGTAAGTAGATATAGCAGTAATGCATAGTTATTTATATTTAGTGGCTTAGGTGGCATTAGTGTTCTGTTGCCATTTTTGGTCTGCTGTATAAATTTACCGTCACAGGCATTCTTGCACCTGTATACACGTTTTGTTTCATTTTGCTGGAATGTGCTGTGCAAGGTTGTTACTATCAATGGTGGGGAATGGTTGACCCTAACTACAGAGGGGGCATTTGTGTTACTAATTACATGTGGATGGCGTGGGTGTAACTATCTACAGTAGGTGCGTTCGTGTTAGTGGGGGATTCTCGACATCACTTACACCCTGCACAGGCACAATGAGAGATTGATGCAGGGGGGCTTGGTTTTCTAATACGATACAGCCTCTTTCGGTCACATGGTGTTTGATGCTCCAACATCAAGTGAATGAGGAAGAACTTAAATGTCCCGTGTAGCGGTGTTGGCGCATCATCACTTTCAGGAAGACTACAGAAAGAACGGATCACGTAACCGCAGTGCCAACAGACGGTATGTTAGAGAAACAAAATAGAAGGTATATTACAAAGTGATTTATTATGTATTGAAGAAGTGTTTAAGAGAACTTTTTTTCTCTCTGGATAACACCTTTAAGTTCTACTTTGTCTGCCTCCCTTACTGTGCAATCCTTGGTTGGTGTTTTGTATCAGGGTCAAGGGCCAGATACATTATAAACTGACCCTCTTTCAGCCAATATATGGTTATATCAGGTGAGGTTATAAGGTTATACCAGTTATAACATGCTAAGTTACTCCAAAACTTCCATGCTCCACCTTCTTCCTGTTATTTTATCCTATCCTCCCCTCTACCATCTAATTTACTCCATATTTTAATAAATATATTTTATCAATGTTACTCCCCCCCTACCATCCACCCCCAACATAAAAGAAATTGCATGGGAAAAATAGGAAAAAAATGTTTCAAATTGTTTTTAATTTTTTTGTATGGACAACTGAAACATAAAGAATATTAAAAAATAAAACTGACCTTCTAAAACATGCCCACATGAGAAAAGTCTAAAACTAGCAGCAGGTAGCATACTACATATCAGGGTGTCTGAAAATTTATGAAGTAATGGAGATTGAGGCCTGAAACTTAGTGCAACATTTTTTTGTAACTCCTGGTAACCACTAACATATACAAATAATCATTTCCATGTCAAAGGTATCCTAGTTGAGAGCAGCATATTACAGGGACAGGTCTGTTCTCCTATTAGCCAAAATGGCACACAAAACATATTGTGCTATTTAGCTAATAGGAGAGATCAAGGAATACACTGGTGTATTCATTGATAGCCCCTATTAGCTAAATGTCACAATATTTTTGTGTGCCGTTTCTGTTGATAGTAATATGGACATGTCCGTGTAATATGCTGCTTACTTAGGCCAGCACATTAAGCTGACAGATCTGCTTTAAGTGTATATATCTATATCTAAATCACATGAGCAACACAAAAGTTTGAACAGCACATTCCAGCAAAATGAAACAAAAAGTGTATACAGGTGCAAGAACGCCTGTGATGGCAAATTTATACAGCACACAAGAAAATTGAAACAGAACACTAATGCCACCTAAGCCACTAAATATAAATAACTATGCATTACTGCTAAATCTACTTACAATAGCGAGGTGCTTAGCACACATTTTGATCAAATTGTGTGAGCCCACCTGCCACGACAAGGCAACCTCTGTGGTGGGAACCTATGCTGCACATGCACTCAGAACTGGGACTAAGACTACATATATCTGGGGATGGTAGGAACCAACATTAAATATAAAGTGGAAAATGGGAATAATCGGAGGTGTACATTAACAGGATAGGTCACTAGAGCAAAATTGACAATGAAACCCCTTCCATGTGTTGACTCATTGATGGTTGGTGGAAGCCTCACCTGGTTGAGTTTTCTTGTCCCTTATTTGTTGCCGGGAATGCCCAGTTCAGATTCTTTCCACCCATTGAGGAAAACCTGAGCTGGACACCCCTCTGTGTGTCCCCAAAGCAGTCACATTAGCTGCCTCTACGGTATATACATTTTGGAAAATGATGCAATAACTTCAAAGTGTAAATAAAGCTGCATAAACTTGTTACCCAGACAGAATCTGTGCAAAGACCTATATAGAGTGCATAGTAATTGTTACATACCTGTCTAGAATCTTACATCTATCTCTCTTATGCTGTGGTACCAGCTTACTGCAGCTAAGTAATGGTAAACTCTGCTGTGGTTCTGAGCTCTGTTGGCATACAACACAATGTTTACTCCTGGCTGCTACTGATGACCTCATCATGGCCTTGCAATTTATACCCACTTTATACCCGCTCTTCACTGAGTGTTTTTGTTTTTTCAGCCTGCTTCAAGAGCATTGTAGGTCCAGACGAAGGCTTCCGGGCCGAAACGCGCTTCGGGGCCGACACCAGAGACAGTGACTTTTATAATGGGTAAGAGTTTCCTATTAGTATAGACCTTCCATAGCGGGCATTTATTATTCTTCTTTCTTACAAATTTATACAGGCAATTTTCTGCCTTTTATACAGGCATTTCCCTGGGTGCACTATGTAGTGATTTCACAAGGTGTACATAGCGCTAATTATATCAAATACTATATCATTATAGATGTATTTATATGTTCATCATGCATTATCATTGATATATATCCCATAAATGAAGTGCTGAGTACGTCCTCTTACCTGTTCATATATTGATAACAAACATACTGCGCAAATGTGTCATTCATATAACTATATGTATACAGTTACATTCTCTATACAATCTGGTTGTCTTTCCGCACTGTGGAAATCGTCTCTGCTTTTAAAAAAATTTTATATTTTGTATTGTTCTAATAAAATTACATTGTTTTAATTGTACTTTGGTGTGTCAGACTCCATTTTTTAGGTTGTTATAGCAGTCAGCACAGTCTAAGTGAATGGAGCAGTCAACCACACCTGCATACTCTATTCTGATGCAATATACCATGTTTTAAGAAAGCCTGTGCAAGAAGGGGTGCATAATTTCCGTGGGACTGGACAGTCACTTGAAATATATTAAATAATTGCTTATTTTTATTTTCCAATCAGGAGGTGCATTTAAAACTTCCTGTAAATTTAGTTATTTTTTCTAGACCTTATTAACATTGATGACAATTTAGAGGTGCATTTTAAAGAGAACCTTTCACCTCCCCATACATGTGCAGCTGAGTGCAGCATATAATTGGGAGGGCTGCACGAACCCTGGGCACTTTACATTTTTTTTTCTACCTCCCTCCGTTATTTAGATATCGGTGCCGTTATATTTGGCGCCCGATATTTAAATAACCCCCTGAACTGTCAACTGTGTACTGGCAATGGGGCGTGGTACTACAGCTGTGACACTTTCCAATCAGATATGGACAGTGCCACAGCAAGAGCGAGGAGAGAGAGTGCACACTCTCTCACTCTTCAGCTTTTCACCCGTACTGGCAAGGGGGAGTGTCACTGCTACGGACAGTGTAAGAGCTGGGGAGAGGAGCCCTCATCTCTTCAGCTGTTGTGAGAGATCAGTCTTGTACTTTATCTGCCGAACTGGCAAGAGCTGGGGAGTGCTTACACTGTCCGTGGACAGTGTCACAGCCATAGTAACACGCCCCCTTGCCAATACACGCCCCGTTGACAGTTCAGGGGTTATTTAAGTATCGGGCACCAAATATAACGGCACTGATATCAAAATAACGGAGGGAGGTAGAAAAAAAATGTAAAGTGCCCCAGGGTTTGTTCAGCCTTCCCCATTACATGCTGCACTCAGCTGTACATGTATGGGGAGGTGAAAGGTTCTCTTTAAGGGAGTCTGTCAGTAGATTTTACACTACTAAATGGCTGACGCTGCTTGGTATCTATCAACTGATTCTACTTCATAGGAGAGAGGAAGGGTTGGAGCACTAGATGCTGAACTCTTCCTGGTGCAGTGGGCACGGCATGCGGCAGAATAAGCATATTTTTTTCCACTAATGCAAGCTGGAACAGCAGGGACACAGGTATGCCCCTGATCCATTATCCAATAGCTACCTACCATTGTCAGCCGTTTGCTAGCATAGAATCTACTGACAGATTCCCTTTTATTCTGAGAGAGCAGTTTCTTGCTATGCACTGTCATTTTATTAATCTTTGTACTGATATAATGATATTTCTACTAGCTGTGACACTGTATTTTAGTTTAAGCCATTTTAAAGCAAGTTGCCATATTCCAAGGTCTTTTCCCTACGCAAACTGACCTGTTTACTATGACATTGGAACAGCATCAGATGTGCTGAACCATCTTGAACACTAGTCTTAAAAATGGGTCATTGGCCACTGCTGTCAAAAGTTCATCCCCTCTCCTAAACTCCTCCTCCTACTGTAAATATTTTGCTTCTTGTATGGTAATAATCCGGCACTCTTGTTCGTTCCTCTTCTTATGTTCACCCACTGCTGAAAACTGGCCCGCCCTGAATGCCAAAATCTTGTCTTGTATCTCGTCATGAATGGTCCGACATCATTCCCTACTTCGTCTGGGCCTCAAATCTAGTTACTGCATATACGCCGTTATGGTGTCCCGTTGTGTAAATGCACCAGAACAGGACATCGATGCGCAAGCTTGGGATTTCATGTGTGCTTGGGGAGTAGAGGAGCTGTCAATCAAAAGTAAGGAGGCAGGGTTACATTGGAAAGACTTGAAGATATTACTCTCTTATGATCATTAGCATACAGCGTAGGAACACTAAAAGACTGAATACTAAAGGTACAGATCTTAGAAGATAATTATAGGTTACATAAAAATGATTTTTCACCCACTTCCACCAGGTATTGCGGTTTAATAGGTTAAATGCTGGTAACAGGTTCCCTTTAAAGTTGTCATAATTAGCTGTGCCAGTTTATCAAGCCAGACCAGCATGTAAAAGTTGGTGGGTATTTGTTAAGCACTTTACATTTATTCTGGGGGGGAAAACGGGCTAATTGGTATTTGCTTAAGTTAATAGTTAAGTTGCGATAAGTCTCAGCAAATCAAAAGCAATTGAAACTATAATAAAAAAATAGATAAATATGTTTGGCTCTTTTAAAATAGTCACATATATTGCAAGCTATAAACTGTAGGAATTTTCTTGATGCTGTAAAACTAGCAGCACAATTTTTGGAAAAGCTTAATGGGAACTCTGAGTGGGATGAGATGTTGAGCTAGTTAACGCTTTAATTATTTAAATGGTTTCTTCAGCTTTGCAGTCGTTTTTAGGTTATGAAATAAATGAAACAATAGATTTCTTAATAACTTCATGTATCATATAACCACTGTTAGGTCTCCTTCACACGGTAGTATTTGGTCAGTGTTTTGGTCAGTATTTGGAAGCCAAAACCTGGAGTGAAATCTACACAGAGAAAAGGTATAATGGAAAGATTTGCACCTCTTCGTATTTTGGACCCACTCCTGGTTTTGGATTACAAATACTGATGAAAAATACTGATCTAAACACTGCTGTGTGGAAGAGGCCTTAGATTCAATGCCTTGGGCCCACCAGAAAATGATCCTGCGGGAAAACCATCAATCTATATAGGACATGTCCATGTCTTTTAATTACACCCTGTTATTCTGTTATTGTGCACACAAGTCTTATAAATTAAAGTGATTTGTGAATGAAGCTCTTAGGAATTGTCCTTAGCAGCAAGTGACGGGCCCTAAACCAACTTTAAAGGAGTTGTCTTTGACTAGAACTTTTGGGGTCCATTGTTGTCTCAGAATCTGGGCCCATTGGAGGATTTTCTAGTACTCTGATAGATCAATCCAACCTTGGTTGGACTTCTAAAAGATTGTGTAATGGACCCTAATCATTAAAGGTTCTCCATATGATAATGTTAGCAATATAAAGGAACCAAATATTTTGGGATTTCAAGACCAAGGCATTTTTTTCATGTTTTCAACTACGCATTCAGAGAGCTATAACTTTTTTATTTTACCATCAGGAAGGATATATGAGGGCTTGTTTTTTGTGGGTACATATAATTAATTGATTAACATTTCTTAATCTCTTATTGGGGGAATGAAATAGCAATTCTGCCATTGTTTTTAGCAATTATTTTTTTTTATGCCATAGTCCATGAGATATAAATTACATGTTAACTTTATTCTTAGTCAGTACAATTACGGTGGTACCAAATTGAAATAGTTTTTTTTCTGTTTTGCCACATTCTCTGACTAAAAGCATGTTATTTTTATTTTTGGGTCGCCACTTTCTACATAAGTCTACAATTTTTCCACTGACGTAGCCGTATGGGGTTTGTTTTCTGTGGGCCAAGATTTTTGTGGCATTCTGTGGTGCATATCATTTATTTGATTTTTATTAAATAAAAAAATACAGGAGGAACTGAGGAAAAACAGCGATGCCACCATAGGTTTTTTTTTTAACACCATGCACAATGCGGTTTAAGTAGTAAGTTATCTTTTTTCTATGGATCATTACAAATGTGGCAATAATATGTATTAATTATTGTTGTTTTTACTATTGTTAAAAAGTTAAATATTTGAATACAAAAATAATGATTTACTTTTTGGAGTAGGGACATAATTATTTAATCTTATTGAACTTAATTAAACTTTTTATTTATTTGCCGCACAGAGGGACTAGAAGCCACGATCCATTGATTGCTTACATAATGCTTTGGAATACTTAGTACTCCAAAGCATTATTGCTTGTCAGTGTAAAACTGACAGGCAAACTATTATGCCATGCCTCTGAAATCGCCTCATAGGCACAGGTTACTGGCAGATCTGGGGCCTTTGTCAGGCTTTCAAGTGCTATTGAAAGTCATCGGTACCCCACGATAGCATTGAAGGTGCTGATAGACTGACAGAAGGAGCCCCCTCCCTCTGTCAAACTCCTTAGATGCCGTGGTTGCTATTGATTGTGGCAAAAACAGGGTTAACCAAGCCATTCCGCTAGGCCCGCCCCGCTCACTCCCCGCCGCCATTGGCTCCATTCTTGTGGTGGGGAGTGAGCATGGTGAAAGAGAGGGAACCCAAAAACCACTTCCCATGAGGGCATTAGTGGGACTTTTTATAGGATGTGAAAAGGCAGTGCTGTGACGGGAAGCTGTTAAATCAAGATTTTATGTAAAACATTTTTTTATTTTCTATGTCACTATTTATATTTTTTTTAGGAATAAACGATCATTTTTATTTTATGAGTGGAGACTACTCCACAGAATATTTGACTAAATTTTTCTAAATAGAATGTTATAATTTATTTTAAGTGGATATATCAGGCCCTCCTGACATGTATGTTTTAGTAACAATTTTAGAAGAATTCCACACCAAATATTCTTAAAAATCTGCATTGTGCCATTCCTCCAATATTCCTGATGGAAATGTATGTAAAACCTTTCGAACTATTACCAGTTTGTTACAGGTGAAGGCTTCTTTTTAAGTACTCAAAATTCATTTCAGATTTTCTGAAATTGCATGTAAGGGTGAATACTAATATTAGCATCTGAAGACCGACACCATGTGCATTACTTTATAATAATCTCACTTAAGGATTGCTAATAAAAAAATAAAAAAAGCCAATGCGGGCATAATCTGCTTTGATTATTTTGAATCAATTTTCTTCTTTTATAAACCTTAGTATAGCCAAAAGAAATATTCTTTCTTGCAAAAGATTTTTTTTTAAAACCATTTTTTTGTTCAGGTCTACACATCTGTGTTTTTGGAATTTGCACTATATGGAAATTACATGGGGGAAAAAAAAAGCTTATACCAGTAATGTAGAAGTGTGTGCTGCAGAGTTCCCATTCATGTATGAATTATGGATTGCATAGAGTGATATCAAAATGAGCATCCGTTTTCCTATTCATTCTCCTTTTTCCTTCTGAGTATGCAGTAATTTAAAAAGTTAGTTCTGTTGCATCTGACAAATACATTAGCAGAAGTAGAAGGAGACAAAATTGCTGATTATTGTAGCAGGAAAAAGCTTGAGAGCATAAAATACCATATAATAAGCCATGTATTTGTATTATAATCACTGAATTAACTAGATGGTTTGTTCAGCACAATAAAGAAGCTAAGTGCATTTGATCTCACAGGAACCACTATAGAGTGTGTTGCAGCGATCGGAAAACTGCACTAGACTTTCCGTATGTTTCAGAAGACAAAAATGCTAAAAGCACCAGCATTGATTTAATGTATTCATTTTTCTTTCCTGAATAGAAATATGTTGAATTGTGTAGTAATAATGAAAATAAAAGACATCCAATACCTTGTGAAGTCATGTCCTCTATGAGGATATTTTAGTTCCATTCATGTAAATGGGGATATTCAAGCATTAAGGTACCTGCGTAAGACAATGTATTTTTAACTTTCATATATACTGACTATATCAGCAAGAATTTTTCTGAAAAGAACATTCTAACACACAGACAATAGCATGGTGGTAAGTCAAAATCATGCATTGTATATGTGAGTATGTATTATATGCAGTACATGCATAAACATAAATACGTGCCAAATCGGTTTTGCATTTCATCACAGATTGCTTTAAAAGGAGTTTTCTTGGATTTTACATCGATACGCTTTCCATATATGATCGGTGAGGGTCTGCTGGTACGCTTACTGATAAGCAGAATAAATTAACCCATTACAGTGAGATCCATATATGTTGAAATGTATCTGGTGCTATACTTCAGATGAATGAGTTGAGCACTGCTTCCCCTACGTACTGCTGATCACTAGGGTCCTGGGGGTAGAGCCCTCATAATCATACATTGATGGTCTGTCCTGAGAATAGGCCATCAATGTAATATATTGGAAAATCTCTTGAGGCTTTATTGGTGGTTTTTAAATCCAGCTGTGTTTAAATCCATTGCATGTGTCAAATAGTTGTATGTCTCTGGTTTAAAGGAAAGTTTTGACTTAATTGACTACTTCAGGTACTTTAGTTTGTACTTTTGATGTCATAGTATGAACATTGAGAAAAAGTAATGGAGAGTGCTCCATAATGCAATATGGTGGTACAAGGCACTAAATGATAAAATAGTGCTCACCAGATTAAGTTGTGCTTTAGGAACAACACTGGCATACGTCTCTTATAAAATCATTAAATGGAATTCATGACTGCTGCACCAACCTACAGGCCTCTGGCCTCATCAAAGGTAAAGGAAAAAGCAGGAATAAGATGGGTACTGTCAACTAGGGCCGTAACTAGAAAACACTGGGCCCCATAGCAGACTTTTGATTAAGGACATAGATACTATTGAATGTGGTGTCGCTACCGCAGTAGCAGCCATGGCGTCTGCTAGCGGTGCCACCAGGCATGGGGGGCAGTGCTGGCAAGCAGCACGGGTCCCCTCATGCCGCGGGCAACGTAACTACAGCGGTAGTTACGCTGTAGTTACGCCACTACTGTCAACATTATGTGACTGAGTAAAAAGATTTAATGGGAACGTACAGCGCATTTAAAGGTCGTTATGACCTCTTCCTCAGAATCATAACAAATGTTTAATCAGCAGTAGAATTTAGAGAAGGTGTCCATTTGCAAACCGGAAATTACACAATCTTGCAAACACCAGTCACATTTTACAATTGGTTACAAACAGAATGCCCGTGCAAGTATAAATACTCAAACTTAGATTAAAACATATATCTATCTAATATAAGTTAGAATAATTGATGCTTGTAACAGGTGGGAGGAGGTTTAGGATGGTTACTGTACTGCAGTGGAAATTGCACAGCCAGAACTTCAGACGACAAGAGGTATAAGATGCTGAACAGAACTTTACTCCTACAGAGGCACAGTCTACAAGGTTACAATATTTGGTGCATAAGCTTGACGGTTTCACTAATAAATAGGTGTTATACTTATCGGTTTCTGATATAACTGGTGAGAACCGGACATTGTCTTGGCTAATGGTTCAGTCTCAAGTTAATTTTGTGGTGTAGGGGATCTTTGTTCTCATATGAAGTGCTGAGCTGGCGCCATTCAGCCTAGCAATACAAGTCCCTTTGATGGATCAGTCACTTGGTAGCTTGCTCCCTACCTGGCAATCTCAACTGGCATCTCTCGCCCTGCCCGGCTATCCAATCTGGCAGCTCTCACCCTCTCCGGCTATCCAATCTGGCAGCACTTGCCCTACCTGGCTATCCAACAGCGGCTCACGCCCTGCTCACCAAATCCACCCACTCTGTACTGACTCCTTTCTCCCTCTCCTGCATACTGTAACGTCCGTGGCTGCGGGCTGTCAGCTCCAGCCTCCCGCTGACAGCCGCAGCCACGAGTCGGCAAGCGCTGGCCCCAGCCTCCTCCTCAGGAGACGCCAGCGCTTGCATCCACTCACCTTCGCCGGAGCCCGCAGGGTGCGCGCGCACGCTCGTCCTCGCTCTTAAAGGGGCAGCGCGTGCACCGGACATCTTGAACGACCTTTGACCCGTGAGTACCCTGGGCTATAAGAGGGGTCCAGCCCCCTAGTTCGATGCCTGAGCATTGTTAGTTTTCCCAGTCTGTCTTGCAAATGGTCCCTTAGTGTTTCCCGTTCCTGTTGTTACCCGTACCTTTTTCCCCGTTCCTGTTTCCGTGCTTTGCCCTAGTATCTAGTCGTGCCACGTCCAGAGGAATCTGCCACGTCCTGTATCATCTGCCACGTCTAGAGGAATCTGCCACGTCCGGAGGAATCCGCCACGTCCTGTGTCATCTGTCACGTCCACAGGAATCTGCCATGTCTGGAGGAATCCGCCACGTCCTGTGTCATCTGCAACGTCTGGAGGAATCTGCCACGTCTAGAGGAATCCACCACGTCCTGTGTCATCTGCCACGTCTAGAGGAATCCGCCACATCCTGTGTTATCTGCCACGTCCGGAGGAATCCGCCACGTGTGGCGCAACTTGCGGCTCCTGTGTCATCCGCCACGTTTGGCGCCATCTGCTGCACCCATCTCATCTGTGCCAGAGCTGCGGCCACCATCTGGACTATTCAGGTACCCTTGTGCGGGACATTGTATTTCTGGGGTGTCCTGTTGTTTGGCCAGCTGCCTCCCCGCTGCGGAGGTACGGCCTAGTGGGTCCACTAACCCGCTTCGTGACAGTACGCTCAGGCCATGGACCCTGCTGGTCAACCTGCGACGTTGTCTACACAAGCCATGCTGGCTGAGATGGAGGATCTCCAGTCACGACAAGACCAGCTCCTCCTGTCGATGAACGCCATAGCCCATCGGCTGCTTGCTCCGTTCACAGTCATCACCGCACCCGTTCCTGTGGTTCCGCCTGCTACACTTCCTGTCTGTACCGGTACCAACCCCCTGTGTTTCTTGCCGCTACCTCCACGCTATGACGGAGATCCGAGGTCCTGCACGGGATTTTTGAATCAGTGCCTGATCCATTTCAGACTACATGCCAGGTCCTTCTGTTCGGATGACGTCAGGATCGCCTTTATCATCTCTCTCCTTACCGGCAAAGCCCTGGCATGGGCCAATCCTCTGTGGGAACATCAGGGACCAGAGACCCGGGACTTGCAGTGCTTCTTACAGACCTTCAGCTCGATCTTTGAGGAACCTCGGAGAGTTTCTTCGGCTGCTGCATCCTTTCTGACCCTACACCAGGGAGACCTCTCCGTGGGCGAGTATGCCATTCAGTTCCGTATCCTGGCTGCTGAATTGACCTGGAACAATGAGGCTTTGGTGGCTACATTCTGGCAGGGACTGTCTTCAGGGATAAAGGACGAGCTGGCTGCTCACGATCTGCCATCTACCCTGGACGATCTTATCCTACTCGCCTCCCGTGTCGACATGAGGATCCGGGAACATTCCCAAGAGGTTCTCCGGGGAAGAGAACTTCCCAGGCTGGATTCTGCTGTCCCGCAATCCTCCTCAGTCGTCCCACCAGAGGACCCGATGCAGAGTAATTATGTTAAATTGTCTACCCAGGACAGACAACGCAGACGCACTTCTGGATTTTGTTTGTATTGCGGCCATGGAGGCCATGTTGTGCGTCTGTGCCCCAGAGGCCGGAGAGACCCCATTGCCTGGGATTGGTGGGAGAGACAACACTAGGTGGAACAGAATCTAACAGAGGATTCGCTTCCAAACTGACTATTCCTGTGACCCTGGTATCCGGCGACAGGACGCATCAAGTCTCTGCCTATCTTGACTCTGGCTCTGCTGCAAATTTCATCCAGAACGAGCTTGTGGATCATCTTCAGCTGCCCACAGTTCCCCTGGAGACATCTTTGGCTGTTGCCTCAGTTAATGGACTGCCTCTGCCTGATCCCATTACCTCTAGAACCAAGCCGTTGAAGCTCCAGGTTGGAGTACTTCATTCTGAATTTATTTTGTTCCTTGTTTTGCCCAAAGCCATCAATCCTGTTCTGCTGGGCCTGCCTTGGCTTCGACTACATGCCCCAGTCCTGGACTGGAATTCTGGAGAGGTTCTCCAATGGGGCTCCAAGTGCCATGGTCGTTGTCTGCTGCAGATCCATCCTGTCAAGCCTTCTCTGCCTCAGTCGCTGTCGGGACTGCCTCCCCATTTTGCTCAGTATGCAGATGTTTTCAGCAAAAAGGAGGCTGACGCTGCCTCCACATCGCACCTATTACTGCCCCATTGAACTGGTTCCTAATGCCTCTCTTCCCCGTGGACGGGTATATCCTCTCTCCCTGCCTGAGTCTCTATCCATGTCGGCCTATATAAAGGAGAATCTGGAGAGGGGTTTTATATGAAAATCTTCCTCCCCGGCCGGGGCTGGATTCTTCTTCGTTAAAAAGAAGGATGGATCCCTTCGTCCCTGCATTGACTACAGGGGCCTCAACCTGATCACAGTCAAGAACAAATACCCATTGCCACTCATCTCTGAGCTATTTGATCGCATACGAGGGGCCAAAATTTTTTCTAAGCTAGACCTGCGTGGGGCTTACAATCTAGTCCGGATTCGTCGGGGGGTGACGAATGGAAGACGGCATTTAACACCCAGGACGGGCACTACGAATACCTGGTGATGCCCTTCGGACTGTGTAACGATCCCGCAGTGTTTCAGGAGTTCGTTAACGACATCTTCCGAGATCTACTCTATGTCTGTGTTGTTGTTTATCTCGATGATATTTTAATTTTCTCCCCAGATCAGACGACTCATCGGAGGCATGTTCGTCAGGTTCTACTACGATTGAGGGAGAATCATTTATACGCCAAGCTGGAGAAGTGCGTCTTTGAGAAGAGTTCTCTGCCCTTCCTGGGCTACATCATCTCGGATCAAGGCCTCAAGATGGATCCTGAGAAAGTGAAGGCTGTCCTGGAGTGGCCACGTCCCCAAGGCTTAAGGGCCATACAGCGGTTCCTGGGATTCGCCAATTTCTACCGGCAGTTTATTCCTAACTTCTCTTCTCTGACGTCTCCCATCTCGACCCTTACTAAGAAAGGTGTGAACGCCAAAGTGTGGACTCCAGAGGCAGAGTCTGCATTTAATAGCCTGAAGAGTGCCTTCACTTCAGCCTCGATCCTCCATCATCCTGACGTATCTCGGCAGTTCTCACTGGAAGTGGACGCTTCCTCTGTCGGTGCAGATGCACTCCTGTTCCAGAGGAGCTCCAAAGGAAAGGCAGTAGTATGTGGCTACTACTCTAGACTGTTTTCTTCTGCTGAGCGCAATTACTCGATTGGAGATCGGGAGCTGCTGGCCATCAAATTGGCTCTGGAGGAGTGGAGACATCTTCTGGAGGGCGCTGCTCACCCCATCCTGATCTTCACCGACCACAAGAACCTCACTTACCTTCAGTCCACTCAAAGACTTAATTCTCGTCAAGCCAGGTGGTCGCTGTTCTTTACCCGTTTTCTGTTTGCGCTCCACTACCGTCCCGCAGACAAGAATGTGAGGGCTGATGCCCTGTCCAGATCGTTTGAGACGGAAGACACGGTGGAGTCCCTCCAGACCATCATAGACCCGTCCTGCATCGTCACTGCTAATCCTATGCAGGTTAGAGACATCCCTCCTGGGAGGAATTTTGTTCGGTTGGCGGACAGGAGTAGAATTCTCCGCTGGGGACATAGTTCTAAACTTGCTGGGCACGCCGGTGTCCGTAAAACCCGAGACCTGATTGCTCGTCACTTTTGGTGGTCCACGCTACCTAAGGATGTTCTGGACTTTGTCTCTGCTTGCACGGTGTGTGCCTCTAACAAAGTGACTCACTCCAAGCCTGCCGGCCTGCTTCAACCTCTGCCTGTACCCAATGCCCCCTGGCAGCACATTGCGATGGACTTTGTCACAGACCTTCCCCCCTCAGCAGTATGTTACACTGTCTGGGTGGTGGTGGACCGGTTCTCTAAGATGGCTCATTTTATCCCGCTGACCGGCCTACCTTCTGCTCCTCGTCTGGCAAGTCTCTTCATTCAGCACATCTTCCGCTTGCATGGCTTGCCTCTTCACATTGTGTCCGACCGGGGGGTTCAGTTTACCTCTTAGTTCTGGAGAGCCCTCTGTAAACTCCTGGATGTGAGATTGGACTTTTCCTCTGCCTATCACCCCCAATCCAATGGGCAATTTGAGAGGATCAACCAGATCATGGAAAATTATCTCCGCCATTTCATCTCTTCACAGCACGATAACTGGGTACAGCTTCTACCATGGGCCGAATTTTCTTACAACAACCACACAAGTGAGTCCACCACTTCCACTCCATTTCACATCGTGTACAGTCAACATCCCAGAGTTCCTCTCCCTGTGTCGACTTCATCTCAGGTTCCCGCTGCTGACTCTGCATATGGGGACTTCCTGCAAATCTGGCAACAGACCCGGTCCTCTATTTTGCTGGCAGTAGATCACATGAAGCGAAAGGCAGATATTAAGAGAAAAGAGCTGCCTCAGTATCTTCCGGGGACTAAAGTCTGGCTGTCCTCTCGGAACATTCGCTTGAAGGTGCCTTCATACAAGTTCACTCCCAGGTTCCTTGGACCATTCGAGGTCCTGCAGCAGATCAACCCTGTCGCCTACAAGCTTCGGCTGCCTCCTACCCTCAGGATTCCCAACTCCTTCCACGTCTCCCTCCTGAAGCCTGTGATCCTAAACCGCTATTCCAAGACTCCCAGCCCTGCGGTTGCTCCCAGCGGCTCCTCGGACATCTTTGAGGTAAAGGAGATCTTGGACACCAAGAGAGTGAGAGGAAAGACCTTGTATTTGGTGGATTGGAGGGGGTTTGGTCCCGAAGAGAGGTCCTGGGAGCCAGAGGAGAACCTCAATGCCCCTACTCTTCTAAAGAAGTTTCTCTCTCGCTCCGGTCCCAAGAAGAGGGGGCGTAAGAGGGGGGATACTGTAACGTCCGTGGCTGCGGGCTGTCAGCTCCAGCCTCCCGCTGACAGCCGCAGCCACGAGTCGGCAAGCGCTGGCCCCAGCCTCCTCCTCAGGAGACGCCAGCGCTTGCATCCACTCACCTTCACCGGAGCCCGCAGGGTGCGCGCGCACGCTCGTCCCCGCTCTTAAAGGGGCAGCGTGCGCACCGGACATCTTGAACGACCTTTGACCTGTGAGTACCCTGGGCTATAAGAGGGGTCCAGCCCCCTAGTTCGATGCCTGAGCGTTGTTAGTTTTCCCAGTCTGTCTTGCAAATGGTCCCTTAGTGTTTCCCGTTCCTGTTGTTACTCGTACCTTGTTCCCCGTTCCTGTTTCCGTGCTTTGCCCTAGTATCTAGTCGTGCCACGTCCAGAGGAATCTGCCACGTCCTGTATCATCTGCCACGTCCAGAGGAATCTGCCACGTCCGGAGGAATCCACCACGTCCTGTGTCATCTGCCACGTCCAGAGGAATCTGCCACGTCTGGAGGAATCCGCCACGTCCTGTGTCATCTGCCACATCCGGAGGAATCCGCCACATCCTGTGTTATCTGCCACGTCCGGAGGAATCCGCCACATCTGGCGCAACTTGCGGCTCCTGTGTCATCCGCCACGTTTGGCGCCATCTGCTGCACCCATCTCATCTGTGCCAGAGCTGCGGCCACCATCTGGACTATTCAGGTACCCTTGTGTGGGACATTGTATTTCTGGGGTCTCCTGTTGTTTGGCCAGCTGCCTCCCCGCTGCGGCGGTACGGCCTAGTGGGTCCACTAACCCGCTTCGTGACACATACCTACACGCATCACTCTCTTTCTGTCTCTCTCCTCCATCAATCACTAACTGTCACTATCTAAAAAAAAAATTGTTCTTTTTTTTAAAACTAGGCTCCTCACATTTTTATTATAAAGGGGCCGCATGCCACAACTGACCTCTGACGCTAATGTGCCCTCACAGAGGCTATATGTTCTGTACAAAACATATAGTGCACTATGGAATATAACCTTTTCTCCTAATACAAATACAGTTGCATAACATAATATTAGGTGCTAAACATATATACAGAAGTGGGTTCGGGGCACACCTTAAAATGTCATAACAAAAAGTTAAAAATTGGTAAAAAAAAAAATATATAATGTCCTAACAACAAGAATAAAAAAAATAAAAAATACAGAACATGGGGGCCCAGTGAACGTGAGTAGCAGCAAGTGTTAAATCTCCCTGCAGCACCACCACATAAGAAATATAGCATTACACAGTTCCCATTGGGCTGCCCATGTTAAAGATAGACTGTTGGGTCCTCCATAGCAAGGCACACACTTGGATGCTGCTCTCTACTCTAACTGATGATGAGGTTCCTGAATGGGGGAATACCCTCTAACTCAAAATTTACTAATCCATAGGATACTTAAAAATGTAAACCAGACAACCTCTTTTATTGAAAATAACAATGGTTATATTATGCTGAAATAAAAATTAAGTAATTTTGCTATTAGTTAAAGGGAACCTTTTACCAGTATTTCACCTATTGAACTCTACTCACCCCTCGCTGGCCGCTGCTGTCAAGGATTCATTGCCATTATCCTCGCCCTTAAACTCCTCCTTTGACCATAAATAACGGTCTGCAAACATTTTGCGCCTTTTATGCGGCAGTCTCGTTCTTAACTTTTCTACCCAACATCAAAAGTTGGCCCACCCTGAATGCTGCCAATGAAAAGTAAGCTGTCAATCAAAAGTAAGGAGGCGGGGTTAACTCAGAAAGGCTTGAGGAATGAAGATTTGACTCTTTTCAAGCAAAGATATGACTCTTTTATCTCATTAGCAAACGGCGCAGGAACACTAGAAAACAGAATACTAAAGGTACAGAAGATAATTATAGGTCACAGAAAAAAGATTTTTCACCCACTACATCCAGGTATTGCTGGTTTACATGGTGAAATGCTTGTGACAGGTTCCCTTTAAGAGTAAACAGTTCTCTGTTCACCACAGTATTCTCATGTGCTTTTCTCTGTTAACCTCTTAGTGACTAACCTATTTTAAACCATGATGACCAAGCTATTTTTGAAGTTTTTCCATCGTCACATTCCAAGAGCTATAATTTTTATTTTTTTTGCATCGGCATAGCTGTATAAGGACTTGTTTTTTGCAGGACAAATGGTATTTTTAAATAGCACTATTTTGGGGTACATAGAATTTATTAATTAACTTTTCTTGGGGCGTAAAAAACAAACAAAACAGCAATTTCTAAATTTTTTTGCGTTTTGAATTTACGCCGTTTACCGTGTGGTATAAATAACATAATAACTTTATTTAGCTGGTCGTTACGGTTGCGTCAAGGCCAAATTTATATAGTTTTCTTATGTTTTACCACTTTTACACAGTAAAAAACAATTTTTTTCAAAATTATGTGTTTTTGTGTCTCCATGTTTGAAGAGCCATAACTTTTTTTTATTTTTCCGCTGATGCAGCTTTATGGGGGATTTTGTTTTGCGGGACGACTTGTAGTTTCTATCAGTATCATTTTGATGTGTTTTTCATTTTTTTTTACTTATTTATTTATTTATTAATAACTTTATTAAACTTTTTTTTTAAATGTTTTACTTTTTTACTAGTCCCACTAGGGGTCTTCACTATGTGATCGTCCGATTGCTTTTATAATACACTGCAATACTTCTGTATTGCAGTGTATTACTGTCTGTCGATTTACAACGGACAGGCATCTCCAGAGGCATGGCCTAGCAGGCATCCACTACAGGCAGACCTGGGGGCCTTTATTAGGCCTCTGGCTGCCATAGAAGACACTGGAACCCTGCAAACTCATAGCAGGGTGCCAGTGGGGTGAGAGATGGAGCACCCACCCTCTCTCCAAAACCACTTAGACGCCACGCTCGCTATTGAGCGCCGCATCTAAGGGGTTAAACGGGTGGATTTCTATCTTCACGCTCGAGCAGCGATGCCCCAAGTTCTCAGCTACCTCCGGTTGCTGAGAGCAGAGAGTTTTAACTGCTCCCGGCGCCGCAGATTTATTCTGATGACACAAACTAGTCTGAAAATCATCTTTTTGAAGTTGATCTTTCCCTTATTGCTGTCAGTTTTAAGCATTTAAAATGGTGATTAAGTTTCCTCTAACCGCTAGTATCAAAATATATCATCAGTACGTTCTTGAAATGAATTCCCACCGAGAACATGACACCAAATTACCCCCTGCTTGGCAATCCCTTTCTAAAACTACTCCCAGAATGCTTTGTTTTCAAGCTAGCACTTTCACTCCTATTGAGAATTGAGAAGAAACAATCATAACAGCAAGGCTGTGATTACTGGATCTTAACATTTATCTACTTTCCAGAGTCATTTATTACCAGAATCTGTCCATCATAAAAATGTAGTTATTACGGGGAAAAAAAACATTTGAGAGCTTGTAAGTTCTCCTGTTAAAACATGTTTTTCATAATTTTCTTTCCAATTAGAGAATTGACTTATTTATTAAAATAGATATTTGTAAATTCATTATGACTGAGGCAAACAGATGTAGCCGTCTTTAGCTTGACTTTTAACAGTGGCAAGATCTTTTATCTTTACTTTTTCAATGGCTTTTCTTGTGTGATATCCGCAGCAAGTTATCAGAGTCAAGATAAAGATGGCTACATCCGTACAGATAACATGCTAATCATTTATAAAAATGAGTATAAATCAAATGCAATCATTGGAAAAACTAAAGCCAATAAAGGAGACATTTCAACCTTTACTATTGATGATGTAGATAGATAGATAGATAGATAGATAGATAGATAGATAGATAGATAGATAGATAGATAGATAGATAGATAGATAGATAGATAGATAGATAGATAGATAGATAGATAGATAGATAGATAGATAGTATACATGACCATGCTCCTGGTTTCTCCTTCTTGTGTGATGTTCGGTACACTGAATATGTGGTTATATTCCCTCTCCCCCTCTCCCGTTAGTATAGGATGTCACGCATCACATGTCTCTTACCTCCACTGCTCCTTGCTCTTTCCCCTATCTCTCTCTCTGTCTTTGGAGGGATCATGTTTCACATGCTGGGCAGTAGAACAGTAGAACTGTATTTCAATAGCAGACAGTGAGTAATTACAGCACTACCTTACATCTTGTAATAGAGGGTCATGCAGGCAGCTTTAAATATAGTCAGTCTCTGTGAGAGGTGTGAGAGAGCATTTATGGAAACTGTAGTCCTTTACATGGTAATCCCTACCACAGAAAGTTCTGGCATTATCTAAACAGAGATGCTGTACAGTGCTGGGTAAGATGATGACTAGGAAAAATAATTACTACTGAGCTATAGTGGCATTATCTGGGGAGCATTCAGACAAATACAGGCACTTTTCTGTATTTTTTATAAACTCAGAAAACGTCTTTAGGCTATACCATAATATTCTTAATGTTGCCCTGCAGCAAGTGACATCCAGTGTCTCTGTTACTTGTAAAACACATTGGCAAGAATAATACAAAAGGCATACATTGACAAACATAGCCTAAGAAAGCTCCATACATTGCAGGTGTCAGTTGTGTTTTACAGCTGACACGCTGCTCTAGCGGCAAGGAACAGCGCTGTTCCTGGCCGTTTAACTAGTTAAGTGAGACAGTCAATAGCGACCACGTAATTTATAGGGGTTTTCCCATAAAGGACATTTATGACATATCCACAATATGTGTCATAAATGTCAAATAGATGCCCTGGGACCCACACCTCTCTCTAGAATGGTACACCCTAAACCCCGTTCTAACTTACTCGGCTCCGCTACCTCCCGGCCACTTCCTGGTTAGGTGGTCGGGAGTTATGAAAACAGCCAAGTGCTCGCTGTGCTACGCTGTTTCCGCTACTCCAATAGAAGTGTATGGGAGTTATGGAAACAGTGTAGCATTGTGAGATGCGCTGTTTCCGGAACTCGGTAGCTACAAAAATAGTGTACATGGTCGAGTTACGGAAATAACATAACTCCCTGAGCTACGCTATTTCTGTAACTCCTATAGAACTGAATAGTAGTTACAGAAACAGCATAGCTCGCATGCTACGCTGCTTAAGTAACTGCCATTCACTATTATGGGAGTTACGGAAACAGCGTAGCTCAGCGAGTTACGCTGTTTCCGTAATTCATCCATGTATTGCAGTGTATTGTACCAATGATCTAACGATCACCGGTTCAAGTTCTCTAGAGGAACTAATAAAGTGTGGAAAATTGGGAGAAGGTTTTTTTTTTTTTTTTAAATAAATGTTTTACACTCCTGAAAATGTATGTAACTTTTTTTTTTTACCCGAGCAAAATGTAAAAAGTAAAAATCCTAAAAAGTCTGAACTATTACAATATAGCATTATTTGACTTGCACGGTGAACGATGTAAAAAAACAAAATGAAAACCTCAGAATCGTTGTTTATTGGTCACCTTAGCGCTAAAATTTTTTTAATAAAATCGTATATATGAATAAAAAAATGGTGCCAATAAAAACTACTGTTTGTCCCGCAAAAAATAAGCCCTCACACCGCTCAATCGATGAATAAATCTAAAAGTTATGGCTCTCAGAATGTGGTGAAACAGAACAATTTTTCTTTGTAAAAGTAGTAAAATATGAAATTTTTTCTATTGTCTAAAACCTGGGTGCGTCTTATAGTCCAAAAAATGCTGACTTGCCTCTTGAACAATTCCTCATAGTTTTCCGATGCATTTAAGTTACATAGGAAACTCCCATGCTCCCACAAAAATCGCCTAAAATAAACATACTATTAATTAAGAATAGATGACTCACCTCACAATTTCGTAAATTCCTTAGATTCCTAAAGTCAACACAATGCAGTACTTCTTTATTATTAAGCAACTGAAATAGTTACTAAAAGCCAAAACACTTCTTAGAAATTTTACATAATTAGTTACATAAAAAGTTAAAACCTCCATCTCCTTTGCTTTCAAACTTTTACAGCATAATATTAATTTCAACTTATAATCAGCCATATACAGTTCAGTGGAAATTAGAACAGATCAGAGGATGATTTGTAATGGATTCTTGTACAGTCACATGGTCTATCCAGTATGTCAGAGTCCAAAAAAAATTTGTGTCAATTACTTGCCAGCCGGTTTGGATCTTGACCCGTTTTTGTCACTAAACATATGGCTCCAACTTGAAGTTGTATTAGGCCTCATGCACACAACCGTAGCCATGTGCACGGCCGTGATTTCCGGGTCGGCCGGCCACGGAGTGACAGCCGCGATCTGCCCGCAAATCGTGGGCCGTGCACATGGCCGCAGCCATTATTTTCAATGAGCCCGGACCGCAGAACATGACCGTAATAAGGCTTGCCCGTTCTTTCTGCAGTGCGGGCTCCTGGGCCTTGCACCGACAGTGAAAACCACGGTCGTGTGCATGGCCCCATAGGAATGAATGGAGACGAAATTCTCCCGTGGATTTTCGGGGGAATTGCGGCCACAATTTGTGTGCATGAGGCCTTAGTTTGTCTGACTCCTGATTAATGTAAGTCAACTGGAGCGTTAATTATAATATTCAATTTATTACACAATAATTGAGGCAATGAAGTGACTTTTAATGGATAATATCCAAGTAAGGACAAACATAAAACAATAAAAGACATTTAAATTCTATCTTAAACTTCATCAGTGTGCCTGATCAAAATCAAACATGGTGATTATGGTGGTTAAGTAATAAGAATATATTATATCTAATCATTATTAAAACTACTATTATATTAAAATTATAGAAATGAAACTGCAGGCAAAAAAAGGAGATATACATGATTGTTTTATGCTTATTCAGTTATATTTTCATTATGTGCAGACAGACATGAAGGTCCACTTAGGATTTAGACATTTATTATTTTCTTGAATTCATCCTTGCTTGGATATTGTGAATATGATATCACTTTATTTAATCAATAGATTAAAATGATAATTAATTGGGACTGGGTTACTACTACTTGCACCACTCTAAGTAATTACATAGTGACAAGGATCTCAAAAGGATCTCTTTTAAAGGGGTTTTCCAATCCCAAAAAATGTATGACCTATCCTCAGGATAGGCCATCAATATGTGATCGGTCGAGGTCCGACTTCCAGCAACCCCGTCTATCAGCTGGTTTCAAGTGAATGGGAGAAGGCCGTTATACTGTGAACCGCCGCTACAAGTTTGTCGACGATTCATTGAGCAATTAGAAGTGAATAAGAAGCAGCGCTCGTACGAGCGCTGTGGCCCCTTCAAAACAGCTGATTGGCAGGGGTGCCAGGAGTCGGACCCCGACCGATCACATATTGATGACCTAATATAATAGCTGTGCTTATTGTTTAAAGCAGCACTTTTGTGCATTGATCACTGATCTACTGCGGTAACACCTGATACTAAAAATGGTTCTAAACATGTACTGAAACTTTCCAACTTTATATCTTTTTATGAATATTTGAAATGGTATAAAAAAAAAAACAACTAACTATATGGATCAAATGGGAGGAGACTAGCTCTGAGGTCCTCGGTTTAAATCCGACCAAGGGCAACATGTGCATAGAGTTTATATGTCCCCCCATGTATGTGTGGTTTTCCTTTGGATGCTCTGGTTTCTTTCCACACTCCAAAAAGATATTTATTGGTTAATTGACTTCTTAGAAATTTTACCCGAATGTGTGTGTCCCAGATAGGGAAATTAAATTGTGAGCCGCATTGGGAACAGGGATTGATGTAAAAAGGTGACAATCTGTGTAGAGAGCTGTGAAGTATGTCGGCGCCGGGTGAGCAACAAAAATTAAATAAATGATAAAAATATACAATAATACTATTTCCATTCCATTGTTTCTGGTTTACATGACATGTAATAACTTTTGAGCCTGTTCTGCATATTTTGTAAAACCATGTATACTGCACAACTAAAATACAGAGAAAAATGAGTAACTGCAGTGGCCTAACAGAAGAAATGTAATGACAGAGACATTTTACCAAAGAACCTGCAATTTAAGCTGAATAATAAGACACCACAGGAGTAAAAGTACATTAATTAAAAGTACAAGCTTAGGAAGCCACATAAAAGCGGATTCAGTAGAATTGTTTCAAATAATAAGCACTGTTTGTTTTGAGAGGGATTTCTGTTACTATGTTGAAACATGCAAAGTGTTAATGTTGAAGCATAATACAATTTTTTTCTTTCGGTTGAAAATAATTGTATTTAAAATAGAGATAAGCCGCTCAGATTCAGTTTAATCCAACAAGGACCGACACCGGAATTGAACAGGCGTCAAATGAAGCCCATTAAAATTCATAGAAAGTTTAAGCTCTGCGTTGAGTGGCTGAGGGTCATGTGATCAGGTTGTGTGATTACACTGTCTGGCACCATTGGCTTAATGTGGGGGGGGGTCTGAGCGGCAGGGCGCATCTCAGTCTCACTCTCTGCTGCTCTCTACCCAGGAGGACTCTTTCACAGTGAGCCCCCAGTCCGCTGTTGCGCTGACGGTATTTGTTGCAACTCTGTGCCTTTACACATCCGGCAGGGGATGGTCAGCACGCTGGCTCTATCTAAATTGAAGGCACTGGGGTTTACAGCCTTGGGGCCATTTTGGGGTGGAGCTTAGTGCTGGGGTGAAGATTCGAGTATAAAATGGTAGTGAGCCCACCAAACTCTGTTTATAGTGCGGGCTAATGCCCATAAAGTAACACGTCTGAGCAGGAGGGAGGGAGGAGCTGTGACAAGCTGCAGAATTGGTGGAAATAAAAACAGTGCCATGCTGCTGATGGTGACAAGTTGCTGGGAAGTTTGTGCCATGTAGGAGGAGAGTGAGTAGGAGAAAAGCTGCACTGTTATGGCAGCAGATTGTCCTGTGCTGTGTGTAAAAAAATCTGTGGGTTATTTGCTCACTGAACAGTCAGATTTGACAGAATTCTGTTTGTAAGGCTTCATTCACATCTACGTTGGGACCCCGTTCATGGGTTCTGTCAGACCTTTTCGTCAGGGGAATCCATGAACGGAATCCAAACTGAAACAAACGGAAACCATGGGTTTTCGTTTGCATCATCATTGATTTCAATGGTGACGGATACGGTGCAAATGGTTTCAGCTTGTCACCATTGTATAAGGGTTCCGTCGTTTTGAAGGAATCAATACTGTAGTCGACTGCGCTATTCATTCCGTCAAAACAACGGAACCCTTAAAGAACGGCGACAAAGGGAAACCATTTGCACCGGATTAGTCACTATTGAAATCAAATGGAAACCTATACGGATACTCATAGACTTTTTATTGAGCTCGTACACCACTCCGAGAAAAGCTGATTAGAAATTAAGCGGCACAACACTCACCCAAGCATTTCTGCGGCTTTGTTATAGCGATCAGTGGGGGTTTCAGTGCTCGAACCCCCACCCACCAAAACTTCTGACATGTCACTATGACATCTCAGAAGTTTTTTTAAAAGTTTAGTTATCCTTTAAAGGGAAGGTGTTAGAATATTTATTAGAGGAGTCCCTGCATTAGCTTTTCCTGGCGCACAGATCTCCCAGATACGTCAGAATTATTATCTATTAAGATGGCGCATCTCTAGGTCCTGTGCGCCACAATAGAAATTAGAGTTCATTGACATCTAGTTTCTATTGTGGTGCAGGGGAGAAGAAAGAAGACAGAAGACTTCTGTATGTGAGTATGTTCTTTTTAATTTTAATTGTATTTTTTTGTTTTGCAGGTTTCCGCCGGTCCGTTTGGACTACATTGAAGATGCGTTAGACTACTTAGATGATTTCCGCTTTATTTTTATAAAAAAAATTTAAAAAGATAAAATGGTCAAAGAGGGTTGTGTGGGGGATTTTTTATTTCACTAAAAAAATAATTCTCTCTGTGTTTTTTTAATACTTTATTAGCACCTTAGTAATAGATCTTGTCTGTTTGACAACGTTCATTACTAAGTCAGGGCTTAGGGTTAGCCAGTAAATAGGCTAACACTAACCCCCCCATTATTACCCCGTTACCCACCGTCACAAGGGGTGTCAGGAAGAGCCTGGTGCGATCCAGTACCCAACCATCTGAAGTGATGGTCGTGCATTGGGGCAGCCCGAGGATGGTATTATCAGGCTAGGAAGGGACACAAAACGTGGCCCTTCCCACCCTGGTAATGCTGGGCTGTGGCTGCTTTATTGTATCTGGCTGGTTATGAAAAATGCGACCAGCAATTCAGATGGTCGGGTACTGGATTGTACCCGGCCCTTCCCGATACTCCTTTTGGCGATGGGTACCAGGGTTATAATAGGGGGCTAGTGTTAGCCTTTTTACTGGCAAACATTAAGCCCCAGCATTAGTAATGGAATGCTGGCAATCAGACAGCGGCCATTACTAAGGTGACATTCACGTATGTCCGGCGTACACTTCAGTTTACCTCTGGCGTGTTGAAGAAAAGCCGGAGGCAAACTGATGCTAGAATGGATCCCATAGCTTTATATTGGATCTGTTCTGGCACAGGGGACATCAGTTGCGGCACCTTAAGCCGGCGGTCCTCCCTGGCAGCTGGACCCAAAAAATTTACCTGCAGCGTTTCTTGGTCCGGCTCCTAGGTAGGTCCGGCGCCGTATCCTATCTTTGTACATTATAGCCGTATGAAAGCTGGGTGCTGCCGCATGCACCGTCCGGCAGCACCCGGTGGGAAGGTGGATGTGAGCTGGGAAAGGAATCCCCAGTCATAGTATTGCCGAGGATTCCGCTCCAAGCGGACCCTCTGATTACCTCTAACCATTCCGGTATGTCCCGCTGTCAATAATTGAACTAATACTGAAGCAGGGAACCATCAAGTCCCTACTTCAGAATTAGTTCACAGCGGAGGAGCAGAGGTAGCTCCTCCGCTCACTGAGAATTCCCCAGGCACAGCGCTACTTTAAGCGCTATGCTCGGGGAAGCCCTTGACATCACTGTCCATATATGGACAGAGACGTCAGTGGCTACTGATTGAGCAGAATCCTTCTTGCCAGTGATCTGGCCGGGGATTCCGCTCCTAGATGAAAACCCCTGAGGTCACTGTCCATATATGGACATTGACGTCAGGGACTCCTCCTGGAGGGAATCTCCGTCTGCAGCGTCGGCAATGCTGTGGCCGGGTATTCCTCTGCTAGAGAGAGCTTCAGTGGTGCTATCTACAGTACAGGGGAAGGGGGGTGCTACAAACAGTGGGGATGGTGCTATCTACAGGAGGGGACTGTGTGGCGCCATCTACAGTGGGTGCTGTATGGCACTATCTAAAGGAAGGCTGTGTGACAAATCATCAGGGGGTACTGTGGAATTATCTACAAGGGGTGTGTGGCACTATACAGGGGAAAGGGGTAGTGCTATATACAGTAGGGTTGGTGCTATCTACAGGTGGCGCCGTGTGGCACTATCTACAGGGGCGCTGTGTGGTGCCATCTACAGGGGGGCTGTGTGGCACTATCTACAGGGGGCGGTGTGACATTGTCTACAGGGGGTACTGTGCCAGTATATGCAGAGGGCACTGCGGCATTATCTACAGAGGGTACTGTTTCATTATTTACACATGTTTTTAAAAATGTGTCAAAAACGGAAAACACGGAAATGGAACGGATTCAAAACAGATGCAAAACGGCTGTCAAAAACGGACCTAGACGGCCATTTTTAATGGCCAACACCTGGACCCTGTTGTGTGGATAGGAACAACAGCAATCCCTGTGTGGTGTGGATAGGAGATGTAGGGTGGTATTGGGTAGCTGTAAAGGTACCAAAAACAAGCTACTCCCTGAAGTTAAGGCTAGTCTGCGGAATCAATAGCGGAGTCGACTGCGCTATTGATTCTGTCGGAAAACCGGAAACCTGCCGCAATCGTGGCGAACGGAAACCATTAGCGACAGAACCCCGTAACGGAAAGCGAACGGTGATGTGAACAGGCCCTAAAGCGGTAATAAAATATTTTTTAAAAAATACAGAGATATAAGAAATCATTTTTTATTGAAATAAAAACTCACTCATGCAACCCTTTTAACCAGTTAATTTAAAAAAAAAAAAGTGGATCATTGAAGTAGTCCAACGAATTTGCCAACCTACCAAAAAAAGAAAAATGTGAATGATCCAATAGAGGTTGGCTACTTGAATTTCTTATGATTTTTTTGCGGATGCGAGGGCGGCATTTACATTTTTGACTCAGGCAGCAGAAAAGCTAGAATCGGCCCTGGGCACACACAACACAATATTAGCTCTGTTGTCTGTGATAAACGTATGAAAGAGTCCTATAAGTACGAGGGCTCCTGTTCTACAATAGAATGTGTAAATTTTTGCTATAATTAATTGTAAATAGTTATTAGTTAATATTCCCATTAACCCCTTAAGGTCACGGACAATATTTGCCTTGAGGACAGAACAATTTTTATATAATTCCCGAGGCTCATAATGTTTTTATTTTTTGTACGACGTAGTTGCATCAGACTTTTTTTTTTTGCGGGATGAGTTGTAATTTATATAGGTGCAAATACATTATCATTTAATTTATATTAATTTTTTTTTTGGTCGAAAATGCAGAAAAAAAAGCAGTTCCGTTGCGGTTTTATTATTTGATTTTTGTACACCATACGCAGTTCATCATAAATAATGTTATAAATTTGTTGTACAGGTTGTTACAGTCGTGGCAATACCAAATATGTCTATATTATTTCAAGTTTTGGGACTTATATTTTACTTAGTTTATTTATTGTAAAAAAAAAATATTTCTGTTACTTTTTTCATATTTAACATTAATTTAAAAAAAAAAAAAATTCACTTTTTTTTAATCCAATAGAGGGATTTTTTATTTTTATTTTTATTTTTTAACTGTAATGCACTTGCATATATCTATATGCCAGTATATTAGCCTGTGTGCTAACTGTACACAGGCAGTTGATAGGACATACCTCAGTATGCCCTAACAGGAAATATGTTTAGACAGCCCTGGGGTCCTTCAATGGACCCTAGGCTGTCTGGCCATACAAGTTATGGCGTTTGATCGCGTCACAGGGATTTTCTGTGATGCGATCAAAGGGCAGTCGCCCCTCCACTTAATTACTTTGAATGCCGCGATCAGCTTTGATCGCGCCATTCAAGGGGTTAATGGCGGAGAGAAGATGTTTCTCTTCTTTCCGCCATTAGAGCGGGGCTGCAGATGTGTATTATATTACAGCCGTACCCCGTTCCTGATCTTGCGTGGACATGGCTTTCATACAGAACGAGAATTCTCGTCCTTATGCGTGAAGTACCCGCTGTTCAGGTCGAGTATTCTAGTCCTGTGTCGGCAAGTAGTTAATAGTGAACCATAGAAGGCATAACGTTGGCTGCTGTGGGAAGCTGCTGAGGTTGACTTGCTCTGAATGTCGCAGAGGAAGATTTAATAATCCCTCTCCTTTCTCCTGGGTGTTTTGCCCTTCAGGCTCTCTTCTTTCCTTGTACATATGTGGAATGTGAATAATAAAAGTCAGAGGGGATTTGGTAACTTGGTCAAATCTAACACATTGGCAAACTCTGGTGCATTAATAACAGATGCTGGCCACATATCCAAAGCTATCATGGCGGTTAAAGCTTTGATAATATACTGGGACACTGGTTGGGAAGAATTATACATTCATTTAGGCCCCTCTCAAATGGCTGTCAGCTGTTTCTGCTTGCTGAAGGTTCTCAACCAAGGGGCATCTCCCTCTCTGCAGATGCATACCAGAAGTGACACGTGAGGAGGACGGTGTATGAAGGTGGCCTGGCCCTGTGCTCCTAATGTCAATAGCTGCTGAAATGAGTGACACAACAAAACATTTGCAACATTTTTTGGCCCTATTGGCATGTACCCACTGTTAGGCTCCATCAACAACTAGTTTTTCAAGGAACGTCAAAGGTATATGCCGGCTGTATTTCCTGATGTATGCTCCGACCTGCCCGTAGCCCCGCATACACCTATGGTATACCAAAAGAATGCTTCAGCTTACCTTTTCTTCACTGTACTGTCTACCATGTTTTTTTATGCAGTGGGGTGCAGTCAGGGGCGGATTAAGAGTACTATGGGCCCCGGCACTTTTTCAAGTCTGCCCCCCCCCCCCAAACACTGAAGACAGAATTCTGATGACACTGTACCGTATATATTTGCAGGTTTCTGTTTGGGCGGCCACAGATCTGGTACAGTTTTGGATTTGCTGTAAAAGCAGAATAAACCATACAGAAGAGAGAAAGCAGAATACTTTGAAAACCTAAAAAGATCAGAAAAAAAATCGCTCCAGATTCCAACCAGGTCATGTAAATATTTGCTAGTGCTGGGCAGAATTTCACCCCCATTAAAGCCCCACATATTTTTGAATGCAAATTGACCCATTTCTTTTTAATTTAAAGGGGTTTATACCACTTGGTCAATAATTTATAGGAGAATTCCTAAATAGAGATGCATCACTAAAAAACGCAAGAATTGGCATGGATGGAAGACTAGATCAGGAGCTAAGAATGTCTTCCCAATTTCCTTATCTTTCTGGCAAAGTGCATTATAGCAGTGTAGTCACGTTTGACAGAAATCTATCCTTTTGTAACAACCTCTCTACTATGTGGTATCTCAGAGAGAAATTTATCCAAGAAGAACCTACACAAGGAAACAGCTCCCTCTAATGTCTGATGGCGTAGCTAGAGAAATATGTTATATGGTGCTGAAAAATTAGACAGCTCCTCCTGCATCAGGTGGGAGCTTACAGTAGGGGACGGCTATTGTGTTCCAAATGAAAAGCTGGATCTTTTAACAACTTGAGCTAATTGAATTATTTGAGGAGTGTAGGTAATCAAACTGACTCTATGTTTTCATTTAAACCATTGCGGCTGATAGTATTAAATTTAAATATTCAATATGATTCTCGCTTGTTTAGGACTGCAGAACTATTCTCTATATTTATGTTTATTTGTTCTATAGGTGAGATTTTTAGATGTGTGAAATCTGATTTATGATGTTGCAATAAATGCCTTGATAGGCTGTGCTTTAAATACCCATGCTTAGCGTTGAATCTGTGGCCATTTAATCTACTTCTGTGGGTTTGTGTAGTTCTCCCTATATATTGGATCCCACATTGTCATTCTATCATGTAGATGACAAAATCTGAGCTGCAATTCATGAAAGTTTTAATCATAAATGTTTCATTAGTGGTGTTTGATGTCACACTTTTATTTCCATGGTTGATACCAGAGGCAATTTTTTTTGTTACATTTATATATACTAATTAAAAGAGAAAACAAGCTGGGGATTGTTCCAGATGTTTTGTTCTTCCTTTTGAGTCTGCTAGGGGCAAGTATATTTTTTATGGTTTTTCCTCTCCGAAAACTTATGCCAGGTTTCCCTTGGATTAATTATTTTAATACGGGGTTACTTAAAAGTATGTTCCAGTGTTTATTAAGGTATTTCCTGATCATGTTATTATCACAAATATAGGTTGTTACAAAGTTGTTAGAATATTTATTTCTTTCTTTCAGGGTTGCTGTCTGTGGACATATTTCTTCTTCTCTATAAGACATATTTCTTGGGTATATGCATTTCTTATCAGATAATAGAGATCTCTCATTTAAGATCTTTGATTGTTTTCTATATGATTCCAATATGATTGGAACAGTTTTTTCCTTATACGTCTGGATTGAGTGTGGGGTATATTTTTTGTCCACTTTTTAAAATGTGCACTGTTGAAATCTAGAAAACCATTAGTATCAACCTGAGTACTATTAGGATATGTGCACATGCTAGCTGGCTTTTACGTCTGAAATTACAGACTGTTTTCAGGAGAAAACAGCTGTGTCGCTTCAGACGTAAAAGCTCCTCCTCGCATTATGCGAGGCGTCTTTGACGCTCGTAAATCTCGAGCTGCTCTTCATTGACTTCAATGAAGAACGGCTCAAATTATGTTGCAAAGAAGTGTCCTGCACTTCTTTGCCGAGGCAGTCATTTTACGCGTCGTCGTTTGACAGTTGTCAAACGACGACGCGTAAATGACAGGTCGTCTGCACAGTATGACGGCAAACCCATTCAAATGAATGGGCAGATGTTTGCCGACGTATTGTAGCCCTATTTTCAGACGTAAAACGAGGCATAATACGCCTCGTTTACGTCTGAATATAGGTCGTGTGAACCCAGCCTTAGTATAAAATCTGAGTATTACCCAAGAAATATGTCTTACAGAGAAGAAGAAATATATGTCCACAGACAGCAACCCTGAAAGAAAGAAAGACATGTTGGTTTAAATGAAAACATAGAGTCAGTTTGATTACCTATAATCCTCAAATAATTCAATTAGCTCAAATTGTGAAATAGATCCAGCTTTTCATTTTGAACAAAATAGTGCCCCCTTCTGTAAGCTCCCACCTGATGCAGGAGGAGCTGTCCAATTTTTTAGCACCTTATAATTTTTTAGCACCTTTCTCTAGCTAAGCCGTCAGACATTAGAGGGAGCTGTCCAGCACTTCAGGAGACGCCAATAGTATTTTAAGGAATTATCCAGAGCAATAAAATGTATGAGCCCTGGTTGTTTAATGTAAAATAAAAGAACGTGCTTCTACATCTCCGTTTTTAAAGATGCACGGATCATCTTATTTCATCAGAAGTCATGAGGTCCTGGAAGTTTCGTAGGTTCCTTGTAAGCTGTGACGTGTCGTCACAGCTGCACATCACAGGGAGCTGACACTCCATCCCATGTGTACAAAGGGCTGTAACTTTTAATACTACAGAGGCTACTGGAGCAGAGAAGAAAGCAGGGGATTTCGGCATTTGTAGTCTTTCATCATGTGCTGAAAAGACAAAGTTCCGCCCCCGATGAAGAAGAAAACAAGCAGCTCAGCCGTGAGGTTGGGGAACGGTATGTAATGAAAAACCTTTTCACAATAATACATGGGAGGATGAAGAAATGGGTTTACATGTATTTTGCACAATTTTTTTTTTATACCATCAGAAAGCCATTATAACAAAGCCGAGAGTTTGCTACAATTGTCTTCATTCTGAATACATCAGCAGCTCTAATCTCTCGCCTGTCCTCATAGTTTGCTACAATAAATCAAGGTTGTTTTTTTGCAATTACACAGCATATGTGTGACAACTGTAAAAATAGACATGGACCATACATCCATTTTTATATATTGATATATTGTTTTTAAGCAAAATTTAAAAACATGAACATGAGGTTCTTAGTAATCATTTTGATCAAACTGTATAAGTCGACTTGCCTCTTCACAGCAACCTCTTTTAAGAGGGATCCTACTGTATTAGTTGCAGCAGGGGTGGGATCCAGCCGGTTCGCACCAATTCTCCTGAACCGGTTGTTAAAATTACAGTTAGAACCGGGGTGAAGCGGGAAACCGGAGCTGGTCTCCTGCACTCCATTGTATTTGTGTCCTTAGGACACAAATATAATTGAGTTAACTAGCGCTGCCCTGGCAAGGCACATGATGCCTCGACCATTCGGAGGTTTAGTGATGATGCAGTCGGTGCAATGTCGTCATCGCACCGCTGCGTCGTTCTGCTGGAGGAAGACTGGCGTCGCTGGAGGATGGCGCGGCAACAGGATAGGTAAGCATATGTTCGTTTTTTCCTTTTACAATGGGCAGTCTTGGGGGCCTTAAATATAGGGGACAATAACTAAAGGGGAGGACTATATAAGGTATAAAAACTACAGGGGAGGAATATATAGGGAACAATAACTACATGGGAGGACTATATAGTGGACAGTAACTACAGGGGAGGACTATATAGGGGAGAATAACTACAGGGGAGGACTATATAGGGGCACTAACTACAAAGGAGGACTATATAGGGGCACTAACTACAGGGGAGGACTATATAGGTGGAAGACGGTATTTATGTACTTAGCTTGGTTCTGGTTCTGTATATATGTATATGAGCTTGTTTCTGGTGCAGTATATATGTATGAGCTTGGTTCTGGTGTTGTATATATGTATGAGCTTGGTTCTAGTGTTGTATTTTTGTACTGAGCTTGGTTCTGGTGTTGTATATATGTATTGAGCTTGGTTCTGGGGCTGTATATATGTACTGAGCTTGGTTCTGGTGCAGTATATACTCACTGAGCTTGGTTCTGGTGCAGTATATACGCACTGAGCTTTGTTCTGGTGCAGTATATATGGGGCCCCAAATGCTGAATTATTGTAGATTGTAGATAATGCCACACAGACGTCTTGTAGATAACACCAGACAGCCCTCCTCTGTGTATAGTGCCATGCAGCCCGGACGGATCGCTCCACGGCCTCCAGACAGGACACATGTGCATACCAGCGTAATGCAGTGACGTCATCATGCCAGCCTGCACAGGGACTCTGTCCCAGTGTCTTATAGGCTGCAGGACTAATGTGGCCTGCAGCCTATACTATTCAATTGTATCTGTATCCTGAGGACGCATATACAAGTGAATGTTGCAGTCGCTAGCACCGGTCCCACCCTGGTGCTATCAACGCCACCGGGCAGCCAATAAATGTTATGTGCCGGGCTAGGGGGCACCCTCATGCCTTGTAGCAGCCGCTGCTGAGCCTGTGGCACTGCTGGGCGTGTCAGAAACGCACGGGGAGCCAGCGCAGCTCGCCCGTCCTCTTGTTGGGGTGATGCGCCCTGTGCGATTGCACAGGTCACACACCCCAAAGGCCGGCCCTGTTGTTGACTAATGGAGTTTGATCAAAATGTCTAAGAACCTCATGTTCATGTTTATATATTTATGATGCAGTTACACAGCATATGTCTGATAACTATAGAAAAATAGACAAAATAAGCTGTCAGATGTGTGTACATAAGAAATAACACGATTTATGGCCATTATATGACTTGTATCCTACATTTTTTAATCAGTTTTTCCCTATGTAGACTCTAATTCTCTGTTTTCTCAGAGCTATTGGGTAGAGCCTTACTGCTATCTTGTCTCCGATGCACAGCACACATAGGGAAGAGAACACTCTGATCCCCTATCTCTTTGTAGCAAACACATAGAAACAGAAACATGGACATTGGAGGAGATTATAAAGCAGTAATGAGCAGTGTAGTTGTGAATCCAGCACTGGGCTGAGACAGTAACACTTACTAGAAAGCTGCTGCAGCATCTCTGTGTCTCTCTCTGCGTCTCTCTCTCTCCCACTCTACTCCTGCTCCCTCCTCCCTGTCCTCTCTTCACACACTTCTATGTGCAGCTGTAACCTGATCTTTCAGTAAACTGATAGTCCCTCTCGTCTTAAGGAGATTAATTTAGCAGTAAATTCAGAGTGAATGAACAGTTAGGAGGGGGAGGGGGCTGAAGGAGTCCGATAAGTGGAGAAAGAGGAATTTTTATCTTGTATGGTGCTTGTACTATTGATTTATGAAAAGTTTGTTCAAAGTGCAATGCCTATTTAAAGGGAACCTTTTACAATAAAAATGCTGCTCTATCTGCAAACAGCATGTTATAAATCAGGAGAAGTTTAGCAGAGTAATACATAGTTTTGTGGGAAAAGATTAATTATAACTTGTGCTTATACTTGGGTTTATTAGTACAGTGGGGGGATCTGCTCAGAGATTCACAGTTATCTCTGCATGCACACTCATACAGGAAAGGCCCTCAATCGTTGAGTGAGTCCGACCACTGTACTCCTAAGCCCAGAGGGAGCTGTTATTTAGAGTAATAAATATAATACTAAATTTTAAACCCACCAAACAATATATCAATCAGCTTATCTTCTTTTGTTCTATGACACACTGCCCAAAAATAGTGCAGCATTTTCAATGTTAAAGGTTCCCCTTTAAGACATAAAAAGTATGTTGTGCTCATCCAATAGAAAGCAACATCTCATGCAAAGTCTGCCCTGTTGCTTACTTCCATTTTGAACCTGTGAACTAAATAACTATAAGTGGCAAATGCTAACCATTCTGGTTTGAAATACTGGGTGTTACTGCCAAGATATAGGGATTATATATTTAAAGACGTTCAGTAACCGCCATTCAGTTTGCCACTAGCAGGCCTTAGGCAGCCATGTAAACCCTTAGGGGCTCCCTTTGTCAACCATCTGCGATCGTGGGCCACCGATAAGTTGCTAAGGCAGCCGGGAGTCTCACAAAGGCCCCTAGGCCTGCCATGGCTATATGCTATGGCCCAATAGACTGCCTGTCCGCTTTAAACTGACAGGAACTAATGCTTTGGTATACTAAGTATACTAGAGTAGTATATCAGTGATTTCAGGATCACTTTGTGGAATCCCCCAGTGGGACTAAAATATTTGTGAAATAAAGTAAAATACAGTTTATTAGAAAAAAATAGGTGCACAGTAACACAAAATAAAAAAAAAATTAGCGGAGTGTTGCGGCACCCCTGGACGGCTCTCGCGGCAACCCAGGGTGCCGCGACACCCCGGTTGGGAACCACTGCCTTAAGGACACAGCCTGTTTTCGCCTTATGGGCCAGGCCATTTTTTTCAAAACTGACATATCACTTTGTGTTAACAACTTCGGAATGCTTTCACCTATCCAAGCAATTCTGAGGTAGTTTTCTCAGACACATTGGACTTTAAGTTAGTGGTAAAATTTGGTCAATACATTCAGTGTTTATGTGTAAAAAAACACTAACATTTAGAGAAAATTTGTAAAAGTAGCATTTTTCAAAATAGTTACTAGTTCACATATCCCATATGTCTACTTTATGTTTGCATAGTTTTTTGAACATTATTTTATTTTTCTAGGATGTTACAAGGCTTAAAACTTTAGCAACAATCCCTCCAACAATCCCTCACATTTTCGAGAAAATTTCAAAAGGCTATTTTTTTAGGAAACAGTTCAGTTCTAAAGTGACTTTGAGGGCATTATATATTAGAAAACCCCATGAATCACCCCATTTAAAAAAAACTGCACCCCCAAAGTATTAAAAACAGCTTTTAGAAAGTTTCTTAACCCTTTAGGTGCTTCACAGGAATTACAGCAAAGTGGAGGTGAAATTTACAAACTTCATTTTTATTGCAGAAAACCAGTTTTAATCCATTGTTTTTTTCTGTAACAAGGTTTTACCAGAGAAACACTATTCAATATTTATTGCCCAGGTTCTGCAGTTTTTAGAAATATCTCACTTGTGGCCCTAGAGTGGTAATGGACTGAAGCATAGGCCTCAGAAGAAAAGGAGCACTTAGTGGATTTTGGGGCCTCCTTCTTATTAGAATATATTTTAGGCACCATGTCAGGTTTGAAGGGCTCTTGTGGTGCCAAAACAGTAGAAACCCCCCAAAAGTGACTCCATTATGGAAATTACGCACTCAGGGAATTTATCTAGGGGTAGAGTGAGCATTTTGACCCCACAGCTTTTAGCAGAAACTATTGTAAGCAGGCCGTGAAAATGAAAATCTAAATTTTTTTCAATACAATGTAGGTTTAGCTGTAGCGTCCATGGCCGCGGGCCGTCGCGTTTACTCACCTCCCGACACCTGCAGCCATGGATCTGTGAGCACTGGTCCCCATTAGAGATGAGCGAACTTATGAAAAGTCCGGTTCAGCTGGTTCGCCGAATTTCACGAAAGTTTGATTCGGACCTAACTAGTTCTGACCGAACCTGTAATTTCCGTGCGCCGAGCATGGTACTGTCCAGGGTGCTGAAAGAGTTAATGGGCTGCACTAACTCTTTCAGCAACCTTGACAGTACCATGCTCGGCGCGCGGAAAATACAATTTTAATGTAATAAAATTTTTTTTAAAAAATACGTTCATACTTACATTCCTCCTGTCCGGCCTCCAGCGATGACGTTTCATCCATGTCGCCGCTGCAGCCAATCACAGGCTGCCGCTGCCTCTGCGGCCAATCACAGGCTGCCGCTGCAGCCAATCACAGGCTGCCGCGGCCTCTGCAGGCGATCACAGGATGCCGCGGCTGCTGCAGCCAATCACAGGCTGCCGTGGCCGCTGCAGCCAATCACAGGCTGCCACGGCTGCAGCCAATCACAGGCTGCAGCGGCCTCTGCAGCCAATCACAGGCTGCCGCGTCAGGAAAGAAGGTCAGACTGGAGGAAGAAGAGGGACTCGTCACCAAGACAACGACCGGGTACGTATGAAATGCTTTTTATTTTATTTTTAATCAGCAGCCTCTTTTCTCTATCAGTGATTGATAGAGACAAGTGGCTGCCGATTTGTATAATATTTTTGTAATGTTTTTTCTGCCCGCCCGGGTTCGGTCAAAACGTGTTCGGCCGAACCCGGTGAGGTTCGGATTCGCTGTGAACCGAACTTTTCGCGATGTTCAGACCGAAACCGGGTTCGGCTGTCCCGGTTTGCTCATCTCTAGTAACCATCTCCTTCCTAGGAGATGCCAGCGCTCACTTACGCTCCAGTCTACTGTGTCCCGTAGGGTGCGCGTGCACGCATGTGCCCGGCCTTAAAGGAAATCATCATCATCAACTGCTATGATTTCCTGGTCTATAAGAAGGCCCCAGGCCTTCTGAGCCTTGCCTGAGCGTTGTTAGTTTTCCCAGTCTGTCTTGCAAATGGTCCCTTAGTGTTTCCCGTTCCAGTTGTTACCCGTGCCTTGTTACCTATTCCTGTATCCCGTGCTGTGCCTATAGTGTCGAGTCGTGCCACGTCCTGTGTCATCTGCCACATCCGGAAGAATCTGCCACGTCTGAAGGAATCTGCCACGTCCTGTGTCATCTGCCACGTCCGGAGGAATCCGCCACGTCCTGTGTCATCTCCCACGTCCGGAGCAATTCACCACGTCCTGTGTCATCTCCCACGTTTGGCTTTATCTGCTGCACCCATCTCCATCAGTGCCAGAGCTGCGGCCACTGTCTGGACTATCCAGCTACCCGTCTGCGGGACATTGTATTGCTGGGGTTTCCGGTTTTTTGGCCAGCTGCCTCCCCGCTACGGCAGTACAGCCTAGTGGGTCCACTAACCCGCTTTATGACAGTACGCTCAGGCCATTGACAGCGCTGGTCAACCTGAGACCTTGACGACACAAGCCATGCTGGCCGAGATGAACGATCTCCAGTCACGACAAGACCAACTACTCCTGTCGGTAAACGCTATAGCCCATCGGCAGCTTGTTCCTACCACAGTCGTCACCGCACCCATTCCTGCTGTTCCTCCTGCTACACTTCCTGTCTGTACCGGTACCGATCCCCTGTGCTTCCTGCCGCTACCTCCACGTTATGACGGAGACCCGAGTACCTGCAGGGGATTTTTGAATCAGTGCCTGATCCACTTCAGACTACATGCCAGGTCCTTCTCTTCGGATGACGTCAGGATTGCCTTCATCATCTCTCTCCTTACTGGCAAAGCCCTGGCATGGGCTAATCCTCTGTGGGAACATTAGGGACCAGAGACCCGTGACTTGCAGTGCTTCTTACAGACCTTCCGCTCGAACTTTGAGGAACCTGGGAGAGTTTCTTCGGCTGCTGCATCCTTGCTGACCCTACACCAGGGAGACCTCTCCGTGGGCGAGTATACCATTCAGTTCCGTATCCTGGCTACTGGTTGGACTCTACTTTCCAGCAATCCTCCTCAGTTGTCCCACCAGAGGATCCTATGCAGAGTAACTATGTCAAATTGTCTACCCAGGAAAAACAACACAGACGCACTTCTGGACTTTGTCTGTATTGCGGCCTCGGAGGCCATATTGTGTGCCTGTGTCCCCAGAGGCCAGAGAGACCCCATTGCCTAGGATTGATTGGAGAGATAACCCTAGATGGAACGGTACCTAATAAAGCATTCTGTTCCAAGCTGACTATTCCTGTGACCCTAGAATCCGGCGAGAGTACGCATCAAGTTTCTGCCTCTTGACTCTGGTTCTGCTGCAAACTTCATCCAGAGAGAGCTAGTTGATCATCTTCAGTTGCCCACAGTTCCCCTAGAGACGTCTTTGGCTGTTGCTTCAGTTAATGGACTGCCTCTGCCTGATCCCATCATTTCTAAAACCAAGCCGTTGAGGCTCCAGTTTGGAGTCCTTCATTCTGAACTGATTTATTTCCTTGTTTTGCCCAAGGCCATCAATCCTGTTCTGCTGGGCCTGCCTTGGCTTCGACTATATGCCCCAGTCCTGGACTGGAATTCTGGAGAGGTTCTCCAATGGGGCTCCAAGTGCCATGGTCGTTGTCTGTTGCAGATCCATCCTGTCAAGCCTCCTCTGCCTCAGTCATTGGCGGGACTGCCTCCCAAGTTCGCTTAATATTCAGATGTTTTCAGCAAAAGGGAGGTTGAGACACTGCCTCCACATCGGACTTATGACTGCCCCATTGAACTGGTTCCTAATGCCTCTCTCTCCCCCGTGGTCGGGTATATCCTCTCTCCTTGCCAGAGTCTCTATCCATGTCGGCCTATATCAAGGAGAATCTGGAGAGGGGTTTAATACGAAAGTCTTCCTCCCCGGCCGGGGCTGAATTCTACTTCGTTAAAAAGGACGGATCCCTTCGACCCTGCATTGTCTACCGTGGTCTTAACCAGATCATGGTCAAGAACAAATACCCGTTGCCACTTATATCTGAGCTGTTTGATCGCATACAAGGAGCCAACATTTTTTCTAAGCTGGACCTAGGAGGTGCTTATAATCTAGTCCGGATTCGCCGGGTTGATGAATGGAAGATGGCATTTAACACCCGGGACGGGCACTCAGAATACCTAGTTATGCCCTACAGACTGTGTAACGCTCCCGCAGTGTTTCAGAAGTTCGTTAATGATATCTTCCGAGATCTCCTCTATGTTTGTGTTGTTGTTTATCTCGATGATATTTTGATTTTCTCCCCAGACCATCGACTCATCGGAGGCATGTCCGTCAGGTTCTACTACGATTAAGGGAGAATCATTTATACGTCAAGCTAGAGAAGTGCGTCTTTGAGAAGAGTTCTCTGCCCTTCCTGGGCTACATCATCTCGGATCAAGGTATCAAGATGGATCCTGAGAAAGTGAAAGCTGTCCTGGAGTGGCCATGTCCTCAAGGCTTAACTGCTATACAGCGGTTCCTGGGATTCGCCAATTTCTACCGGCAGTTTATTCCTAATTTCTTATCCCTAACGGCTCCCATCTCTACCCTTACCAAGAAGGGTGTGAACGCGAAGGTGTGGACTCCAGAGGCAGAGTCCGCATTTATTAGTCTCAAGAAAGCCTTCACTTCAGCCTCGATCCTCCATCATCCAGACGTATCTCGGCAGTTCTCAATGGAAGTGGACGCTTCCTCTGTTGGTGCAGGTGCACTTCTGTTCCAGAGGAGCTCCAAAGGAAAGGCAGTAGTATGTGGCTACTACTCAAGACTTTTTTCTTCTGCTGAGCGCAATTACTCTATTGGAGATCGGGAGCTGCTGGCCATCAAATTGGCTTTGGCGGAGTGGAGACATCTTCTAGAGGGCGCTGCTGACTCCATCCTGATCTTCACCTACCACAAAAACCTTACCTATCTTCAGTCTGCACAACGACTGAATCCCCGTCAAGCTAGGTGGTCTCTGTTCTTCACCCGTTTCCAGTTTGTGCTCCACTAACGTCCCGCGGACAAGAATGTGAGGGCCGATGCCCTGTCCAGATCGTTTGAGACGGAAGACACAGTGGAGTCCCTTCAGACTATCATAGACCCATCCTGCATTGGCACTGCTAATTCTCTGCAGGTTAGAGACATCCCTCCTGGGAGGACTTTGGATCGGTTGGGAGACAGGAGAAGAATTCTCCGCTGGGAACACAGTTCTAAACTGGCTGGGCACGCCGGTGTCCGTAAAACCCGAGACCTGATTACTCGTCACTTCTGGTGGCCCACGCTACCTAAAAATGTTCTGGACTTTGTCTCTTCTTGCACGGTGTTTGCCTCTAACAAAGTTACTCACTCCAAGCCTGCCGGCCTGCTTCAACCTCTGCCTGTACCCAATGCCCCCTGGCAGCACATGGCCATGGACTTTGTCACAGACCTTCCCCCCTCAGCAGGATGCAACACCGTCTGGGTGGTCGTGGACCGGTTATCTAAGATGGCACATTTTATCCCACTGACCGGCCTACCTTCTGCTCCTCGACTGGCAAGTCTCTTCATTCAGCACATCTTTCGCTTGCATGGCTTGCCTCTACACATTGTGTCCGACCTGGGGGTTCAGTTTACTTCTAAGTTCTGGGGAGCCCTCTGTAAACTCCTGGATGTGAGATTGGACTTTTCCTCAGCTTATCACCCCCAGTCCAATGGGCAAGTTAAGAGGATCAACCAGATCTTGGAGAATTATCTCCGCCACTTCATCTCTTCATAGCAGAATAACTGGGTACAGCTTCTTACATGGGCTGAGTTCTCGTACAACAACCACACAAGTGAGTCCACTACTTACACCCCATTTCACATTGTGTACAGTCAACATCCTAGAGTCCCTCTTCCAGTGTCAACCACATCTCAAGTACCCGCGGCTGACTCTGCTTATGAGGAATTTTTGCAAATCTGGCAACAGACCCGGTCCTCTATTTTACTGGCAGTCGATCGCATGAAGCGAAAAGCAGATACTAGGAGAAGAGAGCCACCTCAGTATCTTCTTGGGACTAAAGTCGGGCTGTCCTCCCGTAACATTCGCTTGAAGGTACCCTCATACAAGTTTTCTCCCAGGTTCCTTGGTCCTTTCGAGATTCTGCAACAGATAAACCCTTTCTCCTATAAGCTGCAGCTGCCTCCTACCCTCAGAATCCTCAACTCCTTTCATGTGTCCCTCCTGAAGCCAGTGGTCCTGAACCGCTACAATAAGACTTCTAGCTCCACGGTTGCTCCCAGCGGTTCTTCTGATATTTTCGAGGTGAGGGAGATCCTGGACTGCAAGAGGGTAGGAGGAAGGACTTTCTATTTGGTGGACTGGAGAGGGTTTGGTCCTGAGGAGAGGTCCTGGGAGCCAGAAGAGAACCTCAGTGCCCCTGCGCTTATTAAGAAATTCCTCTGTCGCTCTGGCCCCAAGAAGAGGCAGCGTAAGAGGGGGGAGACTGTAGCATCCATGGCCGCGGGCCGTCGGGTTTACTCACCTCCCGACACCCGCAGCCATGGATCCGTGGGCACGGGTCTCCATCTCCTTCCTAGGAGACGCCAGCGCTCACTTCTGCTCTGGTCTGCTGTGTCCCGTAGGGTGCGCGCGCACACTCGTGCCCGGCCATAAAGGGCAAGCGCGTGCACAAAGGAAATCATCATCATTAACTGTCATGCTTTCCTGGTCTATAAGAAGGCCCCTGGCCTTCTGATCCTTGCCTGAGCATTGTTAGTTTTCCCAGTCTGTCTTGCAAATGGTCCCTTAGTGTTTCCCGTTCCAGTTGTTACCCATGCCTTGTTACCTGTTCCTGCATTCCGTGCTGTGCCTATAGTGTCGAGTATTGCCACGTCCTGTGTCATCTGCCACGTCCGGAGGAATCTGCCACGTCCAGAGGATTCTGCCATGTCCTGTGTAATCTGCCACGTCCGGAGGAATCCGCCATGTCCTGTGTCATCTCCCAAGTCCGGAGTAATCCGCCACATCTGGCGCAACCTGCGGCACCTGTGTCATCCGCCACGTTTGGCATTATTTGCTGCACCCATCTCTATCAGTGAAAGAGCTATGGCCACTGTCTGGACTATCCAGGTACCCTTGTGCAGGACATTGTATTGCTGGGGTTTCCTGTTGTTTGGCCAGCTGCCTCCCCGCTACGGCGGTACGGCCTAGGGGGTCCACTAACCCGCTTTGTGACATTAGCTAATTGTTTTTCATTTCCACAAGAACTAAAGGAGAAAAAGCACCCCAACATTTGTAGAGCAGTTTCTCCTGAGTAAAACATTACCCCATGTGTGGTCATAAACTGTTGTTTAGACAAACGGCAGGGCTCAGAAGGGAAAGAGCGCCATTTGACTTTTGGAGCTCAAATTTATCTGTTATGGTTTGCGGAGGCCATGTCACATTTGCAAAGCCCCTGAGGGGACAAAACTGTGGAAACCCCCATAAATGTCCCCATGTAGGAAACTACACCCCTCACGGAACTTATCTAAGGGTATAGTTAGCATTTTGACCCCACAGATGTTTTCAGAAAATATTGGAAGTAGGCCGTGAAAATGAAAATCTGCATTTTTCCCAATAAAATGTAGCTAAACCTACATTTTTTTAATTTCCACAAGGACTAAAGGAGAAAAGGCACCCAAACATTTATAAAGAAAATTCTCCTGAGCACAGCAATTCCCATATGTGGTTATAAACTGCTATTTGGACACACGGCAGGACTTAGAAGGGAAGTAGTGCCATTTGGCATTAAGATTTTGGATTGGTTTGCAGCGCCATGTCACATTTGCAAAGCCCCTGAGGGTCCAAAACAGTGGAAACACCCAAAAACCCCAAAAATGACCCCATTTAGAAAACTACACACCTCAAGTTACTTATCTAAGGGTATCATTTGCATTTTGACCCCACAGGTTTTTTATTTGAATTTATTTGAATTAGGCCATATTTACTGGTATTTCATATGTAATGTGGGGGCATGTGTAAGTTGTGAGAAGCAAATCATAGTATAGGAAAAGTGCAAATAAAAAATAAAATTAATAATTCACAGATGTGTGGTAAGCCTTGAAGCAATCCTTTATGCACAGGCCAGGTTTTTTAGGGCAGGTGCGACACTGATAAATGGTGTCCCTTCTTATGCCCCTTTTGCTACACAATCTGCATCTTTTTTGGAATCTTCCCTTCTTTGCAGTTTGGGGAACGATGCCGGCAAAGTGTTGCCCTGGTACAATACGGGCACGTTTGCTTTCAGCAGATGTGCTTGGGCCCTCCCCTGCCTGGTTTTCAAACACAAGCACCTTGATAATCTCCTCTTGAAAACTAAGGAATGACCCTGTCTGGCCTGCACATTTGGATAGCACATAAGCGTTATACAATGCCATTTGTACCATGTGCACAGCCACCTTTTTGTACCACACCCTTGTTTTTCTCATGGCACTATAGGGCTTCAGCACTTGATCTGAGAGATCAACGCCTCACATGTACTTGTTATAGCCCATGATGCAATCTGGCTTGTGGGTCACTGTGGTGGTACCTCGTACAGGGACAGGGGTGCTGCCATTCCCATGTTTTGTGGTCAAGAGAAGGACATGCCTCTTGTCCTTATAGTTGACGGACAACATGTTGTCGCTGCATAATGCCCTGCTCTCACCCTTTCTGACACGTTGGCCAAGCAGTGCTTTAGGGAGGCCTCTCTGGTTTTTGTGCACGGTGCCGCATGCTGCAGTATTTCTGGTGGAGAGGCAATTAAATAGTGGGATGCTGGTGTAGAAGTTATCCACCTAAAGTTGATAACCCTGGTCCAGCAGTGGGTGCACCAAATCCCACACTATTTTCCCACTAACTCCCAGGACGTGTGGGGCATTCTGCGGGTTCAATCCTGGAGTCCATCCCTTCATAAACCCGAAACCTGTAGGTGAATCCTGAGCTACTCTTGCACAGTTTGTACATTTTTATCCCATACTTTGCACTCTTACTGGACAGGTATTGGAGTAATTTTAGCCTACCCATAAAATGTACAAGGGACTCGTCTATTACAATCTTCTTTTGGGGGGTATATGCTTCTTGAAATTTGGTGCAGAAATGATTAATGACTGGCCTGAATTTGAATAGGCGGACATATCACAGGGCGGGCACTGTCCATTATTATTATAATGCAAAAATTTAAGAATAGCTTCAAAGCGTGTCTGGGGCATAGCCATGTGGTAAATTGGGGTGTTGTACAAAATATCTGTACTCCAGTATTGCCTGATCTGTGGCTTCTTTACTAGCCCCATATGCAGCACAAGGCCCCAAAATTTGAGCATCTCCACTGCATCTACAGGGGTCCACTTGAAGGGTCTAGCATATGATGACGTGGGGTTCTGGGCAATAAATTGCTGGGCATATCAATTGGTCTGGGCCACCATTAAATTCACTAAATCCTCCCTGAAGAAAACCTTAAAAAAATATATTTCTGTGAGGCCTTCAGTCTCAAAATTATTTCCTGAGCTTCCTATGAATTCAGGGATCTGAGGCTCATAATTCTCGGGGGGTGGGTTCCACACAGGATCACTTATCTGGGGGGTTGCCTCAGCTGATGTCCTGGGTCGCCTTTGTGGGGGTCCCTCATCACCGGATGATGAGGAGGAGGAGGGCAAGATGTATGGGGCGAATTCCTCTTCTCCCTCGCTGGCAGAATCAGTGTCAGAGGCCAGGATTGCGTATGCCTCCTCTGCTCAATAGACCCTTTGGGATGATTGGGACATTTTTAATAGGGGTGTGTGTAGTGCATGAACACGTGTAACACTGACTTTATTTTTACACAGGGGGTTGTGTGTGTTGTGCTTTACACATGTCTTTCAAAATTGCTGAATAAAAAAAAAGAAGACAAGAGAAGAATGAAAGAAAATAAATGTTTAGAAAAAAAATTAAGTATAAAAAATTAACTGAACAAACTTCAGTAACAAGAAAATATGGCAATATAAAACTGTAAAGAATTTCCTGACTACCTGACACTAACTAAAATTTTGTGACGTTAAATCTGCTAAAAAAAATGTAGTATAAAGACTACTGCAGTAAATTTAGGCTAAAATTATAAAACTCTGTAAAATTTAGTGAATAACTTCAGTAAGAAAAACGGAATGTCCGTCACTAACTGAAGCTAAATCTGTAACTCTATATATTAGTGCTAGAAAAACTAGTATAAAAATTATACTGCAGTAAATTTAGACTAAAACTATAAAGCTACAGTAACCACTGGCACGAAATGTAACACTATAATTTAGAAAAAACTGTAGTATAAGAAATATACTACAGTAAATTGACACTAACTTTAGAAAAATTGTATAGCTAAAACTACCTAAAATGCTATGTTATTTTTTGAATTATTAAACGGACGTTAAGCTATACGTCTGCTACCCTAACACTCTACATATGCAGGAACTAGCTACACCTAAACTACCGCTATCCTAACATCCTACCTATGCAGGTACTAGCTACCCCTAAACTACAGATACCCTAACGACCTACCTATGCAGGTACTAACTACCCCTAAACTACCGCTACCCTAACGTCCTACCTTTGCAGGTTCTAGCTACACCTAACTATATTTTATTTAACTTTTTTTTTTACTTTTTTACAGTTTTTTACATAAAAAAAGGCCCAAAAAAACCTGCATCAACAAATTACCACTGAGGCTGATTATAGACTCAGCACTCAGTGGTCGCAGGGCGCACACAAAAAGATAGTGCAGCAAAAATAGGCCAAAAAATAAACTTGCGCCAAAAAATGTGCACAGATGCCTATCAGTGATAGTGGTCAAGGGCTGCAGGTCGCACACATCGAGACGGTGCTGGCAGAAAAATGGAAAAAAAAAGTCCAAAAAAAATCTGCATCAATAAAATACCACTGAGGCTGATTATGGACTCAGCACTCAGTGGCCGCAGGGTGCACACAAGAAAATAATGCAGTAAAAACGGGCCCAAAATTGAAAAACGGTGCCAAAAAATTAGCACAAATGCTATCAGCGAAGGTGGTCACTGATCAGCGCTCAGAGGCTGCAAGGCACACACACAGAGATGGTGCTGACAGAAAAATAAAAAAACCTGTGTCAAATTTTTTTACCACAGATGCTGATAAGTGATGTCCATCACTGATCAGCACTCGGTGGCCACAGGGTGCACACCTGGAGATGGTGCAAAACTGTCCAAAAAAAGTCCTATGCCAAGAATTGCTGATCAGCGGTCGCAGGATATTCACAGAGGAGGGTGGAGGGGGGAAAAAATCAGCAGCAGCACAGTTGATGATTATGATTAGAGATGAGCGAACTTATCAAAAGTTCGGTTCGGCTAGTTCGCCGAATTTCACAAAAAAGTTCGGTTCAGACCGAACTAGTTCTGACCGAACCTGTCACTTCCGTGCGCCGAGCATGCTACTGTCCGGGGTGCTGATAGAGTTAATGGGCTGCACTAACTCTTTCAGCAACCTTGACAGTACATGCTCGGCGCGCGGAAAATACAATTTAAATGTAATAAGAAAATAAAAATTATACGTTCGTACTTACTTTCCTCCTGTCCGGCCTCCAGCGATGACGTTTCATCCCTTTCGCCGCTGCAGCCAATCACAGGCTGTAGTGGCGGTCACGCACGTCAGGATGACGCTTCATCCCACGTGACCGCCTCTGCAGCCAATCACAGGCTGCAGCGGCGACATGGATGAAACGTCATCGCTGGAGGCCGGACAGGAGGAAAGTAAGTATGAACGTATTATTATTATTTTTTGGCATGTATGTATGTTGGCATGTATGTATGTATGTATGTATGTATGTTGGCATGTATGTATGTTGTCATGTATGTATGTATGTATATCTGTGCATGTATGTTGGCATGTATGCATATATGTGCATGTTTGTATGTATATTTGCATGTATATATTTGCATGCATGTATGTATGTTTGCATGTGTGTATGTTTGCATGTATGTATTTTTGCATGTATGTTGTCATGTATGTATGTATGTATGTTGTCATGTATGTATGTATGTATGTGCATGTGTGTATGTATATTTGTATGTATGTATGTATGTATGTTTGCATAAATGTATGTATGTTTGCATGTATGTGTGTTTGCATGAATGTATGTTTGCATGTATGTATGTATGTATGCATGTTTGTATGTATATTTGCATGTGTGTATATATATATATATGTATGTATGTATGTTGTCATGTATGTATGTATGTATGTATGTATGTTGTCATGTATGTATATATGTGCATGTATGTTGGCATGTATGTATATATGTGCATGTGTGTATGTATGTATGTATATTTGCATGTATGTATGTTGTCATGTATGTATGTATGTATGTATGTATATATGTGCATGTATGTTTGCATGTAGGTTGGCATGTATGTATACATGTGCATGTTTGTATGTATATTTGCATGTATATATGTTTGCATGTGTGTATGTATGTTTGCATGTATGTATGTTGTCATGTATGTTTGTATGTATGTTGTCATGTATGTATGTATATATGTGCATGTATGTATGTTTGCATGTTTTTATTTTTGCATGTATGTTTGCATGTATGTTTATATATATGTGCATGTATGTAATTATGTTTGCATGTATTTATGTTTGCATGTATATTTGTGCATGCTTGTATATATGTATGTATGTATCTTTGCATGTTTGTTTGTATGTATGTATGTTTTCATGTGTGTGTGTATGCATGTAGGTATGATAGTTTGCATGTATATATGTGTGTATGTTTGCATGTATGTATATTTGCATGTATATATGTGCATGCTTGTATGTATGTTTGTATATATGTATGTATGGCCATGTATGATACTGTCTGCTGGCGCCCTGTATCTAAGTCAACTTCACGGCAGGCTTCTATACATGGTATAACAGTCAGTATCACACATTAAACTGAATCTAAGCCTACGACATGTTTTATTTCATTTTTTTTTTTTTACAGGTTTGGTGTTTGGACTACGTCGGTTTCGAGGACTACTTAGATGACGTTTTTTTTTTCTACAATAAAATGGTTAATGAGGGTTGTGTTGGGGGTGCTTTATTTCAATAAAATATTTTATCTATATCTTTGTCTTTTTATTTTTAAATTTTATTACTACCACTTTAGTAATGGCCGCTGTCTGAGTGACAACATCCATTACTAAGGCGAGGCTTAGTGTTAGCCGGTGCAGAGGCTATCACTAACCACCATTATTACCCCGGTACCCACCACCACCAGGGGTGCCGGGAAGAGCCAGGTACGATCCAGTACCCGACCATCTGTTGTGATGGTCGGGCTCTGGGGCGGCCGCAGGCTGGTATTATGAGGCTGGGAAGGGCCAAAAACAGTGGACCTTCCCACCCTTGTAATGCTAGGCTGCTGCTGCTGTGTTGTATCTGGCTGGTTATAAAAGTGGGGGGGACCCCACGTCATTTTTTTTAATTATTTATTTATTTAAATTTTTTTTTTTAAAAAGACATGGGGTTCCACCCAATTTATCATAACCAGCCACATACAACACAGTGTTATTAGCCTGGGAATGGACAAAACCAGTGGCCCTTCCCACCAATGTAATGCCAGACTGCTGCGGCCTTGTATATGGCTGGTTATTAAAAATGTGGGGGACCCGTCTATTGCTAAATTTGTTAAATTCCCCCAAAAAAACGACGTGGGGGTCCCCCCATTTTTATAACCAGCCCGATACAACACAGCAGCAGCAGCCTAGCATTACAAGGGTGGGAAGGTCCACTGATTTTGGCCCTTCCCAGCCTCATAATACCAGCCTACTGCCGCCCCAGTACCCGACCATCACAACAGATGGTCGGGTACTGGATCGTACCAAGCTCTTCCCGGCACCCCTGGTGGTGGTGGGTACCGGGGTAATAATGGGTGGTTAGTGCTAGCCTCTGCACCGGCTAACACTAAGTACCGCCTTAATAATGGACGCTGTCAATCAGCCAACTGCCATTATCTAGGCACTAATAAAGTTTAAAAAAAAAACACAAAGACAATTCTTTTTTATTGAAATAAGAAATCCCCAACAAAACCCTCGTTAACCATTTTATTAAAATTTGAAAAAACGTAGATCTACGCAGTAGTCCAACGAATCGAAGATGTAGTCCAATCGGTACATCAAAATCTGCAACAACATAAAAAAAACAGTTATCAATGTGAACAATACCAATACTTCTACTCACCTACACACATATATACACGCACACACAAACAAACAACCATACACAAACACACACATATATACACAAACACAACAAGATATACACACACACACACACACATAAACAGACAAACACACACACACACATATACACGAACTCACACATATACACGAACTCACACATATACAAACAAAAACACACATATCCAAACACACACACACACAGTTATACACACACACATACACGAACACATATACACAAACACATATACAAACAAAAACACACATACCCAAACACACATATACACAAACACATATACACAAACACACACCCATATACACACATATACACAAACACACACATATACAAAAACACACAAACATCTACACACAAACATATACACAAATACACCCATATATACACAAACATATACACAAACACATATACACAAACACACCCATATATATACACACACACACACACACACACACACACACACACACACACATATACACAAACACACATATAAAAACAAAAACAGACAAAGTCACATACCCAAACACACATACATACACAAACACGGTTTCTTTTAAATGCTGCTGGGGAACCCGCTCGATCCACTATATAAGGCTGCGCTACAGTGCAGCATTTAAAAGAAACAGGATCCTGACCTGTCCATAGAGTTTAAGGCAGCACAGAGTATTTCAGGAGATGAGCGTGCAGATTCAGTGCTGCTGTGAACTCTGCTCTTACCATTACGTAGCTCTCAGTCTGTTACCTCTCCTCCACTCCTGTCCTCCAGAACACCTTCACATGATTGGCAAGTCACCACGTAATGGTAAGAGCAGAGTTCACAGCAGCACAGAGTATTTCAGGAGATGAGCGTGCAGATCTTGTGCGGGGTGGTGACTTGCCAATCATGTGAAGGTGTTATTGAGGACAGGAGTGGAGGAGAGGTAACAGACTGAGCTACGTAATGGTAAGAACAGAGTTCACAGCAGCACAGAATCTGCACGCTCCTCTCCTGAAATACTCTGTGCTGCTGTGAACTCTGTTCTTACCATTACGTAGCTCAGTCTGTTACATCTCCTCCACTCCTGTCCTCTATAACACGTTCACATGATTGGCAAGTCACCACCACGCACAAGATCCGCACACTCATCTCCTGAAATACTCTGTGCTGCTGTGAACTCTGCTCTTACCATTACGTGGTGACTTGCCAATCATGTGAAGGTGTTCTTGAGGACAGGAGTGGAGGAGAGGTAACAGACTGAGAGCTACGTAATGGTAAGAGCAGAGTTCACAGCAGCACTGAATCTGCACGCTCATCTCCTGAAATACTCTGTGCTGCCTTAAACTCTGTGGACAGGTCAGGATCCTGTTTCTTTTAAATGCTGCACTGTAGCGCAGCCTTATATAGTGGATCGAGCGGGTTCCCTAGCAGCATTTAAAAGAAACAGGATCCTGACCTGTCCACAGAGTTTAAGGCAGCACAGAGTATTTCAGGAGATGAGCACGGGCAGCCGTTGGTTTTTCCGAGCCGTGCTCCCATTATGCACACGACCGTAAAAACACCCGTTATTGCGGGTCGTAATTACGACCCGAAATAACGGGCTCATAGACTTCTGTTACCCACGGGTACCTTTACGTTTTCTCACGGGAAGGTGCCCGTGCCGTTAAAAAAATAGAACATGTTCTATTTTTCTATTTTACGGGCCGTGCTGCTATAATTATAATGACAGCACGGTTCGCAAAAGCGGCCGGCTGCCCGTGGCCGGCCGTGCTCGTAATTACGAGTCGTAATTACGAGCACGGCCCGTAAAATAAAAAAATAGAACATGTTCTATCTTTTTAACGGCACGGGCACCTTCCCGTGAGAAAACGGGAAGGTACCCGTGGCTAACAGAAGTCTATGGGCCCGCTATTTCGGGTCGTAATTACGACCCGTGATAACGGGTGTTTTTATGGTCGTGTGCATGAGGCCCCGTAATGACGGGTGGCTACATGTGTGCACCCGTCATTACGGCAGCGTTGCTAGGCGACGTCAGTAAGGGTATGTGCACACACACTAATTACGTCCGTAATTGACGGACGTATTTCGGCCGCAAGTACCGGACCGAACACACTGCAGGGAGCCGGGCTCCTAGCATCATATTTATGTACGATGCTAGGAGTCCCTGCCTCTCTGTGGAACTACTGTCCCGTACTGAAAACATAATTACAGTACGGGACAGTTGTCCTGCAGAGAGGCAGGGACTCCTAGCATCGTACATAACTATGATGCTAGGAGCCCGGCTCCTTGCACTGTGTTCGGTCCGGCACTTGCGGCCGAAATACGTCCGTCAATTACGGACGTAATTAGTGTGTGTGCACATACCCTAAATAGTCACTGTCCAGGGTGCTGAAAGAGTTAACTGATTGGCAGTAACTGTTTCAGTACCCTGGACAGTGACTACCGATCACAGTACCTGTAAAAAAAAGACGTTCATACTTACCGGGAACTCCCTGCTTCCTCCAGTCCGGTCTCCCGGCCGTTGCCTTGGTGACGCGTCCCTCTCGACATCCGGCCCGACATTCCTTGATGACGATGCAGCCCATGTGAGCGCTGCAGCCAATCACAGGCTGCCGCGGCCTCTGCAGCCAATCACAGGCTGCAGAGGCCTCTGCAGCCAATCACAGGCTGCCGCGTCAGAAAAGGTCGGACTGGAGGAAGAAGAGGGACTCGTCACCAAGACAACGACCGGGTACGTATGAAATGCCTTTTTTTTTAATTTTAATCAGCAGCCTCTTTTCTCTATCAGTGATTGATAGAGACAAGTGGCTGCCGATTTGTATAATGTTTTTGACCGGGTTCGGTCAAAACGGGTTCGGCCGAACCCGGTGAAGTTCGGATTCGCTGCGAACCGAACTTTTCCGGAAGTTCGGACCGAAACCGGGTTCGGTTGTCCCGGTTCGCTCATCTCTAATTATGATCACAGTGAGTGATCACACAGCAAGATGCAGAAGAGGACGATCGCAGCACAGAAGGCCTCAGCAAGGGTAAGTATTCGGTTCACAGACTATCACACCTGCTCTGCTCACCGTTCCTAACCGGAATGAAGTGGGTAGAGCTGGTGCAGGGTTATGAAACACCCGCCATGTCCACAATTGTTTGGTCTGTGCAGACCGACCAATGGTAGCGATCGGGTGGATGACACCATCACTACTGCCTTACAAGTACATGGCGGGGATCCTAGACACCACCAATCCTCACCGTATGACTGTGCCACTGATAGGATATAGCCGCAAAAAGCCGCGATTGGCCAATCGCGGGGATCGCCGATGCAGGGGGGGGGGGGCACGTCTCCCCCCTGGGCCACGTGTAAAGACGGCCTGCTTTCAAGGACAGCAGCCATCTTTACTCTGTCACCGTGTCTTTAGACACGGTGACCACTTAACGCTCCAACGTACCCATACCTTGGATTACGTTAAGTACTTAGCGACAATGACGTACCTATACGTTGGATTACGTTAAGTACCTAACGACAATGACGTACCTATACGTTGGATGTCGTTAAGGGGTGGATATATGCTATCCTAACTAACAAGAACGACTGTCTCATTTGTGACACATTTCAGTAGAGTCACTGGCACTTGTACATTATCATTCAGCCATTTCGATAGGTCAAACTGCAGAATTCATTTCAAGAGACCTGGCGAACAGTGGGAAACCGTAAGTACAATTTAATAATCCAAAGTTCTAAAATGGTAAAGAGGGGGTTATAAAAGTACACTCGCTTTACCATTGTGAAAAATGAAACTAATTAATTAATATGATGAATAATTTGTTAGATTTCATTCTTTATCTTTGTTTCAAACAGTCTGTAATTGTGAACTTGTTGCCCTGCTTTACAATTAGAAACAGTAGGAATTAGTAATCACTTTATTTTTAATGAGTTAATTTGCCTCTTAACAGGTTCTTACTGTGGATACATTTTAATATAACAAAAAAGAACCTTGCACAATGTAGACATGGTAATGATGGTTTTAATTTTCATTGAAAATGCATGTTGTTATTTTGCTGAATAACTATATTAAAATACAGTTCCCAGATTTGTTATGTTAAGTAAATGATGTGGAAATCATTGTTGGGGACAAGTACATGCTGGATATACACCATGACTTTCTGTGCTATAGAAGACATAGAGTAAGTAATGTAAGTAATTAAGTTAATTTAGTAAGTAATTAATTAAATAAATTGATTTAATAAAGGCAGAATTTGGATTTAAATTAGTATAGGAAATCTAAAATGTTGGGAATTGGGATGCGAGTTATGTCATGATTGTCTCTCCGGACTAAAAGTTCAAGTGATATTTTCAGTTCATGCAAACACTTGTTCTAAAATAAAATAGAGAGAGACCTCTCTGAAACGCATAAAGACTTTTCAATTGTATATTCTATACACAGCTTTATTTGGACACAGAATCCGTACATACCATTAATGGGAACTTTTAATGGCACCGGGCATTCTTCTATTTTAAATATTACAAGATACTATTTATACTACATAGAAGGCTCTGCATTCTGACTTGCCACGTGGAGATTTTGGAATTTTTCTATACTGACCACAGGAAAGAGGGTATTCCCATACTTGAACATAAGAGCCATGTCACTGTGCCAATGCAACCACAATGATGACATGCACACAAATTTGCACAATGATGCCATTAAATAAAAACAAAGGGGAAAACTAAGTGTAGCAATTGCTGAGGTTAGCCATAACCTTCATTTATACGGTTCACATAAACATTCCACTAAGGCAGCACATTTTAAAATGGATGTGGACATGGCGTTCAGCTGTTATTGCTGTGGTAAGCCACTTCTGCTCATACATTCCTCCTGTAGAGGCAAATACATGGGAGATGTAGAATTACATGACAGCTATAGATATGACGGAGCTGGGGCCGATCTTACAGTCTGGATCTCAAATCCATTCCCTAATAAGGAAATAATATTGATATGCCCTGATAGGGCATACAAGCAAAGTTAGCTTTGTGAGACAACCCTTTTAAGCCTAATAGAGCGCTCTGAATTTTATGACCACTAAAAGAACTATGCTTGTGTTTATGAAGTGCTTAAAAGTAACACTGGATAGCCAGAGGCATAGCTAAGTTCTCCAGCACCCGGGGCAAAGATTCAGATTGGCGCCCCCCCCAACTTCTTTCCCGACATCTCCATCCCGCTCCAATATGTTGGCTTTCTCTACCAATCAATGAGGTGTAATTTTTTTTCAAAACATTTTTTCATGTAACTCGAGCATAAAACCATTTCTACATTTTACAAGCTATATAGTTCTATAAGGTAGTTTAACATAACAATAAGTTAAAAGAAAATTAATTAAAGAGACAACACACAGCCCCCTTGTAGATAGCACCACACACAGTCCCTGGTAGATAGTACCACACACAGCCCCCTTGGGGATAGCGCCACGCACAGCCCCCTTGTGGATTGAGCCACACACAGCCCCCTTGTAGATTGCACCACACACAGCCCCCTTGTAGATAACGCCACACACAGCCCCCTTGTAGATAGCGCCACACCCGCTGTTGTAGATAGCGCCCCAATACCGTCCCCCTGTAGTTAGCACCTTACCCCCCTTTGTAGTTAGCACCACACACAGCCCCCTTGTAGATAGCGCCACACACAGCCCCTCTCTTGTATATAATGCCACAAAGCCCACTGTATATAGCTCCAAACACAACCCCCCATGTAGATAGCTCCACACAGAACCCCCCATGTAGATAGCTCCACACACAGCCCCCTCTTGTAGATAGTGCCACACACAGCCCATTGTAGATAGTGACACACACAGCCCCCTTGTAGATAGCTCCACACACAGCCCCCCCTTGTAGATAGCGCCACACACAGCCCCCTTTTAAATAGCGCCACACACAGCCCCCTTGTACATAGCTCCACATACAGCCCCCCCTTAGTGCCAAACACAGCTTCTTGTATATAAGGTCACAAAGCCCACTGTAGATAGCTTCACACACAGCCCCCATGTAGATAGCTCCACACACAGCCCCCCATGTAGATAGCTCCACACACAGCCCCCCCTTTAGATAGTGCCACACACAGCCCCTTATAGATAGTGCCACACACAGCCCCTAGTAGATAGCTCCACACACAGCCCCCTCTTGTAAATATTTCCACATGCAGCCCCTTGTAATTAGCGAAAACACTAGGAACAGAAGGAGTCATGCACTATTGTAATAAAGTTTGCCAATGGCATAGAAAAATAATTTTTATTGGACAATACAAAATACATAGAGTTAAAAAAGACTACAAATCTGAAGACTGTACACCTCCCAGGTGGTGAGGATGAACCTAAAGGAACCACTCCTTATATTGGCAGTTGCAGGAAGAAAAAGTATACCCCTTTTGAAAAAGCCATCCACGCGAAACGCGCGTCGGGGTCTCTCCGTACTCGGGAAGATACTGAACTGCAGGAACCACATGGGTTAGTAACACTTTATGCTGTGCTTTACATATTTTACTTGCTCCTTTCTTGTGGCGATAATACTCTGGGAAGACTTGTCTGCTTTGTGGGGACTCTCTGTGAGCACTTTTTGCTCTGATTGGAATCCACTCACAATGTTTACCTTCGATAGCTTTGTGACTCTGGCTGTATGTATGATGTTTCTTACTTAAATTTACATACACTGACTCCTATGCCTAGTGCTATTTTACTGTATTTTCTGCCCTAGTCCTAGTCGGTATTTTACTATCTGTCAGATAAGCTTTTTCTTCCTGCAACTGCCAATATAAGGAGTGGTTCCTTTAGGTTCATCCTCACCACCTGGGAGGTGTACAGTCTTCAGATTTGTAGTCTTTTTTAACTCTATGTATTTTGTATTGTCCAATAAAAATTATTTTTCTATGCCATTGGCAAACTTTATTACAATAGTGCATGACTCCTTCTGTTCCTAGTGTTTTCCATAATTATTTTGGAGTTTCTATTCTGACAAAGGGAGGTCTAAATCCGCACATGCTGGTGACCTAGCCCTCATAACCATTTTCCTGTTGAGACATATGTTTATAACCCTTGTAATTAGCGCAACACACAGCCCCCTTGTAGATAGCACCACACAGACCCTCTCTTGTATATAATGCCACAAAGCCCACTGTAGATAGCTCCACACACAGCCCCCTTTTAAATAGCACCACACACAGCCCCATTGTAGATAGCACCAAACACAGCCCCCTTGTAGATAGTGCCACACAACCACCCTCCCCCTTGTACTTAGTGCCACCCAACCCCCCTCCCCTTGTACTTAGTGCCATAGCAGTAAAGAGAGTTTATGTCACTAAGATCTCACATGTCACATTCTAAATTACTCGTGAAACCGTAGGTATTACATAATTTTTCACAGCATTGTTGACCACCATGCAGTATAATAGAAATTCAATTTACCATTATATCTCAGTCGTACACGGGCCGGGAAGTTCTATAAAGCACACAACTGTGCGATCCGGCAATGATAATGTGGAATAACAATTTGACATACCAATAATCCCTCATGATGCCCCACAAACATTGGTGGTGCAGAAACGCGTAGGATTAGCGCGGTATAGCACAATGAAGATTGAGTGAGTGTGTGTCAACAAGCATAAAACAAGGTGAATGCTACCTATCACCATAAGAGGCTCCGTCTCTGCTGCTGACCACATAACTAAGCTTGTTATATCTGGCTTAAAGAGCCGGACTAGCGCGGTGTAGCACATGGTGTAGCGTGGTACAGCGCAACTATCATTCAATTTATTTGGCTCAGCGAGTATAAAATAAGAGGAGAGACGGGTCTAGGGTTTAACGCTACCTATTGCCTTATAGGCCATGTCTCTGCTGCTGACCTCATAATTGAGCCTGTTATATTTGGCTTTAAGAGCCCATTTTAATTAATATTAATTAAAATTGATTTTAATCGTTCATTCCAGGCAGTAAATTTATAATTTAACAGAACGAAAACAAATTTATCAGTTGTACTTACCTTCTCACTCTTCCCCCCTCCCCTCTCCATGGGCTTCCATAGACATGTGTGATCTGATACATGTGAGCTGCAGCCCGACTCAAGACGGTTAAAGCTGAATTTTTAGAGTGAAAATCAGTTTATCAGAGGGAGAGGAAGCAGGAAAACAGCCAAATAAGAGCAGAAAGAGGCTTGTTACTCTGATAAGATATAATACAAAGTTTATTTTAATCACCTGTACTATTCATTTATGCAAAGTTTGTTGAAATGACAGTGCTCATTTAACCCCTTGACACCGCAGCCATTTTCGCTTTTTGTTTTCTCCTCCCTACATTCCAAAAGCCATCACTTTTTTTATTTTTCCGCCAGCATAGTTGTATGAGGGCTTTTTTTGTGGGACGAGTTGTAGTTTTTAATGGCACTATATATTGTACTGTATAATATACTGGGAAACTAAAAATATATTCTTTGTGGAGTGGAATGGGAAAAAAACAGTGATTCCTCCATTGTTTTTTCGGTTCACTGTGCAGTAAAAATTACATGTTAACTGATTTCTATAGGTCTATACGGTTACATTAATACTAAATTTCTAGATTTGTTCTTTGTTTTACTACTTTTATAGTGAAAAAATTATTTGTTAAAAAATAATTTTGTGTGCCATATTCTGAGAGACATAACTTTTGTATTTCTCTGTCGATTGAGTGGTGTGAGTACCCTTTGGGGTACATATGACTTTTTGGTCCCTTATTATTTAATTTTTGGAGGAAGCTGGCTGGCACTGCATAAATATTGCCACATACCCTATAAACCACAGTATATACCACAAAACACAAACGGATATGTATATAAGGGCAAAAAATTACCATAGAATCACTATGTATATCACAAAAATATGAATTTTATTCACAGTAAATATACCTCAGAAATAGTAAAAACACTTAAAAAAGCATAGACATGCTCTACAAAATCTTGGAGGGGGGTGGAGAGTTGCCACCCTGACAAGTGGCCAAAAAACAAATATCCCCACACTTCCACCAATTCCCCTAAACAGGCATTTCTATTATATAAGTATGAGTCTAAAGAAAATATTGCATCAAACCATTTGCTGTCATGTAATTAGTTACAGTTATTAAAAAGTCTGTGCACGGTCAGGCACACTTTCCTAATTCTCTCCCCCGTGGGCACCACGCTGCCGCAAACAACGGTGTCCGCTCGTATGTGGTGCGCATGCGCGGGGCCGCAACCACAAACACGTGATGCGGCTCCCCACGCATGCGCAGCACCACAAGCAGAGAAAGGAAGGCGGCCATCGTTCCCGCCGGAGAGCCCTGCACAGGCACAGAGCGAAGGACAAAGCCGAACGGGCAGCAGATGCCACAGAGCAGAATACGAAAACACAAAAGAGAATATTGATCAATGGATACATAGTGCCCTGACACATTTAAGGTATGCTGTATGACACAATGACATTAATTAAGATTGTGCGGATAATGTGTGTGTGTAAGATAGATAAAATCATAGCGTAAGGGTTTAACTATTAACATTTCTGTTTTGTATACTATTTAACACCTGTTTTACTTGTTTTTTTAGTCCCCTAAGGCACTTGAACCAGCAATCATTTCATCACTGGTATCATACACTGAAATACTTATGCATTGCAGTGTATGGTACTTTAAACCGGTTTAGCAGGGCTTAATTGTAGCAGAAAGATGCCAGACTCGGGGGCATTCATTAGACAAGCATGACATCCAACAGCACCCCACAATCCCGGCCATTGCAGTGAAGTGTCAGCTGTAACATACAGCTGACACCCTCTCTATACTCCCCCTTGTCGACTGTGGCATACAGTTAGGGTTAAAGGTGTTGTCTGGTTTCAGCAAATTAATGTTATTCTTTTGTATTATTAAAAGTTATACTATTTTCCAATATACTTACTTCAGAAATTCCTCTGGGTTTTCAAGATCTCTGCTTGTTGTTATTTAATAGGAACATTCATTATTCTCTTCTGTCCATGGTCATGTGATGGACACACAGGTGCTGGGATCGTTAGAAGACACAGCTCTGATACACATACTGTAACTGTTACGAGCCGTGCACCTGAATGTCCATCACATGACCATGAACAGAAGTAAATAATAAATGTTCCTACTGAATAACAAAAAGCAGGGATTTTGAGAACCATGAGGAGTTATTAGTAAAATTCCTCATGAAAGTATATTGAAAAATTTAATAAATGTTGATTATACAAAAAAGTTTTTAAAGGAACACTCAAAAATGAAAAAAACACACAAAATTACAAATCAGCCAGTTTTTATGTGTTCTTTTCTTCTACATTGTATAATCGTTATGCTTTCTGTTATTTTCTGTTACTGCATATTGTCTACATTGCTGCATCAAATGGCTGCTATTTCCATGACAATTGAGTCAGCCGCGTGTTCATTTCTGCTCCGTACATAGATATCAGTGGGTGGGTGCACACAACTAAGCCCCTCTCTGGCTGGGAAAATGAACTGCCAGTTAGGAACAATGCACCATGGAGCCTGACTGACAGAAAAATTAGGTATTTATACATGTTAATATTGTACAAACCCAATCATCACTGGTGTCCTACAGGGGAGTAGACATCAATGTAACATTACGTGATGCTGTTTGGGTATATTTCCTGAAGTGACTCAGGATAGCGCTGCTCTGTTGTTATGGTCAGATCAGTCTTTAGCTGCAGCCTAGTAGAGGACACCAGGAGATCTCTGTAATGCCACCATTCAGGTAAATTAAACTTTAGGGGCTTGTAGAGCTCCATGACAAAAAACTGAATTGTTTGTATTTTTAGAATTTTAACCCCTTAAGGACACAGCCTGTTTTGGCCTTCAGGACACAGCCGATTTTTGCAAATCTGACATATGTCACTTTATGTGGTAATAACTCCGGAATGCTTTTGCCTATCCGAGCGATTCTGTGATTGTTTTCTCGTGACATGTTTTACTTTATGATACTGAAAAAATGTTGTCGTTAAATTCAATATTTATTAGTAAAAAACACCAAAATTTAGAGAAAATTTGCAAAAATCTGCATTTTTCTAAATTGTAATGTATCTGCTTTTAAAACAGGCAGTAATACCACACAAAATACTTACTAGTTAACATGTTCCATATGTCTACTTTATGTTTGCATCGTTTTTTGAACGTGCTTTTATTTTTCTAGGACCTCACAAGGCTTAGAACTTTAGCTGCAATTTCTCACATTTTCAAGAAAATTTGAAAAGGCAATTTTTTCAGGGACCAGTTCAGTTCTGAAGTCGCTTTGAGGGCCTTATATATTAGAAACCCCCTATAAAACACCCCATTTTAAAAACTGCACCCCTCAAAGTATTCAAAACCACATTCAGATTTTTTTTTAACCCTTTAGGTATTTCACAGGAAATAAAGCAATGTAGAGGTGAAATGTACAAATTTCAATTATTTTTTACTAAATTCATTTGTAATACAGTTTTTTTCTGTAACACAGAAGGTTTTACTCGAGAAATGCAACTCAATATTTATTGCCTAGATTCTGCAATTTTTAGAAATATCCCACATGTGGCCCTAGTGTGGTAATGGACTGAAATACCGGCCTCAGAAGCAAAGGAGCACCTGGTGGATTTTGGGGCCTCTATTTTATTAGAATGTATTTTAGGTACCATGTCAGGTTTGAAGAGGTCTTGTGGTGCCAAAACAGTGGAAACCCCCCAAAAGTGACCCCATTTTGGAAACTACACCCCTCAAGGAATTTTTCAAGAGGTATAGTTAGCATTTTTAGCCCACAGTTTTTTGCTAAATTTATTGGAACTGGTCTGTGAAAATGAAAATCTACTTTTTTTCTGAAAAAACATACGATGTTTTAGACTTTACAAGGAATAAAGGAGAAAAAGCACCCCAACATTTGTAAAGCAATGTCTCCCGATTACGGCAATACCCCATATGTGGTAATAAACTGCTGTTTGGACCCACGGCAGGGCTCAGAAGGGAACGAGGGCTATTTGGATTTTGGAGCACATATTTTGCTGGAATGGTTTTCGGTGCCATGTCGTGTTTGCAAAGCCCTGGAGGGACCATAACAGTGGAAACTCCCCAAAAGTGACCCCATTTTGGAAACTACACCCCTCAAGGAATTTTTCTAGGGGTATAGTTAGCATTTTGACGCTACACGGTTTTTGCTGAACTTATGGGAATTATGCCGTGAAATTGAAAATCTAAAATGTTTTCGAATAAAATGTCGTTTTAGCTCAGATTTTTTCATTTTTACAACAGATAAAGGAAAAAAAACACCCCAATATTTGTAAAGCAAACTCTTCTGAGCACAGCAATACCCCATATGTGGTAATAAACTGCTGTTTGGACACATGGCGGAAGTTAGAAAAGACGGAGCGCCATTTGACTTTTGGAGCTCGAGTTTTGCTGGAATGGTTTGCGGCCCCATGTCACATTTGCAAAGCCACTGAGGGGCCAATATAGTGCAAACTCGGCAAAAGTGACCCCATTTAGGAAACCATACCCCTCGTGGAATTTATCTAGTGGTATAGTGAGCATTTTGACCCCACAGTTTTTTTGCTGAATTATTGGAATTATGCAGTGAAAATGAAAATCTACATTCTTTCCACTAAAATGTTGCATTTTTTTTCATTTTCACAAGGAATAAAGGAGAAAAAGCACCCCAACAATTGTAAACCAATTTCTCCCGAGTACGGTAATACCCCACATGTGGTCATAAACTGCTGCTTGGACACACCACAGGGCTCAGAATGGCAGGAGTGCTACTTGGCATGTAGATTTTGGTTGATAGTTTTTTGGGCGCCATGTCGCATTTGCAGAGCCCCTGAGGTGCCCGTACAGTAGAAACCCCTGAGATGTGACTCCATTTTGGAAACTATACCCCTCAGAGTAATCATCTAGGGGTGTACTTGAGCATTTTGATCCCACAGGTGTTTCATAGATTGTATTAGAATGAGGCAGTGAAAATGAAAAATTATTTTTTTTTCCCCAAAAATATGTCGTTTTGCACCCAATTTTTTTTCCACAAGGAGTAATATTAGAAAAAAACACACATAATTTGTTACCCAATTTCTCCCGAGTACGGCAATACCCCATGTGTGGCCCTAAACTGCTGTTTGGGCACATGGCAGAGCTCAAAATGGAAGGAGTGCCATGTGGCTTTTAGAGCACCGATTTTGCTGGACTGGTGTATGGGCGCCATGTCGCATTCGCAGAGCTCCCTTAGGTACCAGAGTAGAGTGTAAAACCCTGAGAAGTGACCCCATTTTGTAAACTACACCCCTCAAGGCGTTTATCATTTGCCTGGACATATGACAGAGCTTAGGCGTGAAAGGCGCATGTGAGACCTATTTTGGTGATTTTCGCAGCATTAGCCCACAACGGCAGGGCTCTGAGGTCAAATAGTAAAACAAACCCCCAAGTAGTGACCCCCATTTTGGAAACTGCACCCCTCAAGGCATTTTATTAACGGGTGTAGTGAGCATGTTGACCACACAGGGGTTTTTTTTTTCTATAATAAATGAATGCTCAGTGGATGGTGCAAAGTGAAAATTGCAAATTTCCACAGGTATATGCCATTTTAGTGCACAATATTTTGTGCCCAGTTCATGCAACTGAAGACAAATACCTCAAACTGTTAAGCGGGTTCTCCCGGGTATGGCGATGCCATATATGTGGACGTAAACTGCCCGTTGGGCACGCTGTGGGGCTCAGTAGGGAGAGGCGCCATTTGGCTTTTGGAGCGTGGATTTTGCTTAGTGGCAGTTTTGTTTGGGGTTTTGCTGGTATTTCAGTTTATAATGTGGGGGCATATGTAATCTGTGCGGAGAACATCAGGGGCATAATAAGAGGGTGTAATAATGGGGTAAATAAATAATAATCCGCAGATATGTGGCCGGTGTCGCACTGATAAATAGCGCCCGACCTTATCCGCTTTTGGACACTCTGCACATTTTGCATCACCATATTCTGAGAGCCAGAACTTTTTTTTTTCCTCCACCGGAGCTGTGTGAGGGCTTATTTGTTGCGGGACAATCTGTAGTTTTCATTAGTACAATTTTGGGGTACATGCGATTTTTTTGATCACTTTGTATTTAATTTTTTTGGCAAGCAAGGTGACCAAAAACCTGCAATTCTGATGTTTTTTTTTAAAAATTTTTTTTACGGCGTTCGCCATGTGCTATGAATGACAATTTTACTTTATTCTGCGGGTCGGTACGATTATGGCGATACCAGATGTATATAGTTTCTCTTATGCTTTGCAGCGTCTGCACGATAAAATCACTTGTTTCAAATTTATTTTTGGTGTCACCATATTCTGAGAGCCATAACTTTTTTATTTTTCCGTCAAAAAAGCTACGGGAGGGCTTGTTTTTTGCGGGACGGGCTTCCGTTTTTAATGGTATAATTTTGGGGTACATGCAACTTTTAGATCCCTTTTTTTTATTCTGTTTTGCGAGGGGTAGTGACTAACAAACAGCGATTCTGGAATAGTTTTTTATTAAAGAATTTTACGGTGTTCACCGTACGGGTAAAATAGCGTGATATTTTTATAGTTTGGGTCGTTACGGACGCGGTGATACCACATATGTGTACTTTTTTTATGTTTTTCTGTTTTTCCTATAATAAAAGACTTATTATAGGAAAAAAGGCTGTTAGTGTTTTTTGCAACTTATTTTTTTCATGAAACTTATTTTTTTTATACTTTTTTAAAACATTTTTATTAACTTGTTTTACCTTTTTTTTGTGTCCCACTAGGGAACTTGAAGGCATGAAGCCCTGATCGCTATTCTAATACACTGCACTATCGGAGAGGGAAAAATATAAGGGACAGAGTCATGCACAGCTGTTTTGACCCCATTTCACCTAGGGGCACGTGGCTGGACAGACAAATACCAGGCACCTTTAGGTGTGGTAGTTGTAAAGCCTGTGATTTCATTTTTAAAGGTAATAGCTTCACTAGCGTCACCACACAGAAACAATACACTATTCGGGATTATGTCAATTGCAAGACTGCGGGAGTGGTCTACCTAATCACATGTCCATGCCCCCTTAACTATGTGGGAAAAACAGCACGACAATTTCGTCGCCGTATTAGGGAGCATGTTGGAGATATTGTCCATGATAGGGACACCCCAATATCTAAGCATGTGCATGCCAAACACCAAGGCCAGGCAGCATGTTTAAGGTTTCAAGCTATTGAACTTGTTAGACCCCCCAAAAGAGGAGGTGATTGGGATAACCTGATTTTACGCAAAGAAGCACAATGGATCCACAGACTGGAATGCATACATCCAGCAGGTTTAAATGAGCAGACTAATTATACATGTTTTATTTAACACTCCGTATGGACGACCTATCTCCCTTGGGTTGCCCAGGGGGTGGGTAAGTTCATTTTTGCCTAACACATGTAGGTTTGAGATGGCCCTATTGGTCTGCCGTTTTTTAACGGCGATCGTCTCTCGGTCCCCCATGTCATGAGGGATCGTATTTCCTTCCACCCTACATGTGATTAATTACATTTTTAGTTGCTTTGTGAGGTAGCCTACTTGCGGTGTTTAACTGTCCCGCGAGATTTACTTACAATCCATTATCGTGTAGCGCTTACCTTCTCCTATTTTGGCAGTCTGGGCGAATTGTCCCTGACTTCTACTGCGCCTGCGCGTGCGGTTTGATGCGGCCGATGATGACCCCTGGTTGTCAGCTGACGGCGGGGGGTCACATGGGCAGGTGTCACTAATCGTGAGGGTGTGGGGATTGGTCAGTTCATGTTTGCCGCTAGAATACGAGGGGTGGAGTTTAGCGTTTATAGTAACGTAGCGCCTGCAATGAAGTATGCCGTTGACATCAATACGTGCATCTTTGCCGTGACGCACAGCAGAATATCTGCTGTTAAAGGATTCTATCGCTGGTGTGAAGGCCAGAGTTACCATTATACGGACCCCTGAGGATGAGTACCTGAAACGCGTAGGGTCGTTGTACTGTTTATGGAATGTTTGCATTGGGGATAGTCATATCGTGTTACACCCAGCACTAGGAGACCCGATCTATTCGGACGCCTGTGCTTTATTTTGGGATTGTACTACTGATGTGCCCTGGATATATGCTGTTTCCAGACATAATATTGTTATAAACACCGAGTTAGATGTATCACAATGACTCAGTGTTTTTTGTTTAATACGTTTTTTAACAATCACGGTGGGGCTTATGTCACAGTGGTGTGTTACCCCTGTTTTTAACTAGTTACTAATTAAAAGGTATTTTTTACTTTATTGTTACTTCAGTGAACTATATAATTTACTCATATTGTGGGAGCACAATTAGATTTCTATCAAACTAGACAGTGAAAATAATACACTGCACTACCTACATAGTGCAGTGTATTAGAGCTGTCAGCTATTCACTGACAGCAAGCCTATTAGGCTTCGCCTCCCGGCGGGGCCTAATAGGCTTCCGTACTAGGAAGCGATTGTTAGGCTATGGTTGCCATAGCAACCATCGGAACACCCGATAGCTGCATCTAAGGGGTTAATCGGCCGGATCGGAGCCTAGCTCCGGTCCTGGCCGTTAGAGCACGATGTCAGCTGTGACAAACAGCTGACACCCGCGCCCGTGGCAACCATCGTGGTTGCCGACAGGCTACAAGACACTTCGATGCATCGATCGCGTTGATCGATGCATCGAAGGGGTTAATCGGCCGGATCGGAGCCTAGCTCCGGTCCTGGCCATTACAGAGGGGTGCTGGACATCTAATTACCGGCGGTAATCACATACACTACGTCATGGAGCTGTGATTGGTCAGTCTGCTTTGACTGACCAATCACAGCGATCGCCGGCAGGAGACCGCTGTGAATGGTCCCCTGCCGTCTTACTGTGCCGGTCAACTGTCATAAACAGTTGACGGCACAGTTCTGTCACCTTGTCATTTGACAGGGTGACAGTTTTTAGCCAGGACGCACCGGTACGTCCCTGTGCCTTAAAGCACTTCAATGCAGGACGTACCAGTGTGTCCTGGTGCGTTAAGGGGTTAAACTAAAGTTACCCTTTACCCTTTCCCAACTTAGTGCCGTATATATAGATATATTATATCTATATATACAGCGAAGGCCCGGGAGAGAAGTATAGAGCGGGCTCAGGGACAGAGCCCGCTCCGTAAATTGTATGAAAAAGCAGAGCCTTAACTGCAACAAACGGGATCCGGCTCGCTTAATCCCTTAGTTGCTGCGATCAATAGCAATCGAATCTGTTAAAAACCGGAAGGTGGCCCCCTCTGATGTCCCATTGCCTCCCATTCCGCGATGCTATTGCGGGGTGCCGATGGTTGTTATGGCAGTCTGGGGGACTACTAAAGGCCTCCAGGTCTGTCATCTTTGTGCTCCTATTAAGCCCTCAGGCACAGCTTAATAAACGTCTGTAAAAAGTACAATATACTGCAATACATTACTGGTACAAGTCCTCTAAAAGGACTAATAATAAAAGTAAAATACAGGAAAAGGCGTTTTCCAATCCTTTTTTTTTTAATAATCAATGCAACGCTTTTCTATGGTTACATTAATGCACTCGGACTACATTTAAATTATTTTTTGTATCATTGAGCTGTATTGTTTACCTTTTGAGGTTTGTTTACCTCAATATGTTCATTCCCATTCTCTTCCTGTCTTTTCTTCTCCCATCATGCACCGCTTGTGTTCCAGAATGCAATGCGCCGGCAGCAGGGACTTACTCCGCCCACTCCACCTAGCTCTAATAATGTTGTAAACTCTGTTGCCATTTTAGTACTCTCATTGTGTTTTCTATTGGTAGAGAATGGCACATGCACAATGTTTAATACACGTCAGCTTAGCTGACAGTAGAAGCCGCAGGCACATCAGATAACAAAGCACATGTGTTGGACACTGAGTGTGTGTCAACCACGCATGCTCTGAAAAGGATGATTACTACATTGTACAACCCCTAAACACATGGTACAGTTACGTCATTTGTGACGTGACCGTACACTCGGAACAGGAAACCCGAACTTAGAGCTCATGGACAGGGCTGGGGAGGAATTTGGAATTTTGGGTTAGCGAGTGGTCACGTGACAGAAGATGTGAAACACCGCTAGGAACATCGGATCAAACGTAAGTATATTGCAAAAATATTTGTTTTGCATTGTTTAGTTTAACTGAATTGTACTGTTTGGTTCCGGAACACCTCTTTAAATAAAGTTTTCTTTACACTTTCCCACATAAGCATTGTAAAAATAAATAAATAACATAACTGTTATCGCCGCATCCGTAAGAGTCCAAACTATTACAATATAACATTATGTAACCTGCACAGTAAACAGAGTGAAGTAAAACATAAACAAAATTATAAATTTGGTATCACCGTAAATCTATTGACCCACAGAATAACGTTAATATGGTGAACACCGTATAAACGAAACTAAAAAAACAACGCAGGAAACACTGTTGTTTCCCCATTGCAACCTACAAAGATTTTTTTTTCCCGTTTCCCGGTACATTATATGGTACAATAAATAGTGCCGTGAAAAACTACAACTCGTTCTGCAAAAAACAAGCACTAATACAGAAAAATAAAAAAAAGTTATCGATTTTGGAAAGTGGGGAGGAGAAAGCAAAAATAAAAATAAAACTGCCTGCAGAGCGAAGCGGTTACTTTGCTTAAATCGGAATGTTAGGAGCAAGTCTCTTGGTCCATGGCAGGTAATTCCACAGAATGGGTGCAGCACAGAAGAAGTCTTGCAAATGGGAGTGAGAGAATGCAATAACAGAGGATGAGACTTGTAGGTCATTGGCTGAGCGAAGAGCACGAGTGCGTTAGTAGATGAAGATGAGAATATAGATATATGATTGGGCAGCATTGTGAAGAACTTTGGTGACTAGTAGGGGAATTTTAAATTCTATTTTTGGAAATAAATTAGGTAACATTTCAATATGATTACTAGGATGACTAGGCTTTCTTTTTGTTTCTCCTGTTTCTTTTTTTTAAATTCTATTATTATTATTTTTTTATACATTTTTGTTAGTTCATCCTGTGTGGGGCTCCTTTGCTCTTTTGTTTTGCTCTTGACATATTTAATAAAATGTTTGATATAAAAAACAAAATTGGGAGTACAAAAGTCTAAAAAGTAACAAAGGTTTCAGCCCCCTGGTCCTGAAAGAGTTAATATACCAAAACAATTATTATAATAAAACATGTTTATGTCGATGTATATATAGATGTTTAATAGGCACAGTGTTAATGAAAAGAATTTAATTAATTAAAATAAAAATAAATAAAAGATGTATTATATTTCTACCCACAATACAGGTGTTTCATAGCGTACAACATGTCATGAATCTGGAAATTACAGAACACTAGTTACATCAGAATAACTTTGCATCAGACACTTTCAGTGCCCAGAACATGACAATACTACCTAGTGCTAGAGGGGAAAGCAATGCATGAGGGCACTCTCAAAGTGCCATAAATTATGCAACATAGCTCCTCTAAAATCGCAGAGAGAAGACATTTTTCTAAAGCATTGCTGGCATATCTTTTTGCAAGGAGAGATAATTTGCTCTATTTCACTTACAAGGTGTATTTTTCCAAAAATAACTTGGCTTCTTGTTTTAGATCTTTATTTTACAAGGTAGCATATTGCTGTGCTAAGTTCTCATCTACAAAAAAAGAATAAAAAAACCTGTGGATTTGATAATACAGAGTGAACAACATGAAGCCATAACACTATGAACAGAAGGTTTGTCTCAAGTCAGGTTCCGCTTTCCCAGTATTCCCCGGCTCACTCTTCTGAGATCCTTTTTGATGTTTTTAGTGGTAAAAAAAATAAAGAAAAAGAGAATGGATAATGAAGCTCCCTAACATTACCGAAGACTTCATTCTAACGCATATACGTGGATCTTGTTGTTTTTCGGGTTTTTTTTTTCAGTTTTTTTTTAATACTGTCAGAAATACTTATATATCAGTTTCTAAAAGGTCTCCATTATAAATACTGTATACTGACACAGTGGTGCCAATAACAATATTAGAAGACACACATTAAGTCATTCCAGCAATTCCACCCAGATATACTAAGAGGAGAAGAAAAGTGTGAAAAAGAAAAAAGTTGAATTGAACCACGAAGAACTGTCTTTTCCCCAAGTCCATGTGCGAAATCAAAGGATTCCATTGATATGTGAACCTTTCGGTATTTTAATTAAACCTAAAAAAATGATCTTTCATACAACATAACCCTGAGTCCCTGTATTTTCCACTACCACGACACCGGTGAACGATCTGCACACATGGCAGCAATATTATCAATTGAGCTAAGAATAATAATTGTAAAATTAATATAAGATGACAAAATGGGAAACCATTACTAAGCATATCCAAATCCCCCAAAATACACAGTACTGGATCATCAGAAATCACCAGGCCAAGGGCCTTTCCAGTCCATAATGGTAACTCTATACAGTATCTATGCAATTTTGTACATTTCGATAACAGGTGAATAGGGCCAGCATTGAATAATAAACACATCAAACAAGCAGAGGTGTCAGATAAATAGCACTTAGTCCAAAAGTTTGCCATTTGATATAATTTACGTTTTATCCAGTTAAGCGAATTTTCCGAAAATTGTTTTGGGTCCAATTCGGTCAAATCGGCCGCCAAATGGCTTTTTTTTACACTTAAATCCGCCCACTAATGTGACAGTATCAGGAAATGCTTCTTATCTGAGGAAAAGCACGCTGCGTGCTTGAAATATTTTATACCCGTACACTGTTTTATGTTATAAATAAAACAATAGATGAGAAAAATAACAGAACAATGCCGCAGTAAGTCTGACAGCATTTTTTGGGGGATTATTTCCTATGTTTCAGACTCGAAGAACACGGCTCCCAACGGGATTACCGAGAAGGACAATTGGCCAGCATTTTCACAGAGGGACCCACATACTTACATACGTGCTGAGTTGTTGTGCCTCCCTGCAAGACGGAAAAAGTTGAGCATATTTTATATGAGTCCTGCACTGTTGTAAAACAGTCCTATATGCGGAGCGCCTCTTTTTTCCTTTTACTCACATATAAACGTTCAAGTAAGTCTAGACATTTATAAATGAGGCAGACCCCTTTTTAAGTTCCAAAATAAAAACCCAATCTCATTGCCAATATCTGAATTTGTACTAAGAGAGTTTTATAGCTGATGGTTAATCCATAGATTTAAAGCTGTCTGGATGGGTCAGCTATCTTTAAGGATAAGGGCTAGTCCACACGTGGCGTAAATACTGCAGATTTTCCGCAATGTATTTTGTTGCAGAAAATCCGCAGCATAATACAGTAGCAAAGGAGTGGATGAGATTTCAAGAAATCTCATCCTCATGCTGCATACTTGATATGCAGAGATTCCGCACACAAATTGACCTGCGGTGCGTTTTTTCAAGCTGCAATAGATCAATTGTGGTCGCAGAATGGCCGGTAGTTTGTTGCAGGTTTTCCCCATTGAATACAATGGGGATCTAAAACCCGCATCAAACAGTCAAGTGTTGCGAGTTTTGTGGTGGAATCACAGTGACTATGCCGCGCAAAAATCACAACTTATAAAAAAAAAACACCTAATACTACTTCTGACGTTCACAGGCTGTAGTGGCGGTCACGTGGTTTGAAACAACATCCCAGGAGGCCGGCCTGGATGATGTCAGAGGTCCGGCCTCCTGGGATGAAGTTTCATCCCTTGTGACTGCCGCTTCAGCCAGTCACAGTGATCTTCTGGGATGAAACGTCACCCGAGGAGGCCGGCCTGCCAGCCAGTTGGTTAGTGGTGCAGTTTTCCACAGAATTTGGTGCATTTTTTCACCCGGAATTTCCTGCGTCCCCCGGGGACGGAGACGCTGTGTAACTTATCCTAAATGTGAATGGACAAAAAGTTGTTTCGTAGTAGACAGATTTCACTCTTTCTAATATCTTTGCATTAACTAAGGGAAGCTTATACAGGACAAGTGCTTGACGTCTTTGAGTGACAAGAAAACTGTTCTTTGCTTTTTATTCTTTCAAGGATCCAACCAACTCGACTCCATCAATTAATTAGAAAAAGACCTTTGTCTTGGTGTAGAAGTTGTCATGGACTTTCCATAGCAGTCCAGTGATTATCCTTTACCATATTAAAGTCACCTATGATAACTAAGGGATGAGAAGGTTTATCCTTAACATATTGAACTTACGGATAAACTTAAAAGTAAAGAGGGGAGGAATATAAATTGAAGCTACTATGCAGGTCAACTCCTCAAACTCCCATATATAAAAATATATCTTCCTTGCATTTAATATTTTAATGAATCAAAATGCTCACCACTGGAGAAGGATGAGAATACTGGTTGAAAAAAAATTGATGCTCATTTCCACTTAAAGAGATAATGAAATTGTCTCCTCCAGGGAAATTATTTTCAACCTATCACCAGCCCCTCGTATATTCCAAGAAAGTATTCACTTGCAGTTGAAGGAAAGAAAATAGAAAAAAAAATCACAATTAGCATTAATTTTCTCCACCTCCTAACTGCCCATTTCCAGAACCCACCCCGAATCTCTGAATAACCCCCTATATAGCCCACAAGACATATTATAACAAGCCTCTGATCCCCGCACCACTTCTCGTTCTGCTCTGTACCCGACCCATTATTCTGACTTTAGTAAATTGCTATATGTATTATTATCACCATTATCCAGAGGATCCTTGGTATAAAAGTTATTGTTTTGTGAGAAAATGTTCCCTGTTCTTTATAAAATATTGGGAAACAAATAAAAAGCAGGATCCCATGATTCATGTAAGGACAGAAGATAAAGAAAAAAAATAAATAAAGGAAGTCAGGTTGTTTTTTTTTCTCAGAAATGGTTATGGTTTTCACAATAAACACTGGAGACCATTGACAGATACCAAGTAGCTGCTATTAGGCCCTTGGAGTGAGGTTGCCCAGGCCTGGTTGCTCACATCCCCTTTGCTAGTGGATGGTGGTGTTCCATTCAGGACTGAAGATAAAGATGGTAGAATACACCAGACCCTTCTGGACCTGGCAGGGCTTAATAGGAGCCTGTCAGAAACAAAATATATGGCAATACGTTAGTATTGCAGTATATAGTGCAAGCAATCCTTTCATTGCTGGTTCAAGTCCCCTAGGAGTACTTATACAAAAAAAAATATATATATTTTTTTTAAATATCTAAAAATAAAAATAAAAAAAACCCTTATCCTATTTCCCCCAAAAGCGATGTAAAAAAAATAAATGACATAACTGGTATTGCCGCATCGGTAAAAGTCTGAACTATCACAATATAATATTACTTAACCCGCATGGTAAGCGCTATAAAAAAAATAAATGAATGCCAGAATCACTGTTTTTTGGTCACCTCATCTCCCACGAAAAATGACATGAAAGTGATCATAAAGTCTCAAGTACCCCAAAATGGTAGCACTAGAAACTACTGCTCGCCCCAAGAAAAAATAAACCGTCATATCGCTCAATCGATGGAAAAATAAGAAGTTATGGCTCTCAGAATATGGTGACACCAAACAAATTTTATTTTTAACAATAAGTTGTTTCCTTGTAAATATAGTAAAACATGAAAAAAACTATGAAAATTTAGTATCAACATAATCATATTGAACCAGAAAAAAAGTTAAAATGTTGTTTTTATCACATGGTGAACACCGTAAAAACAAAACCCCAAAAACTATGGAAGAATCACTGTTTTTTTCCTATCCACCTCACAAAGATTTTTTTCCAAATTTCCCAGTACATTATATGGTACAATAAATGGTGGCGTGAAAAACGAAAACTTGTCCCGCAAAAAAACAAGCCATCATACGACTATGTCAAGAAAATAAAAACGTTATGGGTTTTGGAATGCGGGGAGGAAAAAGCGAAAATCCGAAAAATGGCTGTGGAGGGAGGGGGTTAATAGTGGAAGTTTGTGTCAGTGTATAGAACAATCAAAGGAATGATGATACATAACACTTAATATTACTATGCTAATTGGACAATCTCGTGTGATCATGTTGTAGAATAACCATATCCTAAAGAATCTTGCATAGACGTGTATAGTAATGCTTCTAATAATAATAATAATAATAATAATATAAGCATAAAAGATCAGAGTTCTTTTCTGTTAATCATTCATGTTTGAGAGATTTATGTTCAATTCTACAGGCATTCAGCCCTCAAAATCAACTCTTAGAAAATACTTGTTTCTTTATTAAGGCAAACTTGCAATTCTTTGCAGAAATCGGAGTTGATTGGTGAATGTGACAAAGTAATGTTTGGTTTTGACAGTTTTTAAATTAATGTAGCAAGAAAGACTTTAATTCATGTTCTTCTGAGACAGATAATCTGAGAGTAAAGGAAATGGCACGGCTGTCTTTCAGGTTCCCTGGTAAAACATTTGTAATGTCAGTTATTTTAACAAGTACAAGTGCAAAGAATCTGACCAGTTAATTAAGACCCGTGATAACATTTTGTAAGACTAGAATCCTGGTGCTTGTATTAAAAATACTTGTTTTCTGTTCTTAACCTCCACGTTCTTTTTAGACTCATTGCATACAGCAAATTATGGGGGCACGCAGAGTCCCCATGGCTCTGTGTCCCTATGGAGCTGTAGGCACTCTGTTTGAAAGAGTTTAGGGGTCCGTAGAGTGCTGTGATACGGAAATATTTTAGAAACAATACTTTTAAGGGTATGTTCACACGCAGTGACCAAAAACATCTGAAAAAAATACGGAGATGTTTTCAAGTGAAAACAGCTCCTGATTTTCAGATGTTTTTGTAGCAACTCACATTTTTCGTGGCGTTTTTAACGGCCATTTTTGGAGCTGTTTTTCAATGGAGTCAATGAAAAACGCCTCCAAAAACGTCCCAAGAAGTGTCCTGCACTTCTTTTGGCGAGCTTTCATTTTATGCACCGTATTTTGACAGCGACACGTAAAATAAAGGCTCGTTGGAACAGAACATCGTAAATCCCACTGCAGGCAATGGGCAGATGTTTGTAGGCGTAATGGAGCCGTTTTTTCAGGCGTAATTCGAGGCGTAAAACGCCTGAATTACGCCTGTAAACACTGCGTGTGAACATACCCTAAGGGAAGAATAGTTCCATAATATAACATCTGATAAAGCATAGATGTTGGACTCCAAATGAAATTGGAGGCATATGGAGGTACAGTAGTACCACATGGAAGTCTTAGGGTGTCATATTATAGGTCACAGAAAAATGCTGATTTGCGGTTAAGCAAAAGAGAAAAGTGCCTTTATTCCCAGCCAGCTATAGGGGTAGGTGTATGTTAAAATATAACTTTTATTAGTTAGGATTAAATACAAGGGTAACTAGACAAAATGAATAATATTTAAAAGTTAGCCAAAGCTCACTGACAGGAATATGTTTTGCATCAACCAGATGCAATCAATACACAGTGGAGTCTGTCTAAGCTTGTGTCTCCCACGGCGTCTGCAGAACGCGGAGACACACGAATCAGTAGTGTCTGTAACTAACAGTCAGTGAGACATTTGAGATTAAAAGATGAAGAGAAGCCCCCCCGACATGTTTCGCTGCATCCACAGCGTCCTCAGGGGTTCAAATGGGGCAACTAAGGGCGCGTAATGGATCCGTCCCTCTTAAGCCCTCGGGCCAGTATGACAGTGGGCGTGAACCACCAGGAACCAATTGAAAAAGGTCACACAGTCTGGCCGTCATGCGGATGACGGACAGCTCTGTTGGCCAATCGCAGCTCTCAAGAGACTGTACCAATCCAGCAGGAGCGGCGCGCGCCTGCACGCTTGGTGTTGAGGTACAGCAGCGAGAAGCAGAAACTAAGTGTGGAAGGGTATGGAAAAGCAAGGAACAGAAGGGTAAGTGAGGATTATCGGCAGGAAGCCTGAGGAAAGGTGTATATCGACATACATTACTGATGCCTCTGAACAATATAGGAAGGAAATATAGTTGTGTATTAACATTAAATAATGCTGGGTCCCTGCTGAACTAAGGTACAAAGATAGGGAAGATTGACTAAATAAATAGATAATAAATGAACGAATAATAATGAGGACAAGTATATTTTATTGTAAATGAAAATAATATATAATAAATAATAAAAAATGTGTAAGAACGCTCGATAAGTGAAAAGGATGTGTTGTAAATGGCATCCTGTCAATATAAATGTGTGAAGGGAAATAATGAATTCATTATGTGGGGAAAGTAAGGCTAATAATAAGATATAATCACTGTGAGAAATAAAGTATAAGTGCTAGCTATTGGAAACAATATAATTCCTAATTGGGAAAAACAGGAAAAAGGTATGAGATTAAATGTCCTATGGTGTCAGTATACGGTCCCCACATGAGAACCTCTGAAATTGGAGCTGGCATTGGACATGAGAACATATATATATATATATATAAGTGAGAAATATTACGGAATGATAGGGGCTAGAAAGAGGAGACATTGTGGGTTGCACATAAAAATAAAATAGCAGATAGAATGTGCCGTATAAATCAAGTTCAGCAATAGTATCCACATTGTCTATGTATTAATTTATAGATATCCGTATTTATTAGGTGTATAAAAGTCACAAATACACGGAGAAGTATATAGATGGCGATATAGAAAAATGCCCTAAAAGGGAAGATAGAAGTTTAATTAGAGGTATAGTACCTATCAAAGAAAGGCTGTATAAGTGAAGCCCTCATTAAGACCCAAGGGGCTCAAAGAGCTCAACCTATGGATCCATCGAGCTTCCTCTTGAAGGAGTTTCCTGTCAAGACTACCAGCTCTGGGTCCCAATTGTAATTGGGTAATCCCCCAGATTTGGAGGTTTTTTGTATTCCCATTATGTATGGATCTGACATGTCTGGAAAGTGGAGTGTCCTCACCATTGACAACTGTGCTTAGATGTTTTGAGATCCGTCTTCTTAATTGCTGTATAGTTTTGCCTACATACAGTTTGGGACAGGGGCATCGTATCGCATAGACAACTCCACTGCTTTGGCAGTTGATGAATTGTTTGATGGTATAGGATTTACCATCTACCGGGTTAATGAAGGACTTAGTGGTTGGCATCAGATGGCAAAACGAGCATCTACCACATGGATGGGAGCCTTTAACAGGAGGAGGAAGCCAAGTAGTCTTTGGAATAGATGGTTTGGAATAGTGACTATGCACGAGATACTCCCTCAGATTTTTACCCCTGCGATAGGTTATACTGGGTATATTCGAGAGGACATTACCAAGACCAGGGTCGGCTTGAAGGATCGGCCAATGTTTTTGGAGTATTTTAAAAACCTGTGGGGAACACACGTCAAAATTCCCTATACACCTAATTGTGGATGTTGGACCATCCTTTTCTTTCCTTCTTCTGTGGAGTAGCTCTTCTCTGGTAGTGGCTCTGGCCCTAGCGTAAGCCCCGTGTAGAAACTTCTTGGGATATCCCCTCGCGCGGAATTTGAGGTACAATTGATCACACTCGGATTGAAACGATATCTCTTCAGAGCAATTGCGCTTTGCTCTAAGATACTGTCCTATCAGGATGCCCTTTTTCAGGGCTGGAGGATGATAACTTTCCCAATGAAGGAAATTGTTAGTGGCATATTATAGGTCTATATAACTCAGAGGTTGTATGGAGCCATAATACATTTATGTGCATGAGCCTTAAAATTCAAGTGGTTTTCTGGGTTTTATGTAAATAAAATTTAATTAATGCATAAATAAAACATAATGACATACTTTGGGGGGAGTTTATCAATTTACGCAAATTGTATAGAGGTTTCTAAAAAGTGGGTGGGGCTTATCAGGAGGGGTGATTCTGACAGATTTAACATAATTTACATCATAAATTATAGCGAACATCTATGCCAGTTTGTAGCTGACATAGATTTCACTTTCTGGTGAATGGATGGCTAGAGATGTGCTTAATATAATAATACATTTTATTATAAACTAGGAGCATCAACCTCCAGTACACTTTAGACTAAGATTGGCATGTGAAACACTAGTCTTAGTAAATCTGCCCCAATTGGACAGATGTACTAATGCTGTCTAAGATTTCAGCAGCATAAATCTAGACGAGGCAGAGAGAAGATGTTCCAGACTTATCACAGGGGTGCATGCTGTATGAGAAATTTGGCTCATCTTGCTTGATCAGTTTGACACTTTTCTTTTCATTATACCACCTTTGATTTTGCTTATTCTTTTATAGAATTTTGTGCCAAAGTATTGTCACATTAAGACCATGCCCATTTCTGCTAACTATTGCCCCATTTTTGAGATACTATAAAAGATCTGTTCTGTTTGGTGCATTTTCTTAACCCCTTCAGGACTGAGCCTGTTTTGGCCTTGAGGACGAAGCCAATTATTTCAAATCTGACATGTGTCACTTTATATGGTAAAAACTTGGGAATGCTTTTACCTATCCAAGCAATTCTGAGACTGTTTTCTCGTGACATACTGTACTTTATTTTATGTTTGCAAAATTTTTTGAACATCCTTTTATTTTTCTAGGACGTTACAAGGCTTAGAACTTGGACCAGTTAGTTCAGTTCTGAAGTGGCTTTGAGTGACTTATATATTAGAAAGTCTCCATAAATCACCCCATTTTGAAAACTGCACCCTCAAAGTATTCAAAACATCATTCAGAAAGTATTTTAACCCTTTAAGAATTTCACAGGAATTAAAGCAATGTAGAGGGCAAATTTACAAATTTCCTTTTTTTTTTGCCAAAATTCATTTGTAATAAAAAAAATCTGTAACACAGAAGGATTTACCCAACACATGCAACTCAATATATATTGTCCAGATTCTGCAGTTTTTTTTAAATATCCCACATGTGGCCCTAGTGTCCTAATGAACTGAATCACAGGCCTCAGAAGCAAAGGAGCACCTAGTGGATTTTGGGGCCTCCTTTTTTTTAGAATGTATTTTAGGCACCATGTCAGGTTTGAAGAGGACTTGCGATGCTAAAACAGTAAAAACAAAACAAAAGTGAACTCATTTTTTAAACAATACCCTCCAATGAATTTATCTAGGGGTATACTTAGCATTTTGACCCCCACAGTTTATTTGCTAAAGTTATTTGAATTGGTCCGTAAAGATGAAAATCTATTTGTTTTTATTCTGAAAAAACGTAGAAATTTTTATAAGAACTAAAGGAGAAAAAGCACCCCAAAATTTGTAAAGCAATTTCTCCCCATTACGGCAATATGCTAAATGTGGTAATAAACTGCTGTTTGGACACACGGCAGGGCTTAGAAGGGAAGAAGTGCTATTTGGCTTTTGGTGCTCAAATTTAGCTGGAATGGTTTGCAGTGCCATGTCGCATTTGCAAAGCCCCTGAGTGACCAAAACTGTGGAAACACTCTAACAGTGACCCCATTTGGGAAACTACACCCTTAAGGAATCTATCTAGGGATATAGGGAGCATTTAGACCCCACAGGTCTTTTGGAGAATTTATTAGAATTAGGCCATGAAAATGATTAGCAACATTATTTCCACAAAAATTTAGATTTTTTTCATTTTCACAAGGGATAAAGGAGTAAAAGCACCCCAACATTTGTAAAGCAATTTATCCCGAGCACGGCAGTACCCCACATGAGGTCATAAATGTTTTTTAATAAAAATTAATTAACCCTTTCCGGACTGATCCATTTTCTGCTTTTTCTTTTTCGTTTTTCCCTCCCTCCCCACATTTCAAGAGCCATAACTTTTTTATTTTTTAGTACATAAAGAGGTGTGAGGGCTTATTTTTTGCAGCACAAGCTGTAGTTTTATTGGTACCATTTTTTGGTACACAACTTTTTGAGCACGTTTTATTCAATTTTTTTTGAGCAAAGGTGACCAAAAAACTGCGATTTGGGCGTTTTAAATTCTTTCTTTTTGACAGCGTTCACTGTGCGAGGTAAATAATGGTATATTATAATAGTTTTGACTTTTACGGACGCAGCTATTCCAATTTTGTGTATTTTTTACATTACTTTAGAGAAAAAATGGGAAAAGTTTTTTTTTTTTAACTTTTAATATTTATTTAATTTTTTTCACTAATAATAACTTTATTTACTCTTATTTTACACATTTTGTTAGTCTCCTTAGGGGACTTGAACCAGCGATCATTAGATCGCTGGTACAATACGCTGCAATACTAATGTAATGCGATATATTGGGGTTTTTTTCAGGCTCCTGTAACAGCACGAATGCTGTTCCTGTCCATTAGTCCCAGGTGTCAGCTGTAATACACAGCTGGCACCCGCAGCATATGGTGCGGGCTCAGTGCATTAGCCCGCTCCATACATCACACCTGCAACACGACATGCTATTAAGTTGTGATGCATGAAGGGGTTAATGCGGAATTAAATTACAATTTTCCAATCATATGCCATTTTAGTGCACAATATGTTGTGCCCAGTTTGTGCCACTGAAGACAAATACCTCATAAAATATTAACCGTGTTCTCCTGATTATGGTGATGCCATATCTGTGGACGTAAACTGCTGTTTGGGCACGCTGTAGGGCTCAGAAGGGAGGGAGCGCCATTTGGCTACTGGAGCGCAGATTTTGCCTGGTAGTGGTTCTGTTTGGAGTTTTAGGCTGGGTTCACACAACCTATTTTCAGACGTAATTGAGGCGTATTATGCCTCGTTTTACGTCTGAAAATAGGGCTACAATACGTCGGCAAACATCTGCCCATTCATTTGAATGGGTTTGCCGACGTACTGTGCAGACAACCTGTCATTTACGCGTCGTCGTTTGAAAACAGCTCCGTATTTTCAGACGTTTTTGGTCACTACGTGTGCACATACCCTAACTGGTATTTCAGTTTATAATGTGGGGGCATATGTAATCTGTGCGGAGTACATCAGGGCATAATAATGGGGTAAATAAATAATAATCAGCAGATATGTGGCCGGTGTCGTACTGATAAATGGTACCCAATCTTATCCGCTTTTGGAACACTCTGCACATTTTGCATCGCCATTTTCTGAGAGCCAGAACTTTCTTATTTTCTCTCCAACTGAGCTGTTTGAGGGCTTATTTGTTGCAGGACAATCTAAAGTTTTCATTGGTACCATTTTGGGGTACATGTGATTTTTTGATCACTTTTTAATAGATTTTTTGGCAAGAAAGGTGACCAAAAACCATAATTTCTGACAATGTTCTTTCTTCTTTTTTGTTACAGTGTTCACCATGCACTATAAATGACATTTTACTTTATTCTGCAGGTCGATACAATTGGGCCAATACTATATGTATATAGGGTTTTTTTTTATGTTTTGCAGCGTTTGCGCAATAAATTCACTTTTTTATAAAATAATTTATTTTTTGTGTCACCATATTCTGAGGGCCGTAACTTTTTTTATTTTTTGGTCAAAAAAGCTGTGTAAGGGCTTGTTGTTTGCGGGACGGTTTGTAGTTTTTATTGGTATTATTTTGGGGTATATATGACTTTTTTATCACTTTTTATTCTATATTTTGGGAGGGGTGGTGACCAAAAAATAGTAATTTTGCCATTGTTTGTTACCCATTTGTTTTGTGTGTATTTCACCATATGGGAAAACTAATATTATAGTTTTTTTAGTTTGGGTCGTTACGAATGCGGTGATACCAAATATGTGTACTTTTTTAACATCTTAATTTTTTTCCTATAATAAAAGACTTATTCTAGGAAAAAAAGCTTTTTTTGTTTTTGTAACTTATAACTTTTATTTTTACACTTTTATAAAACATTTTTATTAACTTTTTTTTTGTCCCACTAGGGGACTTCTGCTAGAATACATTACACTACGTAAGTAGTGTAATATATTCCAACTGCCATTGTGACGTGACCGTCACTCTGACAGGAAGTGTATGTGGACCAGCCTCTGTCTGTTCCTCATAGGCTTCAGTACACGGCAGCCTTGAGGCCATTGTCTGGCCTTCGTTTGCCATGACAACCATCGGCAGCCCCTGCGATTGAATGTGGGGACTGCCGATCTGCTCTAAACCCCTTAAATGCAGCGATTGCAATCGACCGCCGCATCTAAGGGGTTAATTGGCAAAATCAACAGCGATGGGCCGCTGATCGGCAACAGGGAGAGCAGGGCAGGCAACAGGCACAGTTAACCACCACTGCGGTGTAGCGCTACACGGCGGTTAACTGTTGAAGCACGGGTATAACTGCACACCCAGGAGGTGCATTTACGCCAAAGTGTGGGAAGGGCATTAATAAACATGTCTAAATTTGTTGCCTCTGAATGTAAACAAGAGTGTTGTCATTGACTCACAGAAAACGAATAATGAGCTGAAACTCAAAATGGTGAGGAATTGAAACACAAATATTAGAAAGCTGTAGATTTGTTCCATATAATATTATATATCATTATATATAATTTATTACATACAACCTCTTTGAGGCCAGTATTGCACAGAATTGTGTGATGCAGTTTTTGTGGCAGTTTTTGGCACAGTTTTTTTACTCAAACACATAAGTGGACACAAAAGAAAGGAGATGCATCAGTCATTTATTTATACCTTTACTTCCTTTTGGATCCACTTCTGGCTTAGTTTTTGCAATATCTTTGAGAATTTGATGGTTAACCTTGCCAGAATTCTATTCCTCTATAGGTCCACATCCAATGGATGTTCGATGATATCTGTTATCATCCATGTTATTGGGGTCGTGTCCACTGTCCCCCTGACTCTATGGGGGCTCCCTCTAGTAACATTCACAGCCCTATGTGGTCATCTGGGCTACCCACACACACGAGGGGTTTTCACCTATCTTAGAGATCTACCATTATGTGGCGCATGTTGTGTCACCAGTTCTTCACCCGTTTGGTAATGCATTTTTTGATAATGCCCGTTTTTTGATGCATTTTTTACGTCCGTTTTTGGAGCTGTTTTTCTATTGAGACAATACAAACGGCTGCGTAAAAAAAAATGCCCCGTGGGAACGAAACGCCGTTTTTCCCATTGAAATCAATGGGCAGATGTTTGAAGGCGTTCAGCCTCTGTATTTTTAGCCATTTTTTCGGGGCGTTTACGGCTGGTCCATTCCTGGGCTGTCACCATCAGTTCAGAAGGAACTGCGCCGCATGACCTCCTCAGCTCCTCCTGTGAGTCAAGGGTGCGAGTGTGGCGCTATTTCCATCGGGGCAGCGGGCTATCTATGGCACTATTTACAAGGGGGAAGTGTGCCGCTATTTACAAGGGGGGAGTGTGCCGCTATTTACAAGGGAGGAGTGTGGCGCTATTTACAAGGGGGGCAGTGGGCTGTGTGCGGCCCTATCTACAACATGGGGCTGTGTGTGGCTCTATCTTCAACAGAGGGGCTGTGTATGGCACTATATCCAAGGGGGGCTGTGTGGCACTATCTACAAGGGGGGGCTGTATGTGGCGCTACCTACAACATGGGGTTGTGTGTGGCTCTATCTACAAGAGAGGGGCTGTGTGTGGCACTATCTACTAGGGGGGTGGCGCTATTTACAAGGGGGCTGTGTGGCGCTACCTACAAGAGAGGGGCAGTGTGTGGCTCTATTTACAAGGGGGCTGTGTGTGGCAATATCTACAAGCGGGCTATGTGTGGCGCTGTTTACAAGGGGGCGATGTGTGTGACACTACCTACAAGGGGGGCTGTGTGGCGATATCTAAAAGGGGGGGCTGTGTCATATCTTCCCCTCTCACGAGGCCAAGGTAGCATTCATTATTTAATGTTAACATGTAGAAAAATAGACAGCACGGCACTCACCACTTGCAAAAAAGATTTATTTTTATTCTATGTTGAGGCAGGCAACACGGGATGCCATGATAAAGCATCTGGGGGACGTGAAACGGTCGTAGGCTCTTTTGTCTTCTGATCCCGTGTTGCCAGGGAGTAGACAGGAGGAGTAACAGGCAGAGGGACAGCAGCAGCATCCTGCAGTCGAGCAAGAGGATGATCCAGACGGGTGATAATAGAATTTACTGCAAGTAGGAGCTAATCCTGGCATGCACACAAGTCATGCATATCCTTTTGCATCACCTGAACAGCAGACTTAGGTTGACCAGCGGGTTCCATGGCCTGAGTGTACAGTCACGATCTAGGGTTATGTGGACCCTCTAGGCCGCTGCACCATAGCAGAGTGGCAGCTGGCCAAATAACAGTCTATAAAGTCTATGCAATAGTCCTTAGCACAAGAGTACCTGTAAGAGTCCATACAGTAGCAGAGGCTTTGGCAAGGATGGAACTTGACGTGGCAGGTGATGCCAGATGTGGCGGAAGATACCAGACGTGGTATATGACAGCAGGCGTGGCAGGAGACAGCAGGCGTGGCAGATGACAGCAGGAGTGGCAGATGACACCAGTCGTGGCAGATGACACCAGGCGTGGCAGATGACACCAAGCGTGGCAGATGATACACACTACTTCAACTAATGGCTTAGGTATAGGAGACAACACAGCAACAGGATACAGGATAAAGGAAGCAGGATACGCGAACACTGGTAGCAGGATACAACTAAGGGACCGTTTTCAATACGAACATGGGTTAGACAACAACAACGCTCAGGCAAGGAGTATAAGGGCGGAGCCCGTTTTATAGTCCAGGGTGATCTGGGGATAGGTAGGGGAAATTTTAGTAAGCTGCGCGGGGGCCCTTTAAGATCAGGGAAGAGCGTGCGCACGCACCCTAACACACGGTCTTGGACGGGATGGCTGCAAGAGCTGGCATCTCAGAGGAGGGAGATGCTGGCAGGAGGTTAGGAGTCTGCGGTCGCGGTCGTCCGACGATGGGGAGCGGCGGCAATCCACGGCCACAGCCGTTACAGTAGTATCCTTTATAATATTAATTTTTCCCCAAATACATTTTTGTGGGTGTTAACTGCCATTTTGGAGGTACAATAATGATCTTAGATGTAAGTCGATTTATAGATACATGATCCTCCATAACCCCACTGCTTATTATTCTAGGCATATCTCCAATTGACTGTAGGAGCTGCATACCATTGTGTGAGATCAAAAGATAAAATGATAAAAAAGTATAGTGGCAGCAAGGTTGTTATTGTATATGGGAAAGTACCATAATTTACCTATAATAACCGCAGGGATACTAGATAAAGGGATTTGAAGAAGCCATTCTATTCAGAGTGGACAATTAGAATAAATATGAATACAGTGGACTTCAAAATATAGAAGATGAAAGTATCGGTGGAATTGTAATAAAAGAACTCTGCTCAAATAGGAGGATGCCAACCTGTATTATATCTATACTTGGAGAATAGCTCAATTTCAGAAGGAAAAAGTGAGTGAACTAGAGATGAACAGCCCTCGGATGTGACAATTTGGGTATTGAGTAGGCTTTCACAATTTCTGCATGGTAGATGCTGTTTTTGTTTGTAAACAATCATCCTAGACTCCAGGCTATAAGACATGGACTATCCAAATATTGAAGTAAATTATTCTAGGCGAGGCGTAACAATCAGAAGTACACAAAACAAGTGGTTGTCCTGTAGGACATATGGATCTTTTCCACTCTTAAATGAGTATTATGTTTCTGCAAAAAAAGAGCATTTATTGTGCAATGAAAAGTTGAAAATGTTTCTAATATACTTTTAATTTTCAAGATCTTTGCATGCAGTCATTCAATGGGAGCCTTAATTGTTTACTTCCAGAAGATAAAAATCAGTCCTGGTCATGTGATGGACACACAGATGTACGGCTCATAACAAGACCGAGCTCTGATAACTGTAATCAGTCCTGAACCTTGTGTGATCACAATGAAGGTTCACATTGACTGACTGCAAGCAGAGATCTTAAAATTCAGGAATTGATACAGAGAGTACTGTATGCTGGAAAATTGCCTAAATGAAAGCACATTAAATGGATAAATAATGACATATCTGCTTCTATGTAAGATTTTGTCCACTAGACCACATTTTGTTCTGCTCTTCAGCAATTCTACCTTACTACACACATTATTTTATTCTTAGCTGCAGCACAACATTATCCAAGGAGAATATAGTGTTATATCTGTTTCTGATCTAATCCTTTTACTAGTATTTTGCTTTAGCACTCCACATAAATGAAAGCTCCTTGCAATCTAGTCACCACACAATATAGAATTGAGAAAATCCCACTTAGCAATGAGAAGTAATACAATAAGAAGCAAAGGCCCTACTGAAAAATAAGCCGCTGAATAAAAGCACATTATTGTTACCAGCAACAGTTTATTCCTCAATACAGATAATCTAAAAAAAAAAAAAAAAAATACAATAGGGAATATAAATGCCATATTAGAAAAATTTCATTTATATATTATGTCATATCTTCAATCTAAAGTTTTCTAGAGATCATGGCATAACAATGTGACATACCTAAAATAATTTAAAAAGATGGGAAAGCTATTTTCTTTAATATTTTAACATTATCTATTATCCACATTTAAACAAAAAAAAAAATCACATACAACACTACACAACACTGTACAGTAAATATTTTTAAACATTAAATTTTATTAAAATTACAATACATTAATATTTCTTCTAAAAGTTTTTCATAATAGACCTTTGTTCCCCCCCAAAATTTTTTTACATTTAACCGGTTAAGGACTAGGCTGTTTTATAGCTAAATGACCAGAGCAAATGTCACAATTTTGCTATGCGCTTCTTTAGATGACTATAACTCTGCAGGTGAATAAAGTTCATCTTTGAATTTTACACTCTTTTTAAAGGACAGATAGGGCTTTGTTTTAGTGGTATTTGTATCATTTTTATTTTTTTCTCTAAAGTGGGCAAATTGGAAAAAAATGCAAGAATTTAGCAATTGCGTCAGTTTATGCTAGCATTTTTCACACACGGTATGGACCACGGACAAAATTAATCTCCTTTCACATTCTTCCACTTCTCCCGTGCATGGGGGTTCCAAATATGTGTGCCTTATTCACTGTGCGGGCATGTGATTTTATAGCCGCATACTGTTTTCTTGGGGGTGTAATGCTGCTGAAACATTAGAAACACCCCATAAATGACTTAATTCACACAAGTAGACCCCACAAGGTTTCCTTCAAGGGGTTTATCATATTTTTTGCAAGTCCAGTTTTCTTCTGAAAGTTTCTTGAATAAGATGGAACAAAATAAAATCAGCGCTTTTTTAGCAAATGCGTCAGTTTAGGCTAGTATTTTTCACACACGGTATAGACCACGGACAAAATTCATCTCCTTTCACATTCTTCCACTTCTCCCGTGCATGGGGATACCAAATATGTGTGCCTTATTCACTGTGCGGGCATGTGCCAGGGCTTGGCATAAAAGGAGGCTTTTTGGCCTTTTCGGTCCAGGAATTTAGCATTTGATTTTATAGCCGCATACTGTTTTCTGGTGGGCGTAATGCTGCTGAAACATTAGAATCACCCCATAAATTACTTCATTCACGCAAGTAGACCCCACAAGGTTTTCTTCAAGGGGTTTATCATATTTTTAGACAGTCCAGTTTTCTTCTGAAAGTTTCTTGAATAAGATGGATCAAAATAAAATTAGCAATTTTTTAGCAAATGCGTCAGTTTATACCAGCATTTTTCAAACACGGCATAGACCACGGCCAAAATTAATCTCCTTTCACATTCTGCCACTTCTCCCGTGCACGGGGATACCAAATATGTGTGTCTTATTTATCACATAGAGAAGTAGGAGGGCGGACAATAGAAGAAGCTTATTTCACAAATCGCTTTTTTTCAAAGCTGGTTTTACAAAACTCAACAGAGTTTCTATAACACTTCCAAAATATCTGCTCTTGAAGCAGAAATCCCAAAATATTCATCTAGGGGTATAATGGGAATTTATTTTTTTGGGCTTTCTAAAATAAGAAATTGCAGGTTTATGCAAATGGAGCTATCCAGCAGATGAACTTTAGAGAATATGCAAACATGACATCCACCCCCCACCCATTCCCTCCCTCACCCTTGGAGTAAAATCAGGGGAAAAATAAAAACGTAATGTAGGGCAAATATATTTTCAACGAATTAACTAAAATCTAATAATTCAGAACAGTGTGGTATTTTTTAAAACATGGCTCAATGCACAGGCCTGGTTGCGAGGGACATGAGGGACAGAAATATCGGGAATCTTTGCGGTGCCCGTCTTTTCTGCAGACGCGGCACTTTTTCTGAGGGTTGCTTCTGGTTGCTGTTGGGGGAATCCGACTGATGAAGCGTCTTTCAGTCAGTCGCGTGACATCCTCAGACTGGGGGCATTCTCGGGTGTTCTGAACATCAAAAATGAGGCCTTTAATAATTTTTTCCTGGAAATCCAGGTATGTGTCTCTGCCTCTGTTTTTTTTGTAGAGCACAAATGAGTTGTGGATGGCCACCTGTAACAAATAAATGGCCACTTTTTTGTACCAGGTTTTAGTTTTGTGTTTTACTAAATAGGGCTGTAAAACCTGGTCGCTTAAATCCACCCCCCCCCATGTACTTGTTATATTCGGACACGCTCACTGGTTTGTGCTTGTCCGATGTTGCCCCTCTTTCCCTCACTGCCACTGTTCCTGCGGTATGAATCGTGCTTAGCACATACACATCTTTGCGATCCCTGTACTTGAGCGCCAGCAATTCCTCAGATGCATAAGCACAGGAGTCCCCCTTTACCATGCGCTTCCCCACTAATTGCTGTGGAAAACCAATTCGGTTTTTGCGCATGGTACCACATGCCCCAGTCCTTGCAGCATGCAAATGCCTAAACAGGGGCACACTCGAATAAAAATTATCACAGTACAGGTGGTACCCCTTGTGAAGCAGAGGCTGCATTATCTCCCACACGATCTTACTGCTGGTGGAAAGATCAGGGGGGCATCCAGGAACATTTATTGTGCGGTCCCGCCCTTCATAAATCCTGAAGGCGGTGGTATATCCTGACCCGCTTTCACACAATGTAAAGCTTAATGCCATATCTTGCCCTTTTGGAAGGTAGATATTGGCAAAAGCTAAGTCTGCCATGGAAGTTGAGGAGGGATTCGTCCACACTTACATTCTGCTCAGGGGTGTAGAGTTGCAGGAATAAATTATTCAGGGAATTTATTAGCGGTCTTATTTTGAACAACCGATCCCGGTTTGCATCGGTACTTGGGGGGGCCTGTGCGTTGTCATTGAAGTGGAGGAACCTCATTATTGTCTCATAACGAGACCTGGTAATCACTGCAGAATATACTGGGGTGGCTTGGGCGGGTCTTGTTGACCAGTAAGACCTAATGGAGGGCTTTTTGACAATACCCATATTTAGGGTGAGCCCCAAAAAATGTTTTAATTCCTGCAAATTGGTGGGCGTCCAATCTCTGGCATGGGTGGATGAAGGTTTCTGCCTTATATATTGAGTGGCATATAAATTTGTTTCGTGGACAATCTGATTTAGGATGTCGTCCGTTATAAATAAATGGAAGTAATCCATTTGGACAAAATTTGTATTGTCCACGGTTATGCCAGGAGTAGCAGTAAATCCGTGGATTCTAGGCCCAAAAGATGGGGCAGGTGCCCATACAAGAGCCTGGACTGAAGGGACCAGGCTGTCCCGTGCTACAGCGCTACTTGGCCCTGCGCTTTCATGTTCTGCAGTTTCAACTGCATTAGGGACAATGCCCCTGAAGATGAACCTGAAGTGACGCTGTCATCGTCACTACCTAAAACAGGTTCCATCTCGGACGCCATCTCTGATGCGGTCTCCGACTCAGACCACAGCATGGCATATGCCTCCTCGGCGCTAAACAACTTCCTCGCCATAACGTAACTAACACTAACACTAACTAAACAACTTTTTTTTTTTTTTATAAAACACACAAACTAACTGCTATATATATCTACACTACCGCTAACAAAAAAATAAACCGCTATTGCTATATATATTATATATATGTGGATATATATATAATTATATACTCCCTACCTGCCTATTCTAATAGAATAAAAGAAAGAAAGGTAGATAGAAAAAAAGATAGATGGATAGATAGATTGTATAGATAGATAGAAATCTATCTATACAGAGAATGTTTTATAGTGTAACTGTATTTTTTTTCACTGTAATCTTCTGGAAGCAATTCTCCCAAGTCTCTTCTTCTCCTCAAACTGAAAAAATGTTTGAGGAGTAGAAAAGAGGCAGGAGATTTACTGCCAGAAAAGTCAAAATAAAACAAATGTGGTCGCTGTGATAGGTTTTCACAGCGACCACATGTTCAGGGACCATCAGATTGGTCCCTGATACTCTGCCCAGTGCCCAGAGCTGTTGGTAACAGCGTGGGCACAGGGCTGTGTGCACGCGATCACGTGCACACTGTTTTCTATGCAGAAATGCATGTGATCGCTGTGATTGGTTGTCACAGCGATCACATGTTCAGGGGCCAAAAGATTGAAGCCTGACATTCTGCCCAGTGCCCATGGCTGTTAGCAATAGCCAGGGCATAGAGCTGTGTGCACGCAATCGCGCGTGCACAGTCTCTGAAGTGCCGCCGTAAATAGTCTATACGGCGGACTTCAGAGACCCTGACCGCTGGCCGTATAAATACGGCCAGCGGTCGGGAACCTGTTAACAATGAAAGCTCTCTTATTTATCTCCAGCATTGCTGTTTTTTTAATAACTGGGGACAGGAAGTTGCCACCAAAGACATCCAATTTGGAGGATGTGTATCTTACCTATGGTAGTCTAGGGGCAGACATAAACAGCAGAGGGACTCAATGCAAAATTAGTATATATGCCCCTCGCTCTCCAATAGCTCATCATAGAGCACCTCTTATGTATCTAACAATCTATCAATAATTTTGAGCTATGAAATAAATTTGCTCAGTCTCAGATATGCGATCTAAGAAGCTGCTATTAATGTGGCAATGGCCAGGTGCACAGGTTGCCCATATGGTATGTCCATCCATGTGATACTCCTCTTCTAAACCTACTTGGATTAGCTAATACAGGAAAGCCACAAAGGGAGGTATTAGGTAGGTCAAGTGGACCCTGGAAACTAACAATTAGGCATCCCATGCATTTCAATGGATTGCCCTTAAGAATAGAAATGTCAAGAAGAGAAATTTAGATACATTTATGATTTATTTGCCTCCCAAAAAAACAGATGTTTGAGCCTCACTAGACACTTTTGAAGTGCTTAAAAACAGGGGGCATGGCTCAGCAGGAAGGAGGGGCATGGCTTAAAATGTGGAAAAAGCACAGTAATTAATATGTTACCAGAACTAAGCTTAGTATATGAATACAGTATTGGAACACAGCTTGTTACATACATATGATACTAGAGCCCAATAAATAAATTAAATAAATATGGTAGAATGAAGGTCCGTACATAAATACTGTGTTAGAAAAAAGATAAGTTCATAAATGTAGTAACACAACTATGCCCAGTAAATAAATATGGCACCATAACCAAGCTCATCCATATACACAGTATCAGAACCAAGCTCTGCACATAAATACAGTACCAGCATCTAGCTCTGCACATAAATACAGTACCAGAATCTAGCTCAGTACATATATAAAGCACCACACCCAAGCTCATTCAGAAATACAACACTAGACCCAAGCTCAGTACATAAATAAAGCAACAGAACCAAGATCAGTAAACATATACAGCACCAGAATCAAGCTCAGTACATAAATACAGCACCAGAACCAATCTACCTACATAAATACAGTACCAGATTAAATCTCAGTACATACATAGAGCATCAGCACCAAGCTCAGTACATAAATTGAGCAACAGAACCAAGATCAGTACATATATACAGCACATATACTGTATACAGCACCAAAATGAAGCTCAGTACATAAATACAGCACCAGAACCAATATCAGTACATAAATACAGTACCAGAATGAAGCTCAGTACATATATACAACACTAAAATCAAGCTCAGTACATATATACAGCACAGAACCAAGTTCAGTATATAAATCTGGTATCCGAACAAAGCTCAATACATATATACAATACCAGAACAAAGCTCAGTACATATATACAGCACAAGAACAAAGCTCGGTACATATATGCAGCACAAAACTAAGCTAAGTATATAAATACGGTATCAGAGCCAAGCTCAGGACAGATATACAGCACCAGAACAAATCTCAGTACATATGTACATCACAGAACCAAGCTCAGTATATAAATATGGTATCAGAACCAAGCTCTGTACATGTACACAGTACTACACCCCAGCTGAGTACGTAAATACAGCACCAGAACAAAGCTCAGTACATATATACATGTCACGGCTGTGGGGTATGTGGAACCACTTGGCCTCTCCGCTGTAGTGGAGAAGCAGCTGGTCAGACAAGAGTCGATAATAGTCTCTAGAACAAGAGTACCTAGGTAGATGATGTGTGCCGGATAATCAGACGCTGGCTTCTGCCGGACATTTGTAAGCTGGCATGTGCCGGACTATCAGAAGCTTGCTTGTGCTGGACAACAGGACTTGTCTCGGACACCGGACATGGAAACTGAAGTCGTCTCGGACACTGGACTTGGCACCGACACCGGACACAGATACTGAAGTCGTCACGGACACTGGACTTGGCACGGTCACCGGACACGGATACTGAAGTAGTCACGGACATAGAACTTGGGACGGACACCTAACACGAACACTGAACTTGTCACCGAACACGGACACTGTATATAGGATACAAGATACATGACACTGGAAACAGGATACGGGATACAGGAAAAAGTATAATGATTGGGAATCTTTGCAGACCAACGCAGGGTTAAATACAACATTGCTCAGGCAATGTGGAAGTGGGCAGGGTTCTTCTTAACGTTCTGGGTGTGCTGGGATTGGTCAGGGACAAAGTTCTTGGTGCGCGCACTGGCCCTTTAAGACTGGGGACGAGCGCGCACGTGCACCCTACGGGCATCAGCAGGAGGAAAGAGCAGTGTGTGCCAATGTCTCAGGTCAACGACTGCGGGCGTTACAGTCGCCCCCTTACACACCTTTCTTAGGTCTAGAGCGTAGGAGGAACTTCTTGATGAGAGCTGGGGCATCCATATTCTCTTCAGACTTACAGGACCTCTCCTCAGGACCAAAACCCTTCCAATCAACCAGGTAGAAGGTCTTCCCTTCTACCTTTTGTGGTCCAGGATCTTCATGACCTTGAAGACATCAAAAGAACTGCTGGGAGCAATTGCAGAGCCAGATAACCAGACTTAGAAGGAAGTCTTCTCTTTCTATCGACATATTTCTTTATGCGATTCAATGCCTGCAGGATTGCATACTTGGTTTGCTGCCAGACCTGAATAAAGCTTCCAAAAAAATTATTGGCTGCAGGCACTTGATATGTAGCCGGTACAGGAAGTGGGACACGTCGATGTAGGCTGTAAACAATAGACAATAGAGAAGAAGCAGTAGTCTCACTCGTGTGATTATTGTAAGAAAATTCGGCCCATGGAAAAATTGTCTTTAAATGACTCAAATGACCCAATTGTCATGTTGAACGGATATAAAATGATGAAGATAATTTTCTAGCGCTTGATTAATCCTTTCATCTTGGCCGTTGGATTGTGGGTGATATGCAGAAGAAAAGTCCAATTTCACATCTGAGAGTTTACACAGGGCTCTCCAGAATTTAGACTTGAATTGTGTACCCCGATCAGACACGATATGGAGGGGCAGTCTATGTAGACAAAAAAATATGTTGAACAAACAAAATTGCCAAGCGACGAGCTGAGAGAAGCCCAGACACCGGACATGGATACTGAAGTCGTCACAGACTTGGTACGAACAATGGACACTGGACTTGACACCGAACACCAACACTAGATATAGGATACATGATGATTTTCTTACAGTGTTCACCATGGGCTATAAATGACATTTTACTTAATTCTGTGGGCGATGCGATTATGACGATACCATATGTATATAAGTTTTTTATGTTTTACAGCATTTGCAGAATAAAATAATTTATTTTTTGACCTTTTGCTATTCCTGATATCCGCTTGCCTTCTGTTTTGAACTTTCAGTTACCCTCTGGCTGTCTGGTTTCCAGCTCAAGTTTTCCTGTATTGCACCTCTTGTCTCAGACTGCACTCTTCTAAGACAACCTGGGATCTGAGCAGCAAAGTCCTCAGAGTAGCCTTAGGGTATGTTCGCACGGCTAATTTTCGGACGTTTTTCGGGCCGTAAACATCCGACAAACGGCCGAAAAATCAGACGCAGAATGCCTCCAAGCATCTGCCCATTGATTTAAATCAGAAAAATAGAGTTCTGCTCCGACGGGCCATTTTTTTACGCAGCCATTTTGATAAATATAGCCTTCCTTTATATAGTATTAGACTTTTTGCTTCAGAATAATGGTGAATCAGTATTGCTGCTTTAGATGGTCATGAGTGGACAATATATTTTAAAACAGAGGGAACAATGGTATTTACAGTTGTCACCATGCAAGGGGCCTGTAAGCCACATCTGACTCCCGAGCAACAGGTTGGGGAACACTGTTATTAAGCTTTGGGTTCCACTGTTGATATAACTGTTTGAGTCAAAAGATTTATTGTCAGAAATAATGCATGGACAGTATGTCCTATTAAACAAAAAACAATCCTGGCACATTATCAATGAGATGACTGGCGTGGCCATTTGTGTATTCTTTGATCAATATATTTTCAATGTAAAATTCTAAACAATTCTGAATTTTAATTGAAAAAATAAATACATTTTGTCATGGTTAGTGGGATGACATGACTTACTCTGGGAATGTGCTGAAATTCCTTAAGCTGCAACAGACTGCGTAGCAAGATAAAATTCTACTACTATGACATACATTATGGCGGTATTAAATAATGTTCAGAATATTTTCTACATCTGTTTTCTAAAGAACGGATGGCACTATAGTAAATGTAGACCATTCTGGAGGTGACATCAAATTGTTAATAATTATAGTGTACATTTGTCTCCCACTTGGAGGAAATATTGATTTTACAAGTTGAAACTGGAAGAGAAGATTTCCTTACAATGAAATGATGTGCTAACGGAGTCATCAAATTCACACTCTCCTCATCTGCTTTTAGAGTTTACCATTCTTAGTCTGACAGCAAAGAAATGTTGTATAACGTTATGAATGAACTTATCTTTTGAGCCAGACAGGTTTTAGTCATATTTCTTCCTTTTTGTGCACTTTTGGGGATTCCAAAAAAAAATTAAAAAATAAATACATGAAAAAACAGATAGCAGAGATTTATTTTTATTTTCTACACAATCTTTTTTCCTGCCATAAACTGCCCTTTGTAGCTCTGTTCTTTTCTCAAAATGTATGCAATGTAAATAAAGGCATGCTTACAGACTTTTTATATTGCGTGTACTACACTGAGTTGCCGTGGAAATAGGAGGATACAGGGTTAAAATTAGGATGGAAGAGCAGGGAGAAATAAACAAGGGTATCAGTTTACAGCTTCCCTCCATTATCTATTGGAGCAAGGGGGAGAAAAGCTCCAGATCCTCTGCCAGGTCAGTGTCCCTCAGGGATGTTGGGCACAGCATTGGTTCCCCTCTCCAACATTCAACTCTCTCAATGCAATGGATCTTCTTTCAGTATCCTTTAAAGGTGCTGGCTGCAGAATCAGCTCCCCTTTCCATTAGGGTCTGCATGCAGGTCTCACATTTATCTCACAAGCTCAGTTCCTCAAATACATCAACAATTGGCGCTATAGTAATTAATCAGGGGCACAATAGGGAGTGTCCCTAGCATCCAGACAGTCAAATGGAGTTTAGTAGTTTAGCACATCAAGTGTGAAGTGTCTACATTGTCCTGTCTCAGCGGGTGGCCATCAGGAGGGTGCTGGCATCACTTTAATGGGTTTTCCCATCTTGAAGATCATACTTCAATAGGTTCCTTATGTAAATTAAGAAAACTTAGCAGTTACCTTTATTTTATTTTTTTGCGCCATTTCTGAGATATTTCTCCCCTTGGACCTGATGTCCTCTTCTTTGTATATTGTCTGTTTCCAATAGACACGACAACCACCAGGATCCTGCTGCAGTGGCTGTGCTTGCGCAGATGCGACTCTACATTTATCTATTTCTCAGGGGTGCGCATTGGTCTCGCATGAGCATAAACTCCTTGCCGGGCCACCTCTCTCCTTTACAACAGAAGTGAATAAGACAGCTCTCGAGAAAACGTAGTAACCTGAGAGCTGTCCTATTCAGCTCTCAGCCCAGCCTCCCCTTCCTCTCTGCAATAGAAGTGAATAGGAACGACTCCCTGGCATGTGAAGTAGCTGAAGAGCTGTCCTATTCTGCTGTTCTTGGCACGTTGCTGCTAAGACCACAACAGCAGAGCACTTATCAGGGCTTTCACACTTGTGCTTGCTCTATATGTATATATAGAGATATCAGGATGGACTTTGGAGCAAACAAAAATAGTTTTTATTACTGTGGATGTGTTTAGGAGACCTCCCAAAACACTTTCCTGGAGAAAGAGGGGAGAGGAATTGTACTTTTACACCACACATAGTTAATCATAACGAGGTAGGAACAAGTAAACCTCCTGTTACAAGTTGTTTTGGTACTATGTTGTAATTCCAAGGTATGCATGTAATAAAATACATAGCAGCATCGGGAGCGTGCATGCTGATGCAAGTGGTGCTGTGATATTTTTACAACGACATCTGCTGGTTATGTGAATGGAAATGGCTTTGTACCGCTCACACAAGCAGAAATGATAGGGAACGAGGCGCAGGACCATGCTGTCCTGTAGTGGGAACATGGGGGTAAGATCAAACAATGGAGGGGTGTAATATATGTATTTTTGATTTAAAAAAAAAAGATTTAGGGTATAAAATAGAGGGAAGATGGGCATACCCCTTTAAGGCCCTATTACACGGGCCAATGATCCGGAAAACGAGTGTTCATATGAACGCTTGCTCCTGATCAATTGTGTGTATTTTTAGGTCTTCATTGCCGATCTGTTTTTATGTGATTTCAAATAAAGAATTCAACTTTTTGTATGGTACAAATTGTGTGCTATAAGTTACTTCTAAGTGGAAATGAATATGTTTACATATACACTACCGTTCAAAAGTTTGGGGTCACTTAGAAAATTCCTTATATTTACAAGAAAAGCACAGTTTTTTTCAATAAAGATAACATTAAATTAATCAGAAATACACGCTATACATTGTTAATGTGCTAAATGACTATTCTAGCGGCAAACGTCTGTTTTTTTAATGCAATATCTACATAGGTGTATAGAGGCCCATTTCCAGCAACCATCACTCCAGTGTTCTAATGGTACATTGTGTTTGCTAACTGTGTTAGAAGGCTAATGGATGATTAGAAAACACTTGAAAACCCTTGTGCAATTATCTTAGCACCCCTGTAAACAGTTTTGCTATTTAGAGGAGTTTGGATGTTTGGATCACACAGAAGAACATTTGTGAGACGCAGAACAACTGAAAAGATGTTGGAAGAGTGCCTGACGCCATCTGTCAAGCATGGTGGAGATAATGTGATGGTCTGGGCTTGCTTTGGTGCTGGTAAAGTGGGAGATTTGTACAAGGTAAAAGGGATTTTGAATAAGGAAGGCTATCACTCCATTTTGCAACGCCATGCCATACCCTGTGGACAGCACTTGATTGGAGCCAATTTCATCCTACAACAGGACAATGACCCAAAGCACACCTCCAAATTATGCAAGAACTATTTAGGGAAGAAGCAGGCAGCTGGTATTCTATCTGTAATGGAGTGGCCAGTGCAGTCACCAGATCTCAACCCCATAGAGCTGTTGTGGGAGCAGCTTGATCCTATGGTACGCAAGAAGTGCCCATCAAGCCAATCCAACTTGTGGTAGGGGCTTTTGGAAGCATGGGATCAAATTTCTCCCGATTACCTCAGCAAATTAACAGCTAGAATGCCAAAGGTCTGCAATGATGTAATTGCTGCAAATGGAGCATTCTTTGCCGAAAGCAAAGTTTGAAGGAGAAAATTATTATTTGAAATAAAAATCATTATTTCTAACCTTGTCAATGTCTTGACTATATTTTCTAGTCATTTTGCAACTCATTTGAGAAATATAAGTGTGAGTTTTCATGAAAAACACAAAATTGTCTGGGTGACCCCAAACTTTTGAACGGTAGTGTATGTTTATAGGTATTAATTCTATGTATTGATATACATGGATGACTATCATGTTTTTTTGGCCTGGATTGGTATAGGTATTAATGTGTTTCTGTTTTTGTTACTGACAGGCCTTGTAACTAATATGGATTTCCGTACACGAGAAACCAATTGGCTATCACTTGTTATTTTAATAATGATGCTATAGGAACCATTGGTGCAAACCATATTGGAGAAACCCAAAGGATTCTAAAAGGATTATTAAGATGGAGAACCCAAATATGTTGCAATAAGGTGGCTCTAGAGCAGTATCTAGCCAGGGATTTGATCCCTTGGGGTTTAGGTGTCCAGGTCTTTCCCTCATTTCCATTTGAGGATACAACATTGAGATCAAGATGGGAGGAAGCCTGCAAATCATCCACACACACATTTATTGAACTTTTGATTGGAATAAAAACAGTTGGAGGAGATTGAAAAATAAATTGTACCTTCCCAAGATAAAGTAAAATCAGCCCTAACTCCAGAATCTTTGTCAAAGTTTGAACAGGATTTCAGTCTTGATTATGTCGGATGGGAAAGAGATATACAGGAAATCAAAGCAAAGAAACTCCAATGTGATCTTTTGGATTTTCAAGAGCAGAAGATCTACTGGTAGCAGAGGCGTGGATCCTCTAATTTTGACCGTTCGGAGACTTCTTCGTGATTGCAAATTATTACATCCGGGGCTTCACAAGGAAGTTTACCAATGAGAACAAAGAGATATGAAACAAGACGTACTCCTATGAAGAGAAAATGTAACCCTGCAGAGAAGCATACGAGTGGTGAGCTCGAGGTAATTAACCTCTCCGACAGAGTACTTACATCCAGCCAGAACTCTGTTCTATCACTGGGTCTAACATTTTGCCCTGTATCTGGCTTTGATTACTTTACAGCCATCAAGGATGTATTTTGTTTGAACGCAAATTGATTTATAAAAAATACTATGGCAAAAGTGACTCTCACTACTTGTTTACCTCCCAGGAGGAATTGGAAGTGGTCCAAGCATTAGAATCCGTGCTTCAGGAACAGGAGGTGAGCACTGACAAATTTCCAGGATTTATTTGCACAAAGCCCACTACATTTCCACCCTTGTCATTAAATCCACCAGTAGAGATGTTCGTGTGGATGGTGGTTGATGAATTAAGAAAACACAGCGTAAGGCTTTGCTTGAATTGAAACACATGAAAGGAGTGGTTTTAACCCCTTAATGACCAGCCTATTTTAGACCTTAATGACCAAGCCATTTTTTACGTTTTTCCATCGTCGCATTCCAAGAGCTATAACCTTTTTATTTTTGCGTCGACATAGCTATATAAGGTCTTGTTTTTTGCGGGACAAGTTGTATTTTTTAATAGCACCATTTTGGGGGACATATTGATTAACTTTTATAAACTTTTTTTTGGGGGGGAATAGAAAAAAACCTGAAATTTCGCCACTCTTTTTCTCGTCTTAAATCAACGGCGTTTACCGTGTGATATAAATAACACAATAACTTTATTCAGCGGGTTGTTACGATTGCAACGATACCAAATTTGTATAATTTTTGTATGTTTTACTACTTTTACACAGTAAAAACGCTTTTTTTTCAAAATTATTTGTTTTTGTGTCTCCATATTTGAAGAGCCGTAACGTTTTTTATTTTTTCGCCGATGCGGTTGTATGAGGGCTTTTTTTTTGCGGGAAGACTTGTCGTTTTTATTGGTACCATTTTGGAGTAGATGCGACTTTTTGATCACTTTTTATCACATTTTTTTAAAATCAGGATTCACAGAAAACAGCAATTTTTCCATCGTTTTTTATTAAAAAAATTTACGGCGTTCACCGTGCGGGTTAAATAATGTAATAGATTTATAGTCGGGGTCGTTACGGACGCGGCGATACCAAATATGTGTAACTTTTTTACTTTATTTTGTTTTTTTAATAGTAAAGCATTTTGTAAGGGGAAAAGCTGGGTTTTTAATTTTTTTCACATTTTTTTTTAAATTAACTTTATTAAACTTTTTTTTTACTTTTTTACTAGTCCCATTAGGGGACTTTAATATGCGATTCTCCGATCGCTATTGTAATACACTGCAATACTTTTGTATTGCAGTGTATTACTGCCTGTCCATTTAAAACGGACAGGCATCTGCTAGGCTGTGCCTCCGGCATGATCTAGCAGGCATTCGCTCCAGGCAGACCTGGGGGCCTTTATTAGGCCCCCGGCTGCCATTGGACACACAGACACTCGGCGATCGTATCGCCGGGTGTCGGTGGGAGAGAGAGGGAGCTCCCTCCCTCTCTCCAAAACCACTCAGATGCGGTGCACGCTATTGTGCACCACATCTGAGGGGTTAAACGGGTGAGATCGATACTAATATCGATCTCACCCGGCAGAGCAGGGACGCTCCCAGCCCTCAGCTGCCTCTAGCAGCTGAGAGCAGGGAGATTTGACGCTCCCTGCTTTTTTTACTTTATCCTGATGCAGTGCCGTAAAAAGGCATGTGCATCAGAATAAAGCCCGTTAGTGGCCGCCGCTAAAAGGCGTATTGGCGGTCACTAACGGGTTAAAGCCCGCGGACAGTAGTGGAGATGTGGTGGTTTGGCCAGTTGAGTTGTATGAATCTGAATCGTATAGTCCATTGCTTGATGTCAATTGCTATAGGTGTTTGCCTTCAAACCCAACTGATGCTTTCAAGGGCCAGCTGGACGAGCTGTTACTGGAAGAATTTGAGAGTAGAGTAATCACCAAGAAGGTTTTGGATGACCTAGCGGTCAAAAATCTGATTATCACAACTTTGTATCTTTTGCCGAAGGTACATAAGGACCAGAGGAGACCACCCGGCCGTCCATTAGTTTCTGGCTGTGGTAGTCTTTGTGAATCTACCTGCCGATTCTTGGACTATTATCTACTCCCTTGTGTGGAAAATCTGCAATCATACATCAAAGATTCCACTGATGTTTTGAAACGGTTAAATGGAGTGACAATGGAACAGGACAGGTATTTGATATCCTGTGACTTTAAATCTTCGTATACGTGTATTGACCATGAGTTAGGGGTACATGCAATCCTGTACTTCTTGTGCCTACATAATCAGGATACTGAACTGGTACATTTCCTGGTTGCCCTCATACGTTTTGTACTTGAACACAATTATTTTTTAGAGACAAATACTATTTACAACTACAGGGTACTGCCATGGGTGCCACTTGTGCTCCATCCTATGCAAACTTGTTCCTAGGTCTCTGGGAACAAGAGTGTGTACAGGAAGCGATGGATATGGTCTCTGGATGTGTGGTGACATAGATGCGATTGATCGATGATATCATTTTGATTTGGCAGGGTATACGTGTGGAATTGGATCACTTTATAACAATCCTCAATGGTAACCATCAAAATATTAGACTCACACATGTGATTAGTCAGGAAGTGTTGGAATTTTCAGATATCAAAATCACTGTGAATAGTACAGGTAGGTTGAGTATGACTATTTTTCGGAAAGAAACATCTGCCAATGCTCTTCTGCATGCATCATCCTTTCATCCCTCACACACTATATGTGCCATTCCAACAGGTCAATTTTTGAGGGCAAAAAAGGTGTGTGATTCCCAATCCAACTTTGAGGATGAGGTGTATCAATTCAAAAATCGCTTTTTACAGCGAGGGTACCACTGAAGTGACATTGAAAAAGGTTATCAAAGAACAAGAATTACTGACCGGAATACTCTCCTAACTCAACACAAACGAAGAACTCCTGAAAACATGGTATGGCTTATTATGGCTTACAATACACAGTGGGCAGAGATGAGGGATATTGTGACGCACGTTTCGCGAATGTCCGCTTCCTCACACCCCTTTGAGGAAGCGGACATTCGCGAAACGCGCGTCGGGGCACGCACAGTGATCATCAGGAAACATTTAAGGACACTTTATGGGTAAGAATATCCTGTTTTTCCTAGTACACTACGCTCTTTCTTTGGACCATTTGAGTCCTGTATTAGCACTAAGACGTGTACCCGAGTGTCATTTACCATATCATATCATATCATAATGGAAATGTATGGGGACGAGCGGTCGTAGTAACGATACATGACCAAACTTTGCTCCTTGTGAAAGGAGCAAACGAGCGCCGATCAACGCGCTGTTTCGTTAATTGATGCTCGTTTTCACGGCCCATATCGGCCCGTGTATTAGGCCTCTCAGCCGGGCTGCAGATATGTAACCAAGCAGAAACAATATTTACACTATACACTGTCGCACTATGGATGTATGTGTGTGTGTGTGTGTATATATATATATATATATATATATATATATATAAAGAGTGATTATATAAGTAAACAAAATAAGAGAATTCACTTGGGATTTGCTGAACATGTTTGCCCCGATATGTTGCTATTAATTAGGGTGTACTTTTACTATACATTTTTACACTATGGTTTTACTTCTGCAGTATTTTCCCATTCTTAAACTGTCTTAGTTATTTTAAAATATCTCTGCAGCTAGAATAATTATCTTTCAACCCACTGAGCACGACAGGAAGAAATTATGCATAATATAAAGATAAGACAAGAGGTTCATACAGTTTAATCTGCATCCCTGATTGCCAGTTGACAGATGATTATCCTGTAATGCAGGACATGTAGAAGATGTAGAAGATGTCATACCATAATAAAACAAGCATTGCACAAAGAAGCCACCTATGAATTTGGAATAAAACCACTATTTATGACATCTTTCCAGCATGATCCTGGCTGAGTCTTGCTGGTCAGTAATTTCCTGTCATAAATGTGACATCACAGACCTGTGCCTCACATCTTAATGGCCTTTTCCACCAATCAATGTCATAAATGGAAGACAAAAACTAGTATAAGTATATAATTTATAAAGCAATCAGACACAAGCAATTCCGGTCTGAGCTTGGCTAATATCTTTAATGCAGGAAAAAGTGTAAAGCTTAAGTTCTTGTGCCTTTAGAGAAATAATACCTATTGTCAATTTTAATCAGGATGAGGAGGATACATATCGGCTTTTACCAGACTTTCAAGAATATGGGAACTGATATTACCTGTTATCATTCACATCAAAAATGGCACATGTCTAGACAGCTAAATTGTATACTATATCTAGAGCTCTTCAAAGATGAGATCAGGTAACTGTATTCCATTGTATACATATTTTCTGTGGAGGATAGAGAAAAAAAACAGCAATTGAATATCTAAGTATTTTGTGTATGTTTGTTGTGCAATGAATTGTTCAATTTGTATGGATTCCAATACAATAAGAAAATCACCAATGATGATAATTCAGAAATAGACATGGATCTCAACATGAAATAGTGTCACTGTATATGAGTCAATGGGGGAAATTGATAAAACTAGACCAAACAAGCAGAAACTGCATCAAATTCATCACAGTGGTACACACTGTATTTTTTTTCTCTTTCTTACACCACCTCATGGCTTGCATACGATCCATTTTTTACATATTTTGATCTAAAAAAATTGAATAATACATCTTTAAGAGTATGTTCACACCTAGCGTAAACTCTGCAGACTTTCCAAAACTGTTTTTATTGCAAAAAATTTGCAGTGTATTACAGTACCAACAGAGTGGATGAGATTTAACCAAATCTCATCCATACGCTGCAGAAAAAAATCCCCTGTTTTTTTTAAATCCGCAGGATGTCAATTTATGCTTCGGAAATGCTGCTCTTCTCTTGCAGGTTTTCCCCATTGCATTCAATTGGGAGGTAAAACCCGCAACAAATAGCAAGTGTTGCTATTTTTGTGGCAGAAAAGCTGCGATTGCACTGCAATTCTTATACTTACCCCTTTCTCCGTTGTCGTAGCGACGCTTTCTTCTGACCTCCACCCAGGCCAGCATCCTGGGATGACGTTTGATCCTATGTGACTGCTACAGCCATATTCTCAGGAGGCCAGACTGCATGGAGACAAGAGGGACACGTCGCTATAATAACAGAGAACTGGGTGAGTATAAGCTTTTTTTAATTTATTTATTTATTTATTTATTTATTTTTTAAACCACTGATTTCTGCAGCAGATTCCACCCAAAAAACTGCACCACAATTTGGTGCAGTTTCTAGGGCTGAATTCCCTACGGGTTCCAGGATGGATACACTGTGTAGTTTAATGCAGCATATCCGCCCTGTGTGAACGTAGCCTAACACTGAAGCAAAGCAATAATGGGCGCGGTCGCGGACCACAGCCTTCCCTTACCTGCGACCGCAGACCTTCCTCCTGTGGCCAACATCTCCTTCCCTGGAGATGTCAGTGCATCCGGCCGCTCTGTCCTGAAGTGCCCGCTGGTTCTCGGCCTTGAAGGCCCAGCACACATATGTAATTAATTCATTATTTCCCAGATCACCCTGGACTTTAAAAGGGGCCCTGCCCTTTCACTCCTTGCCTGAGCATTGTTGTAGTCTTCCCATGTTCGTATTGTAAATGGTCCCTTAGTGTTTTCCTGCTTCCAGTGTTCCCTTGTCCTGCTACTCATGTTCCTGAGTTTGTCTAGTGTTGGAGTCGTGTTGTGCTGCCTGCTGTTATACGCCACGTCTGGTGTCATCTGCCACTCCTGGTTTGATCTACCATGTCTGGCGCAACCTACCACATCTAGCCCCATCCATGCCAGAGCCTCTGCCACTGTCTGGACTATATTAGGTATCCTTGTGCTATGAACTTTTTGTATATACTTTGCATAGACTGTGACATGGCCAGCTGCCTCTCCACTACGGATGTATGTGCCATTCATATAATTCTATAAGTTAATCATGTCCCCCCTTAATCGTCGCTTTTCAAGGGTAAATAGGTTTAATTATTTTAATATTTCCTTATAACTTAGATTCCCCATGCCCCTTATTAGCTTAGTTGCCCTTCTTTATATTTTTTACAACTCTTGGGCATCATTCCCATGAACTGGAGCCCAGAACTGAACTGCATATTCTAGATGAGGCCTCATTAACCCCTTCGCGCTCAGGTCAATAATAGTACGTCCTGCTAAGTAGAACGTTCGCGCTCAGGTCAGTACTATTACTGACCTGAGTAAACACGGCGCCATTTAATCCCGGCGCGTGCTTGAGCTGTGATAACTGCTGTTTCTGACAGCAGGCTATCACAGCTTAGTGTGCAGGGACCGATCGCGGTGGTCCCCGCCGATTAACCCCTTAGAAGCCGCGTTCAATAGCGATCGCGGCTTCTTAGGGGTTAAGCTGCCATCGCCGGCCTGCTACACGATAGAGGGCCGTGATGGCTACTATGGCAACCAGAATCCTAACAATGGACTCTGGCTACGCCATCGACGGAAGCCTAGTGGGTCCCGACAAAATCAGGACCCACTATGCTTGCTGTCAGCGAACAGCTGACAGCTCTAATACACTGCACTACGTATGTAGTGCAGTGTATTAGAATAGCGATCAGAGCCTCCTGCCCTCATGTACCCTAGTGGGACAAAGTAAAAAAAGTGTGAAAAAGTAAAAAAAAGTTGTGTAAAAATAAGAAAATAAAAGATTTAAAAGTAATAAAAGTAAAAGTCCCCCTTTTTCCCTTATCAGTTCTTTATTATTAATAAAAATATATAAATAAACAAATAAACTATACATAATTGGTATCGCCGCGTCCGTAACGTCCTGAACAACAAAACGATGTCGTTATTTATCCCGCGCGGTGAACGCCGTAAGAGAAAATAATAATAAACCGTACCACAATCACAATTGTTTGGTCACCGAAAAATGGTTCTGATCGAAACTACAGTTCGTTACGCAAAAAATAAGTCCTTGCACAACTTTCCTGATGGAAAAATAAAACAGTTATGGCGCTTAGAATAAGGTAACACAAAAAATAAATTATATTTTACAAAATGTATTTTATTGTGCAAACGCCATAAGACATAAAATAAAACTATAAACATCTGGTATCGCCGTAATCGTATCGCCGCGCAGAATAAAGTGAATATGTCATTTATAACGCACGGTGAACGCTGTAAAAAAAATTTAATAAAAAACAATATTAGAATTGCTGTTTTTTTAGTCACCACGCCACCTAAAAATAGAATAAAAACTAATCAAAAAGTCGCATGCACCCCAAGAAAACTACAATGGATTCCTCAAGGTCTCTAGTTTCCAAAAAGGGGTCACTTTTGGGGGGTTTCCACTGTTTTAGCACCACAAGACCTCTTCAAACCGGACATGGTGCCTAATAAATTAAATTAAATTAATTAAATGTCACCTCTACTTTGCTCTAAATTCCTGTGAAACACCTAAAGGGTTAATAAACTTTTTAAATGCTGTTGTGAATACTTTGAGGGGTCTAGTTTCTGAAATGGGGTGTTTGATAAGGGTGTCTAATATATAGGCCCCTCAAAGCAACTTCAGAACTGAGCTGGAAACTAAAAAATAAAATAAAAATGAGGCAATACTTCGCTTCTTACATTATACTCATAATGAGCCGTGCCCACCCCGAGATGACCCCAGTTTTGATCGTTTGTATAAACGGAGACCCCTATTAGACCATTTCAGTGCCTGGTTTTCCCAGCATTCACCCCCGAGAAGTGTATTTCTATAGATGAATCCCTGGTACATTTGAAAGGGAGGCTTCAATTCCGCGAGTACCTGCCGGGTAAGAGGGCAAGGTATGGCGTGAAGATGTCTAAGCTGTGCGAGAGTGCATCAGGGTATACCTACAAATTTAGGATATATAAAGGGAAGGACACCAGTACTCAGCCCCCAGAATGCCCCCCCTTACTGGGAGTTAATACAAAAATTGTGTGGGATTTGGTGCACCCACTGCTGGACCAGGGTTACCACCTCTACCTGGATAATTTTTATACCAGCGTCCCACTCTTCAACTGCCTCGCTTCCAGAAGTCCTGCGGCATGCGGCACTGCTAGAAGAAACCTGAGAGGCCTCCCTAAGACTCTGCTTGGGCAAACACTCAGAAGGGGTGAGAGCAGGGCACAATCTAGCAGCAACATATTGTGTGTCAAGTACAAGACCAGGGAGATGCCACACCAGTACCCATGTACCTGTACGAGGTACCAGTACAGGGACCCCCAAACTAGACTGCATCCTGGACTACAATAGGTACATGGGAGGGGTGGACTTGTCAGATAAGGTCCTGAAGCCTTACAGTACTTCTGGAAGCGGGGCCACAGGCATCGTACCAGGGCAACACTTTTTAGGAGAAGTTCCCCAAACTGGCAAGAAGGGAAAAGGTCAAAAGAGGTGCAGAGTCTGCTATAAGAGGGGGATAAGGAAGGACACAATATATCAATGTGACGCGTGTCCCGAAAAACCAGAGCTCTGTATGAAAGAGTGTTTTAAAATTTATCATCCATCCCTTTATTTTTAATTTACCCCAGTTTTACTCGCTCTGATCCACTTCGCACAGCTTACCCCTCCTCATCTTTCCCCTCTGAGCCCTGCTGTGTGCCCAGGCAGCTGATAACAGCCACATGTAGGGTATTGCCGTACCCGGGAGAGCCACCATTACTGTTTATGAGGTGTATATCTCCGGTGGCGCATGCTGGGCACAATATATCGGACACTGAATCGGCATATATGTATAGAAAATTGCAAATTTCACTCTGCACCAACTGCTGCACATTATCTTTTACACAATACCTGTGGGGTCAAAATGCTCACTACACCTCTAGATGAATGCCTTAAGGGGTGTAGATTTTAAAACTGGGTCACTTCTTGGGGGTTTCAACTGTACTGGTACCTTAGGGGCTTCTGCGTACAAGACTTGGCACCAGAAAAGCTCCAGTAGGCCAAATGGTGGTCCTTTCCTTCTGAGCCCTGTCGTGTGCCCAGGCAGCTAATAACAGCCACATGTAGGGTATTGCCGTACCCGGGAGAGCCCACATTACAGTTTATGGGGTGTATGTCTCCGGTGGCACATGCTGGGCACAATATATCGGACACTGACATGGCATATATATAGAAAATTGCAAATCTCACTCTGCACCATCTGCTGCGCATTATCTTTTACACAATACCTGTGGGGTCAAAATGCTCACTACACCTCTAGATGAATTCCTTAAGGGGTGTCGTTTTTAAAATGGGGTCACTTCTCGGGGGTTTCAACTGTACTGATACCTCAGGGGCTTCTGCACACACGACTTAGCACCAGAAAATTCCCAGTAGGCCACATGGTGGTCCTTTCCTTCTGAGCCCTCCCATGGACCCAAACGGCAGTTTATCACCACAAATAGTGTATTGCCACACTCAGGACAAATTGGGCAACAAAATGCGGTATTTTATTCCTTGTGAAAATAAGAAATTTTGAGCCAAAACTACCTCTTATTGGAAAAAAATATTTTTTTTTTAATTCACAGCCCAATTCAAATAAATTCTTTGAAAAAACTGTGGGGTCTAAATGGTCACAACACCCATAAATAAATTCTTTGAGGGGTGTAGTTTCCAAAATGGGGTGACTTCTGGTGGGTTTCCATTGCTTTGATACCTTTGGGGCTCTGCAAATGCGACATGGCACCCGAAAACCAATCCAGCAAAATCTGGGCTCCAAAGAACACATAGCGCTCCTTTCCTTCTGAGGCCTCCCATGGGCCCAAACGGCAGTTTATCACCACAAATGGGGTATTGCCGCACTCAGGACAAATTGGGCAACAAATTGGGGTATTTTATTCCTTGTGAAAATAAGACATTTTGAGCCAAAACTACATCTTATTGGAAAAAAGTTTTTTTTTTTAAATTCACAGCCCAATTCAAATAAGTTCTGTGAAAAAACTGTGGGGTCTAAATGGTCACAACACCCATAAATAAATTCCTTGAGGGGTTTTGTTTCTAAAATGGGGTCACTTTTGGTGGGTTTCCATTGCTTTGATACCTCTGAGGCTCTGCAAATGCGACATGGCACCCGAAAACCAATCCAGCAAAATCTGGACTCCTAAGAACACACAGCGCTCCTTTCCTTCTGAGGCCTCCCATGGGCCCAAACAGCAGTTTATCACCACAAATGGGGTATTGCCGCACTCAGGACAAATTGGGCAACAAAATGGGGCATTTTGTTCCCTGTGAAAATAAGAAATTCTGATCAAAAATGACATCTTATTGGAAAAATTGTCATTCTTTTAATTTCACAGCCCAATTCAAATACACGCTGTGAAAAAACTACGGGGTCAAAATGGTAACAATAACCATAAATTAATTCCTTGAGGGGTGCAGTTTCCAAAATGGGGTCAGTTTTGGGGGATTCCTACTGTTTTGGCACCTCAACACCTCTCCAAACCTGGCATGCTGCCTAAAATATATGCTAATAAAAAAGCACCACCAAAATGCACTAAGTGCTTCTTTGCTTCTGGGGCTTGTGTTTTAGTCCACGAGCGCAGTAGAGCCACATGTGGGACATTTCTAAAAACTGAAGAATCTGGACAATACATATTTAGTTGTGTTTCTCTGGTAAAACCTTCTTTGTTACAGAAAAAAAATAGAATAAAATTGAAATTCAGAAAGAAAAATGAAATTTGCAAATTTCACCTCCACTTTGCTTTAATTCCTGTGAAATGCCTGAAGGGTTAAAAAAACTTTCTAAATGCTGTTTTGAATACTTTGAGGGGTCTAGTTTTTAAAATGGAGTGCTTTATGGGGGTTTCTAATACATAGGCCCCTCAAAGCCTCTTCAGAACTGAACTGGTACCTTAAAAAAAAGGCTTTTGAAATTTTCTTAAAAATATGAGAAATTGCTGTTTATGTTCTAAGCCTTGTAACGTCCAAGAAAAATAAAAGAATGTTCAAAAAACGATGCCAATCTAAAGTAGACATATGGGAAATGTGAACTAGTAACTATTTTAAGTGGTATAACCGTCTGTTTTTCAAGCAGATGCATTTAAATTCTAAAAAATTCTATTTTTTTCTAAATTTTCTCTAAATTTTGCAATTTTTCTCAAATAAAGACTGAATATATCGACCAAATTTTACCACGAACATAAAGCCCAAAGTGTCACGAGAAAACAATCTCGGAATCGCTTGGATAGGTTTAAGCATTCCGACGTTATTACCACATAAAGTGAAATATGTCAGATTTGAAAAATGGGCTCTGAGCCTTAAGGCCCAAACTAGGCTGCGTCCTTAAGGGGTTAATGCTTTGCAAAGTGGTAATATTATATCCCTGTCCCGCGAGTCCATTCCTCTTTTAATACACAACAATATCTTGCTGACCTTTGAAGCAGCTGATTGACATTGCATGCTGTTATTTAGTTTATGATCTACAAGTACACCCAAATTCCTCTCAACAAGTGACTCCCCCAGTGTAGCTCCCCTAGGACATATGATGTATGGTACCCAAATACATAACTTTACATTTATCTACAATAAACTTCATTTACCAAGTGGATGTCCAAACACTTGTGTTCAAATCAGCTTGCAATATACGAACATCTTCCATAGAATGAACAATACTACATAGTTTGGTGTCATCTGCAAAAATAGAAATAGTGCTATTAATCCCATCCGCTATATCATTAATAAATATGTTGAATAATAGTTGTCCCAGCACGGAACCCTGGGGTACACCACCTATAACCGTGGACCATTCAGAGTAGGAATCATTGACCACAACTCTATGAATACAGTCCTTGAGCCAATTCTCAATCCAAATACAAATACAAACTACACCTCCTAAACCTATAGTCCTTAATTTACCCATTAGACATCTATGAGGGACAGTGTAAAATGCCTTTGCAAAGTCCAAAAACACTATATCCACAGTGGCCCCTCTGTCTAGGCTTCTGCTCACCTCTTCATAAAAACAAATCAGGTTGGTTTGACAACTTCTGTCCTTAGTAAAACTTTGCTGGCTGTTACTTATAATACTATTTTTAGTCACATAATCCTGTATATAGTCCCTCAATAGCCCCTCAAACATTTTCCCCACGATGGATGCTAAGCTTACTGGTCTATAATTACCCCGGAAGACCTAGAGCCCTTTTTGAAAATAGGCACCACATTAGCCCTGCGCCAGTCCCTTGGCACTATACCAGTCACTAGAGAATCTCTAAATATTATCAAGAGGGGGACAGAAATAATTGAACTAAGCTCTTTAAGAACTCTACGGTGTAACCCATCTGGTCCCGGGGCCTTGTGTGCATTTATTTTATTTAACTTAGCTTGGACCATATCTACATTCAGCCAGTTCAGTATATCAACTGATATATTAACAGCACTGGCACCGACTAGATCAGCTGCTCTTTCTTCTGTTGTATATACAGAGCTAAAGAACCCATTTAGTAACTCTGCCTTCTCTTGATCCCCTGTGACCAACTCCCCCTTACCACTAATCTAGTTGGTCTTCCACAAACTGGCCCATAAAATTTTCCTGCAACAGGTTGAGGAAATTTCTCCCCTTTGAGGTTGAAGCCAAACCATGACTCCAATTAATATCCCGGTAATTAAAATCTCCCATTATCACTACAGTACCAGCCTGTGCAGCCCGCTCCATCTGTTTATATAGCTGACCTTTCATTTCCTCAGTTAAACTAGGGCTGAGGAGGGAGGTCAATGTAGAAAAAAAAGGGGTAGCCAGGTTAGAGAGGGGTCAGACTATATTGGTGGGGGGAGAAACAGAATGTGGGGAGAGGACTAGACAACAAGATAAGGAGATCCTTTCGTTACAAAACATCAGTGTAAATAAAAAGGCCCGATTAATGTCAAATCACATTTCTGATAATAAAAGTGAAAAACTGACAGGCAAGTTAAAGTGTATGTTCACAAATGCCAGAAGTCTAGCAAGCAAAATGGGGAAGCTGGAGGCCTTGATACTGGAAGAAAATATAGATATAGTTGGTGTTGCTGAAACATGGCTGGACTCTTCACATGACTGGGCTGTAAATCTACAGGGTTTTACACTTTTTCGGAAAGACAGGACAAATAGGAAAGGCGGTGGTGTATGTCTGTATATGAGAAATGATATGAAGGCGAATGTGAAAGAGACAATAGTGGGTGAATACTGTGAGGAGGTTGAAACCTTGTGGGTGGAACTAGAAAGGGAGGTAAACACTGAAAAAATTACTTTTGGTGTAATCTATAGACCCCCCAATATAACTGAGGAGATGGAAGTTCAGCTATATAAACAGATGGAGCGGGCTGCACAGGCGGGTACTGTACTGATAATGGGAGGTTTTAATTTCCGGGATATTAATTGGTGTCATGGTTCGGCTTCAACTGCAAAGGGGAGACATTTCCTCAACCTGTTGCAGGAAAATTTTATGGGCCAGTTTGTGGAAGACCCGACTAGAGGTGAAGCTCTGTTGGATCTGGTCATTTCTAATAATGCAGATCTTGTTGGGAATGTCAATGTTCGTGAAAACCTCGGTAACAGTGATCATAATATAGTTACATTTTACCTATACTGTAAAAAACAAACGCAGGCTGGGAGGGCAAAAACATTTAATTTTAAGAAAGTCAATTTCCCCAGGATGAGGGCTGCAATTCAGGATATGGACTGGGAAGAACTAATGTCAAATAATGGAACAAATGATAAATGGGAGATTTTCAAATCTACTTTGAGTTATTATAGTGCAAAATTTATTCCTATAGGTAACAAGTATAAAACGACTCAAATTAAACCCCACATGGCTTACACCTTCTGTGAAAGGGGCAATACACGACAAAAAAAGGGCATTTAAAAAATAAAAATCTGAGGGTACATCTGCAGCCTTTGTAAAATATAAAGAGCTTAATAAAATCTGTAAAAAGGTAATCAAATTAGCAAAAATACAAAATGAAAGGCAGGTGGCCAAGGATAGTAAAACAAATCCCCAAAAATTCTTCAAGTATATAAATTCTAAAAAGCCAAGATCTGAACATGTAGGACCCCTAGATAATGGTAATGGGGAGTTGATCACTGGGGATCATGAGAAGGCAGAGTTACTAAATGGGTTCTTTAGCTCTGTATATACAACAGAAGAAAGAGCAGCTGATGTAGCCGGTGCCAGTGCTGTTAATATATCAGTTGATATACTGAATTGGATGAATGTAGATATAGTCCAAGCTAAATTAAATAAAACAAATGCACAAGGCCCTGGGACCAGATGGGTTACACCCTAGAATTCTTAAAGAGCTTAGTTCAGTTATTTCTGTCCCCCTTTTCATAATATTCAGAGAATCTCGAGTGACTGATATAGTGCCAAGGGACTGGCGCAGCGCAAATGTGGTGCCTATTTTCAAAAAGGGCTCTAGGTCTTCCCCGGGTAATTATAGATCAGTAAGCTTAACATCCATCGTGGGGAAAATGTTTGAGGGGCTATTGAGGGACTATATACAGGATTATGTGACAATAAATAGCATTATAAGTGACAGCCAGCACGGTTTTACTAAGGACAGAAGTTGTCAAACTAACCTAATCTGTTTTTATGAAGAGGTGAGCAGAAGTCTAGACAGAGGGGCCGCTGTGGATTTAGTGTTTTTGGACTTTGCAAAGGCATTTGACACGGTCCCCCATAGACGCCTAATGGGTAAATTAAGGACTATAGGTTTAGAAAATATAGTTTGTAATTGGATTGAGAATTGGCTCAAGGACCGTATCCAGAGAGTTGTGGTCAATGATTCCTACTCTGAATGGTCCCCGGTTATAAGTGGTGTACCCCAGGGTTCAGTGCTGGGACCACTATTATTCAACTTATTTATTAATGATATAGAAGATGGGATTAATAGCACTATTTCTATTTTTGCAGATGACACCAAGCTATGTAATATAGTTCAGTCTATGGAAGATGTTCATGAATTGCAGGCAGATTTAAACAAACTAAGTGTTTGGGCGTCCACTTGGCAGATGAAGTTTAATTTAGATAAATGTAAAGTTATGCATCTGGGTACCAACAACCTGCATGCATCATATGTCCTAGGGGGAGCTACACTGGCGGATTCACTTGTTGAGAAGGATCTGGGTGTTCTTGTAAATCATAAACTCAATAACAGCATGCAGTGTCAATCAGCTGCTTCAAAGGCCAGCAGGATATTGTCGTGTATTAAAAGAGGCATGGACTCACGGGACAGGGATGTAATATTGCCACTTTACAAAGCATTAGTGAGGCCTCATCTAGAATATGCAGTTCAGTTCTGGGCTCCAGTTCATAGAAAGGATGCCCTGGAGTTGGAAAAAATACAAAGAAGAGCAACGAAGCTAATTAGGGGCATGGAGAATTTAAGTTATGAGGAAAGATTGAAAGAATTAAACCTATTTAGCCTTGAAAAAAGACGACTAAGGGGGGACATGATTAACTTATATAAATATATTAATGGCACATACAAAAAATATGGTGAAATCCTGTTCCTTGTAAAACCCCCTCAAAAAACAAGGGGGCACTCCCTCCGTCTGGAGAAAAAAAGGTTCAAGCTGCAGAGGCGACAAGGCTTCTTTACCGTGAGAACTGTGAATCTATGGTATAGCCTACCGCAGGAGCTGGTCACAGCAGGGACAGTAGATGGCTTTAAAAAAGGGTTAGATAATTTCCTAGAACAAAAAAATATTAGCTCCTATGTGTAGAAATTTTTCCTTCCCTTTTCCCGTCCCTTGGTTGAACTTGATGGACATGTGTCTTTTTTCAGCCGTACTAACTATGTAACTATGTAACGTACTATATTGGGGGGTCTATAGATTAAACCAAAAGGTGTTTTTTTCAGTGTTTACCTATTTTTGTAATTCCACCCATAAACTTTAAACCTCCTCACAATCTTCACCCACTATTTTCTCTTTCACACTCGCCTTCATATCACTTCTCACATACAGACATACACCACCACCTTTCCTATTTGTCCTGTCTTTCTGAAAGAGTGAAAACCCTGTAGATTTACAGCCCAATCATGTGAAGAGTCTAGCCATGTTTCAGCAACACCAACTATGTCTATATTTTCCTCCAGTACCAAGGCCTCCAGCTCCCCCATTTTGCTTGCTAGACTTCTGACATTTGTAAACATACACTTTAACTTGCCTTTCAATTCTTCACTTTCAGTATCAGAAATGTGATTATTTGGGCATATTTATTTTCATTGCTGTTTTGTAACAAAACTATCTCCTTATCCTGTTGTCTAGTCCTCTCCCCACCTATTTCTCCCCCACCAATATAATCTCACCCCTCTCCAATCTAGCTACCCCTTATTTTTCTACCTTGACCTCCCTCCTCAGCCCTAGTTTAAATACTCCACCACCCCAGCTAGAATTCTCTCCCCCAGCACAGCGGACCGTCTTCCATTTAGGTGCTAATCATCTGCAGAATACAGTTTGTACCCCAATGAAAAGTTAGTCAAGTGCTCTAGGAACACAAAGCCTTCTCCTCTACACTAAGACTTAAGCCATGCATTTAACTCCCTGAGCTGCCACTGTCTTTCCTGTGATGCGCATGGCACAGGCAGTATTCCTGAGAATACTACCTTGGTGGTCCTTCCCTTCAGCTTGTAGCCTAGTTCTTTCAAATTATTCTTAAGGCTCCTCCACCTACCATAATACCAAAAATATACCTGATATACAAATACAAAGGAAGTGAAACGCGCGTCGAGTTGGTCCTCGGATTGGGTAGCCTTCATCATGTCCACCCCAGGTAAATAAATAACCAATTCAGATATTGATGTGGCTTTATATATCCACATATGTGAAATACTGATGCCATAGCTAGTTGATCATTCTAGATTTCTGATCTTCAGGCAATACTTGATAGCTTTACACATTGTAACATTGCATGGCTATTGTTATGGGATATGTTGGACATTCCAATCCGGGGTGTTTTTAATTTTCTGTGTTTTAAATGTATGTATTTTGGGGGTAATTTTTCCCTTATGGGATAATAAAGATTTATATTTGTTATTTAGTTGTCTATCGATGCTATTTGTATATCAGGTATATTTTTGGTATTCTGATTAATTGATAGTTATACCTGAAGGTATAATGTATGCTTAAGATACATTTTTGTTGAATCTTCCACCTACCATGTATTGTATTGTTGGTACCCACATGGACCACGACAGCTGGATCATCACCAGCCGCTCCCATTAATTTATTCACCCGTTTCACCACATGCCGAACCCTGGCACCTGGGAGACAGCAAACCATTCGGTTGAGGTGGTCTTGGCGACAAATTATTCTATCCGTCTTCCTGATTATAGAATCTGTTACAAATACTAATTGTCTTGCCTTGCCTGCATTACCATCCTGCCGACTACTTTCTGGGCTATTCTCCCGGCTGTTAGGGAGATCGGTATCCACTAGGGCTGCCATTTCTGAGACCGACACCCTCGCATCATCACCCAACTTGGCAATTTTGCTTAAAATATCAGAAACAGGATTGGCCTTCCTTTTCTTGGACCCCTTTCTACTTCCCCTAACTACATTAACCCAGCTACTTGCCTGATCCTGCTGACCCATGTCTTCACCCTCCAGTTCTACCCCACTAACTGCTTGCTCAGTGAGCAGCATGCTCCGCTAAATATTGTCTATCGCCTTCAGTGTTGCATTTTGCTCCTCCAGATCTTTAATGCGAGCTTCCAGGTGAACAACATGCTCACATCTGCCACAGAGGTATTCACCCTGGAACTCCGGCACCAGTCGTGCATACATATGGCAAACTGTGCACTGAAGAATATCTTTAATCTTGCTGTCCATTATCCTAGTTACAAAAAATTGGTTTGATTGTTACATAATTACCATTTATTTTAGATACATACCATATAGTATTGCTTTTCAATTGATTTGCATGTCATTTTCCTGTTTCAAGGGTATGTGATTCTTCTATTTTACTCTTTTGACTTTGTCTTCTAGATTTATATAAATTCTACATGTGTTGACTGCTGTGTGTGTCCCTGGGGGTGGAGATATACTTACAAGGTCCGGCACCATACCGTTTCCAGCGCGACTTCTGACCCCAATTAAAAATAAAATAAAAAATAAAAAATAAAAAAAATAAATACATGAATAAATTATACTATGTAGTAGACTTAAAAGATTACCATACTAGATTCAATAAAAAAAAAATAATTTACAAGTACCTGTACATTGTCCTCCAAAGGACAAATTGTCCACTATTGATTTAATTAAAGTACACACTTCGCATAAACAGCTTCTTTGTAGACTCTTAAAGAGGCTCTGTCACCAGATTTTGCAACCCCTATCTCCTATTGCAGCAGATCGGCGCTGCAATGTAGATAAGAGTAACGTTTTGTTTTTTTTAAAACGAGCATTTTTGGCCAAGTTATGACCATTTTTATATTTATGTAAATGAGGCTTTCTAAAGTACAACTGGGCGTGTTTAAAGTAAAAGTACAACTGGGTGTGTATTGTGTTCGTTACATCTGGGCGTTTTTACTTCTTTTACTAGCTGGGCGTTGTGTATAGAAGTATCATCCACTTCTCTACACAACGCCCAGCTTCTGGCAGTGCAGACACAGCGTGTTCTCGAGAGATCACGCTGTGACGTCACTCACTTCCTGCCCCAGGTCCTGCATCGTGTTGGACGAGCGAGGACACATCGACACCAGAGGCTAGAGTTGATTCTGCAGCAGCATCAGCGTTTGCAGGTAAGTCGATGTAGCTACTTACTTGCAAACGCTGATGCTGCTGCAGAATCAACTGTAGCCTCTGGTGCCGATGTGTCCTCGCTCGTCCGACACGATGCAGGACCTGGGGCAGGAAGTGAGTGACGTCACAGCGTGATCTCTCGAGAACACGCTGTGTGTCTGCACTGCCAGAAGCTGGGCGTTGTGAAGAGAAGTGGATGATACTTCTATACACAACGCCCAGCTAGTAAAAGAAGTAAAAACGCCCAGATGTAACGAATACAATACACGCCCAGTTGTACTTTTACTTTAAACACGCCCAGTTGTACTTTAGAAAGCCTCATTTACATAAATATAAAAATGGTAATAACTTGGCAAAAATGCTCGTTTTAAAAAAAAAAAAACGTTACTCTTATCTACATTGCAGCGCCGATCTGCTGCAATAGGAGATAGGGGTTGCAAAATCTGGTGACAGAGCCTCTTTAAGGGTTACTTTCCACGTGTATTCCTAATTACTACAGGTGTTCCTGCTCAGAACTATACCGCCCCATTAATATAGCCACACTATAAACCCAGGAGACCCTGAGCATCAGTGAATACTAGCCATTATTAAGAACACTGACAGTGTTCGAAACGCATAGGCTCCAGTACAATCTACTCTAAAACTAACTCGCTACTGTGTCCGCTCATTTGTTCATCTTTTATCTTTTTCACAACAATAATAAAAGTGGGAACATTGATTACCTTTTAAAGCACCAAAACAGCGCTGGATCGACTTTCCTTGTTTAACCCAGCTACTTGACTGATCCTGCTGACCCATGTCTTCACCCTCCTGATGTACCCCACTAACTGCGTGCTCAGTGAGCAGCATGCTCCGCTAAATATTGTCTAACTCCCTCAGTGTTGCATTTTGCTCCTCCAGATCTCTAATGCGAGCTTCCAGGTGAACAACATGCTCACATCTGCCACAGGGGTATTCACCCTGGAACTCCGGCTCCAGTCGTGCAAACATATGGCGAACTGTGCACTGAAAAAAATCTCCAATCTTGCTGTCCATTATCCTAGTTACAAAAAAACAGTGAATAATTGTTAAACTAAAATAAAAGAGTACTTACAGGGACTTTAACTGCTCTTTTCCACTCCGGTTTAATAACTCCACTTGAATCACAAGCCACTTAATTTAGCAAGCACAAAAATAGAGCAAGCTCAACTGAGGCCTCTTGGCTAATTGATACCACCTGAGAGCATTTAACCCCTCCCCCTAGTCAGCTGCACTGCAGCACAGAAGCTAAGGGGGAAAAAAGGATTTAAAATTGTGTCAGTTTTGCTAACTTCTATTAGCAAGCACTCAATTCATATATCAAACACAGTTTCACATACAGGAACGCAGCAAGCCAATCCGGTTGAATAACTCAACTTGATCCACAAGCCACTTAATTTAGCAAGCCTAAAAATAGAGCCGGTTCATCTGATGTGTTTTGAGGTGAAGGAGAGCCTGAACTGCAAGAGGGTAGTAGGAAGGAATTTCTATTTGGTGGACTGCAGAGGGTTTTTGGTCCTGTGGAGAGGTCCTGGGAGCCAGAAGAGAACCTTAATACCCCTACCCATGTTAAAAAATTCCTCTCTCGCTCTGGACCCAAGAAGAGGGGGCGTAAGGGGGGGGTACTGTAATGGCCGCAGTCGCGGACTGCAGCCTCCACTTACTTCCTGACGGCCGCGACCGTAGACCTTCCTCCTGTGGCCAACGTCTCCTTCCCTGGAGATGTCTGTGCATCCAGCAGCTCTGTACTTTAGTGTCCACCTTTGGGGTACGCACGCTGGTTCCCAGGCCTTAAAGCGCCAGCGCGCATATGAAATGAATTAATTAATTATTTCCCAGATCACCCTGGACTATAAAATGGGCCTTTCCCTTTCACTTCTTGCCTGAGCATTGTTGTAGTCTTCCCATGTTCGTATAGCAAATGGTCCCTTAGTGTTTTTCCTGCTCCCATGTCCTGCTACCTGTATACTGTATCCCATGCTGTGTCTTGTTCCTGAGCCTGTCTAGTTTTGGAGTCGTGTTGTGCCGCCTGTTGTTATACACCAGGTCTGTTGTCATTTGCCACCCCTGGTATCATCCGCCACATCTGGCGCTACCTGCCACGCATGCTGTTAAACGCCACGTCTGGTGTCATCTGCCACTCCTGGTATCATCCGTCACGTCTGGCGCAACCTGCCACATATAGCCCCATCCATACCAGAGCATCTGCCACTGTCTGTACTATCTCATGTTGGCTTGTGCTATGAAATTTTTGTATAGACTTTGCATAGACTGTGACTTGGCCAACTGCCTCTCCGCTACGGCAGAGCGTCCAAGTAACTCCACATACCCCTAGAACGTGACAATAGTAACAATTATATACATAAAGACACCTAACATTGCATATGTCTAGTATTAGTGTATAGGCCTAAATGCCTTTAGGGCCACACTCTAAATATAGATAATCAGACCAAAGAGCAAGAATACACGAGTGCTAGAAGGCCAATCATTAGTCAAAATAAGAACAATATTTTATTTGATATAAATTTCAAAATAACCTCCCCCCCACCTCCCCCCCCCCAAAAAAAAAGGGACGCCACTCTGCGGTTTACAGTATATACGGATGCATTAAGGGTTGGACAAGGCTACGAAAATTTCCCCAAATGACCAGAATGATGGAACAGGGTATAACAATAATTTGCCGTAGTGCATAAGTACAATGTTCACATTCAACTTATCATATAGTCTTGTAAATGTATATACTAATGAAATCTGTACAACCAGAGGGACGTCCAACCCGATTAATAAACCTGGTGCATTTTATATCTCATCTTAGCCGCACCAATTTTTTTAGACACTTTCAAAACGTGCAAAATGTGTCTAAAACACATAATAAATTTGGAGCACAGCATATACGCTGTTTTATTTGGCGCATTTTGTGCCAGAATTCTGGTGCATTTTGCTTACTAAATTTTCCCCACCGGAGGATCCTCTGGTACACTTGGATAATTGCTATTTGTTTTTTTTATCATTATCATAAATTATTAACCCCTTAAGGACCAGGTCTATTTTGGTCTTATGGACCAAGCATTCTTTTTAATTTTTTCCGCCCCGCCTTCTCAAAGTCATAACTTTTTTTATTTTTATGTCGATATAGCCATATGAGGGCTTGTCTTTTGCGGGACGAGTTGTATTTTTCAATTGCACAATTTTTGGTTGTATATATTATATTGCTTATTTTTAATTATTTATTTTGGGAAGGAATTGAAAAAAACAGCTATTCCAGCATTGTTTTTGACGTTTTAACCCCTTCCGTGCAGTTATGTCTATGCTTTGACAGTTAACCGCCGCGCGGCACTACACGGCAGCGGCGGTTAACTGTGCAGGGTGTCTGCCCTGCATTCTCTGTTGCCGATCAGTGGCCCATCGCCGCTGATTTCGGCATTTAACCCCTTCGATGCGGCGGTCGATTCCGATCGCCACATCTAAGGAGTTTAGCAGAGATCGGAAGCCCACACGTGAAATCACGGGGGCTGGTGATGGTACCCATGGCAACCGGACGCCAGACAATGGCTTACGGGCTGCCATGTACACAAGCCTATGAGGACCACCCGGAGGGTGGTCGTCGTCAGCTTCCTGTCAGTGTGACTGTCACGTCATAATGACAATTGGAATGCATTACACTAAGTAGGTAGTGTAATGTATTCCAGCAGCGATCAGAGCTGCAAGTCTAAGTGTCCCCTAGTGGGACAAGTAAAGAAAGTAAAAAAAAGAATAAAAATATTTAAAAAAAGTGTAAAAATAAAAGTTATAAGTGACATAAACAAGAACTGCTTTTTTTCCTATAATAAGTCTTTTACTATAGGAAAAAAATTAACACATAAAAAAAAAAGTACACATATTTGGTATCACCGCGTTCATAACAACCCCAACTATAAAACTATAATATTATTTGTCCCGCACGGTGAACACCGCAAATAAAATAAACTAAAAACAATGCCAGAATCACTATTTTTTGGTCACCACCCCTCCAAAAAATATACAATAAAAAATGATCCAAAAGTCGCATGTACGCCAAAATGTTACCAATACAAATTACATCCCGTCCCACAAAAAACAAGCCCTTACACAGCTTTTTTTGACTGAAAAATAAAAAAGTTATGGCTCTCAGAATATGGTGACACAAAAAATAGTTTATTTTATAAATAAGTTATTTTATTGCGAAAACGCTGAAAAATGTAAAAATAACGATATACATATGGTATCATCGTAATCGTATCGACCCGCAGAATAAAGTATAATGGTCATTTATAGCCCAGGGTGAAAGTCGTAAAAAATAAATAAAAATCATTGTCAGAACTAATGGTTTTTGGTCACCTTGCTTGACGAAAAATTGAATAAAAAGTGATTTAAAAAAATCGCATGTACCCCAAAATGGTACCAATGAAAACTACAGATTGTCCCGCAAAGAATAAGCCCTCACACTGCTTCGGTGGTGAAAAAATAAAAAATGTTCTGGCTCCCAGAATATAGCGATGCAAAATGTGCAGTGTTCCAAAAGCGGATAAGATCAGGCGCCATTTATAAGTGCGACACTGGCCACATATCTGCAGATTATTATTTATTTACCCCATTATTATACCCTCTTATTATGCCGCTGATGTACTCTGCCCAGCCTACATGTATCCCCACATTATAAACTGAAATACCAGCAAAACGCCAGAGCTACTACCAAGCTAAATCTGTGCTCCAAAAGCCAAATGACGCTCGCTCCCTTCTCAGCCCTACAGCGTGCCCAAAAAGCAGTATACGTCCACCGATATGGCATCACCATACCTGGGAGAACCCTGTTAATATTTTATTTGTGGTATTTGTGGCACAAACTGGGCACAACATATAGTGCACTAAAATAGCACATCAGTTGAAATTTGTAATTTTCACTTTGCACCATCCGCTGCGCATGAAACCTTTCGCGCACCATGACTTAATAGCATGTCATGGTGTGGGGGGTGATGTATGGAGCGTCTCACTCACTGAGCCTGTGCCATATGCTGTGGGTGTCAGCTGTGTATTACAGCTGACACCCGGGACTAACGGACAGAAACAGCGATCGCGCTGTTACAGGAGCATGTAAAAATGACAATATACTGCAATACATTAGTATTTCAGTGTATTCTACCAGTGATCTAATGATCGCTGGTTCAAGTCTCCTATGGGGATTAATAACATTTGTAAAAATAAAAGTAAATAGTTATTATTAGTGGAAAAAAAATAAAATAAATATTTAAAGTCCAAAAAAACAACCTTTTCAAATTTTTCCTCTAAAACATGTAAAAAAAAAAAATACACAAAATTGGTATCGCTGCGTCCATAAAAGTCCAAACTATTACAGTATACCATTATTTAACTCGCACGGTGAACGCCGTGAAAAATAAAGAATTTAAAACTGCAAATCCGCTGTTTTTTGGTAACCTTGCCTCTACCAAAAAATGTAATAAAAAGTGCTAAAAAAGTTGTAAGTACTAAAAAAATGGTACCAATAAAAACTACAGCTCGTCCCACAAAAAATAAGTCCTCACACCGCTCTATTGATGGAAAAATAAAAAAGTTATGGCTCTCGGAAAGCGTGGAGGGAAAAATTAAAAAGAAAAAGCAAAACATGGATCAGTCCGGAAAGGGTTAATTACTTTCTAATGAAAAAGCATTTATGACCACATGTGGGGTATAGCTGTACTCAGGAGAAATTACTTTACAAATATTGGGGTGCTTTTTCTCCTTTTATCCTTCGTGAAATTGAAAAAATTCTAAATTTTAGTGGAAATAATGTTGATATTAATTTTCACGGCCTAATTCTAATAAATTCTGCAAAAGACGTGTGGGGTCTAAATGCTCACTATACCCCTAGATAGATTCCTTAAGTGGTGTAGTTTCCCAAATGGGGTTACTTTTGGGGGGCGTCCACTGTTTTGGTCCCTCGGGGGCTATGCAAATACGACAGGACACCCAAAAACTATTGCAGCTAAATTTGAGCTCCAAAAGCCAAATAGTGCTCCTTGCCTTCTAAGCCCCGCTGTGGGTCCAAACAGCACTTTATTACCACATATGGTGCATTTACGTAATCGGGAAAAATTGTTTTACAAATGTTGGGGTGCTTTTTCTCCTTTATTCCTTGTAAAAATTAAAAACGTTTTTTCAGCAAAAAAGTAGATTTTTACCTTTACAGACTAATTCCAATGAATTCAGCAAAACAACCATTTGGTCAAAATACTAACTTTGCCCCTAAAAAAATTCCTTGAGGGGTGTAGTTTCCAAAATAGGGTCACTTTTGGGGGGTTTCCACTATTTTGATTCCTCCAGTGCATTGTAAACGCGACACGGCACTGAAAACTATTCCAGCAAAATTAGAAATCCAAAATCCAAATGGTGCTCCTTCCCTTCTGAGCCCTGCTGTGGGTCCAAACAGCAGTTTATTACCACATATTGGGTATTGCTATAATCAAAAGAAATTGCTTTACATATGTTGGGGTGTTTTTTTTACTTTATTCCTTGTCAAAATTAAAAATGTCTTTGTTTTTTCAGAAAAAAAGTAGATTTTCATCTTCACATACTAATTCAAATAAATTTAGCAAAAAAACTGTGGGTTCAAAATGCTAACTATACCCATAGATAAATTCCTTGAGGGGTGTAGTTTCCAAAATGGGGTCACTTTTGGGGGGTCTTTACTGTTTTGGTACCACAAGACCTATTCAAACCTAACATGGTGCCTAAAATATATTCTAAAAAAGGAGTCCCCAAAATCCTCTAGGTGTTCCTTTGATTCGGAGGCCTGTGTTTCAGTCCATTACCACACTAGGACCACATGTGGGATATTTCTAAAAACTGCAGAATCTGGGCAATAAATATTGAGTTGCATTTCTTGGGTAAAACCTTCTGTGGTACAGAAAAGATGTATTACAAATGAATTTTCAAAAAAAAAAAGGAAATTTGTAAATTTCACCTCTACTTTGCTTTAATTCCTGTGAAATGCCTAAAGGGTTAAAACACTTTCTGAATGCTGTTTTGAATACATTGAGGGGTGCAGTTTTCAAAATTGGGTGATTCATTTGCCTGTTTTGGCCTTCAGGACGAAGCCGATTTCTCAAATCTGACATGTCAATTTATGTGGTAATAACTCCGCAATGCTTTTACCTATCCAAGTGATTCTGAGACTGTTTTCTCATGACATATTGTACTTTATGTTAGGGAAAAAATTTGGTCGATAAATTCAATATTTATTTGTAAAAAACACCAAGATTTAGAGAAAATTAACAAAAAATTGGATTTTTCTAAATTTAAATGCATCTCCTTGTAAAACCGATAGTAATACCACACAAAATAGTTACTAGTTAACATCCCCCATATGTCTACTTATTTTTCTAGGGCGTTACAAGGCTTAGAACTTTAGCAGCAATTTCTCATATTTTCAAGAAAGTTTCAAAAGGCTATTTTTTCAGGGACCAGTTCAGTTCTGAAGTGGCTTTGAGGGCCTTCTATATGATAAAGTCCCCATAAATCAACACATTTTTAAAACTGCACCCCTCAATGTATTTAAAACCACATTTAGAAAGTATTTTAACCCTTCAGGAGTTTCACAGAAATTAAGGCAAAGTAGAGGTAAAATTTACAAATTTCATTTTTTTTGCCGAAATAAATATTTTATAAAAAAATTCTGTAACACAGAAGGTTTTACCAGAGAAACACAACTTAATATTTATTGCCCAGATTCTGAAGTTTTTAAAAATATCCAACATGTGGCCGTAGTGTCCTAATGGACTGAAGCACCTGCAAAGGAGCACCTAGTGGATTTTGGGGCCCCCTTTTTTTTAGGAATATATTTTAGGTACCATGTCAGGTTTGAAGAGGTCTTGTGGTACCTAAACAGTCGAAACCCCTCAAAAGTGACCACATTTTGTAAACTACACCCCTCAAGGCAGTTTTCCAGGGGTATAGGTGGCATTTTGACCCCACAGTTATTTGGCAGAAATAAGTGGAATTAGTCTGTGAAGATGAAAATCACCTTTTTTTTCTGTGGAGACATAGAATTTTTTTTTATTTTTACAAGGAATAAAGGAGGAAAAGCACCCCAACATTTGTAAAGCAAGTGTTCCCGATTATGGCAATACCCCATATGTGGTAATAAACTACTATTTGTTCCCACAGCATGGCTCAGAAGGGAAGGAGCGCCTTTTGGATTTTGGAGCGCAGATTTTGCTGGATTTGTTTTCAGTGCCATGTTTGGTTTGCAACGCCCCGGAGGGACCAAAACAGCGGAAACACCCCAAAAGTGACCCTGTTTTGGAAACTACACTGCTCAATGAATTTTTCTAGGGGTATAGTGAGCATTTTGACCCCGCAGGTTTTTTGTAGAACTTAGTGGAATTAGGCCGTGAAAATGAATATCAACATTTTTGTCCACTAAAATGTTGAACTTTTTAATTTTCACAAGGAATAAAAGAGGAAAAGCACCCCAACATTTATAAAGCAATTTCTCCCGATTATGGCAATACCCCACATGTGGTCATAAATGTTTTATTAGAAATGAATTAACCCTTTCAGGACTGATCCTTTTTTTGCTTTTTAATTTTCATTTTTCACTCCCCGCGTCAATAGAGCTGTGTGAGGGCTTATTTTTTGCAGGAAGAGTTGTAGTTTCTATTAACACCATTTAAAGTACCATAAAATGTGTTTGGAAACTGAAAAAAAATAATTTGCGGGCTGAAATTGGAAAAAGCTGATTCCTACATTGTTTTTGGGATTTTGTTTTTAAGTCTTTCACCGTGCGGTAAAAACAACAACTTTAGTTTTATTCTGCATCTCAATACGATTACGGTGATACCAAATTTATATATTTTTTTTATATTTTACTACTTTTACAAAGAAAAGACTTTGTTAAAAAAAAATTATTGTTTTGTATCATCACATTCTGACATCCAGAACTCTTATTTTTTATTCGATTGAGCGCTGTGGGGGCTTATTTTTGGCGGGACAAGCTGTAGCTTTTATTGGTACCATTTTATGGTACATACATCTTCCTGATCACTTTTTAATACATCTGTTTTAGAGCTAAGGTGACAAAAAAAAAGTGATTTTGGCATTTTAAATTCTTTATTTCTTACAGCATTCACCTTGTGCAATGAATTACATTTGACTTTATTCTGCGGGTCGGTACGATTATGGCGATACCATATGTATATAGTTTTTTTTTACGTTTTGCAGCGTTTGCACAATAAAATTAAGTTTCTATAAAATAATTTATTTTCTGAGACACCATATTCTGAGCCGTAACTTTTTTATTTTTTAGTCCAAAAATGTGGGAGGTCTTTTTTTTGCGGGACGGGTTGTCGTTTTTATTGGTACTATTTTGGGGTAAATGCGACTTTTTGATCACTTTTTATTCTATATCTTTGGAGGGGTGGTGACCAAAAAATAGCGATGCTGACATAGCTTTCCATTTATTTTGTTTGCGGCGTTCACTGTGCGGAAAAAATAACATTATAGTTTTATAGTTTGGGTCGTTATGAACACAGCGATACCAAATATGTGTACTTTTTTAACGTTTTTCGTTTTTTCCTATAATAAAAGTCTTATTATAGGAAAACAAAAACTTTTATTTTGACACTTTTATAAAACATTTTTATTACATTTTTTTTTACTTTTTACACTTAGATAGTGTAATGTATTCCAATTGTCAGTGTGACGTCACAGTCACTCTGACAGTAAGTCTACGAGGACCAGCCAGAGGCTGGTCCTCATAGGCTTCCATACATGGCAGACCCGGAGGCTGTTGCCTGGCCTCCGGATGCCATCACAAGCATCATCAGCCCCCACAATTGCACGGGCGCTGCTGATGTTCTACAAACCCCCTAAATGTGGCGATCACAATCGACCACCTCATTTAACGGGTTAATTGCCGAATCAGCAGCGATGAGCCGCTGATTGACAACACTGGAGTTCCCGATGCCCACCTTGTCGCCGACAGTGTGCATCGGGAACGAAACAGTGACTTCCTGTCACTCTGACCGGAAGCCTATCAGGACCAGCCGAAGATTGGTCCTGATGGGCTTCCGTCCATGGCAGACACGGAGGCCATTGTTTGGCTAATGTTTGCCATGCTTACTATCGGCAAACCCCACGATTTCGGACCGGGATCTGCCGATATGCTTGAAACCCCTAAAATTCGGCGATTGCAAAAATCGCAGAATTTAAGGGGTTAATTTGACGAAATCAGCAGCAAAGGACCGCTGGCCGGCAAGACTGGAGTGTCAGCTGTTGGGGACAGCTGACCTCCTGGTTCCCCGTGTAAACTGTCGCCGACAGTATACACTGGAATCAACTCAGTAACTATACATCCTCGTGCAGGAAGTAACCTCCCGCAATGACGTATAGTTACTTACTCGTGCGGGTAGGAGTTAATAGTCCCACTAGGGGACCTTACCATGCAATTTTCTGATCGCTTATATAATGCTATGGTATACTTAGTATTACTGCCTGTCAGTGTAAGACTGACAGGCAATCTATTAGGCCATGCCTTTGGCCTGGCCTAATAGGCATACAGCCAGGGCAGGCCTGGGGGCCTTTTGTAGGTCCAGGTGTCGTGGCAATCCATCGGTGGTCGGCGATTGCATTCGCTATTGACCGTGGCATTTAAGGTGTTAAACGGCCGGGATTGGAGGTTTCTTTAATACTAGCCATTGCAGCGGGAGCCCGGCTGTCAGTCACTGCCAGGCTCCCACGGCGATTGTGAGGGCACAGCTTCTCTGCCCGCATGATCTCCTTCACGTACATGCATTGCGTAATGCGCTATTGGCTACATTCTGTGCCGCGCATGTACGTGATTATGTGCCAATGGATTACTAATGTTTTAGTCCTTGGAGTCATTAACCCCTTCCCAAAGTTTGACATATAATTACGTCATAGCCGGGTAGGGTGGAGTATGGAGCGCGCTCACTGTAACGAGCGGTATTCCGCTCATTTAACCCCTTAAATGCCGCGATTAAAAGCTACCATGGCATCTAAGCCATTAGAGAGGGGGGATGGACCCTTCTGAGGAGCCCATTGGCCTCTGGCAGGGCTTAAAATGGAACTGTCAGAATCACGATATACCGCAATAAATTAGTGTTGCAGTATATCATGCAAGAGATCCAACGATTGCTAGTTCAAGTCCCCAAGGGGGATTAATTAAAAAAAAAAGGTAAGAATGAGTCAAATAAAGTTGTTTTTTTTAACGTACAAAATAAATATTAAAATATCAATAAACACTGCTTTTCCCATTTTCATCCTAAAACATTGTACAAAAAAAGTGATAAACATAATTGGTATCACCATGTCCAGAAAAGTCTGAACTATTGCTATTGAGGACAGCACCACATAGAGGAAAATATTTTCATTGCTCTTTGTTCAAACCCATAGTTGAACTGGCATTGCTTTGGACTCACAAGAAGAAACAAGCACATACCATCAATCTATACAGAATATGCTATGTCCACTTAATTACTTCACTTCTTAAATGATGCTGTTATTATTATGCAGACAGGTCATGTCATTTTAATACATTTGTGAATTAACCTATCTGAATGTCCCTAGAAGCAAGTTATTGGCTTCATATCAACTTCAAATGGTCTTCTGCTGGACTTTTGGCCCATTTTTGTATTAGAACCTAGGCCCACTGGAGGGTCTGTAAGCTTCACCAGTATGTTCGAATATTTACATTGGCTGGTCATTATTCTTCTATCTGACTATTAGGAGGCTGCAATAATGTAGATTAGGTAAGTGTTTACATGAAGATGACTTAAAAGGCTGCTTAGACTGGGATTGAATAGAAGGTTATATCTTGTGGAACATTGTAGTCCTCATTGATAGAAAAGGCAACAGTGGGGAGATATTTGGCATTATGAGCGTTGAATCCATTGATAAGCTGAATATAGTTATTTTTTTCTTATATCTGATCATCAGAAAAAGTTTAACTGCAGTAAAGGCACCAAAGGACAACTGTATAGCCTATTAGTACAGCTGGTGGTAGTGGATTTGATTATTAGATGGACAGGCAGGGTCATCTGCCGCCCTGACCATGATTGCTAAACATTCACTGTCATGATTCCGGGTGCTTGGGATCGGCATATTGCGGATCAGATGTACAGATTGCTTGGTGGGGCTGGGGAAGATCCAGTGGTCATTGTACACATTAGTATCAATAACAAAGTAATTTACATAGTTACATAGGTTGAAAAAAGACACAGGTCCAGTCCAACCTTTCTCAATAAATTACACGTCTCATTACTTGATTCATTATAACCCTCAATGCCATTTGTCAGTAAATGGGAGGTTTAAAAGAAAAGGTTGCAGTTTTCGGGACACGGCGCCAGACCAGTAAGTAATCACATCGATGTGTTGAGTTTTCTGTATTTTTATTAAAATTAGCACTACGCGTTTCAGGACCGGACAGGTCCCTTTCTCAGGTAAATACAATGATACACAAAGGGAGACTCCCTTTTATAAACAGAAAAGACCGGGAAAAAAGGAATGGATTAAAGACGTTTTTCCAGGATTACCCCCCTAGGGCCACATGTTGGATATTTCTAAAAACTGCAGAATCTGGGCAATAAATATTGAGTTGCACTTATGATGTAAAACTTTCTGTGGTAGAATTTTTTTATTACAAATAAATTTTGGCAAACAAAATGAAATTTGTAAATTTCAGCTCTACATTGCTGTAATTCCTGTGAAACGCCTAAAGAGTTAAGAAACATTCTAAATGCTGTTTTGAACATTTTGAGGGTGCAGGCTGATTTATGGCGGGGGTTCTAATATAAAAGGCCCTCAAAGCCACTTCAGAATTGAACTGGTCCATAAAAAAACATGTTTTGTAAATTTTCTTGAAAATGTGAGAAATTGCTGCTAATGTCTAAGCCTTGTAAGGTCCTAGAACTATAAAAGAATGTTAAAAAAAACTATGCCAAAATAAAGTAGACATATGGGAAATGTAAACTAGAAACAATTTTTTGTGGTTTTACTATCTGTTTTACAAGCAGATACATTTAAATTTAGAAAAATGCTAATTGTTGGAAAGATTCTCAAAATGTTGGTGTTTTTCACAAATAAATACTGAATTTATCGACCAAATTTTTCTACTAACATAAAGTACAATATAAGAAAAAAGTAGCCGTCACACCAATTGGAGTGAAGATTATTTATTATTATTTATCTTAGATGCCAGTGGCAGAGTGCAACGTTTCGGTCTTAATAACCTTCTTCAGGCACTGAGCAGTGCTGGGGATAGGAATACGAGCGCTCTACCTAATAGAAGCGGCTGGCCACTGGTAGTGCCACTATCAGAGGCCAGCCGCTTCTATTAAGCGGAGCGCTCATACTATCCCCTATCCGTGCACCCCCTACCCCAGAGCTGGTGCTCTCTGAACCTTCACACATAAAGTACAATATGTCACGAAAAAACAATCTCGGAATCGCTTGGATAGGTAAAAGCAATCCAAAGTTATTACCACAAAAAAGTAACACATGTTCTATTTGAAAAAAATCTGTTTCGTCCTAAAGACCACAACAGGCTGTGTCCTGAAGAGGTTAATCTCTTTATCAGTGACCTCGTGGATGGGATTGATGGTAAAGTAGAATATTTATTGTAAAATATAACTGTAAAATCTTAGATAAACTGGCAGCACGGGCAAAATCATGGTAGCTGAATATTTGTTTTTATTTTTTTAGTGTTCAAATTTTTTTAATTCCTTTTTTATTCACAAAACAATAGTGTTACATACAAATACATCATAAATATATATTTAAATATATCCCAATATATATAACATTTAAGAAATTATTTACAAAATTTCACATTTAAATAATAAGTAAATTTTCCTCTTTTTTTGTTTTGTTTTGCACCCTCCCCCCACCTCAACCGGAAAAAAGCCCAAAACACACAAGAAAAAATAAATAAATAAATAAAATAGATTATGTATATGGATTTTACATATCTTCTAGTGCATAGGTTTTTTCAGCCTGTTCCAAAAGATCAACACAAGGCTTTCATTTAGATTTAAAATAGCTACTTCTAGCTTCCACAGCAAAGTAAGATTTTTTATATGATATGGTAGTGGGGGGTTAACAGACATCCATTTCTTAAGAATTTCTAGACGTGCTAAAAATAATAATTGAAGCGTTACCTGTACCTGTAATCTATTATATAAGGTGTCAATCCCAGTCGAGTCAACCAACAAAATCTAAATTTCGTCATGATCTGTTTCAAAGGGTGCAATTTGTTTCATGTATTCTAGTACCGGAGTCCAATAACGGTGTAATTTTGGACATCTCTAAAGTAAGTGAATCAGGTCTGCATCTAAAGAGCCACACTTCTGACAGCTAACAACGGATCTATAACCCATTTTTACTATTTTTTAAGGTGTATAATGTAATCTATTGATCACCATAAAGTGAGAAAATCTTTGTGCCATATTAAGTGAAACATATTCCATATTACTGGGAATCGATTCCTATTGGGGCACGCTAATTGGTCCCAATTCCCTTATCCATTTATTCATATTAGTAAATTCTATATTGTTTTTAGAGTCTAAACTCAAGTGTTCCTAACAAAGAGAAATTACCCCTTTACAGTGAGATTTTTTTTATCAAAAAAGTTTTAACTCTATATTTGTGTTTATCTTTAGAGGATTTCCATGCGTGACTTAATTGAAGATAGGATAACCACCCTTCTTTTGGTAACCCAAATTCCATCTGGAGGACCTGGAAGGATAAGAGATTACCATTTTAAAATAAGTGATATATTTGTGTTATCCCATGCTTAGCCTAAAATTTGTGCGTCCCTTATTTTAGAAAATTCATGTAGATAAATATTATTAGATAGATATAGATTGCCCCTCCAAATAAGATCTTGAATAATAGAATGAAGAGTTTTAAAGATAGTAGGAGGTAACCATACTGGAGCATTACTAAAATTATGAAGCACCAAAGGCAAGATTACCCTTTTAATTAGTGTTATTCATGGGTATATTGGGGTCATATCCTGTTCCAAATTGTAACCTTATGTCTTAAGGTAACAAATAATGGAAGAATATTCAATGGTACAAAATCCATTATTGTCCCAGAGATTTTAATACCAAAATATTGAATAGAATCCACCACCTGAAGTTTTTGTCCTCTTAGTACAACATTGGAGTTAAAAGCCATCAATGACGACTTTTCTCAATTTACTCCTGCAAACTTTCCAAAATTCTCATACACTTCTATAACATGACAAATATCAGATGTGTTTCTAAGGTATAATAGCATATCGTCGGCATATAAGGAAATCTTTTCCTCTACTTCACCCATCAAAAATCATTTTATCTGACTTCTCTTTTCTTATCTTTTCTTATGCTAACTGCTAGGACCTCAATAAGTAAAATAAACAGTAGGGAGAGGGAACATCCCTGTCTGGTACCTTTGTAACAAAGAGAAAAAATGTGAGAAACCTCCACCCATGGCTATCCTAGCCCTAGGGTTGGAGTAGACCATTTTTATCTATTTTACAAAGCTATCCCCACTGCTAAAAGACCAGAGTACTTCCCAAAGCAAGCCCCATTCCACTGTGTCCAAAGGCTTTACAAGCATCTAAAGACAATACAGCTCCGTGTGGGAATTTTACACCACCCTATTGAATATTGGTAAAGGCCCTCCCTAGACTGCAGGAGATCGATTTCCCAGGAAGGAATCCAGTCTGATCTGGACTCACAGGGAATTAATAGCTGTCATAAGTCGATTGGCCAGCTCTTTGGTTAAAATTATCATATCCGCGTTCAGAAGAGATATAGGCCGGTAGAATTCCACATTCAGTGGATCCTTATCTTTTTGGGGATTAGAATAATATTTGCTTCCATCATAAAAGGTGGAAGTTTTCCCTGGGAAAAGGAAGCGATAAAAACATTATAAAGATGTTCTGCAAGAACATCTTGGTACCCAGTATATCCCTCATAAGGGATTCCATCCAGGCCTGGGGCCTTGCTTTTTAGTAGATTTTTAATCACATCCTTTATCTCCTGCAGCCTCAGGGGGGCCTCCAAGCTATCAAATTGTACAGTTGTTAATACTGGTAAATCAGCAGAGTTCACATAGTTCTTAATTTGCCCCTCCAAATAATTAAATTTCGAAGAATAAAGATCTCTATAATAGTCTGCAACTCTAATGATATATCCCCTGAGTCCATACATAAACCTGACCTGTCTCTTTTCCTAGTTACTGAAATAACTGATGGTGCATTTTGACTTTTGATTATCGAGGCTAGTCATTTCCCCCCTCTCCCCATCTGAAAGAAATTCCTTTTATCCAACTTAAATGACTCTTTTTTTTTAGCTAAGGTTAACTGTCTATCTTCATATTGAGCTTGCAGATTATGCCATTTTAATTTATTGAGGTCCGAAGGATCCTGAACCATATTATATTCAGCCTCTGATAACACTATTTTAACAGCCGATTCAGCTTGAATACTTTTTATTTTTTTGGGCTGACTGTAAGGAAACCATCATACCTCTGAAGAATAGGGCAGAACCCACATTTACAGAGAAAAAAAGAACCTGAGCTGTTGCTGTATGCGATCATCTATCAATGAGTCCTGTAGTGTATTAGGACTAATCTTACTAACTTGCCACAGTTTTTTTTAGAAAAAATCTCTACCAGCATCAGTGAGTGATCAGATACCCCCCGTGTCTCATATTGAACTCTTTTGATTAAACTCAAAATGTTCTCATTAGCAATTGCTGGATCTATCCGGGAGAGACCCGCGCATTTGGAGTAAAATTAGAGTTGCTGTATGTCCGGATGTTTAGACCACCAGATATCAGTCCAGCCCACCTCGCCAAAAAGGGTTCCTTATTTTGATTTATAAGAACAATGTTTCTACGCACTTTATATATCTACCTTTTCATCAGTGGCAATATTACAGTCTCCTATGATAAGTAGAGGGCACTCATCCTTATCCCTCACATACTTAAGAATAGTTTTAAACAAATTTAAAATCCTCCTCCCTCGTCTTTATTGAGACACAATGACCAAATCTATCATAAAGAGCTACAAATCTACCCTCTTTATCTATAAACTCATCTAGTACCTGAGCCTCAATCCCCTTTTGAATAAGGATTGAAACCCCCCTTGAGAATGATGAGACTGAGTGGTACGCACCTCTCATCCATTGCCTTTCAATCCCCCTTGCAGAATCCCTGGTGAGATGGGTTTCCTGAAGACACACCACTGCTGGAAGATAGTTTCTAATTCAATTATGGACTGCCCATTTCTCTAATTAGCGGGTTTAACCAGCCATACATAGAGTGCAGTATATTCCAGCGTCATTGGTGTCAGCAGGAATGGCAGAAAGCAAACAGCGTCATTGGTGTCAGCAGGAATAACAAACAGCAAGCAGAGGTAGAACTTGCAGTGTATCGGTTCTCAAATTAGCAGGTCTAGCTAGCAATACATATACCAACAAATATCACCACATATCACCACCACAAAGTGTAGAGCAAACATTTAGAATGGTAGACTGGTCTCGAGCCACATTTTCATATTAGTATAGTTCATATCATTTTTTAGGATTCCCTAAATGATATCTCAAACCTGAGACCCTACAGTATTCAGGGCAGTCTATTCCAGCGTCATTGGTGTTGGCAGAAATGGTGGACCGCAAGTTGCGTCATTGGTGTCAGCAAAAAAGGCAGACAGCAGAGGGTGCAGTATATTCCAGCGTCATTGGTGTCAGCAGGAATGGCAGACAGCAAACAGCGTCACTTTTGTCAGCAGGAATGGAAGACAGCAAGCAGAGGTCGATTTCTAGGTGACAGCAGTCAATCTCACATGTGGAATACTAGAGGCAGTGTTGTAACTAGGATCCTGGGCCCCATAGCAAACCTTTGGCTGATTCCCCCTCAACTGGGTGCCACACACAGCCCGCACTTGTAGATAGTGCCTCCCTGTAAATAGTGCCATACAGCCCCCTTCTGTAGACAGTGCTATACAGCCCCCCCTGTAGACAGTGCTAAACAGCCCCCCTGTAGACCGGGTTATACAGTCTCCCCATACAGTGCTATACAGTCCTCCCTGTAGACAGTGCTATACTTTCAAGTATCTAAAAGAGGGAAAATAGATGCGGCAGGCAGCAGCAATTTTTTTAACTTTTAAGCCATGCCTCTAATCCCACCCAATCTCCACCCATACACATCTGGTTCAGCCCACACAGTATCATGCTCCCATAGTGTCCCCCACACAGTATAATGTCCCCATAGCTGCAACCATACAGTATAATTGCCCCATACAGTATAATGCCCACCCAGATGCCCCACACAGTATAATGCCAACACAGATGCCCCATACAGTTTAATGTCCACACAGATGCCCCCATACAGTATAATGCCCACACAGATGCCCCCATGCAGTACAATTCTCAAATAAATCCCCCATACAGCATAATGACCCATAGCTGCTCCCGTGCAGCATAATACCACCATAGAAACCGCCCACAGTATAAAGCTCCCCATAGCTGCCCTTACACAGTATAATGCCTTCCAAAGTTGCCTCCACATAGTATAATGCCTTCCATAGCTGCCCCCACAGTATATTGCCCCCATGGCAGCCCCCACAGTATCATTCCCCATGCAGTATAATGCCCCCAAAGCTGTCCCACACAGTATAATGCCCCCTAGCTGCCCCCACAGTATAATCCCCCCCATAGCTGCCACCACAACATAATGCCCCCATATAAGCCCAGTATAATGCCCCATAGTGCCTAATATAAAAATATGAACATAATTATTTACCTATCCCTGTTCCCACGATGGGTGGAGGATCCTTCTCCTCCTCTGCACTGTGCTGCGAGTGACTCGGCGCAGACAGCCATGGTGACGTCACTACATCGCGCCTGCCTGTGCCGAGCCGCTCACGGCAGAGTAAATGCAGTCAGCTCCTTGCTCCAGCATTCAGGAAGCAGGACCAGCGCGGTCAGCGCTGTGTGACTACGGGGGCTTAGGGGCCCAGTCGAAAATGTGACCGTTACGACCCCTAGAGCTATGCCACTGTTACAGTAGCCTATGGCAGAGCAGGGAGATACCTCCCTGCTCTGCCATAGTGTTCAATAGAATCTGCATCCGAAAGAAGCAGACACTATTGAATGTGGCGTCGCCACCGCTGTAGTAGTCATAGCGGCTGCTAGTGGAGCCTCCGGGCACAGGGTGGTCCGTGATGGCTGGCGGCACGGGGCCCATTATGCCGTAAGCCCCGTAGCTGCCACTATGGCTGCTGCAGTGGTAGTTGCGCCACTGCCTTGAGGTGTAGAGGCATGTAGCAGCCAACGTGTAGGACAGCTGAATTTTAATTAGATAAATGAAAGGTAATGCACCCAGGCATAGTAATAGTATTAATCCATGTTCATTAAATGGAATAAAACTGGAAATAACAGAACAAGACAAGGACTTGGTTATTCTGGTTACAAGTAAGCTAAGCAACTCAATGTCAAGCAGCAGCTGCAAAAGTAAATAGATTTTAGGGTGTAGAAAAAGAAAGATAAAACCCTGTGATTCGAATGTAACATTACCCTTTATTAATCCCTTATTAAATAGGATGGGAGGTCTATCTTTTAATTAGAGGCTAGAAAAATCGGGTTTGTTCAGCTTGACAAAAAGATGCCTTAGGGCCAGCATCACACATACTCAAAGTTTTTGGTACAGTGTTTAGCTCAGTTTTTTAGCCAAACACAAGAGTGGACACAAAAAATAGGTGATGCATCAGTATTATTTTTTATATCTTTCTCTCTTTTTTGGATCCATTTCTGGCTTTGGTTCAAAAAACGGATCCAAAAATTGCATTAAAACTGTGTGTGTGATCCTGACCTAGAGGTGATCTCATTTACACATATAAATATATGTGTGGTCAATACAAAGAACTGGCACATTATTTATTAATTCCAAACACTGTACGGAGGATCAGGGTACATTCATTGCATGCGAGCTCTTTACAAATTGAGTAGTCAAATTTTGGAATACCCTAGTTCAAGAGGTAGTAATGGTAGAAACTACTGTATGTCAGCATTTAAAATAGGGGATGCTTACTTATTGACAAATGGCATAGATGGTTATAATAAATCTAGCAATATATGATGTATAATTGATGAAGTAGGATTCAACTTGATGGACCTTTCTTTTTATCTACACTACCGTTCAAAAGTTTAGAGTCACTTAGAAATGTCCTTATTTTTGAAAGAAAAGCACAGTTTTTTTCAATGAAGATAACATTAAATTAATCAGAAATACACTCTATATATTGTTAATGTGCTAAATGACTATTCTAGCTGCAAATGTCTGGTTTTTAATGCAATATCTACATAGGTGTATAGAGGCCCATTTCCAGCAACCATCACTCCAGTGTTCTAATGGTACATTGTGTTTGCTAACTGTGTTAGAAGGCTAATTGATGATTAGAAAACACTTGAAAACCCTTGTGCAATTATGTTAGCACCGCTGTAAACAGTTTTGCTGTTTAGAGGAGCTATACAACTGACCTTCCTTTGAGCTAGTTGAGAATCTGGAGCATTGCATTTGTGGGTTCGATTAAACTCTCCAAATGGCTAGAAAAAGAGAGCTTCATATGAAACTTGACAGTCTATTCTTGTTCTTAGAAATGAAGGCTATTCCATGCGAGAAATTGCCAAGAAACTGAAGATTTCCTACAACGGTGTGTACTACTCCCTTCAGAGGACAGCACAAACAGGCTCTAACCAGAGTAGAAAGAGAAGTGGGAGGCCCCGCTGCACAACTGAGCAACAAGACAAGTACATTAGAGTCTCTAGTTTGAGAAATAGAAGCCTCACAGGTCCTCAACTGGCAGCTTCATTAAATAGTACCCGCAAAACGCCAGTGTCAACGTCTACAGTGAAAAGGCGACTCCGGGATGCTGGCCTTCAGGGCAGAGTGGCAAAGAAAAAGCCATATCTGAGACTGGCTAATAAAAGGAAAATATTAATATGGACAAAAGCACACAGACATTGGACAGAGGAAGATTGGAAAAAAGTGTTACGGACAGACGAATCGAAGTTTGGGGTGTTTTTTTTATCACACAGAAGAACATTTGTGAGACGCAGAACAACTGAAAAGATGCTGGAAGAGTGCCTGACGCCATCTGTCAAGCATGGTGGAGGTAATGTGATGGTCTGGGGTTGCTTTGGTGCTGGTAAAGTCGGAGATTTGTACAAGGTAAAAGGGATTTTGAAAAAGGAAGGCTATCACTCCATTTTGCAACGCCATGTCATACCCTGTGGACAGCGCTTGATTGGAGCCAATTTCATCCTACAACAGGACAATGACCCAAAGCACACCTCCAAATGATGCAAGAACTATTTAGGGAAGAAGCAGGCAGCTGGTATTCTATCTGTAATGGAGTGGCCAGCGCAGTCACCAGATCTCAACCCCATAGAGCCGTTTTTGGGGACAGTTTGACCGTATGGTACGCAAGAAGTGCCCATCAAGCCAATCCAACTTGTGGGAGGGGCTTCTGGAAGCATGGGGTGAAATATCTCCCGATTACCTCAGCAAATTAACAGCTAGAATGCCAAAGGTCTGCAATGCTGTAATTGCGGTAAATGGAGCATTCTTTGACGAAAGCAAAGTTTGTAGGAGAATATTATTATTTCAAATAAAAATCATTATTTCTAACCTTGTCAATGCCTTGACTATATTTCCTAGTCATTTTGCAACTCATTTGATAAATATAAGTGAGTTTTCATGGAAAACACAAAATTGTCTGGGTGACCCCAAACTTTTGAACGGTAGTGTATTTAACTATGTAACTATATTAGTATAGTTATCATCTGTCCCACAGAGACTCATTGTAGTTGTGATATGTGAATGTTTCCCTTCTGGTAAAGTCAGGAAATATAACTTTGATTGGTGTCTGCAGACTGCATATAATTGTTCATGCACACGAGCATATTGCCTCTTTCTTCAAGTTGTATGGAGCCATAATACAGCACCATATAGCGGCACATGGAGTGCCTAAGGATGCATGGGCTGCAGGAACTCTTTGTGCCATCATAAAACCTCCATGCACGTGGCATGGCTCAGCTGTGTGTATGATGTCTAAATCTGAAGTTCTATCTTTTTTCTTTCCCATAATACCTTTACCTCCTCATAAAAAAGTTTTAATGTATTATTACATAGTACGGTTGAAGAAAGACACATGTCCATCAAGTTCAACCAAGGAATGGGAAAAGGAAGGGAAAAATTTCTACACATAGGAGCTAAGAGTTTTTTTTGTTCTAGGAAATTATCAAAGCCTTTTTAAAAGCCATCCACTGTCCCTGCTGTGACAGCTCCTGCGGTGACTATTCCATAGATTCACAACTCTCACACTAAAGAAGACTTGTCGCCTCTGCAGATTGAACCTCTTTTTCTCCAGACGGAGGGAGTGCCCCCTTGTTTTTTGAGTTTTTTTTTACATGGAACAGGATTTCACCATATTTTTTGTATGTGCCATTCATATATTTATATAAGTTAATCATGTCCCCCTTAGTCGCTTCTTTTCAAGACTAAAAAGGTGTATTTCTTTTCATCTTTCCTCATAACTTACATTCTCCATGCCCCTTATTAGCTTCGTTGCTCTTCTTTTATTTGTTCCAAATCCAGGGCATCCTTTCTATGAACTGGAGCCCAGAACTGAACTGCATATTCTAGATGAGGCCTCACTAATGCTTTGTAAAGTGGTAATATTACATCCCTGTCCCACGAGGGCATGTCTCTTTTAATACACGACAATATCTTGCTGGCCTTTGAAGCAGCTGATTGACATTGCATGCTGTTATTTAGTTTATGATCTACAAGTACACCCAGATCCTTCTCAACAAGTGACTCCCCCAGTGTAGCTCCCCCTAGGACATATGATGCATGCAGGTTGTTGGTACCCAGATGCATAACTTTACATTTATCTACATTAAACTTAATTTGCCAAGTGGATGCCCAAACACTTAGTTTGTTTAAATCCACTATACGAACAATACTACATAGCTTGGTGTCATCTGCAGAAATAGAAATAGTGCTATAAATCCCATCCTCTATATCATTAATAAATAAGTTGAATAATAGTGGTCCCACCACGAAACCCCGGGGTACACCACTTATAACCGGGGACCATTCAGAGTAGGAATCATTGACCACAACTCTCTGGATACGGTCCTTGAGCCAATTCTCAATACAATTACAAACTATATTTTCTAAACCTATAGTCCTTTATTTACCCACTAGACGTCTATGAGGGACAGTGTAAAATGCCTTTGCAAAGTACAAAAACCAGGTTGGTTTGACAACTTCTGTCCTTAGTAAAACTGTGCTGGCTGTCACTTATAATATTATTTTTTGTCACATAATCCTGTATATAGTACCACAATAGCCCCTCAAACATTTCCCCCACGATAGATGTTAAGCTTACTGGTCTATAATTACTCGGGGAAGACCTAGAGCCCTTTTTGAAAATAGGCACCACATTTGCCCCGTACCAGTCACAAGAGATTCTCTAAATATTATGAAGAGGGGGACAGAAATAACTGAACTAAGCTCTTTAAGTACTCTAGGGTGTAACCCATCTGGTCCCGGGGCCTTGTGTACATATTTTTTTTTAACTTAGCTTGTACCATATCTACATTCAGCCAATTTAGTATATCAACTGATATATTAACAGCAATGGCACAGGCTACATCAGCTGCTCTTTCTTCTGTTGTATTTGCAGAGCTGAAGAACCCATTTAGTAACTCTGCCTTCTCTTGATCCCCTGTCACAAACTCCCCATTACCACTATCTAGGGGTCCTACATGTTCAGACCTTGGCTTTTTTGCATTTACATGCTTGAAGAATTTTTTTGGGATTTGTTTTACTATCATTGGCCACTTGCCTTTCATTTTGTATTTTTGCTGATTTTATTACCTTTTTACAGATTTTATTAAAAAGGCTCTGTCACCAGATTCTCAAATCCCTATGTCCTATTGCATGTGATCGGCGCTGCAATGTAGATAACAGTAAAGTTTGTTTTTTAAAAAAACGTTCATTTTTGGCCAATTTATGAGCTATTTTATATATATATATATATATATATATATATATATATATATATATATATATATGCAAATGAGCTTTGAAATGGACAACTGGGCGTTTTTTTTTTCGTTCTGTCCAACTGGGTGTGTATTGTGTTTTTAACTGGGCGTGTTTACGTGTATGACGCTGACCAGTCAGTGACCTGTCAGCATCATGCACTCCACTACATTCATTTACACAGCAGCAATCTGCAGCCACATACACAGAGATTAACGTTAATCAAGTGTCCTGATAATGAATACACATGAAATCCAGCCTGGACGTCATGTGTATTCAGAATCCTGACACTTCTGACTCTTTTCTTTGAGATTTCCAGCAAGGGAAACAAAATCTTGTTTACCTCCGTAATCTCACGAGATTACGCGTGGTTTGCTGGAATCTCACAGAAAAGATTCAGAAGTCCATTTGTTTATATATTTGACCTTCCATCTCCTTATATTGGGGGGTCTATAGATTGCACCAAAAGTAATTTTTTCAGTGTTTACCTCTCTTTGTTATTCCACCCACAAGGTTTCAACCTCCTCACAATCTTCACCCTCTAATGTCTCTTTCACACTCGCCTTCATATCACTTCTCACATACAGACATACAGATTTCTACTGCCCCTAACTACATTAACCCAGCTACTTGCCTGATCCTGCTGACCCATGTCTTCACCCTCTAGTTCTACACCACTAACTTCTTGCTCAGTGAGCAGCATGCTCCGCTCAAGATTGTCTATGGCCTTCAGTGTTGCATTTTGCTCCTCCAGATCTCTAATGCCAGCTTCCAGGGGAACAACATGCTCACATCTGGCACATAGGTATTCACCCTACAACTCCGGCTCCAGTCGTGCATACATATGGCAGACTGTGCACTGAAGAAAACCTCCAATCTTGCTGTCCATTATCCCAGTTACAAAAAAACAGTGAAAAATTGTTAAAGTAAAAGAAAAGAAGAAGAGTACTTACAGGGACTTTAACTCCTCTTTTGAATCCTATTTAGTAACTCCACTTGTTCCACAAGCCACTTGATTTAGCAAGCCCAAAACAGATCAAGCTCAACTGAGGCCTGCAGGCAAATTTATACCACCAGAGAACAGTTAACCCATCCCCCTAGTCAGCTGAACAGCAGGACAGAAGCGAAGACGCAAAAAAGGGATTTAAATTGTGTCAGTTTTGCAAACTTCTATTAGCAAGCACTCAATTCATATATCACGCACAGTATCCCACACAGTATCCCACACAAGAAGACAGTAAGTCAATCCGGTTTAGTAACTCCACTTGATATACAAACCACTTAATTTAGTAAGCCCAAAGCCCTTTCTACAGCCCCTAACTACATTAACCCAGCTACTTGCATGATCCTGCTTACCCATGTCTTCACCCTCCAGTTCTACCCCACTAATTGCTTGCTCAGTGAGCAGCCTGCTCGTGCTCATGTCTGATATATTAACAGCAATGGCACAGGCTACATCAGCTGCTCTTTCTTCTGTTGTATTTGCAGAGCTGAAGAACCCATTTAGTAACTCTGCCTTCTCTTGATCCCCTGTCACAAACTCCCCATTACCACTATCTAGGGGTCCTACATGTTCAGACCTTGGCTTTTTTGCATTTACATGCTTGAAGAATTTTTTTGGGATTTGTTTTACTATCATTGGCCACTTGCCTTTCATTTTGTATTTTTGCTGATTTTATTACCTTTTTACAGATTTTATTAAAAAGGCTCTGTCACCAGATTCTCAAATCCCTATGTCCTATTGCATGTGATCGGCGCTGCAATGTAGATAACAGTAAAGTTTGTTTTTTAAAAAAACGTTCATTTTTGGCCAATTTATGAGCTATTTTATATATATATATATATATATATATATATATATATATATATATATATATATATATATGCAAATGAGCTTTGAAATGGACAACTGGGCGTTTTTTTTTTCGTTATGTCCAACTGGGTGTGTATTGTGTTTTTAACTGGGCGTGTTTACGTGTATGACGCTGACCAGTCAGTGACCTGTCAGCATCATGCACTCCACTACATTCATTTACACAGCAGCAATCTGCAGCCACATACACAGAGATTAACGTTAATCAAGTGTCCTGATAATGAATACACATGAAATCCAGCCTGGACGTCATGTGTATTCAGAATCCTGACACTTCTGACTCTTTTCTTTGAGATTTCCAGCAAGGGAAACAAAATCTTGTTTACCTCCGTAATCTCACGAGATTACGCGTGGTTTGCTGGAATCTCACAGAAAAGATTCAGAAGTCCATTTGTTTATATATTTGACCTTCCATCTCCTTATATTGGGGGGTCTATAGATTGCACCAAAAGTAATTTTTTCAGTGTTTACCTCTCTTTGTTATTCCACCCACAAGGTTTCAACCTCCTCACAATCTTCACCCTCTAATGTCTCTTTCACACTCGCCTTCATATCACTTCTCACATACAGACATACAGATTTCTACTGCCCCTAACTACATTAACCCAGCTACTTGCCTGATCCTGCTGACCCATGTCTTCACCCTCTAGTTCTACACCACTAACTTCTTGCTCAGTGAGCAGCATGCTCCGCTCAAGATTGTCTATGGCCTTCAGTGTTGCATTTTGCTCCTCCAGATCTCTAATGCCAGCTTCCAGGGGAACAACATGCTCACATCTGGCACATAGGTATTCACCCTACAACTCCGGCTCCAGTCGTGCATACATATGGCAGACTGTGCACTGAAGAAAACCTCCAATCTTGCTGTCCATTATCCCAGTTACAAAAAAACAGTGAAAAATTGTTAAAGTAAAAGAAAAGAAGAAGAGTACTTACAGGGACTTTAACTCCTCTTTTGAATCCTATTTAGTAACTCCACTTGTTCCACAAGCCACTTGATTTAGCAAGCCCAAAACAGATCAAGCTCAACTGAGGCCTGCAGGCAAATTTATACCACCAGAGAACAGTTAACCCATCCCCCTAGTCAGCTGAACAGCAGGACAGAAGCGAAGACGCAAAAAAGGGATTTAAATTGTGTCAGTTTTGCAAACTTCTATTAGCAAGCACTCAATTCATATATCACGCACAGTATCCCACACAGTATCCCACACAAGAAGACAGTAAGTCAATCCGGTTTAGTAACTCCACTTGATATACAAACCACTTAATTTAGTAAGCCCAAAGCCCTTTCTACAGCCCCTAACTACATTAACCCAGCTACTTGCATGATCCTGCTTACCCATGTCTTCACCCTCCAGTTCTACCCCACTAATTGCTTGCTCAGTGAGCAGCCTGCTCGTGCTCATGTCTGGTAAAATAAAAAAAATTTGGTATGTGATCTAGTGTTCATCAAAGATCAGTATTGTAATATGGTGTATGGTTAATGTTCCCTTAAAATTTCCCTATCAGATATTGAGCTATAAAGGGTAGGTCCTGCTTTTTATTACATTTTATTTAATAGTACACCAAGTACAAAAAAGAAATACAAAAAAATATCTATAAATTATATAAAAATGGTGCATTTCTATTATTTTCTTGGAGAGCCAAATTAATATACTGCAGTTCAAGAAGGATAGTTGAGACTAAAAGCTTTCTGAACTTAGTACATTAACCCCTTCCCTCTGTAGCTATTTTTGTTTTTTTCATGTTTGCTTTTTCCTCCCCACCTTTCAAAAGCCATAACTTTGTTGATATAAACGTATAAGGACTTGTTTTTTGCCGGACAATTTGTAGTTTTTCACAGCACAATTTATTGTATCATATAATGTAAAAAAAAACGCTCAGAAATGTACCTGCGGTGTGTTTTTTTAATCCACAGCATGTCAATTGCATTTGCGTTTTCGCTGCTTATTTGTTGCAGGTTTTCCCCATTGAACTCAATGGAGAAGTAAAACTCGCAACAAATAGCAGGCTTTGCGATTACGCTACAAAAATAAAGAAATCTTATACTTACCCAGAATTCTGTGTTTTTTCGTCCAGGCAGGCCAACTTGGATTTTTTTTCATCCCATGTGACTGCTGCATTCAATCGCATGCTGCAGTGGTCACATAGGATGAAACGTCATCCAAGGAGGCCGACCTTCAGTACAGCAGAGGGATGTGTCAAGTATGGCTATGTAAGTATCAAACCTTTTTCTTTTTATGTGCAGTTTTCCGCAGCAGACATTCCAGCTGAAAAACTGCACCACAATTTGGTGCGGTTTTTCATCCGGAATTCCCTGTGGCGCCCAGGGTGGACACACTGTGTGCTTTTATGCAGTGCATCCGCCCCGTGTGAACATAGCCTAAGGCAACATTCATGCGACAGTGAAAAAAAAAAGGCAATTAAAAAACTAATCAACTGTCAGTTTTTCAAGGCCATTTTGCATCAGTGTGTCTCCAAGTTTTCATCCATTTCCAGACCGTCTGTTCGTGTTTAATGGCCGTTTGTCACACGTTTGCCATACGTTTTTCATAGCCGTTAAAAAAACAGGATGGATTTCATTTGTCAGGTTTTTTTTTATCCCAAACCCGTGAAAATACCACAGTGCCCATGTAAATAGTGCCGTAATGTCCCTGTAGATAGTGCCACAGTGCCCACTCTAGATAATGCCCCCAGTGGGCCAGTGCCCCCATTGTACCACAGTGCCCACATAGTGCCACAGTACCCACTGTAGATAGTGCCACAGTGCCCACATATAAAGTGACATAGTGCCCACATATAAAGTGCCAGTTGCCACATAGTGCCATAGTGCCCACTATATATAGTGCCACAGTGCCCACATAGTACCACAGTGTCCACATATGAAGTGACATATTGCCATAGTGCCCACATATAAAGTTCCAGTGCCCACATGGTGCCACAGTGCCAATTGTAGATAGTACCACCGTGCCCACATATAACGTGACAGTGCCCACATGCAAAGTGCCAGAGCTCACATAGTGCCACAGTGCCCATGTATATAGTGCCACTCCACTGGAAATAGCACCACCCTCCTCCCCTGTAGATAGCGCCTCTGTAGCTCACTATAGGAGCTAAATCCCTCTGTAAATTCCTCTGGCCGGGAATTCTGCTCATAGATGGAGCCATTGACATCTGTGTTTTTATATGGACAGTGACGTTAGTATAGCAGAATCTCCCGCCAGAGCATCTGGGATTCTGCTTCAGAAGTAGCTCCTGACGTCACTGTCTATATATGGATATTGACGCCAGGGGCTTCTCCAAGAGTGGCATCCCTGGCCAGAGCATTGGCAAAGCTCTGGCTGAGAATACCGCTCCAGGAGTAACCCCTTGATGTCACTGAAAATATATTAATAGTGACACCGGGGGCTTCTCCAGGAGCAGAATCCCCAGCCAGAGCGGGGTCTGGCCACCAGGTATTCCACTCCAATCGGGAGCTACAGTGGTGCTATCTATGGGGGATGAGGTGTTGCTATCTACAGGCAGGGTGGTGTTATCTACATGGGGGGTGCTATCTACAAGACATGAGTCCCCAGCCAGAGATCTTGCGATGCTCTGACCAGAAAGTCCATTGTTGAAAACCCGGACTTCACTGTTTTTTTATGGACAGTAATGTCAAGGGCTTCCCCGGGCTCAGCACTCAAAGTAGCGCTATGTGCGGGAAGTCTTCGGCCAGGATCAGTTTTTACTATCCATTACAAAGATTGATTCTTGAAAATGGCCGGTGAAAACTGATCCATGAGAGCCGTCTGACCGTGAAAACGGCCAAAAATAGAACATGTCATAATAGGACATGACATGCTAAGCTCCGAAAAATGGCTGAAAATACAGGGGCTGAATGCCTCCAAACATCTGCCCATTGATTTCAATAGGAAAAACAGTGTTTTGTTCCCACGGGGCGTTTTTTTACGCAGCCGTTTTTAAAAATGGTGCGTAAAAAAACGCTCCGTAAAAAAGAAGTGCATGTCACTTCTTGAGCCGTTTTAGGAGGTGTTTTTTAATTGTCTCGATAGATAAACCGCTCCAAAAACAAATGTAAAAAACGCATCGAAAAACACTTGATGCTTAAAAAACGGCAGAAAATGAGAAGCTGTTTTCCCTTGAAAACAGCTCCGTATTTTAGAGCCATTTTTTGTTTGCTGTGTGAACATACCCTCAAGGTTATTGCAAAGATTACATTCAACAGCTTATAATTAGTTGCAACGGTTAATGTGAAACTTAGGATATTATGGGGGAGATTGAAAGTTTTCTAGGGGAAAATAATTTTTGGCGCACAGCAGTTTTGCAGAAATGTGTAACTCTTTTACATTTTATGTTGCTCTGGCAAAATTTTCAAAAGAGTAGAAGTGACAGGCCACCCACAACCCAACAGATTTACTATACTTTACGCATATACTTTACGCAAGAAATTATATTAGAAATCTACGCCAGCTTGTAGCTGGCATAGATTTCAGTTTGTGTCGCATGTACAGCTCAAGATGTGCCAAATTCATTAAGATGCCTGTGCCTCCTAATAAATTAATAAAGTCAGCAGAGCAACTGGTGGAAATTTCTGAATCTGAAATTGTACCAGAATGAAACTAGAATATTTTTTTCCCAAAACTATTGGTGATTTTATTATTTCATTAGATCAAAAATATGACATTCATAATAGTGCCACGTAGGCCATTATGCCATGGCTATGGCATTCACCATTGGATACAATAATATAGAGCTATTCTCCCCTAGAAGCATTGCATCTGTGACATAAAGTGACACACACTCTGTACCATGGAGCCGCAGGGACATGTTCAGCCATACAGCCTCCTGCACATGACCCTGCAGTGTGCATGAGGCCTTAAAAGGTTTCTTCAGCACTAGAAAAAAACTATTTTTTTCCAGAAACAGCGATATTCCTCTCCGTGGGTTCAAATGAATGGAGCTGAGCTGCAATACCAGACATAACTTTAAAAAAAAATAGACCCTTGCCCCTAAAAAAAAAAACATTAAAGTTTTATTTTATATTTTTGTTCTTTTTATTTTAAGCTTTTCTTTTATTGAAGTCAACTGAACTAGAGAATGATAAAAGTAGTTTGAAAACTCATAAGAAAAATGAAATTCCACTGTGCCATTGACCTTATGTTGAACATACACATAATTTTGGCTTCTAGTGTTTTTGTATCGTCTTTGGGGCCAGTAGCTATAGCATGCTTTTTTTTTTTAATATATAGCGACACACTGGACCTTAAGATGTACCCATAATTTGTAGAATAAAAGGGGAGAAAAAAAAGGTTTTGTCTTTGACTGTACATTTCCTGGGTAATATTGAGAAAATAGAGTATCACAGTGCCCCAATACAATGCCAGCCACAATGCCTCATAACAATGTCAGACATAGAAATACAAGATATTGGCAGCTAGTGCTCTCTCATCCTCCCGTGTACTCACCAGACAACAGAGGTGTGGAGAGGCAGGGGTTAATGGTGTTGAATCTGCTCTTCTTGTGGCTTTGTACATAGGAGGGGGCGTGGCTAGAAGGTCCTTGCAGATCAGGACCTGCACAGATTTACTATACTGTGTACAAATGTCTGTGTTATTTGCTCACTGAACAGTCAGATTTGACAGAATTCTGTGTGTAAGATGTGACTGTTCAGTGAGCAGATAACACAGATCTTTTACACACAACACAGGACATGCTGCTGCCATTACACTGCACTGCAATGATCTTTGAAGCTCAGAGCTCAGTCTCCGGCTCCTGGCTGACTGCCTTCAGGAGCTAAGACGCAGCAGGAGATTACAGCACAGATTTTAAGATAAAAACTGCGACTTATAGTCCAAAAAATACAGTAGGCTTCTCTATAAGGGTATGTGCACACGTAAGTGACCAAAAACGTCTGAAAATACGGAGCTGTTTTCAAGGGAAAACAGCCCCTGATTTTCAGACGTTTTTTGAGCAACTCGCGTTTTTCATGGCGTTTTTCGTGCCGTTTTTGCGGCATATTTTACGTCCGTTTTTGGAGCTGTTTTCATTGGAGTCTATGAGAAAACGGCTCCAAAAACATCCAAAGAAGTGCCCTGCACTTCTTTTGCCGAGGCTGTATTTTTACGCATCGTCGTTTGACAGCTGTCAAACGATGACGCGTAAATTACAGGTCGTCGGCACAGTACGTCGGCAAACCCATTCAAATGAATGGGCAGATGTTTGCCGATGTATTGTAGCCCTATTTTCAGACGTAAAACGAGGCATAATACGTCTCGTTTACATCTGAAAGTAGGTCGTGTGAACCCAGCCTGATACTTCATAACTGCCTGGAAAAAGGCATGTACAAAATGTCACAAAATTAACGAAAAAAAAATTTTGTTAAAAATGTATGAAATACATGGCGTTTTTTACATGTATTTTGTAATGCTGAAAGGGGTGTGTGAAGGAGGCCTTTGGGCCCCATCACACCACGTTCATTCACTACATTTAGCGTGTATGTTGTGAAATCTTCCGGACATACCTGCTAAACGTGTACATAGGGCTCCGCAAACCTGACTTAGGTCAAAAGAGTGTCCTTTTGGCCTCCATCAGGCTAGTATACGTTAGCATACCTTTTTTATTCTGAGGTATGAAGTAGCGTGGCAATCTACGCTATTCTATCTAGCATGATCACGCACAAAAAAATTTATGCAACGTGGTATACTATTTTTTTAACCTGGCAGCCTATGAATGATGTATGCCAACATATGGCATCCATTACAAGCCTCTGTTTAACGTGTGTATCATGGGCTTTTTAATAGCTTTTCATGACGTATACATTAAACAGATACTATTACAGCCTATAGGTGACTAATACGCTAAACAGATGCCTAACAGTGGCAGTTTGTCATCCAAAGACAACAATGATACCCGTTTAATGGATACGTCAGTCGGGAATGTTTCTGTTGCATTATGGGAGTCTTACTGTCGTTTATTTTTACTAGACACACTTTTTAATGCTGCATTGCTTCTGAGGTTCCAACAAAATAAATGATGCATCAAAACAAAGTTGATCGTAAATTTGTTTTAACCATACATGCAACTGATTCACTCCAGCAGCTCCAGAGACAGAAAGTTGACTCTACAAATCATTTTAAAATTAATCTAATCATTTTGTCTTAACATTTAACATAAAGCAAAATAGCAAGACAATCCATATATATTATGCATATTAACATCACAAAAGAGCAAAAAAATAAAAATATCTCCAACAAAATCATTTAATTAAGTTTATTACTACGCTGCCTTCCATTGTACTAATAAAATCTAACTTGTAGAAGCAGTAATATAAAACAATGGCATATGCTCAAAGTCAAGAGCAATAAATACACTAATAAATAAGGACGCAATCATTAATGAGCTCCATTCTTCCCTTCTGTGACAGTAAACTAGAAACACTGGGAAGAAAAGCAATTTTAATGCATTTAACTTAGGGCAGATACAGACGGATGTTGCGTTTTTGCGCGCGCAAACAAAGCGGCGTTTTGCGCGCGCAAAAAACATTTGACAGCTGCGTGTGTCATCCGTGTATGATGCGCGGCTGCGTGATTTTCGCGCAGCCGCCATCATAGAGATGAGGCTAGTCGACGCCCGTCACTGTCCAAGGTGCTGAAAGAGCTAACTCTTTCAGCACCCTCGACAGTGAATGGCGAACACAATATCGAAAAACCTGTTGAAAAAAAAGAAAAAGTTCGTACTTACCGAGAACTTCCCGGCCGTTGCCTTGGTGACGCGCCTCTCGACATCGGGCCCCACCTCCTTGGATGACGCGCCAGTCCATGTGACCGCTGTGCTTGGCCTGTGATTGGCTGGAGCTGTCACTTGGACTGAATTGTCATCCCGGGAGGTCAGACTGGAGGAAGAAGCCGGGAGTTATCGGTAAGTCAGAACTTCGTTTTTTTTTACAGGTTCATGTTTATTGGGATCGGTAGTCACTGTCCATGGTGCTGAAACAGTTTATCTCTTTCAGCACCATGGACAGTGACTATCTCCTGACGTCGCGTACCGATAATTTTTTTGCCGGGTTCGGCCAAAACGAGTTCGGCCGAACCCGGTGAAGTTCGGTTCGCTTGTCCGGCTTCGCTCATCGCAAAGACACTCCGTTTGGATGTTCGGAAACAGAAAAGCACGTGGTGCTTTTCTGTTTACATTCATCCTTTTGACAGCTGGTGCGCTGTTTCAGTCGGTTCGCACGGAAGTGCTTCCGTGCAACCTGCGTGGTTTTCACGCACCCATTGACTTCAATGGGTGCGTGATGCGCGAAATACGCAGAGTTATTGAACCTGTCGCGCTTTTTGCGCAGCAGACAAACGCTGCGCAAAAAGCACGGACTGTCTGTACTGCCCCATAGACTTGTATTGGTCCATGCGTGCCGCGTGAAAACCACGCGGCCCGCACGGACCGAATACACGCTCGTGTGAATCCCCCCTTACAGACCGGAATAATGTACATTGCAGGAGCCAAGGATACATTACATCAACTGAATACCCTAAAATGTTGTCGTTTTATTTGTAGGATACTTGAACAGCACAGACGATTTTGTTCAGAAAAGCTCGCATTGCATATTTGTTGCGGCATTGCAATTCCAAAAAGTACGGTACAATGTTAGTGATTGGGGTTTTAACAAACTCCATCCACAAAACGTGTAAAAAATAAATTGCTGGGTCTAGGCACTCTACGGATTTCATATTGAGAATATGCCCTATCTTTTTCATATTTTGGATGGAGATTTCACCTATTTCAATAGTCCCATCAACTGAATGTGGTATTAACTCCTTAGTGACCAGGCCATTTTGCGTGTCAATGACCAAGGATTATTTTTTGTTTTCTCACGGTTGCATTCCAAGAGTCATAACTTTTTTTTCATTCCATCCACATAGCGGTATAAGGGATTGTTTTTTTGTGGAACGAGTTGTATTTTTCTTTTCCAGCATTTTTGGATGCATATAATGTATCGATTAACTTTTTGTAACTTTATTTTAGGAAAGAATCCTAAAATAGCAGCATTGATTTTCACATTCTAAATTTACGCTGTTTACTATGTAGCGTAAATAACATGTTACCTTTATTCTATGGGTCGGCACGATTACTGGCATACTAAATATGTATAGGTTTTATGTTGTCCTACGTTTGCACAATAGAAAAACCTATTAGAAAAAAATTACTTATTTTTGCATCATCGCATTCCAAGAGCCATAACTTTTTTTTATTTTTCTGTCAATGTGGCCGTATGTGGGCTTGATTTTTGCGGGGCAAGGTGTCGTTTTCATTAGTACTATTTTGGGGTACATGGGACTTATTGATTAACTTGTATATATGTGCATGTGTTATTTGTCTTGACACTTTTACTAAATAAAACCACTTTTTGGGGGAAAAAAGTGGTTTCATTTTTACTGTAATAATGTCCGCTTAGTAGTCTCCACAAAGCATAATGTCCATCTCCACTGGCTGTCACACACAGTCGTCCCCCCCACCCTTGTAGATAGTGCCACCCTGTAGATTATGCCATACAGCCTCCATGTAGACAGTGCCATACAGCCCCCCCATCTCCCCGATGTAGACAGTGCCATACAGCCCCCCAGCTCCCCCTTGTAAATAGTGCCCCACAAACAAAAATTGTACTCACCTAGGCTCCGTTCACACGACAAACTGAGCTGCTCCACAACGCCGACGACTGGAGTCTTGCGTAGGGCAGCGTGATCCTGTAGACAAATAAAGAGTTTCCCAAACTTTTCCGACTCGAGGCACTATTCCTTCAGGAATTTTGAAGCAGATTTTGAATTGACAGTGTTATTTAATGGTTTTTTTTAAGCCGTTGAAGCTAATTCAAAGACGCAGACAAAAAAGCACCCGAAATGAGCGCCACAGGTCTTTTCTACCTCCTATTAATTTCAATTAAAGGTCAGAGGTGGAAACCATGTGAAAACCATCAGACCCCCACTCTCAGTAAAATTATCATAAGCCCACCACAGATGGCCCCTGTAGGTAGTGCCACACAACCCCCTTGTAGGTAGTGCCAAACAGCTGCCTTGTAAGTAGTACCACACAGCCCCCTTGTAGGTAGTGCCACACTGCCCCCTTGTAGGTATTGCCACACTGCCCCCTTGTAGATAGCACCCCCTTCCTGTAGATAGTGCCACTGTAGCTCCAATGAAGAAACAGAATCCCTGTGTGAGTGGATTCTCCACCTGGATGGAGCGCTCAATGTCTTTGTCCATATATGGACAGTGACATCAGGGGCAACTCCTGAAGCGGAGACCCTGTCCACAGCGTTGCCGATGCTGTGACCGGGGATTCCACTCCAGGGGAAGCCCCTGACGTCTCTCTCCATTTATGGACATTTACGTCAGTGGCTTCTCTTGGAGTGGAATCCCCAGTCACCGAGTTGGGGATTCCACTCCAGGAGAAGCCCTTGATGTCGCTGTCCATTTATGGACAGTAACATCAGGGGCTTCTCCTGGAATGGCATCACAGTCACAGCGTCGGCAACGCTGTGGATGGGGATTCCGTTTCAGGAGTTGCCCCTGATGTCACTGTCCATATATGGACAGAGTTCTCAAGCGCTCCATCCAAGGATGACGTTACATCCCATGTGGCCACCGCTGCAGCGGTCACATGGACTGCAGTGTCATACAGGAAGGCTGGACTGGACTGCGATGGAGGGACGTGTCGCCATAACAATGACCTACGTAAGTATGAGCGTTTTTTACCGCTGCTTCCCGCAGCGGAAATTTACATCTGGGGAAACATACCACAATGTGGTTCAGTTTTTGGACAGAGTGTACTTTGGGTTCCAGGTCATATATGCTACGTGGTTTTTACGCAGTGTATCCATCCTGTGGGAACCCGGCCTAAAAGTGAAATCGGATACAGCCAGAATTAGATCCAGAAGAGCAGACTTATAAGGCCTTTCCTTAAAGGGAACCCGTCACCAGCATTTCACCTATTAAACCAGAAATACCTGGTGGAAGAGGGTGAAAAATCATTTTTATGCAACCTATAATTTTCTTCTAAGTAGGCTCTGTACCTTTAGTATTCCATTTAGTGTTGCCGTGCCGTATGCTAATAAGCATAAAAGACCCATATCTTCATTTGAAAATAGTCATATCCTCATTCCTCAAACCTTTCCGAGGTAACCCCCCTCCTAACTTTTGATTGATAGCTCCTTGTCTCCCCCCAGCACACACAAAATCCTGCGCTTGCTCATCAACGTCCTGTTCCGGTGCGTGCGCACAACAGGACACCATAGCAGCAAATGTGCAGTAACTAGATTAGAGGCCTGGACGAAGCAGGGAAGGGTGTCGGACCATACGTGTCAAACGAGATTTCGGTATTCAGGGTAGGCCAGTTTTTGGCGGTGGGCGGGCATAAGAAGAGGAATGAACGAGACTAACAGATTATTACCATAAAAGGTGCAAAATGTTTGCAGACCATTATATATGGTTGGAGGAGGAGTTTAGGAGAAGGGATAACGGCAGGGAACTTTTGACAGCGGCGGCCAGTGAGGGGTGAGTAGAGTTCAATAGGTGAAATGCTGGTGACAGGCTCCCTTTAGCTATTTTGTCTGTTTAGATTTGATTCCTGGTTCTTACTTAAAAAATACACGCAAAATCTGCACTCTATGATCAAAGCCTTAGGGCTAGTTCCCACGTGGCATAAATACTGCGAATTTTCCGCAACCTATTTTGTTGCGGAAAATCTGCAGCATAATACTGTAGCAGAGGTGTGGATGAGATTTCAAGAAGGTTCCGTACACAAATTGACCTGCGGTGCATTTTTTAAAACTGCAGCATGTCAATTGTGGTTGTGGAATCACCGCTATCTTGTTGCAGGTTTTCCCCATTGAATTTGCAGCAATTACACCCCAAAAATCGCAACTTAGGAAAAATAAAATTATACTTATAATTATACCTCTGACGTTCTGCAGGGTGGCCTCCTGGGATGTTTTATCCCATGTGACTGCCGCTGCAGCCAATCACAAGCTGTAGTGGCGTTCACATGGAATGAAATGCCATCCCAGGAGGCTGAGAGATAAAAACAAAAAGCACGGTGCCACATAGTGCAGATCAACCAGGTGGGTTACAATAGAACATATAGTATTCTTCTCACCTGGTTTAAGACGGATAAAAGCTGAATGACAAGAAGCCGGTGTGTGCTGCTGCCAGGACCCAGAGTAAACCGTCAGGTCACCGCAATAAATGATAGAGCTGGTAGGAAAAAACGGGTCTTTGGATGGCGCTGCTACATTTAGGTTAAATGTAAGAACGTGAAGATGATTAATCATGTAGGCAGAGATATATTCAAAGATTTAATTGAAGTTAATACAGTGGCAACGCGTTTCAATGCTGAATTAGAATCTTCCTCAGGCCATCCCAGGAGGCTGGCCTGCCAGTAGGCCAGCTAAATGCTGAAGTTTTCCAGAGCGGACATTCCGCGGGAAAAACTGCACCACAATTTGGTGTGTTTTTTCACTCAGAGCGGATACGCTGTGTAAAAGTACCTAGAACCTGCAGGGAAGTCTGGCTGAAAAACTGCACCAAATTGTTGTGCAGATGTTTGGGCGGAATCGCCACTGCAAAAAACAGAGTTAGGCCGGGTTCCCACGGGACGGATACGCTGCGTAAAAATCACGCAGCGTGTCCGACCTGGAACCCTCAGGACTTTACGCTGCATAATTTAAGCGCACATACTTACCCCCTCGTCTGACATCTGCTACGGCCTCCGTGGATGACATTTCAGGCCATGTGACACTGCAGCATGTGGTTGGCTGCAGTGGTCACATAGAATACAATGTCATCCCAGGAGGCCGAACTGCACAAAGGAGGGCATTCTGGTTAATTATGTTTGTTTGTTTTTTTCCTGTGTTGCAATTTTTGCAGCGCAGACGCTGTGAATATGCTGGAAAAGTTGCATCACATGGCTTTCCGTTGCAGGTTTTGCATGCTCATTGAATTCAATAGAGAAAACCCGCAGCAGAAAATCAATGATAATGCAGCATAAATTGACATGCTGCGGAATTAAATTCCGCACCGCAGGTCAATTTATTAACGTCTAAGCTGCATTTTTTTTCCCCACCGTGGGCGTGAGATTTACTAAATCTCACCCATTTTGCTGCTACTGTAAACTCTGCAGAATTTCTGCACAGATTTCCGAATTCCGCAGCATTTATGCTACGTGGAAACCCGGTCTTAGGATGAATTCACATGCAACAGATTTGTTGCAAAATTTCTGCAATTGTCCCATTCATTACTGAGTTTGCAGAAATCCATGCACATGCTGCAGAAACAACACCATTCAGATGTATTGAACTCTTTTTGATTCGCTGAATTTTCTGCAGCAAATCTGCCGTGTGTTAATAAACCCTGATATGGCAAAGGGAACTTTTGGTCTCTTCTGGCACAGGGCCCGCTGTGCCTGCAATGATTTAGGGTAAGTTCACACCTACCGTAAATACTGCAGATCGCCAGGAAAATCTGCCGCGTAATAAGTAGCAGCTAAGTGGATGAGATTTGAACAAATCTCATCCACACGCTGCGTAAATTATGTGTTGAAAATAAACTCAGAAATTGACCTCCGGTGCCTTTTTTTAATCCGCAGCATGTCAATTGTATTTGCGTAATCGCTGCTTTTTTGTGGGATTGCAGATGTTGCAATTTTTGCGGTGGAAAAGCTGCGAACCGCTGCAAAAAGGGCAACTGAGAAGAAATTTATATATATTATACCTACCCAGAATTCTGTGCTTCTTATTCCAGGCCAGCCTCCTGGGATGATGTTTCATCCCATGTGACCGCTGCAGCCAATCACAGGCTGCAGTGGTCACATGGGATGAAAAGTATTAAAGTATGAAACGTCTTTTTTTTTTATGTGCAGTGTTCCGCAGCTGACATTTCGGTCAAAAAACTGTACCCCAATTTGTCTCTGTTTCTTGGCCGGAATTCCTTGCGGTGCCCAGGGCGGATACACTGTGTGCTTTTATGCAGCGTATCTGCCCTGTGTGAACATAGGCTTATAGTGTCAAAAAAGGAAAAACAAAATAGTTAGAAAGTCACCTGTACAACATTTATTCATCTGCCAAATTTTAAGTTATTTGCCCTTACAATAAGGCATCATAGTGAATGGCTCACGTAAAACAGCTAAAATTTTAACTGTTGAAGTTGGTATAATAAGGTATATTTACTATATTATTCTAAAAGTACAGTCTTAGCAATATTTCTAAATATTTCAATTGTGTTTAGATCATACAACATTGGTCACTCTGGCTGCTGATTCTCATGTGTGTTGTTCCTTAACTCAAACTATTCATCAGAGCTGAAAGGAAGCTCAAATTTGCAATTTCTATTCTTGGTTTGCTGGATTCATTCCCAGTTATAGGTGAAAAATGTAAGAAAATAAAACTGCTCAGACATGCTTTTTATTTTTTTCATCTCCTGCAGGTGCTCTAAGAACAAACTCTGCTTGTCCTGCAAGATACTTATGAATCATTAAAATACATGCACTATCAAACAATACTTAGATAAACCTCCGAGATCTAACTCATTTTTGAATACACATACTGGTTTATGGACTTCAATTGGCAATTGTCAGCATATTGTTGAAAGTTGTGGTTGTTCAAATAGATGTTTTTGAAAATATCACCATTGATTTGCTTTATCTGAAAAGGATTTTGTACTAATTGTAAATGCTGTTCAATAGCGTGAGCGTGCACATGCTTTTCAATACCCACTCTAAAAATATTTGGTGCCGAAATACGAGCGAAAGGCTAAAGAGAAATGGCAATGGCATTGAGATTTAAAATATACATCATTCAATGTTAAATTATTTACATCTTAGAAAGGTTAAAGTTGATGGTTGTGTCTCAATCTAAGTAATTATGATACTAGGTGCAAGTTGGAGGAAGGAGGGACAAGACCGTAGATGCCCCGTAGGAATGACACGGAAAAAAATGAAATGAAGCAGGAGTTATAGTGCCAAAACTTGAACTGCCCTTTCACTTTAAATTATATACAGTCTTGCCAGCGCTTATGGCCGCAGGCAATATTTATAATCTTCCTACTTTGTGAAACTCAGGATGAGTTATGGCTCAGGCTGGCAAGATGGCTGGTTTGTTCTGTAGGCCCGTCAGATACAGGGTCAAGGGCACCCCTCCTTGATACAAGGGCTATCAGCCTGTGGCGCAGTGACCAACGAGATGATGGTTGCTTGCTTCTCTGTAAAAGGCCCTGTAAGCTTTAAAACAGATTGACTCTTAAAACTTAGTCTCCCATTAGGCTGGTCACTGACAAGTACACTTTCTGACTGTCTTTGGTCACATCTCACTCTCACGCGCCCTTCAACGCTGCCACTACAGCTGCTCACCCCTTGAGAAAGCCACAGGCGAAACGCGCGTCGGGGCGCTCTTCTATACCGCTGGGTCACACTCAATCTCCCATACATGGGTAAGTGCATCTATCGGATTTAAACTTGGCTTTATGCCATTTTTTCAAGGCACCAATTACTTTTGAGTTACTACAGGCCTCTTTGAGTTAGGCATATTGTCCTTCTTTACACAGTTTACATTTTAAAATTACTCCTATTTTGATGCACCCTATGTTGGAGCTACATTGAGCCACAGTAATTGTGCATACCATCAGTGTATTAAAAAAAAATATATATATATATACTCAATGTATACATATGTGATCCGCACAAGGATTTATTTTAGATTCTCTGACTTTGTCATTTAGTGTATTTTATGTTATCAATAAAGATGCTTAATTTTTTCATATGTTGATATGTATGGACTCTTTTTTTCTCTTGTTTATTATATATTGTTAGAGTCCTTATCTCTAATTATTTATATGGGTGGTTGAGTGTTGTCTCCCACCTTTACACGTATTTGTCCTGTGAGACTTCCTGTCTAATTAGGATGCAATATGTACATGACGTATTCGATGGCTGGATTAACCACCGTATGCTCCTATGGGGTTTATGGTGGCATAACTTCTCCTATCATTACCAGACAGGGGCCGGTTTCACCACTGCACAAGTGCCACCTAGTGGAGGGATGATGAAGGCACTAGCAACAGTAACACAACAAAGAAGGACAGCAACACTTTAGTGCTGAGGAAATTACATTGCCACAAGGGAAATAAAATAAATTACAACAGTAAACACAAAGTTTCCCTTTTAATTTTGTTGGACGTATTTCCTAAATATTACACTAGACCAGGGGTCTCAAACTCGGCCGGGTAAGTGGGCCACATATAGAAAAAATGGGAAGTTGACGGGCCGCATTACTTTCAAATTTGATACAATACAAAATTATTGTTAATCAATTAGTTATTTGAACTACTATAATAATACTACATTACTATAATAATACCGCTAGGTTTAAAATTTGTGAGAATTCTCCACGTGCTTATTTCAACAATCGCTAAAGTGTCGCTAAAGTGTCGCTAAATGCAGTCCGGCGGCTCAGTTGGCAGCGTTTGGCAGACACACAGGTCAAGATTGGGCAGCCCCTTTTTAGATAATGCCACAGTGCCCTCTGTAGATAATGACACAGTGCACCTCTGTAGATAATGCCATAGTGCCCTCTGTAGATAATGCCACAGTGCCATCTGTAGATACTGTCACACACCCACCCGTAGATAATGCCACAGTGTCCTCTGTAGATACTGCCACACACCCACTTGTAGATGCTGCCACAGTGCCCTCTGTAAATGCTGCGACAGTGCCCTCTGTAGATGCAGCGACAGTGCCCTCTGTAGATGCCGCCACAGTGCCCTCTGTAGATGCCGCCACAGTGCCCTCTGTAGATGCCGCCACAGTGCCCTCTGTAGATGCTGCCACAGTGCCCTCTGTAGATGCTGCCACAGTGCCCTCTGTAGATGCTACCACAGTGCCCCCTGTAGGTGCTACCACAGTGCCCTCTGTAGGTGCTACCACAGTGCCCTCTGTAGATGATACCACAGAGCCCTCTGTAGATGCTACCACAGTGCCCTCCGTAGATGCTGCCACAGTGCCCTCTGCAGATGCTGTCATAGTGCCCTCTGAAGATGCTGCCAAAGTGCCCTCTGCAGATAATGCCACACACACCCCCAGTAGATAGCTCCATTGGGGCTCCCTCTAGGAGTGGAATCCCCAGTCAGAGCGTTGCCGACGCTTTGGCTGGGGATTCCTCTGCTGTTGGAGCCCCTGACGTCACTGTCCATACACTGTGAGGTCAGGGGATCCTCCTGGACGGCAATGTGATATCAGGGGCAACCCCAGAGCCGGTGTCCCGGAACAGAGCAATAGTATGGGCTCTGCTCCAGAACTCTGGGGAAGCCACTGAAAACAGTGTCCATATATGGACAGTGATGTCAGGGGCTTGCCCAGAGCTGGGGTCTTGGAGCAGAGCCACTTCTAGCACTCTGCCTGGGATTTCAGCTCTGCTCCTGACATCACTGTCCATATATGGACATGGATTTCAGGGGCAACACCAGAGCTGGGGTCCCAGGCAGAGCGCTAGTAGGCTCTTCCTGGGACTCCAACTGTGCTCCTGACATCACTGGGACTCGTGCTCTGGGGAAGCCCCTGACATCACTGTCGATGTATGGACAGCGATGTCAGAGGCTTCCCCAGAGTCCTGAAACAGAGCCTAGCAATGTCAAGGGATTCCCCAGGGTCCCGGAGCAGAGCTATACTAGCGCTCTGCACGGGACTCCGGCTCTGGGGAAGCCCCAGACATCGCTGTCAATATGAGGACAGCGATGTCAGGGGATTCCCCAGAGTGCCGGAGCAGAGCCTATACTAGCGCTCTGCCCGGGACTCCAGCTCTGGGGAAGCCCCAGACATCGCTGTCCATATGCGGCTCTGTGTCCCGCATATGGGAGATAACTGTCCCAGGGGCAGCATGCGGCCCGCGGGCCACGTGCTTGAGACCCCTGCACTAGACAGACATGAAACGTTACACTCTGGTGCCTATACTTTAGATTCTAGGGCTAAAACTGTGTACAGTTCAAAATTAGTTATACAAAATACTGTTTAATTACCCCTTTCCGCAGTAGCCACTTTTGGACTAAATGACAGAGCCCCATTTTTAAAATGTGATGTGTAAATTTATCTGGTAATAACTTTGGAATGCGATTCAAGGATTGTTTTCTCGTGAAACATTGTACGGTATGTCAGGGGTAAAATTTGGTCGATAAATTCATTGCTTAAAGAGAAAAATTAGCATGTTTCCAAATTTGAATGTATCTGCTTGTAAGACAGATAGTAATACCACAGAAAATAGTTACTAGTTAAAATTTTCCATATATTATAAGGCTTATAAGTATAATCCAAGAAGAAAAAAAGAAGTCACGACCATGTATTTGAGAAAAAACAAAAAATATGCTTTATTAATGTTACTTGAACATACACATGAATACGATTAAAACATTAATTTTTTTTGTTGCAAAAATTCAATTCAAATAAATTTTTGGACACAAGGTTTTTAGGCACCATGTCAGGTTAGAAGAGGTCTTGTGGTGCTAAAACGAAGGCAACACCTCAAAAAAGACCCCATTTTGGAAACTACACCCCAAAAATTATTAATATAGGGGTGTAGTGAACATTTTGACCCCACAGGTGTCTCAGAGATATTTTTAGAATAGGGCAGTGAAAATTAAAAATTACATTTTTTTTCCAATAAGATGTAGTTTTAGATCAAAATCATTAATTTTCACAAAGACTATAGGACAAAGGCACCTAGAAGTTTGTAAAGCATCGTATGTGATCGCAAACTGTTGTTTGAACACACGGCGGGACTCAGAAGGAAGGAGCGCCATTTGTCCTTCTGAGCGCATATTTTGTTGAATTATTTTTTGGGAGACATGTCGCATGTGCAAAGCTTCCTGAGGTACCAGTACAGTAGAAATTCCCCAGATGTGACCCCATTTTTGAGATTTTACCCCTCAAGGAATTAAATTAGGGGTGTAGTGAGGATTTTGACCCCACAGTTGTTCCATAGATTTTATTAGAATTGGGCAGTGAAAATCCCCCAAAATTTTTTTCCAATAAGACGTAGCTTTAGCTCAAACATTTTCATTTGATCATCAAATAAAGGAGAAAAAGCACCCCAACATTTGTAATGCAACTTCTTCAAAGTAGGGAAATACCCCATATGTGGTCAGAAACTGCTGTTTGGATACATGCCAGGGCTCAGAAGGGAAGGAGCACCATTTGGCCTTTGGAGCAACGACTTTGCTGATTTGATTCCTGGGAGCCATGTTGCATGTTGCAGTGAAATCTCCTAAAAGGTGACTCCATTTAGAAAATTACACCCATTGAGAAAATAACCTAGGGCTGTAGTGAGCAATTTGACCCCACAAGGTTTAGACTGAATTTATTAGAATTGGGATGTGAAAATAAAAATAAATAAAAACATGTTTCCAATAAGATGTAGCTTTAGCTCAAAATTTTTCACTTTCACAAGGACTATAGGACAAAAGCACCTAAAAGTTTGTAAAGCATCGTATGTGATCGCAAACTGCTGTTTGGATACACGGCAGGACTCAGAAGGAAGGAGCACCATTTGGCTTTCTGAGCGCATATTTTGCTGAATTGTTTTTTGGAAGATATGTTGCATGTCCAAAGATTCCTGAGGTACCAGAACAGTAGAAATTCCAAGATCCAGACCCCATTTTTGAGACTTTACCCCACAAAGAATTAAATTAGGGGTGTAGTGAATAATTTGACCCCACAGGTGTTTTATAGATTTTATTACAATTTGGCCACGAAAATATAAATCTTTTCCAAAAATAAAAAAATAAATAAATCCTTTTTTCCAATCATATGTCGTTTTAATATGTCGTTTTAGCTCAACATTTTTATATTTTACAAGGAATACAGGAAAAAATACACTCCAAAATTTGTTACGCAATTTCTCCCGAATAAAGCAATACCCCATATGAGGTGTAGTGAGCATTTTGACCCCTCAGGCATTTTGCAGAAATTACTACACAATAGATGTTGCAAAATTCCCATTTTTCCACAGATATGCCATTTCAGTGCCCACCTTGTGCCACTTGAGACACACACCCCATAAATTGTTAAGCGGGTTCCCCAGAGTACAATAATACCCCATATGTGGTCATAAACTGCTGTTTGGGCACACTGCCAGGCTCAGAAGAACCGCCATTTGGCTTTTGGAGTGCAGACTTTGCTTGGTAGTAATTTTGTTTGGGGTTTTACTGGTGTTTCAACTTATAATGTGGGGGTATATGTAAGCTGGGTGGAGTACATCAGGGTATACGTAAACTGGGCGGAATACATCACGGCATAATATTATGATGTAATAATGGTGTGAATGAATAATAACATTTATAATCCAAGAATTGGTGTGGTACACTTTAAACCAATCCTTTATGCACAGCCCAGGATTTTTGGAACAGGTGTCGCACTGATAAATGGTGTCCTTTCTTATACCCTTTTTGGAACATACTCTGCACTTTTTTTGGGTCCTTCCTTTGTTTGCAGTTTGGGGAACTTCGGTGAAAAAGTGTTTCCCTGCTATAATAAGGCAGCCTCGCTTCCAGTGGAGATGATGACGTTTTGAGGCAGACACCCTCCCGGTTCCCAATTATTAGAGCCTAAATACCTCTTAAAACTGAAGGAATGTCCCCAACTGACCTGATCATCGAGTTAGCAAGCAAGCGTTATACAATGCTATATGTACGATGTGCACGGCCAGCTTTATGCACCATGGAAAACGGCTATATGATAAATCCGGGGTATTGTACAAAATATCTGCTCTCCAGTATTGCCAAATCTTTGACTTTTTCACTAGTGCTGTAAGCAGCATAAGACCCTAAAGTTTCCTCATCTCTGTTGAATCTACGGGGTCCCCCTGTGGGGTCTAGCAAATGATGATGTGGGGTTTTTAGTGAAAACTACTGGACCTAAAAAAATAGTCTGTGCCATTTTGCATAATTTTGCTTCATTGCGTTCAGAGAGTCATAAAGTTTTATTTTTTCATGACGGAGCTGTGTGAGGGCTTGTTTTTGGTGGAACAAGCTGTAAATTTTATTGGTCTCATTTTGGCGTACATGCTTTTTTTTTTTTTAGCACAACTCCATTTTTTATGAGACGAGGAAATAAAAAAACAGCAATTCTAGCTCGATTTTTATTTATTTTTTCTTACAGCGTTCACCATGCAGTATAAACAACATGTTAACTTTATTCTGCGGGTCAATACGATTACAGCAATACCAAATTTATATTGTTTTTTTTTTACGTTTTACTACTTTCCCACAATAAAAATATCCTTTTCTAAAGAAAATCATAACTTTTTCAGTTGATATCACTGTGATTTTCTTGCGGGACAAACTCTAGTTTTTGTGGGTACTATTTTGGGGTACTCGCGACTTTCTGATAAATTTTTATTACATTGTTTTTGAGGCAAGGTGAACAAAAAAAGAAATTCTACCATTGTCTTATTTAATTTTTTTACGTTGTTCACCGTGCAGTACAAATAACATGATAATTAGGACCAAATAGGCTTCCGTACCTGGCCGACCAGGAAGGCGTTGCTAGGCTTCCTGGTTGCCATAGAAACCATCGGCACCCGCAATTGCTCACGGGAGGGGGTGGTGGTAAGGGGTTAAATAGCGGTGACCGGCGGTAACTGTGATCGCCGCCGTTGCAGTGGGATGTCAGCTGTATATTACAGCCGACACCAGCTGAAGATAAAGCGAGCACAGCTCCTGTGCCCGCTTTATCTAGAGGGCGTGACTGTACGCTCTATTGCGGGAAAGCACTTTAAATCAGAACATACAGTCTCGTCTATTTGCTGGAAGGTGTTAATGTTGCCCGAACCTGCTGATTTTGGCTTCATCTGCTGAGTTCATAATCTAATGTGTATGTTGACAGAGCAGATCTCAGGTGAAAGCAGGATTTGTTTGATCTTTGTTTCCTGGGAATTAAGCCACTTATTCCTCTCTCCCTATTGAAATAAACATGTATGCACACCTGACCTAAACATGTACGTTCATGGGAGAGCCAGGAGAGATGACTCATTTTGATACTGATGACAGTAGGGCCAAAGAACTCATAAACAAAGTCAGGAAATGGAGTAGGTCAGTAATCCTAAGGGCATGTTCACACGCCTGAAAAAAACGGTAGCTTAATGCCTACAAATATCTGCCCATTGAAAACAATGGGAAAAACTGCGTTATGTTCAGATGGGGCCTTTTTTTAAGCTGCCGTTTAAAAAAAACGATGCATAAAAATATGCCCCGTAAAAAGAAGGAGCATGTCACTTCTTGAGCTGTTTTTCATTGTGTAATGGGAAAAACGCCTCAAAAATATGTTCTGCTTAAAAAATGGCTGAAAATCAGAGGCTGTTTTCTCTGAAAACCGCTCCGTAACTTTAAACCGTTTTTGATTCTGCTTGTCAACATACTCTAATGTGAAACACAGAGGTCACAAATTAACAGCGTAGTCAAACCTTATAGGTCATACCTGAAGTAAATGATTAGCAAGTATAAGCAGGATATCAGCAAGGTGCAGGGTATAATCAAGAGTCCAAAATGCATAATATACTTTTTAGAACTGATTTAACAAATTAACACATTTTAAAGGGGTTGTCCCACCATTAAATATCATATGCATTGTATAGATCCTAAAAAAATGAACAATATTTTCCATTTATATACTGTTAAGAAAAAGATCCAGTGTAGAGTTTTGACAATTCCTTGCATAGTACGGCACAAACTGGTGTTCAAAGGGTGTAGCAATGTGTACATCCATCTCATGGGCAGAGTGCTGGTGGACACACATGCTCAGTCACTCTCCCCACAGCCAGTTATTTGCATAGTGATTCTCTATCCACTGCAGATCAACCAATATAAATATCTTTCTCCCATGTTTCTCAGGGAAGTAGCAAAACCTCTGCTGGCAGTATAGCGGAAAAGACTCCTTCTTAGCTTGTTAGGATTGTAAAGCTCTGCATCCTTACAGCTGATATGAAACATACAGGAGCCCACTCAGTCTTTATTATTTTAGTTCATTATATTTTCATTGGTTTCTAGGGCAGCAGATATACACAGTATATATCTCATTACGCTGCATCCCATGTTACCTATATGCAGAATAAATAACAAAGGGCTACAGGTATATTGTCAGCTGCCATAGAAGGAAAAAGACTGACTTTGCTCAGAGCCCACCCCCACAACACAGATTAGCAACAGCACCAAGGAGGTCACAGGGAAGCAAACGTAAATGAGAAAAGTATGTTTTATGCTATAAACACCGTAAATTACCTTAAAAAAGCTATTAACAGTATTTCTGGACTTTTGGTGTAAATATTATTTATGGGATTAACCATTTTAACCCATTAAGGACCAAGCCAATTTTGCTCTTAATTGGGTATTCCCAACTCAACAATCCTATCTCATCTAGTTCCTTATTCATAGTTATGGAAATTAAAACATTAAATGTATTCCCCTCTGTTTTTTCTTCTCCGGTTATTTATGTTGTTTATGTCAGGTTTCCAATGGATACGGCCAAGGTCGTGCATAGGTGGCCGCACATGCGCAATAGCATCTGAGCATATTGTTATGAGTCTGGCTGGGCTCTCGTCAGTGTGCTCTATTGCTATAGAGTTAAATAACAAAGCTGTGTTGCATGGACAGTCCTATTCTGTTTTACTTGGCAGACTGCTCAATAGCTGGGGGCTTAATTGGTGCCTATTGAAGGCCTCCGGGTCTGCCATGAGTGCTCTATCATTAAGCCTTTGGACTGAAAAAAATATTTAAAAAACTTTTAACCCTTTCAAGACCTAGCTCATTTTGACCTTCATGACCAGCCCCATTTTCTCAAATCTGACATGTGTCAATTTATGTGTTAATAACTCTGGAATGCTTTTGCCTATCCAAGCGATTCTGAGATTATTTTCTCGTGACATATTGTACTTTATGTTAGTGGAAAAATTTGATCAATAAATTCATTGCTTATTTGTGAAAAACACCAAAATTTAGAGAAAATTTGCAAAAATTATGATTTTTCTCATTTTAAATGTATCTGCTTGTAAAACAGATAGTAATACCACACAAAATAGTTACTATTTTACATATTCCATATGTCTACTTTATATTTGCATTGTTATTTTAACATTATTTTATTTTTCTGGGACGTTACAAGGCTTAGAACTTTAGCAGCAATTTCTCACATTTTCAAGAAAATTTCAAAAGGCTATTTTTACAGGGGCCAGTTCAGTTCTGAAAGTACAGGTGAAATTTACAAATTTTTTTTTTTTTGCTGAAATTCATTGGTAATACATTTTTTTCTGTAACACAGAAGGTTTTACCCGAGAAACGCAACTCAATATTTATTGCCCAGATTCTGCCGTTTTTAGAAATATCCCACATGTGGCCCTAGTGCGCTAATTTACTGAAACACCGGCCTCAGAAGCAAAGGTGCACCTAGTGGATTTTGGAGCCTCCTTTTTTTAGAATATATTTTAGGTACCATGTCAGGTTTGAAGAGGTCTTGTAGTGCCAAAACAGTGGAAATCCCCCAAAAGTGACACGGTTTTGGAAACTACACACCTCAAGGAATTTATCTAGGGGTACAGTTAGCATCTTGACCCCACAGGTCTTTTGCTATATTTATTGGAGTTTGTCTGTGAAAGTGAAAATCGACTTTTTTTCTGAAAAAAATATTTTAAAAAAATAATATTTGCAAGGAATAAAGAATAAAAAGCAATCCAAAACTTGTAAAGATACTTCTCCCAATTACGGCAATACCCCATATGTGGTACTAAACTGCTGTTTGGACCCACGGCAGAGCTCAGAAGGGAAGGAGCGCCATTTGGATATTGAAGCGCAGATTTTGCTGGATTGTTTTTCAGTGCCATGTCGCGTTTGCAACGCCCTGGAGGGAGCAAAACAGTGGAATCCCCCCAAAACTGACCCCATATTGAAGACTACACCCCTCAAGGAATTTTTCTAGGGGTATAGTTAGCATTTTGACCCCACAGTTTTTTTGCTGAATTTAGTGGAATTAGGCCCTGAAAATGAAAATCTACTTTTTTTCTGAAAAAACATAGAAATGTTTAATTTTTACAATGAATGAAGTAGAAAAATCACCCCAAAATTTCAATTTGTCCCGATTTCAGCAATACACCATATGTGGTAATAAACGGCTGTTTGGACCCACGGCAGGACTCAGAAGGGGAGGAACAATATTTGGCTTTTGGAGCTCAAATTTAGCTGGAATGGTTTTCGGGTTTTTTAATGTCGCATATGCAAAGCCCCGGAGGTACCAAAACAGTGGAAACCTCCCAAAAGACCCTTTAGGGGACTGGAACGAGCGATCAATAGGTCGCTGGTACAATACACTGCAGTACTAATGTATTGCAGCATAATGTCATTTTACAGGCTCCTGTAACAGCGCGATCGCTGTTCCTGTCCGTTAGTCCCGGGTGTCAGCTGTAATACACAGCTGACACCTGCAGAATATGGAGCAGGCGCAGCGTGTGAGCCCGCTCCATATATAACGCCTCGCACCACGACATGCTATTAAGTCGTGGTGCGCAAAGGCGTTAATGCGCAGCGGATGGTGCAAATTGAAAATTTTAATTTTCCACTGATATGCCATTTTAATGCACAATACGTTGTGCCCAGTTTGTGCCACTGAAGACAAATATCTCATACAATGTTGAGCGGGTTCTCCCGGATATAAAATATCATATATGTGGACGTAAGCTGGTGCTTGGGCACGCTGTGGGGCTCAGAAGGGAGGGAACGCCATTTGGCTTTTGGAGCGCAGATTTTGCTTGGTAACTGTTCTGTTTGGGGTTTTGCTGGTATTTCAATTTATAATGTGGGGGCATATGTAACCTGTGAGGAGAACATCAGGACATAAGAGGGTATAATAATGGGGTACATAAATAATAATTCGCAGATATGTGGCCGGTCTCGCACTGATAAATGGTCGCCCGATCTCATCTGCTTTTGGAACGCTCTGCACATTTTGCATCGCCATATTCTGAGAGCCAGAACTGTTTTATTTTTTTCTCCAACGGAGCTGTGTGAGGGCTTATTTGTTGCGGGACAATTTGTACTTTTCATTGGTACCATTTTAGGGTACATGCGATTTTTTTTAATCACTTTTTATTAGATTTTTTTGGCAAGCAAAGTGACAAAGAAACATAAATTCTGACAAAGTTTTTTGTAATTTTTTTTTCTACAGTGTTCACCGTGCGGTATAAATGACATTTTACTTTATTCTGCGGGTCGGTACGATTACGGCGATACCATATGTATATAGTTTTTTTTATGTTTTGTGGCGATTGCGCAATAAAATCACTTTTCTATAAAATTATTTATTTTTTGTGTCACCATATTCTGAGAGCCATAATTTTTTATTTTTCTGTCAAAAAGCGGTGTAAGGGCTTGTTTTTTGCGGGACGGGTTGTAGTTTTTATTGGTATTGTTTTGGGGTACATGCGACTTTTTGATCACTTTTTATTCTATATTTTGGGAGGGTTGATGACCAAAAAATAGTGATTCTGACAGTGTTTTTTAATTATTTTTTTGGCGGTGTTCACCGTGCGGGAAAAATAATATTATAGTTTTATAGTTTGGGTCGTTATGAACGCGGTGATACCAAATATGTGTACTTTTTTTAACATTTTCATTTTTTTCCTATAATAAAAGACTTATTATAGGAAAAAAAGCATTTTTTGTTTTTGTAACTTTTATAACTTGTTTTTACACTTTTATAAAACATTTTTATTACTTTATTTTTTACTTTTTACTTGAAGACTGGCAGCACTGATCGCTGCTATAATACATTACACTACCTAGGTAGTGTAACGTATTATAAGCTGTCAGTGTGATGCTGAGAGTCACACTGACAAGAAGCTTATGAGGACCTGCCTCCGGCTGGTTCTCATAGGCTGCTGTGCATGGCAGACCCGGGGGCTGTTATATGGCCCCCGGTTCTGCCTTATAACTGACTGCAGCACCCGCAATCGGTCCCCGGGAAAGTTTGTTGTAGCAACAAACTTTCCAGTTTGTTATAGCAACAAACTTTCCAGTTCGTTGCTACAACACACTTTCCCTGCGATCACATGACCGGGACCTGAACTAATCAGGTCCCGATCATATCTCCGGGACCAGAGGCAGGTGATAATAGCGCGATCCGGGTGTCAGCGACACTTTCCCTGCGATCACATGACCGGGACCTGAACTAATCAGGTCCCGATCATATCTCCGGGACCAGAGGCAGTTGATAATAGCGCGATCCGGGTGTCAGGGCTACTCTGAGACACCCGGATCGTGCTTTTAACACCCACCATGAATTCAAGCCGGCACTGCACAGAGCCCAGCAAGTGCCGACGTGAATATACAGTGGGCGGTTGGGAAGCGGTTAATAAATTTTTTTAGGATATTAAAAATACAACTAAAAAAAAACCACCTTTTCACATTTTTTGCTAATAATAATGTAAGGAACAAAAAAAAAGTTTACAAAAAATTAGTATTGCCGCATCTGTACAAGTCTGAGTTATTAAAATATCTCATTATTTAACCTGGCAGGTGAATACTGTAGCAAAAAAATAGCCAACACTAGTACTATTGATCGCCCAAAGTGGTACCAATAAAAAATTTACAATGCCAGAATTGCTGTTTTTTGGGCCACTCACAAAACAATGTAATGAAAAGTAATCAAACAGTAGTGGTACCAATAAAAACGACATCTCGCCCAGAAAAAAAAAAAAAAAAAAGCTCTCATATGGCTATGTCTATGGAAAAATAAAAATGTTATGGATCTTGGCATGCAACAGTGTAAAAACAAAAATGGTGCCTGAGGCGATCCAAAATCCTAGTATTATAAGTGGCACATGATAGGTGGAGGCCTTGTTACAATTTGCCTCTGCATCATATTAAAGGTTAAGGCTGGGTTCACACGACCTATTTTTAGGCGTAAACGAGGTGTATTATGCCTCGTTTTACGTCTGAAAATAGGGCTACAATACGTCGGCAAACATCTGCCCATTCATTTGAATGGGTTTGCCGACGTATTGTGCAGACGACCTGTAATTTACGCGTCGTCGTTTGACAGCTGTCAAACGACGACGCGTAAATGGACTGCCTCGGCAAAGAAGTGCAGGACACTTCTTTGCCACGTAATTTGAGCTGTTCTTCATTGAACTCAATGAAGCACAGCTCAAGATTTACGAGCGTCCCAGACGGCTCGCAAAATGCCAGGAGGAGCATTTACGTGTGAAACGAGGCAGCTGTTAACAGTCTGTCTTTTCATTGGTCCACAGCTGGAGGTTTTTAGAGCTACAAGACTCTGGTGTCGGCTTTTGTAGAAATAATCCAATTCAGCTGGTGATATCAGCGAATGTTGGTGTTCTGTAGAGGTGCTTTCAGGACCACTTGCTGGCAAAGTGGATTTTATTAGCGCATTGAAAAAAAAAGATATTTACTGCAGTATTAGGGTATGTTCACATACTTTCAGACGTAATTCGGCTTTTTTACAACTTGAATTACGCCTGAAAAGACGGCTCCATTACGTCTGCATCTGCAGCTGCCCATTGCTTGCAATGGGTTTTACGATGTTCTGTTCCCACGAGGTGTAATTTTACGCGTCGCTGTCAAAAGACGGCGTGTAAAAAGACGCCCGTGTCAAAGAAGTGCATGTCACTTCTTGGGACGTTTTTGGAGCAGTTTTTCATTAACTCCATTGAAAAACAGCTCCAATAACGTCCGTAAAAGACACCGCGAAAAGCGTGAATACATGCAAAAACGTCTGAAATTCATGAGCTGTTTTCGCCTGAAAACAGCTCCGTATTTTTTGACGTATTTTGCTACTGCATGTGAACATACCCTTATACAGTATGTTGCATACAAGAGAGACTATGAGTTATGTACAGTATGATCTATAATAAATTACCAATTCTATATCAAGTACAGCTTGCCCCTATGGCCAGATTTACCAGTGAACAATAGGCCAGTGACTATAATTGGCATGGGTGAAGATGTCTTTGAAGGTAAAATGTTAATATGTTCACATATGGTGTGTACTTTATGCACTATGTGTATTCATATGGAAATTATTTTTAATTATATGCTAATTAGGTGTCCATGGTGCTGTAGGACTGATGGGAGGACACCCAGATATTGTGAGAAGCGCACTGCAATAAATACATAGCAAAGCCATACATGACTTAAGATGTGGCCTACTTGAGTCTACGGTGCCAACAGGTTCCTGAGCTCCGAGTCCTGACTCCACCAACAACAACAAAAAAGTGAAATGAATCGCCAAAAAGGTGATCCATTTTTATTAAGCTTCACATCATGTCCGTTGCTGTTCTGGGTATATACATGGCATGTATAAACAAAGATTGCTCTCCTATCATGGCGGCTGGTATAACTCCTACTGACGACCATTTTGCTAGGTCCAAAAACAACAGAGTTTTGCTATTAATAAGTAGAATTTTACTTTATGATTGCATAACTTGAAAATGAATTTCTAAAATAACAGGTTCTCCTTTGTGTAATGCCGTCATATCATCAATCAAAGCAGTTTTCTATCAAATCATTCCAAGATGACATCTCTACTGTAGGTTGTCCAACACATCTATTTAATTTGTGACAATCAAATTACATCGTTTTTATCACTGAGTTAAAGCAGTTAACATGCAAACCAACTTCAGAAATTGGATATTTTTTTCAGTTTGAGTTGGCAGCCCTCTTCCGTTTGACGAACTGAGTTAATAAATCTGGTTGAGGTATGTTCGGAATGCACAAGATCAGGGTAGGTGCACGAATAGGGTCCCAACCCAATCGTATAATGAAAGAAGTATTTGGCACCAAAACGAGCGAAAATCCGCCATTTCAAGCAGCGCCACTCTTCTGGACACTCCAGCAACCAGGGTAATCAGTGCCCGACGAAGGTCCTTTGACCGAAACGTTACGTTGCACCAAACCCTTGGCATCTATCACAATAAAAATTTTCAAGCATTTTGATATTGACGTCTCAGTGTGCCGAATACTTCTTTCATTATGAGTTAATAAATCTCTCCTAAAGCTGCACTGACGTACTTTCTTTGGTTTGTGTTTTAATGCACTATGAGACCTATATAATGCTGGTGTATTCTTATGTGGCGCAGGTGTCTTTGGGCCCACTAAATCTCAAGGGCCCGGGTATGACTGCTTTCTCTGCACACCCTTTAGCTACGCCCCAGCCTATGGAGGAAGAACCTTCATACACGGCAGTTGGATAATTACCTTGTATAAATTAAATTATTCATTGCTATACTAATTATAACTGTCAATATATTTAGTCATGAGATAAATATTGGGCCCTTCAGCTGTTATTGTATCCAAAGTGTGACTGCTCTAACTGTAGAGTTCCCTTTACTTTAATGATCCATACAAAGCCATCAAGTTGTGTAATTTTCCTACGCCCTGTACCTCAGCCTTTAACACAGATCTACACTTTCATCCAGTTATTAGGTAATTGCTTTAATTATTTAAATTCAGCCACATATGAAAACAATCTCATTCACATGTATGGGACAAATTTCTGCAACTAATCTGGGACGTGTGAATATACCCCAAAAAAAAACCTCAACAAAAAAGACTCATTAAGTTCATATGAAACTTACTTACAAAATCAACACAAATCTCAATGGAAAAGCTTACCTGATTACCTATGATGAAACCTGATTCTGTTTTTTTTCTCTATGTACCATACATGGCCACTGCACTACAGAGGCATAACCTTAGGCGCCATGCACGCGGCCGGACGGGCTGCGATTGCCACCAATGGCCGCGGACATTTGCCCGCATTCTTGGCCCGTGCTCCCATACAAAGTATGGGAGCACGGCCCGTCAAACGCAAAAGATAGGACATGTCCTATCTTTTGCGGTACACTTCCACGGCCCTGGCACATCCCGGAAATAAACGGGAAAGTGTCCGTCGACAATAGAAGTGAATGGGTCCATAATTGCGGACTGTAATTACGGTCCACAATTACGAAGGATTTTTACAGTCGTGTGCACGGGTCCCGCGTACCCCGCGTAGCTGTCAAACTGAGGTCCATGTGCCCGAGGGGTCCTAGATGCCCCTCTGCCACGTATCCAGAAACCAGTATTATAAATGGCACATCATAGGTTGGGGAGCACTGTTGCAAATTTTGTTATGACAAGTTATGCTGCATGTTGATATTACGGCCATCTGACTTTATCCTAAACATCATTTTAGATATAGTCAGATTTAAGAAAAGTGTTTTTTCTTAAACTTAAAACATCATTTAATGTTTTCTCGAATATCTAATAATAGCTGTAAAGTACCAGCATTTAATTTTCAATATACCCTCTGAAGCACACATTGATGTGAGGCATTCAGTACTTTTATAGGAAGAAAATTAATACAAAGAACAGGAACATGATTCACCATGGTGACGGTAAGTAACTACTCGCCTTATGCTCCCTAAAAGAGTCTGTTTGAAAAAAATCTAGTAAAAATAGATGCAAATGTAAGTAGACTGTATAGTAAAATGCAGGAGTAGGCTTATGGCAGATACTGTTTGTGCACTATATTTCCCAGCAAGACTTGTTCTATAAAAATTGTTTAAGAATTCTGAATAGCTTTGTGCTGTGTAGGCCTGCTACAAGACATAAATACAGCATCTTTTTTCCTAAATCGATAAGTGCCTAGATGCGGTAAGAAGTTGTTTACTATTATTTCTGTCATACTATAGCATTTTAAGTCAGAGAGCCTTCTAGTGGCAGGTGTCTTGGCCACCTTTTTGGTTTTGCCATTACTGTTGCACCTGCCTGCCAAGTATTATTATACCAGCACCGTGTGCTGCCCAGAGCATGTGGTGTAACAAATGAGCATCAAAGTACATTTATAGCCATAGGTGTGCTTGTCTGTATGAATGAATATATCCTACAGTTTTACCTTACAAAATCTTCACGCTTGCTTTGAATTGAGGTTGTAGACAATTTCGATATCACCCTGCTGAGCCATCTTTTGTACTAAACCCTAAAGGCACAAGGTGCAGAGATATCAAGCGGTTCCAATCAATAGCACATAGACCCTACAATGCAGATAGAGTGTACTTTAGGTTCGAATTACGTTCTACACACACACACACACACACACACACACACACACACACACACACACACACACACACACACACGTGAAGTTTTTATACATTTTAGAGCTTCAGCACATATTTTGCATATTATGTGTTTACATGTATTCATGATTATCTTACCACATCATCTCATCAAATATTCTCTAAAAAGATGACACTCCATCGGGCTTAATAGGAGCCGGTAAAAATTCCAATACAATACAATACATAAGCATTTCAGTATATTGTGTTATTGCTCTAACTAAAAAGTAAAAAAACTTTTAACTTTCAGGTCCAAACTCATTTTGGCCTTCAGGACCAGTCCCATTTTTTCAAATCTGACATGTGTCAATTTATGTGGTAATAACTCTGAAATGCTTTTGCCTATCCAAGCAATCCTGAGATTGTTTTCTCATGACATATTGTACTTTATGTTAGTGGAAAAATGTGGTCAATAAATTCATTGCTTATTTGTGAAAAACACCAAAATTTTGAGAAAATTTGCAAAAATTATGATTTTTCTCATTTTAAATGTATCTGCTTGTAAAACAGATGATAATACCACACAAAATAGTTACTATTTCACATATTCCATATGTCTACTTTATATTTGCATCGTTTTTTGAACATTATTTTATTGTTCTAGGACGTTACAAGGCTTAGAACTTTAGTAGCAATTTCTCACATTTTAAAGAAAATGTCAAAAGGCTATTTTTACTGGGACCAGTTCAGTTCTGAAGCGGCTTTGAGGACCTTATGTACTAGATAGACCCCATAAATCCCCCCATATTAAAAACTGCACCCCTCAAAGTATTTAAAACAGCATTCAGAAAGTTTCTTAACCCTTTAGGCGCTTCACAGGAATTAAAGCAAGGTAGAGGGGAAATTGACAAATTTTATTTTTTTTGCTGAAATTCATTTGTAATGCATTTTTTTCTGTAATACAGAAGGTTTTACCAGAGAATTGTAACTCAATATTTATTGTACATATTCTGCAGTTTTTAGAAATATCCCACATGTAACTCTAGTGTGATAATGGACTGAAATACCGGCCTCAGAAGCAAAGGAGCACCTAGTGGATTTTGGGGCCTCCTTTTTTTAGAATATATTTTAGGTACCATGTCAGGTTTGAAGAGGTCTTGTAGTGCCAAAACAGTGGAAATCCCCCAAAAGTGACACGGTTTTGGAAACTACACACCTCAAGGAATTTATCTAGGGGTACAGTTAGCATCTTGACCCCACAGGTCTTTTGCTATATTTATTGGAGTTTGTCTGTGAAAGTGAAAATTAACTTTCTTTTTCTGAAAAAATATTTAAAAAAAATAATATTTGCAAGGAATAAAGAATAAAAAGCAATCCAAAACTTGTAAAGATACTTCTCCCAATTACGGCAATACCCCATATGTGGTACTAAACTGCTGTTTGGACCCACGGCAGAGCTCAGAAGGGAAGGAGCGCCATTTGGATTTTGAAGCGCAGATTTTGCTGGATTGGTTTTCAGTGCCATGTCGCATTTGCAACGACCTGGAGGGAGCAAGACAGTGGAAACCCCCCAAAAGTGACCTCATTTTGAAGACTGCACCCCTCAAGGAATTTTTCTAGGAGTATAGTTAGCATTTTGACCCCACAGTTTTTTTGCTGAATTTAGTGGAATTAGGCAGTGAAAATGAAAATCTACTTTTTTCTGAAAAAAACATAGAAATGTTTACTTTTTACAATGAATAAAGGAGAAAAATCACCCCAAAATGATTGTCCTGATTACAGCAATATGTCATATGTAGCAATAAACGGCTGTTTGGACCCACGGCAGAACTCAGAAGGGAAGGAACAATATTTGGCTTTTGGAGCTCAAATTTAGCTGGAATGGTTTTCGGGTGTCATGTCGCATTTGCAAAGCCCCTGGGTACCAAAACAGTGGAAACCTCCCAAAAGTCCCTTTAGGGGACTGGAACGAGTAATCATTAGGTCGCTGGTACAATACACTGCAATACTAATGTATTGCAGTATAATATAATTTTTACAGGCTCCTGTAACAGCGCGATCGCTGTTCCTGTCCATTAGTCCCGGGTGTCAGCTGTAATACACAGCGGACACCTGCAGAATATGGAGCGGGCACAGTGCATGAGCCCGCTCCATATATAACCCCCCCCCCTCCCGCACCACGACATGCTATTAAGTCGTGGTGCGCGAAAGCTTTAATGCGCAGCGGATGGTATAAAGTGAAAATTAAAATTTTCCACTGATATGCCATTTTAATGCACAATATGTTGTGCCCAGTTTGTGCCACTGAAGACAAATACCTCATACAATGTTGAGCGGGTTCTCCCGGATATAAAATATCATATATGTGGACGTAAGCTGGTGTTTGGGCACGCTGTGGGGCTCAGAAGGGAGGGAACGCCATTGGGCTTTCAGAGCGCAGATTTGGCTTGGTAACTGTTCTGTTTGCGGTTTTGCTGGTATTTCAGTTTATAATGTGGGGGCATATGTAATTTGTGCGGAGTACATCAGGACATAATAAGAGGCTATAATAATTCGGTAAATAAATAATCCGCAGATATGTGGGCAATGTCGCACTGATAAATGGCGCCCGATCTTATTCGCTATTGGACACTGCACAATTTCTGTCGCTATATTCTGAGAGCCAGAACTATTTATATTTTTTCTCCAACGGAACCATGCAAGGGCTTATTTGTTGCGGAACAATCTGTAGTTTTCATTGGTACCATTTTAGGGTACATGTGATTTTTTTTTATCACTTATAAGATTTTTTGGGCAAGCAAAGTTACAAAAAACATAAATTCTGACAATGTTTTTTGTCTCTTTTTTTTACAGTTTTCACCGTGCGCTATAAATGACATTTTACTTTATTCTGCGGGTCGATACGATTACGGCAATATCATATGTATATCGTTTTTTTTATGTTATGTGGCATTTGCGCAATAAAATCACTTTTCGATAAAATTATTTATTTTTTGTGTCACCATATTCTTAGGGTCATAACTTTTTTATTTTTCAGTCAAAAAAGCTGTGTAAGGGCTTGTTTTTTGTGGGACGGGTTGTAGTTTTTATTGGTACTATTTTGGAGTACATGCGACTTTTTGATCACTTTTTATTCTATATTTTGGGAGAGTTGATGACCAAAAAATAGTGATTCGGACATTGTTTTTTAATTATTTTTTTGGCGGTGTTCATCGTGTGGGAAAAATAATATTAGCGTTGTATAGTTTGGATCGTTATGAATGCGGTAATACCAAATATGTGTAATTTTTAACATTTTTAAGAGACTTATTATAGGAAAAAAAGCATTTTTTGTTTTTGTAACTTATAACTTGTTTTTACTCTTTTATAAAAAATTTTTTTTCTTTTTACTTGTTTTACTTGAAGACCTGCAGCACTGATGACTGCTATAATACATTACACTACCTAGGTAGCGTAACGTATTATAAACTGTCAGTGTGACGCTGAGAGTCACACTGACAGGAAGCTTATGAGGACCGGCCGCCAGCGGGTTCTCATAGGCTGCCGTGCATGTTGTATGGCCTCCGGTTTTGCCTTATAACTGATTGCAGCACCCGCAATCGGTCCTCGGGAAAGTTTGTTGTAGCAACAAACTTTCCAGTTTGTTATAGTAACAAACTTTCCAGTTTGCTGCTACAACAAACTTTCCCTGTGATCACATGACCGGGACCTGAACCAATTAGTTCCTGATCATGTCTCCGGGACCAGAGGCAGGGGATAACAGCGCGATCCGGGTATCAGTTCTACTCTGAGACACCTGGATCTCGGTTTTAACACCCATGGTGAATTCACGTTGGTGCTGCACAGAGCCCAGCAAACGCCGACGTGAATTTATTGTGGACGGTCGGGAAGCAGTTAAAGAAAAGAGGACGGCGCTCTAAGGCTGGACTCCCACGATTTGTATACGCTGCGTATACATATGGTATCACCGTAATCGTATCGACCCGCAGAATAAAGTAAAATTCTCATATATATATATATATATAGCCCATGGTGAACGCCGTAACAAAAAAAACACTTTGTGAGAATTGATGATTTTTGGTCACCATGCTTGCCAAAAATTTGAATAAAAAGTGATTTCAAAAAAAGCATGTACCCCAAAATGGTATCAATGAAAACTACAGATTGTCCCGCAGCAAATAAGCCCTCACACAGCTCCGGTGGAGAAAAAAATAAAAAAGTTCTGGCTCGCAGCATATGGTGACGCAAAATGTGCAGAGTGTTCCAAAAGCGGATACGTTTGGGCACCATTTATCAGTGCAACACTGGACACATATCTGCGGATTATTATTTATTTATGGCATTATTATACCCTCTTATTATGCCCTAATGTACTCCGCACATCTTACATATACCCTGATGTACTCCACACATATTACATATGCCCCCACATTATAACCTGAAATACCAGTAAAACTCCAAGCACAACTACTACCAAGCTAAATCTGAGCTCCAAAAGCCAAATGGTGCTCCCTCTCTTATGAGCCCTACAGCATGCCCAAAGCAGTTTACATCCACAGATATGGCATTGCCATACCTGGGAGAACCCGATTAATATTTGATGCATTTATTTGTATTTGTCTTCAATGGCACAAACTGGGCAATACATATTGTGCACTAAAATGGCATACCAGTGGAAAATTGTAATTTTCACTCTGCACCATCCACTGCACATTAACCCCTTCCCGCACCACGACTTAATAGCATGTCGTGGTGCAGGTGGTGATGTATGGAGTGGGCTCACGCACGGAGCCCATGCCACATGCTGTGGGAGTCAGCTGTGTATTACAGCTGACACCCGGGACTAACGGACAGGAACAGCGATCGCGCTATTACAGGAGCCTGTAAAAATAACAATATACTGCAATATATTAGTATTGCAATGTATTGTACCAGCAATCTAATGATTGCTGGTTCATGTCCCCTAGAGGGACTAATATAATGTGTAAAAAAAAGGAAATAGTTATTGAAAAAAAATAAATAAATATTTAAATTCCAAAAGAAAACCCTTTTTCCTATTGATGTAAAAAATATCAAAAATACGCAAAATTAATATTGCTGCGTCCGTAAAAGTCTGAACTATTACAATATACCATTATTTATCTTGCACGGTGAACAACATAAATAAAAAATTTAAAACGCCCAAACCGCTGTTTTTTTGTCACCTTTGCTCTAAAATAAAACGTAATTAAAAAGTCCTCAAAAAGTTGTATGTGCCAAAAAATGGTACCAATAAAAACTACAGCTTGTCCAGCAAAAAATAAGCCCTCACACCTTTCAATTGTCTAAAAACTAAAAAAAGTAATGCCTCTCGGAATGTGGTGAAACAAAACTATTTTTCTTTTAACAAATGGTTTTTATTTTGTAAAAGTACTAAAATATAACAAAAACTATATCAATTTGGTAACACCGTAATTTTATTGAGTCGCAGAAAAAATTTATGTTGCCATTTTTACTGCACGGTGAAAGCCGTAAAAACAAAACCAAAAAAACAATGGAGGAATGACAGTTTTTTTCCAATTTTAGCCTGCAAAGAATTTTATTTTCAGTTTCGCAGTACATTAAATGGTACTTTAAATGGTGTCAATAGAAAATACAACTCATCCCACAATAAATAAGCCCTCACACTGCTCTATTGACTGAAAAATAAAGTTATGGCTCTTGGAGGGTGGGGAGTGAAAAACGAAAATAAAAAAGCAAAAAATAGATCAGTCCAGAAAGGGTTAATTAATTTCTAATAAAACAACATTTACGACCACATGTGGGGTATTGCCGTACATTATTGCTTTACAAATGTTGGGGTGCTTTTTCCTCCTTTATTCTTTGTGAAAATGAAAAAATTCAACGTTTTAGTGGAAATAATGTTGATATTCATTTTCACAGCCTAATTCTAATAAATTCTGCAAAAGACCTGTGGGGTCTAAATGCTCACTATACATCTAGATAGATTCCTTAAGGGGTGTAGTTTCCCAAATGGGGTCACTTTTGGGGGGTTTCCACTGTTTTGGTCCCTCACGGGCTTTGCAAATGCGACCTGAAAACCATTTCAGCTAAATTTTAGCTCCAAAAGCCAAATAGCGCACCTTCCCTTCTAAACCGTCCTATGGGTCCAAACAGCAGTTTATTACCACATATGGAATAATGCCGTAATCGGGTGAAATTGCTTTACAAATGCTGAAGTGATTTTTCTCCTTTATTCCATGTAAAAATTAAAAATGTCTAATTTTTTTCAGAAAAAAAGTAGATTTTCATCTTCACAGACTAATTCAAATACATTTAGCAAAAAAACTGTTGGGTCAAAATGATAACTATACCTCTAAATAAATTCATTGAGGGGTATAGTTACCAAAATGGGATCACTTTTGGTGGGTGTCCACTGTATTGGTCCCTCCAGTCCATTTCAAAAGCGACATGGCACTGAAAACTATTCCAGCAAAATCAGCGCTCCAAAATCAAAATGATGCTCCTTCTCTTCTGAGCCCTGCTGTGGGTCCAAACAGAAGTTTATTACCACATATGGGGTATTGCCGTAATCGGGAGAAATTGCTTTACAAATGCTATCTTAAATTTAAAATTGCCATGTTTTTTCAGAAAAATTAGATTTTCTTCTTCACAGACTATTTCAAATACATTTAGCAAATAAACTGTGGGGTCAACATGCTACATATACCCCTAGATAAATTAATTGAGGGGTGTAGTTTCCAAAATGGGGTCACTTTTTTTTTTTTACTGTTTTGGCACCACAAGACCTCTTCAAACCTGACAGGGTGCATAAAATATATATTTTTTTTAAATAGGAGGCCACAAAATCCACTAGGTGCTCCTTTGATTCTGAGGCCTGTGTTTCAGTCCATTAGGACACTAGGGCCACATGTGGGATATTTCTAAAAACGTCACAATCTGGGCAATACATATTGAGTGCATTTCTCGTGTAAAATCTTCTGTTACAGAACAAACTGTATTAAAAAATGAATTTGGTGAAAAAAATGGGCTGATTTCTAATATATGAAGTCCCTCAAAGCTTCTCCAGAACTGAACTGGTCCCCGGAAAAATAGCCTTTTGACATTTTCTTGAAAATATGAGAAATTGCTGCTAAAGTTCTAAGCCTTGTGACGTCCTGGAAAAATAAAAGAATGTTAAAAAAATGATGCAAACATAAAGTACACATATGGCACATATGAAATAGTAAATATTTTGTGTGGTATTACTGTCTGTCTTACAAGCAGATACATTTTCAATTAGAAAAATGCAGAAACAGTTTGTAGGAGGAATATTCCAGCTCACCTTTCAGCAGGTTTTCACGCCTGGATCGCCGTGACGGCACACAGTAATAAACACAGGAAAAAGAAAGGCAGATGATCCAGCGCAGTGAGGTTAAAATGGAACGTTGTTTCAATTTTATTTTGACTTCTTTAAAAGGAAATAGCTCCCAGATGCAATGGTAAACACATTTGATGATGCCTACGCATTTCAGACGTGTACAACGTTCTTCCTCATGGCTTGTTTGTTTAGAAAAATGCAAATTTTTGCAAATTTTCTCTAAATTTTGGTGTTTTTCACACACAAATATTGAATTTATCGACCACATTTTTTTACTAACAGAAAGTACAATATGTCACAAGAAAATTATCTCCGAATCACTTGGATAGGTAACACATCAGATTTGAAAAAAATCATCTTCGTCCTCAAGGCCAAAACAGGCTCAGTCCTGAAGGGATTAAGCTTATATATCCATGCCAGCATTGTCTGAAACAATCATGTTTTTGTTCCTGAGCTGCATGTTTAGTCTTTCTTGTTATGGAGAATATAGATATATATTTACACATTTAATTATGAGAAAGGAGTATACTGTCTGCTACTGCTTTGGGAATACAGTTTGTTTACTGCAATGGTGGGGTCAGTATGACCCATCTTTTGTGGTGACTTGTTATGTTATGGGAAATTCTGTTCTTACATTTAAAAAGTATTTTATGCCTATGATTGGTTCAGGATGAACATCTCAGTGTATGCTATTGGCTAAACCAGAGTCAACGTCACATTGTAAACTATTGGCTGAACTCAAGCTACTCCTTTTTTGAAAGATATTATTGTAATTGCTTTTGTAAATAATGCTCAGAGAAGTATGTTTGTGTATACAAGCATTGTCTTATGTCTCTTACTTCTCTCCGATATATCGATATAATTTATGGATTTGGATCTGGATAAGTTTACTGGGCGATTATCAGTTGATACACTCAGCTAAAACTTCAGTCAAATATATTTTGGCCATGATTGCGTTAACACCCTCCATATTGTCTTGGACCAGGGAGTACAGTTCATGTTCAAATTCTGGAGGGCATGTGTAATCTCCTGGATGTGAAGTTGGAACTCTCTTCTGCCTATCACCCACAGTCTAATGGTCAAGTGGAAAGGACCAATCAAATATTAGAAAATTCTTCCTCATTTTGTTTCTGCCCAACATGACAATTTGGTACAGCTTGTCACGATCTGTGGGTATGTGGACCCACTGGGCCGTACCGCAGTGGCGGGAAAGCAGCTGGCCAAACAGTGTACCAAGTCAATGTATATATAGTCCAAGCCCAAGGGTACCTATAGTAGTCCAGACAGTAGCAACGGCTAGGCTCAGATGGGACCTTGGCAGCAAACACCAGGCGCGATGTAACATAGCAGGCGTGACCGGTGACACAACACAACTCCACTATCTAAGGCACAGGAACAAGGTAGCACAGGATACAGGTAGCAAGTACGGGAACGCTGGGAACAGGTTAACACTAAAGGACATATTTGCAAGACTAACACGGGTAAACACAACAATGCTCAGGCAACGAGTAAAGGGGCAGTGCCCTTCTTATAGTCCAGGGTGATCATGGGCTAATTGATGAATATTTTCATGTGCGCGCGCTGGCACCCAATGGGACACCGCAGAACGGGGCGGAGGTGAGCGCTGGCATCTGCTAGGGAGGAGATGTGGGCCAGCACTCACAGATCCATGGCTGTGGCTGTTGGGTGGTGAGTAATTCCTACGGTCCACGGCCATGGACGCTACACAGCTTCTGCCTTGGGCAGAGTTCTCATATAATAACCATACTAGTGAGTCTACTGCTTCTTCGCTATTTTACATTGTGTACGGACAGCATCCACGAGTTCCTTTCCCTGTGCCAGCCATGACTCCAGTACCGGCAGCTATTTCTTCACTTTCCTTCACATCTTGCAGCAAACCAAGTCTGTGATCCTTGAGGCGGTTGATCGCATGAGGAGGTATGCCGATAGTAAAAGAAGGGTTCTCCTCAGTTTTCCCCTGGAATCGAGGTTTGGCTATCTTCTAAACTCATTTGTCTTAAGATACCTTCTCACAAATTCGCTCCCAAGTTCCACGGCCCTTTAGAGGTCTTGCAACAAATAAATCCTGTGTTCTATAAGCTTCGGCTGCCACCTACTCTCAGGATTCCCCACTTGTTCCATGTGTCCATCTCAAAGACTGTGGTCCTGAACCACTACAGCAAATCTATTGCTTCTACAGTTGCTCCCAGCGGTTCTGATGTCTTCGAGGTGAAGGAAATCCAGGACTACAAGAGGGTAGGAGGAAAGACTTTCTATCTGATAGACTGGAAAGTGTTTTGTCCTGATGAGAGAACCTGGGAGCCAGAAGGGAACATCAATGCCCCAACTTTCATCAAGAAGTTCCTCCTACGCTCTGGACCTAAGTAGAGGGCGGGGTACTGTTGTAGCCGCGGTCGCTGACCGCCAGCACATCCTTACCTGCAACCGCGACTTCAGGACACTCTCTTCATGCCGGCGTTTCCTCCCCAGACAAGCCGACACACGCGGCAGCAGCTCCACTCTGAGTCCTGCAAGGAGCACTCGCGTTCCAGTGCAAAGTTCCCTAGCCGATCCCTTCACACCCTGGACTAAAAGGGCTCTGTCTTTTCCTCTTCTTGTCTGAGTATTGTTGTCTGCCCATGTTCGTTACTGCAAATGGTCCCTTCGCTGTATCCTCTATCCTGTGTTCCCGTATCCAGTAATTGTGTTTGTTCCAGTGCGAAGCCAAGTGTCATCTGTGCCACGTGTCTGCTATGCCACGTGTCTGCTATGCCACGTGTCTCCTACGCCATGTGTCTGCTACGCCACGTGTCTGCTACGCCACGTGTCTCCTATGCCACGTGTCTCCTACGCCACTTGTCTGCCAAATCATCTATCCAGGTACTCTTGTCCTAGAGACTGTTATTGTCTATAGTTTGGCCAGCTGTTACTCCGCTATGGTGGAGCGGCCTAGTGTGTCCACATACCCCATAGCCATGACATGAACTAGCAGAAACACAAATGCCACCTTTAGCCATTGGTAATCAGCTTATGCACAGGTACTGGTAATGACATCAACCTCGTATTATTTTTGGTGGTTCCTGAAACACTGTAGGGTGTTGCTATTTGTCACTGACTAAGCTTTTGCAGGGGCCCTTATATGCGTATTATATATAGATATTTTTCATTTTTGTTTTACTTTATTTATTTTTTATTTTTTTCAGGTTCCTGGCCACTGGAAATGCTTTTGCATCCCTGCATTTTCAATTTCTTCTGGAAATTTCAACCATTTCCGCCATTGTCAGTTCTACATGTGATTTAATCTGGCAGAGACAGAAGGAAACGGTGAAGCCTTATTCCAATGCAGAACAATGTCTGATAATTTCTACTGGCTTCATAGATTTTGCGCAGTTTCTGAATTGTAGTGGACAACAAATACATGTGTGAAGAAGCCACTGCACTCTGGGTCCCGTTTTTACAATTATAAACCATTTTATCGGTAGGGCTGTTGGCCTTGGCTGACAATAATTACTAGTTTCTAATTGTGGACATTGGGTCCTATGGAATCACTGCTGATTCTCGAATCTTTAGGGCTTCCAGTATGTGTCAGCGGCTCCTTACTAACCAGCGTGCCCTCCAAGAACCCTGCCCCCTTCCTGGATTTTCTAGACCACCAGCCCCTTATGTCATCGTAGCAGATAAGGGATTTGGACTCTCCACCCATGTCATGCGCCCATTTCCCAGAAAAAGTTTTCGATGTTCGAAGGCACATTTTTAACTATCGATGGACCAGGGCCTGTCGATTTTTCTTGAGTGCCTTTTGGAATCTAGTCAAATAAGGGGATGGTCTCCATATCCACTCTTCAGATGGATCTGGAGAATGTGAATAGTTTCATCCAAGCATGTGGGATGCTTCATAACTTTACGAGGATTCATGATGCTACGTTTGATGGTGATTTGAACCAACTCATCAGCACATCACCAGTCACTGTTGACCAAACTCCCCAAGGAAGGCCAGGAACATCTGGACTGAGAATGAGGGACTATTTCATGAGCCCTGAGGAAGCTGTTCTCGGGCAGATAATTTGAATCTCTGGATTAAAATGTTCGTTCTGGATTATGTTTTCCATTTAGTTTCATAATGTTTAGTTTGGTTAGTGTAGGAACCATTGAATGAGGACCATTGACGCGGGTTGCAAGCTTTAGTATTTTAGGCAAAATACCATATTTATTTTCATGCACTGTGCAGTGTGGCTTGTTAATGGTGATGCAATTTGTAGTATTTAGCATCACCAATAGCCATATCAGCCATAGTGGCATGTAATCGTGTAATTAGAACACTGCAAACGTTTGGTTACATAATATCAGTATTTTGACCAAAATATCAATTAATGCCTAATTTTTATCTTTTTTTTTTTAAATAAAAATAAAATACAATAAACGGTATCTATTTATTTACTTTGAGCCCTTAGGGCCAGTTCACACAGAGTTTTTTGACACGTTTTTTGACGCGGAAGCCGCGTCGGAAAACGCGCCAAAAAACGTCCGAATATGCCTCCCATTGATTTCAATGGGAGGTGGAGGCGTTTTTTTCCCTATCTTCGGGCGCTTACGCCTCTGACATCCCGTTGACATCAATGGGAGGCAGAGAAAGCGGATTTCACTGCGTTTTATGCCCACGACGCTCAATGGCCGTGGGCGAAAAACGCTGTGAAAATCGGCGTGCAGGCAGAGGAAAATCTGCCTCAAAATTCCAAACGGAAATTTGAGGCAGATTCTCCTCCTGCAAAAAAACTCAGTGTGAACCCAGCCTTATAGTTGAATAAATGCCACCTATCTGTAGGACATGGCAACCTCAACACCCGTCCAGGTTTCTACCACTATTGCTACTGAGTGACAATGCGGTCATGAGTACGCAAGCAAATAAGCTTTTGGCGTACTACAGGCAACCCGTGACTCAGCGGCCCCACAGTAGCGATAGTGGAGGAAGGCTGGATGGGTGTCAGGGTGCCCTGTTGTACATTTGGTGTTGGTTGAATAGGTGGGACACTTATGATTCATAGGCAAATAACGTCATAAGATGCTACACCAGTAGCGTCTGGCAGAAAAAGACACCGTCCAGGATTTTTCCTTATTTTCCCGGAACTTTGCACTGCGCATGCGCCAAAATGTACATGCGCAGTGCAAAGGAAGAGTGGCCGCGGCCGGGCATATTTTCAGATTCCGCTTGACTTCTGCAGAGTCTGAAATTATGCAGGCCGGCCGCAGGCAAGTGAGGTCGGTGCGGGAGTGGACCAAGCCAGTCATCTGAACTGCCACCGGACCTCACGTCAGCGACATGAGGTCAGGTGACTTAGGTCAGGTGACTGGACTGGTCCTCTCCTGGGCCATCACCGACCCCAGTCAGAAGTGGAACGTCGCCGCTGCTGCATTCATGACCTGACCTCCTCGGCTTCTCCTAATGATAAATCATGTCAGGCAGAGTGGATAGCGGTAGGCTACCACTAACGCTCTCCGCTCTGTTTGCAGTGTGGTGTTTTTTCCAAGGTGGGGGCTGTGTGGTGCTATTTTCAAGGTGAGGCAGTGGTGCTATTTTTAAGGGGGGCAGTGGTGCCATTTTCAAGGGGGGGGGGCTGTGGTGCTGTTTTCAAGGGGGGACTGTGGTGCTATTTTCAAGAGGAGCAGTGTGGCACTATTTACAAGGGGGGACTGTGTGGTGCTCTTTACATAGGGGAGCTATGTGGCACTCTTTACAAGGGGGAGCTGTGTGGCGCTATCTACAAGGGGGAGCTGTGTGGCGCTATCTACAAGGGGGGCTGTGCGGTGCTATCTACAAGGGGGGCTGTGCGGTGCTATTTTCAAGAGGGGCAGTGTGGCGCTATTTACAAGGGGAGCTGTGGCACTATTTACAAGGGGGGCTGTGTGGCACTCTTTACAAGGGGAAGCTGTGTGGCGCTCTTTACAAGGGGGAGCTGTGTGGCGCTATCTACAAGGGGGAGCTGTGTGGCGCTATTTGCAAGGGGGAGCTGTGTGGCGCTATCTACAAGGGGGAGCTGTGTGCCGCTATCTACAAGGGGGAGCTGTGGAGCTATTTACAAGGGGGGCTGTGTGGCACTCTTTACAAGGGGGAGCTGTGTGGTGCTATTTACAAGGGGGAGCTGTGTGCCGCTATTTACAAGGGGGAGCTGTGTGCCGCTATTTACAAGGGGGAGCTGTGTGCCGATATTTACAAGGCAGGCTGTGTGTGGTGCTATCTGCAGGAGGCACGGTTACTGAGTGGCACTTTTATTTTGTTGAGCACTGAGGGATCATTATTACTGTCTGGGGCACTGTGGGTTACGAGTTTGTTTAGACTGAGATGGAGTATAGGCGGGGAGAGTGCTGAAAAAGCAAGAAACCAACTTGACTGTGTCAAATTCTGCAGATACGTGTCATGGCTGGAATAAATGGAGCTTCTGGAGAGTGCATCACCAATATTTTGAACAGCATGGTCCTTGCCATGCTGCTGGAAGCCAAAAGTAAATTGAAGAATTGAATTGAATGGGTCAGTGAGCTGTCTGTTATTTCAACGGACAGCACACTGACGCGAGACACGCTTGTCTGAATGAGGTTAACGTTTACTCCTGTTTCCTATTTGTCGTTTTGATGGTGTATTTTCTTCCTGAATAATTGAGGATAAATGCACAAGAACCACCATAAAAACACTACAAATTGCACTTATGTAGTTTTACAAAAACATGCATGCCTTGAAATAATGCATATTTTTAAGGCAAAAAAACTGCATCAAACCTTTGTGTGTGATCCTGGCCTACCAGCAAAGTTAGAACGGGGTTGTATAAATGCATTACACTGTAACACCTGGCATCGGTGGCAATTGACTGCAGTGGGAAAATTGTGGTGAAATCCATGGCATTTCCACATGGAATATGCAGCAGGATAAAGCCCTGATGCTACGTTCACATGTAGCATAATTGCTGTGTATTATCTGTCTGGATTTGCGGGCAAAAATACCCAAAGTATTACAGTAGCATAAAAGCGGATGAGATTTATAAAATCTCTTCCACATGCTGTGCAAAATTTTGGTGCAGAAATTGACCTGCGGTTCAGATTTTTTAATTAGCTGTATGTCAATTTATGCTGCGGAATGGTTGCATATTTGTTGTAAATATTCCCCATTCACTAAAAATCTGTAACAAACACCAACTGTTGGCATTTTCGCTGTGGAAAAGGAAAATAAGTAGGAAAATAGGAAAGTAGGAAAATAAATAAAGCCCTGTATAAAATAAAATAAATATCACCTCCACTGGCATTCCAGTAGCATTACATCCGTGCTCCCCCATCTGGTCTCAGTGTTGCTGGCTTCCTGGGATGACATTTCATGCAATGTGACCACTGCAGCTCAACACAAACCAGATGATTTAATTCACTCCTCTCTACAGCGGCAAATCTGGTTTAAGATCTGCAAGTCAAACACGATTTGGGGTGGCCCGAATTTCCTGCGGCATCTAGGTCAGGTTTGCTGTAGAAAACTAATTTTGTATGAACATTCACATTATAGGGAACCTGTCACTAGTTTTTATTGCACTAAACCACCTGCATGTCGCAATACTGCACGTCCAAAACATTCCCCTTTTAGAACAATCCATTTTATCTTTTTGTCTTAAAAAAAAATAAAAAAATGTTATGATAGTGTAGTTCTAATACTTTATAAATACAATATAACAACATGCTGATGGTTTAGTGCCCTTAAATTTAGGGACTGATTCTCTTTGACTGGATTCAAACACAGTGTTTTTCTGCCTTCTTGTGCGTTTTTCTTTGCGCTCTTAATGGCGTTTTTTGTTGTGTTTTTAAGTGCAGCTAGATGTTACATTAAAGTCTATAGCAAAATATAAAATACACTACACACAATGTGTTTTGGTTTGTGTCATTTTTAAGGCCATTATGTGATCAGCTGTGTTTTTTCTACAAGCACAACATGCTCTGAGTATGGCGTTTTTTCAGGCGTTTTTCCCATAAACTTCTCTATAGTACTTCAAAAACGCCAGGGAAAAAAAGCGCGTCCAATGAAAAACACGGCCAAAAATGCCACTAAAAACTCCTTTAAAAAAAGCATGTTACATTGTAATAACACTAGCATTTTTATAAAGCATACTTTAATGCAATTTCAATTGCCAGACAATTTCTGTGTGTGAAGGAGACCTTTCAGTTGGTAGTATGTGGAGTGGATATTGAAAATCTCATTCCTTCTGGTATCTTTATATCATACAATAGTGTTTTGCTGCATATAGAAATTATATGTACCTTGTTAAGCTGTATTCATATAGCTCCTCTATAATTCTGTGAAACTGTATATGGCAATAGAAAAATCTTAGCATAGTTAAGCATTGCTGTCCAGAACATTGCTGGATAATCATCTGACAAGCAAGACAATGGTTGCTATTTTGAAAGAATGTGAAGTTAAAAAAGAATTCCATGTTTACTGCACAGACACTGATGGTTTTATTAAGCCTATTATTGTATACCGTTATATGAAAGAATAGAGAAGGGTTCATCTTATGCACCTCGGTTCATTCTATCTTGCTGAAAATAAAGCTTATGTTGTATGATTATAAGTGGAGCATCTACTTGTACAATATTAGCCTTGAGTAGAAACCATTTCTAGAATGTTTTTCTACCTAAAAAAATTGTTTTTAGTGTTTGAAGGCTAAATTCTCATGTAGTGCTTTAACTGCAGTCCCATAAGGCAAAATAAGCAGGTTTTAAGACTTGCTGCAATTCTTTCCTTTTTGTTGATCTTTTTATTTAAACATGGGTAGAGTACAAAGATCAATTTGAATACAATGTAAAGATATGGCATTTACATATATCATGAATCTAGTGATAGGAAAAATAGGAGCAAAATAATTTAAAACAGTCAGGTTTTGTCTAAACCTACAGAAAAAAAGACTAATAGAGAGCACTAAGTCTGTTTCAGATGTAGTATGTCTAAGGCAAGGGCTTCAAACATGCATGAGGCTGTCGTCTGCGGCCCGTGGGGCACGGTAGCTCCCTCTAGAAAGGAGAGAGCTGTCCGAATGAGAAGTGTGCCAGCTCTCATTCATGACGTACCAGAGCAGAGCTTCTACTAGTGCTCTGCTCCTGGACTCCTGCTCTGAGGAAGCCCCTGACATCACTGTCCATATATGGACAGTGATGTCTGGAGCAGAGCTGGAGTCCCAGGCAGAGTTCTTGAAGCGGCTCTGCTCCATCACTCCGGCTGGGGAAGCCCCTGAAATCACTGTCTATATATGGAGTGTGTGTGTGTGTGTCATTATCTATAGGTATGTGTGTATCTACAGTGGGCACTGTAGCATTATCTAGAGGGGGTGTGGCATTATCTACAGAGGGCACTGTGGCAGTATCTACAGAGGGCACTGTGGCAGTATCTAGGGGGGTGCCATTATCTACAGAGGGCACTGTGACAGTATCTACAGAGGGCACTGGGGCGTGACATTATCTACAAAGGGCACTGTGGAATTATCTACGGGTGTGTGTGTTGGGCAGTATCTACAGAAGGCACTTGGAATTATCTACAGAGGGCACGTGGAATTATCTACAGAGGGCGCTGTGGCATTATCTACAGAGGGCATTGTGGCATTATCTACAGAGGGCACTGTGGCGTTATCTACAGAGGCCACTGTGGCACGATCTACAGAGGCCACGGTGGCACTTTATATAGAGGGCACTGTGGCATTCTCTACAGAGGGCACTGTGGCACTATCTAAAAAGGGGCTGCCCAATCTTGATATTCTTGTGTCTGCCAAACGCTGCATAGCAGCCAGACTTTAGCAACACTTAAACTGGAAAACTGGATGGTTAAAATAAGCACATGGTGTAAACTCACTAATTTCCGTTGAGTTTAAACCTAGCGCTATTATTATAGTAATGTAGTATTATTATAGTAATGTAGTATTGTTAAAGTAATGTAGTATTATTATAGTAATGTAGTATTGTTATAGTAATGTAGTATTATTATAGCAATGTAGTATTGTTATACTAATGTAGTGTTATAGTAATGTTGTATTGTTATAGTAATGGGGTATTATTATAGTAATGTAGTATTGTTATAGTAATGTAGTGTTTTAGTAATGTAGTATTGTTTTAGTAATGTAGTATTGTTATAGTAATGTAGTATTATTATAGAAATCTAGTATTGTTATCGTAATGTAGTATTATTATAGTAATGTAGTATTAAACAGGGAAGAAAACCAGTGATCCAGCGCAAAGGTATTTAAAATGAAAACTAGTTTCAATTTTATTGGAAATTTTTAAAAGAATTATAGATAGCTACCAGATACAGGGAATAAACACTAACTTTTGCCTCCGCGTTTCAGACGTGAACCACGTCCTTAGTGACTAACAAGCCATGAGGATGTACGTGGTTCATGTCTGAAACGCGTAGGCAAAAGCTAGTGTTTATTCCCTGTATCTTGTAGCTATCTATAATTCTTTTAAAAATTTCCAATAAAATTGAAACTAGTTTTCATTTTAAATACCTTTGCGCTGGATCACTGGTTTTCTTCCCTGTTTCCTGCTTCACTGCCATGTGCCGTTGCGGCGATCCTGGCGCAGCCAACGAGTGATATCTACCAACGGGGAGCTGGAGGATTCCTCCCAAAATTTCTAGTAATGTAGTATTGTTATAGTAATGTAGTATTATCATAGTAATGTAGTATTGTTATAGTAATCTATTATTATTATTATAGCAATGTAGTATTGTTATACTAATGTAGTGTTATAGTAGTGTAGTATTGTTATAGTAATGTGGTATTATTATAGTAATGTAGTATTATTATAGTAATGTAGTATTGTTATAGTAATGTAGTATTGTTATACTAATGTAGTGTTATAGTAATGTTGTATTGTTATAGTAATGTGGTATTATTATAGTAATGTAGTATTATTATAGTAATGTAGTATTGTTATAGCAAAGTAGTATTGTTATACTAATGTAGTGTTATAGTAATGTTGTATTGTTATAGTAATGTGGTATTATTATAGTAATGTAGTGTTATTATACTAATGTAGTGTTATAGTAATTACATAGTTACATAGTTACATAGTTACATAGTTACATAGTTAGTACGGCTGAAAAAAGACACATGTCCATCAAGTTCAACCAAGGGAAGGGAAAAGGGAAAGAAAAATTTCTACACATAGGAGCTAATATTTTTTTGTTCTAGGAAATTATCTAACCCTTTTTTAAAGCCATCTACTGTCCCTGCTGTGACCAGCTCCTGCGGTAGGCTATTCCATAGATTCACAGTTCTCACTGTAAAGAAGGCTTGTCGCCCCTGAAGCTTGAACCTTTTTTTCTCCAGACGGAGGGAGTGCCCCCTTGTTTTTTGAGGGGGTTTTACAAGGAACAGGATTTCACCATATTTTTTGTATGTGCCATTAATATATTTATATAAGTTAATCATGTCCCCCCTTAGTCGTCTTTTTTCAAGGCTAAATAGGTTTAATTCTTTCAATCTTTCCTCATAACTTAAATTCTCCATGCCCCTAATTAGCTTTGTTGCTCTTCTTTGTATTTTTTCCAACTCCAGGGCATCCTTTCTATGAACTGGAGCCCAGAACTGAACTGCATATTCTAGATGAGGCCTCACTAATGCTTTGTAAAGTGGTAATATTACATCCCTGTCCCGCGAGTCCATGCCTCTTTTAATACACGACAATATCCTGCTGGCCTTTGAAGCAGCTGATTGACACTGCATGCTGTTATTGAGTTTATGATTTACAAGTACACCCAGATCCTTCTCAACAAGTGAATCCGCCAGTGTAGCTCCCCCTAGGACATATGATGCATGCAGGTTGTTGGTACCCAGATGCATAACTTTACATTTATCTACATTAAACTTCATCTGCCAAGTGGACGCCCAAACACTTAGTTTGTTTAAATCTGCCTGCAATTCATGAACATCTTCCATAGTCTGAACTATATTGCATAGCTTGGTGTCATCTGCAAAAATAGAAATAGTGCTATTAATCCCATCCTCTATATCATTAATAAATAAGTTGAATAATAGTGGTCCCAGCACTGAACCCTGGGGTACACCACTTATAACTGGGGACCATTCAGAGAAGGAATCATTGACCACAACCCTCTGGATACGGTCCTTGAGCCAATTCTCAATCCAATTACAAACTATATTTTCTAAACCTATAGTCCTTAATTTACCCATTAGGCGTCTATGGGGGACAGTGTCAAATGCCTTTGCAAAGTCCAAAAACACTAAATCCACAGCGGCCCTCTGTCTAGACTTCTGCTCACCTCTTCATAAAAACAGATTAGGTTAGTTTGACAACTTCTGTCCTTAATAAAACCGTGCTGGCTGTCACTTATAATGCTATTTATTGTCACATAATCCTGTATATAGTCCCTCAATAGCCCCTCAAACATCTTCCCCACGATGGATGTTAAGCTTACTGGTCTATAATTACCCGGGGAAGACCTAGAGCCCTTTTTGAAAATAGGCACCACATTTGCGCTGCGCCAGTCCCTTGGCACTATACCAGTCACTAGAGATTCTCTGAATATTATGAAAAGGGGGACAGAAATAACTGAACTAAGCTCTTTAAGAATTCTAGGGTGTAACCCATCTGGTCCCGGGGCCTTGTGCACATTTATTTTATTTAATTTAGCTTGGACCATCTCTACATTCATCCAATTCAGTATATCAACTGATATATTAACAGCACTGGCAGCGGCTACATCAGCTGCTCTTTCTTCAGTTGTATATACAGAGCTAAATAACCCATTTAGTAACTCTGCCTTCTCTTGATCCCCTGTGACCAACTCCCCATTACCGCTATCTAGGGGTCCTACATGTTCAGACCTTGGCTTTTTAGCATTTATATACTTGAAGAATTTTTGGGGATTTGTTTTACTATCCTTGGCCACCTGCCTTTCATTTTGTATTTTTGCTAATTTTATTACATTTTTACAGATTTTATTAAGCTCTTTATATTTTACAAAGGCTACAGCTGTACCCTCAGATTTGTATTTTTTAAATGCCCTTTTTTTGTCATGTATTGCCCTTTTTACAGAAGGTGTAAGCCATGTGGGGTTTAATTTGAGTCGTTTATACTTGTTACCTATTGGAATAAATTTTGCACTATAATAACCCAAAGTAGATTTGAAAATCTCCCATTTATCATTTGTCCCATTATTTGACATTAGTTCTTCCCAGTCTATATCCTGAATTGCCGCCTTCATCCTGGGGAAATTGGCTTTCTTAAAATTAAATGTTTTTGCCCTCCCAGCCTGCGTTTGTTTTTTACAGTATAGGTAAAATGTAACTATATTGTGATCACTGTTACCGAGGTTTTCACGAACATTGATATTCCCAACAAGATCTGCATTATTGGAAATGACCAGATCCAACAGAGCTTCACCTCTAGTCGGGTCTTCCACAAACTGGCCCATAAAATTTTCCTGCAACAGGTTGAGGAAATGTCTCCCCTTTGCAGTTGAAGCTGAACCATGACACCAATTAATATCCCGGAAATTAAAATCTCCCATTATCACTACAGTACCCGCCTGTGCAGCCCGCTCCATCTGTTTATATAGCTGAACATCCATCTCCTCAGTTATATTGGGGGGTCTATAGATTACACCAAAAGTAATTTTTTCAGTGTTTACCTCCCTTTCTAGTTTCACCCACAAGGTTTCAACCTCCTCACAGTATTCACCCACTATTGTCTCTTTCACACTCGCCTTCATATCACTTCTCACATACAGACATACACCACCGCCTTTCCTATTTGTCCTGTCTTTCCGAAAAAGACAGTACCACATTGTATTGTTATAGTAATGTGGTATTATTATAGTAATGTAGTTTTGTTATAGTAATGTAGTGTTATTATAGTAATGTAGTAATGTATCAAATTTGAAAGTAATGCGGCCTGTGAACTTTACATTTTTTCTATGTGCGGCACATTTACCCGGCCGAGTTTGAGACCGCTGGTCTAAGAGTCCTATTACACAGCCCAACATGAGCCGTGTAAACGAGCACCGATCAACAAGACTGCTCGTTGATCAGCGCTCGTTTACTCCTTTCACAAAGAGCAATGATTGCTTATGTATAGGGACGAGCGATCATTTAGTCTGATCATCATGTCGGCAGTGCATCTCCCTGATTAAACTGGGAGATGTGCTGCCGACAAGAACAATTTTTCATGCTGAATAAAAGAGCAGATCAGATGATGAACAAGTGTTTGCTCGTTCATCGGCTGATTGTTGCCCTGATTACAAAGGGCAATAATTGTAAAGATGCATTCATATGAACGCTCGTTTGCCCGGTTATTGTCTCATGTAATAGGGACTTAAGTTGTGAGTGGAATTTCGTCCAAGCATAGAGTTGAGTATTCGACCGTGCTGCCCACAATATTTGTATTTGTCTATTATTATTTCAACTTTAGGCATCAACAGAATAAGCATATTATAAAACGGAATGACAAACCCATGATGCAAGGATCCCCAAACATAAATACTAAAAACCTTCTACAGAAAGAAATGTATAGGTAAATACAGCAAAGTGCAAGTGCCTGAACAATAAATGCAGCAGCCCTATAGTGTTTAGTGTCCAGTTAGGGAAAACAATTTGGCCTCATGCACACATGAAAAACGCGCGTGTATCGGGTCCGCGTGTGTGGCGTAATGCATCAGTGTGCTTTGCGAGTGGAATGCGTTATTCACGCACTCGCAAAGCACATAGTGTTTTTTATTCTTCTTATTTTCCACTAAATTGATGTGTACATCACGCACCGAACACGCATGTGCGGTTTTCACGCACCCATTGACTTCAATGGGCGCGTAGGTGCGTGATAACGCACCATTATAGGGCATGCTGTATCTTTCACGCAGCGGACTCTCGCTGCGTGAAAAATCATGCATGTGTGAACGGCCCCATTGAAATCAATGTGTCCATGTGCTGTGCGTTGTTTCAATGCACAGCACACGGATGTGATGCACGCTCGTGTGAATGGGGCCTTAGACTAGACAGGCACAAAAAGAAGGACGGAATACAGACCAAAAGAGGGGACCTATTTTTTCCCTTTTTTTCACCTTTGTATAACAATATATTACATAGTTAGTACGGTTTAAAAAATACATATGTCCATCAAGACACACAATATATAAATACTGGTGTTCTCCATGTAGCAATATCCATAACTTCATGGTTTGTTCTATATATGCTTTTTTTGTCCGCTTAACCAGTTTATGCTCACATGCAGTAATATATGTAACCCCCTTTTTACTGACTTATTTATGTATGTTTATATGTATGCATATGTGTGTGTATGTATGTATATACAGTATATATATATATATATATATATATATATATATATATATACTGTATAGGTAATAAAAAGAAGAGCAGCAGCACTCACAATAGGATAATAAATGTCAGGGTGCTCAACAAGCAGTCATAATCCTTGGACTATATAAAATATTCAAAAGAAGATCTTGCAGCACTCCAATAGGCGATAAAAATTGTAGTTTATTCAGGCAACATCAGACAGGGCACTGTCTGATGTTGCCTGAATAAACTACAATTTTTTATCGCCTATTGGAGTGCTGCAAGATCTTCTTTTGAATACTTTATACACATATATACACACACACACATATATATATATATATATATATATATATATATATATATATAAAAATATATCTATAGACATACATAAAAAAAAATCGAATAAAGAAACAGCACTCCAAGGAAATAGGTAGAAAAAAAGGTGATGTGGTTTAATCCCCATAGGCAGGCAACGTTTCGATCCATCTCAGGCTTGAGAAAGATCCCATTGAGACGGATCGAAACGTTGCCTGCCTGTGCAGTGATTAAACCACATCACCTTTTTTTCACCTATTTCCTTGGAGTGCTGTCTCTTTATTTGAATTGTTTTGTATCTGCAAGGGTTCTTAGCCTCAACCCAGGAGGTAGCTGTATTGTTTTGACCAATAAAGCACCCTTTTCTACCTCGCTTGTACCTTGGAGTGCTGCCTGATATTTTTTTGGACCTTACTACAGCAGGTCTGTTAGCCCTGACCTGGGCAGGCTGGCACCCACATACAATTAATAAGGCTGTGCGGCTGACATCTTGTTTGGATTTTTAAATTTATATATATATATATATATATATATATATATATATATATATATATATATATAGTGAATGTGATTAAAATAATGTTTAAATGATTTCACTTTGTGCAGCGGCCATCTTGTCTGGAGTCCCTATCTTGTTTATTTTGTAATGAATAAGAAAGTCATTACTCCTTTAAGGCAGATTTTTTATGTTTCTAAGCTGAGTTATCTTTGACCTTGGTTCTCATACGAGGCTTGGAAGGAAGGAACAGGGAGTGAAATGGGAGAGGGAGAGACATTCACATATGCAGTATTTCTCCCCCATCTTAAGATACCACATGGTATCCTTAGATATGTTGCCCATTTGTGATCCTGTTTCATGGGCCCTGTATCTTAACTAACCACATAGTAGGGTAAGATACAGGGCCCCACAGACAGTGATCTTATACTGTATAAGATTACTGTCTGCTGGGGCTTTGTATCTAAGCCTAACATGTGGTAGATTTAGATACAGGGTCCAGCAGACCGGATCACAGATGGTGTGATCCTGTCTGCTGGGCCCTGTATCTAAGCCTACCACATGTAAGGCTTAGATACATGGCCCATGTGTGATCCTGTCCGATGGGTCCTGTATCTTAGCCTACCACATAGTAGGCTTAGATACGGGGCCCCAGCAGACAGTAATCTTATACAGTATATAAAAAAGGAGCATGTCACTTCTTGAGCCATTATTGGAGATGTTTTTCATAGTGTCAATTGAAAAACAGCTCTAAAAACAGCTCAAAAAAAGTCTCAAAAACGTTTTTGGCGACAAAAACGGCTGAAAATCAGAGGCTGTTTTCCATTGAAAATATCCAGCTGTTTTTGATTTTGCATGTGAACATACCCTTAGTCTTATAGATATGCCATCTCCGATATGTATCTAAAATTAAATTTTGTTTTCGGCAGGGGGGTAAATATATGTCTCGTGGCCTGTGCCCCTGATCTTTTAGACCCTAGCAATGCCCCTGCTTTGATTATTTCTTTCAGTTCTCCTCCATCTCCCTTGTATACTTTGACTGCACCACCCTGTTACCTTAGATTTCCATCCCCACCCTGTTGCTACTGCCTAGCAGCACTGTGTATTCACTAATGATCCTGCCTATAGACACGTCGCCGGCATGGAGGACGCCATGTTTTTGGTTTCTCCATGCAGTGGGCATGTGCTGGTGATGTCACACAGTCACAAGATACCGCTATGTTTTTATTATGCCTACCCCTTCCCCTACATCCTTGTTTATTAGGTTATATATGGATATACTCCCGGGCAGGTTACTGTGCAGTTATGACCACTTCCGTGAATGCACATCATGTGACCCGTTACTACAGTGGTCACACCAAATTCTGTTATTCAAAGCCTACCTTTAGAGGTGGTTAGCCACATGCCCCTAGACATTTGACCTGGCAGCCACACCCACAATATGGACGCCACCAGGAACTACACCATGCTGCCTCTATACTGTGCTGTTTATATCAGCAATACCACCATGCCCATTGACAAAATCTCAGTGATCAGGTGAGGACTCTTTCAGTATAACTACAGGGTGCTGCTAGTCATCAGCATCTTTTGTTAGCGTGTAGCGTCCATGGCCGCGGGCAGTCGGGTTCACTCACTTCCCGACGCCCGCAGCCATGGAGCCGTGAGCGCTGGTCCCCGTCTCCCTCCTAGGAGATGCCAGCGCTCACTTCCGCTCCGTTCGGCTGTGTCCTGTAGGGTGCGCGCGCACGCTCGCGCCCGGCCTTAAAGGGCCAGCGCGCGCAAATAGGAAATCGTCATCATCATCATCAACTACCACGATTTCCTGGTCTATAAGAAGGCCCCATGCCTTCTAATCCTTGCCTGAGCGTTGTTAGTTTTCCCAGTCTGTCTTGCAAATGGTCCCTTAGTGTTTCCCGTTCCAATTGTTACCCGTGCCTTGTTACCCGTTCCTGTTTCCCGTACTGTGCCTTAGCATCGAGTCGTGCCACGTCCTGTGTCATCTGCCACGTCCGGAGGAATCCGCCACGTCCTGTGTTATCTGCCACGTTCGGAGGAATCCGCCACGTCCTGTGTCATCTGCCACGTCCGGAGGAAGCCATCACGTCCTGTGTCTTCTGCCACGTCCGGAGGAGTCCGCCAAGTCTGGCGCAACTTGCGGCTCCTGTGTCATCCGCCACGTTTGGCGCCATCTGCTGCACCCATCCCATCTGTGCCAGAGCTGCGGCCACCATCTGGACTATTCAGGTACACTTGTGCGGGACATTGTATTTCTGGTGTGTCCTGTTGTTTGGCCAGCTGCCTCCACGCTGCGGCGGTACGGCCTAGTGGGTCCACTATCCCGCTCAGTGACATACCACATATGTGGGGGAATGTTACAATTGGCCAGACTTCCTTTATATACCCTTTCTTAAATTACTTTTAACCTCTGAATGTGATTACATTTGTAATGCACTTATTGTATCTAAATTAGCACAGTTTCTTAGTGCTGCCATGCGGCACAAGACTAGTGACGTCATTCTCTTTGCCCCCTCTATTTACGAGCCATAAACCTATCACGCGGTCAAACTGTTAAAAATCTCTGCCTGGTATATGGCACATCACTAGTGACGCGCCGTGTATGGGCTGTTCTGCTATACAGCCAGGAAGGCGCATGCACTGTCCATGCTGTTCTCTCGCTTCTACGCACACGCCGTAGCTCTGCACTGCTGTATATCAAAGACAGCAAAATACCATGGGAGACAATGTTGGTGTCTGGGCATCAACAGAAGTACCAGAGAGGTCGAGGAGCGGAGCAGTAGACACAGCTTCATCTTAGAAGTCAGAGAGCAGAGGAAAAGACAGTGGAAGGAGTTACACTACGGTTTGCAGTCTGCAAAGACTCATGGGAAATATAGTTGGAGCATGTTATGAAAACAAGAGATGTCTAAGGATGTAAGCAAACGGCAAACGACCGGTTAAGTGAAATCTGGAAAAATGTGTTGTTGTTTTTTTTACAAGTAATGGTCACTTTTTATACAGTGCAGTACGGGAATCCATTTGTCTGTGTTTTAATTTTTTTAATAACTCGGGAAAACCCCTTTAAGATTTCCAACACGTGTTTCACCATGAAGCAGGTGATGAAACACGTGTTGGGAATCAGGGTCCCCCTGATTTTGGTTGGTATTCTGTCCTTCTTGTTCCTGTCTAGTCTAATTGTTTCCCCTAACTCGACACTTGTCAGTATAGAGCTGCTGCATTTATTGTCCAGGCACTTGCACTTTGCTGTATTTACCTTTACATTTCTTTCTATAGGTTTTAAATATTTACATGTGGGGATCCCTGCATCATGGGTTTATGGTTCCATTTTATATTCTGTATTTTATTTTGTATCTAATAAAGATGTTGTATTTTGCATTATACTGGTCATCCTGCCTGTTTTTTTTTTGAGCATTTGATTTGCTATTCAGGTGGGATGAATTATTGGTGATTTGTGAGTCCTCTGTTGGAGGAAGTGCTAGAATAAGGTCTCCCACACACGAGTGTGTTTGGTCCCAGATATGTGCTCCGTACGTCGGCCGCATTTCCCGGACCGAAGACACTGCAGGGAGCCGGGCTCCTAACATCAAAGTTATCTATCACGCTAGGTGTCACTGCATCGCTGCGGGACAACTATCCCATATTATAGTCATGTTCTCAGTACGGGACAGTTGTCCCGCAGTGAAGCAGTGACACCTAGCATCATACATAACTATGATGCTAGGAGCCCGGCTCCCTGCAGTGTGTCCGGTCGATGCGGCCGACGTACGGACCGTATATCACGGACCAAACATGCTCGTGTTTGAGGCTCCTAAACCTATTGTTTATTGTCCTGTGAATAACCAAACATCCCTGGTGGTCTAGCGCAGTGAAGGGGTTAATCATATGTGGTGTCTGGTGTTCCCTCTTCAGATTCTATGTGTCCTCTTTACAAGGAAACTTATCATGATGCCCCATTCCTGTTACGTTCCATCACTGATCCGAGAGATCATATCAGGAGCGATGACAGACGCTACGGCTGTGATTGGAGAACCGCAGGCTTCTATCTGTGTTCAGGCAGAACAACATAATGTCTATATATCTAAAATGAATATATCTTCATTTTTCTTTCAGGTGAGAAATCTTAGCCATGTTCCTGTCATGGCAATTTCAATGAACTGTTACAGCTTTTTTTATATCATTATTATTTTATAGAAAGTTCTTCTGTTTGAAGTCGCCACATCCGATGAGAATATATGCATATATAAGGTGTAACCTCCCACCCATTATGAAATCTTATAAACCACATTCTCAGAGCCTCAATGCAGTGTGGCATTTCCTTTTTAATGGGCTATGTTATATAAGTAGAACATATTTTGAGAGGGTTTTCATGCTAGTTGCCTACAGACTGTTGGGGAGCAGATCGTTCTGAAAAAGATTCATGAGTAGCCATTCATCCATACAAGCATCAGTTACATAATACAAGTAAAACGCCTCTGAGTGGTTTCAATTATTCTATTATTCTCACTCATTTTACTTCCAACCGTAGTCCTCTCATTTTACAGAGTAAATGAACCATTCTATAAGTGATATAACTTTTTTCCCATGTGGGATTCATGGTCTTGTGTTAAGAGCACAAAGCAAAAACACCTTGGTTCATAATGATTGGTAATGAGGATGTTCAGCTCGAAAGCTTTAATAACACACGGAGGAAATGTTTAAGGCCAAGATGAAGCTGAACCCATTGCCATTCTTCAAATTTGTAGTGTGTATTTTCATTGCTGGATCAAATGTGTAAAGCTTCACTGTCCCTTCCAGATTGGTGACCCGGGTCACTGTTACAATTCATCTTTTCGGTTGTAGAACTATAACAATTAAGAATCAATTCCAAGTCTATAACCTGTGGGTACAACGACTAGTAATTAAAGATATTATATGTTTGCCTAGACACTTGTGTTGTACATTTTAGTGATAGATATTTCTTTAATCGTTGTATTACATTGTAGCTAATTGAGTCACTTCACTTTCTTCTCTTGTGGGACCAATAAAGATGGAGGAATTATGTGAACTTCTATAAATCCTAACAGTAAAGTACAAAAACTGTTCATATTTTGTGGTGCTGAAATAAAGATCCCCATAGTGATTTTAACATAATGAATCAGGAATTGTTATGTCTGGTGTGTAGACCCCTTACAGCTTATATAATAAACATTAATGTAACTACAGCCATAGCAGTTGCTAAGTGGTCTGGGGATGAAGACCACTCGGGTGCAGGAAAAGTGCAACATGGCCAATTAAGTTGTGGAAAACCCTTTTTGTTTTACTTTTTCTTTGCAGCCACCATTAGGTGGTGCTCCATATACATGGCAAAAATATTGAGTTCATTGGAGCTGTATGAATCACTATGTAGTATGCTCCCCTCGTGGTGGCCGTAATTGACGGACATATTTTGGCCGCAAGTCCTGGACTGAACACAGTGCAGGGAGCCGGGCTCCTAGCATCATAGTTATGTACGATGCTAGGAGTCCCTGCCTCACTGCCGGACAACTGTCCCGTACTGTAATCATGTTTTCAGTACAAGACAGTTGTCCGGCAGCGAGGCAGGGACTCCTAGCATCGTACATAAGTATGATGCTAGGAGCCCGGCTCCCTGCACAGTGTTCGGTCCGGGACTTGCGGCCGAAACACGTCCGTCAATTACGGAGGGCGTCCGTAATGGCTGAAATTACGGGGATGTTTCAGCCTGAAAACATCCCCGTAATTTCAGCCGTACCAGCATGTGCAGGCGCTTGAACGCCGCGTCAATTACGGGCGTAATTGGCGCTGCTATTCATTGGAGTCAACGAATAACGGCTCCAATTACGGCCAAAGAAGTGACAGGTCACTTCTTTGACGCGGGCGTCTATTTACGCGCCATCATTTGACAGCGGCGCGTAAATTACGCCTCGTGTGAACAGACAAACGTCTGCCCATTGCTTTCAATGGGCAGATGTTTGTCAGCGCTATTGAGGCGCTATTTTCGGACGTAATTTGGGGCAAAAACGCCCGAATTACGTCGGTAAATAGGCCGTGTGAACATACCCTAACAGAAAAAGTGCTACGACTTTTAGGCCACATGACAGTGCAGATAATAAAAACCTGAAAACAGTACTTCTAGGGGATAAAATCTCAAATTTTAAAGAAACTCGTATGCGTGACCCCATTGAAATACATTACCACAGTATTTGGGATTGCATTTTACAGACACAAATAGTTATAATAACAATATGTTAATGAACTAACTAGCACATGATCCACTATGAGTAAATAAAATGAAATTATTTTATATACTAATTTACGCAATAGCCATTTATTGCTCTGGACCACTGCAGGTAAACCCATTAACTCTTTTGCCATCCTAAACCATCAGGAATACTTACTATTATCTTCTAATCCATCCCAGACCTCTAAAGATATCGAATATCAAGCCATAACTACCCTAAAGCCCCACAAATATTACTGTTAACCTCTTCATCACCCCAGACCCACAGAAATAATAATTGGATATTATCTTCCACACTTCTCTAGATCACTGAAATCCATATAAATCACAGCACGCCAAGTTATTAAATAGAAAATGTGGTTTATTCATCCATGCAAAAGCGACTTTTCAGCCCTGTTACAAACGTCGCTTTGCATGGATGAATAAATCACATTTTTTATTTAATACCTTGGAGTGCTGCGATTTATATGGATTTTATGTATTGAGGACCATTGATGATGGGCAAGGTCGCTGGCATCTATTCGCAAAATAAATGTAATTGCTGCTTTCTACTTTTTTATATATCTCTAGATTACTAGGGATATTTTTAGGAACACTAAACCCCCTAAACCACCCTATGTGAAACAGGTTACTTAGTACATATAAAGTTGGTAATGTAGGGTGGCATTTTGCTGTCTCCTCTGTAGAAACCAACAAATTTAGGCCCCCCTCTTTAAATACTCTGCATTTAACTTGAATGTGAGCTTGAGGTGAGCTGTTTAGCTCTGCTATGACATTACTTTCCATCCTCCAATTGGTGGTCAAATAACGCAGTAATATACATGATGCCTAACTCAGGGTATATGTTCTATAGCTGACCTTGTCCATTTAGGCAATAAACTCTATATGGGATTTTCAAAATGTACCCTTGTGTTTTGGCACATTCAGGGCCGGCCTTAGATTAAATTGCACCCTATGCAGAATTTTCTTTTGGCACCCCTCAACTATCATATAAAAAAAATGTCAACTCATGCAAATAAAGACTATCAATATATAATTATATACTATAGTGAAGTCAGAGAGATATCTTGACCGCCACTCCATTCAAACGGTGGAGATGGGACCCTTGTTCTCATGTTCGGTGATTGGACACTTCTGGTAACAGTACCGCCATGGCTGCTACAGCGGTAGTGAGCAGGCATAATTGTGTCAGCAGCAGCCACCGAGCCCACAAAGCACTGGCTCAACTGGTATTTGCTAGTACTGTACACAGTACATACTGACACAACACACACTACACTGTACACCACGCACTATACACAAACTATATACACTATATATACATACACAAACAAAATGCACAATACAGATACACCACTGTTGAGGGGTGAATAGTGAATTAGCTTGTCTGTGTATCTGTATCTCTCTCTCTTTCACCTGCCGGCCAGCAAACCTTTGTCTCTGTCCACTATTATTTCTACAGACAAACTGATTCAGCAATCCCCAATAACACCCAGCTTTACCTGCACCTTACCTGCATGTGACCAAACCTGAATGGAAGGTGCGCTGGGTTTATATAGGAGGCACTTGATTAATGACAAGTGAGGCAGAGCTGCAGCCACACAAAGTATATGTATTTTTCTTTTGTATGATTTGGTTATGTGTATAGAGATTGCAAGCTTATTTTCTTTTTAAAAGAAGACATGAAGTATGGAATATGTATAATATGTGGTTTAGGTATAATATGTATGTGTTTGAAATTTAAACACAAATGTGTGTGTCCCTTTAAGACTGTAGAATTCTGGGAAATAGAATATTGAGTATTTAAGTGGACCCAGAGGAGGGTGGGACCGTTGCAGTTCGGAGCATATGAGCTGAGGATTGGTTTATTAGCCCCATTTCCCCTGAGGACGCTACAGCAGTAGCGAAACATGTTGGGGGGCGCCTCTTATTTTAATTCCTGCTGTTGCCGGATAGACTATGGTACACACTCCAGCCATTGACTGCTAAGATAGCGGTTTTTCACGTTGGTCCGTGGGTGTGTCACACTAGTGCATGTGCAGTTATCTTGAATACGTTTACCTGACATCTGAGGGTATGTTCACACGATGAGAGGCATTTACGTGTGAAAAGACAGACTGTTTACAGCTGCCTCGTTTCACACGTAAATGCTCCTCCTCGTAATTTACGAGGCGTCTGAGACGCTCTGAGACGCTCGTAAATCTTGAGCTGTGCTTCATTGAGTTCAATGAAGAACAGCTGAAATTACGTGGCAAAGAAGCGCCCTGCACTTCTTTGCCGAGGCAGTCCATTTACGCGTCGTCGTTTGACAGCTGTCAAACGACGACGCGTAAATTACAGGTCGTCTGCACAGTACGTCGGCAAACCCATTCAAATGAATGGGCAGATGTTTGCCGACGTATTGTAGCCGTATTTTCAGACGTAAAACGAGGCATAATACGCCTCGTTTACGCCTGAAAATAGGTCGTGTGAACCCAGCCTAAGCAGTGACAATTTTAATCTCCATGTGGTCTGTCCTATTGCTATATATAGCACATTAACCCCTTAAGGACACGGCCAATTTTAGCCTTGAGGACAGAGCAATTTTTTTTACATTTCGCTCTTTGCATCCCGACGCTCATAACGCTTTTATTTTTTGTACGACGTAGTTGTATGAGACTTTGTTTTTTGCGGGACGAGTTGTACTTTATGTACGTACCATTTTTTGGTACAAATACATTATCGTTTAATTTCCATAAATTTTTAATTAGATTAAAATGCAGAAAAAAAGCAGTTCCGAAGCAGTTTTAATATTTTTTTTTTACACCATACACCGATCATCATAAATAATGTTATACATTTGTTGTGCAGGTTGTTACGGTCGTGGCAATACCAAATATGTCTATATTATTTCATGTTTTGGGACTTATATTTTAAAAAGTTTATTTATTATAAAAAATGTGTGTTTGTGTATTTTATTTACTTTTTATTTATTTATTTACCATTATTTTTTTTTTACATTCATTTAACTTTTTTTTTTAATCCCATAAAGGGATTTATCATTTTGATTTTTATTTTGTAACTGTAATGTACTGGCATAGATCTGTATGCCAGTACATTAGCCTGTTACTGATCGTACACAGGCAGTTGTTAGGGCATACCTCAGTATGCCCTAACAACAGGAAATATGTTCAGACAGCCCTGGGGTCCTTCACTGGACCCTGGGCTGTCTGGCCATACGAGTTGTTGGCTTTGATCGCGTCTCAGTTATTTTCTGTGACGTGATCAATGTGCAGTCCCCTCTCCTTGAACGCCGCGATCAGCTGTCATCGCGGCGTTCAAAGGGTTAACAGCGGAGAGAAGATGTTTCTCTCCTCTCCTCTGTCAGAGCGGGGCCGTGGCTGTGTATTATAGCCGTTGCCCCGCTCTCGATCGCACACACAGAGACGGCACAGACGGCTGTCACACAGGACGAGTATGCTCGTCCTAATGCGCGAAGTGCTCGCTGCTCAGGACGAGCATACTCGTCCTGTGTCGGCAACCAGTTAAAGAATTTACTTTATCCTTATTTATTTATTTTCTCTTTTTGGTAGTTGGAAAACAGGGTTATTTGTCTATTGGCAATTAGTTGGTATTTGACGATTGGGGTGCTGCTCGATATAAAGGCAGCTGCAAGTCAACCCCTAATGTACCTGGTTTTTGTTGTTGTTTTATTTTGTATTTGCTCAAAATAAATACGGGCATTGTTTGCCAAATCCTGAGTGAGGACTGCAAGAACACCTACACCCCAACAACTACACATTATATACATTGTACACCACACACACACACACACACCATATACACTAAACACACTATATACACTATACACACACTTAATACATAGCATAGATTACGCTTATCCTATACACACTACATACACACACCACTAAACTACACATCACTTCTGGTAACGGTGCTGTTATAGCAGTAGTAATCTGGCATGATTGTGTCAGCAGCGGACTGCAAGGTCACTGAGAACGGGTGCATCATTCATTTGCTAGTACTGTACACACTGACACAACATACACTACACACACACGCACACACACACACACACACACACACACACAAACACACTGACTACACTTACACTGTACACACAACACACTATATACCACACACTATATATACTATTTATTGATGAATTGGCCATCTAAATAACACTGATGTACATATGTGAAATACTGATGTACATGTCTGAGTTACCTTTTGATACTCTATGATATATTGATGTACATTTATGTATTATGGTGGTATGGATTGTCCCTACCTGCCCCCGTGTGTGACGTTTTCTCTGATACAGGATCATCTTATTAATTTTGCTGAAATATTTATATTTAATAAAGGTATTTATTATTCTTTATCCCTCCAACCGAGTGCCATTTTTTTCCCTTTTTTCCATTTCGGTTCTCTTCCCCTTTATTCCAATCTATTCAAGAGGCACCGAACCCATTGTACGGTATTAAGAGGGTCTTTTTGAGATGTGCTTTTTTGTTTTTTTACACCACACACTATATACACACACATTATATACACTATACACACGTACTGTAGCATCCATGGCCGCGGACTGTCGGGATTACTTACATCCCGGCGGCCGCAGTCATAGATCTGTGAGCACTGGCCCACATCTCCTCTCAAGGAGATGCCAGCGCTCACTTCTGCACCGGCCCACTGTGTTTCTTAAAGGGCCAGCACACGCATATGTAAATAATTAATTCATTATCCCCAGATCACCCTGGACTATAAAAAGGGCCCGGCCCTTCTGATCCTTGCTTGAGCATTGTTAGTATTCCCATGTTAGTCCTTGCAAATGGTCCCTTAGTGTTTACCCTGTTCCCCTTGTTCCCGTGCCCTGCTGCCTGTTTCCTGTATCCTGTGTTGTGTTATTGTTCCAAAGCCTGTTAGTGATTGGAGTCGTGTCCTGCTGCTCCTGCTGTCATCTGCCACATCTGGTGCATCCTACTGCACCTGCTGTCATCTGCCACATCTGGCGCAACCTACTGCACCCACCTCCATCCATGCTAAAGCCTCTGCCACTGTCTCGACTATTCAGGTACCTTGTGCTGGACTTTGTTTTGCTTGGGTGCTCTGTGTTTGGCCAGCTGCCTCCCCCGCTATGGCGGTGTGGCCTAGTGTGTCCACTTACCCACAGACCGTGACACGTACTATATGCACTATGCACACAATTACACTATATAAATCATACACACACACTAAAGACTTACATTATACACACTATAAACACTATACACACCACACACTATATATTCAAACCAGACACTATATACACACACACTATACATACACACTTAAACTATATACACTATACACACACATACTATATGCACTATACACACCCTTACGCTATACACACACACACACACACACACTATAAGCACTATACATACCCTTACACTATATACACTATACAAACTATATAAACTTACATTATACACACTATATACATTATACACACTATATAGACTAACGTTATACACACTATATACACTATACACACTATACACTTTACACACTATATAGACTTACACTATAAACACTATACACACACACACACACACTATATAGACTTACATTATACACACTATATACACACCACACACTATATAGACTTACATTATAAACATTATACACACTATATACACTATACACAATATATAGACTTACACTATACACATTATATACACTATATACACTATACACACTATATAGACTTACACTGTACACACTATATACACTATACACACTATATAGACTTACACTATAAACACTATATACACACAACACACACTATATAGACTTACGTTATACACACCACACACACTATATAGACTTACATTATAAACATTATACACACTATATACACTATACACACTATATAGACTTACACTATACACATTATATACACTATATACACTATACACACTATATAGACTTACATTATACACACTATATGCACTATACACACTATATAGACTTACACTATAAACACAACACACACTATATAGACTTACTTTATACACACACTATATACACACCACACACTATATATATTTACGTTATACACACACTATATACACACCACACACTATATAGACTTACACTATACACACCACACACACTATATAGACTTACATTATACAAACTATATACACACTATATAGACTTACATTATACACACTATATGCACACCACACAGACTATATATACTTACATTATACACGCTATATACACACTGTCATGGTGTGTGTGTGTGTGTGTGTGTGTGTGTGTGTGTGTGTGTGTGTGTGTGTGTGGACCCACTGGGCCGTACCGTCACAGTGGGATAGTAGCTGGCCAAACAGGATACCAAGTCAATGTCTATAGTTCGAGAAAGGGTACCTGTGGAAATTCAGACAGTAGCGATGGTTAGGCTCAGATCGGACCTTTGCAGCAGGCAGACACCAGGCGTAGTGTAACAAAGCAGGCGTAGTATACGGCACAACACGACTCCACATCTTTATGGCAACACTGGGAACTGGAAAACACTAAGGGACCATTTGCTAACTAACATGGTTAAACACAACAAAGCTCAGGCAATGAAGGAAGGGGCAGGGCCATTCTTATAGTCCAGGGTGATCATGGGCTAATTTAACATACTTTTCAGGTCCTATGGGACACAGCAGAGTGAAGTGGAAGTGAGCACTGGCGTCTCCTTAGGAGGAGATGTGGGCCAGCGCTCACAGATCCATGGAAATGGCCTTCGAGAGGTGAGAAATGCCGAAGGTCCGTGGCCATGGGCGTTACACACACACACTATATAGACTTACATTATACACACACCACACACTATATAGAATTACATTACACACGCTATATACACAATACACGCTCTATAGACTTCCACTATACCTACAATACAAACTATATAGACTTACATTATACACACTATATACACACACCAGCCACTATATAGACTTACATTATACACACTATAAACACTATACACACAGCACCCTATATATTCAAACCACACACTATATACACACACTATACATACACACTTACACTATATACACTATACACACGCATACTATATGCACTATACACACCTTTACACTATATACACACTCTATGCACTATACACACACACACACACACACACACACACACACACACACTCTATGCACTATACACACACTTACACTATATACACTATACACACTATATAGACTTACATTATACACACTATATACACTATACACACTATATAGACCTACAATATAAACACTATATACACACCACACACTATATAGACTTACATTATAAACATTATACACACTATATACACTATACACACTATGTAGACTTACTCTATACACATTATATACACTATATACACTATAAAGACTTACACTATATACACTATGCACAGTATATAGACTTACACTATAAACACTATATACACACCACACACACTATATGGACTTACGTTATACACACTATATACACACACCACACACTATATATACTTACATTATACACAAATATACACACACCACACACACTATATAGACTTACATTATACTCACTATATACACTTCACACATTACACACTATATATTCAAACCACACACTATATACACCCTATACATACACACTTACACTATATACACTATACACACACTTACTATATGCACTATACACACCCTTACACTATACACACACACACACACACAAACTATGTATATGCACTTTACACACACTTACACTATACACACTATATAGACATACATTATACACACTATATACACTATATAGACTTACATTATACATATTATACACACTATATACACTATACACACTATATAGACTTACGTTATACACCCTATATACACACCACACACTATATAGGCTTATATTATACACACTATATACACACCACACACTTTATAGACTTACATTATACACACTATATACACACCACACACACTATATAGACTTACATTATAAACATTATACACACTATATACACTATACACACTATATAGACTTACACTATAAACGCTATATACACACAACACACACTATATAGACTTACGTTATACACACTATATACACACCACACACACTATATATACTTACATTATACACACTATATACAAACCATGCACACTATATATACTTACATTATACACATTATACACACTATATACACTAAACACACTATATAGACTTACATTATAGACATCACACACACTATATAGACTATACACACTATCTATACTAACACTATAAACAGTATATACACACCACACACACTATATAGACTTACGTTATACACACCACACACTCAGTGGCGTAACTACTGCTGTAGCAGCCGTAGCGGCTGCAACGGGGCCCGCGACATGAGGGGGCCCGTGTCGCCCGCTGGCACGGGCCCCCACCATGACCGGAGGCTTTGCTAGCTGCCGTTATGGCTGCTACAGCGCGATGCCACTTAACACTATGGCAGAGCAGGGAAGTATCTCCCCGCTATGCCAATAAAGGGGTTGTTCCTACATAAGACATATATCTCCTATCCACAGGATAGGGGATACATGCGTGATCGCTGGCAGCGATAAGGAGAACAGGGGACCGAAAGTCCCCTGAAGTTCTCCATCACAAACCTCGGACTTCCGGGGTCTGTGTCGGCAGCTCCGTAGAAATGAATGGAGCGCCGGTCGCGCTTGTGCGCATGCGTGACCAGCGCTCCTTTCATTTTTATTGAACAACGCAGACGCCGGAAGTCAGAGGTTAGTCATGGAGAACTTCGGGGGACTTTCGGTCCCCCGGTCTCCTTATCAGTGCCAGCGATCACACATGTATCCCCTATCCTGTGGATAGGGGATACATGTCTTTTGTAGGACAAACTATTTGGTTGGATACAGGTTGGATTTTTTTGGGGGGTTGGGGCTGTACACCGTTACCTACAGGGGGGCTGTATAGCGTTACCTACAGGGGGCTGTATAGCATTACCTACAGGGGGTTCTGTATGGCGTTACCTACAGGGGGTTCTGTATGGCGTTACCTACAAGGGGGGCTGTATAGTGTTACCTACAGGTGGGGCTGTATGGTGCTATTTACAGGGGGCTGTATGGCGTTACCTACAAGGGGGGCTGTATGGTGTTATCTACAGGGGGCTGTATAGCGTTACCTACAGGGGGGGCTGTATGGCACTATCTACAGGGGGGCTGTATGGCGTTATCTACAGAGGGGCTGTATGGCGTTACCTACAGGGGGGGCTGTATGGTGTTACCTACAGGGGGGCTGTATGGTGCTTTTTACAGGGGGGCTGTATGGCGTTATCTACAGGGGGTTGTATGGCGTTACCTACAGGGGGGCTGTATGGCGTTATCTACAGGGGGGCTGTATGGTGTTATCTACAGAGGGGGCTGTATGGCGTTATCTATAGGGGGGCTGTATAGCGTTATCTACAGGGGGGCTGTAAAAAAGGCACTATCTACAAGGGGAGGTTGTGTGACACCCAGGGGAGGGTGGGGCAGTCAAAAGTTTTCTATGGGGCCCAGTCTTTCCTAGTTACGCCCCTGCACACACTATATAGACTTACATTATACAAACTATATACACACCACACACACTATATAGACTTACATTATATACACTATATACACACCACACACACTATATACACACCACCCACTATATAGATCTACATTATACACACCACACACTATATAGAATTACATTATACTCGCTATATACACAACACACACTGTATAGACTTACATTATACACACTATACACAAACTATATAGACTTACGTAAGTAAAGAGTGTCCGGCACACCAATTAAAGAAAAAGTAATTTTATTTTGTTTAAATGCCAGTGGCAGAGTGCGATGTTTCGGTCTAGATGACCTTCCTCAGGCACTGAGCCATACTGGTTCAACTGCATGGACGAGCGCTTGTCAAAATGAATAGCGGCTGGCCGCTTAGTCATTGCGCTATGAGTAAGCGGCCAGCCGCTATTCATTTTGACAAGCGCTCGTCCATGCAGTTGAACCAGTACGGCTCAGTGCCTGAGGAAGATCATCTAGACCGAAACGTCGCACTCTGCCACTGGCATTTAAACAAAATAAAAATTACCTTTTCTTTAATTGGTGTGCAGGATACTCTTTACTTACTCATCTTCGGGTTGGGACCCTATCCGTGCAGAACCCCTTCCACCCCATATCTGGTGCTATCTGAACTTATATACATATATGGACTTACATTATACACACTACACACACACACACACCACACACTATATAGACTTACATTATACACACTATATACACGCACCACACACTGTATAGACCTACATTATAAACACTATACACAAACAGCACACACTTTATAGACTTACATTATATACACTATAGACACATCACACACTCTATACCCCACACACTTACCAAAGCCTCTTCCTCTGCGGTGTTAGCGATTAGGTACAGTTTACAGGATCTTGATCATGTGACTGTGATGTCACTACAGGTCCTACACCTCCTAGTTACCGTCTTTCCATTATCAATCGGCTGCTGGAGGTATGGACAGGCAGGACAGTGCACAGCAGCACAGAAGAGCAGGCTGTCAGAGAGAGTGACTCCAGCGACTGCCCATCACTATCTCTGACCAGGGCCACCATCTGGAATTTCTGGGCCCCATACAGCCAAAGATATTGGGCTCCCCCATTACCGGGGGGCGGGCAAAATAATGTGTGATGCTCACGTTTGTACGCTATATGCAGTAACTGATTTTGTTACTGACGTCAAGTTACAGTGAACACATCCGTGAAGGAGTCAGTGACCAGTTTATACCCTGGATTTTATTGAATTCAGCCAAAATATATGGCATACAATGGGTTATGTCGCCTGAGGAATGGCCCTGGGGAAACTCCTGAAGTAACTGTCCATAAATGAACAGAGACGATAGGAGCTTTACCTGGGCCAAAGTCCACGGGCAGAGTGCTTGTGATGCTCTGCCTGGGGACTTTGGCATTAAGAAGCTCCGAATCGCTCATGACGGAACAGCAGAGTCTACAACGCTACTCCATCCTTCAAAAAAAAAAAGAAGGTATGCCGAAGTATACCAACCCGACGGAGACCAAAGGGACATGATGGAGCTCTATGAACACATTTATTGTGTACGTCGGGAGCTGTTCCGACATACAAGATAAACGTAGGGCGATAACACGATGTGGAAGGCACCTTAAGAGAAGGTGAAGCACTTGTGAGGATGTAAGGAGCCCTAAGGCAGGTAAAAAAAAAAAAAAAAGCCTATACTTTCCAGACCACGTGTCTCTCTGACGTCCTGCAACAGTCACATGGGATGAGACGTCATCCCTGGAGGCCGGGCTGGACGCAGAAGCACAGAGTTCTGATTAAGTATAAGCTAATTTTTTTTTCTGAGTTGCAATTTTTTTGTGCCAAAATCACAGCTTTTCCTTGCAAATATAGCAACATCGGCTGCTTCTTGTGGATTTCACCTCCCCATTGAATTCAATGGAGAAAACCCACAACAGAAAGCAGCGATTCTGCAACATAAATCCACATGCTGCGGATTTAAAAAAAAAAACACTGCATGTCAATTTTTCAACAGTTTTCTAGTGCATTTTTAAAAACACTTTTGTTCAAATCTCATCCACTCTGCTGCTACTGTATTACGTTGTGGATTTTCACCAATGAAATCCATTGCGGAATATCCGTAATGTTTATTCTACGTGTGAATGTAGCTTTACAGGTTTTGCTAAGGATTTGCAGCAAATTAACCCTTTGCATTGTAAAGGGTGAAATGTTTGGCAATTTTGCAACATAATAGGCATGCTGCTGATTTAACAATGCACAGAATGCCCTAAAGCACATGCAGATATTTTTGCTGCATGTGAATAGGGTTTTGAAAATCCCATTCACATAAATTGTATAGTAATTTGTAGTGGATTTTCAGTGCACAATCAGTACCAAAATAGGAGACAAATCCACCATGTCTAAGGTGTCCTTGAAGGGATTATCCAGGGACCAAAAATTGCATTGCAATAATATATTTATGTGAAACTAAGTAACTTACTAATATACTTTAATTTAAAATTCTGTACTAAATGGTGCAGTTCAAACCTCATGAATTAATCAGGAAGTGCTGGAGCTCTTCTAATAGTGATGACGCTCCGACACGGCGCCACGTTACTAAGCTCTTGCTTCATGTGCTGTTCGTGAACATGACCGCAAGGCTGTCACATTGCCTATTGCTTGAGTCCCGAGCAGAGCACCAGCTAGCGCTTTGCTCGGGACTCCAGCACTGCTCCCGACGTCCATGTTTAAGGGGGTTTTACACTTGGCGATTTTCCAGATTTCATTCCCGATAATTACCCTGTGTAAACAGGACAGTGATCAGCAGATGAACGAGCAAACGCTCAATCAATTCTGGTCGTAACATTTTAAAAGAGTAAAATATTATCGTTGTCGGCAGCACATCTCCCTGTAAACAGGGAGAGGCGCTGCCAACATGATAAAGTATGGGGACGAGCGATCGAAGTAACTATCGCTCTTCCCCATCCATAGCTCCGTGTGACAAGAGCAAACGAGCGCCGATCAATGATGTCTCGTTGAACGGCGCTCGCAACACTGGCAGATTATCCGGTGTAAAAGGACCTTTAGGGTCTATTCACACAGTGCAGTCAAATTCCATTTTTTTGCCCCAATTTTTGTAAAATCGCAGGAAAAACGTGATTTGACTGCCCTGTGAGACTATAGCGTAAAAGCACAGTTTTTTTCATGTTTTGTGCCATTAGTTTTTTTTATGTAATTTTTGTAATCGCGGCACAAAAAAGGCGGTTTTGCCACGATTTTTAAAATTGCGGCAAAACTGCGCCATTTTTGCCATGATTACGAAAAAACGCAAGGTAAACAGAAAAAAAAACATTTTCTACAAGTGGGGTCAGGGGGGATGTGAAGGAGGATGGACAACGCAGAAGTAGAGACCCTGGTACTTGGCGGGCGCATAATCAATATATACAACTGGATGCCAACCGGCAAAATAAGCCCTCTTTTCAACTTATTATGAACAGTTAGATTATAAATCTTTATTAAGCTATATAAGCAAATAAACAAACCACATAAATGGATTAAAATAACCATGCATGCTGCTAGAGAAGATCTGCATAGTGCGATAACGAATACTACATATGGCGGTAGGCACTTCAGGTAATAGTACCTAAGGTGTCAGCGGCTGCAGGATGCTGTACCTACACTAAATGCCCAGTAGCAAGAGGTCTAGCAACAAGGCATGCATTTAATACTCAAAAAAGCCCCCCCCCGACATGTTTTTCGCCACACATGTAGCGTCCTCAGGGGTAAAGGGGCTAATGACAGCATGTTTGGAGACTCTTCTCCTCAATTCTTGGACCATTTTTCCCACATACAATTTAGGGCATGAACTTTTGGTAATATAACTGACTCCACTGCTCTGACAGTTTATAAATTGTCTGATTTGGTAAGATCTACCATCTGAAGCGTTACAGAAGTTCTTGACAGTGGGCATGAAGGAACAAAAGGAACATCTCCCGCAGGAATGAGAACCTATAACCAATTATTTAAGCAAACATTTTGATGCTGTGGATGGTTTGGAATAGTGACTATGTACAAGGTAATCGCTCAGATTTTTCCCTCTGCAGTATGTGATGCTAGGGGTGGAGGGAACAGCATCACAAAGGTCAGGATCAGCGAGAAGAATAGGCCAATGTTTTTGTAAGGTCTTGGAAACTTGATGGGAACCCTTCAGATGGTAGATCTTACCAAATCAGACAATTTATCAACTGTCAGAGCAGGGGAGTCATTTATATAGCCAAATGTTCATGCCATAAATTGTATGTAGGAAAACGGTCCAAGAATTGAGGAGAAGAATCTCCAAATATATCAATACCATAAATAAAAAGGAAGATACACCTTTATTTAGACATATTTGATTTATACATGAGGGGGACATCCGTTCTTTACAATTTTGGGGCGTAGCTCAGATTAAGTTGAGCCCCAGAGCTGGTAATTTAGACCGTAAACTTCTACAAGAAGAGGCATGGTGGATCCACCGTCTTGGTACCTTAAGTCCTGTTGGGCTTAATGTAGGCTTCACTTTTCCAGCATTTCTTTAATTATTTTTTTGACATGACATTTTTCACTGTTTTTAATATTATCCATATTTTCATTTAACATTTGCGCTTAGACATACATAGCAAAGTATATGCTTAGTCATTTATATGGTTATAACCTTAATTATGGTAATATTAGATTTTTTCTTTACCTGTCTTTCCTCCACGGTATTGTGATGGCCCATATAACTATCACCATCTTATAGTATGTTATTGATTTTCTATATTTATCTATTTATAATTGAACCATATAAGTATGATGGCCAATTATTGTGGCTTCCTTAGTTCATTTATTTATTTAATTATTCTGTATTATTTATTTATACTTCAATTTACTTCCCACTCTGGTATCTTTCGATTAGTGGATAATACTGTAGGTGGTGATTCCAGAAAATTATATAAAGAAAAATATATATGGACATTTCTTTACTTTTGTTCTTCTCTTGATACTATCTCATAGAAACGATGGCCAGTCTTAGAGTTAAGCCCAGAGTCTTCACGGACGTATAATTACAGGTGGTTCTTAATAATCACCTATTTTGAGGTCGCTACATTTAGATACAGACCACTTACCTCTGCATAGTTGCTTGACAGGTCTCTGTACTTGACTTGCATATATATACTAAGTTCTAAAGCATGCACAATTACAGCTGTCTGAACTCTTCAGAATTCTGACATCACTTGTAATGGCAGGGGGTAGGAAGACGGACAAGTGAGCCCTAATCTACCCGCCACTCTGTCCCTGCCTACTTGAAACGACCCGCCCTAGGCGACGGGGTACAACTGGGCGGCGGTCCCTGCGCTCAGTAAGTGCACGACAAACACGACAAACATACAAGGAACACAAGCAAGGAAAAGGGGCCGTTGCCCACGGCAACACCGTGAGCAACCAGAGTGGTGAACGAGCCGAGTCAAGCCAGGAGTGTGCGAGGTACAAAACGAAAAGCAGAAGAGTAGTCGGTAAGCCAGGGTCTGTATGGAGCAGGATCAAAAATAGCAGGAGCTGTAGCTGGGCCAGGAAACCACAAGGAGGGAAACACAAGCAATAACAAGCACCGAGGGACAGGAAGTGCAGGCTTAAATAGACCGAGGGCGGGAGCTAGCTGAGTCTGGCCAGGTTACGATAGGCTCTCCCACTCCTAAGCCTGCCAGCCTGAATGGTGGAAGCAGTAGTCAGTCTAAGGGATGTATTCTCAGGTGCTGACTGATTAGTTCTGGGAGTTAACCCCGCTGTGCCTGGCAGATCCTTTACAGTACCCCCCCTTTTATGAGGGGCCACCGGACCCTTTCTAAGTGGACCTGGCTTACTGGGGAAACGCAGGTGGAACCTCCTGACCAATACCCCAGCGTGAACATCCCGGGCGGGTACCCAAGTCCTCTCCTCGGGCCCGTATCCTCTCCAATGGACCAGGTACTGGAGGGAGCCTTGGACCATCTTGCTGTCCACAATCCTGGCCACCTCGAATTCCACCCCCTCCGGGGTGAGGATGGGAACAGGAGGTCTCCTCGAGGGAGCCAAGGACGGGGAGCAGCGTTTGAGGAGGGAGGCATGAAACACGTCGTGTATCCGAAAAGACGGGGGTAACTCCAGCCGGAAGGAGACAGGATTGAGGACCTCAATGACCTTATACGGCCCAATAAACTGGGGAGCAAACTTCTTGGACGGAACCTTGAGACGCAAGTTCCTAGACGACGTTTTTTATCAGCCTGAGTTTTTTGTACGCTTTGGGACACCTCTAGGTTTTTCTGAACCTGGGCCCAGACTGTGCACAGTTCCCGAAGAACGACCTCTACCTCAGGATTGTTGGAACTACCAGGTGAAACGGAGGAGAACCGTGGATTAAACCCAAAATTACAAAAAAAAGGAGAGACCCCTGACGAGTTACTGACCCGGTTATTAAGGGAAAATTCGGCGAGGGGAATGAAAGAGACCCAATCAAATTGACAGTCAGAGACAAAACACCTTAAGTATTGTTCTAGAGATTGATTAGTCCTCTCCGTTTGGCCATTGGTTTCAGGATGGAAGGCAGAGGAGAAGGACAGATCAATCCCCAACTTCATACAGAAGGCTCTCCAAAACAATGAAACAAATTGTACCCCTCTGTCCGAAACAATATTGACAGGGACCCCATGGAGACGCAGGATGTGTTTGACAAACAAGGTAGCCAACGTTTTGGCGTTGGGTAGTTTCTTGAGGGGCACAAAGTGGCACATCTTACTGAAGTGGTCTACCACCACCCACACCACCGACTTGCCTTGGGATGGAGGCAAATCGGTGATAAAATCCATGGAGATATGTGTCCAAGGTCTCTGGGGAATGGGCAACGAACGCAGTAAGCCCGCTGGTCGGGACCTGGGAGTCTTGGACCTAGCACAAACCTCACAAGCGGCGACGTAGGCCTTAACGTCTTTAGGCAACCCAGGCCACCAATAATTTCTGGTAATGAGGTGTTTGGTACCCAGGATGCCTGGATGGCCAGATAGTGCGGAGTCATGATTTTCCCTAAGTACCCTTAGCCGGAATTGCAGGGGAACAAACAGCTTGTTCTCAGGAAGGTTCCCGGGAGCTGCACCTTGATCAGCAGCAATTTCAGAGACTAAATCAGAATCGATCGAGGAAATGATTATACCTGGAGGCAAAATACAAGCAGGATCTTCCTCCGAAGGAGGGCTGGCCATGAAGCTACGCGACAGTGCATCAGCCTTAATATTTTTAGACCCAGCCCTATAGGTAACCAAAAAATTGAATCTGGTAAAAAATAACGCCCATGGAGCTTGTCTCGGGTTTAGCCTCCAGGCAGATTCTAGGAAAACCAGATTCTTGTGGTCGGTAAGGACCGTTACCTGGTGCCTAGCCCCCTCCAGGAAGTGGCGCCACTCTTCAAATGCCCATTTAATGGCTAAGAGTTCGCGGCTGCCAATATCATAGTTACTTTCAGTTGGCGAAAACTTCCTGGAGAAGTAGGCACAGGGGCGGAGATGGGTGAGGGAGCTGGTACCCTGGGACAAGACAGCCCCCACTCCCACCTCAGATGCGTCAACTTCCACGATAAATGGCTCCATTTGGTTGGGCTGAACCAGCACCGGGGCCGAGACAAAGCACTTCTTAAGGACCTCAAAAGCCTGGACAGCCTCAGGAGGCCAGTGGAGGAGATCAGCACCTTTGCGAGTGAGGTCCGTAAGGGGCTTAGCGATGACCGAGAAGTTAGCAATAAATCTCCTGTAATAATTAGCGAACCCCAAAAAACACTGTAACGCCTTCAGGGAGGCAGGTTGGACCCATTCCGCCACAGCCTGAACCTTGGCGGGGTCCATGCGGAATTCATGAGGAGTGAGGATTTGACCCAAAAATGGAATCTCCTGTACCCCAAACACACATTTTTCGGTTTTGGCAAACAGTTTATTTCCCCGAAGGACCTGGAGCACCTTCCTGACATGCTCCACGTGGGAGGACCAGTCCTTGGAAAACACCAGTATGTCATCAAGGTACACTACCAGAAAAATCCCCAGGTAATTTCTCAAAATCTCATTTATGAAATTCTGGAAGACCGCAGGGGCATTACACAACCCAAAGGGCATGACGAGGTATTCGAAATGGCCTTCGGGCGTGTTAAACGCAGTCTTCCACTCATCCCCCTCTTTGATGCGAATAAGGTTATACGCCCCCCGTAGATCCAATTTAGAAAACCATTGGGCCCCCTGAACCTGATTAAAGAGATCAGGAATCAAAGGAAGGGGATACTGGTTCCTTACCGTGACCTTATTCAGGCCACGGTAGTCAATGCATGGCCTAAGACCACCATCCTTCTTCCCCACGAAGAAGAAGCCAGCACCTACCGGAGAAGAAGAGGGACGAATGTAACCCTTGGCCAGGGATTCCTGGATATACACTCTCATAGCTTCACGTTCGGGACAAGAAAGATTAAATATCCTACCCTTAGGAAGCTTAGCTCCTGGTACCAATTCGATAGCGCAATCGTATTCTCTATGAGGAGGTAACACTTCGGAGGCCTCCCTAGAGAAAACATCAGCGAAGTCCTGAACAAACTCGGGTAGCGTATTCGCCTCCTTAGGGGGAGAAATAGAATTAACAGAAAAACATGACGTACAACATTTATTACCCCATTTGGTTAGCTCCCCAGTATTCCAGTCAAACGTAGGATTATGCAACTGCAACCAGGGAAGACCTAGAACCAAATCGTACGATAATCCCTGCATCAACGGTACAGAGCATTGCTCCAAATGCATGGAGCCAACAAGGAGTTCAAAAACAGGGGTATGCTGTGTAAAATAACCATTAGCAAGAGGAGTGGCGTCGATACCCACTACCGGGACAGGTTTAGGCAAATCAATAAGAGGCATAGCAAGGGACATAGCAAATTCCACAGACATGATATTAGTAGAGGACCCTGAATCCACGAAGGCACTGCCGGTAGCAGACCTACCACCAAAAGAGACCGAGGGCGGGAGCTAGCTGAGTCTGGCCAGGTTACGATAGGCTATCCCACTCCTAAGCCTGCCAGCCTGAATGGTGGAAGCAGGAGTCAGTCTCAGGGATGTATTCTCAGGTGCTGACTGATTAGTTCTGGGAGTTAACCCCGCTGTGCCTGGCAGATCCTTTACATCACTGTACTTAGACGCTGAGTCCATACTTACTTCTGCGCATGCGTTAAAGATGTTTCCTCATTGGTCATCTTCATGGTGATTTTCATTGGTCTGTGTATCTGTCTGTCATAATGGAATCGGCTCGGCTGCCAGCCCTGTTCCTATTGGTCATACCTCATGGAATCCTCACCTGTTCAGTATTTTCAGTGTATTTAAGAACTGGAAATCCGCGACGCGCTGTCATTAGCACCTGTACCCCTGAGGACGCTACATGTGTAGCGAAACATGTCGGGCGGGCTTTTTTTAATTTTAAATACATGCCTTGTTGCTAGACTTCTTGCTACTGGACATTTAGTGTAGGTACAGCATCCTACAGCCGCTGGCACCTTAGGTACTATAACCTCAAGTGCCTACCGCCATATGTAGTATTCGTTATCGCACTATGCAGATCTTCTCTAGCAGCATGCATGGTTATTTTAATCCGTTTATGTGGTTTGTTTATTTGCTTATATAGCTTAATAAAGATTTATAATCTAACTGTTCATGATAAGTTGGAAAAAGAGGGCTTATTTTGCCAGTTGGCATCCAGTTGTATATAGTGAAGGAGGATGGGGCACTCACCAGTCTTGCATGGTCCTGTCGGCTGTGTCTGGGGACTGCTCTCTCCACACGGAGATGTTTTCATGCTTCTCATGCAGCAGCTTCCCCTACTGTTCTCTCAGGGTACTAGCGTTAAACAAGCAAAAATAGGGAGGATTTCTCCAGCTCACCTTGTGGAAATTATGTATATTGTGGATGGTAGTCCTGGCGCTCGGATCCTCGTGGTGGCACACGGAAAAACTTGTTGTTTTGTAGGAAAAGATGGTTGGATCCAGCGCTGACGGTAGTTAAAAGGAAACTTTTTCCAAGTTTTAATAGTTCTTTGTTAAAAGAAGATTTTTATTGGCGTATATAGTATATCTTGCAATGTTAGATTGGAGGTAGGCTAAGCCATGAATAAGGACGGAGATACCATCCGAAACGCGTAGGCTACCTACCTCCAATCTAACATTGCAAGATATACTATATACGCCAATGAAAATATTCTATTAACAAAGAACTATTAAAACTTGGAAAAAGTTTCCTTTTAACTACCGTCAGCGCTGGATCCAACCATCTTTTCCCACTAGCGTTAAAGTTACTTTGGAGGAAGGAACGGAAGTGTCTGTTCCTTTCTCCAAGTGACTAACGTTGGGGCCCTGATAGAAATGTTTACAGTTACTAAGAAGCGGGTGGGCCCCTCTTTTCTTGAATTGTGGCCCTGACAGCAGTACCAGCTGTACTGCCCTAATGTGTCTTTGACAGTCTGCTTTCTACAGCTGATGTGATGTGCCGCCCCTTACACAGTGGGAGAGTGATGCGCGCTGTGCAGTTGCACAGGCCGCACACCCTTAAGGCCGGCCCTGAGCACATTTTTAATGATAGCTTGTGTATTAATATGCTGTTCTACTGTGGCTGCCCCTTCCATGTCCCACAGTCTGTCCCGTGCCTACTTTAAGTTGTAGGGATACAATGGATCTTGCGCCACAAGGTAAAGATATGAAAAAAAGTACAAGATCAAAATGAACTTTTCCGATAATTTCAGGCCTCTTGACATACTAACCAACCAAAATAACGCAAGAAATGCAATTGCCCAATATATATTAACCCCTTAATGCCCGGCCTATTTTAGACTTTAATGACTAAGCTATATTTTAAGTTTTTCCATAGTGGCACATTCCAAGTGCTATAATTTTTTTATTTTTGCCTCGATATAGCTGTATAAGAACTTGTTTTTTGTGGAACAATTGTTTTTTTTTAATAGCACCATTTTTGGGTACATATAATTTATTACATTTTATTAACTTTTTTGGGGGGGTAATGAAAAAAAATCCATAAATATTGCCACTCTTTTTTGCTTCTTAGATTTGCAGTGTGGTATAAATAACATCATAACTTTATTCAGTGGGTCATTATATTTGCAGTGATACCAAATTTATGTAAAAATGTTGTATGTTTTACTACTTTTACACAGTAAAAACACTTTTTTTTTCCAAAATTATTTGTTTTTGTGTCGCCATGTTTTAAGAGCTATACGTTTTTGATTTTTCCACCGATGCAGCTGCATTCCGGCACTCATAACTTTTTTATTTTTAGTTTAGCGTAACTGTATGAGACTTTTTTATTTTATGGGACGAGTTGTACTTTATGTAGGTGCCATTTTTTTGTTATATTTACATTATCGTTTAATCTATATCCATTTTTATTTTTGCAAAAATGTAGAAAAAAAGCAGTTCCGCTGCAGTTTTAATTTTTTTTTTTTACACTATACACTGATCATCATAAATAATATTATACATTTGTTGTACAGGTTTTTAAAGGTTGTGGCGATACCAAATATATGTAGATTATTTCATGTTTTGGGACTATTTTGTAAAGTTTATTAATTTTACAAAATGTGCATTTCTGTGTATTTTTTTTACTGCTAATTTTTTTTATTTAACATTACTGTCTTTAAATTAATTTTACTTTTAAATCTCATAAGGGGATTTTTCACTTTTTAACTTTAATGTATTGGCATATATCTCAGTATGCCCTAACAACAGGAAATATGGCCAGACAATGGATCCTGGGCTTTCTGGCCATCAAGGTATGGGCCTCGATCGTGTCACAGGGATTTCATTTGACGTAATCAAAGGGGGGTCCCCCCGCTACACATTTTCACTTTAAATGCCGAGGTCAGCGTTTAACAGCGGAGAGAAGAGGTTTCTCTTCTCTCCGCCATGAGAGCGGGGCTGCAGCTGTGTATTACAGCCATTGCCCTGCCGCCACACTTTGTGTCACACAGGACGAAAATACTCATCCCAATGCGACAAGCACCCACTGCTCAGGATGAGCATTCTCATCCTGTGTCGGCAACCAGTTCATGCCTATAGTATAAAAAAATCTTTTACAATACCAAAATAAGTTAAAAGCAGAACAAATTGGTATAGAATGATATGCCGCTCACACAGAAAATCACAGAACGCACGAAAATCAAAACACAAAGTATAAGCCAATAAATGTGCATGATGATATAAAATGGATAAATAAAGCCCTGCATCTGAGCATCACATGTGGGGCAGCATGTTAGGAAGATATAACATACTGTAACACAAAGGCAATATAGCGAAATGGTGAATCAATATATAAAAAAAACTATATAATAATGTGCCTATGGCATGTAGCTATAAAGATAAATCAGTAAGGAAATCCTCTTAACTGATTGTGGTATTGTAATAACTGTATTTTTCATACAATATGCATTATAAATTGAATTTATATATTAATATATCGTAAACAAAGTGGCCTAGATGATGAAAGAGCACATTTTTAATATGGAAGGTATATTGCAAAGTTTATTTTGCTATTGTGGCCACGAAATTTGAAAAACGATTTTTAAGTTACATTTCCAAAAACAATTAGTAAATAAATTGCCAAAATGTTTAAATGTCAACAACGCCTTTTTATATTGAAGTTTATCTTGAAATGTTCATGGAGCTTCATCTATTAGACAGCTATTTTTCATAGTATAATGTAAGGATTTTTCATTCTCCGCAATGGAGACTGAGCCGTATATGGAACAACCTGTTGACTCGGAAGGAAATGCAAACATACATACTGATACAGGTAAAATAGATGAATATTCTTTCAATTTGTTGAGGCTCTAGAGGAATACAGATCAGTGTTATTTCCTAGTTGTTTTTGTGACGGTTCACTGAAGTGACAATTGAGTAAAATATACCTTTTATTAGTAACTCATTTAAAAACAGGGGTAACACACCACTGTGAAATAAGCCCCACCGTGATAATTTAAAAACGTATTAAACAGAAAACACTGAGTCATTATGATAAATATATCTCAGTGTTTGTAACAATGTTTCACTGACAACAGCATTTGACCTGGGCACAACAGTAGTACAATCCCCAAAGTGCACCAGTGTCCGTGAACAAAAACACCGGAACTACTAGCGCTGGGTGTAAAACAATGCTACTGTCCCCTATGCAGACATTCAGTATACAATGAAAGACCCTACGCGTTTCAGATACTCATCCTCAGGGGTCCGTATCTTGGTCACTCTGGCCTCATCACCAGCGATAATGGTATTCAACAGCAGATATTCTGCTGTGCGTCACGGGAAGATGCTCGTATCGATGTCAACGGCATACTTCATTACAGGCGCTGGGTTACTATAAGCCCCAAACTCCACCCCTCGTTTTGGCGGCGATACATGAACTGACCAATCACAACACCCTCTCGATTCGTGACACCTGCCCATGTGACCCCCCGCCGTCAGCTGACAGCCAGGGGTCATCATCGGCCGCATCAAACCGAACGCGCAGGCGCAGTGGAAGCCAGGGACGCATCGCCCGGACTGCCAAGTAAGAGGAAGGTAAGAGCAAGCCAAATAATTTGTTTGTGAGTATATCTAAAAAAATATATTTATCTTTGAAGACAAGATCTTTCATCAGCAATGTGGCACTGCAATGGGGAGTCCTGCCGCTCCCACCTATGCAAATTTATTTCTTGGCTGGTGGGAGGAGACAATTGTCTTTGGGGACAATTTTACAAAATGGACTTCGTCCATTGGACTATGGATTAGATATATTGATGACGTGCTGCTTCTTTGGAACTCTACAGTAGAGGAGTTCCTTAGTTTTGTAGCAGCCCTCAACACAAATGATATAGGGCTTAGGTTCACGTGTGAGATTAGTGAAAAAGAATTGTCTTTTCTGGATTTGAAAATTATAAAAACAGGAGAAGGTACAATTCGTACAAAGGTACACCGGAAAGAAACAGCAACCAATAGTTTCTTGCAATGGAACAGCTGTCATCCTTATCCCCTCAAACGTGGCATTCCAAAAGGCCAATTTATGAGAGTACGCAGGAATTGTAGCTCCATGGGTGACTTTGAGTGCCAGGCTCAGGAACTCAAGATAAGATTGAAGGATAGAGGCTTCCCCAAGGGTGTAATCAGAAAGGCCTATGAGGGAGCAAGGGACGCAGATAGGCAATGTCTTCTGGTTCCTAAAAAACGTAAACAAGAACAAGTTACGAGACTCATAGGCACATATGATTCTAAACAAAATGATATCATGCAAATCCTGAAAAGGTATTGGCGTATTCTCAGTTCTGACACAGATTTGGTTGATCAGATCACACAGTGGCCCTCTGTCACGTATCGGAGAGGGAAAAACATCAGGGACAGAGTCATGCATAGCTGTTTTGACCCCATTTTACCTAGGGGTACGTGGCTGGATAGACAAATACCAGGCACTTTTAGATGTGGTAGCTGTAAAGCTTGTGACTTCATTCTCAAAGGGAATAGCTTTACCAGTGTTGCAACACAGGAGAAATACAACATTCGGGATTTTGTCAATTGCAAAACAGCGGGGGTGGTTTACCTCATTACATGCCCATGCCCCCTTAATTATGTGGGAAAAACGGCGCGACAATTTCGGCGCCGGATAAGGGAGCATGTTGGAGATATTATCCATGCTAGGGACACCCCAATATCTAAGCATGTGCATGCCAAACACCAAGGCCAAGCAGCATGTTTAAAGTTTCAAGCAATTGAACTTATTAGACCCCCCAAAAGAGGAGGTGACTGGGACAACCTAATTCTACGCAAAGAAGCCCAATGGATCCATAGACTGGCATGCATACAACCAGCGGGTTTAAACGAGCAGACTAATTATACTTGTTTTATTTAATATGTTATACCATTCCTCCACCTTAGACGGCCAACATTCACCTTGGGTGGCCTTTTGGTTGGGTGGTTGTATTTTGCATAGTTTACTATGTTTGATATGGCCATATTGGCCACTTAACATATTCAGAGATCTTGTGTTCAAATATTTTAAATGGGAGGGATTCCGCTATCTTGTCCACCCAATATGTGTTTTTAAACTAAAGAGTTGCTTATTTGAGGCAGTCCACTTGCGGTGGGTAACTGTCCCGCAAGATATACTCACAAACAAATTATTTGGCTTGCTCTTACCTTCCTCTTACTTGGCAGTCCGGGCGATGCGTCCCTGGCTTCCACTGCGCCTGCGCGTTCGGTTTGATGCGGCCGATGATGACCCCTGGCTGTCAGCTGACGGCGGGGGGTCACATGGGCAGGTGTCACGAATCGAGAGGGTGTTGTGATTGGTCAGTTCATGTATCGCCGCCAAAACGAGGGGTGGAGTTTGGGGCTTATAGTAACCCAGCGCCTGTAATGAAGTATGCCGTTGACATCGATACGAGCATCTTCCCGTGACGCACAGCAGAATATCTGCTGTTGAATACCATTATCGCTGGTGATGAGGCCAGAGTGACCAAGATACGGACCCCTGAGGATGAGTATCTGAAACGCGTAGGGTCTTTCATTGTATACTGAATGTCTGCATAGGGGACAGTAGCATTGTTTTACACCCAGCGCTAGTAGTTCCGGTGTTTTTGTTCACGGACACTGGTGCACTTTGGGGATTGTACTACTGTTGTGCCCAGGTCAAATGCTGTTGTCAGTGAAACATTGTTACAAACACTGAGATATATTTATCATAATGACTCAGTGTTTTCTGTTTAATACGTTTTTAAATTATCATGGTGGGGCTTATTTCACAGTGGTGTGTTACCCCTGTTTTTAAATGAGTTACTAATAAAAGGTATATTTTACTCAATTGTCACTTCAGTGAACCTTCTAATTTTCTCATATTGTGGGAGCACAATTATATTTATATCAATTTATACAGTGAATTTATATTTAATCCATACAGTTATTATTTTCAATATATCTGGGTATGGCAGCCTTTGCACTCTCTGATCTAAACACGGAAGGGTGGATGAGTGAGGCTAAAAGTGTCTTTTCTGAATGTGAACTGATGTATACAGCACAGGGTGCGTCTCTCAAAACTACCTTTAAAAACCTTAATAGACTACATAAGGATTATACTAGAAGCTGGTGGGAGATCCAGAGTTTGGAAAACTATCTAAAAAACAATATAGTTCCCAGAGGCCTGAGGGTCCCCATTGTTCCAGCATCAAGATTAAAAATCACTAATATAAAAGAAAGGTGGGAACAGGAGATCACAGGGAGTTCACTTAGGCTTATGCAGATTCTAGTGGAGGAAGAGAAAGTCCAGTTTGACTCTATTAGTGCGGAGCTCAAAAAAGAGATCGAGGCCGCTAAGTCTTTGGTAGATACCCCTGGTTTTGATAAAAAAGATAAAATCCTACAACAAACTCTAGAAAGGTTCACTAATCATTTAAAGGAACGTAAACACTTCCAGTTCCAGAGAGACCTACAGGAATTTAGGGAGAAAAAAGCTTACGACTTTGTTAATACCCAACAACAGCAATATCAACAGACTAATAGGGGGCCGAGGGAAACTGACCCTTCCACATCAGAGAGTGAAACAACAGACTCTGAAAGAGTGGGCCCTTTCTTTGGTGGTAGTGGTGGGAAACAAAAATATAGGGGAGGAGCTAGAGGTAGGAATAGAGGCCGTGCTAGAACCTCTTCTAACAGTGGCAATAATTTTTTAGCCAACAATCCCCCCATTTCCCGCTACATGCTGAGGGGACAAAAGGATTAGTGAAGGGAAATATGGATAGACTACGAATCATAAACCTATCTGATTATAATCTGAGTGCATCAGAGAACACGTTATTGGAAAAGGGCCTTTCCTTTGTCCCCACTGTTAAGTTTGACTCATTTTCTTGGATAAAGGATCTTAATTTATTTGCTCGCAAACTTAAATGGATCAAATTCTTCAAACACCATAATAGAAAAAAATGCATTGAATTAGGGTTAGAAGAATCTGATATGGAAGGCCTGGTGGCCTTAGAGGGGTTACTAGAGGAATCTGGTAGAACCCCAGGTCTAGGTCCTTTCACCAATCTTAAATTGAAGAGTAGGAAGCTGCCACCTATAGGAGATTTTACCAATGTGGATTTATTTGTGGAAATGGTGGGAGATGAGATCAAAAATCTCAGTCAGGACATTAGGGGCATAGACAACAACCTGTCCTGGTCCGAAAGAGTAGCTCTGACCACCTTAGAGAAAAAACAAAGTATCGTTCTAAAGGCATCCGATAAAGGTGGGAACATCGTGGTCATGGGCAGAGATGACTACAAAAAAATGTGTGAGGACATTTTACTTAACCCTGACTGTTACACCATTTTGAAGGATAACCCCACAGCACTGTTCAAGAAAGAGTTGCTGGGCATTCTGAGTGATGCAAAGAGCAGATCTCTGATCAGTGCTAGCGAGTTTGGGTTCCTGTTTCCACAATTTCCCATCATGGCATGTTTTTATAGCCTGCCCAAAATCCACAAAGGGTATCCCCCTTTACGTGGCAGACCAATTGTTTCAGGCATTAATAATCTAACTCAAAATGTGAGTACATATGTTGATCAGGTGTTGCGCCCTTTTGTTTTGAGTCTCACATCATATGTACGTGACACTATGGATGTTCTGAAACAGATTGATGGTATTTCTTTGGAGAAAGGCACACTGTTGGCTAGCCTGGATGTTGAGGCGTTGTATTCATCCATACCTCACAAATTGGGTTACAAGGCGATCGAGTACTTCCTTGGATCAAGGGGCACTCAGTTTGCAGCCCATAACCAATTTGTTTTGCAGTTATTACAATTTGTTCTTGAAAAAAATATATTTATCTTTGAAGACAAGATCTTTCATCAGCAATGTGGCACTGCAATGGGGAGTCCTGCCGCTCCCACCTATGCAAATTTATTTCTTGGCTGGTGGGAGGAGACAATTGTCTTTGGGGACAATTTTACAAAATGGACTTCGTCCATTGGACTATGGATTAGATATATTGATGACGTGCTGCTTCTTTGGAACTCTACAGTAGAGGAGTTCCTTAGTTTTGTAGCAGCCCTCAACACAAATGATATAGGGCTTAGGTTCACGTGTGAGATTAGTGAAAAAGAATTGTCTTTTCTGGATTTGAAAATTATAAAAACAGGAGAAGGTACAATTCGTACAAAGGTACACCGGAAAGAAACAGCAACCAATAGTTTCTTGCAATGGAACAGCTGTCATCCTTATCCCCTCAAACGTGGCATTCCAAAAGGCCAATTTATGAGAGTACGCAGGAATTGTAGCTCCATGGGTGACTTTGAGTGCCAGGCTCAGGAACTCAAGATAAGATTGAAGGATAGAGGCTTCCCCAAGGGTGTAATCAGAAAGGCCTATGAGGGAGCAAGGGACGCAGATAGGCAATGTCTTCTGGTTCCTAAAAAACGTAAACAAGAACAAGTTACGAGACTCATAGGCACATATGATTCTAAACAAAATGATATCATGCAAATCCTGAAAAGGTATTGGCGTATTCTCAGTTCTGACACAGATTTGGTTGATCAGATCACACAGTGGCCCTCTGTCACGTATCGGAGAGGGAAAAACATCAGGGACAGAGTCATGCATAGCTGTTTTGACCCCATTTTACCTAGGGGTACGTGGCTGGATAGACAAATACCAGGCACTTTTAGATGTGGTAGCTGTAAAGCTTGTGACTTCATTCTCAAAGGGAATAGCTTTACCAGTGTTGCAACACAGGAGAAATACAACATTCGGGATTTTGTCAATTGCAAAACAGCGGGGGTGGTTTACCTCATTACATGCCCATGCCCCCTTAATTATGTGGGAAAAACGGCGCGACAATTTCGGCGCCGGATAAGGGAGCATGTTGGAGATATTATCCATGCTAGGGACACCCCAATATCTAAGCATGTGCATGCCAAACACCAAGGCCAAGCAGCATGTTTAAAGTTTCAAGCAATTGAACTTATTAGACCCCCCAAAAGAGGAGGTGACTGGGACAACCTAATTCTACGCAAAGAAGCCCAATGGATCCATAGACTGGCATGCATACAACCAGCGGGTTTAAACGAGCAGACTAATTATACTTGTTTTATTTAATATGTTATACCATTCCTCCACCTTAGACGGCCAACATTCACCTTGGGTGGCCTTTTGGTTGGGTGGTTGTATTTTGCATAGTTTACTATGTTTGATATGGCCATATTGGCCACTTAACATATTCAGAGATCTTGTGTTCAAATATTTTAAATGGGAGGGATTCCGCTATCTTGTCCACCCAATATGTGTTTTTAAACTAAAGAGTTGCTTATTTGAGGCAGTCCACTTGCGGTGGGTAACTGTCCCGCAAGATATACTCACAAACAAATTATTTGGCTTGCTCTTACCTTCCTCTTACTTGGCAGTCCGGGCGATGCGTCCCTGGCTTCCACTGCGCCTGCGCGTTCGGTTTGATGCGGCCGATGATGACCCCTGGCTGTCAGCTGACGGCGGGGGGTCACATGGGCAGGTGTCACGAATCGAGAGGGTGTTGTGATTGGTCAGTTCATGTATCGCCGCCAAAACGAGGGGTGGAGTTTGGGGCTTATAGTAACCCAGCGCCTGTAATGAAGTATGCCGTTGACATCGATACGAGCATCTTCCCGTGACGCACAGCAGAATATCTGCTGTTGAATACCATTATCGCTGGTGATGAGGCCAGAGTGACCAAGATACGGACCCCTGAGGATGAGTATCTGAAACGCGTAGGGTCTTTCATTGTATACTGAATGTCTGCATAGGGGACAGTAGCATTGTTTTACACCCAGCGCTAGTAGTTCCGGTGTTTTTGTTCACGGACACTGGTGCACTTTGGGGATTGTACTACTGTTGTGCCCAGGTCAAATGCTGTTGTCAGTGAAACATTGTTACAAACACTGAGATATATTTATCATAATGACTCAGTGTTTTCTGTTTAATACGTTTTTAAATTATCACGGTGGGGCTTATTTCACAGTGGTGTGTAACCCCTGTTTTTAAATGAGTTACTAATAAAAGGTATATTTTACTCAATTGTCACTTCAGTGAACCTTCTAATTTTCTCATATTGTGGGAGCACAATTATATTTATATCAATTTATACAGTGAATTTATATTTAATCCATACAGTTATTATTTTCAATATATCTGGGTATGGCAGCCTTTGCACTCTCTGATTTAAACACGGAAGGGTGGATGAGTGAGGCTAAAAGTGTCTTTTCTGAATGTGAACTGATGTATACAGCACAGGGTGCGTCTCTCAAAACTACCTTTAAAAACCTTAATAGACTACATAAGGATTATACTAGAAGCTGGTGGGAGATCCAGAGTTTGGAAAACTATCTAAAAAACAATATAGTTCCCAGAGGCCTGAGGGTCCCCATTGTTCCAGCATCAAGATTAAAAACCACTAATATAAAAGAAAGGTGGGAACAGGAGATCACAGGGAGTTCACTTAGGCTTATGCAGATTCTAGTGGAGGAAGAGAAAGTCCAGTTTGACTCTATTAGTGCGGAGCTCAAAAAAGAGATCGAGGCCGCTAAGTCTTTGGTAGATACCCCTGGTTTTGATAAAAAAGATAAAATCCTACAACAAACTCTAGAAAGGTTCACTAATCATTTAAAGGAACGTAAACACTTCCAGTTCCAGAGAGACCTACAGGAATTTAGGGAGAAAAAAGCTTACGACTTTGTTAATACCCAACAACAGCAATATCAACAGACTAATAGGGGGCCGAGGGAAACTGACCCTTCCACATCAGAGAGTGAAACAACAGACTCTGAAAGAGTGGGCCCTTTCTTTGGTGGTAGTGGTGGGAAACAAAAATATAGGGGAGGAGCTAGAGGTAGGAATAGAGGCCGTGCTAGAACCTCTTCTAACAGTGGCAATAATTTTTTAGCCAACAATCCCCCCATTTCCCGCTACATGCTGAGGGGACAAAAGGATTAGTGAAGGGAAATATGGATAGACTACGAATCATAAACCTATCTGATTATAATCTGAGTGCATCAGAGAACACGTTATTGGAAAAGGGCCTTTCCTTTGTCCCCACTGTTAAGTTTGACTCATTTTCTTGGATAAAGGATCTTAATTTATTTGCTCGCAAACTTAAATGGATCAAATTCTTCAAACACCATAATAGAAAAAAATGCATTGAATTAGGGTTAGAAGAATCTGATATGGAAGGCCTGGTGGCCTTAGAGGGGTTACTAGAGGAATCTGGTAGAACCCCAGGTCTAGGTCCTTTCACCAATCTTAAATTGAAGAGTAGGAAGCTGCCACCTATAGGAGATTTTACCAATGTGGATTTATTTGTGGAAATGGTGGGAGATGAGATCAAAAATCTCAGTCAGGACATTAGGGGCATAGACAACAACCTGTCCTGGTCCGAAAGAGTAGCTCTGACCACCTTAGAGAAAAAACAAAGTATCGTTCTAAAGGCATCTGATAAAGGTGGGAACATCGTGGTCATGGGCAGAGATGACTACAAAAAAATGTGTGAGGACATTTTACTTAACCCTGACTGTTACACCATTTTGAAGGATAACCCCACAGCACTGTTCAAGAAAGAGTTGCTGGGCATTCTGAGTGATGCAAAGAGCAGATCTCTGATCAGTGCTAGCGAGTTTGGGTTCCTGTTTCCACAATTTCCCATCATGGCATGTTTTTATAGCCTGCCCAAAATCCACAAAGGGTATCCCCCTTTACGTGGCAGACCAATTGTTTCAGGCATTAATAATCTAACTCAAAATGTGAGTACATATGTTGATCAGGTGTTGCGCCCTTTTGTTTTGAGTCTCACATCATATGTACGTGACACTATGGATGTTCTGAAACAGATTGATGGTATTTCTTTGGAGAAAGGCACACTGTTGGCTAGCCTGGATGTTGAGGCGTTGTATTCATCCATACCTCACAAATTGGGTTACAAGGCGATCGAGTACTTCCTTGGATCAAGGGGCACTCAGTTTGCAGCCCATAACCAATTTGTTTTGCAGTTATTACAATTCGTTCTTGAAAAAAATATATTTATCTTTGAAGACAAGATCTTTCATCAGCAATGTGGCACTGCAATGGGGAGTCCTGCCGCTCCCACCTATGCAAATTTATTTCTTGGCTGGTGGGAGGAGACAATTGTCTTTGGGGACAATTTTACAAAATGGACTTCGTCCATTGGACTATGGATTAGATATATTGATGACGTGCTGCTTCTTTGGAACTCTACAGTAGAGGAGTTCCTTAGTTTTGTAGCAGCCCTCAACACAAATGATATAGGGCTTAGGTTCACGTGTGAGATTAGTGAAAAAGAATTGTCTTTTCTGGATTTGAAAATTATAAAAACAGGAGAAGGTACAATTCGTACAAAGGTACACCGGAAAGAAACAGCAACCAATAGTTTCTTGCAATGGAACAGCTGTCATCCTTATCCCCTCAAACGTGGCATTCCAAAAGGCCAATTTATGAGAGTACGCAGGAATTGTAGCTCCATGGGTGACTTTGAGTGCCAGGCTCAGGAACTCAAGATAAGATTGAAGGATAGAGGCTTCCCCAAGGGTGTAATCAGAAAGGCCTATGAGGGAGCAAGGGACGCAGATAGGCAATGTCTTCTGGTTCCTAAAAAACGTAAACAAGAACAAGTTACGAGACTCATAGGCACATATGATTCTAAACAAAATGATATCATGCAAATCCTGAAAAGGTATTGGCGTATTCTCAGTTCTGACACAGATTTGGTTGATCAGATCACACAGTGGCCCTCTGTCACGTATCGGAGAGGGAAAAACATGAGGGACAGAGTCATGCATAGCTGTTTTGACCCCATTTTACCTAGGGGTACGTGGCTGGATAGACAAATACCAGGCACTTTTAGATGTGGTAGCTGTAAAGCTTGTGACTTCATTCTCAAAGGGAATAGCTTTACCAGTGTTGCAACACAGGAGAAATACAACATTCGGGATTTTGTCAATTGCAAAACAGCGGGGGTGGTTTACCTCATTACATGCCCATGCCCCCTTAATTATGTGGGAAAAACGGCGCGACAATTTCGGCGCCGGATAAGGGAGCATGTTGGAGATATTATCCATGCTAGGGACACCCCAATATCTAAGCATGTGCATGCCAAACACCAAGGCCAAGCAGCATGTTTAAAGTTTCAAGCAATTGAACTTATTAGACCCCCCAAAAGAGGAGGTGACTGGGACAACCTAATTCTACGCAAAGAAGCCCAATGGATCCATAGACTGGCATGCATACAACCAGCGGGTTTAAACGAGCAGACTAATTATACTTGTTTTATTTAATATGTTATACCATTCCTCCACCTTAGACGGCCAACATTCACCTTGGGTGGCCTTTTGGTTGGGTGGTTGTATTTTGCATAGTTTACTATGTTTGATATGGCCATATTGGCCACTTAACATATTCAGAGATCTTGTGTTCAAATATTTTAAATGGGAGGGATTCCGCTATCTTGTCCACCCAATATGTGTTTTTAAACTAAAGAGTTGCTTATTTGAGGCAGTCCACTTGCGGTGGGTAACTGTCCCGCAAGATATACTCACAAACAAATTATTTGGCTTGCTCTTACCTTCCTCTTACTTGGCAGTCCGGGCGATGCGTCCCTGGCTTCCACTGCGCCTGCGCGTTCGGTTTGATGCGGCCGATGATGACCCCTGGCTGTCAGCTGACGGCGGGGGGTCACATGGGCAGGTGTCACGAATCGAGAGGGTGTTGTGATTGGTCAGTTCATGTATCGCTGCCAAAACGAGGGGTGGAGTTTGGGGCTTATAGTAACCCAGCGCCTGTAATGAAGTATGCCGTTGACATCGATACGAGCATCTTCCCGTGACGCACAGCAGAATATCTGCTGTTGAATACCATTATCGCTGGTGATGAGGCCAGAGTGACCAAGATACGGACCCCTGAGGATGAGTATCTGAAACGCGTAGGGTCTTTCATTGTATACTGAATGTCTGCATAGGGGACAGTAGCATTGTTTTACACCCAGCGCTAGTAGTTCCGGTGTTTTTGTTCACGGACACTGGTGCACTTTGGGGATTGTACTACTGTTGTGCCCAGGTCAAATGCTGTTGTCAGTGAAACATTGTTACAAACACTGAGATATATTTATCATAATGACTCAGTGTTTTCTGTTTAATACGTTTTTAAATTATCACGGTGGGGCTTATTTCACAGTGGTGTGTTACCCCTGTTTTTAAATGAGTTACTAATAAAAGGTATATTTTACTCAATTGTCACTTCAGTGAACCTTCTAATTTTCTCATATTGTGGGAGCACAATTATATTTATATCAATTTATACAGTGAATTTATATTTAATCCATACAGTTATTATTTTCAATATATCTGGGTATGGCAGCCTTTGCACTCTCTGATTTAAACACGGAAGGGTGGATGAGTGAGGCTAAAAGTGTCTTTTCTGAATGTGAACTGATGTATACAGCACAGGGTGCGTCTCTCAAAACTACCTTTAAAAACCTTAATAGACTACATAAGGATTATACTAGAAGCTGGTGGGAGATCCAGAGTTTGGAAAACTATCTAAAAAACAATATAGTTCCCAGAGGCCTGAGGGTCCCCATTGTTCCAGCATCAAGATTAAAAACCACTAATATAAAAGAAAGGTGGGAACAGGAGATCACAGGGAGTTCACTTAGGCTTATGCAGATTCTAGTGGAGGAAGAGAAAGTCCAGTTTGACTCTATTAGTGCGGAGCTCAAAAAAGAGATCGAGGCCGCTAAGTCTTTGGTAGATACCCCTGGTTTTGATAAAAAAGATAAAATCCTACAACAAACTCTAGAAAGGTTCACTAATCATTTAAAGGAACGTAAACACTTCCAGTTCCAGAGAGACCTACAGGAATTTAGGGAGAAAAAAGCTTACGACTTTGTTAATACCCAACAACAGCAATATCAACAGACTAATAGGGGGCCGAGGGAAACTGACCCTTCCACATCAGAGAGTGAAACAACAGACTCTGAAAGAGTGGGCCCTTTCTTTGGTGGTAGTGGTGGGAAACAAAAATATAGGGGAGGAGCTAGAGGTAGGAATAGAGGCCGTGCTAGAACCTCTTCTAACAGTGGCAATAATTTTTTAGCCAACAATCCCCCCATTTCCCGCTACATGCTGAGGGGACAAAAGGATTAGTGAAGGGAAATATGGATAGACTACGAATCATAAACCTATCTGATTATAATCTGAGTGCATCAGAGAACACGTTATTGGAAAAGGGCCTTTCCTTTGTCCCCACTGTTAAGTTTGACTCATTTTCTTGGATAAAGGATCTTAATTTATTTGCTCGCAAACTTAAATGGATCAAATTCTTCAAACACCATAATAGAAAAAAATGCATTGAATTAGGGTTAGAAGAATCTGATATGGAAGGCCTGGTGGCCTTAGAGGGGTTACTAGAGGAATCTGGTAGAACCCCAGGTCTAGGTCCTTTCACCAATCTTAAATTGAAGAGTAGGAAGCTGCCACCTATAGGAGATTTTACCAATGTGGATTTATTTGTGGAAATGGTGGGAGATGAGATCAAAAATCTCAGTCAGGACATTAGGGGCATAGACAACAACCTGTCCTGGTCCGAAAGAGTAGCTCTGACCACCTTAGAGAAAAAACAAAGTATCGTTCTAAAGGCATCTGATAAAGGTGGGAACATCGTGGTCATGGGCAGAGATGACTACAAAAAAATGTGTGAGGACATTTTACTTAACCCTGACTGTTACACCATTTTGAAGGATAACCCCACAGCACTGTTCAAGAAAGAGTTGCTGGGCATTCTGAGTGATGCAAAGAGCAGATCTCTGATCAGTGCTAGCGAGTTTGGGTTCCTGTTTCCACAATTTCCCATCATGGCATGTTTTTATAGCCTGCCCAAAATCCACAAAGGGTATCCCCCTTTACGTGGCAGACCAATTGTTTCAGGCATTAATAATCTAACTCAAAATGTGAGTACATATGTTGATCAGGTGTTGCGCCCTTTTGTTTTGAGTCTCACATCATATGTACGTGACACTATGGATGTTCTGAAACAGATTGATGGTATTTCTTTGGAGAAAGGCACACTGTTGGCTAGCCTGGATGTTGAGGCGTTGTATTCATCCATACCTCACAAATTGGGTTACAAGGCGATCGAGTACTTCCTTGGATCAAGGGGCACTCAGTTTGCAGCCCATAACCAATTTGTTTTGCAGTTATTACAATTTGTTCTTGAAAAAAATATATTTATCTTTGAAGACAAGATCTTTCATCAGCAATGTGGCACTGCAATGGGGAGTCCTGCCGCTCCCACCTATGCAAATTTATTTCTTGGCTGGTGGGAGGAGACAATTGTCTTTGGGGACAATTTTACAAAATGGACTTCGTCCATTGGACTATGGATTAGATATATTGATGACGTGCTGCTTCTTTGGAACTCTACAGTAGAGGAGTTCCTTAGTTTTGTAGCAGCCCTCAACACAAATGATATAGGGCTTAGGTTCACGTGTGAGATTAGTGAAAAAGAATTGTCTTTTCTGGATTTGAAAATTATAAAAACAGGAGAAGGTACAATTCGTACAAAGGTACACCGGAAAGAAACAGCAACCAATAGTTTCTTGCAATGGAACAGCTGTCATCCTTATCCCCTCAAACGTGGCATTCCAAAAGGCCAATTTATGAGAGTACGCAGGAATTGTAGCTCCATGGGTGACTTTGAGTGCCAGGCTCAGGAACTCAAGATAAGATTGAAGGATAGAGGCTTCCCCAAGGGTGTAATCAGAAAGGCCTATGAGGGAGCAAGGGACGCAGATAGGCAATGTCTTCTGGTTCCTAAAAAACGTAAACAAGAACAAGTTACGAGACTCATAGGCACATATGATTCTAAACAAAATGATATCATGCAAATCCTGAAAAGGTATTGGCGTATTCTCAGTTCTGACACAGATTTGGTTGATCAGATCACACAGTGGCCCTCTGTCACGTATCGGAGAGGGAAAAACATCAGGGACAGAGTCATGCATAGCTGTTTTGACCCCATTTTACCTAGGGGTACGTGGCTGGATAGACAAATACCAGGCACTTTTAGATGTGGTAGCTGTAAAGCTTGTGACTTCATTCTCAAAGGGAATAGCTTTACCAGTGTTGCAACACAGGAGAAATACAACATTCGGGATTTTGTCAATTGCAAAACAGCGGGGGTGGTTTACCTCATTACATGCCCATGCCCCCTTAATTATGTGGGAAAAACGACGCGACAATTTCGGCGCCGGATAAGGGAGCATGTTGGAGATATTATCCATGCTAGGGACACCCCAATATCTAAGCATGTGCATGCCAAACACCAAGGCCAAGCAGCATGTTTAAAGTTTCAAGCAATTGAACTTATTAGACCCCCCAAAAGAGGAGGTGACTGGAACAACCTAATTCTACGCAAAGAAGCCCAATGGATCCATAGACTGGCATGCATACAACCAGCGGGTTTAAACGAGCAGACTAATTATACTTGTTTTATTTAATATGTTATACCATTCCTCCACCTTAGACGGCCAACATTCACCTTGGGTGGCCTTTTGGTTGGGTGGTTGTATTTTGCATAGTTTACTATGTTTGATATGGCCATATTGGCCACTTAACATATTCAGAGATCTTGTGTTCAAATATTTTAAATGGGAGGGATTCCGCTATCTTGTCCACCCAATATGTGTTTTTAAACTCAAGAGTTGCTTATTTGAGGCAGTCCACTTGCGGTGGGTAACTGTCCCGCAAGATATACTCACAAACAAATTATTTGGCTTGCTCTTACCTTCCTCTTACTTGGCAGTCCGGGCGATGCGTCCCTGGCTTCCACTGCGCCTGCGCGTTCGGTTTGATGCGGCCGATGATGACCCCTGGCTGTCAGCTGACGGCGGGGGGTCACATGGGCAGGTGTCACGAATCGAGAGGGTGTTGTGATTGGTCAGTTCATGTATCGCCGCCAAAACGAGGGGTGGAGTTTGGGGCTTATAGTAACCCAGCGCCTGTAATGAAGTATGCCGTTGACATCGATACGAGCATCTTCCCGTGACGCACAGCAGAATATCTGCTGTTGAATACCATTATCGCTGGTGATGAGGCCAGAGTGACCAAGATACGGACCCCTGAGGATGAGTATCTGAAACGCGTAGGGTCTTTCATTGTATACTGAATGTCTGCATAGGGGACAGTAGCATTGTTTTACACCCAGCGCTAGTAGTTCCGGTGTTTTTGTTCACGGACACTGGTGCACTTTGGGGATTGTACTACTGTTGTGCCCAGGTCAAATGCTGTTGTCAGTGAAACATTGTTACAAACACTGAGATATATTTATCATAATGACTCAGTGTTTTCTGTTTAATACGTTTTTAAATTATCACGGTGGGGCTTATTTCACAGTGGTGTGTTACCCCTGTTTTTAAATGAGTTACTAATAAAAGGTATATTTTACTCAATTGTCACTTCAGTGAACCTTCTAATTTTCTCATATTGTGGGAGCACAATTATATTTATATCAATTTATACAGTGAATTTTTGTTTTTGTGACAGCATATATTTATTTTCAGCTTGTTTGTGAATTCTTGCTGTAGGGGATTCATTTGTCTTGTTGTTTAGACACTTAGCCATGACTTCATGCCACATAGAAAACACAGCAGTAAAGATAAAACCATAAACCGCCTAAAGATATTTGTTAATCTCTTAATTTATTTATTTCTTGTTTGAATGAAAGGTTGGAGCATGAGGTCAAAACCTCAAATTTCTACAGTGCTTTTAAAATGATTTGTATGATGTTTATTAATTGTCATTGCCTTGATGGATAGAGAAGAGTAGAAAAAAATGTGCTGACAAATTTTTACTAAATGGCTATCTTTTTTAGGAAACCTCCATGGCCACTATTTTTCTGGGACTGGACTGTTACGGATGGACCCACCCAAAGAGAGATGCTTTCTACCTGCGTCTGGAGAAGGGTGAAGGGTTGGACAGATAATAAAAGGTTTTTTTTCAGGAATACAATAACATGGCTGCTTTCTTCCAAACACAGCTCCACACCTGTCCATGCGTTGTGTGGTGCATTGCAACTTGGCTTCATTGAAGTGAATGGGGTTGAGCTGCAATACTACACACAACCTATGGACAAGTGTGGTGCTGTTTATAGAAGAAAAAAGTTTTTTTTTCTAATCCTAGACAATCCCTTTAATGATGGATAAAGCTACACCAATAGAAAAAAAGGCAGAAAAAAAGGCAGAAAAATGCAGGGGGCAAAGAGTGGGATTGGAGTAGATCCCAGACATACCTTGAGGGAGAATAATTCCAGAGGGCTGTCCAACATGTTCATACAGTTACGGACTGGCTTCTTCAAAAACTCAGATATTTGTAACCACCAAAATACTTGCACCTTCACACAGATTCCTAAGAATATGCATGTGATGATGCTTAGTGTTGCGGAAAAACTTCTTAATCTCCTCAAATACTCACAGAGACACCGACATAGGTTGAAGGTTTATTGTGTAGCCACAGAACCAATCTGTGCACTGGATGTTTGAAACGGTATGCAGCAGTTGAAGCCTGAAGCAGATAGCTTCTACCACTGCATATCGGCCGATCGGCAAAAGTGAAGCTCAGCTCCTATTCACCTGAATAGGAGCCGAGCTGCAGTACTGCAGCTCAGCCACTATTCTTTGACTGGAGCCATCTGCTTCTGACAATATCGTCCGGTGGATAGGTCATCAGTTATCAGAGAATGGAAAACCCCTTTAAATCTTGTTTTACATGAATTCTTCTACTACTCATCAGTATCTTATCAATTATCTTAATACAGCTAAACAGAATTTAGAAAATCCTAGTTCATTTTGACCTTAATGTAACTTCTCAAAGTTCCTAGAAATCACTTTATTTTCATTATAGTTTATTTCATCATGTTTTCAATACTTAGCCATAACTTATATTGTGTCTGTCATTCTCCATTTTGATAGCTTTAAAGCAAATTAATTACCCTTATGTTTAATATTTTCTTTATCACTTAGTGAATTGCAGAATTTAATTACTTATGCAGAAAGAAGACTTGCTGGTGTTCCCGGCATTTGTAATTTCTCATTGCTAACCTAGCTTTTCTGACCATATTTAGTGTTTGATGAGTCTACCTGAGTTATTGGTTATTCCCATGTTGCTGAACATGCCTACTTTACATGCTACTTCCTTTTACCTCAACATGTTTGGTAGGTTCACCTATCATATTCCTTGTCACCAATGGGAGATGAAATATATTATTTCTTTGCAAAAAAAAACAAAAACATTCCAGAACTTCTTGCAGGAATCATATGTGGATATATAAAGGCATAATTTGGATTCTTTACCACTTCTGGTCGGTGCCATTCTTATGCAATCCCAACCAGTATACTATTGTCTGCCCTTAGTTCAGGTGAACAAACTTTGATATGATTCCTGAATGGCTATGAAATGTAACCCCACAACTGTGAACGGGCAATACAGTTATAATCAGACATGCGAGAGAGAGAGAGAGAGAGAGCAGTTAGAGCCATATTCAGACACTAGGGCAGATTTACACATATTGTCTTAAATTTAGACTCCTTACAATTAGATTAGATGCGCTAAATTTATCACAGTGTCTCATGATTGATGATAATTTGGCGCATCTTTAGACATTTCTGTCTAACTTTATACCATCTCTTGGATGGCTTACTTTAGACCAAAAATTCTAAAAATGTGTAGGAGATTGGAGAAAGCTTCAGGAGGTCAGATAACTGATGATGCTCTGCTCCCTCGGTCACTACGCTAGAAACCTGCTAAGGGCCTGCACCCTTCTGCATCCCCTCCATGTGAATCAGTTTAAAGTTTAATTCACACAGTTAAGGAGATTCATAATCCCTTCTATCATTTTACAAAGAAAACGGAAACCAAGTAAAAGGGAAACCGTCTCACATTTCATTAGAAAAAAAAAAAAAATTCTCTCTTGTGGAAGAATCACAGCATGTCATATATTGCACAGAGTTCGTTCCAAAAGCACTAAATTCCAGAGAAAAACCTGTTCTGTGAAATCTAACCTCACTCAGAGCCAAAATGCTGATCACCTTTTTATGTTTATGCACAGTTTTTTCTACACCTGTATAAAAAGTTTAACCTCTTAACGACGAGCGACGGATATATCCATCGCAAGCAGGTGTTAGTTCCCGCATAGCGATGGATATATCAGGTCGCTTTGATCATGTGGGTACTTTCAGTGTACACAGCCTGGTACCTGCCCCAACTGCCGGAATTGAAGCGTGCTCCGATTCCACCAGTTTAACCCATTAGATGCAGCTGTCAATAGTGACAGCGTCATCTAATGTCTTTTGCAGAGAGAGGGAGCTAACTCTGTCACCCCATCGGTGCCCCCGCAAAGAAATCGTGGGACGCCGTTGGGTTTCTATGGCAGCTGGAGGCCTAACAAAGACCCCCATGTCTGCCTTCAGCAACTGCCTATTAAGCCTAAAACACATACACATAGACATATATGGTATTGCCGCGATCATAACGACTCAAAAAATAAAGTTAACATATTAATTAAACTGCCGGATGAACAGTGTCCAAAAAAAATGCAAGTAACAATGGCAAAATTATTATTTTTTCTCCCATTCCCACCATAAAAAATAAAATAAATGTTAATCAGTAAGTCCCATGTACCACAAAATACTACCAATGAAAACTACACCTTATCCTGCAAAAAACAAGCCCACATATGGCTACATCGACAGGAAAAAAAAAGTTACAGCTCATGGAATGCAGCGATGCAAAAACAAATTACGTTTTTTAAAAAAAGGGTTTTTATTTTGAAAACATAGGAAATCATAAAACCTTTACATATTTGGTATCCCCGTAATTGTGCCGACCCATAAATGTAACATGTTATTTACGCTGCATAGTGAACGGCGTAAACTTATAACGTGAAAAACATGCTGGAAAAGCTGTTAATTTCCTAAAATAAAGTTAATAAAAGTTAATCAATATTATAAGCACCCAAAAATGGTGCAATTTAAAAATACAACTAGTTCCGCAAAAAAAAACAATATATTGTCTATATTGTCAGAAAAATAATAAAGTTAAGACTCTTAGAATGCGACAGTGAAAAAACAAAAAATAATCCTTGGTCATTAACTCCTTCCCGACATTTGTCATATGGATACGTCATGGAAAGCTAGTGCTTCTCGCATTTTGCCGTACCCATATGACAAATGGATGGCACCGGCTCAGAAGCCGAGTCTGTGCCATCATCGCCGGATGTCAGCGGTGTATTACAGCTGACATTCAGCTGTGATGGCGGGGACCAAAATTAGCTTTGATCCATGCCATTAACCCTTTACATGCAGCGGTCAAAAGCGATCGCTGCATTTAAGGTGTTTACAGCTCATCGGCACCCCAGCAATGAAATTGCCGGGGTTACATTTGCTGCAATGGCAACTGAAGGCCTAATACTGGCCTCCCGGTCTGCTTAGAATGGAAGCCTTTCAAGCCCCCGCTCGGAGGAGGGGCCTGAAAGACTTCCACAGCCGACGGCAAGATGGTGCCGGTTCAGAAGCTGAGCAGGCGTCATCAGCGGTGGATGTCAGCTCAATGTTAGCTAGCTCCGATCCCTGCCATTAACCTCTTAGATGCAGCGATCGAAAGCGATCGCTGCATCTTAGAGGTTGCTAGCAGATCGGCAGCCCTGCCATGCAATCAGGGCTGCCGACTGCTGCTATGGTAACAGGAGGCCGAACAATGGCCTCCTGCTCTGCCATTACGAAGCCAATTAAGCCCCGCCGGGAGTAAAAAAAAAGTATAAAAAAGTGAAAAACAACGTTTTAAAACATATGATAAAAGTTTCAAGTAATAAAATAAAACACAATCACCCTTTTACCTTATCAAGTCCTTTATTATTGAAAAAAACTAAATAAACCATACATATTTGATATTGCCGCTACAATATCTGCCTGAACTATAAAAATATTATGTTATTTATTCCACGCGGTGAACGGCGTAAAAAAACAAAAACTTACAAAACTATACCAGGATTTCTGTTTGTTGGTCCCTTTGCCCTACAATTATTGGAATAAAAGTGATCAAAAAGTCGCATGTATCCAAAAATGGTACCTATAAAAATGATAGCTCGTCTCGCAAAAAACAAGCCCTCATACAGCCCTGTCAACAAAAAATTAAATCGTGATGGTTCTCACAACATGGCGACAGAAAACATATATTCTTTTTACAAAAGTAATTTTATTGTGCAAAAAGTTGTAAAACATAAAAAAGTGCTATAAATTAGGTGTCGCCGGAATTGTACTGACCCGCAGAATAAAGGTAACATGTCATTTATAACGCATGGTGAACGATGTATAAAAAAACAACAACTAAAAACTATGTCAGAATTGCTGTTTTTTGATCACCTGGCCTCCCAAGAAATCGGATAAGAAGTGATCAATAAGTCCCAAGTACCCCAAAATGGTACCACTAAAAACGACAGCTCATCCCGCAAAAAAACAGTCCTCATACCACTACGTCTATCAAAAAATAAAATTAGTTAAGGCTCCAATAAGCCAGAAAATAAAAAATATGCAACTATGCAGGTCCGAGGGGAACATTTCTTCGGTTTCAAGAGGCGTTATCAAGGCCTTAAAATTAGGAAACCAGGAAGGGGAGGGCCCAAACATATCTGCTGGAAGCGAGGGTGCCCGTATTATACCAGGACAACACTTCCCAGCAAAATTCCCCAAACTCCAAAGGTGCAGAGTGTGGACCAAAAGGGGGATAAGGAAGGACATTTATCAGTGCGACACCGGCCTGTGCAGAAAGCATTGTGTGACAGTGTAACACACATCTATGGATTGTTTTACTGTTTTTTTTACCCCATTATTATACCACCTGACTATGCCCCTGATGTACTTTGCTCAGCTTACATATGCCCCCACATTATAAACTAAAATACAAGTAATACTCCAAGCAAAACTGCTACCAAGCAAAATCCATGCCCCAAAAGCCAAATAGCAATCCCTCCCCTCTGAACCCTACAGCGTGCCCAAACAGCAGTTTACTCCCACATATATGGCATCGCCAAACCCGGGAGAACACTTTTAACAATTCTTGGGGGGTGTGTCTCCAGTGGCACAAGCTGGACACTACATATTTTTCACTGAAATGGCATATCTAGGGAAAAATGTAAACATTTACTTTGCACCATCCGCCGCACAATCATTTATGGAAAAGACCTGTGGGGTGAAAATGCTCACTACACCCCTTAATAAATGCCTTGAGGGGTGTAGTTTCCAAAATGGGGTCACTTCTAAGCGGTTTATTTTATTACTTCACATCAGAGCCTCTGCAATTGTGAACCAATACTTTGTAAATCACCAAATTAGTCCTCAATTTTACATTGTACTCTTTCACTCCTGAGCCCTGTTGAATGTCCAGGCAAAGTTAGGGCCACATGTAGGGTGTTTCTAAAACCAGGAACCACAGCATAATAATTAGAAAGCTGTCTTGTTATGGTGGCACAAGCTGGGCACCTCATATTGGCATATCTATGGAAAAAAAAGAATTCACTCTGCAACATCGAGTGCACACTAATTTCTGCAAAACACCTGCAGGGTCAACATGCTCACTACACCCCTAGGTGAATACCTTGAGGGGTGTAATTTCCATAATGTGGTCATTTCTGGGAGGTTTCCACTGTTTTTTTCCCACAGGGGCATTGAAAATGCGACATAGCGCCCAGAAACCACTCCAGCAAAATCTGCACTCCAAAGGCCAAATGGCAATCCTTTCCTTCCGAGCCCTACTGTGTGCCCAAACAGCAGTTTATGACCACAAATGGGGTATTGTAAACCTACAAAAGACCTAAAACAAAAGGTCAAAGGGGTCCCCAACAAACTGTAGAACAACCTATAAGCACCAAAGCACATGGACCATAACACCCAAATAGAATGTATGAATATATATATATATATATATATATATATATATATATATATATTGCCACGTATCGTAAAAAATAGAGATCTTTATTAATAATAAATAGCAACAATACATGGTATTACAAAAAATACATATAGATAAACTCAATAGAGCAGGTCAAATTACAGAGAGCAGCATCAATAGGGTATGGATGTAATTATTCCCAAAGGGTAACAGAACAACCCATCTCAGAATAAACGTACCGTACCCAACCTCACCACTAAATACAAAAAAATGTGCTACTGAGAAGCAGTTGCCAGGCTAATGTGTACGCAGGTTAAATCCCAACTAGTAATAGATACATATGGCAAGACCTAAATGCAGCAATGCCATCCTGGCAAGAGCTGAATATCAAATCTAAATGGATTACCAGAAGTGTAAATAGGAAAACGTACCCAAAGACATGGTGAAGGGAAGAGGGCATGTCAGGAAATGTGGCACAGAAAAATGCACACAGAGGCACCGCAAGAGCCCTTCAAACCTGACATGGTGGCCAAAATATATTCTAATAAAAGCAAGGCCCCAAAATCCTTTAGGTGCTCCTTTGCTTCTGAGGACGATACTTCAGTCCATTAGCACGCTAGGGACACGTGGGATATTTCCTAAAATGTCAGAATCAGGGCAATAAATATTAAGTTGCATTTCTCTGGTAAAACTTTCTGTGTTACAAAATAAAATTGATGAAATATGAATTTCTGCCCAAAAAAAATATTAATTTGTAAATTTCACCTCTACATTTCTTCAATTCCTGTGAAATGTCTAAAGGGTTATAACATTTTCTAAATGCTGTTTTAAATGCTTAGAGGGGTGAAGTTTTTAAAATGGGGTGATTTATTGGGTGTTTCTAATATATAAGGCCCTCAAAGCCACTTCACAACTGAACTGGCCCCTGTAAAAATAGCCTTTTGAAATTTTCTTGAAAATGTGAGAAATTGCTGCTAAAGTTCTAAGCCTTGTAACGTCCTAGAAAAATAAAAGAATGTTCAAAAAAAAACTATGCCAATCTAAAGTAGACATATTGGGGATGTTAATTGGCAACACTTTTGTGTGGTATTACTGTCTGTCTTACAAGCAGATATATTTAAATTTAGAAAAATGCTGATTTTTGAAATTTTTCTCTCAATTTTGGTGTTTTTCACAATTAAATATTGAATGTATCGAGCAAATTTTGCCAGTAACATAAAGTCCAATGTGTCACGAGAAAACAATCTCAGAATCGCTTGGATAGGTAAAAGCATTCCGAAGTTATTACCACATAAAGTGAAACATGTCAGATTTGAAAAATGAGGCTCTGTCAGGAAGGTCAAAAGTGGCCAAAGAGGGAAGGGGTTAAGGGGCTAAAGTTCTTGTTGTACAGATCAATATTTATTATTCTGTTATGGGCATCCCTCCATTTGAACATATACAGAACTGAGGCTGTTAAGTAGTTTTATAAACTGCATTTTTTTATGGGGCTTTCTAAATTTAGCTTTTTGTGTCTTGTTATGGCTTTGTATGCCCCTAATCTTGTATATTAGCAGCCGCAAAAGCAGAATGGGATTAAGATCCTTGAAATATTATTTACATTTTGGAAAAGTTTTCCAACACCAGCATCACAATATTCTACAGTTTATGCACATTTTGAAGGTTAAACAGATGATTTTTATTTCTATGATTTGTGTTAGCAGGGTACAGTAGCTGAATGTATATTTGCATATAATTTCACGGGAATTGAGTTGTCATCCAGTTTATGATATCTTGCAGTGAAGTGTTGTCTACCATTGATCCCTGCACATGAATTGCCATCCTAGAGGAAGCGTTTGTTTCATTGGAGAGCAGTGATTACCATTCAGCAGTTTGCAAAGGGTTAACAGTCTATATATTCCACGTAGTTTATGAATATTTGCAAATCCTGCGAAAAAATTAGACAAATGGTGCAAATATTTAAAAATAAAAATCAGAATTTCATTTCTTAGGTGCATTTGAAACTAGCTGCCTTTTTATTATTGAGATATAAACTTCACAATATTAAGGCGGACTAAATGGACAGACATCAGCCAGGGTCAGATTGAGTCATAAGAAACTTTCTTGGCTCCATGAAATCAAGACGTTACCCCCCATTACCGGAAGATGGGGGTGGCGGGAGGAGGCAGGGGTGTGATGTGAATTGTCAGTTCCTCTGCAGAGGGGCAGGACGGAGATAGTAGATGGGCACTGGTAAGAGAATGGCAGTGGAGCGAGTGGTGCCAGGGGGAAGAAGGCACTCTCTGACAGGGGCTCTGTGGAGGGGCATTGGGGAGAGACATGTCAGCAAAGGATCTGCAGGAGGCCAAGGAGAGAGTACAGGGGGGCAACATAAAAAAAATTGCACTGAAGCGGCTTATTTATACATCAGTCACTCACTCCTCACATGCGGCACCTATATCATCTGTGTAGACACCAAACCAGATGCCAAAATTTATTCAGACTCCTGACTGGACACCTCATTTAAATCAGACTCCCGGCCAGATTCCTAAATTAATTTAGACCCCAGACCAGACCTCTAAATGAATACGATCCTGATACTGGGGCCAGTGTCCAGTGGCCAGTATCTGAGCCTTGTAAAGTAGGACCCCAAGTGTAGTTAATTTGGAGATTGGAATGGGCATTGCAAATGGATCTGTTCCATCTACCACTGGAGATTATTTTATATGGGCGGTGGTGAGTATCAACAAGGGACAGCGACATTGGATGAGCCCCCTTTTTTTCTCTTCCTTGTTGCCGGGCCCCTAATAAACATACAGATGTAGCCATCTTTATCTTGACTTTTAACACATTAAATACACAGTGTCAAAAAACTTTAACTTATCTTTTTGAATGGCTTTTCAATAGCTTTTGTTGTGTGATATCACGCTGCCAAGTTTGACTTGGCTACGTCCATAGCAGCCATACTGCCCTTTTGACGGCCCTGGCCACCAGAGTACCAGAGGATCGTTCGATGGCTCCAGGCTCTGAAACAACAATGGTACCCTAATAAAATAGGTATCCAAACAGAACCAACAGAAGACAATCTTATTTGAAGCTCATTTTGGAGCCAATCATTTGAAATACATTTTTCTATGAGTTGTCTCCTACCTATAAGACCTTACAGATGATATGGCCTGCATGTGCAATGATAACAACAACGAGCACAGCGAATTTAAAAGTAGACATGTTTATGTACTGTTTCGATGGAGGGTGGGTCCTTAGAATTACTTTCTCTGGTGGTCCTAACGTACCTCAGACCGACACTGATTCCGGCAATAGTAAGGCATTTGCACAATATTGAATCCACAATAAATACTTTCTAAATTGCCAACTTTACCGTTGCTGAATGTTATATAAACCACAAATAATTTCTCCTACATGGATCAATAATAAGATGAAATGCATGATAGCAAGAACTGTCTAGCAATATCCAGTATGTTAACAAATCAGTTGCAGTTGGCTGAAATGCATATATTGTAGAGACTTGCCAGTGGAACTAAAATGTAAGCCTGATTCCCTGCATGCTTATGAAATATTTTAGCAAAGTCACCCTGCATGCAAAATTCTTTTTTTAAAGAGCGCCATAAAAAAGGGCCTAATTTGCATGCACAAACCAAGCTTTCCATCAATAAGCTATCACGCTAGACATCCACCTGAAAGCTGACAGGTTCATTACTTATCACAAGTAACATTTCCAGAGCATGCATTCAGCATCCCGGGTCTCATTTACTTGATTATCTTTTATTGCACAAGTCAAGTAAGTAATTATTCTCACTAGGTTGGCCAACTGGGCATATAAAGTGTAGAAAATAATTGTATTCCTGCACTTTATCTGGGATTCAAACATTTCACAAACACCATTAGGGCGGATTTAAGGAATCCCTCATGCAAATGCTCTAACACCCAGCAGATGAGACACACATTCTGTGAGCCTGCAGCCTAAAATGATTGAATTCCAGTCAAACATCTGTATCATTCTGGCATGTCAGCTCCATTGATTCTTTGTGATACAGAATGAGCACACGGTGACAAGAAGATTTTTATTACCCATGAAGAAAAATGAAGCAGAAGGAGTATTCGTTTCTTTAACTCCTACAAACAAATAATCCTATTTTAGTTCATAATAACATGATTTCCTACCTCAGGATATATCTGACTTATCAACCTTTGGAAATAGAAAGGATGGACTGTCCCCAGGGTCATATACAAAAATCATATAGGCCTCAACCCCACTGCGAGCTCCAGCCAATGTACTTTTTTTTTATTATTAACCAGTTCAGGACCGCGCTATTTTGAGCCTTCAGGACCAGCCCTTTTTAGCACGTGTTAGTTAAATTGCTATAACTGTTTTATTTGTTGGGCTAACGACGTGATTTTTGCGATGTTTTTTCCATAGATAATGCAGGTTTCTTTTTTTTATCGTTTTTATACACATCCTTTTTGTTATTTTAGAATTTTTATTCTTAAAGTTTGAAAATAATAGTAAAAAAGTAAGCTTTTTCACGTTTCAGCTATTTTTTTTGTTAATAACATAGTTTTGCCCTAAAGTAGACCTTATTTGTGATCGTCATTGTCTACCGTAAATTTTAATATATTACATGTCTATATTAGGGTAATTGGATCCGGGCTAGCGTTACGACAATGATTGGCGGGGGGGAACGTTTTTGTTGGGGGTGGGTATTTTATGTGTATTTCTTTTTTATATTTTTTGCACTTTACTTTACTTTTATTTTTTTATTACTGTGGTCTGTTCCTAAAACCCCAGTTACAGGGGAAATCAGCCCTCTCATAGTGATGATTGTCACTAATAGGGCTGTGCTGGGTCTAGTAAGACCCAGCAGCAATCTGTCTGTAACGGCACTCGGCGATCATGTGACCAGTCACATGAACACCGGGAGGAACAGAGACAGAGGCGCGGCCGCTGCCTCTATTCCTATACACAGCGTTCATTGAGCGCTGTGTACAAGTGATCAGAGAAGACAGAAGCAGCGAAAGCTGCTTTTATCTTCTCCTCAGGGTCCCCGGTTGTCACTGACAGCCGGAGACCCGACATTCAGCTGCCCGATCGCTCAGGCAGCAGGTTAAAACCCGATCCGTAAAAAGTCTATGGCTCGGGTTTTAAGGACCCTGACCGCTGGCCATAAAAACACAGCCAGCGGTCGGGGACCAGTTAAAGTTGATGGCCACAATATTTCCATTATATATTTTATAGGGGTTGTTCCTGTATTTTTTTCACATAGTGAGAGTTGTTTCTCTTCACACAGTCATTGAGTTAAAGGGAATATATCATCAGAAAATTATCTATATTAAAAAAATAAATCCCTAAATCTTGCAGTTTTCTCTCTGGCCAATAAACTGACCCTTACTGTTCTGTAGAGATCACTTCTCAGCATTTATCTCATTATCATCACATACAGTATTACAATGAAAGGTAACACCTCCATATAGATAACACAGGATCCAGTATTCTTAATAGCTGATGCACATAGTTCCCCTCCTCCTCCCCCCTGCACAATGATCTCTGCACAGATCACAGAGCGTGCCTAGATCACTTTCCCATAAAAGTCAATCGGTAATCTTCAGACTATTGTTTCCTATGGTTCATGTGGTTGCTGTAAAGCATATTTCAAAAAGCTGTTAACATCAGCTCGGGCAGTATGGCTGCCCCCCAATCATGTGTGGAAAACAGAATTTAAAAAAAAAATCATTAAAAAAAACTGATTATAAATAAAGAATATGTTTTACTATCTGGTGTTAATTATTGAAAAACACACATAGGTGATACATTCCTTTTGAATGATAACATTCTAGCTGAATGAGGCCACCACTAGGAGAGCTAACTATTATACAGCTTCTATTGTACTCAATGGGAGCTGTGATAATCTCTATGCAGTGAACTCCCTATAGCCCTATGTGACAGAAAGCAGTTCAGTGCTGGACCCCATCTCACCATTAGCCCAAAAGCAGTTGTGTGGTCTGCATGCTGTCTCACATAATAATTAAAACCTTGATGTCTCAAGACTGTCCTGTTTCTGCATCCTCATCATAGTGCCAGTCCTGCACTATTTTCCTTCTACACTGGCAAGGAAGTTACACATGAGTGGCCACACAAATCTAAGTTCCTCATTCTGTGCTAGTGAGTAGTACAGGAGGAAAACTATTTTAAAATAATAATGGTAAAGTTTCTGCACACAATGATCGGGGTCGACCGGAAGAAGGGAGCCTGCTATCCCACGCCCCTGTGCAAGCGCTGAACACCTTTACTTGGTCTGACACTTTGTGGCTGAGTTGCTGTGATACCTAAATGCTTTCACTTTGCAATATTACCACTCACAGCTTATCGTGGAATATCTAGGTGGGGAGAAATTTCATGAACTCACTTTTTCCAATGATGACGTCCTATTACAGTACCACTCTGGAATTCAGTGAGCTCTTTAGAATGACCCATTCTTTCATCTTTTCAAGTGTTTATAAAGGTGGACTGCATGGCGAGGTGCTGGATTTTAAATGCCTGTGGCAATAGGACCGATAATTCAATAATTAAGAGATGTATCCCAATACTTTAGTTCATATAGTGTATATGGCATTCTTGTGCTGCCACACAGTCTTCTAACAGGAAACGGGCATGTAAAAAAAAATCTGTCATAAAACTAGGTAAGACATAACTGTGATCATATTTATTTCTGTGTGTGCTAAAATGTTTATATGCATTCTTAATCCGTGTATAATGAAATCATATAATCCACACAGTAAGTCGCACTACATTAAAATCAGATTAAAAAATGTTACAAGATAAAAAACAATATTATAAGAAATAGAGCACAGAGAATTGCAGCAGGAAAAGGACTTTCGTATTCTGGTAGAAATCTAGTTAGGCCGATAAAACCCATGTATTCAAGGATAATTGATCACATTTGGGATCACATCACATTGTGGGCACTATACTATAGTTAGGATAATGGTGAGTTAGAAGTATGACAGTTTTTCTCTCTGAAATTTTTTTTATCTCAAGAAAGGTTGGATAAGAGGCTGGTTGATAAATAGTGGTTGATCATTGATGCTTTGGAACTGTTTTACTACTAGTGGTCTAGGGGCTCTTGTAAAAATCAATAGCATAATGAATTCCACTAAATACCAGGAGATTTTTATCCCCAAATCTTTCTGCTTCTGCCTGTAGGTAGAATCTTAGGCATAGTGGGGCCTTTCAACAAGATAATCCATACAGAAATTGTGGTGGGAACACAAATTAGAGTTTTACAGCCTCGTGACCCCAACTGAAAATCTATGGAGTGTATTTAACAGAGGACAGTTCACTAGCAACAACCGAAGAACTAAAATGTTTTGCATGGAGGAGTGGTCCATGAGTCCCTATTCAATGTCTCCAACCTGCTTAAGGGGGTCTTCCAGAGCTTTTATATTGATAGCCTATCTTTTAGGATAGATCACCAATATCAGATTGGTGGGGGGTCCAACTCCTGACACCCCACCAGTCATCTGACTTCAAGTGAATGGGACTAAGGTACAATCCCAGGCACAGCCACTACAGATGTGTATGGCGCTGTGCCTGGTAAAGTATAAAGAGACTGTAGTCCCTTTAGCCAGCTGATCGGTGCGTATACTGGGAGTCAGACCCTCACAAATAAGGATAGGCTATCAATATAAATGTTCCAAAAAACCCTATAAGCTTGGTGCTGTTACTCTTGCCAGGGAAGGCTTTATTAAATGTTAAAAATGGGGTTGCTAATATTTTTGGAACATATCTTTTATTTTTTTAAAACATGCATTGAATTTCTGTAGCTTATGATTTGTTTTACTCCCAAAATATCACTCATTGCATGTGTGTTTTATTAAATATATAGATTTTAGCTTGTGTACATGAAGAGTGGCAATAATTTTGGAGTTAATTGTATGCTTGTAGTAATCAGCCTCTCGGTTAGTGTGCTGAAGGTACTGAAATAGGTCAATGAAAAAGGAAGGATAATAATCTGAAACTAGTAGTGCTGAGAACATGAACATTATAAGAAAATTGTAGCGCCATCAAGATGACAGTAATACTGAATGGTCACAACAGCAAACTTGGTATCATGGCACACTAAAAGCATCTTTTTTTTTTCTTCAATAGTATCTAACAAATCGGTCTGTTATAAAACAAAATGTAGAACTGTTATTTGACATGGAAATGCTAACGCCTTCAATATAAGTGAATCAGAATTTTTACCAACATTTATCGACCATATTACAATAGTGAGTGCAATTTTTGACTGTTCGTGTGATTTCCAGATTCAACCAATGGGCTGGTTCCCATTATTCCTTCTAATTTTACAAATTGTGTTTCAATAAGGAAAGATTAGTTAATAAAACTCAGCCTTTATTTAGCTGATAAATGTGGAGTATCACAAATTTTATTTTACAAACTAATATAAAAAACAAAGTGTTTTTCTAGTGAGCGATAGGATTATGGTTCCATTGAATGCTAAAGCAGAAAAGAGTTATTGTGAGTCCTATGGATATCACACAATGGTGCTACAACTATCCCGTACATATGAACTGAGCTTGCCATCTATTTGGTAATATTCAGGGCACCCGTTCTGAAAAGAATGACCTTAGTACCGCTGGAACCTATGCCTATCATTTCAAAAATTTCCCTATCGCTAGTATTACTTCTCCTACGCGTTTAACCAATTTTATCTGGCTTATCAGGGAGACGTGCAGGGTAGTGGTATAACAATTTCAGTATTTGGCAGTGGCAGCGAGCGCATAATTCTCCCCTCTTTTGTATGAATATAGCCCCGCCCATTCCAGGAGCTCAATCGGCGGACAGCCAATCACAGAGAAGTGTTCGTAAGTCATCCCGCCTCTCATTCATTCAAATCATTTGTCCTCTTTACTTAATCAGTGGGCTGGGTTTCTGAACATCGGCATGGGGATTCCTTATGTGTGCCCCCTATTGGCTCCCTGCTTTTGTATTTCAGGGTATGCTAAGACATATTTCCATCTCCAAACGTATAATTAACAACTCTCTAATGATTGTAATAAATATAATTAATCCAGGCGACATACTTATTTATCGTAGACCACCAGAAAAATACAGACTCGAAGCCTGATGCAATCTGATTTCGGACCTTAAACTCATTTGGCACCACTCGGGTTACTCCTATACCATCTATGTATATTCTATGGTCAAAGGAACCTCCAGGGATAGACCGCTCCAATGAGATTCCCTACTTTCTTACCTTGCCTATTCCTCAGAAAGCAGGTGTAGTTGCCTGGCTTACTAAGGGAGGGATTTAATCTCTCCCGACAGGTGGGTACAATAAAGAGAATGTCTTACATAATTTATCACCTGGATTATATGATGCATTATATAACGATAACAGGCATTGCATACCTTGTGGGTTCTCCTTATCTGATAGCCTGAAAGGTATAGTAGCCAGATGTAGCCTAGCTTTTGCGCAAGCTATAAAGTTAGTTCTATTATTTTGGATTGCAGTGTATCTCATCCAGGCTAACCATTCATTTTTTATCACTGTAACCTATTTCTAATGCCAATTTATCTTCATAAGTGAAGTTGGCCAGATAGACTATAGAGGGTAGGTCTGTCTTCAGGGCTAAATGACTTTCAGTTGCATCCTTTTCCTTAACTTCATTAAGGAAATGCCCTATAGGGTCAGTACCTGAAACATCAGCTCATATAGCATATAGTCCCTTATTATTTTATTAGGATTTCGGAAGGTCAAATATAACTAGTTACAGTTGGTGGAACTTGTACTGGGAGAGGAAAGTTTCTTCATAATAATTAACTTTTCTTTTAAAAGGGGATTAATGGCAGACATACTCCTCTGGGGGTTTATTGCCAAACTCAATTACAATATTATAATTCAGAAGTGGTGTAGGCTTGAGGTTAACCAATCAGAGGCAATGTGCTCAAAATTCGCCTATTCAGCCAATAGCAGACCATAATAATATTTCAAGCACATAATTATAATTGTTCATTAACCCCTTCCAGCCGCAGCCCTTTTTCAGATTTTCATTTTATTTTTTTCCTCCCCACCTTCCAAAAGCCATAACGTCTTTATTTTTCCGTCGATATAGTACTATGAGGGCTTGATTTTTGCGGGATGAGATGTAGGTTTTGGTAGCACCATTTACTTTGCCATATGTTGTACTAGGAAACGGGAAAAAAATTATTTGTGGGGTAGAAAATAAAAAAAACAGCGATTCCTCCATGTTTTTTTGCGGGGCGTTTTTACGGAATTCACTGTGCAATTAAAACAACATGTTAACTTTATTCTGTGGGTCAATACAATTACAATACCAAATATATATAGTTTTTTCTATAGTTTACTACTTTTACAAGTAAAAACCTAAGTGTAAAAAAGAAAATTGATTTTGTTTCACCAAATTCCGAGAGACATAACTTTTTTATTTTTTCGTTGATTAAGTGGTATGAGGGCTTATTTTTTGAGGGATAAGCTGTAGTTTTTCATAATACAATTTTGGTGTACATGCGACGGTTAGATCACTTTTTATTTCATTTTTTCTGGGAAATTAGGAGACCAAAAAAGAGAGATTCTGGCGTTTACAATTTTTTTTTGTATGGCATTCACCCTGCGGTTAAATAATGATATATTGTAATATTTCAGACTATTACGGACGCGACAATGCCAATTATGTTTGTTTATTTATGTTTTTACTATGCTCTAGGGGAAAATGGGAAAAGGTTTGTTTTTTTTTGATCTTTTAATTGTTGCATTTTTTTTTTTACACAAAAAAAAATTTATTTAACTCATTTTTACTTTTTTTTATTAGTCCCCCCAGGGGACTTCAACCAGCTATCTGTATTGCAGTATATCGTGACTCTGACAGGCATCTATTAAGCCCTGCCGGAGGCAGGGCTTAATAGGTGCACAAAGATGGCGGACCTGGGGGCCTTCATTAGGCCCCCAGGCAGAAATAGCAACCATCGCCCCCCCCCACCATTGCGTTGCGGGGGGCGCGATGAGCTATTAGAGGGGGTCGCCACCCTCTTTCTAACTATTTAAATGCTGCGTTCGCTATTGGTCGCAGCATTTAACGAGTTAAACGAGCGGGATCGCGTTTGAGCACGATGCCGCTCGTTACTCTGAAGTGTCGGCTGTAACAAAAAGCCGACACCCGCATCGTATGAAGCGGGTTTACTCCGTGAGCCCGCTCCATACTTCCCTTACCCGACTTTGGCGTATGCATGGCCGGCCTTAGATATTTTCGACCAGTGCGGTCGCACAGGGCGCCAGCCGCCACACTGCAATAGGGGCGCCAGTGAGTGTGTGTATCCCCGCGCCGTTGCAACTACCAGCGGGGATACACACACTAACTGAAGTCGCCTTTCCACCCGGGCGCTTCTTAACTTAGTGGCCGTCGCTACCGCTGTAGCAGCCGTAGCGATGACGCCGGGCATGAGCTGCTGCGACTGCTATAGCGGTAGTGACGGCACTATAGCAGAGCAGGGAGGTATCTCGCTGCTCTGCTGTCTACTAGTGCCACTTTAGCTCCCCCGCTGTGAAACGGGGATTCCGCTCCTGGAGCGCTGCTTGATGTTTCTGACATATATATGGACAGTGACATCAGGGGAAACTCCTGAAGCGGATCCCCGGTCACAGCGTTGCAGTTTCTATGACTGGGGATTCCAGTCCAGGAGAAGTCAATGACGCCATGGACACAGACGACAGGAGCTTCTCCTGGAGTGAAATCGACTGTCATAGCGTCTGCAACGCTGTGACTGGGGATTCCGCTTCAGGAGTTTTCCCTGATGTCACTGTCCATATATGGACAGAGGCATCAAGCAGCGCTTCAGGAGCAGAATCCCCAGCCACACGGGGATTCCACTCCTTCAGGGAGCTACAGTGGCGCTATCTATACTGGAAGGGGGGGTGCTATCTACAGGGGGCACTATAGCAGAGCAGGGAGGTATCTCTCTGCTCTGCTGTCTACTAGTGCCACTGTAGCTCACTGAAGGAGCGGAATCCCCGTGTGGCCAGGTATTCCGCTCCTGGAGCGCTGCTTGATGCTTCTGTCCATATATGGACAGTGACATCAGGGGAAACTCCTGAAGCGGAATCCCCGGTCACAGCGTTGCAGACTCTATGACCGGGGATTCCACTCCAGGAGAAGCCAACGCGTCTGCCGACACAGTACCCTGTTAATGCTCTGACATAATAGTCCGTCAGATTGCGTTAACAGGACAACACCTGTGATGGACTATAAGTCACATAGTATTAAGGGGTTAAACGAAGAGGGGGAGGATTATATATTGCCACAATGACAGAAGTGGTACCATCAAATCTGCCATATAGCGCCTCCTTATCAACCAGGTCCTCCATTATCTGGGCATTAATTCTCTTGTGTATAAAAGCTGAAACACCCCTAGAGTATAATGAAAATATTGAGTGATAATTTTTGCTCATCCACGGTCTTACCATTTTACTCAGTGAATCTTTGGTAAGATGAGTCTCCTGGAGACATATTACCCCAGGTAGATAATTTCTAATTAAATAAAAAAATAAAAATAAATTTAACCTCTGTCCCAAACCCCTAACGTTCCAGGAAAGAACTTTCATAATTTAGAAAAAGTAGTGGAAAAAAACAAAACTTTTTTAATTCCTTCTATCCTTCTCCACCATACTTGACTCCAATCCAACAACCAAACCTTCATCTCCCAGCTAGCTCTCATGGTCACAACAGTGTGAGCTCCTAAAACCAAACATTGCTCCTCCCCCACCATCCCAAACCTCTAGTATTACATATACTAAAGTGCTTTCTATATAATTATACCAAACAGGGGCACTAATGAGAATAAATTAGTTAAGATATAGACTATAGTATCAGCCCATGGTCTTATATTATGCATAACAAACTCTAGTCCTATTTCTGAGTTGGCTATGTCACAGTGGAAATAACACATCGGCCCATACTACAAAATATCATAATTATCCCTCTTCATACCTAGTACTCACAGATCCCTTAAACTTTAATGATCTTGCCACTGTATATTTAATGCATTAAAAGTCAAGATAAAGACGGCCACATCTGTATATCAATTTATTCTAGGTATTTTTGGATGTCAGTGGATGAAACCCACAGTTTAGATTCAAAAAGCTCCCTATAGAAGTTGGAGTAACAGTCAAGTATGTCTGAGTTGGAGTGGAGAACAACATCAGTGGGCGATCTGATATGAATTATGGCTGGTGAGGCCGTATTTTGATTGATAAGGTGAGCAAGAAGACTACTGGACTGGTTTCTGGCCTCAAAATATCTCTGGTTAGAGAAAAAGATGTTTCTCTTAGTTTTTTCATGTAGAAAATATACATACTCCATGCCCTTCTGTAGCCATTGATGTTGGTTGTAGCGTCCATGGCCGCAGGCCGTCGGGTTTACTCACCTCCCGACGCCCGCATCCATGGATCCGTGAGTGCTGGACCCCATCTCCTTCCTAGGAGACGCCAGCGCTCACTTCCGTCCTGCTGTGTCCCGTAGGGTGCACGCGCACGCTCGTGCCCGGCCTTAAAGGGCCAGCGCGCACATCAGGAAATCATCATCATCATCAACGGGCCATGATTTCCTGGTCTATAAGAAGGCCCCAGCCCTTCTGATCCTTGCCTGAGCGTTGTTAGTTATCCCAAGTCTGTCTTGCAAATAGTCCCTTAGTGTTTCCCGTTCCAGTTGTTATCCGTACCTTGTTACCTGTTCCTGTATCCCGTTCTGTTCTTGTTCCTGTGCCTTCTAGTGTCGGAGTCGTGTCACATTCGGTCATCTGGCACGTCCGGAGGAATTCGCCACGTCTGGCACAACCTGGGGCTTCTGTGCCATCCGCCACGTCCTGTGTCATCTGTCACATCCGGAGGAATTCGCCACATCTGGCGCAACCTGCGGCACCTGTATCATCCGCCACATTTGGCATTACGTGCTGCACCCATCTCCATCTGTACCAGAGCTGCGGCCACTGTCTGGACTATCCAGGTACCCTTGTGCGGGCTATTGTATTGCTAGGGCTCCCTGTTGTTTGGCCAGCTGCTTCCCCGCTACGGCGGTACGGCCTAGTGGGTCCACAAACCCGCTATGTGACATTGGTTAACAGACTAATGGGTCAGTGACATATTTGGCCTCCAAACATTCACAGGTATCTGACAATAATTTCTCTTCTCTAGAGGACTGTTTCTTAATGTAGGAAAATGATGATTGTAGGCATCCGCGTAGGTAGGCCTTAATTGCATCCCAAAGTGCAGAATGGTTGTCAAAAGGCAGATTATCATCTAGAAACATCTTTAGCTGGTCTAGTACACGGTTTTGGTTTCCAAACAAAGTAATCCAGAATGGGGATATTCTTCTAGGGCCTCTGCATACTGTTTGCGTATATATTCCAAGTTGGAAAATTATGGGTGAGTGATCAGACATTGCTCTTGGCAAATGAGAAATAGATTCCAGCATAGAGTATGCTTTATGGTTACCACAGACATAATCGATTCTGGATAGGGAATTTCTTCCGGGGATAAAACAGGTAAATTCTTGTATGGATACATTACTTTGTCACCACATATCTAGCCAGCCCATCTCCTCCATAAATCCCGATAGGGGAGAGTCCATTGAAACATGAGCGGGAGGGCCCTGAGGGTAAAACTTATCTCTAGTAGGATCTAGCAAAAGTTTAAGTACCCCCAAGCATATCACATTGGACAAAGTTTGTTTTATTGTGAATATTGCCATCTCATAGAGGATGGTCATAGACGCTGGGGGTGAGAGCTACAGTCCGACTATCATGAGTGGTTGGCCCTCTATCCAGGCATGGATGAAAATAAATCTACCCTCAGGATTTTTCTGTACAACATACGGCTCCCATCTTACTAATCTGTGGACTAAGATCGATACACCTCTCGAGTATGAGCTATGAGTTGAGTGGGACGCCCACTGTATTCAAGCTTTATTCAGCCAGTGTGTGGTAGATGGCGGGAGGTGAGTTTATTGCAGATATAATATTTGTGGGTTATGAGTGCGAACGAAGGAAAAGATAAATTTACTTTTATGAGTATCTCCCAGACCGCTTACATTGACAGACATGACTCTCAGTGTCATACTCAATGCAGCTGCTTAACAAAATCTAAGCAAAAACTGTGAAATTTAGAACAATTAAACAAGCTAAGTAGGTAAAGTGTGTGTGTATATATATATATATATATATATATATATATATAGGTGTGGAATAGGCGAGTGTCTTCAGATAATGGAAGGAATAAGACACTACTACACCAAACTAGTCACACAATAACTTTCTATGAATGGTATATCAGCGTGGATTAAATGGGGGATCATCTATATATCATATTGATAATACAAAGAATTAATAGGCAAAAATGACCTATCTTCCAGTAGGTGTCAATTCAAAACCCACAATAAGAACAGTAATCACTTTCGCCGTGTATTAACTCATACTAGTATTATCAGTGAACTGAAACCATAAGTATTCTAATACATGACAAGTCTTGCCCCATACAAATAATGAACATACTTAGCAGAAGTAAAAAATCTTGGCTCCATTGGACTAAGCAGAATGATAGGGTATCCACCAGTGGCGTAGCTATAGGGGTCGCAGCGGTCGCAATTGCGACCGGGCCCTGAAGCCTGGGGGGCCCACGGCCCCCCCCACCACATTTTCGTGAGGTTACTTATGTAAAAACGCTGCATAAGCAGCATTAAAGTTGGACAGATGCCGTTTGCTGAAGGACCTTTAATGATGTCATGCCCATGTGACCTGATTCGCCTTTGAGGAACAGAAGCCACGCCCACCGATCAGGTCCTTCTATCGCAGTATAGCAGCAGCAGAGTCGGCAGAAGAGAAGGCACGTCCACCTCTCAGGTCCTGGTGAGCGCTTCCTTAACCCCCTCTCTCCCTGCATCCCCCATTGTCTCTTCTTTACTTGTCTCTCCTGACCCCAACTCCTGTAGGGTTAGTTACATTTTTTTAATTCACCATGCGTTTTGCTGCGATTTTCGTAATCGCGGCAAAAATGGCGCGGTTTTGCCGCGATTTTCGTAATCGCGGCAAAAATGTCGCGGTTTTGCCGCGATTATGAAATTTGCAGCAAACCACACCATTCATATTAGTACCCTATCTCCTACATAAGGAGATTGGCGCTATAATGTAGGTGACAGTAATGCTTTTTATTTAGAAAAACTATCTATTTTAAACCACTTTATGAGTGATTTTTAGCTTTATGCTAATAAGTTTCTTAATACCCAAGTGGGCGTGTTTTACTTTAGACCAAGTGGGCGTTGTACAGAGGAGTGCATGATGCTGACCAATCGGCATCATGCACTCCTCTCCATTCATTTACACTGCACTAGCGATATAGTTATATCACTATGTGCAGCTACATACACAAGCCCTAACATTACTAGTGTCCTGATAATGAATATACATGACCATCCAGCCTGCACGTCATGTGTACTCAGAATCCTGACACTTCTGAATCTTTTCTGTGAGATTTCCAGCAAGGGAAACGAAATCTCGTTTACCTCGTAATCTCGCGAGATTTCGTATCCGTTGCTGGAATCTCACAGAAAAGACTCAGAAGTGTCAGGATTCTGAGTACACATGACGTCCAGGCTGGATGGTCATGTGTATTCATTATCAGGACACTGTAGTAATGTTAGGGTTTGTGTATGTAGCTGCACATAGTGATATAACTATATCGCTAGCGCAGTGTAAATGAATGGAGAGGAGTGCATGATGCTGATTGGTCAGCGTCATGCACTCCTCTGTACAACGCCCACTTGGTCTAAAGTAAAAACACGCCCACTTGGGCATTAAGAAAGCTCATTAGCATAAACCAAAATCGCTAATAAAGTTGTAAAAATAGATTGTTTTTTTAAATAAAAAGCACTGCTGTCACCTACATTACAGCGCCGATCTCCTTATGTAGGAGATAGGGCACTTATAATGTGGTGACAGAGTCTCTTTAACTACGCCCCTGAGACCCAGCAATTGAGCTGAAAGCTGTGGGCCATCAGCCATTAACTGGGGGGGGGGGGGCCCATGAAGGACTTTTGCATCGGGGCCCATGAGCCTTTAGCTACGCCCCTGGTATCCACAGTATGTGTCAATGGTTGTGCTACATGAATTGACAATTCAGTGAATTCCCCCATCATGGTAAGGTACATGTGAGGCCACCAGGGAAGCAAACAGATAATATAGCAATTTACAATATAACTGTACAAGAAAAAAAATCAACAGGTAATAAATAGTATTGAGAGGTTCAGGTTACTCATCTGGAGTCCTCACGATGTCCGATATTGCTGAAAATCAGATCAGTCACATTATCCAAACAATTATGTAGCAGCATCCGACAATAAAAATTTTTGTGGAAGTCTCTCGCCTCAACGACGGGGAGATCATCCAATTGGACTAATCCAGTCGTTGGCATCTGCAAGTGTATTAAAGAACAAAGTCTTGTCCTAGTAAATGATCCATAGACATGCTGGAAACTACATGGAGTAGGTAATCTGAAGTTCGTGCAGACATCTCTTAAAGGAAGGGTGTCGCGAAAAAAAAATTGTTTATATCAATTTGCTTTTAGTGTTTTATTAAAAAATGTTTTATTTATTTGTGTGTTTGAGTTTTACTTTTTTTTATTTTTGCACTTTTTCTTGTCTATGGGGGCTGCCATTTTTTTTTCATCTCTGTATGTGTCGATTAACGACACATACAGACATGGAATACGGCACATACAGCCCCATAGAGAATGCGAACGGGACCCGTTCCATTCACTATGCTGTACGCCGTCTGTGTGGGAACGGCGCATGCGCTGCTCCCACACAGTCCAAATGGAAGGTCTTCGGCAGAGCGACGTCCGGCGCCATTTTCTTGTGGACTGGAAGCCGCGGCCGGACAGTAAGATTACTACTTCCGGTCGCGGCTTCCGGACTTGTGTTCTGAAGCAAGCACTTGGAGCGGAGGGAGCAGACGGAGCGGACGGACCGGAGGGAGCGGTGGCGGCAGCAGCAGGTAAGTTATTTCTGTGTATGTACGTGTTTTAGTGTGTGATTACTACTGTATGTAAACCTACTACACTGTGTGTTAGCTCAAAAAATGTCGACACACAGTGTAGGAGGCTTGAACATTCAATCCCCTCCTTTCTCCTGGCACTAGCCAGTATAAGGGAGGGGGGATTTTTTGAGGACGCTAGAGTGAGTGTGTTTTCTCAAATTTTGCAGCATAAAGCAATGTGGTTGCTTTACCACATGCCAATGCTGCAATTTTGGGAATTGCTCCATCTAGTGACCAGCACTGGGAAATGTTATAAATTAGAATCTAATTTATAATATTTCCTGACTCGTGAAAAAATGTAAACAATTAGAACAATGTTTAATCATTTATAAGCTAAGTGTTTAACTAAAAAAAAAAAAATTGAATTGCGCAAAGGAAGCTCTTGTTTTAATTAGAGCTGCTGAGAAATCCCGGAACTTTAGTATAGAAGCGTTCTGATATCGGAGTTCCCCTTTTTCCCGGCGGCCTGCAAAATGGCATCTCTATCCCGGCTACTAAGTAACCGCACCAGCATGGGTCTTGGAGGGGTACCTTGTGGAGGAGGGCAAGCTGGAACTCGATGGGCTCTCTCAATGGTGTCTGAAAATGATACCACCGCATCTGGCAGTAGTTCTCTAAGCCAGGATTCAATGAAAGAGCAGGGATCTCTATCTTCAGCCCTTTCAGGTAATCCCAGAATTTGTATACTATTTCGGCGCTTGCGGTTTTCCAGGTCATCCGCTCGCTGCACCACAGGTTAAGGGCCTTTTCCAGCAGGCCCAATTTGATTGTTTGTGGTGTCGACACGTCCGCCAGTCTAGAAATACAGTCTTTCGTCTCCCTGATCTGGTCTCTCAGATTATGCAAGCCCTGTCTAAGGAGGCCCACGTCAGTCTTTATCTCCACAATTTTACCGGTAAAGCAGGATGTGGATTGCTGGTTTGCGACCAAGAGCTTAGATGACACCTACGCTAAGGTGAGTTCTGTTGCTGCATCAGGATCATTCAGCTCCCCTTCAGATGAAGGAGCTGGGGAAGACGCTGGTCTATTGACGCCATCTTGGGGAGCCACCCGCGCAAACTCCTTAAGTCTCTCCAGGGATTGAGGTGTGCAGTTAATTTTCTGCTGGTGCCATCGTGTGCGAGCCGGTAGGAGTTTTTTTGCGGTAAATATCAGCAGGATTATAGCTGGAAAACTTAGCTGGAAATGGAGCTCTTAAAGCATGCGTCTGACCATGTTGGCAGTTGGCCACGCCCACCCCCCTCTAGGTGCTTTTCCTATAACTGAAAAATACGGGCAATAAATATTTTGTTGCGTTTCTCTAGTAAAAGCTCCTGTGTTAACGAAAAAATGAATTAAAAATAAATTTCTGCAAAAGAAAAAGCCATTTGTAAATTTCACCTCTACTTTGCTTTAATGTGAAACGCCTAAAGGATTAAGAAACATTCTAAATGTTGTTTTGAATACTTTGAGGGGTGCCGTTTTTAAAATGGGGTGATTTATGGGGTTTATATTGTACAGGCCTCTCAAAGCCACTTCGCAACTGAACTGGTCCCTGAAAAAATAGCCTTTTGAAATTTTCTTGAAAATGTGATCAATTTCTGCTGAAGTTGTAAGCCTTGTAACGTCCTAGAAAAATAAAGGATGTTCAAAAAACTATGCCAATCTAAAGTAGACATATGACAAATGTTAACTAGTAACTATTTTGTGTGGTATTACTATCGGTCTTACAAGCAGAACAATTGAAATAGATAAAAATTATAATTTTTGTAATTTTTCGCTAAATTTTGGTGTTCTTCACAACTAAATACTGAATGTATCGACCAAATTTTACCAATGACATAAAGTCCAATGTGTCACGAGAAAAAAATCTCAGAATCGCTTGAATAGGTAAAAGCATTCCAAAGTTATTACCACATAAAGTGAGATATGTCAGATTTAAAATATAAGGCTCTGTCAGGAAGCTCAAAAGTGGCCAAAGCGGGAAGGGGTTACAGCCTTTTTTTTTTTGGCAAGCAAACTTAATAAGATTTTCTGAACAACAATATACCCAAAGTAATAACTCCTTCTTAAATACAATGATCTTGAGAAGCAATTATGAATGAGTTAAAGTTGGTGTGATAGACTGAATTTCATTCCCTATAACATTTTTCACGTACAATCAATTGCATTGGTGAACTTTGAATGTTTTATCCATAAATAATCATCAGAGTTTTGTAAATAATTGCAGTGCTCCACTGACTATGTTTCTTAGAAAGGAAACCCATTATCCTAGCAGAAACATCCAAATTTATGAACTTGTACAGTACCTGACATAAATAAAATAAAAGTCGTCTCAACAGAGGTGCAGTAGAGTTTTCACTTGAACATTGTTGTTTTACAACCAGAGACATTGTTTATTATGACATTTTATGCTGTTATAAATTTAGTCAAGTTCTTTGATTTACACTGATATATTTTTGTTCTCCGTTTGGAAATTGCAAATACACAAAATTACAAGAATATGATCAAGGACGGATGAAAGTGAAGGATTTAAGGGGGAAAGTGATGAATAGAAAAAAAACTCATAAGCTTTGTGTTTGAGAGCTACGATGGCTTTCCACTAATAATAGAAAGGTAAGACAGTATCTGAACAATTCTGACTATTTATGACTTGCACACCATAGTCTGTACTTTTACAAGAAAATTATTTACTGCTCAAGAAGTAAACCAAGTCAGGTTATGATCTATATGTTATCGAGTTGAGTAAAACTCTGTTCACAATTGCGTAGTTAATTCCGTTTATAATGTAAATCCCCACGCAATTCTGGATGCGTCGTACAATAGATACCAGTGGCGCACAAAGGACCCCATTAATTTATAATCTGACAGAATCTGTGACGAAGCCTCCGACGCAACTGTGAATAGAGAATAGTCTTGGAATACTGCACCTCAAGTTGTGGGTTCTGATGGGGCAGAGCTGATTTGGAGATAATCCTGATAAAGTTTATTTTATTTTATTCAGTTCTTTGGACCTTTAACATTTTCATGAGCGGGGGTGTTTTGGACCTTCATGCTCAGAACAAAATTTTGTTTATTTTTTCTTTTTGCAAAAGACAAAGGGCATTTTGTTTGAAAATGGAGCAGATAATAATTAATTTTGTAGGTATTTATTAGGAAAATATGGCCAGAAATAGGTAAAAAATATAGTTTTTCCTTAATTTTTCATGCTGTGTTTTAACAGTTTTTTCAATGAATATTTATCCTATTCTGCCATGAATAACTATGTCAAATATGTGTACATTGTATAATGTATGACGTCGCCATAGCGCCAAGACACTCTTTTATTTCTGAATGTATCTCTCTCCTTTAGTTTTCGATATAGATCCTCTGAACATGGATAATAGGTAGAAGGAAATCTGACATTCTATCATAGCATTATTTTAATAAAATGAGCAGTCAAAACCAAGATCAGTAAACAAAACGTCATATCTTAAAGTCTTCAGCACTCGGTAATATTTCATGAATAGAAGCAGTAGCTTTATAAAAGGTGGCAGCGTAAATTATACTCTGTCAAAAACTTTTTTTCTAATATAAATATTACACTAAAAATGACATCACCCAGTTACCTATTACACACACACACACACACACACACACACGCTCACACACACACTCACACACACTTTGGATAATGGTGATGAGTTTGCTAATGAAAGTGGATATAAGCCATTCTATCATAATTACTGAATGTAGATTTCAGTAGCAGAAGACATTTGCAATCTGAATACATACTCATTATGAAAACATTCACATATTTTTTAGTTCGGCAAGTGCTGCTGAAGACACAAAAAAAAGACAGGCAATTTAGTTCTGACTGGGATGCATTTTATCTTACTCTTTATTATAGTCACTAACATTATGCTAAAAATCCGTCACCACTTTTGCAAACTCTGAAAGTTTACAAGTAAAGAACAGCTGTCAGTAAATCTTGCATACAAACTGACACGTTTCGCTTCATACATTCAAAATTCAAAATCTCCCTCTCAAAACCCTTCTTTAATTCTGTGCAGTTTATTTTCTATCAGTCTCTTTGCATGAAAGTGAACCATACCTATTTTGGATAAAGAACAGTTTATATGCAGAGATGCACTGTGCCCCCGGATTCCTTTTTAATGGTTAATGCCTAATATTCCTACCAAAATGAGCCGGCCAAATGCCTTTTACTTCCAGTGGCCCTTCTCTACAGCATTGACACACACTTACTGACAGATAGGTGGTCCCTGCTGCTTACTCTTTAATCACCAATCTAATATTGGACAGAAGCCATCTCCCCCTTGGTCACTTCATTGATTTATATCTGGCCATTTGAGTCAATTCTATGGCAAAAGAAAGAGTGGCACATAATGGAGACCATGTTTAAAAGTGAACTGAAAACAGGCACCTTCCTAGTGTTTGGTTACCACACTACGTTCAACAATCAGGTACAGTACATATTAACAAGAATCTTGTTCAGCCAGTTCTCTCCTCACATATTTACTACTGTGTCCATGGCTGTGGAGAGAGAAACTGTCACAAGATTTCCACACTACCTATGGGGCAGACAAAAGAGGACCAACATTTGTTAGGGTTCTTAACTCTAAAACAGCTGCAGGCACTACCTCAATGGTATTTGTGCTGTTGTAAAAAGGTTGTTTTTTTCTTCTACTTGGCACAATACATGCATGGAACAGATTTAAATGCCCCATGTTATGTTTTGGGTTTTTTTTTGTCTTGGGAAATTCTAAGCATGTTAAAAATTGCATTTGAAAATTTAATGTGTGTACCCAGCCTTAGGCTGGCCGTACTCCATTCCATTAACCCCTTAAAGACCAGGCCACTTTGAGTATTTTTATTTTTGTTTTTTCCTCTCCGCCTTCCAAAAGCCATAACTTTTCTATTTCTCCGTCGACATATCCATATGAGGTCTTGTTTTTTGCGGGTAAAGTTGACTACATTGGGTATTATATGATGTGTGCATCAAACAAAGTGCTTTCTATTGCAAATTCTATGACGCATTGACGCAAAAAGCATTAGCTTCTAGTATGAATGATATTTTAATATAGATGCCAAAGCCTACATATCATTAATATTTATTGTGAGTGTAGATTTAGGAAAGAAACACAAACATTATGCTCTAGGGGTTTAGATTTTCAAAATATTCTTATTCAATCAATCTGATGGGTGACTTTTTTGTAATTTACCATTTAAATGGTGGCTTCATTCCTCTACTTGTATTAGATAAGTCTGAAATATGGTGGCATCACCTCTAGATTCAACACCACTGACTCATAAGTCATTCCCGCTGCGGCCATTATTGACCTTCCTGGCAGAGCCTCATTTTTCAAATCACCACTTAATGTGGTTATAACTTAGTAGTGCTTTTAGATTGTTTTCTCGTGTACTTTACTGTACTTTATGTTAGTGGTAAAATGTGGTAGATACATTCAGTGTTTATTTGTGAAATACACCAAAATGTAGAGAAAGTTTTGAAAAATTAGCATTTTTAGAAAATTAAATGTGTCTACTTGTGGTAGAGTTATACCACACATAATAGTTACTAGTTCACATTTCCCATATGTCTACTAAATGTTGGAATCATTTTTTGAACAATCTTATTTTTTATAGGACTTTACAAGGCTTATATGTATAGCAGCAGCAATATCTCACATTTTCAAGAACATTTCAAAAGCATATTATTTCAGGATCAGTTCAGAACTGTGTAGATGAGTGATTTGAGGCACCTATATAATAGAGACCACCATAAATTGCCCCATTTTAAAAACTCCACACCTCAAAGTATTCAAAACAGCATTTAGAAAGTTTCTTAACCCTTTAGGCTTTTCACAGGAGAGAAAGCAAAGTGCAATTGAAATCTCAAAATGTTTTTTTTCAGATATTCAATTTTAATCCTTTTTTTCCTGTAATACAGCAAGTGCTAACAGAGAAACACAACAAAATATGTATTACCCTGATTCTGAAGTCTTTATAAATATCCCATATGGGGCCCTAGTGGGCTACTAGACTGAAACACAGGCCTTAGAAATTAAGGAGCACCTTGTGGATTTTGGGGTATTCTTTTTGTTAGACAATATTTCAGGTACCATGTCAGGTTAGAAGAGGTCTTGTGGTGCCAAAACATAGGAAAAACCCCCAAAAAGACACCATTTTGGAAACTACACCCCCCATGGAATTCATATAGGGGTGCAGTGAGCATTTTGACTCAAAAGGTCTTTCATATAGTTTATTAGAATTGGGACATGACAAAAAAAAAATCCAATAAGATGTCGTTTTAGCACATTTTTTTTACATTTCCACATGAATATAGGAGAAAAAGACACTCAATACTTGTAAAGTAATTTCTTCTGAGTACGGAAATACCTCAAATGTGGTCATAAACTGCTGTTTGGACACATGGTAGGGTTCAGACGGGAAGGAGCGCCATTTGGCTTTTGGAGCACAGATTTTTCTGGATTGGTTTCTGGGCACCATGTCACATTTGCAGAGCCCCTGAGGTACCAGTACAGTGGAAACGCCCAAAAATTTACTCTATTTTGGAAACTACACCCCTTGAGGAATTCATCTAGGGGTATAGTGGTGGTGGTGGGGGTGTAAGCACTAAGGTGAGGTGTCCGTCAGCGATATCTATTGAGGTCACAGGTGTCGTGTTTTAGGCACTATGACCCTAAGGGTATCACGATCTACGGGTATGTGGACCGACTAGGACGCTCCGCCGCAGCGGAGAGCAAGCTTCCCAAGTCACAGTCTATGCAAAGTCTATACAAAAAGTTCATAGCACAAGGGTACCTGAGATAGTCCAGACAGTGGCAGAGGCTCTGGCACGGATGGGGCTAGATGTGGCAGGTTGCACCAGACGTGGTAGATGATACCAGCAGTGGCAGATGACACCAGACGTGGTGTATAACAGCAGGCGTGGCAGGTTGCGCCAAATGTGGCGGATGATACCAGGGGTGGCAGATGACCCCAAACGTGGTGTATAACAGCAGGCTGCACAACAAGACTCCAACACTAGACAGGCTCAGGAACAAAACAAAGCACGGAATACAGGATACAGGTAGCAGGGCACGTGAACACTGGGAACAGGAAAACACTAAGGGACCATTTGAAATAAGAACATGGGAAGACTACAACAACACTCAGGCAAGGAGTGAAAGGGCAGGGTGATCTGGGAAATAATTGATTAATTACATGTGCGTGCTGGCCCTTTAAGGCCGAGAACCAGCGCGCGCATGCCCCACCTAGCGGACACTACAGGACAGAGCGGCCAGGGAAGGAGACGTTGGCCACAGAATGTCTGCGGTCACGGCCGATAACAGGTAAGGGGAGGCTGCGGTCCGTGACCGCAGCCATTACAATAGGTAGCTGTCGTATTCAGAAAATTTTAATTGTATGCTCAACTGGCAGCCTATGGACCAATTTAATGTTTGGAGAGAAAGCTAATGTAGCAGACTGAATTTACTGCTCACTGACCTGGGAACTGAGGCTGTAGTGGTCTCCCTGCGTCTCCGGCAACAGAAGGCCAGGCCAGGTTATGGTAAAAGAGTTCTCCGTTAAGCTTAGGTATGCAGGTATCTGGGCGTCTTTTTGCAGAGGCTCCTGATAGAGATATTTAAGGGACCCTTTCCTCTCCTTCCCTCCAGACTGTTCACTCATGCTGAATTATCTGCTATATCTATCTACATAAGACAGATATGTTAGCTCGATGAGGGATCAGGATGCATTTGCCCATAGAAGTCTATAGAGAGGTGAGGGAGGGAGGGAGGAGAGAGAGGGGTGAAATAGAGGGAGAGAAACACAGAGACGCTGCTGCAACTTCTAGTAAGGGTTTCCACTCACTAATTCAAGGCAAACGGAAAATTAGAGAGAAAGCCCGCAGACTGCTAAAAAAAGAAAAAGCAGGATATAATTTCTATATAGTAGAATAGTGGCAGATTAAGTTGGATGGAGCTCTGAGATCTAAGCATTGGCCGCTAGTTTAGTCGCAGGCTTCTGGCCGCTCAGTAGGCCATGATTTAAAAACCGGTTCAATCTGCCCAATATTGGGCTCAAACTATTCAGCCTGCACCTTCTGGACTGGAATATGTTGTTGATTTCTGTATTTGATGGACGGTACAGGATGATCTGTTGTGTCAGGATAAAAAATGAAGCACTGCTGGCATATTTTGTTCATGTGGTTGGACCCCCACCGATCAAACATGGTTGTTATAGACACAGAAAATACTTTATAATACTTTATAATTGAAGATGAGCAAACTTATGAAAAGTTCGGTTCGGCTAGTTCGCCGAATTTCACGAAAAAGTTCGATTCGGACCGAACTAGTTCTGACCGAACCTGTAATTTCCGTGCGCCGAGCATGGTACTGTCCAGGGTACCAATCACAGGCTGCACCGGCCTCTGCAGCCAATCACACGCTCCTCTCCTGAAATACTCTGTGCTGCGCTGCCTTAAACTCTGTGGACAGGTCAGGATCCTGTTTCTTTTAAAAGCTGCTGGGGAACCCGCTCGATCCACTATATAAGGCTGCGCTACAGTGCAGCATTTAAAAGAAACAGGATCCTGACCTGTCCACAGAGTTTAAGGCAGCACAGAGTATTTCAGGAGATGAGCGTGCAGATTCAGTGCTGCTGTGAACTCTGCTCTTACCATTACGTGGTGACTTGCCAATCATGTGAAGGTGTTATTGAGGACAGGAGTGGAGGAGAGATAACAGACTGAGCTACGTAATGGTAAGAGCAGAGTTCACAGCAGCACAGATTATTTCAGGAGAGGAGCGTGCAGATTCTGTGCTGCTGTGAACTCTGCTCTTACCATTACGTAGCTCTCAGTCTGTTACCTCTCCTCCACTACTGTCCTCAATAACACCTTCACATGATTGGCAAGTCACCACGTAATGGTAAGAGCAGAGTTCACAGCAGCACAGAGTATTTCAGGAGATGAGCGTGCGGATCTTGTGCGGGGTGGTGACGTGCCAATCATGTGAAGATGTTATTGAGGACAGGAGTGGAGGAGAGGTAACAGACTGAGAGCTACGTAATGGTAAGAGCAGAGTTCACAGCAGCACAGAATCTGCACGCTTTTCTCCTGAAATACTCTGTGCTGCTGTGAACTATGCTCTTACCATTACGTACCTCAGTCTGTTACCTCTCCTCCACTCCTGTCCTCAATAACACCTTCACATGATTGGCAAGTCACCACCCCGCACAAGATCTGCACGCTCATCTCCTGAAATACTCTGTGCTGCTGTGAACTCTGCTCTTACCATTACGTGGTGACTTGCCAATCATGTGAAGGTGTTATTGAGGACAGGAGTCGAGGAGAGGTAACAGACTGAGAGCTACGTAATGGTAAGAGCAGAGTTCACAGCAGCACTGAATCTGCACGCTCATCTCCTGAAATACTCTGTGCTGCCTTAAACTCTGTGGACAGGTCAGGATCCTGTTTCTTTTAAATGCTGCAATGTAGCGCAGCCTTATATAGTGGATCGAGCAGGTTCCCCAGCAGCATTTAAAGGAAACAGGATCCTGTCCTGTCCACAGAGTTGAAGGCAGCACAGAGTATTTCAGGAGATGAGCACGGCTGGCCACGGGCAGCCGGTCGTTTTTCCGAGCCGTGCTCCCATTATAAAGTATAGGAGTACGGCCCGTAAAATAAAAAAATAGAACATGTTCTATCTTTTTAACGGCACGGGCACCTTCCCGTGAGAAAATGGGAAGGTACCCGTGGCTAACAGAAGTCTATGGGCCCGCTATTTCGGGTCGTAATTACGACCCGTAATAACGGGTGTTTTTACGGTCGTGTGCATGAGGCCCCGTAATGACGGGTGACTACGTGTGTGCACCCGTCCTTACGGCAGCGTTGCTATGCGACGTTAGTAAATATTCACTGTCCAGGGTGCTGTAAGAGTTAACTGATTGGCAGTAACTGTTTCAGCACCCTGGACAGTGAATTCCGATCAGAATATAGAGTAACCTGTCAAAAAAAAAAGACGTTCATACTTACCGAGAACTTTCTGCTTCCTCCAGTCCGGTCTCCTGGCCGTTGCCTTGGTGACGCGTCCCTCTCGACATCCGGCCCGACATTCCTGGATGACTTTACAGCCCATGTGACCGCTGCAGCCAATCACAGGCTGCAGAGGCCTCTGCAGCCAATCACATGCTGCAGAGGCCTCTGCAGCCAATCACTGGCTGCCGCGTCAGAAAAGAAGGTCGGAATGGAGGAAGAAGAGGGACTCGTCACCAAGGCAACGACCGGGTACGTATGAAATGCTTTCTATTTTATTTTTAATCAGCAGCCTCTTTTCTCTATCAGTGATTGATAGAGACAAGTTGCTGCCGATTTGTATAATATTTTTGACCGGGTTCAGTCAAAACGGGTTCGGCCGAACCCGGTGAAGTTCGGATTCGCTGTGAACCAAACTTTTCCTGATGTTCGGACAGAAACCGGGTTTGGTTGTCCCGGTTCGCTCATCTCTATTTATAATACTTAATAAATTGACTAAAACAAATAGCCAATGCATGTAAGTACCACTGATTTTTAGATCTACAGCAGAGATACATGATATATTTTTAGTGGTTCAGTCGATTAGCAGTGGAGGTCCATTAGTTGAGATAAAAAAGTAAAAATTTGTGTGAAGTGAAAAATGTATCTGATTGTTTGAAGCATTTGTGTGTGGTTCATTATTATTGTTTCATGTGACTGGTGTGTCAGGGTTGTGTGCTGTATTTTATTTCAGTTCAGTATTATAATGTTCATATGCCCTAACAAAATGTATTGAAAGGGATTGTGTTGGAGAGGCAACCCCTTTAATATATTTGGGGCTTTGGAATGAAATAACAGTTTTCTACAGTGAAATGTTCGCACTTTGCAGTATTTTCTTTTTGGTGGCTCTGGAGCTAATTAATATAGTAAAGTTTGTCATTACAGTAATTAGATGTTACCTTCTTATTCAAAAATAATTCTTCTAAATGTTTACTTAATATGCTTTGTCATAAAAGAACAACCAGGCAGCATTGTTACCTTATTGTTCTGACAAATGACATTCACACCTGATCAGCACTTCCTAAATGAGCATGTGTTTGTGATGTCAAATTGTTCCGCTTTATGTTTCAGTATTTGAAAGATTTTGACGAGTATAAGAAGATTTGAACTACAGTAAAAATCAGTTGTGAGATTAGTTCAATCCTAAGGGGAAATAATATTTACTTCTTACTTTTCTTCTACTTCTGGTGCTTACAATAGACTTTACTGAAACACTGTAATTTTTGGCACTCGGCTACCATCTAATACCGTACTTTAAAATGAATATAATCTTCATCATAAGCAGCAGTCTATTTTTATTTTAACAACTCTTCAATGCCAAACTAAAATGGCTTTATAAAAGCTCTACATACACCTTTGCTTCGCACATATATATCTATAATAGAAATAAATTCCAGAATTTATATTAACAATGACATTTGGTCTAATGTGCTTCCATCCAGGAATGTATTTTTTATTGCTCAGGCTTCATATAATATATTATACAGTAACTGTGATGTCTGTTCTAGTATTGCCTGGGGCTACAAGTACTTTTCGAAGATTGGAACGTTCCACTATGTTATGACATTGTACATTCTAACATTTCCTTTTTGTGGTTTTCTGCAAAATGTTTGTTAAATGTCATACACACAGAGCCTGTACAGTGGCACATGCAGTCCCTATGGCTACACACTAAGAAAACGTAGGCAATTGTGAACCGCCTTATGAAACCTCCATATTCTCTACACCTAGAAGCAATATTTTTGTTAGATTTTGAATCTGAAAATAAATTCAAACCTCTGTATGAAATCCAAGCCATACGAAGGTACAGTATGACCCTGATAGACTCCTATAGGTGCCGTAATACGGATCTGTAGAACTTGGAACTTTTGTTAAGCCATAATACCAGCTTGTATATGAGGCCTTATACATTTGTTCTCAATAACTTTTTCCTAAAATACTGTAGTAAGCTTAGCCTTAATTCTAATCCTTGACTATTACTGCCAAGCTTTTCTAAATGACTAAAAAGAACTAAATGGAATATAATTTCCATTTAATTGCAATACCATGGTCCCCACCACATCTTGTTGAGATCACAGCACAAAGATGTGTCATACATGGTCACATAACCACGTCAGCCAATTTCTTGTTTTCTACATTGTAAACCTCAATATATTTAGTATTTGCAGGTGCTGAGTGGATAGTTCCTTTTCACGTAACTTCTTGAACACCAAGAATGAGCAATACTATAAAATTATTTGAACTTCAGTCTGGTTAGTCTACCTACACAAAAAATTAGGAAATTATTAGGACATTATTTATCAAGTAATATCTAAATACATCTGTAATGCATATCTTGCAGACAAATCACCTAAACAATATTTATTGCATGTTTTAATGCAAAAACATTAGATCTGCCACTCACAAGATTATTTATATTAAGGAAGAACAGTTTTACTCTGCTTGTTTTGTTCCCAGCTGTCCTTTTTTGCCTCTTAAAAACTTCACATGCATGCTTAGAATAGTGTTTCATGTTTTAAAATGTTATTTAAGGCGTACTATACATTTTACTTGCCATAAGATTTTTTTCCCATTATCCTCCAAGATAGCACACAGGAGGTTGAATGCCTAATTAGGTACAGGAAACAGGGAGTTAAGGCTTCGTTCACATCTGCGTCAGAGCTCAGTTCCGACTTTCCGTCGCTTAGACAGAATCAGTAGCGTAGTCGACTACGCTATTGATTCCATCAAAACTACGGAACCCTTGCACAACGGAGACAAACGGAAACCATTGGCACCAGATTCTTCACCATTGAAATCAATGTTGATGGAAACTGAAACCTTTTGTTTCCGTTTGTGTCAGTCAGGGCTCCATTCCGACGGAAAGCTCAGACGGCAAGTCCAACAGAATGTCGGAACGGAGCCCTGATGCAGATGTGAATGAAGCCTAAGTCTGTCCCTGCAGACAATACGCAGCAAGACAACAGTGCAGTCATCCACTTACTGTCACACACACAGAGCGATCTCACAGTCCTGCGCTCTCCAAGCGAATCGCGGCTTCCTTCACAAGATGGCTGCCATAGGACCTCCTGTTTAAGGTCACACCTCGTGGTACATCCTGTTCGTGACGCCAATTTGTTGTAAAGCGGGCGCCGAGTCGCGGTGGGCGGGGCTCTCTGAGCTGAAGTTGGTTTTCGCGCCCTTTGGTCACGGTGGCGCACTTTCTCTCTCCCGCTCCTCGGGCCGCAGAACCAGTGAAATAAGTGGTGCCTGTGGGATACACTGTTATCTGTCCCCTGGGATGTTATGTGGCGTACCCCGAAATAAGGACGTTCCGAGAGACAGGGTTCAATAATCTTTCACAGTTGTTTTACTGGGCACAATATGCTTGGTGGTTACTTTTGTTACAGAGGCAATGTCTTTAAGTAGTATAAACATATCACAGGGTATTGCAAATGGTGGTACCTGCTTCACCTCCCTGACTCTGTCTGTAAATCCTCCAAGTGTGCTCTGAGCTCTGGTCCTCTTTCTTTTCTATACTGTGCTGGAAGGTGCACTGCTGACTGTTCCAATCCAGTTGCACTATCACAGAGGAATGGTGTCCCTTGGGGATTCTAGGCAGTGTGCAAGCTCCTTGCTTTGCTCTAGGCACTCTCAGTAGTGTCCAAGCTCCTTGTCTGGCTTCTGTACCACATGCAACACACACTGACCTGTACTCCATTCACTTCCACATGGCTGTTGCTCCAGACTCTCACAAAATTCCTCTCAGATCCACATGTCTGCTGCAGCATCTCACTAAATACAACTTCAGACACTGACTTGTCTGCTCTCCTCTGCTCCACACTGCTGCACTCCTCTGCTCCACACTGCTGCACTCCTCTGCTCCACACTGCTGCACTCCTCTGCTTCACACTGCTGCACTGGGTGAGGTTCCTTCCTGTGTCCCCAGCTAGCTAAACCCCTCCCCTCTCTCTGGAGAATACATCTTAAAAGTGAAACAGCCCATTTATGTTTCTGCTGAGTCATATAGGGAAGTGAATTCAGTACCAACCATGATTACAGAATAAAGCACATTAAAACCTGCATACTAAAGCAACAGTACAATGACAGTAAATAAACAGCAATTTTCCTGGGTATCACACATAGAGGCAGCTCTAGTTCATGGGACTCCTACAGGGCCTTTGGAGAGAGAGGGCTTTTTCCATGTTGGTCTCATACCGATATAAATGTGGGCTGTGAACCTGCACATGGATATAGTTTCCACAGATGTTTAAATTTTAGTAAATCAAGAATTGTAAAATGAACTTTAGTCATAAATATTGTGTAGAGCCAGCAGATCCTCTTGTCTCATGTGGTTCTGAGTGTGATGGTGTCAAGCAACCCCTGAAAGGGGGCTAATTTTTTTTATGGGGCCGCTTGCTCTAGATATATCCCACTGACTAGACTGAATGTAATATCTGTGGTTGTAAACGGCTATAGGATGCAGGAGCTTAGCAGAGGGCTGTAAAACCTGTACAGGCAAACAGAAGAACAACAGAGCAGCACACTAAAACAGATTATCTGATTCGGGGTCCAAGCCAGATCTCAGCCTCTCAATGTACAGCATAATGTCTGACATTACACTATAAATTTTAGAAATATTAAGTAGGTCATAATAAGTAATTGTCAAACTAAAAGATATAGCTGGCACATCAATATGCACAATGTTGGAATACTCGAGAGTAAAACTAGTGGTTCTCAGCAGGGATAAACTTTAACCCCTTCACGACCACCCCACGTAGATTAACGGGTTGCAAAGATGGTCGTTGTGCCTGCAGCCCGTTAATCCACGTGTGCTCCTAACAGAGCACACAGACGCTCCCCGCAGCCCGGCATCTCCCAGTACAGGCTGCTACTAGCAGCCTTAGTACTGGGGGAAAACATCGAGTCGGATCACAGCGGTGATCCGAACCGATTAACCCCTTAATTGCGGCAGTCAATAGTGACCGCCGCATTTAAGTTCTTATAGCAACATCGGCACCCCGCTACGCGATTGCGGGGGCCGATTGTTGCGGGGGGGGGCGATTGCTATGGCAAATGGAAGCTTAACAAAGGCTTCCTATCTGCCATTACGTTAGCCGATTAGGCCCCGCCCGGAGGCGGAGTCTGATCGGCTTGCTGTCAGTGAACAACTGACAGTTCTAATACATTGCACTACATGGGTAGTGCAATGTATTAGAACATCAAACAAACAGTTGGACCTTCAAGTCCCCTAGTAGGACTAAAGAAAAGTGTAAAAAAAAGTGTAAAAAAAGTAAAAATAAAAGTTCTAAAAATACAATAAAAGTTTCAAATAATAACACAAAACACAATCACCCTTTTTCCTTTATCAAGTCATTTATTATTGAAAAAAATAATAAAGCCATACATATTTGGTATCGCTGCGACCGTAACGACCGTAACTATAAAAATATTATGTTATTTATTCCGCACAGTGAACGCCGTAAAAAAAAACTAAAAAATACTGACATAATTGCTATTTTTTGGTCACTTTGTCTTCCAAAAATTGAAATAAAAAGTGATCAAAAAGTCGCATGTACCTAAAAATGGTACCTATAAAAACTATAACTCGTCTCGCTAAAAATAAGCCCTCATGCACCTCCGTCAACGAAAAAATTAAAACCGTTATGGCTCTCACAACATGGCGACAGAAAAAATCCATTCTCTTTCCAAAGGTTATTTTATTGTGCAAAAAGTTGTAAAACATAAAAAGTGCTATAAATTAGGTATCACCGGAATCGGACTGACCTGCAGAATAAAGGTAACGTGTAATTTATAACGCGTGGTGAACGCTGTATAAAAAGAATTAAACAAATAATGTCAGAATTGCTGTTTTTTGGTCACCTTGCCTCCCAAAAAAAAAAGGATAACATGTGATCAAAAAGTCGCATGTACCCCAAAATGGTACCAATAATAACTACAGCTCGTCCCGCAAAAAAAACAGCCCTCATACCACTACGTCTATGAAAAAATAAAATTAGTTAAGGCTCCAATAAGCCAGGAAATAAAAATATGCAGTTGTGCCGGCCCGAGGGAAACATTTCTTCTGTTTCAAGTGGCGAATTATCAAGGCCCCTAAAATTAGGGAACCAGGAAGGGGAGGGCCCAAACATATCTGCTGAAAGCGAGGGTGCCCGTATTATACCAGGACAACACTTCTCAGCAAAATTCCTCAAACTGCAAAGGAGCGGAGTGTGGACCAAAAGGGGGATAAGAAAGGACACAATTTATCAGTGCAACACCGGCCTGTGCAGAAAGGATTGTGTCACAGCGTAACACACATCTATGGATCATTTTATTGTTTTTGTTTACCCCATTATTATACCACCTGACTATGCCCCTTATATACTCCACCCGGCTTACATGTACCCCCACATTATAAACGGAAACACCAGTAAAACTCAATACAAGACTACTACAAGCAAAATCCACACTCCAAAAGCCAAATGGCGCTACCTCCCTTCTAAACCCTACAGTGTGCCCAAACAGCAGTTTACTTCCACATATATGGCATCGCCATACCCGGGAGAACCCTTTTAACAATTTTTGGGGTGTGTGTCTCCAGTGGCACAAGCTGGGCACCACATATTGGCATATCTATAGAAAAAAAATCCCATTTTCACTCTGCAAAATCGAGTGCACACCAATTTCTGCCAATCACCTGTGGTGTTAATATGCTCACTACACCCCTAAGTGAATACCTTGAGGGGTGTAGTTTCCAAAATGGGGTCACTTCTGGGGGGGATCCACTGTTTTGGTCCCACAGGGACTTTGCAAATGCGACATAGCGCCCAGAAACCAATCCAGCAAAATCTGTACTCCAAAAGCCAAATGGCGCTCCTTCCCTTTTGAGCCCTACTGTGTGCCCAAACAGCAGTTTATGACCACATATGTGGTATTGCCATACACAGGAGAAGTTGCTTTACAAGTGTTGTGGTGCTTTTTTTCATTTATTTGTTGAGAAAATGAAACATTTTCAGCTAAAACTATGTCTTATTGAAGAAAAAGGATTTTTTTTAATTTTCACTGCCCAATTCTAATAAAATCTATGAAACACCTGTGGGGTCAAAATGCTCACTACACCCCTAGATGAATTCCTCAAGGGGTGTAGTTTTGTGAATGTAATCACTTTTGGGGAGTTTCCACTGTACTGACACCTTAGGAGCTTTGCAATAGTGACATGGTGTCAAGAAACCAATCCAGCAAAATCTGTGCTCCAAAAGCCAAATGGCGCTCCTTCTCTTCAGATCCCTGCCGTGTGCCCAAACAGCAGTTTATGACCACAAATGGGGTATTGCCGTACTCCAGAGAAGTTGTTTTACAAATGTTTTTTTTTTTTTTATTCCTTTATTTGTTGAGAAAATGAAAAATGTTGAGCTAAACCTGTCTTATTGGAAAAAAATTATTTTTTTTATCTTCACTGCCCAATTCTAATAAAATCTATGAAATCCCTGTGGGTTCAAAATGCTCACTACACCCCTAGATGGATTCTTCAAGGGGTGTAGTTTCCTAAATGGAGTCACTTTTTTGGTGTTTTCACTGTTTTGGTCCCTTAGGGGCTTTGCAAATGCGACGTGGTCTCCGCAAACCATTCCTGCTAAATTTGAGCTGCAAAAACCAAATGTCGGTCTTTCCCTTCTAAGCCCTGCCGTGTGTCCAAACAACCGTTTATTACCACATGTGGGGTACTGTTTTACTCGGGAGAAATTGCTTTACAGATGTAGTGGTGCATTTTCTCCTTTTAGCCCTTGTGGAAATTAGAAAAAATTAGCTAAACCTACATTTTCTTTGAAAGAATATAGATTTTCATTTTCACGGCCTAATTCTAATAATTTCTCCAAAAAACCTGCGGGGTCAAAATGATCACTATACCCCTAAATAATTTCCTCAAGGGGTATAGTTTTTCCGAAATGGGGTCACTTTTGGGGGATTTCCACTGTTTTGGCGCCGCAAGAGCCTTTCAGACCCGACATGGTGCCTAAAATATTTTCTAATAAAAAAGGAGGCCCCAAAATCGTCTAGGTGCTCGTTTGCTTCTGAGGCTGGTGCTGCAGTCAATAAGTGCACTAGGGCCACATGTGGGGTATTTCTAAAAACTGCAGTATCTGGGAAATAGATATTGAGTTGCGTTTCTCTGGTAAAACTTTCTGTGTTACAAAAAAAATAGATGAAAAATTAATTTCTGCAAAAAAAAAAAAGAAATTTGAAAATGTCACATCTACTTTGCCTTAATTCCTGTGAAACATCTAAAGTGTTAAGAAACTTTCTAAATGCTGTTTTGAATACTTTGAGGGGTGACGTTTTTAAAATGGGGTGACTTATCGAGGGTTTCTAATATATAAGGCCCTAAAATCCACTTCACAACTGAACTGGCCCCTGTAAAAATAGCCTTTTGAAATTTTCTTGAAATTGTGAGAAATTGCTGCTAAAGTTCTAAGCCTTGTGATGTCATAGAAAAATAAAAGGATGTTCAAAAAACAATGCCAATCTAAAGTAGACATATGGGGGATGTTAATTAGCAACAATTTTGTGTGGTATTACCATCTGTCTTACAAGCAGATACATATAAATTTATAAAAATGCTAATTTTTGCAATTTTTCGCTAAATTTTGGTGTTTTTCACAATTAAATACTTAATGTATCGAGCAAATTTTGCCAGTAACATAAAGTCCAATGTCTCACGAGAAAACAATCTCAGAATCACTTGGATAGGTAAAAGCATTCCGAAGTTATTACCACATAAAGTGAAACATATCAGATTTGAAAAAATTGGCTGCGTCCTGAAGGCCAAAACAGGCTGTGTCCTGAAGGGGTTAAAGCACAAACTATATAAGCCAGGAAGCATGTAGAACATTTTTTTGGGCCACTCAGCTGGCCACTAAGTTAATTCCCATACCTGCAAAAGTACCACTGTTCCTATGAAAGTGCTGTATGGATGTAACTGTCTAGGACAAGACTATAAAAGAGCAGATGATTTGCCTACAAATTCACCTTAAGGGACCTCTTTAATATATCATGTGCATGCATCATTTATATATTATTCATATGGAAACACACATCATGTGGATAGCAAAAACATACATTGTGTATGAAGAAGGATTTTAATTGGCTATAATGCACATATTTTCCTTGAGAGCACAATAACATTAGCATATTCTATGTACAGAAAGGCATAAAAAACAGGAATCGCTCAATAAACAAGCATAAGGAGTTTGTGTTAAAAATAATATTGATTTGAATTTTTTTTCCTTAATCCTCATAAGCAGAGTGGCTTTACTGTTTTTGTCTTCAATGAAGGTTCTTGGAAAGACTGAGTATTTTCCGATTTCTTTGCAAATTAAATTGTTACAGCAGAAAGAAGAAAATGCATCTGGTGTAAATATGTCATACATAATTAATGTTCAATGTGATTTCATTATATATTATGCATATCTTGTCTTGAATCTGTTAAAATAATATTTTAAAGATGTTGCATTAATTTGAAATCCACAGTTCAAGTTTCCTTATTTAACTAGATAAAGACAAGATCTGTGTATATTAAATTACTTAACACGGCAGCTTTATTTACATTATTAATGTAGTCGGAACATTGCAATCTTACACCCCCAAATAGCTAAAGAAACAAAATGCTTCTACTGTAAATTTTTAAAGCATATCCATCCTTTATTTTTCACTTTTTTCCTTAGTCCATAGTATATGCAAAGATAAACAACTTTTTAATTTTGTTTAAGAAAATACCTAGTTCTAGCCATAATGATGTCACAGCTCCGAACGGGCCCCCGGCTGACATTGCCCAGTCCTCAAAGGTGGCCACTGGACAAGCAGACCAATAAGATGAGAACGAGAAGCATGAAATTCTCTGGTTAATATTGGAGCGTGGTTATTGCAAAGAGGCTCCCATGAATTTTCCTCAGGCCCAAAACCCTTCCAGGCAATCAGATATTGCAAACTCCCATGGTAACTTCTGTAGTCTAACATTTTCTACACCTCATATTCCTACAAGTTATCATGGACAGCAGTTCTGAAAACTGAAGACTTGGAAGGAAATCAGAACTTGGAATGAATGGTTTTAGCAGTGACACGGGAAATACTCTATGTATGGTCAATGAGAGTGGCAATGAAGCTTGAAGACCTCCTGATTGATTTGTTTGATGATACTGGAAGGTCCAATAGATCTTGGTGCCAATTTCTTTGGCATGGAGGGAAATGGAATGTTGAGTATGGATAACCACACCTTTTTCACCTACATGAAATGTAACAAAAACTTTCCTTTTTTGCTCTGCATGCAAATTGTGATGTTCTTGGGCCTGTTTGAGGAATTGCTAGAGACCAATGATGTTGTTCTAAAAAAAATTCCAACTCATCTTGGACAGAGGGTACGAGAGCTGAAGTCAAGCAGCACAAGCAGAAGAGATCCATGACCTCCTTTTGTCATGGTAACACGACTCCACAAAGGCTGACCCGTGGAGCAAAGGGAACGCGCATCAGCTGACACAGGTGCTCCTGCGTGTGGAAAAACTGACAGCTCCTTCTGGAGCTTAGCACAATAAAAATTGACAATTAGAGATGGAGTGTACAGTGGGGGAAAACTGCTAAAAAATTTATCATACAGGTGAAAGAGTAAGAAATACAGTACTGTTATTGTTAAAGTACATACTATGACTTGGTCTAAAAATTCAACAGAGGAGAAAAGTGCACTTTAAGGCTTATTGGGGGAATTTAGCAACTTTTTTGGGGTAGAAAGTCGCTAAAAAGCTTAAGTTACAATTGCAACTTTTGTGTCTTATGCCCTCCTCACCACTTTTTTAAAAGGGTGTCGACTCCACCACAGCCCAACAAATTTATTATAACTCACGCCAAAAAGCTGGTGTAAATTGTAGTGGAATTATAGCTGGGCCCCATTACTTTGCCCCCCCCCCCCCAGATCTGAGTACCCCCAACATTGGACATTAAAAAAAATAAAAAAATAAAAATAAATATATATATATATATATATATATATATGTATATAAAAAATAAGCATACCCACAGCATTGCTACTCTTCTCCCCTCCAGGGCCCCCCTCAGCAGGCCACAGCTTATACAACATACTGATGCCGGGCAGCGTCAGGACCTTGTATGTGCCGTACCATGCTGACGGGACTCAGAGTGGAGGAGAAGTGGTAAAGGTGAGCATCCATATATTTTTTTAATCTTATGTCTAATGGAGGGGAGGAATGGATGGCGCGGTTGTTATGCAACAATTGTGCGCACCACTCTTAATAAATAGGCTGCATTTTACTCCAGTGGAGCAGATAACAAAGACTGGCATATGAATCTTCAGTCTTAGTAAATCTGCCCCAAGTGCCCTAAGTAAAGAAACGCCAGTACTTGAACGTGGCATTGTTTATACAATCCATTGATCACTTTGTGCACTAAATCATTATGCCCATTTACAATTGCTACTGAGTCATGCAATATATAAATATACAATAAATGGCTGATAGATGTGGGTACCACCTCTGGGGCATGCACCTATCACCAGAATGGAGGGTCCCCTGATGGCGTCCTGCCGCATTCAGGTGGAGAACCAATGGAGGGATGGCAGGGATTACGGATTTAGCCGTACTCGCTAGGTCCCGCTGTTTTCGTAACTTCTATTTACTTCTATGACAGTTATTAGAACATTGGAGCTTGGCTTTTTCCGTAACCCTGGACAACTCTTCATTTGTTCTCCACCTGGATTCGGTGGCCAGCGGCCGTCTCACCAGCAAGATCGGGGTTGAGGGACCCCCATTCTAGTGATAGGTGTGTCCCAGGGATGTGACCAGCATCCTTCAGACTTTTATGACACAACTTGTGAGATTTTGAAAGCACATTGGAAGATGACGGAGCATAATGGAATGCTTAAAAGGGTTGCCCAGTATTAGAAAAACATGGCTGGTTTCTTCAAAAAACAGCACCCCACCTGTCCCTCGGTTGTGTCTGGTATTGCAATTCCGCTTTATTGAAGTGAACGGGGCCAAGCTGCAATACCACACACAAACAGCGGACAGGGGTGGTGCTGTTTTTGAAAGAAAGAAGCCATATTTTTCAAATCCTTTATGATCCCTTCAAAGCGAGACCCATAGTGATCAGCTAATCGCGAGGCTAGCTACATTTAAAAAATGAGTTGTCAAGATGAGACAACCCTTCTCTGAAATAAAGCTGGCCTGGCAATTAAATATGGTTCTGTTTAGCTGTCACAAGAAGACTGTTGGGGCAATGAGCAGGTATTTTAACAACTCGGGGCTATCAATCATTGGTTAATCCATAGACTTCTTACAAAATCAGGTGGCACAAGCTATTTAGCAGAGACTTGTGATGTCACATAAGAGGCTTGTTTTGAGATATTCAGTCTGGTCTGTTACTTCTCTTCAAAACTTCTTATATATAATAGAAGTTTGTGAATTAACCCCCACCCCAAAACCACCATAGGTTTACCCAGTATCATGAAATACACATGGGGGTAGTTCTGGATTGTATTTCTTTCATTTGGTGTCTTCTGTGAGATGTTTGAGAGAGCATTTCTCTCTGGAGGACCTCTTTTGTCATGTATTACATAAACAACCTATTGATTTTGGCAATTACAGTCCTTATTAACCATTTCAGGACGTACCTCCAAAGCTCTTTTAGGCCTTGAGGACGCAGCAATTGTTTTTATCACACTGTTTTGGGGGCCATAACTTTTAGCCATATAAGGGTTTGTTTTTTTACAGGATGAGTTGTATTTTTTAATGGCGTTGTTAGGTTAATATAATGTTGTCATATCCATGGCTGCGGGCCGTCAGGTTCACTCACCTCCTGATGGCCGCAGCCATGGGTCGGCGAGTGCTGGCCCCAGTCTCCTCTTCAGGAGATGCCAGCGCTCACTTCCACTCACCTCGGCCGGGTCCCATAGGGTGCGTGCGCACGCACGCGCGTGCCCGCTCTTAAAGGGACTTTAATGCGAAATTAGACCATGAGCACCCTGGACTATAAGAAGGGACCAGCCCCTTCCTGCAGTACCTGAGCATTGTTTGTCATATCCTAGTTTGTCTAAGCAAATGGTCTCCTAGTGTTTTCCAGTTCCCAGTGTTCCCTGTTCCTGTATCCCGTGCTATCCTGGTCAAGTGTCGCGCTGAGCTGTAGTCGTGCTGTGCTGTATCTACACCTGTCCTGCTACTCCACGCCTGACGTCTACCCGCTGCCTAGTCCCAGCCGAGCCTGCCTTGCTACTGTCCGAGCTGCCGCAGGTACCCAATACAAACTATAGACTGTGACCTGCGCCCTGTTGGCCAGCTGCCATACCGCCAAGGCGCTACAGCCCAGTGGGTCTACGAACTGTACATGACAAATGTGTTATAAAACTTTTCTTAATCTTTTGGGGGATTAAATGGAAAAAAAAAGGAATTCCGCTATACATATATTTTTTTTAGAGTTTAATTTTTCAGCGTTCACTGTGTGGTAAAAATTACATGATAACTTTATTCTGCAGGTTGTTCCAATTACAGTGTTTTATGCCGCCGCATTCCAAGAGCCATAACTTGTTTTTCTTTTCCATGAATGTAGCTGTATGTGGGCTTGCTTTGCGGGGCAATTCGTATTTTTAATAGAACCATTTTGGGGTACATATAATGCATTGATAACTTTTATGAATTTATTTTGAGGGGAATCGAAAAAAAACAATTCTGTCTTTGTTTTTTGCAGGGCTTTTTTTACGCCGTTCATCTGGTGGTATAAATAATTATTAACTTTATTATACAGGTCGTTACATATGTGTCAATACCATATATGTGTATTATATTATTATTTTAACACTTTTGCTAAATAAAACCACTTTTTTTCTGGAATTTCTTTTTACTCTGAACACTTTTTTTTCCTAATAAACTTTGAGACTTTGATTAAATATATTTTTACTCCCACATTGGTACTTCAAAATGCAATTTTCTGATACTTTGATATACTCAATATATCAAGAAATTACCAATAATGGGGCTGTTTGTGGTACAGACCCCTAGAATTCACCAAATGCCAACAGTGTACCAATGTAGTATAAAACTTGAACTTTTAATCGATAATGCCAAAGAGGGTATGGTCAAAAATGAAAAATAAGTGTAAGTGGGGTAAGAATATATGTGCTTTCCCCACTTAAAAATCAGGCGACAGCTACAATGTCAGTATCTAATTATCATATGCAGTTGTATCCCTAAATAAAGGGAGGGGGTGGATTGATCACCTAGGATACCCAATAATCACAACGTACGTGTTTAGACATCATGCTTAAGCCCCCTTCCTCTGTAGCCACTTAGATGCCATGCTCGCCATCAACCACGGCATGTAAAGGATTAACTGAGAGGTATCTCCGATCCCGGCCATTGCAGTGGGATGTCGGCTGTAAATTACAGCCGGCCCCCACTGCGGAACCCGCATGTACAACTCCTGGGCTTATGCCATCCACTGGGTGCACATTTACGTCCTTTTGTGGTTAATAGATCGCAATTAGAATGCAGTGGTACAGGTTTATTATAGTCTTCCTAAATATTCTCTGATCGGACATGCAGAGAGATTTAGTCTGGCAAGGACGAAGAGGATAAGCAAGGTCAGTCGCCGACAGAAGCAAGGAGAAGGCCGCGCAACCCAGTGTCAAAGGAGGATGTTCCTCTCGCCAGGAGAAGAGACATAGACTTCGTCTGGTGAGAGAGTGGCCCTGCTCATATGCTGCTGTACTTTATTTCATGTCCGCAATAGCACACAGTTCATTGAGCAATTAAGCAGCAGCCTATCATGGATTACAGCAGATACTCAGCAGTACCATTCTCTCACTTCCATGTGACATGTATTACAGTACTTATGGCTTATTTACACTTGTTATTTTTCCTAAAATTGAAATTTTTGGCAAATTGGGGGTCACAGCAGGGAGTACTTGTGATTAACTTATTGTCAAGGAATCCTTCTAGTAGATATATGCCTTTATTCTCCCAGGATCAGAAGTTATCGCCAGAGGGAAAACCTGGTGTTACTTGATGGCTATTCAAATTAAAGACTGTCCATATAACACATGAAAACACCAAAAACGCCAAGTCCACCAGAGCTGGAGAAGCTGATGTTTAGAGACTCTCTGCTGTGGTTTATGAGCAAATGATCCTCTCTATGACATCCACAAGCTTTAAAGAGAACCTGTCACTAGGTCATATAAGTTGGACAGCTTTGCTGACCCGTATAATGCTCTAACCTAGTGACAGGTCCATTTTAACCTCTTTTCGTTTAAATTTTTCCCTACCCACCTTCCAGGGTACTGTATCTGTATGAGGGTTTTTTTGTTTGTGTGTCAAGTTGTAGTTTTTAATGACACCATTTAGAGTACCATATAATGCACTGAGAAACTTTCTTACTTTAATATTTTGTGGGGAGGATTGGAAAAAACAGCAATTTTTTAATTTATTTGAGTTTTGTTTTTTTAAGTCGTATCCCCCTGACGGGAAATTACATGTTAACTTCTTTTTATGTTTTATTACCTTTACAAAACAAAAGCAAGTTGTTAAAAAAAAGCTTTTTGTCACCATATTATGAGACTTTTTTTATTTTCTGGTTGATGAAGCTGTGCAAGAATTTAATTTTAGAGGAGCAACGTGACCCAAAAAAATAGCAATTAATTTTGACGAGAAGAATAGTGTTGTATGCACTGTTATTCTTCCTGTCAAATCTGATGGAGCTTACATAGTTAGGTTGAAAAAACACATATGTCCATTAAGTTCAACCAAGGGATGGGCGAAGAAAGGGAAGGAATGGAAGAAATTATAGAACTGTTATCCAGAGGAAGGTTTAAAAAAATAAATAAAATAAATAGTAAAAAAAAAAAATTACACATAAGGCATTCACCAATTTTCCCTAAAAAGGTAGAATTTCCTCCTGAGCCCAAGTGGCAATCCGACTAGATCAACTTTTAAACAAGAATTCTACACATTGACATAGAATGAAAAAATATCAGCTCCTAAGAAATTATCTATTTTTAAAGCCATCTACTGTCTCTGCTGTGACCAGCTCCTACGATAGGATATTCCACAGATTCACAGTTCTCACAGTAAAGGCTTGTCGCCTCTGCAGTTTGAACTTTTTTTTTTCTCTAGACGGAGGGAGTGCCCCCTTGTCTTTAGGGGAATTTACATGAACCAGGTTTTCACTATATTTCTTGTATGGGACATCCATATATTTTTATAAGTTACTCTTGTCCCCCTTAGTCATCTCTTTCCAAGGCTTCATAGGTTTAATTATTTTAATCTTTCCACATAACTTAGATTCTCCATGCCCCTTATTAGCTTTGTTGCTCTTCTTTGTATTTGTCACGACTGGTTCGTGGGCCCACTGGGCCGTACCGTCTTGGCGGTATGGCAGCTGGCCAACAGGACGCAGGTAAATGTTTATAGTTCGTATAGGGTACCTGTGGCAGCTCAGATAGTAGCGAGGCAGGCTAGGCAGGAACTTGGCAGCAGGTGGACGTCAGGTGTGGAGAGGCAGGTCAGGCGTAGAATACAGTACAGCACGGCTACAGCAAGCACGACACTAGATTCAGGATACAGGAACAGGAAACAGGAACAGGAAAACACTGGGAGCAGGAAACACTAGGGGGCCATTTGCAAGACAGACTAGGGATACAACAACAAGGCTGGGAACTTCTTATAGCCCAGGGTGCTCTGGAGCAATTAGCTCAAATCACCAACATGCTTCTTAAGTCTGGACTGAGCTTGTGAGCGCACCCTGGTGGTCATAGTGGAGCAGGACGGCCGTATGTGCAGACATCTCTTGAGAGAAGGGCGTCGACTGGATGGAAGGAGTTCGTGGTCAGCGACCACGGACGTTACAGTATCCCCCCTCTTACGCCCCCTCCTCTTGGGACCAGAACGAGAGAGAAACTTCTTGATGAGGGTAGGAGCGTTGAGATTCTCCTCTGGCTCCCAGGACCTCTCTTCTGGACCAAACCCCTTCCAATCTACTAAATAAAAGGTTCTTCCTCTTACTTTTTTAATGTCCAAGATCTCCTTAACCTCGAAGGTGTCTGAAGGGCCGCTGGAGGCAACAGCAGGGCTTGGAGTCTTGGTAAAGTGGTTCAGAACCACTGGCTTCAAGAGAGAAACATGGAAGGAGTTGGGGATCTTGAGGGTAGGAGGCAGCCGAAGCTTGTAGGCGACAGGGTTGATCTGCTGTAGGTACTCTTAGTCGAATGTTCCTGGAGGACAGCCAGACCTTTGTGCCAGGAAGAAACTGAGGTGGTTCTCTTCTCCTTGTGTCCGCCCTCCGTTTCATACGATCCACCGCCAGCAGGATGGAGGATCGAGTTTGCCGCCAAATTTGTAGAAAGTCCTTGAAGGCTGCGTCAGCAGCTGGTACCTTGGATGAATCAGGAACCGGGAGAGGTATTCGTGGGTGTTGGCCAAGGACTATGAAGAACGGAATGTTCCTTGTGGACTCGCTGGTATGATTGTTGTAGGAGAATTCAGCCCACGGGAGCAACTGTACCCAGTCATCATGTTGCCTAGAGACGAAGTGACGCAGGTAGTTCTCCAAGATTTGATTGATCCTCTCGACCTGTCCATTGGACTGAGGATGGTAGGCCGAGAAAAAGTCCAACTTCACACCTAGAAGTACGCAGAGGGCTCTCCAGAACCTCGAGGTGAACTGAACCCCCCGATCAGACACAATATGCTGTGGCAAGCCGTGCAGGTGGAAGATGTGTTGGATAAACAGTTTGGCCAGTTGGGGAGCAGACGGAAGACCGGTCAGAGGAATGAAGTGGGCCATCTTTGAAAATCGATCCACGACCACCCAGACAGTGCTGCATCCGGCAGAGAGGGGCAGGTCCGAAATAAAGTCCATAGCTATATACCGCCAGGGAGCATCGGGCACAGGCAATGGCTGGAGCAGACCAGCGGGTCTGGAGTGAGCGACCTTGTTAGTTGCACACAAAGAGCAGGAGGAAACAAAGTCCATAACATCTTTGGGCAGCGTGGCCCACCAGAAATGACAGGCAATCAAATCCCGGGTCTTACGGATCCCCGCGTGACCTGCCAGTCTAGAGGCGTGTCCCCAGCGGAGGACTCTCCTTCGGTCAGCCATGCGCACAAAAGTTCTCCCTGGAGGGATGTCCCCAACTTGCAGTGGGTTGACTGAAACAATACAGGACGGGTCGATAATGTTCTGGGGCATCTCCATAGTGTCCTCCGTCTCGAAAGACCTGGATAAGGCATCGGCCCTCACATTCTTGTCAGCCGGGCGATAATGGAGCTCAAACTGGAACCTGGCAAAGAACAGTGACCACCTGGCCTGACGAGGATTGAGCCGTTGGGCTGTCTGGAGGTAGGTGAGGTTCTTGTGGTCCGTAAAAATCAGGATGGGGTGAGCTGCGCCCTCCAGCAGATGTCTCCACTCCTCCAGGGCCAATGTAAAGGATCTGCCAGGTACCACGTCTGTGTATACTCCCGGGATTAATCAGTCGACACCTGAGGCCAGACCTCTTAGACTGATACCGGCTCCCACCAACCAGGGTGGCAGGCTCCGGAGTGGGAGAGCCTATTGCGGCCTGGTCAGTTGGAGTTAGCTCCGCCCCCTGTCCATTTATACCTGCCGTGTTCTCTTCCTCAGTGCTTGTTATTCTTCTTGGATTCCTGGCCCCACTGCTGCCTTGCTCCAGCCTGCTTCTGCCGTGCTTCTGCCTTGCTTCAGTTCCGCTGATCCTGCTTCGCTTTGCCCCTGGCTTGCTTCCTGCTCCGTGCTCTCATTGGTATACTCCACTACATCCTGATCCTGACTGAGTCATTCACCGCTCCGTTTCCTCGCGGCGTTCAGTGGGCTACTGCCCCTTCCCTTGCGTGTTCCCTGTTTGTACTCCCTTGCACTTAGACAGCGTAGGGACCGCCGCCAAGTTGTACCCCGTCGCCTAGGGCGGGTCATTGCAAGTAGGCAGGGACAGGGCGGTGGGTAGATTAGGGCTCACTTGTTCCCTTTACCTCCTTCCTGCCATTACAGCCAATTTGATGGCCAGTAACTCTCGATCCCCAATCGAGTAGTTGCGTTCTGCGGAAGAGAAGAGCTTAGAAAAATATCCACATGCCCTTGGAACCTCTCTGGAACAGGAGTGCACCAGCACCGACAGAGGACGCGTCCACCTCCAACGAGAACTGTAGGGAAACGTCTGGATGATGGTGGATAGAGGCTGATGTGAAGGCACTCTTCAGGGTATTGAATGCGGACTCTGCCTCAGGAGTCCACACCTTGGCGTTCATGCCCTTCTTGGTGAGGTTTTGAGATAGGAGATGTTAATGAAGAGAAGTTTGGGATGAACTGTCTGTAAAAATTGGCGAATCCCAGAAAGCGCTGTATGGCCCTCAAGCCTTGAGGACGTGGCCATTCCAGGACGGACTTTACCTTTTCAGGATCCATCTTGAGGCCTCTATTCGAAATTATGTAGCCCAGGAAGGATAGAGTATCTCTCTCAAATACGCATTTTTCCAATTTGGCGTACGGTTGATTCTCCCTTAATCGCAGCAAGACTTGACGGACATGTTTCTGATGCGTCATAGGATCTGGAGAAAAAATTAAGATGTCATCAAGATAGACTACTACACAAACATAAAGGAGGTCACGGAAAATGTCATTCACAAACTCCTGGAAGACCGCGGAAGCATTACACAGGCCGAAGGGCATTACTAGATATTCATAGTGTCTGTCCCGGCTGTTAAATGCAGTCTTCCATTCGTCACCCTGGTGAATCCGGATTAGGTTGTAAGCCCCCCGCAGGTCTAACTTGGAAAAGATCTTGGCACCACGTATACGGTCAAATAATTCTGAGATCAATGGCAATGGATATTTATTTTTCACCGTGATCTGGTTGAGTCCCCGGTAGTCTATACAGGGACGAAGAGAACCATCCTTCTTTTTGACGAAGAAGAACCCGGCTCCTGCCGGGGAGGAAGACTTGCGTATGAAGCCCCGCTCCAAGTTCTCTCTAACATAGGCGGACATAGACAGAGTCTCTGGCAGAGAGAGAGGATATACCCTGCCACGGGGAAGGGAAGCACCAGGAACCAGCTCAATAGGACAGTCATACGCCCGATGTGGGGGCAGTGTCTCCGCTTTTTTCTTGCTGAAGACGTCCGCAAATTAAAGGGGTTGTCCCAAGTTGATAAATGGAGCTATAAAGCTCCCCCATGTAAAAATAAGAAGAATTCTAATTACCTGTCCGTCGTCCAGCGATGTCGTTTTCTTGATATCGTTGATTGAAGTTGCGGTCGGTCCCTCTTTGTATCCTGCTCGTTGCCTAGGTTCCCGGCCACCGCTATTTACCTTTAGCGGTGGCCGCGCATGCGTAATGACATCCTCTGCGTCCGGAGCAGAGGATGTCATTTACTCATGAACGCGCATCTCGGCGCATCTCGGCGCATGCGCAGGAGATGCAAGGAGATGAAGTGGAAGGCACCCGTCGCGAGAAGTCTGCGCTCCGCTAAAGGTAAGTGTGTGTGTGTGTGTGTGTGTGTGTGTGTTAGTCTGTGTTTGTGTATATATGGGTGTGTTTGTGTATATGTGTGTGTGTTTATGTGTGAGTGTATATATGGGTGTATTTGTGTGTATATGTTTGTGTATATTTTTGTGTTTGTGTATATGTGTGTGTGTTTGTGTGTGTGTATATATGGGTGTGTTTGTGTATATGTTTGTGTGTATATGTTTGTGTGTGTGTGTGTGTGTGTTTTTGTATATGTGTGGGTTTGTGTATGTGTTTGTGTATATATGGGTGTGTTTGTGTACATATGTTTGTGTGTATATGTGTATATGTTTGTGTGTATATGTGTGTGTGTTTGTGTATATATGGGTGTGTTTGTGTATATGTGTGTGTGTATATATGGGTGTGTTTGTGTATATATGTATATGTTTGTGTATATGTGGGTTTGTTTGTGTACATGTGTTTGTGTATATGTTTGTGTGTATATGTGTGTTTGTGTATATGTTTGTGTGTGTGTTTGTGTGTTTATGTGTGTGTGTGTTTGTGTGTGTGTTTGTGTGTTTATGTGTGTGTGTGTTTGTGTGTGTGTTTGTGCATATGTTTGTGTGTATATGTTTGTGTGGATATGTTTGTGTGTTTTTGTATATGTGTGTGTGTATATGTGTGTGTATATGTGTGTGTGTTTGTGTATATGTTTGTGTATATGTTTGTGTATATATGGGTGTGTTTGTGTACATGTGTTTGTGTATGTGTTTGTGTGTTTATGTGTGTGTTTGTGTAATATATGGGTGTGTGTTTATATGTGTTTGTGTATATGTTTGTGTGTGGTTGTTTGTGTGTGTGTAGGTGAGTATAAGTATCGGTATTGTTCACATTGCTAACTTTTTTTTAATGTTGTTGCAGATTTTGATGTACCGATTGGACTACGTCTTTCGATTCGTTGGACTACTGCGTAGATCTACGTTTTTTGAAAATTTTAATAAAATGGTTAACGAGGGTTTTGTTGGGGATTTCTTATTTCAATAAAAAAAATTGTCTTTGTGTTTTTTTTTCAAACTTTATTAGTGCCTAGATAATGGCAGTTGGCTGATTGACAGCGTCCATTATAAAGGCGGTACTTAGTGTTAGCCGGTGCAGAGGCTAGCACTAACCACCCATTATTACCCCGGTACCCACCACCACCAGGGGTGCCGGGAAGAGCTTGGTACGATCCAGTACCCGACCATCTGTTGTGATGGTCGGGTACTGGGGCGGCCGTAGGCTGGTATTATGAGGCTGGGAAGGGCCAAAATCAGTGGACCTTCCCACCCTTGTAATGCTAGGCTGCTGCTGCTGTGTTGTATCTGGCTGGTTATAAAAATGGGGGGGACCCCCACGTCGTTTTTTTGTAAAATGTAACAATAGACGTTGGGTCCCCCACATTTTTAATAACCAGCCATATACAAGGCCGCAGCAGCCTGGCATTACACGGGTGGGAGGGGCCACTGGTTTAGTACATTCCCAGGCTAATAACACTGTGTTGTTTGTGGCTGGTTATGATAAATTGGGTGGAACCCCATGTCTTTTTAATAAAAATAATAAATAAATAATTTAAAAAAACGACGTGGGGTCCCCCCCATTTTTATAACCAGCCAGATACAACACAGCAGCAGCAGCCTAGCATTACAAGGGTGGGAAGGTCCACTGTTTTTGGCCCTTCCCAGTCTCATAATACCAGCCTGCGGCCGCCCCAGAACCCTACCATCACAACAGATGGTCGGGTACTGGATGATACCCAGCTCTTCCCGGCACCCCTGGTGGTGGTGGGTACCGGGGTAATAATGGTGGTTAGTGTTAGCCTCTGTACCGGCTAACACTAATCCTCCCCTTAGTAATGGACCTTGTCACTCAGACAGCGGCCATTACTAAAGTGATAGTAATAAAACTTGAAAAGAAAAGACAAAGATATAGATAAAATATTTTATTGAAATAAAGCACCCCCAACACAACCCTCATTAACCATTTTATTGATGAAAAAAAAAGCGTCATCTAAGTAGTCCTCGAAACCGACGTAGTCCAAACACCAAACCTGTAAAAAATCTAAAATATAAAAACAAAATGAAATAAAACATTTCGTAGGCTTACTTTCACTTTCATGTGTGATACTGACTGTTATACCATGTATAGAAGCCTGCGGCAAAGTTGGCTTAGATACATGGCCATACAGACATATGTACAAACAAACATACATACATACATGCAAACATACATGCACGTATACACATACAAACATGACAACATACATGAAAACATACATACAAACATACATACATGCAAACATACCTACATGAAAACACATGCATGCAAACATACACACATACAAACATGACAACATACATACATACATGCAAACATACATACATGCAAACATACATGCACATATACACATACAAACATGACAACATACATACATGAAAACACATACATGAAAACATACACACATACAAACATGACAACATACATACAAGAAAACATACATACATGCAAACATACATACATGAAAACATATACATACATACATACATACATACAAGCAAACATACTTACCTACAAGCAAACATACATACAAGCAAACATACATACTTGCAAACATACATACATACAAGCAAGCATACATACATACATACATACATACAAGCAAACATACATACAAGCAAACATACATGCACATATACACATACATGCACATATACACATACAAATATGCAAACATACATACATACAAGCAAACATACATATATGCAAACATACATACATGCAAACATACATACAAGCAAACATACAAACAAGCAAACATACATACATTCAAACATACATACAAGCAAACATACATACAAGCAAACATACATACATGCAAACATACTTACATGCAAACATACATACTTGCAAACATACATACATGAAAACATACATACATACATGCAAACATACATGCACATATACACATACATGCACATATACACATACAAACATGACAACATACATACAAGAAAACATATACATACATACATACATACATACACACACATACATACATACATTCACACACATACATAACAACATACATACAAAAATAAACTCACCTAAGACGTTCCCACGAAGAGCTGAACGGTCCCGTCACTTATCTTCTCCCATTCACAATAACAGAGCGGTGGGCGCAGATGAAGTAATCACGTGTGCCTGATATGATTACGTCATCTGCGCCACAACGCATTGTTACTATGAATGCGAGCGGCGCCAAGAAGAAGGAAGATGGCAAGTGACGGGACCGTTCAGAGCGCCGTTAGAACGTCTTAGGTGAGTTTATTTTTTTTTATATATTTTTAGTTGTTCGCCGGGTGCTGATGCAGCACCGATGCGGCGGGTACAAAAATGTAGTGATAGGGTGGGGGAGTGAAAAGTGGCTTGCCGAAACGGGGTGAATGTAGTGTAGTGTAGTGTAGGGTTGATGACATTCACGGTAAGTTCGTCTCAATCGGGCTTACCATGCCCGCTTGAGACGAACATTCTCCCGATGTTGCTAGAACTACAGTATCTAGCAACATCGGGAGCGCGCACACTGCAGAGCAGGGCGGCTTGATTGACATCGAGCCGCTCACGCCCCTTTTTAGAAAAGATAACCAGCACTTGCTGCGTTATCAAGTGTAAAAAAAAGGCACTTAGGAAATGAATTGAAATTTTTTTTTAACACCAAATGTTTTAAAATTCATTTCCTGCTTAGAATGTATAAAAAAAAAAATTTGAGTCAACTTGGGACAACCCCTTTAAGCAAAATGACTAGGCAATCCTGCCAGTGACTGAGGCAGAGGAGTCTGAGCCAATCGAATCTGTCCCAGGCAAGGATTGTGACACTCGGGGCCCCACTGGAGAACCTCTCCAGAGTTCCAGTCCAGGACTGGGGCATGTAATCGGAGCCAAGGCAGGCCCAGCAACACAGGATCAACGGCTCTGGGTAGGACATAGAACGACAGCAGTTCGAGTGGAGGGCCCCTACTTGGAACCTCAGTGGTTTGGTCACAGCAACAACTGGGTTAGGCAGGGGTAGACCATCTACAGAAGCAATTGTCAACGGGCTCTCCATAGGGATGGTAGGCAACTGAAGAAGGTCCACCAGGTCTCTACGGATGAAATTAGCAGCGGATCCCGAGTCCAGATACGCAGAGACCTGATGCATTCTCTCGCCGGACACTATGGTCGCTGGTATGGACAATTTGGATGAAAGTCCCTTTTTACCCAGGGTTGTCACTCCTAGCAACACTAGGCTTTGAGGCTTTAGGGGACACAGGTGCACAAGATGGCCACCGAGGCCGCAATAGAGACAAAGTCCCGAAGTGCGTCTGCGTTGTCTCTCCTGGGTGGATAGTTTACCCCGGTCCATCATCACAGATTCCTTAGGAGGATCGACATCTGAGGACAGCAGGGGTTGCTGCAAAGTAGGTTCCAGACTAGGAGGGTCTCCCTCCCGACGAACCTCTTGGAGGTGTTCTCGGATCCGTATGTCAATTCGGGCGGACAGAAGGATGAGGTCATCCAGGGTAGATGGCAGGTCTCGAGCGGCAAGTTTGTCCTTAATCTTAGGGGACAGTCCATTCCAGAATGCCGCCACCAGAGCCTCATTGTTCCACAACAGTTCTCCCGCCAGGGTGCGGAAGTAGATGGCGTACTCACTCACGGAGGTGTCTCTTTGGCATAGTTTAATCAAGGCAGCCGCTGCAGATGAGGCCTGTCCAGGCTCCTCAAATACCATGCGAAAGGTCCGGAGAAAGGCTTGGAAGTCACGGGTCTCAGGTCCTTGTCTCTCCCAGATAGGGTTCGCCCATGCAAGAGCCTTTGAGGAGAGAAATTATGAATGCGACCTTTGCGCCGTCAGATGAAAATGTCCTGGAACACAGGCTGAAATGGATCTTGCACTGGTTCAAAAATCCACGACAGGAACCTGCGTCTCCATCATAGCGGTCTGGAAGTGGCAAAGAAAAACACGGGTCAACACTGCCAGGAGGTGTAGTCTGAGGATCAACACTGCCAGGAGGTATAGTAGGAGGAACAGCAGCTCTTGCTTCCTGCTGACGAACGAGAGTGTTCAAAGCTTGGACGAGTTGGTCCTGTCGAGACTGGAGATCCAGCAAATCCGCCCGCATCTCTTGTGACGTCGTCATGGTCTTGGATTGACCAGCGGGGTCCATGGCCTGAGCCTACAGTCACGACTGGTTCGTGGGCCCACTGGGCCATACCGTCTTGGCGGTATGGCAGCTGGCCAACAGGACGCAGGTAAATGTTTATAGTTCGTATAGGGTACCTGTGGCAGCTCAGATAGTAGCGAGGCAGGCTAGGCAGGAACCTGGCAGCAGGTGGACGTCAGGTGTGGAGAGGCAGGTCAGGCGTAGAATACAGTACAGCACGGCTACAGCAAGCACGACACTAGCTTCAGGATACAGGAACAGGAAACAGGAACAGGAAAACACTGGGAGCAGGAAACACTAGGGGGCCATTTGCAAGACAGACTTGGGATACAACAACAAGGCTCAGGCGTGGGAGGATGGGGCTGGGACCTTCTTATAGCCCAGGGTGCTCTGGAGCAATTAGCTCAAATCACCAACATGCTTCTTAAGTCTGGACTTCGCTCGTGAGCGCACCCTGGTGGTCATAGTGGAGCAGGACGGCCGTATGTGCAGACATCTCTTGAGAGAAGGGCGTCGACTGGATGGAAGGAGTTTGTGGTCAGCGACCACGGACGTTACAGTATTTTTTTCCAACTCCAGGTCATCCTTTCTATGAACTGAAGCCCAGAACTGAACTGCATATTCTAGACGAGGCGTCACTATATACAGAATTATGTGACAATAAATAGTATTATAAGTGACAGTCAGCACGGTTTTACGAAGGACAGAAGCTGTCAAACCAACCTGATTTTGTTTTTATGAAGAGGTGAGCAGAGCCTAGACAGAGGTGCCGCTGTGGATATAGTGTTTTTGGACCTTGCAAAGGTATTTGACAATGTCCCTCATAGATGTCTAATGGGTAAATTAAGGACTATAGGTTTAGAAAGTATCGTTTGTAATTGGATTGAGAATTGGCTCAAGGACCGTATCCAGAGAGTTGTGGTCATTGATTCTTAGGGTATGTTCACACGGCGGGGGTCCGTAACGGCTGAAATTACGGGGATGTTTCAGCCTGAAAACATCCCCGTAATTTCAGCCGTACCGGCATGTGCAGGCGCTTGAACGCCGCGTCAATTACGGCCGTAATTAGCGCTGCTATTCATTGGAGTCAATGAATAGCGGCTCCAATTACGGCCAAAGAAGTGACAGGTCACTTCTTTGACGCGGGCGTCTAGTTACGCGCCGTCATTTGACAGCGGCGCGTAAATATACGCCTCGTGTGAACAGACAAACGTCTGCCCATTGCTTTCAATGGGCAGATGTTTGTCAGCGCTATTGAGGCGCTATTTTCAGACGTAATTCGGGGCCAAAACGCCCGAATTACGTCCGTAAATAGGCCGTGTGAACATACCCTTACTCTGAATGGTCCCCGGTTATAAGTGGTGACCACAGGGTTCAGTGCTGGGACCACTATTATTCAAATTATTCAACTTATTTATTAATGATATAGAGGATGGGATTAATAGCACTATTTCTAATTTTGCAGATGACACCAAGCTATGTAGTAATGTTCAGTCTATGGAAGATGTTCGTGAATTGCAAGCGGATTTAAACAAACTGAGTGTTTGGGTGTCCACTTGGCAAATGAGGTTTAATGTAGATAAATGTAAAGTTATGCATCTGGGTACCAACAATCTGTATGCATCATATGTCCTAGGGGGATCTACACTGGGGGAGTCACTTTTTGAGAAGGATCTGGGTGTACTTGTAGATTATAAACTAAACAACAGCATGCAATGTCAATCAGCTGCTTCAAAGGCCAGCAAGATATTGTCGTGTATTAAAAGAGGCATGGACTTGCGGCACAGGGATGTAATATTACCACTTTACAAAGCATTAGTGTGGCCTTATCTAGAATATGCAGTTCAGTTCTGGGCTCCAGTTCATAGAAAGGATGCCCTGGAGTTGGAAAAAATACAAAGAAGGGCAACAAAGCTAATAAGGGGCATGGAGAATCTAAGTTATGAGGAAAAATTAATAGAATTAAACCTATTTAGCCTTGAAAAGAGAAGACTAAGGGGGGACATGATTAACTTATATAAATATATTAATGGCACATACAAAAAATATGGTGAAATCCTGTTCCATGTAAAACCCCCTCAAAAAACAAAGGGGCACTCCATCCATCTGGAGAAAAAAAGGTTCAACCTGCAGAGGCGACAAGCCTTCTTTACTGTGAGAACTGTGAATCTATGTAATAGTCACCGCAGGAGCTGGTCACAGTAGCGACAGTAGATAGCTTTAAAAAAGGCTTAGCTAATTTCCTTGAACAAAAAAATATAAGTTTATATATATTTCTAATAAAACTGTGTGGCATGATCTATAGTGGGGGCTCTATATGTGGGGATGTGGGCCACTATATAGGGGGTCTATATGTGCGGATGTGGGCCACTATATACAGGGGGTCTATATACAGGGGTGGGTTACCTGTGGGGCACTAGCAATGGGGAGGCTATATGTAGGGCACCATCTACAGGGGTGGGCTATACGTGGGACACTATATTCTGGGGGAGTTATACGTGACACACTATCTACAGATTTGGGCTATACATGGAGCACTATCTATAGGGGAAGCTATATGTAGGGAAGCATGGTGGCTCAGTGGTTAGCACTATTGCCTTGCAGCTCTGAAGTCCATATGTGGGCACTATCTACAGAGGGTTGTAAGTGGGATACTATCTACAGGGGCTTCTATGTAGGGCACTATCTACAGAGGCTCTATGGGGGTAACTACCTTCAGTGGCTATGGGGGCACTATCTACAGGGGGCACGGTGTGTGTGTGTGTGTGTGTGTGTGTGTGTGTGTGTGTGTGTGTGACACAGTGTATGGTACTATTATAATCAGGGACACAGTGTATGTCACTATTACAGTTAGTGGTGCAGTGCATGGTACTTTATTCTATTTAGGGGTGTTGAGAATTTTAACTTCGTTTATAGGTGTAGAAATGTTTTAAAAGTGAGACGCTAAAAACATCTGAGCGGATAACTGCAGAAATTGGTCATGGCCAGTAGAAATCCATCATAGAGGTCTGGACCAGTGGGAGATGAAAAGAACTAGAATCTGAGACGTCACCGGTGAGTCACCTAATGTAAATGTTTATTCTGCCTCTAATCAGTACTGTAGTCACTGTATGATCTGCAGCGAGATGATGGGTGGTATGATTTTTTTCTTGTGAAACAGCATCTCCCAGCATATCCTTACCATTGTTCTGTAGTTTTACACCATACAAACCTATACGGCAGGGGTTGCCCTAAATTGAGCTGTATTTGTTCTGGTGTTGTATATATGTACTGAGCTTTGTTTTGGTGCTGTATATATGTATGAGTTTGGTTCTGGGGATGTATGTATGTACTGAGCTTGGTTCTAGTGCTGTATTTATGTACTGGGGTTGGTTCTCGTGCTCTATTTATGTACTGAGCTTGGTTGTGGTACTGTATATTTGTACTGAGGTTGGTTATGGTGCTGTATATTTGTACTGAGGTTGGTTATGGTGCTGTATATATGTCAGAGCTTGGTTCTGGAGCTGTAATTATATAGGATGTATTTATAATAACAAAATTGCAGGGCAGATGGAATTGTTCTCAATACATTGTATATTTACTGGGAACCTGTCTGGTACGTTTAACCCCTTGAACCGCTACCATGCGGTAATAGATGACCTGACAATATTTCCAAACATTCCCTTGTATGTTTTTTTCAGATTGCGCAAAATCTTTAAAATCCACTTTTAAACCGGTGCACACTATATGCTAATTACTCTTTAAAGGGTCATGGGGCGGTGCCGCTATCCTGAAGAGTCATAGCCCTGCCTCCAAAACCCACCTTTCCATGTTTGAGTGACATCTCCCTTTCTGATACAACTTTCTCGGATGTACCTTTGCCTTGTGGCACTATACACAAAGGGAGTCTGTGTGGCACTATACACAAGGGGGTGCTGTGTATAGCACTATACACAAGGGGGAGCTCTGTGGCACTATACACAAGGGGGAGCTGTGTAGCACTATACATAAGGGGGAGCTGTGTGGCACTATACATATGGGGGAACTGTTTGGAACTATTTACAATGGGGAGGGGTGTGGATCTATCTACAGCGGGCTGAGTGTGGCACAATCTACAGGAGTCTGTGTGTGGCACTATCTACTAAGGGGGGACTGTGCTGCACTATCTACTAAGGGCGGCTTTTTTGCACTATATACAAGGGAGGGGGCTGTGTGGCACTATATACAGTGGGAGCTGTATAGCGCTATATACAGTGGGGGCTTTATGGCGATATCTGCAGGGGGCTGTATTGCTCTATCTACAAGGGTATGTGGGGGCGCAACAAATCTAAAAATGGGGTGTGACACTGTCTATAGGCGGAGCTATATAGTGCTGTCTACAGGGGAGCTGTATGGCACATTCTACAGGGGGCACTATTTATAAGGGGGGCTGCTTGTGGCACCCGGGGGGGCCCGATCAAGAGTTTGCTATGGCACCCAGTCTTTCCTAGATATGCCCCTGATACTAGTCACTAGAGAATCTCTGAATATTATGAAGAGGGGGATAGAAATAACTGAAATAAGTTCTTTAAGAACTCTAGGGTGTAACCCATCTGGTACCGGGGTCTTGTGCACATTTATTTTATTTAACTTCGCTTGGACCATATCTACATTCGGCCAATTCAGTATAATAATTGATATATTAACATCACTGGCAGCGGCTACATCAGCAGCTCTTTCTTCTGTTGTATATACAGAGCTAAAGAACCCATTTAGTAACTCTGCCTTCCACTAATCCCCTTGTGACCAACTCCCCATTACCACTATTTAGTGGTCCTTAATGTTTAGAGCATGGCTTTTTTTGCGTTTATACACTTGAAGAATTTTGGGGGATTTGTTTTGTTATCTTTGACACGTAGATGTGAACAGAGCCTATAAAAGTTCATATTGAATAAAAGTGATCAGACCTAAAATAATAAAAATATGTATGCATACATAAAACATAGTATTGCTTTTACTGTTGAAGGTTTTATTTGCAAAATAAAAAAAATATCACTTGTAAATTTCTTATGAAGATTATAATATTTTATTAAAGACATTCTGTGTTTGAATTTTGACCCTTCACACCGACCTAGAGTATGAATATAAAGACAAAATCTTTCCTTCAAAAGTCATTGATTTAGGTTATTTATTGTAATTCTAGAAGCTGAGGCGTACATTTTTCTTATTGACTAAATTCATTTTTAGCTGACTTTTCAAGGTTAAAGTAGCTTTGAGTTTCTCGCAGATAACCGCTGTATTTCATTTTGTTTGAGTTTTTCTTTTAAAAATCTTGATGCTTTTTAATGTTAGAAATTACTTTCATAGCTCTTTTTCCATATATCGAGTACAGATTAAATCCTATTTGTCAGTCTAGATGGTATGACTTGTCATATTACACTAAACAGCCTTTCTAATGATAGCAAACATTTCAATACCATCATTTCTTTAAAACCTTTTACTATAAAGTACAGGGAATATACAATTTTCATTTTCTTGTATTGCTTGGTAAAATGCTAAGAAAAAATTGTAATGAGTTGATTGGATGGTTTCATGATTGGATTTATAATATGAAGTGAAAAACTGTAAATAAGCATCTTCTGGCGTCAAATCTAAAAACACTTGCCTCATAAATTTTTCGTTGACAGTCTGCTATGGTAACTAGCAAGTTTTAGAAGTACTTGTGTCAATGTTTATCCTCCATATTCTTGTTTTTCTAATGCATTTTGGTATGGCATTAAGCAACATGATGATTTGGCATTTAGCCACCCACACATTTATTGAACGTTGAGGAATTATTGGCCACATTTTAGTATTCAATGCTTAAAGGGGTTGTCCACCTTCTGACAACTGATGACCTGATAACCCTGGATTGGTTATCAGTATGTCATCGGTGCGGGTCCGACAACCGGACCCTGCACTGATAAGCCGCTCCGGTGGCCTGCGGGCATCGGATGTTATGGCACATAATGCTATGTACGGAGGCCAGAAGCAGTTGGCTCCATACATAGCATAGCAGCCGTGCTCCAGAACTGCAGGTTTGCTCCTATTCACTTGAATAGGAGTAGAGCTGCAGTACTGCAGCTCGGCCGCTATTCCGTGGCCGGAGCTAACGGCTTGTACGTCCAGTGCACGGAGGCAGTGAACAAGCTGATCTGTGCGGGGTTCAGGTGTCAGACCCACACAGATCATGTACTGATGACCTATCCGGTGAATAGGTCATCAGCTGTCAGAAGCTGGTAAACCCCTTTAATATAAGAGAGACCTTCTATGAGCCAAAGCTGCGAACAAGCAGCGGCTGTTGCTCTGGCGGGCTCAAAATTGCTGTTATCTAATAATTTCTCCTGCAGCCCCTAAAAGTCTGTCTGGCTACAGCTTCCCCCTTCCAAAATCAGCTGTTTAATGGTTGTCTCGAGAGTTGGATACACGGTGATCACATGATTGCAACTATGTTAAAGGGTTTGTCTTTGATGAGACAACGCTTTTAATTCCCTTTAAGGCTTGCAAAGTGTTGCGATGTGGTCTTATGCAAGATTGCATTGCAACCATGCGTGCGGTATGCTACCTGCGATAGTGCTAAGTAGAGTAAGGCTATTTAATTAGTTTTATGTATTGATTGCAAAAAATCCAACACTATAAGGGTATTTCCCAAGTATGAGTTTCCGTTTTTAACTGTTGGTCTATGGATTTTTTATCATCATTATTTTATTGTATCTTTTATGTCAATAAAGTATTGCTCTATTTTCACTGCTTCCTTGTTTCTCAGCATCCACTTTTTTTTCGCCATATCTATTCAGTTGTGATGCTTTTGGGTTTTACACCCTAAAATCAGCCCATATAACCTTATATATATTCCATTTACTTCAGCTTGCGCTTAAGGAGGATCCCGCTCATTCCACGAAGTGTCGGCTGTAACACACAGCCAACACGCTCATCCTATGGAGCGGGCTTAGCCCGTGAGCCCGCTCCATACTCCTAACACCCAGCATGCGCCATATATATATACGGTGGATGTCGGGAAGGGGTTAATGTGAGGCACGTGGTGTTATGAATATTATACCTCCATGTGCCTCTCATTAATAGTAATTAACCCCATCATGTACCTCACACATAAACTCAATGTTGTTCATTGTGGCTGAGAAACACGATGGGTTAATTATTATTAATGTGAGGCACACGGAGGCTCAAAATTCATGACACCACGTGCCTCACATCAGAAAATGGAAGAACTTTTTTTATTATTGTTAGCAAAGTATCGTTTTGGTATCGAGAATCGCAATACTACACAAAGTATCGGTATCAAAGTCCAAATTCTTGATTCATGACAACCCTAATGTTCCCTTTATCTGCATATCTTGGGGAAGGCTTGTCCAGTGATATGTCTATCTCTATATGGTGGGTAGGAACACTAACTGGCCCCTCCTCCGGGTACGTCATGTGATGCGATGGGATGGCGTCTCTTTGTTTTTGGTTTCCCTCCTCCCATTCGACCATTGATAACACTGATAGTCTGTTGGCTTAAATTCCGCAGCTGATTCATACCTGCCCTTTTGTGACGCACCGGCTCGGACGAGTCATCATGTATGCGCAATGAGCTTTTTGCCTAGCGCGTGCGCGGTGGGGCATTCGATATCGCTGCGTCACAATCTAGTCATCTGATTGTTGTGCTGAAGTACGTAGCTAGGTTTGCTCCTGATAGGTAGGTTTAGAGGCGTTGCTGCCTTCTAATGATTCTATTTGCTGTTACTCTTTTAGCAATGATGCTGGGCGGTATATTTAAGCATGTAAGCTGCACCATTGTTTATAGGTCGGAAGAAGCGCTACATAGAGCGAAACAGGCTGTAATCTTGTTAGCTGTCTGCTTTGTCCTCCCTCGCTGTGCCACATTAAAGAAGATTTTTTTTGTACCATTCTGGATGAGTGCCGCATTCTTTCATCTTATACCTTCTCCATTTCTAATGTGATAACTGCTTCTTTGAGTGTTGAGCACCACCGGATAAATGAATATAGAAACCCTTGTAAAAATCTGTCTGCAAATCTAGTCTCTCTCTTGCAGTGGTGCCAACTCCGTCTTCTTTTTTTGTTGAACAAGCCTAATGTAATGTACTGTCTTCAATTGTATCTGCATCCTTCGGAAGCGGATACAATTGAAAGAGCAGGTAGAGCAAGGGAATCATTAATTCCCTTCCTCATCATTCAACGTTGTCTTGTGGCGCAGGCGGTGCAATGACTTCATCGCGTCGCCTGTTGTTGTTCCGCTGGATCAGAGCTGATCAGAAAAGACCAGGCCTGCATCAACAGAAACTTTATTGCTGAGCCCCGACGACGCTAGTAACTCCTAGTGCGGGGATTCCTTTGTATCTGAAGGAGTCCACACACTACGTTTATAGTGGCACACACACCTGAGTTGCGCCAAAATTCCGGCGCATCTTGGGTGATCCTGTGTCACTTACAAGGCTTAATAAACTAAGGCGGTGACATCCCTAAGCTGTGATTGGTTTGTTTACATTACGTGGAGGCCGGTTACCTAAGTTCATTAGCCTACTTTTAAAAGTAGGCCAATGAACTGGGGTAACCTGGGACCATGTGATGTAAATTAACCAATGTCCGGTAAGAGCTGTCACTGCTTAGTTTACTGTCACAGACCCAGTGTAACGTCCATGGTCGCTGACCACGAACTCCTTCCATCCAGTCGACGCCCTTCTCTAATATAGTAGCAGTAGAGTGGATGATATTTGAAAAACGCTCATCCACATGCTGTGTAAATAACCCACCGAAAAAACCTTCATAAATTGACCTGCGGTGCATGTTTTTTAATCCACAGGATGTCAATTTATGTTGTGGAATCTCTGGTTTTCTGTTGCAGGGTTTTCCCTATTGAATTCAATGGGGAGGTAAAACCGCAACAATTAGCACATATTGCAATTTTTGTGGCGGAAAAGCTGCGTTATCAGGGGGCGTCCGCACTAAAAGTGCCTAGGGCAACTCAAACTCTAAATACGGCCTTGGTTGCATGACCGAGAAAGCTACGTTTTAATAGCGATGCGATCGCAATTGTCACAGATGTGACCCCTTCATGTGTAGTGTTCTCGGATATTTTCACTGAGCGCTCCCCAGCCCCCACCTGCTCTAAATGGCGGACGGCTCTAGTCTCCAATCAGGAGACCGCTAGAGCTGTCTCATTTAAAGCAAAGGGGCAATTTCAATTGCGATGCCGGAGACCTAAAAACGTAGATTTCTTGGTCATGCAACCTGCATCATCATGGTCACAGGTATGGTTAAGCTGCTCTCCAAGTTCTCTATTTTTTTTTTTTTACTTTTTAAATTATTATATGTAACTATATTAACTAAAAAATATGTTTTAACATTTTCATTTTATGTTTAATTGCCTATTCCAACTGTAGCGGTTTTCATCAGATCTGCATTTCTTCTTGCCCTTTGTTATTGCATATGTTTGCATACCAAGATTACTGATGCAAAAAGTAGCTGTAAAATACCAATGATGTGCCATTGTGCTAGAAATAATTTGGATAACGTTCTGCAATTAAATAAGATTACAATGCCGGAGTGCCTTACAATGTGACAGAAATAATTAGAATCAGTTAAAGTTAGTAAGTCATCTGTGTGATTTATTTTTTTTGCTTCATATTATAGGGAATCTACTAAAAGGACAAAAGGGTAAAACAAAGTATTCTACAAATAATATATTCAGGGAGTGAAATAGCAGTGTGGTTTATAGAAAAATGTTAACTATGTTTTAGGCCTTTAAAGGGGTTGTCCAGAATTTTGAAATACATGGCTGCTTTCTTCCAAAAAACATTGCCAAACTTGTCCTTGGTTGTGTCTGGTATAGCGGCTCCGCTTTATTGAGCTGATATATCACACACAACCTGTGAAGTGGTGTGATACTGTTTTGGGAAGAAAACAGTCATGAATTTCTTATCCTTGACAACCCCTTTAAATTGATATAAAAAAAACAAACAAAAGATATGCTATTCCCATGCCATTATATAATGTTATATACCAACCTAGCTATAAACTCCTGTATCTAATACATTGACTGTTTTATAGCAAAGATATATTTTAGCAATACAGATATAGGTGATACTAATGCTGTAACAGTCATAAAAGCATTGGGGATGCTAGTGCCAATTATAATGACATAATGACAGCTATGTCTTTTCAGCTAGCATGTAGAGAATTATATCAAACAATCTAGTCTATAGCTGCTGCTCAATGCCAAATTGAACTACCATGCTATGCTGTGTGCTCGACAAACAGATAAGATAACCAGTATTGTGACATCTTAAGACTTCATGCCCACTTCAGTCTTTTCCTTCAGGGTTCTAGCCATTTTTCTGACGGCTAGCACCCTGACCCATTCATTTCAATGGGGCCATGCACACTTCCGTTTTTTTGACGATCCCGTTGCTCCGTTCCGACAAAAATAGAGCATGTCCTACTTTGGTCCAGATTCCGTGACCGTGAGGCCCATGCAAGTCAATGGTGCCATCAAAAAAAACTGAAGGCACATGGAAGGCATCCGTGTGCTGTCCGTGTGTGACGCAGCCGTTGCCTAGCACCTGCGGGGCGGGCAGAACTACTTTAGAGATAATACACTAAACGGCACCCACTTCTCTCTATCCAGCACTGATAGAGAGAAGAAGCTGCTGATTAAAATAAAATAAAAAGCAGTTCATATGTACCCCGATCATTGTCTTGGTGACGAGTCCCTTTTCTTCCTCCAGTCCGACCTTCCTGTATAACGCGGCAGTCCATGTGGTCGATGCAGCCTGTGATTGGCTGCAGAGGCGGTCACATGGGATGAAGCGTCATCCCAGGAGGCCGGCCTTCTTACGTCATCCAGTCCGGCCTGCTGTTATGACTTTTATCCCATGTGACCACCACTACAGCCTGTGATTGGCTGCAGTGGTGACATGGGATGAAACGTCATCCCAGGAGGCCGGACAGGTGGAAAAAGCAGGGAGTTCTGGGTAAATATGAACTGATTTTTAAATTTCATTAAAATTGTATTTTGCGAGCGCCGAGCATGGTCCTTCTTCAGTGCTAAGCAGAAAATTAAATGTAATTTCACTGTCTAGTTTGATAGAAATCTAATTGTGCTCCCACAATATGAGTAAATTATATAGTTCACTGAAGTAACAATAAAGTAAAAAATACCTTTTAATTAGTAACTAGTTAAAAACAGGGGTAACACACCACTGTGACATAAGCCCCACCGTGATTGTTAAAAAACGTATTAAACAAAAAACACTGAGTCATTGTGATACATCTAACTCGGTGTTTATAACAATATTATGTCTGGAAACAGCATATATCCAGGGCACATCAGTAGTACAATCCCAAAATAAAGCACAGGCGTCCGAATAGATCGGGTCTCCTAGTGCTGGGTGTAACACGATATGACTATCCCCAATGCAAACATTCCATAAACAGTACAACGACCCTACGCGTTTCAGGTACTCATCCTCAGGGGTCCGTATAATGGTAACTCTGGCCTTCACACCAGCGATAGAATCCTTTAACAGCAGATATTCTGCTGTGCGTCACGGCAAAGATGCACGTATTGATGTCAACGGCATACTTCATTGCAGGCGCTACGTTACTATAAACGCTAAACTCCACCCCTCGTATTCTAGCGGCAAACATGAACTGACCAATCCCCACACCCTCACGATTAGTGACACCTGCCCATGTGACCCCCCGCCGTCAGCTGACAACCAGGGGTCATCATCGGCCGCATCAAGCCGCACGCGCAGGCGCAGTAGAAGTCAGGGACAATTCGCCCAGACTGCCAAAATAGGAGAAGGTAAGCGCTACACGATAATGGATTGTAAGTAAATCTCGCGGGACAGTTAAACACCGCAAGTAGGCTACCTCACAAAGCAACTAAAAATGTAATTAATCACATGTAGGGTGGAAGGAAATACGATCCCTCATGACATGGGGGACCGAGAGACGATCGCCGTTAAAAAACGGCAGACCAATAGGGCCATCTCAAACCTACATGTGTTAGGCAAAAATGAACTCACCCACCCCCTGGGCAACCCAAGGGAGATAGGTCGTCCATACGGAGTGTTAAATAAAACATGTATAATTAGTCTGCTCATTTAAACCTGCTGGATGTATGCATTCCAGTCTGTGGATCCATTGTGCTTCTTTGCGTAAAATCAGGTTATCCCAATCACCTCCTCTTTTGGGGGGTCTAACAAGTTCAATAGCTTGAAACCTTAAACATGCTGCCTGGCCTTGGTGTTTGGCATGCACATGCTTAGATATTGGGGTGTCCCTATCATGGACAATATCTCCAACATGCTCCCTAATACGGCGACGAAATTGTCGTGCTGTTTTTCCCACATAGTTAAGGGGGCATGGACATGTGATTAGGTAGACCACTCCCGCAGTCTTGCAATTGACATAATCCCGAATAGTGTATTGTTTCTGTGTGGTGACGCTAGTGAAGCTATTACCTTTAAAAATGAAATCACAGGCTTTACAACTACCACACCTAAAGGTGCCTGGTATTTGTCTGTCCAGCCACGTGCCCCTAGGTGAAATGGGGTCAAAACAGCTGTGCATGACTCTGTCCCTTATATTTTTCCCTCTCCGATAGGTGACAGACGGCCTCTGTGTGATTTGATCTACCAGATCTGTATCAGAACTGAGAATACGCCAATACCTATTCAGTATCTGCATAATATCATTTTGTTTGGAATCATAGGTACCTATGAGTCTTGTGACCTGTTCTTCTTTCCGTTTTTTAGGGACCAGAAGACATTGCCTATCAGCATCCCTTGCTCCCTCATAGGCCTTCCTGATAACCCTCTCGGGGAAACCTCTGTCCTTCAATCTTGTTTTGAGCTCCTTGGCCTGGAACTCAAAATCACCCATAGAACTACAATTCCTACGTACTCTCATAAATTGGCCTTTTGGTATGCCACTTTTGAGGGAATGGGGATGACAGCTATTCCATTGCAGGAAACTATTTGTTGCTGTTTCTTTCCTATGTACCTTAGTGTGGATTGTGCCATCTGATGTTTTTGTGATTTTCAAATCTAAAAAAGACAATTCTTTCTCACTGATCTCACATGTGAATTTAAGTCCTACATCATTCTTGTTGAGGGCTGCTACAAAATTATGGAACTCATCCGCTGTAGAGTTCCAGAGGATCAACACGTCATCAATATATCTAATCCATAATCCAACAGATGAAGTCCAATTGACAAATTTGTCCCCAAAGACAATTGTCTCCTCCCACCAGCCAAGAAATAAATTTGCATAGGTGGGAGCAGCAGGACTCCCCATTGCAGTACCACATTTCTGATGGAAAATTTTGTCTTCAAAAATAAATATATTTCTTTCAAGAACAAACTGTAATAACTGCATGACAAACTGGTTATGAGCTACAAACTGGGTACCTCTAGATCCCAAATAGTACTCGACCGCTTTATAGCCACATTTGTGCGGTATGGATGAATACAACGCCTCGACATCCAGACTCGCCAAAATTGTATCTTTCTCCAGGGAAATGCCATCAATCTGTTTCAGGACATCCATTGTGTCACGCACATATGATGTGAGACTCAAAACAAAGGGACGTAACACTTGGTCAACATACGTGCTCACATTTTGAGTTAAATTATTTATGCCTGAAACAATAGGTCTGCCACGTAAAGGAGGATAACCTTTGTGGATTTTGGGCAGGCTATAGAAACACGCCATAACAGGAAATTGTGGGTATAAAAACCCAAATTCCCCTGCACTAATCAAAGATCTGCTCTTTGCATCACTCAAAATGCTCAGCAACTCTTTCTTGAATAATGCCGTGGGGTTATCCTTTAAAATGGTATAGCAGTCATGGTTAAATAAAATGTCCTCACACATCTTCTTATAGCCATCCCTGCTCATGACCACAATGTTCCCACCTTTATCGGATGATTTGAGAACAATATTCTCTTTTTTCTCTAAAGTGGTCAGAGCTAATCGTTCAGACCAAGACAAATTATTATCCATTCCCCTGCTATCCTGACTAAGACTTTTGATCTCATCTCCCACCATATCCACAAATAAATCCACATTGGTAAAGTCTCCTATAGGTGGCAATTTCCTACTCTTCATTTTAAGGTTGGTGAAGGGACCTATACCTGGAGTGCGTCCAGATTCCTCTAATAGCCCCTCAAGGGCCGAAAGACCTTCCATATCAGACTCCTCTAGGCCTAATTCCATGCATTTTTTTCTATTATGGTGTTTAAAAAATTTTATCCATTTAAGTTTGCGAGCAAATAAATTGAGATCTTTTATCCACGAAAATGAGTCAAATTTAACTGTAGGGACAAAGGAAAGTCCCTTTTCTAATAGTGTAATCTCTGATGCACTCAAATTATATTCAGAAAGGTTAATGATTTGAAGCCTATCCATGTTATTCCCCTTCACTAATCCTTTTGACCCCTCAGCATATAGCGGGAAATGGGAGGATTGTTGGCTAAAAAATTATTGCCACTATTAGAAGAGGCTCTCCCACGGCCTCTATTTCTACTTCTTGCTCCTCCCCTAAATTTGTGTTTCCCACCACTACCGCCAAAGAATGGGCCCACTCTTTCAGAGTCTGTAGTTTCACTCTCTGATGTGGAAGGGTCAGATTCCCTCGGCCCCCTATTGGTCTGTTGATATTGCTGTTGTTGTGTAGTGACAAAATCATACGCTTTTTTCTCCCTAAATTCCTGTAGGTCTCTCTGGAATTGGAAGTGTTTTCGTTCCTTAAGATGATTAGTAAACCTTTCCAAAGTTTGTTGGAGGATTTTGTCCTTTTTTTCAAAACCTGGGGTATCTACCAAGGACTTGGCTGCCTCAATCTCTTTTTTAAGCTCAACACTAATAAAGTCAAACTGGACTTTTTCTTCCTCTACCAAGATCTGCATCAGCCTAAGTGAGCTCCCTGTAATCTCCTGTTCCCACCTTTCTTTAATATTAGCGGTTTTTAATCTTAATGCTGGGACAATGGGGACCCTGAGACCTCTGGGAACTATCTTATTCTTTAAATAGTTTTCCAGACTCTGGATCTCCCACCAACTTCTAGTATAATCTTTGTGCAGTCTATTAAGATTTTTAAAGGTGGATTTGAGAGATGCACCCTGAACTGTATACGTCAGTTCACACTCTGAAAAGACGCTTTTGGCCTCACTCATCCACCCATCTGTGTTTAATTCAGAAAGTGCAAAGGCTGCCATACCTAGATAAACTGAAATTATTAACTGTATGGATTAAATGTAATTTCACTGTCTAGTTTGATAGAAATCTAATTGTGCTCCCACAATATGAGTAAATTATATAGTTCACTGAAGTAACAATAAAGTAAAAAATACCTTTTAATTAGTAACTAGTTAAAAACAGGGGTAACACACCACTGTGACATAAGCCCCACCGTGATTGTTAAAAAACGTATTAAACAAAAAACACTGAGTCATTGTGATACATCTAACTCGGTGTTTATAACAATATTATGTCTGGAAACAGCATATATCCAGGGCACATCAGTAGTACAATCCCAAAATAAAGCACAGGCGTCCGAATAGATCGGGTCTCCTAGTGCTGGGTGTAACACGATATGACTATCCCCAATGCAAACATTCCATAAACAGTACAACGACCCTACGCGTTTCAGGTACTCATCCTCAGGGGTCCGTATAATGGTAACTCTGGCCTTCACACCAGCGATAGAATCCTTTAACAGCAGATATTCTGCTGTGCGTCACGGCAAAGATGCACGTATTGATGTCAACGGCATACTTCATTGCAGGCGCTACGTTACTATAAACGCTAAACTCCACCCCTCGTATTCTAGCGGCAAACATGAACTGACCAATCCCCACACCCTCACGATTAGTGACACCTGCCCATGTGACCCCCCGCCGTCAGCTGACAACCAGGGGTCATCATCGGCCGCATCAAGCCGCACGCGCAGGCGCAGTAGAAGTCAGGGACAATTCGCCCAGACTGCCAAAATAGGAGAAGGTAAGCGCTACACGATAATGGATTGTAAGTAAATCTCGCGGGACAGTTAAACACCGCAAGTAGGCTACCTCACAAAGCAACTAAAAATGTAATTAATCACATGTAGGGTGGAAGGAAATACGATCCCTCATGACATGGGGGACCGAGAGACGATCGCCGTTAAAAAACGGCAGACCAATAGGGCCATCTCAAACCTACATGTGTTAGGCAAAAATGAACTCACCCACCCCCTGGGCAACCCAAGGGAGATAGGTCGTCCATACGGAGTGTTAAATAAAACATGTATAATTAGTCTGCTCATTTAAACCTGCTGGATGTATGCATTCCAGTCTGTGGATCCATTGTGCTTCTTTGCGTAAAATCAGGTTATCCCAATCACCTCCTCTTTTGGGGGGTCTAACAAGTTCAATAGCTTGAAACCTTAAACATGCTGCCTGGCCTTGGTGTTTGGCATGCACATGCTTAGATATTGGGGTGTCCCTATCATGGACAATATCTCCAACATGCTCCCTAATACGGCGACGAAATTGTCGTGCTGTTTTTCCCACATAGTTAAGGGGGCATGGACATGTGATTAGGTAGACCACTCCCGCAGTCTTGCAATTGACATAATCCCGAATAGTGTATTGTTTCTGTGTGGTGACGCTAGTGAAGCTATTACCTTTAAAAATGAAATCACAGGCTTTACAACTACCACACCTAAAGGTGCCTGGTATTTGTCTGTCCAGCCACGTGCCCCTAGGTGAAATGGGGTCAAAACAGCTGTGCATGACTCTGTCCCTTATATTTTTCCCTCTCCGATAGGTGACAGACGGCCTCTGTGTGATTTGATCTACCAGATCTGTATCAGAACTGAGAATACGCCAATACCTATTCAGTATCTGCATAATATCATTTTGTTTGGAATCATAGGTACCTATGAGTCTTGTGACCTGTTCTTCTTTCCGTTTTTTAGGGACCAGAAGACATTGCCTATCAGCATCCCTTGCTCCCTCATAGGCCTTCCTGATAACCCTCTCGGGGAAACCTCTGTCCTTCAATCTTGTTTTGAGCTCCTTGGCCTGGAACTCAAAATCACCCATAGAACTACAATTCCTACGTACTCTCATAAATTGGCCTTTTGGTATGCCACTTTTGAGGGAATGGGGATGACAGCTATTCCATTGCAGGAAACTATTTGTTGCTGTTTCTTTCCTATGTACCTTAGTGTGGATTGTGCCATCTGATGTTTTTGTGATTTTCAAATCTAAAAAAGACAATTCTTTCTCACTGATCTCACATGTGAATTTAAGTCCTACATCATTCTTGTTGAGGGCTGCTACAAAATTATGGAACTCATCCGCTGTAGAGTTCCAGAGGATCAACACGTCATCAATATATCTAATCCATAATCCAACAGATGAAGTCCAATTGACAAATTTGTCCCCAAAGACAATTGTCTCCTCCCACCAGCCAAAAAATAAATTTGCATAGGTGGGAGCAGCAGGACTCCCCATTGCAGTACCACATTTCTGATGGAAAATTTTGTCTTCAAAAATAAATATATTTCTTTCAAGAACAAACTGTAATAACTGCATGACAAACTGGTTATGAGCTACAAACTGGGTACCTCTAGATCCCAAATAGTACTCGACCGCTTTATAGCCACATTTGTGCGGTATGGATGAATACAAATGTTATGACTTTTATCCCATGTGACCACCACTACAGCCTGTGATTGGCTGCAGTGGTGACATGGGATGAAACGTCATCCCAGGAGGCCGGACAGGTGGAAAAAGCAGGGAGTTCTGGGTAAATATGAACTGATTTTTAAATTTCATTAAAATTGTATTTTGCGAGCGCCGAGCATGGTCCTTCTTCAGTGCTAAGCAGAAAATTACCACAGCACTGGAACACAAGTGGGTGCACGCCTCAATAGGACCGGATCCGCGGTTCCCGATATCAGATAGACAAAATAGACGAGGAGACAGCACTTCCAATATATGTCAGCTTTTTAATCACCGGTGCGACCATGCTTGAGAAAGGTCCTGTTGGACTGAAACGTCGCAATAGTGATTAAAAAGCTGACATATGTTGGAAGTGCTGTCTCCTCGTCTATTTTGTCTTCTTCAGTGCTAGTCACTGTCCAGGGTGCTGAAAGAGTTACCGCCGATCAGTGCAGCCCATTAACTCTTTCAGCACCCTGTACAGTGACTAGCGCTGAACAACCATGCTCTTTCAGCTCCCTGGACTGTACCATGCTCGGCGCTCAGAAACGGAAACATGGAGAGGACACGGAAACCACAAGGATAACAAAGCGGGCAAACAGATCCGTCAAAAACGACAGATAAAACGGTGAAGGAAGTGTGCATGAGGTCTTAATGATGGCTTAAGTCATGTTACTTGTACGCTACGTGAGTGCACTTTGCGAATGACTTTGTTACCCTTGTCTATCTTATTAATATTTTGTCATGCAACAGGTGTGTTAAATTGTTTTTTATTTCTCTTGGGTGCAGTTGTTGTTCGGCACCTAGCCTAAAAAGCAGCATTGACGGTAGTCCCTTCATGATTTTATTACTCTTCTCTGTTCTTTAACACTAATGGTACAAAAACTCTCTACCATGGAAAGCCTGTGCCCTCCATTCTCTACTGCTGCTCCTTGTCCCAAGCCGCTAACTTGCCATTAACTTCGGGCATTTTCATTAGAGTCAGCAGTTCAGCTGCACCAATACTGCACAGAAAATACACTTTTAATAATTGAATTTTTATTGAAAAAAATGTTCTATAGACTTATTGCCTACCAAAGTTAGACAGCAAAAAATAAATTTCTGATATATTTAAAACAGTGTGCATTGCAGATCTCGCCAACTGATTTTTTTTTTGTTCTAGCAATTTGTACCATCTTGGTGCCAGATATCGTCTTTAGTCGAAACCCTTAAAAGCAATTCTGGTAAAGATGTCTTACATCTCAAAATGCTGTAACCGAGGCATCAATTTTGTAAATGTTGACCCAACTGTTCAATGCAGGTAGCTATATCTTGTGAAGAGGAAGCTTTCTCAGCAGGACTCCTTCTTCATACTTTTATAACTCCTATAATGATGAGCAGAGATACCAGAGCACTCTGAGACAGACAGCAAATATAGAATACTTGGTATGATAGAAAAAGCATCCATGAAGAACTGTTAAAGGAGCTGTATTGTCAGAGCATCTGTTCTTCTAGAGGAGCACATCACAAGTGAATCATAATAACACAAAAATACCAATTTTACATATTAAACTACCTAGAAGCAATGGCCACTATAGAAATGCGATAAATAGCCATACAGCAATCCAATCACATTAATCCTACAAAAAAAAAAATGTGTTTACAGGCAAGTAGGGGTATAAGAATAATTCATAGTGCCCCATCCATAGCCAAATGAGGTGGGCCCCCAAAACCTAGTGACAGGAAAATGAAATCGCAAAATGTAGCAATAATTAAAGGTATAGACAATAGTGTCATATATAAGAGAACCCACATAATTGTTTTAAATAGCCGAAACCACTGACTTGTTCCCCAAATAAACAAACAATGGTCTTTTGCACCTGAGTGGGCCCCCTTATCCTCTGAGCCCCATAGCAGTTGCAGTAGCTATACTTACGCCCATGCAAACAAGGTATAGCAAAATTAAAGTTGCTTATGAATTCATCATGAAAGAAAGTCATAAAATTGGTCCATGGATAGTATTATCCCCTTCCTGCAAAATCACGTACAGTTACGTGAGGGGAACTGGTGTTTTAACGCATTTCCAAGTAACTGTACGGGATGGTGATGAAACTAGCTCAGGAGCTGAGTCAGCACCATCACCGCCGGATGCCAGCTGTATGTTACAGCTGGCACCCTGATGTAACGGCCAGGACCATAGCTAGCCTCCAATACGGCCGTTTAACCCCTCAGATGCTGCGTTCTATAGACATTGCAGCATGTGAGGAATTTTTAGCCACCGGCACCCCAGCAACATGATCGCTGGGTTTCCGGTGGCGATTGCAACTGGAGCCCTAATATTGGCCTCCCGGTCTACCAGCAATGGAGGCCTCCCATGCCCCACTCGGCGCCGGGGCCTAAAAGTCTTCCAGTACCATCGACAGAAGCTGAGCCGGCATCATCAGCAGTGGGTGTCCACTGTATGTTACAGCGGACACCCCATTGTAACGGCAGGAACCAGAGCTAGCTCCGATTCCTGCCATTAACCCCTTAGATGCAGCGATCTAAAGCGATCGCCGCATCTAGTGGTTTGTAGCAAATCGGCAGCCATGCCATCCGATAACAAGGCCGCTGACTGCTTCAATGGCAACAGGAGGCCTAACAATGGCCTCCTGTCTGCCATTACGGAAGCCGATTAGGCCCCGTCCGGAGGCGGAGCCTGATCCGCTTGCTGTCAGTGACCAACTGACAGTTCTAATATATTGCACTACATAGGTAGTGAAATGTATTAGAATATCAATCAAACAGTTGGAGCTTCAAGTCCCCTAGTGGGACTAAAGAAAAGTGTATAAAAAGTGTAAAAATAAAAGTTGTAAAAAATACAATAAAAGTTTCAAGTAATAAAATAAAATACAATCACCCTTTTTCCCTTATGAAGTAATTTATTATAGTAAAAAAAATAATAAAGCCATACATATTTGCTATCGCTTCGACCATAACGACCTGAACTATAAAAATATTATGTTATTTATCCCGCGGAGTGAACGCCGTAAAAAAAAAAAAAAAAAAAATACTGCCATAATTGCTGTTTTTTTGGTCACTTTGTCTTTCAAAAATTAAAATAAAAAAGTGATTAAAGTCGCAAGTACCCCAAAATGGTACCAATAATAACTACAGCTCGTCCTGCAAAAATACAGCCCTCATACTACTACGTCTATGAAAAAATAAAATTAGTTGAGGCTCCAATAAGTCAGGGAATAAAAATATCCAGTTGTGCAACATTTCTTCGGTTTCAATAGGCGAATTATCAAGGCACTAAAATTAGGGAGCCAGGAAGTGGAGGACTCAAACATATCTGTTGGAAACGAGGGTGCCCGTATTATACCAGGACAACACTTTTCCAGTAAAATGCCACAAACTGCAAATTTGCGGAGTGTGGATCAAAAGGTGGAATAAGGAAGCACATTTTATCAGTGCGACACCGGCCTGTGCAGAAAGGATTGCTTCACAGCGTAACACACGTCCATGGATTATATTATTATTTTTTTTAGCTTATTATACCACCTGACTATGCCCCTGATGTACTCTGCCGGTTTACATGTGCCCCCACATTATAAACTGAATTACCAGTAAGACTCCAAACAAAACTACTACCAAGCAAAATCCACGCTCCAAAAGTCAAATGGCACTCCCTCCATTCTGAACCCTACAGAGTGCTCAAACAGTAGTTTGCTTCCACATATATGGCATTGCCATACCCGGGAGAACCCTTTTAACAATTTTTGGGGTGAAATGGCATATCTATGGAAAAATTTACATTTTTACTTTGCACCTTCCGCATGAAAAAGACCTGTGGGGTGAAAATACTCACCACACCACTTAATAAATGCCTGGAGTGGTGCAGTTTCCAAAATGGGGTCACTTGTCAGGGGTTTATTTTATAATTTCACATCAGAGCCTCTGCAATTGTGAACCAATACTGTGTAAGTCGCCAAATTAGGCCTCAATTTTACATGGTACACTTTCACTCCTGAGCCTGATCAAATGTCCAGGCAAAAGATTAGGGCCACATGTAGGGTTTTTCTAAAACTTGGAAACACAGCATAAGAATTAGAGAGCTGTCCTGTTATGGTGGCACAAGCTGGGCACCACATATTGGCATATCTATGGAAGAAAATCCCATTTTTACTCTGCAACATTGAGAGCACACAAATTTCTGCCAAACACCTGTGTGGTTAACATGCTCACTACACCCCTAGGTGAGTACCTTGAGGGGTGTTGTTTCAAAGATGGGGTCACTTCTGGGGGGTTTCCACTGTTTTGGTCCCACAGGGACTTTGCAAATGCGCGATAGCGACCAGAAACCAATCCAGCAAAATCTGTACTCCAAAAGCAAATGGCGCTCCTTCCTTTCTGAGCCCTGCCATGTGCCCAAAAAGCAGTTTATGACCCCGTATGGGGTATTGCCATACTTGGGAGAAATTGCTTTACAAGTTTTATGGTTCTTTTTTACCTTTATTTGTTGAGAAAATGAAAACGTTTGAGCTAAAACTACATCTTATTAAAGAAAAAGGATTTGTTTTATTTTCACTGCCCAATTCCACTAAAATCTATGAAACACCCGTGGGGTCAAAATGCTCACTACTCCCCTAGATGAATTTTTCAAGTGGTGCCGTTTCCTAAATGGAGTCACTTTTTTAGTGTTTTCACTGTTTTGGTCCCTCAGGGGCTTTGCAAATGTGACATGGCCTCCGCAAACCATTCCTGCTAAATTTGAGCTCCAAAAGCCAAATGGATTCTGAGGCCTGTGTTTCAGCCCATAAGCACACTAGGGCCACATGTGGGATATTTCTAAAAACTGCAGAATCTGGGCAATAGATATTGTGTTGAATTTATTCAGTAAAACTTTCTGTGTTACAAAAAAAAAATGTGATTAAAAAGTAATTTCTGCAAAAAAAATTACATTTGTAAATTTCCCCTCTACTTTGCTTTAATTCCTGTGAAACGTCTAAAGGGTTAAGAAACTTAAATTTATGTTCAAAAAACGATGCCAATCTAAAGTAGACATATGGTGATGTTAATTAGAAACATTTTTTGTGTGGTATTACTATCTGTCTTACAAGCAGATACATTTCAATTTAGAAAAATGCAAATTTTTGAAATTTTTCACTACATTTTGGTGTTTTTCGCAATTAAATACTGAATGTATCGAGCAAATTTTGCCAGTAACATAAAGTCCAATGTGTCACGAGAACACCATTTCATAATCGCTTGGATAGGTAACAGCATTCTGAAGTTATTACCACATAAAGTGAAACATGTCAGATTTAAAAAATGAGGCTCTGTCCTGAAGGTCAAAAGTGACCAAAGAGGGAAGGGGTTATACTAGTCATTAATACTATCCATGGACCAGTGCTGTTATTTAGCTTCTCATTTCGTTTCCACTGCGATACCCTCGCTTTTAAGTCTAAGTGCCTGGGCACGTGCACAGTTGCCAACAGTCCCAAATTTGCCGGGACTGTCCCGAATTTGCAGAGACAATACAGACAAATTACTGTCCCTTACTGTGTCCGTGCAACTTGAACTGGTGACTGCCATATACAATTGTATCTGCGTCCTCAGGAACAAATAAAATGTAACATTTTTATTTCGGCATTGCACGGTGCATGTGCGGGTTTGATAGCTCTGCGCATGTGCAGTCTATCTGAACCTTGTGTCACTCTTACCATGCTGTCTGTTACAGCCATAATGTGTACTTAAAGAATGACGTCGTCCCTGTGCCCTCCTCTCCGTGTGCACCAGAGAGCAATACATTGGATTTAGGTGGGTTTAAGCAATTTTCATTTGCTGGGAGGTATTTAACCCCTTCACAACATTTGACGTATCCATACGCCTAAGTCGGGTAGGGGAAGTATGGAACGGGCTTACAGAGTAAACCCGCTCCATACGATACGGGTGTCGGCTGTATGTTACAGCCGACACTTTGGAGTAACGAGCAACAGTTCAATAGCGATCACACCGTTTAAATCGTTAGAAACAGGGGGGCGACCCACTGTAACAGCTCATCGCACCCCCCGCAATGCAATTGCGTGGTGGCGATGGTTGCTATGGCTGCCTGGGGGCCTAATGAAGTCCCCCAGGTCCGCCATTTTTGTGCTCCTATTAAGCGCTGCCTCCGGCAGGGCTTAATAGAAGCCTGTCAGCATCATGATATACTGCAATACATTATTATTGCAGTATATAGTGCGAGCAATCTAACGATCACTGGTTGAAGTCCCCTTGGCGGACTAATAAAAAAGTAAAAATTAGTAAAATAAAGTTTTTTTTTATGTAAAACATTTTTATATTAAACGTTCAAAAAAAAAACTTTTCCCATTTTCCCCCTACAGCATAGTAAAAAAAGAAATAAATAAACATAATTGGCATCGCCGCATCCGTAAAAGTCTAAACTATTACAATATATCATTATTTAACCCGCACGGTGAACGCCGTAAAAAAAATAAACGCCAGAATCGCTCTTTTTTGGTCACCTCATCTCATACAGAAAATGAAATAAAATGTGATCAAAAAGTTGCATGTACCCCAAAATTGTATCATTAAAAGCTACAGCTTATCCCACAATAAATAAGCCCTCATACCACTTAATTGACGGAAAAATAAAAAAGTTCTGGCTCTCGGAATTTGGAGACACAAAATAAATTTTATTTTTTACACTTAGGTTTTTACTTGTAAAAGTAGTAAAATATAGAAAAAACTATATATATTTGGTATCACCGTAATCGTATTGACCCACAAAATAAAGTTAACATGTTGTTTTAATTGCAGAGTGAATTCCGTAAAAACAACATGCAAAAAACAATGGAGGAATCAATGTTTTTTTTCGTTTTCTATACCACAAATTATTTTTTCCCGTTTCCTACTACATTATATAGCACCATAAAAAGTACAAAAAACTACAACTCGTCCCGCAAAAATCAAGCCCTCATATGACTATATCGACGTAAAAATAAAAAAGTTATGGCTTTTGGAAGGTGGGGAGGAAAAATGAAAATGAAAATCTGAAAAAGTGCTGTGGTTGGAAGGGGTTAAATAACTTTACACTTCCATACTCATTCATAGCCTATGAGAAAGTGACAGTGACACGCGAGTAAGCAGATTTTGTTTTCACCCATAAAGATACATGGTATAAATTTCCGGAAAATGATGCCATTTGTGACTGTACTTATATCCTAATAGTGACCATGTTGTAGCTAATGGAAGCTATGACTAAGGACCCTAGCGGTCTGAAACGCATAAGCGTGGTCCCGAGATTTTTGTTTTAATCTTTATGTTTTAAAATGACTGAATAAACCAATAACTTTTAAGACCGAGTGCTGGATACACCTTTCATTGTTCACTTCCATTACCTTGTATACCTGCTTTCGATACAGGATTTTGTTGGGGGTATTTTTAAGCACCTGCAGCATCTGGACAAAATCAACTTGTACCAACTAACGCATCGGAAATGCGGAGAGTGAACTTTCTGTAATATATTTCTTATTTTTCCATGTTGGTAGGTACCCAACTATACTAGACATAACTTAGTAATGGTTACTAGTAAACAAAAATAAACACTTTAACAGCTTAACAGTACAGGACAATGTGCTGCTGTATATTTATTGGTGATCAATTCTTCTTTATTTAATTTAGGGACAAACTTTTTTACATACCTTCCTTTCATACAGAATATTCAATGTATTGAACTGAAAGAGAGATTCCAGTTACAGTTAGATTTATCATAAAGCAGCCCTTTTCCATCTGTCTTATATGGGGCATATAGATGTCAAAGTAGGGAACCACGCTTTGAATCCGGGACTATCTCATCTAGCAAAGGTCTACTGTTAAAGAGAGACTCTCTATATGTATGTATAATATAAGTATACATAATCTGGATATATAACGTGGTATATAACTTGTTTATTAAATGAATTTTGGTCAGTAAACATAAATTACATTTTTGTTTAATAGTTCAATGAATTTAATATTTTAGTAATTCTTACTGCTCAAATTCATCATATTCTTTATGATAGCGCTATATACTGCACACACTAACAATGGCGTCATAGTGTACACATGAATAATGACTTTGTATATACTGTACACGTGAAGATTATTATGTATTATGTATACTATAGACCTAAAGAGCAATATATACTATACACATTAGTAACCTTGGACAAGTGTCGCACACGCATCACTTAAACCTAGGACATTGACTTCAATGGGGTTTATCGACTAGGACATGCTGTCCACAGTATTGATGGAAAAAATAATGCAACAAGTAGCACTATTTTTTTCCATCAAATCTGACGGAAACTGTGACAGAGGCTTTAACATAGATGTGAATAGAACGTAACTTCTCTGCAGACTATAATAGAGAGAACGGCACTGATGATCAGTGGCTGTATGTCAGCTCCAGTGGCTACTTATTGGCTCCCTCTGTCACCAATCAGCGGCCCGCGAACGCCAACTGCTGAAGGGTTGTCATAGCAGCCGGGGGACTAACAAAGACCCCGAGGCCTGCCCTGGCTATATGCCTATTTGGCCGTGCCAGAGGCATGGCCTAATATATTGCATGTCAGTTTTACACTGGCAGGCAATAATGCTGAACAGCTCTTAAACATGACCAAGTTCGGGCCGTGAAAAACGGTCCGTGTGTCAGCCGCATTTTCTCGCCTGACCACGGTACAGGTGAATGGGACTCCTGGCATCATAGACATTTTTATGATGCTAGGAGTCTCTGACTCTCCACAGAACTGCTGTTCCGTACTGAACAAAATTATACAGTACAGAGCAACAGTTCCATGGGGGGTCATGTCTATGATGCCAGGAGCCCCGTTCACCTGTACCGTGGTCGGGCTGGGAAATGCGTCCGACACACAGCCCGTACTCGGTCGTGTGCAAGAGATCTTAGTATACCAAAGCTTTATATCTGCATTCAGAAGATCGCATTGTAAAGTCCTCGAGTGGGACTAAAAAAATATAATTAAATAAATAATAATAAATTAATTTAAAAAAAGTAATGAAAATAATAAAAAAATGTTTCCAGAAGTCTAAAAAACGACCAACATACACATATTTTGTATCTCCGCGATCGTAACAACCTGAGTAATAAAGTTAACACATTAATTAAACCGCCGGGTGAACACCGTACAAAAAACACACAAAAACA